>NW_026991724.1:2917500-4173500 GCF_029215605.1 Mirounga angustirostris | reverse complement strand
GGAACACCACACACGTGGTTGTCTAACTAGAGCCTTGGCAGGTGCTCTGAATAAGGACCCTGGGAGTGACCTGGTGGCGCAGGAAGGCTTTCTTGAGGTCTGGTTCTCCTCCAGCACCTCCACTGTCAGCACAGTGTCTTGCCCCTGCTGTGTGTGCAGTGGGTAAGTTATTTGACGGAGGAACCAGTTGGAGGAAATAAAGAGAACACCCGGTTGTCATTCAATTTGTTCAGGACTGCATATGGGTTTGTTTTGGTGTTTCTCATTCTGGAAATGAAGATTAGGACCACAGTGTGCAGAACCGTGAGGGACGGATTGGTCCTCCGTAAAAATACCTTTTAGTAATGACACCTGAATAAGGATAGACTGCTGATGAAGTATTCAGATTGATTATAATGTCTGCATTAAGAATGAGTGGGTGGTGGGTGCCTGGGTGGCTCAGTCGGTTGAATATCGTCTGCCTTTGGCTCACATCATGATCCTGGGGTCCTGGGATCAGGTGCATCAGGCCCCTGCTCAGCAGGGAGCTTGCTTCTCCCTCTCCCTCTGTTGCGCCCCCTGCTTGTGTGTGTGTGCGCGCGCGTGCTCTCTTTCTCTCTCTCTCTCTGTCAAATAAATAAATAGAACCTTAAAAAAAAGAAAAGAATGAGTGGGTGGAGCACCTGGCTGGCTTAGTTGGCAGAGCATGTGACTCTTGATCTCAGGGTTGTGACTTCAAGCCCCACATTGGGTGTAGCATTTACTATAAAAAAAAAAAAAAAGAATGCATGGGTGATCTCTAAGCATCTTTTAAGGTTTTTCATGGTTCTCTTTATCTCTGTTGTGTAGTTTCTTGAATCCAGGTGACTGACTTCTGTATCAGATAATCCGGTATTTTGTTTCCTTTTCTGGGTTGTCTCTCAGTGATGTAATCCTGAGATCAGAGGATAGTTACTGATGCCAATACAGTGCTTTCAGCCCCCCCTCTCCCATGCCCTGTTAGTGGACCATGGCAGTCATCCTTTGTTGACCTGGTCAGAGCAGATGCCATTATTTCCTGCAATTCAAGAGCCACAGAGCTGTCAGCCTTCCAGGTAGAGAGCCTAATTGTATGTCAGAGATGAGCATAAGTTTAACCAGAGCAGGGATTTCTTTGATTTGTTCACTGATACATCTCCAGGGCCTCGAACATATCAGTGCTCAATAAGTATGTATTGATGAACAAATTGGTGAAAGATACAGCACAGTCCATATATTGAGGAAGTTCACAGTTGAGTGTGGGAGAGACTAATCAACTTAAAATCTAGAGTGAGTAACTCCGCAGGTTTGTTGGGAAAATAGTTGGTATAGCTGAGACTCTGGAAGTGACGGAGTTCTATGGTGTGAGAAGTCCTCGAGGCCAGAGAGAAGGCCCCTGGTGCAAGAGACTCCAGTGTGCACAGCGGCGTGGAAGTGAGCAGAGAGAGCTGCGGCACCAGCTGTGGGGGGTATTTGCTGATGGGTCTGGCTAGGTAGGTGAGTGCCAAACCCTGAGCGCTTGTATGCTCTGCTGGAGCCTTTTCTCCTGAAGAGTTGTGGCAGGCTGTTCCTAGGGACCAAAATCACATTCCCATTTTAGAGAAAGTGCTGTGGCGGCTGCCTGTGGTTTGGAGGGTGGAGGTTGAGCCTGAAGGCAGGGAGGGCTGGCCTGCTCAGAAGCACTAAAGGGGTGGGGGAGGGGAAATGAGGCTTTGGATGACCAGTTGAAATGGGATGCAGAGGGAGCCAGGCAGCTTCCCTGTAATGTATTTTAATAACACATTTTCTTAACAAACTGAGGGTTCTAGAGGGGAGGGGGGTGGGAGGATGGGTTAGCCTGGTGGTGGGTATTGAGGAGGGCACATTCTGCATGGAGCACTGGGTGTTATGCACAAACAATGAATCATGGAACACTACATCTAAAACTAATGATGTAATGTATGAGGATTAACATAAGAATAAAAAAAATCTAAAAAAACCCCACATTTTCTTCTTTAATGAAATAGTTTGTTTAGTGTTTTTTTTCCCACTTATATTGTGAATATTCTCCATTATTAAACTTTTTCTTAAGTAGTATTTTTAAGTACTGTGGTGCATTCACAAGTTGTTTTATACATGCTAACAATAGTAATGGGGGACGCCTGGGTGGCTCACTCGGTTAAGTGTTTGCCTTCTGATCAGGTCATGATCCCAGGGTCCTGGGATCAAGTCCCACATCAGGCACCTTGCTCAGCGGGGAGCCCTCTTCTCCCTCTGCCTCTGCTGCTCCCCCTGCCTGTGCACTCTCTCTCTCGGACAAATAAAATCTTTAAAAAACAACAACAAAAAACAGTGATGGACATTTTTTGGATACATTTTTTAGTTGTTTCTGATTGTAAATTATTTTATTTCCCACAATTGATTAAAGCATTGACGTAAATGGAAAGGTGAATTTAAATCATTGATTATCTTGGGGGTGGGGGGGGATATATTTTGCTAAGTAATATTAAGTAATTAGTGGTAATTTAAAACGAAGTTTTTTGTTTTTTGTTTTTTTTTTAAAGATTTTAATTTATTTATCTGAGAGAGAGTAAGAGAGCCAGAGCATGAACAGGGGGGAGGGCAGAGGAGAAGCAGACTCCCTGCTGAGCAGGGAGCCCGATGTGGGGCTCGATCCCAGGTCTCTGGGATCATGACCTGAGCCGAAGGCAGACGCTTAACCGACTGAGCCATCCAGGTGCCCCAAAATGAGTTTTTTTTTAAAGATTTTTATTTATTTGAGAGAGAGAGAAAGAGAGCATGAGAGCGGGGAGGGTCAGAGGGAGAAGCAGACTCCCCACTGAGCAGGGAGCCCGATGCTGGACTCGATCCCAGGACTTCAGGACCATGACCCAAGCCGAAGCCCTAACCAACTGAGCCACCCAGGCACCCCGAAGTTTTTTTTTAAGATTTTATTTTTAAGTAATCTCTACACCCAATTGGGCTCACAGTCACAATCCTGAGATCAAGAGTCTAATGCTACTGCAGGGAGGCTGCTTCTCCCTCTCCCTCTGCCGTTCCCCCTGTTTGTGCACTCTCTTTCTCTCTCTGTGTCAAATAAATAAATAAAATCTTAAAAAAAAAAAAAAGAGTCTAATGCTCTACTGACGGATCCACTCAGGTGCCCTGAAAACATGAAATTTTTTTAATGTTTGGATTTTATTTTTTTATTTTTAAAAAATTTTAAAAGATTTTATTTATTTGAGAGAGAGAGAAAGAGCAGAGAGAGAGAGTGAGCACATGAGCAGGGGGGAGGGGCAGAGGGAGAGGGAGAAGCTGACTTGCAGCTGAGCAGAGAGCTGGAGGCAGGGCTCCGACCCAGGACTCCGGGATCACTTGGGATCACGACCTGAGCAGACATTTTTTTTTTTTTTTTTTTAAGATTTTATTTATTTATTTGAGAGAGAGAATGAGATAGAGCATGAAAGGGGGGAGGGTCAGAGGGAGAAGCAGACTCCCTGCTGAGCAGGGAGCCTGATGCAGGACTTCCCGGGACTCCAGGATCATGACCTGAGCTGAAGGCAGTCGCTTAACCAACTGAGCCACCCAGGCACCCCTGAGCAGACATTTAACTGCCTGAGCCACCCAGGGGCCCCTAAATGTTTGGATTTTAGAACTACATACTGATTTGTTCATAGGCAAGTTATACATATGAAGTACTTGAAAAAGATTGAGAAAGATTTTTCATAAAATATGTGTCAATAAGCTGGTTAATGTATGGTGAAGGCCAACTATTTTAGCTGCTGCTAGAGCTATTCAGGAGGGTAACTGAAGTGCTCTTACCCTGTGTGGGCAGTGGGTGACTAAGCACGTGTTTGAGGCATCGGGAACAGCCGGGGCACGTTGTGGGATGTGTAGTTAAGTGCCGAGTGCTTGTACGGTGCACGTGTTAAGTTCTGCAGCAGTAATTCAGAGAGTGAAGGAGATGAGTGACAAGTAGCCTTGACAGTGAAAGAGGATTTTGGCGAATGGAGAGGAAGGAGGAGGGCATTCTGTGTGGGGAAACAGAATGAGTAGGGCTTAGATTTCAAATTAACCTGGTTTTGGCTTTTGGAGTGATCTTACTTTCTATGCATCCCCTGGTTGCCGCCACTGAACGTGGAATAAGCCTTTTTATCTTTTTCATTGCTCACTTCATTCCTGTTTTAGTTAGGATGCGTTTGGTAACAAGTAAAAGAAAGGCCAGCTCTAACTGGCTTGCACCATACGTTAGAGACATAGTGGCTCATGGAACTAGAAATCCCAGAGGGAGGCCAGGCTTCAGGGTTGGTCTGCTGAGTGAGTCCAGCGGTGTCTTTGAGGACCTGGTTTCTTCTCACTTCTGGTGTGTCAGCATTTTCCTAAGGCTAGTTCTCCTTCAAATGACACCATGATCACAGCAGATGCAGGCTTCACAGTTGTGTCCAGCCTACACCACATCAACCAGAACAAGAGAGTGCATGTGTGTTCCAGAGTTCTTGACTGTGTCCTGAGGTTTGTGCCCTTTGGGTCCCCCTTGAACCAAGCGCTGTGGGCAAGGGAGGGTGGCATGCCAGGTCAGGCTCCCATCTAGATCTGGGAGTGGATGTGTGTCAGCCTTCTGAGCTAGGTGACCACTCACCAGCAGGGGAGGAGGAAAATGAACTTTCAGAGGATGGCTGCAAAATCCATTACCGTCCCATCTGGGAGGACCATTCCTTCCCACTCTCCTTTTCCAGGTTTGTCAGTTCCTTCTCCTTCTGGACTCCTCTGACTAAACACTCTGTCCTTTTTTCTTGGCAAGTCATCCTGCACAGTCTGATGGCATCCTATTGTATTTTAGTCTTCATTAAATTTTATTGTACCTTAACTATTCATGTATTCTTTTTGGCATAGCCCCAAGCCCCAGGTTCTAATCCTGGCTTTCCCACCTTCTGTTCCTGGGATCTTGGGCAGTTAGTTCTCTGAACTTGAAGTGTTTTCATCTTAACAGAGTCAACAGATACTAGATTCTAAGTATTGTACTTAAGCACTTAAGTGGTTGGGATCCAGAACTGAAAGACACAAGATCACAATTCATTTACAGAGACATACAGGTAAATGAGAAATTACCATGAGATGTGACATTGCTTTGGCAGAAATAAGGAGTTGGGAAGACTTCCCTGAGGAGGTGATGCCCGTGTTGACCCTTGACAGGCAAGCAGTGGTCACAGCAGCGAGGGACGAGTGAGCTGCTTGCATGAAGGCTTCAGGGCAGGAGAATAGCTGGGGTCTTCGCTGCACAAGGTGAGGCTGGATTGTTTAGGTGGGGATGGCCCTTATACCAAGCTAAAGAGTTTAGATTCCATCTCTGTATACTGTACAGTTAGGAGTTGATCATACATCCTGGCTTACACCTGTTGTTCCAGGATAATTAATGTAATTCTTTGACGCTGAACTGTGCCTCCAGTTTGGATGATAAATGGTTACCTGACTTAAAGTAGGAGTTCAGAGCTACGTGATGGTGGTATACAGGACGCAGTGCTTACCTTAGAGTAGGATCCTGGGATTAAATGAAATACAGCAGTACTTCTCAAACCTAAACTACAGAAAGAATCAGCTGGGGATCTTTTTGATGGAACATTTGGCTGCAGTAGGTGTGAGTTGGGGCTCCAGAGCTGCATAAGCTCTTGAGTGATACCCTTGTTACTGGCCTGGGAACCACCCTTTGAGTAGCAGGGTAGGATAGGACATTAGGAGTGTCAGAGGGTCTCTAAAGTCCCTGGAATCATATGCAAAAATGTGGGTGTGTGCATTCTTCAGGGAGTGGGCCTAATTTGCTTACATCAGATTTTCAGGGGCTCTGCTACCACCCCAAAACAGTTAGAAATCAGTGCCTTTTAGAAATAATGTAATGATGAAATGACATCTATACATTAAATGCTTTTAAGGCAGTGCCTAACTCATGAGAGTAATCCAGAATGCATTAGGTATCTGTCTTCCTTCCCTCCCTCTCCTCCTCCCGCGGCCAAGTTCTTTGAGGCAGGAAACATTGCTTAAACATTTAAAATAACTTTTTATTATCTTCTGTACTATTAGTGCTCAACAAAAAACTGTTTAGTTTGGTGACAAACTCTTTTAAGAGTGTTAGCCGTCCTGGTGGCATTTGAGGGTCCCTTGTGTGTCAGCTATTTTACTAGGTGTTGAGAGGCTGCCGTTTGATCTTGCAGGTAGCCACGCGTGGAGGGAGGGTCATCAGGGCTTGGGTTGGATAGTAAAAGAAACAGCAGGATTGAAGAGATGAATCATATTTTTATAATCTTACTGTTGAGGTGTAATGTATGTTCAAAAAGGTGCTACTCCTGCCTTTGATTCATTGAGATACTGTTCTCTTGGTCTCCGTGGTGTGGGATGTTGGTAGGCATCAATTAGAATGCTGCTTTCACTTCATGTAGTTGCTTGTTCTTGCCAAGTAGAGCTTTCTGAACATTTTGATACTTTGTTCATTGTCCCAGAAATTTGAGATGGAAAGGGTACCTGACTTAAGATAATCTTCAAAGTTTCTCTTCTAGGAGGTTGGCAGAACAATGAAGTATGCCATTGGCATAAGTGTAGAAGCTGGTTTTGAGAAAATAATGGGCCTTTTGAATTTAAGGTTAAACAAGAACATAAAAGTGAAGTGCTGTGGGGCTGGCAGCCTGGAAAATGGAACTGCAATATGATTGAGCAGTCCACATGGAAGATGTGAATTTGGACTTCACCAACACAGTTGAAGCTGGGAGAGCAGGAGAACTTCTTGTGGGGGATATTGAGGGGCCAGCCGAAAGAAGAGGAGGGAGTGGTGGGAGGCAGAGTCCAGTCTTGCAGGGTGTGGGAGCCACTGGCAGAGTGTATGTGTGAGAGAGAGCTCTTGATGTTAACAGATTGATGCTTGACGGAGAGGCGGGCTAGCTGGAGAGTGTAAGAGGATGCTGGATTGGATGGGAGGTTATTTCTGAAAAAGCAGAGTATTGGAGGTGAGTGTTAGATTTCATTTAGTTAAGAGCAAATGGAAATGAGCTCAGTTATAAAAGAATTGTCTTTGGGATGCTTGGGTGGCTCAGTCAGTTGAGCATCTGCCTTTGGCTCAGGTCATGATCCTAGGGTCCTGGGATTGAGTCCCACATGGGGCTCCCTGCTCAGCCGGGAGCCTGCTTCTCCCTCTGCCTGCCCTTCCCCTTGCTTGTACCTCTCTCTCTAACAAATAAATAAATAACATCTTAAAAAAAAAAAAGAAAAAGAATTGTCTTCATGGAAAAGACGTGTCTAAAAAGTTGCATGGGGGGCACCTGGCTGGCTCAGTGGGTTGAGCATCTGACTCTTGGTTGCGGCTCAGGTTGCGATCTCCTTCGGGTTTATGAGATCGAGCCCCACCCACATAGGGCTCTGCACTCAGCAAGGAATCTGCTTGAGATTCTTTCCCCCTCCCTCTCCTTCCCTTTGCTCAAACGCACTCTCTCTCAAATAAATAAAATTTTTAAAAAGTTGCATGGGAGTGGAATTTTTTTTATTAAATTATTTCCAGTTGCATGATAGTTTTTCTTCTGATTGACATTTAGCTTTGTTGCCTTTTAAGTTGTTAGTGATCAGTAAACCCTTAAAAGCACTAAGAGTTCCCATTTTATTTTGTTATTTTTTATTTTAAGATTTTCTTTATTTATGAGAGCGCGTGTATGTGAGCTTGAGTGTGGAGAGGGGCAGAGGAAGAGGGAGAAGCAGACTCTCTGCTGAGCAGGGAGCCTGATGCGGGGCTTGATCCCAGGACCCAGGGATCATAACCCGAGCCAAAGGCAGACACTTAATCAACTGAACTACCCAGGTGCCCCAAGGTTCCCTTTTTTTTTTTTTTTAAAGATTTTATCTATTTATTTGACAGAGGCACAGCGAGAGAGGGAACACAAGCAGGGGGAGTGGGAGAGGGAGAAGCAGGCTTCCCGCCGAGCAGGGATCCCGATGTGGGGCTCGATCCCAGGACCCTAGGATCATGACCTGAGTCGAAGGCAGACGCTTAACGACTGAGCCACCCAGGCGCCCCAAGAGTTCCCATTTTAAAAACATCTGCCCTGGTTGTTGTTCATCAAGCAGTAGGTCCTCTTATAAAGTGAATAATCATTTCAAATGGTTTCATAGTTGCTTCTGTCTGGTTTGGGGGTATAACTGAGTGGCAAAGTAGCTCTGCTCACCTTTCTTCCTGTTGTCTGCTTAATTTCTCCCACCCCTCAATTGCCTATAGTGGTAGAGCTTTTTTCTTAGGTTACAGGAACACCCCTGTATAGTGATTCTGAACCCTAACTGCACATCAGAGTTACACAGAAAGTGTTTAAAATGTTGAGTGAAGCCTGGGCGCGCCCTTACCCCCACTGAACTCCGAATTTTTGCAGCTATGACCTGAGGATCCTCAGGTGATTCTAGGGGGTAGCCTGGGCTGAACATCACTGCCATAGGCCTTTGACCTGCATAGCTGACCCTGCTTCCCTGCTAGGTGAGCCTCCCCCTCCCCCAGGTTGGTTTTCTACTTCTGTATGGGAAACAGTATTGTGAGCTAATTGGGTGAAATACCTCTTTTACAGGATACTCAAGTTTCGAGCTGCACATATTTACCGTAAGGGGGACTTTCTGAAGTCTCAGGTTTCGTTTTCTCTAATAAAAGATTTTTAGGGGCCCCTGGGTGGCATAGTCAGTTGAGCGTCCTCGACTCTTGGTTTTGGCTCAGGTCATGATCTCAGGGTTGTGAGGTCAAGCCCAATGTCCGGCTCCATGCTCAACGCAGAGTCTGCTTGAGGTTCTCTCTTCCTCTCCCACTCGTGTGTGCTTGCTCACTCTTTCTCTAAAATAAATAAATCTTAAAAGATTTTTAATCATAACAGTGAACTTAAATACATAATTCAGGAGTGAAGTTCAGCCTGTTGTTTTGGCTGGTAAAGTAAACTATTTCTGCATAGTTGCAATCTTCGTTTTCAGCAGATCTTGAGGTGGAAGTAAAGCTGAAAAGGCAAGTGGACGGCTTCCTCAGTGGGCTCGGCTGGCCTTAGCTGTCAGCACCGTATTTGTGTTCTTTTATTTTCAGCATATTGTAATTTAGCAGCTTTTACTGCTTGGACCAACTCTTCTTCTAAGTAACTTTGGTCTTCATTAACAAACAAAGTGACTCATTTAGGGGAACATGGGGAAGTTTTGGGAGCCATAGAAAGGGTTGAAGGTATCTTCCTTCCTCTGGAGGTATGGGATACAGGGGTCTAAGTTTGGCAGCTCTCGATCTTGCAAGGTATTAAGAAACCATTGGCAATGGCCAGCAAATTGAAGAAAGTCATTATGTAGTAACACTGCTTTTTTCCAGATGTGTTTAAACTTGAAGCTCTGGTTTAGTGATGCACTTTCCTTTCTGGCAGGTGGCCTTTGGTAGCCCAGCTTCTGTTTCATATTTCATTAAGTGAAAAATCCTGTAGAACAGATGCACTTACAAGTTTCTTCCCATGTAGCACTCTGTTTAATGAAACACTTGAGGTTTGACTCAGTGTTATTGGCAGTAATTGTCTGTGTGTCGTGTGGGGTTTAAGTAGGTGGTTGGGGATCTAGGCACTTAGAAAAGCCGAGCCGGGCCAGAACAATCTGAGGTGTAGTGATTGGGGAACCACAGGAGTGGGCACCCTTACGGTGACAACGGGCAGCAAAATACAGGTATCATGCACAGTATCGTGGGTGCTGCTGAATGCTACCAGTAAGAGTCTTTGGACCGAGGAACGTGAAATCTTTAAAGAAAATCCCAGTGCATGGATGTTTACAGACAAGAGTATTTAAGATTACTCCTTATGTAAATGAAAGATTAATGCTGTGGTCTTTGGTCTTCAAGAGCTGCTTTGATAATAGAGCTGCCCCAACCACCTTATTTGTAGGTCTGCACTGATTGTGCATCGATTTTAAAAAATCAACCATTTTGAGGTATAATTTAATACAATAAGTGTACGCAAAATTTTAAGGTTTCAGTTTGAGCTTTGATCAATACATGCCAAGGTAACTACTCCCACAATCAGTCTGTTGCCCCAAAAGTTCCCTCCTGCCCCTTTGCCATGAATCTCTACCCCTGTAACCAGGCAGATCCTGATCTGCTGTCATTCGAGGCTGTTCCCCTTTTCTAGAATTTTGTGGAGGTGGAATTATATGGCATGTACTCTTCTCTCTGACTTCTCTCACTCTGCATAACATTTTGAGATTCGTCCATACTGTAAGAATTCTCTCCCTTTCAGTGTGGAGTAGTATTTCATCACATGGCTGTACCACAGTTTCACCTCTTTCTTCACCTCTTGATGCACATTTCTTGTGCTCTGGTGTTTGTTATGATTGAAGCTGTGGTCTGCATTCATGTGCAAGTCTTCAGTGGACGTAGGTTTTCAATTCTTGTGGGGAAACTTCCTGGAAGTGGAATTGTTGGGTCACGTGGTAAGTGTGTGTTTTATTTTATAGGAAGCTGCCAAGTTTCTCCAAAGTGTCTGTGTTGTTTGACTCCTGCACCAGCAATCATGAAAATCCCCCTTCTTCTATATCCTCACCTGCACTTGGTATTGTCAGTCTTGTTAATTTTATTGTGCATCAGTTCAAAAGGGAAGAATTTTTTTGTCCATGAGAACAAGATTCCACATTGATTACAGAAAAGTGAATCTGAGTGCAGATAGGTGGTTCTTAGTGAAATATGTTTTTTAAAAAAAGTTTGAGCCAAAAAGAGAGGGGCAGTAAAGACTGGGAGAGTCTGGACACAGGGGACTTGTTGGTAGGCAAGGATAGTAGGGCTAGGGAATGAAACTGGATTTTTATTTTTTATTTATTTTTTATTTAAAGATTTTTATTTATTTGACAGAGAGAGACACAGCGAGAGAGGGAACACAAGCAGGGTACAGAGGGAGAGGGAGAAGCAGGCCTCCCGTGGAGCAGGGAGCCCGATGTGGGGCTCGATCCCAGGACCCTGGGACCATGACCCAAGCCTGAAGGCAGTCGCTTAACTGACTGAGCCACCCAGTCAGTGGCTTTTTTAAAAACTGGATTTTTAAAAGGTTGACCTGCCCTGATACTTTCTGATCACATCTATGGTTTGTTTTACCCTTTTTTTCCCTTCTGGATTTAAAATGTGAAAGTTGATTTTTCTTTAGTTTGGGAGACCACATGGTAATTGTGAATGATTTTCCTCTGGGTCAGAATACATGGTCTTAATAGGTTTTCTGTAAGGCTTAATTCAGATTGTCTTGATTATGTTAAATGTTATATTTAAATATTAAAGATTATGTCTTGGTTATATTTAAAGATTATATTTAAAAGTGAAAATTGTTCTTCTGGCTGGAACATCTCTGATATTAAAAACAGGAGAACAAAAACCAGTCAGAGCAGTCCAGGTGATTAGATGGCACTGCCTTGTGGGAAGTTTCCTGATATGGAGAATGGGGAGGCTGTTATTCCTTATCCCTAGAACTTAAATTTGCTGTAGGGTTTTCTCTCCATCTTCCTCTTCCTGAATTCACTTGTTCAGCAAGGCTTTTTTGAGCACCTACTATATGCCAAGTACTGCATTAACTGCTGGCGATACAAAGATGAATTTAACTGGGTTCCTGTTCTTCAAAAAAAAACAAAAAAAAAACAAAAAAACCCCACAAACCTTTATGGGGACATAATATATCTGCAGTGAATTTCACCCTTTTAAAGTATATATGATGAATCTTAACAAATGCACACATTTGTGTAATTACCTCCACAGGTAAGATACCTGTCAACCCTTTCTCTGGCTCCCAGAACTTCCCCTTGTACTCCCTGCAGCCTGTCTTCTCATTCACCCTGGGCCCCAGCAAAGGTACAACTACTGCTAAAGGTTCTTGTTTATTGGTGTTCTGCCTGTTTCCCCTTATCTTCTTTTTTTTTTTTCCTTCCCTTCTTCCTGCCTCTCTTCCATACCTTCCTTCCTAGATTAGCACCTAGGTGATTGTAATGAAAATTAAAGTAGGTGGAATCTTAAGCTTCTGCCAGAGCTATCCTAGATAACATGGACTAAATTCACTCCCTAATAATTTATCAGGTCTTTTCCATGTGATAAAAATTCTAGAGAGCAAGTTATTGTATAATGTGGACTCTTTATCTTGCTATTTGTATTAGTTTAGAGCAAAGCAAGTTAAAATTTAACTGCCTTTATGTGAAGTAACTAACTCTAATGTAGACATAGGACTGGAAAGTTGGTAAAAAATGGATTTCTGTTACATGCATCATGTTTTCTAATTTGGAAATGCATTTGGTGGGGACAACTTTTTGCTCAGAATCTCCATGAAAGCACTCAGAGAGTGTACAGCCAACCCATTACAGATCCCGCTTCGGAAGGTGAGAGGCGATCTTCTGATAGGACTTTAGTAGTCACATAAAATACACAAACCACATGAAACTGACACTGCATTGTGCTCTTTTGATGCTTGAAATGTAAGAAGAGGGTACTGCCTGTAGGAGTGGCTTTGTAACACAGTCTGTCCATTCTGTCCCCTTCTCGGGACCCTTCTGCTCCAACCTGGTCCATTAAGGATCAAGCATTCCTCTGCCTCCCTCTTTGTCTGCTTTTGCCCCTTGTAATACTCACTGCAACTTGCAGTCCACTCGCGCTGTGACAAAACTGTTAATGTCGTGGTGTCCTGAACCCTGTGTCTGTTTTGTTCAGTTTCTTCTTATAACCTAGCACAGCTCAGTGCGGATAGTCGGTGCTCAGTACATATGGTTAAATCAATGAAATTCCTGCTGTGCATCGACTGCCCAAACAGTGTCATCTCCACGTATCCCCAAACCACCCACACCACTTTGTAGAGTTGAAAGTGTGCTGTGACCGACCACTCAGTAGATGTCAGTTAGCATCCATCAAGGAGGAGGCATGATCAGTAAAGTTTAGTAAAGGGGCACCTGGGTGGCTCAGTTGGTTAAGTGTCTGCCTTCGGTTCAGGTCATGGTCCCGGGTCCTGGGATCGAGCCCCACGTCGGACTCCCTGCTTCTCTCTCTTCCTCTGCCCCTCTTCCCACTTGTGCGAGTGCTCTCTCTCTCTCTTTCAAATAAATAAATAAAAAACTTTAAAAAAAGTTTAGTAAAGAAATTATGCTTTTTATGCAAGCATTGACCTTTATTTTACTTTATTGAGATATAGTTCACATACCATTGAATTCACCCATTTTAATAAGAATACTTTTTAGTGGTTTTTAGCGTGTTCACAGAGTTGTGTAACCACCACCACAGTCAATTTTAGAACATTTTGTCACTCCAAAAAGAAACCCCATATCCATTAGCAGTGACTTCCCATTTCCCCTTTCCGCGAACCCCCGACAACCACAATTTACTTTCTGTCTCTAGAAATTTGCCTCTGCTAGACATTTCGTATGAATGGAACACTACAACTTGTGGTCCTGTCACGTGTGACTTCTTTTAATCAGTGTGATGTTTTCAGGCTTCATCCATGTGGTAGCATGGATTCGCCTGAGGACATTTCCAGACCCCTGCTTCTTTGTCCTTGTTGGAGCCAGGAGGTACTTGGGAGAGCTCTGGAGGCCACCTAGTCCAGCACACCCTCATGCTAGAGATGAAATTAAGACTTAACCTCTCCCTCGGAACAGTTTGTTAGTTTCATCTTCTCTCCCAAATTCAGCTTTCTTGGGTTGGGAAATGAGGGAGAAGGAGACTTTGTGCCTCTCCGCCTCTTGTTGGCGGTGCCTGCTTCTGTCCTTCCATCCTGCGAGGCTTGACTTAGGCCTGGACGCCAGAGGTTGCCTGCCTGCTTGGGGAGGCTGAGGGACAGTGTGCGTGCAGCCGCGCGTTCACGGAGCACTGCCTTGTATCTTCATTTTTTCCCACAGACGCTGATCCCCTATTTCCACTAGTCCTTTTGAAGGCAGAGAACAGGCTTTGGTGGTGCCCTGCATATGTATTGGTGCTTTTAGAGGGGAGGTTTACAAAGTTGGACTGGAGGCGCGGTGTGCTGTGCGCCCGCGCCCCCTAGCGCTGCGCTGGAGTGCATGCGCCCCGTTTCTCCCGTCTGCGCTGCCACAGATCTGTGCAGAGCTGGCCGTGCGGCGGGGAACCTTCCCTGCGTGGAGATGGCACCATGGCTTTTCCTATAGCACGAACGTGGTATTTCCACGTTTGCCCAGCCCCTTCCCTGGGGTTTACAAAGCCAGACCCTCTTAAGGGCCGTGGCCTCGGGTCTCCGGAAAACGAGATCCAGAGCAGCCACGTCCAGGGGCTGCGTTCCACAACGGTGTCTTGTCTCCATCCTGTGTTGTGGGCTTGCCCCCTTTTCCTGAAGCACTTCTTAGATCTATTTTTATCATATCCTCTCTAGGATCAGAAAATAATCAAACATGCAAACATTGGGAGTTCTGAAAGCCTGAGCTGAAGGTAGTTGGAAGTGAGGGGAATTCGACTGCGTCCCTGGTGGTGGGCAAGAGCCTCTGCATCTCACTGGCTTGCGTCCCTAAGAGGGGTATGGAGAGGCTGAAAGCCCTTGGGGCATGCCCCCTGACCGCATGCCTTTCCTCTGGGCATCATGGCTGCTGGGAAGGGAGAATTCCATTTTGCTTTCTTGTTTCTCCTCGTGACTCCATTATTCAGCCAACTCTGGTGGGGGTTGCTTAAAACCTAGAGGGAGTTTCCAGCTTTGCCTTAGACAGTATTTGCTACAACTATTAGAAGAGTGAAATTATAAAGGACAATATAAACATTTTTGTAATGCAGTTGGACCGACAGAGGGACTTTAGGCACCTTCTTTTATCCTCACTGAACTCGTGGGCTGAGTGAGCATCTGTCTGTGCTGGGCCCTGCACTGGGCTTTGGAAATGCAAGAAAGAATGCACTTGTTCCTACTGTTTCTTCTCCCACGCAGACTCAGTTGTCCTGTTTTATCTTTCTGTGCTCTTATAGGACAAAACTAATTCATGAGGTCACTGGCATTTTCTTCCCCACTAAATTATAAATCCTGTGAAATCAGGCAGAATCATTTTTATCTTTTTAAACCCAGACTCCTATAGTATTTTTTCCCTAAAAAGACTTTAAAATACATTTATTAATAATCCTCCAGAGGAAGGAGAATGTCTCACACTCACATAAAAAGAGGGTAAGGGTTTTGCTCACAACTGAGTATTTTCTGCTTTGGCTTTTTAAAAAAATACATTTCTTCATTTCTTTTTCTTTTTCTTTTTTAAAGATTTTATTTATTTATTTGACACACAGAGAGAGATCACAAGTAGGCAGACAGGCAGGCAGAGGTAGAGGGAGAAGCAGGCTCCCTGCTGAGCACAGAGCCTGATGTGGGGCTTGATGCCAGTACCCTGGGATCATGACCTGAGCCGAAGGCAGATGCTTAACCATCTGAACCACCCAGGCGTCCCAACATTTCTTCATTTCAAATTTACAGAATTTGCAAAAATAAAAATAGTATGAAGAACCCCCATTTACTCCTTTACCCAGATTGACCAGTTAAGATTTAACCCCCTTTGCGTAATCATTGGTGTATGCTTGAGTTCTCTCTTCGCATACACACATATTCCCAAACTTTGCACACACACATGGACACATACTTTTTCCTCCACCCTCTAAGATTTGAGAGATTATGCACCATGATCTTTTACCCCCATACGCTTGAATGTATTTCCTAAGAATAGGAATATTCTCTTACATAACCACAGTAAGTCAGTTACCACTTTCGTAAATCTACACTGGTGCAGTACTTTTTATAACCTACTGTCCATATTCTAATTTTGTCAGTTGACCTAATAATCTCCTATATAGCATTTCCCTCCTGAATGGGATGCAGTCTGGGGTCAGGCACTGCGTTTACTTGTCGTGTCTCTTTAGCTTGTCATCCAGGACGTTTCTACAGTCTTTCATAACTGACTTTTTTGAAGAACATAATCCTGCCCCTCTCTGTTTGGTCACATTCTTCATTTTGCCAAACACCTAGAATAATTTGTGAGTGAAAATTAAGCAGGCTTTTGGAGAAGGAGGTGGTAGAACCTAAATGCGTAGTGGCAATTGGCTGTCCTGAACTTCTGTGACAGACGCTTCAGTGTCATAATACTGTGTGGCTTCAGCCTTTGGTCAGGCATATTTAGCTAAATACTTGTCAGTAAGATGCAGGGCAGCATATTCTATGTCCATGCACTGGGATTTGCTCTTGAATAAATATTTGGCCTTTGTCTTTGTAGTTTTTATCAGGATATTTAAAAAAAAATTTTTAAAGATTTTATTTATTTGACAGAGACAGCGAGAGAGGGAACACAAGCAGGGGGAGTGGGAGAGGGAGAAGCAGGCTTCCTGCGGAGCAGGGAGCCCGATGTAGGGCTCGATCCCAGGACCCCGGGATCATGACCTGAGCCGAAGGCAGACGCCTAACGACTGAGCCACCCAGGAGCCCCAGGATATTAAAAATATACATTTTTTCTCTCCCATTGAATTTGGTTTTTTAATTTGAACTTTTATTTTATAAGCAACTCTCCTATTTGCCTTTCTGGAACAGTGTGGATAATAAATGCTTATTCGTGGTAATGCTTCCTGTAGTCAGTTTTGAATGATGTAGATGATTTTGTTAAACACTGAAATGATGTCATAGCCTCAGAATTTTTATGGGATATTTTGTTAAATCATTCCAAGTGAACATTTGAATGGTTACCAAAGAGGCATTCGTTACCGTGCCTAGAAAGAAAGAATTGTCTGTTTTGTTGCATGCACTGCGAAGGGTGCGAATTGGCTTTCAGGAAGCTTTCCCTTGCCTGAGAGCCCAGGGGCTTGAGCTCTGCTGATCTGTGAGACTGAGCTCCGTCCTGCACTGTTCCTCCATTGCATTTGCCGTTCTGGTTAAGCATAAGCAATATGTATGTACAGACACATAGGAAGAAGATCTGGGTCGTTTCTCTGCCATGAACATAAGGGGAATGCTCATTCTGTAGGAAGCAAATCCTAACCGAGCTCCCCAGGGAGGTGAGCACCTTGCACAAGCCCCCCGCCGTCCTTCGGCGCCGACTTCCCAGCAGTCCCCTCCGTCATCTTGGTCACACAGCTGAAACGACCAGTGATACTGTGGAGGTGTAGCCGCTCACTTTCAAAGACTCGTGCATTTGAAGGGTTGAAAATCGGTCTGATTGTGGCTGGAGGATGTGATTCGCGGGTCCTTTGATGGCCTTGTTTATTGACGCGTGCGAGCCGGCCTTCAGGAGATCCCATTGCGGTAACCGCAGCCCCAGCTAGCCATTTGTTGAGTGCTAAGTGATATTTTAGTGTTGCATAGTTGATAGTTAGCAGTTGCTTATGACGGCTTTTTTAGATTAAATGTTTTCATCAAGTCCTAATCTGTTGTCAGTGAGGTCTTGAAACGAACACAGGCCCAAATTTAGGTGCCGGCTTGTAATTTCTCTGCAAAATGGGTATCTTTGAATAGTTGTATAGTGATTTCTGAAGTAATTTTTTGAATAGATAAGTTATTTATATGGTTCAGAAGTAAGAATTCTGACGAGAGACACACTAGGAATCTGGTGTGGTTGCACTGCCTCCACTTGGCTTTCCCTCGGGCTCCGGCTTTTCTTCCCTTTTATAGCCAGAGTGTTCTCTTTGGAGATTTTCTCCCCACCTGTACAGCAAGCTCTTCCACATTTTTCTCTGGTTAGATTTGTGATCAGATTGAGGGTATGCATCTGGTAGAGAAATGATTGGCATGAAGTTGTAATCAAAACACATTTAGGGGGCGTCTGGGTGGCTCCGTTGGTTGAGCATCTGTCTCGATTTCAGCTCAGGTCATGATCTCAGGGTCCTAAGATCGAGCCCTGCGATGGGCTTCTTGCTCAGTGGGGTGTCTGCTTGAGGATTCTCTCTTCCCCTCCTCCTGCACTCTATATAAAATACATCTTAAAAAAATAAAAACATTTAAAATCTATGGGGAAGTTTTCTTTCTTTCTTTTTTTTTTTAAGATTTTATTTATCCATTTGTCAGAGCACACGCACGAGCAGGGGGTGTGACAGGCAGAGGGAGACGCAGGCTTCCCTGCTGAGCAAGGAGCCTGACTCGGAACTCACGATCCCAGGACCTTGGGATCATGACCTGAGCCTGAGGCAGATGCTTAACCGACTGAGCCACACGGGCGGCCTGAAAATTATTCAAATAATACTTTATTTAAAAAAAATTTTTTTTAAAGATTGTATTTATTTACTCGAGAGAACGAAAGAGAGATAGAGAGCAAGCAGAGAGAGAGAGGGAGAAGCAGACTCCCCACAGAGCAAGGAGCCCGATGCAGGGACTCTGTCCTAGGACTCTGAGGCCATGACCCCAGCCGAAGGCAGATGCTTAACCCTCTGAGCCACCCAGGTGCCGGCACCCTCAAATAATACTTTAAAAATAAAGAAAGCCACTGGGTGGCTCAGTTGGTTGAGCATCTAACTCTTGATTTCAGCTTAGGTCATGATCTTGGGGTCATGAGATCGAGCCCTGTATTGGGCTCTGCGGTAGGCATGGAGGCTGTTTGGGATTCTCTCTCTCTGTCTCTGTCTCTCTCTCTCTTAAATAAATAATGAATAAAGCAGTAAAAACAGTAAGACTGAAAGTAACAGAACGTTTTTCCTTGGAACCTTTCTGAGCATTGCCGTGGTTGGCGGTGAGGTTGCTCCCAGCCACCTTGTGCGGGGACATGGCTCTCACAGGTCATACTGGGAGTTGCACGTCCTCTTTATTGACACAGTATTATTAAATAGTCCAGAATTTTAGTTCTCTTACTGCGCTACCCATATTTCTATTTTTAAGACTTTAGATTGTATGTGAACCGAAATAAGAATGTGTACTTAGAAGTGTCATTTAATTGAGCATTTTGTTTTTATTTTCAGACCCAGGAAGAAAATATGCCTCAAGAAAATAACCTAATGATCCTGTCGAACCTTCCAGTTCTCATCCTTATATGTCTTCTCCACATTCTGAAATAAAATAGGGGTCCTTCTTTGTAAGAGAAGATAAAATGGATATTTTTACTATTTATATTAAGTTAAGCACCAGGAATCCAGTTTCATGACTCTTACTATCTGCATTGGACTTCACAGCTGCAGTATCAGCAGTTTCTTGGGTCCTGCCTCTTTGTTTACAACTCTTGTATTTCTTGAATTCATTTTCTGGAATTCTTAAGCACCCATCCCCCAACGGAAAGGTGTGTGGATGTCAGAGAATTATTTCTCTTTTGTATTTGAGGAATAATCTTAACTGTAGAATAGAATTCTATGAAAACAAACAAAATGCTTAAGAATTATACAGACGTAATACCTTTTTCTTGGAAATTTAAAAACATTGCTTCATTGCTTTATAGTTTTGTTGATTCTGCTGTTAAGACCTGCTGAGTTTTTAAATTTAGTAATTTAAATTGAATGACTTTCTAATATGCACGAACACTTCCTTGTTCTCTGATAACACTCTCCCCCACCCTTTTTTAAATAAGTAGGCTCTTTGCCCAACACAGCTCAAACTCACAACCCTGAGATCAAGAGTAGCATGCTCTTCCGACTGAGCCAGCCAGGTGTCCCTCCTAGCTCCTTTGTCATGGCCATCGGGGTTTATTTCATCGGCCAGAATCTCTGGAAGGATACAAATTAGAATTTCTTTGCTTTCTCTTCTTTTTCCTGTCTTTGCTGCATTGACTCAATTTTAAGAGTAATTCTATTCATTCATTGTCCTCCCATGTCCATTCCTGTATGGGGACTGAAATCTTGAGTGTTTTAGCGGGTTGTGTGTTTCCTTGGCAATTAAGATGGTTACTGTTTTTCCAACAGGCTTCCCCTGTGAATATTTCATCACCCCGAAAAGTTTTCTTGTGCCTCTTTGTGATCAGCTCTTCCCCAGCCTTTGACAGCCACTGATCTGTTTTCTGTCCTTATGGTTTTGCTATAGAATGTTACATAAATGTAACTATACCACATGTAGCTTTTTATAGTCGGACTTCTTTCCCTTAGCATGACGCTTTTGAGAGCTGTTGAGTAGCATTTCTTTTTATAGATGTACCACATTCACCTCTTGATGGACATTTGGGTTTTTAGTGATTATGAATAGAGCTGCTGTAAACATCAGCAAACTCTTTCCCAGAGTGGCTGTACCGTTCTGCATCTTTGTCAGCCATGCAGAAAGTTTCCGTCCTTCCTTATCCTCGTCAGCATTTGGTATTGGAAATATTTTCTCCCAGTTTATGGCTTGTCTTTTCCTTTCCTGCTGAGTGGATTTTGAAGTGTATGTAGACTTCGAGATCTCTGCAGCAGGGCTGTAAAGGAAGGCGGGTCAGCCATGTCGTTTCTTCACCCCACCCTTCCTTCCGCTTCCCTTTCACTGAAGGATACCGTCCCTTCCGTAGCTTGCTATTACACTGACCACACTTAATACAGGCTTTGTTCCCTGGTGTTGGAAATGATAAGAGGGTCTGAGTTCACAGTGAAAGTATTGCAGACGAGGATTTCTAAATTGCTTTGGGACTCTGCTTATTTTCACCGTTACTATCAATGGATAGTTTCCTTGTGGATTTTTACGAGTATGTATGAGTATTATGTGATGGTGTTCCTGTTTTTAGTACATATTTGCAGTGTTGCTAGCTATTGCCAAAGAGCCCTCCAGCAGTATTTTCCCTTGAAATATTCGTGTGTTGGGCCACCTGGGCAGCTGAGTCATTGAGTGTCTGACTCTTGGTTTAGGCTCAGGTTATGATCTCAGGGTCCTGAGATCGAACCTCCGTAGGGCTCTGTGTTCATCGGGGAGTCTGCTTGAGATTCTCTACCCTCCCCTTCTGCTCCTCCCCCTGCTCACTTGCACACTCTCTATAAAATTAATAAGTAAATAAAAAAAACTTAGAAGAAGTATCAGTGAATTTTTTTTTTAAAGATTTATTTGAGAGAGAGTGTGCACACAGAGGGGGAGAGGGAGAATCCCAAGCGACTCCCCGCTGAGCTGGGAGCCCAACCTGGGGCTCGATCCTAGGACCCTGAGATCATGACCTGAGCTGAAATCAGGAGTCAGCCACATAACTGACTGTACCACCCAAGCAGTCCCTGGTGCTATCTTACTACTTACTTAGGCTGTGAGAGTTGGCATTTATTCACATTTACGATAATAATAGGCATTATCCAAATATGTAATATGTAGTTACTGGTTATTTTTGAATCACATGCTTGTACATTTTCCTGCAGGTTACTCAGCCCCATTTGAGCAGAGGAGCCACAACTCTGCTTTCCATTTTTATCCCCAGTACTGATCATTGTGCGTGGCATTAGTAGGCTCTAAATAATTATTGATTAGATGAATGAATAATTTAGTGAGCGGTTCTCTGCTGTAGAAATCTAGTCATACTGATTCTTGTCAATGACTTAGTTTTTAAAGCTCCAGGGAGAATATGAACTGTTAGGCACTTGCCAAACTTGCTTCCATGCAGTTGAACCAGTTGTTTTTCCAGAAAGTCAATATTCAGAATTCTGGGAAGTGAAGGTTTACAACTAGACTTTGTCTGTTTAATAATATGTTTATCTATACATCATGTTTAAATGAAATTTCAGGATAAAAAGGTACATACATACATATCTTAAAGGTACATACATAACATATCTTAAAGATTGTTCATCAGGATCATTAACATTTTTCTCTTTTTGGATTACTCTATCTTCCCATGTGCAGCACGTTTTCTGCTTTCCAGTAGTGCGTGGGGCCAAGAGCACTGAAATGGAGGTAGTGAATGAGTCAGCGGAACGGGAAATGGGACACCTCGTGGTGTCTGTGAGCCAGAAAGTTCTCCAGGCAGGACTCTGCTTACACATTTGGTGTACACAGTTGGCCTGTTTCAAAATAAGCTTTATCGATTTCAGTGTTCTCTGACAATTTATGGAAAAGGCTAAGTAGTATTTTCTTGTTTGTAATTGGAAATCTCCATTTTGCAGACCCTTGATTTGTTTAATTAAGAAAGGGTCGTGGGGCTTCTGGCCTACACATTTCATAGGATTGGCATAATATGGGGCATTTTCCCTGTAAGTATATAAATTGTATATTTTATGTGATCAGTGACTTTTTTTTTCTATTCCAGTATATTTTTGGAGATTTTAGCCCTGATGAATTCAATCAGTTCTTTGTGACTCCTCGCTCTTCAGTTGAGGTAAGACAGAACATTTTATTGAGTATATGTGTAGATATAATTAATGGCTATATTTTAGTTTTGATTTTTTTAATTTATGCTTTTTTGATAAATCCAATGTACAGAAAAGTACAGAGACTAACAGGAGAAATGCCCAAACCCACCAACCAGATTTGACTGATGTTAACATTTTGCTGTATTTGTAAATAGCCAAACATCACAGATACAGCTGAAGCCTCCTTTGTACCCCTCTTCCATCTCATTCCTCTCCCTCCACAGAAGTCACAACTCTGCTGAATTGGTATTGTTTACTGACTATGGTTTTCACCTTTTACTACATACATGGTTATCAGCAGATAGTAACATCATGTTTTATGTGGTTTAAATGGTAAATGGTTTCATACTGAAGTTGACTCTTGAACAACGCAGGGGTTAGGAGCGCCAGCCCCAGTTCATTTGAAAATCTGTGTATAATTTTTGATTCCCCCAAAACTTAACTACTAATAGCCTAATGATGACCGGAAGCCTTACTGATAATATGAACAGTTGATTAGGACATTTTGTGTGTTATAAGTATTACGTAGTTATTCTTAGAATAAAGTAAGCTAGAGAAAAGAAAATGTTAGGAAAATAATAAGGAAGAGAAAATACATTTATAGTACTGTACTGTATTTATAGAAATAAATCTGCCTGTGAAGTGGACCTGCACAGTTGAAACCCATGTTGTTCAAGGGTCAACTGTATATTCATCATTTTGAGGTTTGTTTATTTCATACTAACATATTCTTTACATTTATCTATGCTCTTATGTTTTGTTTTTTGTTCTTCAATTTTAATTGCTAAGTACTGCTGATAGAACAGCTATCAACAGCTGTCACAGCTCATTTGGCTTTTTTCCTCTCAAGGACCATTTAGGTCTTTAGTTCGTACACTGTTAAAAAAATGTTGCAGTAAACATATTTTACGTGCCTCTATGGGTTTCTCCAGGATATGGCCCTAGGAATGGAACTGGTCAGCCTGCAAGGAGTAAGCATCTGTAGTTTTACTGGAGACTGCTGATCTGCTTTCAAAGCGGGTTAGCAGTCTGCATCTCCATGAGCGGTGCAGGAGTGTTCTCATCATCTCATTTGAAGAAAAAATTGTTGCTTATTCTCAGTATAGGCTTACTTAAAATTTTTGTTAGTCTGATGGGTATGAATGGATTCTCATTGTTTTAATTTACAATTCCCAGGTGACAGACTTGAGAACTGTTTCATTGCATGTGCCTGTTGATGATACAGATTTCCACTTCTGTGAATTAACCCTATCTCCCTATCCACATTTTTTTAAGTGGCTTATCTTTTTCTTACTGCTTATATGATTAATAATCTTTGGTTTTGCATGTTACAGGTATCTTTTTCTAGCATGAGGGCTTTTAAACTTCATATATGATGCACTTTTATTTCTTTCGCTGCATAAGGGAAGTACGTTTTTAACTTTAATGTCAAATGTATTGGCTTTTTTCCTAATGGTTTGTAAATGTCTTTAAGGAATATTTCCTTTCTCTGAGGTAATAAAGACACTGGTTTTCTTCTAAAAGCTTTAAGGTTTTGTTTTCACTGTAGTGGGTATGCAGTTGGAACGGACTCTGCTGTGTCTGTGGGGTGGGGCTCTGACTTGGGTTCTCTCAGGGCAGGAGTGAGTGGTCCCAGTGTGCCGCTGAGTGCTGAGTGCTGGGCCATTAGTCGCAGTGCCCTGTGGCTGTGGCCCCCTGCTTTATCTATTGTTAGCACTTGTTTTAATGGCTGCAACTCTATAATCCATCTTCTGGGAGGGCACATACCCTCTTATACTTATTCAGAAGTATTTTGATTCTCCATCCTCAACTCTTCCTTGGGAATTTATGAGCAACATGTCATGTTTCATGAAAAATCCTATTGAAATTTCAGTTGGAATTGTGTTAAAAGTATGGGTTAATTTATAGGAGAATTAGAATCTCTATGCTAGTTTTCCTATACATGATTTTGGTGTATTTTTCCATTCAGGTCTTCTTTTATGTCCACTCTCTATGTGAGTAATGGTATCCGTTTTAGTTTAATAAAAGCTTACCTGGAATATTTGTTCATATTCGTATTGTAAATGTGAAAACAGTTGAAATTGCATTGAAGAGGAGAAAGGGCGGGGCGGGGGGGAGTAGGTGCGAATCAAGTAAAACTGTACTTAACTTTAATGAGACCTAACCAGCCACTTAGATCCCTTAATGTCCACGGTAGCTTTGCACGCGTGTGAAGTGTTTTTGCACGGAGTTATTTTATTTCTCAGGAGAGGAGCAGGAGAGGCTGACTCCTTAGATCTGGAGCCACAGGGCCAGCGTTGCATGTGGCCTTGGCCGGTCCTTCCTGCTTTACCTTGGCTTCTGGAACTCTAAACTCTTTCTGGAGCTGTGGAGGAAGGATTAAATGACAGTGTGTTGAAAGCGTTACTTCAGCTGCACAGACGAGAGAGAGATTTATTGGTTTCTCCTCTTTCATTTTAGGAAAAGGGAGCAAATCAAAGAAGACAAAGCTTGTATCAGGTTTTATTTTAAAAAACGAGTAAATCGAGTTCCATGCCATCTCTGTCTGTTTTGCGTTCATTGATGGTAACAGGATTTTAAGGAATATAAAGATATGAGCCAGGAAACCGTGAAGCTAAATTGTGTGATGTATTTCCTAAGGCAATAAAATGTTATCTGTGCATTTTAGATTCTGTAGAATAAGGCTTGAAGTTTAGTGTTTCCTGACCAAAAAAAAAAAAAAAAAAAAAAACCCCCCCAAAAAAACCAAACCAAAAACAACAATAGTTAATTAGGCAAAGCATAACCAGATCCCGTATTTCCCAAGCATTAGTGTTAACTGAAGTTCTACTCTATATACTCTTCTGATGGTTTGAATTTTAAATCATATCTGTCTTCGAATCATGGTAAGATACAGAGGCACCTGCCAGGAAAAGGATAGACTGTGCTCTTTGCAGTTATGGTTTTAAAAAATGATAAAGCCCAACTTGTGTGTTTTACAAAAACTTTTCTCAATTGTGTGCATTTGTGTGGGTTTGTAAGTGCTTGTTTGAAAGTAAGTGTCAGAATAAAACCTTGGGTTTTCCTGTGATGTGAAAGTGGAAAAGGTACCATATTTAAGTCTGAAGAAGCTGGGCTGGCTCCTTTCTCACTCTGCTACGTAAGCAGGCTGGGCAGTCTTGGGCAGTTCCTCCATCGCATTGTGCTTTCTTAAATGAGAACATGGAGAATGTTTACTTACCTCACAGAAATGTTGGGAAATCATTAGGGTATGGTGGAATACCTAGTGGGTAACAAATGTAGCAGATACGGGTGTTGGTGGTAAAGTTATGTCAAACTTTTTATTGCAGAAATAATGGCTCTGTCTTATCAGAGTGAATTATAGCCAGAAATTTAAGTCTTGCTTATTTTTGGGGTCTTCTGTATTTTTGCTTTTGAGAATGCATTGTTGTCTATCAAAAACACATATGGTCGGTCCAGTAACCTGCAAAAGGGAAATGCAGGCAAATTAACGTGACTGGGCCAAGCTATCTTTCTCAGTATTGTAATTATTATAATTTAGGAGTCTGGAGTATCTAATAATATAATCACATGGGACACAGATTGTTTCATGGGGTGATGTGTGGCTGGATCAGTGGGTGTGGGCGTAATGTTCTCTGCCCCAAACTGCAACATGTGGCTGAGCCTTTTATCTTGCACTGAAAATGACTGCAGCCCCGACCAGCGCTCCCCTGCCCTGTGCCCCTGGCAGGAACCAGAACCCCTCCCTGGTGTCCATATACTTCTTTGGGTGCTAGGAACTTGATACAACATTTTTTCTCTACTTGGGGCCCGGAACTGATAAAATAAAGTTTGAGAAACAGCAGGTGTTAAAATGTAAAAACATTCTACCTTTCAGCTAAAGCACCGATCCTCTCAGCTGAGTTTTGGACTCTGTTTTAGTTTGCCTGTTTGAAAGCTTGCCACAGGCCGGATAGGTCAGCAGTTTGACAGAATCAGAAGAAACAACCTCAGCTGATTTCTGTGTGTGATCCTAAATATTAGTATAAATTTGAAGGTAACATATCTTTTCTAAAGCTGTGCTCTAGTTTATAAGCCATTGTGATTTAAAGGTGAATTTCTCCAAATGGAAAAAATAGTTTATTGAATAAGCATGTTTTGAACCCCAGTCATAATCATGTCATTAGTGTTCAGAAATAAAGAATGCTCATTGTTCTTGAGACTTCCAGAACTCAACATTTGAGACAACACATGCACCCTTTAATGTGTTACTGAACACACAGGCCCAGGATAGCATGGTTCAGCTGCAGGTGCGCTGTTATTCTTAGTGGTTTGGTGTCTTCGTGGGATTTCTTTTCTTTCTTTTCTTTTTTTTTTTTTTTAAGGATTTTATTTATTTATTTGACAGAGAGAGAGAGGAGAGAGGGAACATAAGCAGGGGGAGTGGGAGAGGGAGAAGCAGGCTTCCCGCGGAGCAGGGAGCCCGATGCGGGGCTCGATCCCAGGACCCTGGGATCATGACCTGAGCCGAAGGCAGACGCTTAACGACTGAGCCACCCAGGGGCCCCTCTTCGTGGGATTTCAAAGGAGAGATTTAAGGTTCATGAGGGTCTTTTAGACAGTAGAACAAATAGTGGCGGTGCCCAAAAGACTTTAAAACGTTTCATTTTATTTTATGAAATATAATTGACATATAAAATCCTGTTAAGTTTAAGGTGTACGCCGTACTGATTTGATACGTTTCTATTGCAAGATTGCTGTTGTAGCATTAGCTGCCATTTCTTTTAGTGGTGGGAATAATTAAAGTCTGGCTTCTTAGCATGCTTACAGTTTATAATAAGGTGTGCTGTCTGTAATCCCCGTACCGTGTATTAGAGCCCCGGGACGTGTTTATCTGCTGGTTGCAAGTGACCCCTGACCCCGCGGCTCCCCTGCCCCCTTCCTGAGCCTTTGCTGGTGCCATGCACTCTTCGTTTTTTTGATTTGAGTTTTTGTGTTTTGTTTTTTGTTAGATTCCAAAGATAGGGATATCATACAGTATTTGTTTAAAATATTACCTTCATAATCAAAGGGCCTGAGTACTGACTTCACAAGATGGTAGCACTGTTTTTAAACCAAGTTGATTTGACTTTGTATCTAATATAACTAGATTTCAGTTTTTTACATTGCTCACCTTGAAATCATGTGTGAGATTTTCTTTTTTGCTTTGATTTTATAATTTAATGTTCTTTTAAGTAGCCATATAGTTAAGGAGGGAACTTTGAGCAATTCTTACAATTTCATCCTGCTGTCTGTAATAATACACATTTACCACAGACTAGGGGGTATCTCATAAGTGACAGAGGTTTGTTGAATTAAAGGTGCCATGTGCCTATAGAGTAAAAAAGATACACACACACACTTTTGTACCTGAACTCATCATAGCACTAATTCCCACGGTTACCTTCTTACCAGCTTAGTAACTGAATAAGTGTTGTAAACACGAACAGAAAATGCAGTGTTGCCGTGGGGTCTGCTGGGGTGGGGAGTCTGTTTTCAGGTCCTGTCTCTACCACTTAACTACATTTTGTGTAACTACAGCATGATTAGAAAAACAAGCACTTTTAGTGCCTCACAGTTTATGTATAGATTTCCATCACCAGGGGGCACCCTGATGTCACTGATAGAAAAAGAAAAGGTATTCTGTATCTGGGAGTTTGCTAAACTTCTTTTGTGACTGCAGGGGGACATGAACCTGATTGGTTCTCAGATGCACCTTTTTTGCTCCATGTGTCTGTGCCAACGGTAAATGCTGGAGCACCGTGTGCATGCGTTTGACTGATCTTTGTGCTGCAGGTGCACCTTAGGCCAGGTGTAGCCCTTGGCCAGCACTCAGAATGGCTTCTTTTGTGTCAGCGTGATGGTCACTGGGCGCCCCCCAGTGGACAAACGTGCAGCTCTCAGGTCCTGCAAGCCTTCAGTTCGTTTTGAACTGCCCTTTGTTTCCTTAGGTTCTTTCTTGTCATGCATTCTGTGGGGGAGAGAACTTCCTTACTGTGATCATTGAATCAACTTGCTAAGAGTTAATTGGAGCAATCAGCTGAGGAGGCCCCTTGCGCAGCAGTTCTCAGGCAGTGGCCGGCCTGAGAATTGCCGGGGCCCTTGACCGTTGCACACTGCGGGGCCCATTTGGGAACCCCGGGTGTTGCGGGGCACACTTGGAGAAGTGCGGTGTGAAGATGTCATTGCCTTGTTCTTTTGTTCTCTCTTTTAAGTCCGCTTACCTTATCCCTTCCATCCTGAACTTTCTCATCCCCAGTGTGTCCGTTTGAAACATTTCCAGTTCTTAAAAATTACGGGATGGCTAGGAAGAAGAAAAATTTGGGATATTCATAATACCTTCCTGGTTTTTACAGAGAGGTCAGATACTTGCCGTTTTGCTTTCTCTCTTCCAAACAAGGAATGTGATTTCAGCCATTAATTGATTTACATAAGGCACTGTGGTAAAAAGGGGGCCGTGGTTCCCAGACTCCTCTGTGGGCTCTCCACTCTTCCCGGGGGCCTGGTCCTTGCCTGCCCTGCTGTGTGGGCATGCAGTGCTGTGAGGGTGACATGCACGCGGTCACTAAGACTCACCTCTGTTAGTGGTGCAGAGCAGTGGCTGTGGTCTCTGTGGGCAGTCTCTCACGTCCTACGAAACTAAGGGTTTATCGTGGCATTTTATTGTAGTTGACTTACATGTCCATTGGAATCTTTTTTATTTTTATTTTTTGCCTCATTTTTGGATCTTAATGACAGTATTTAAAACAATTCCTATGGTATTTTTATCTTAAATGAAGGTGATTTAATTTTACTGTCTCAATGTATGTTATTTTGTTTAAAAAATGTCATGAGAAAAGTTGGATAAAGAGTTTTAATGAAAAAGAATGGGTTGGGTTTTAACATTTTGTTGAATTAAAATTTGTTTCCCACTTCCCTGTGCAGCTCCCTCCATACAGTGGAGCAGTTCTCTGCGGCACACAAGCTACAGGCGAACTACCCGATGGTAAGCTGCTTCTCTCCTCCATCTCCCTGACGTGCTGTTGGGCCATGTGTGTGGGCGGGGGCGGGGGGGCGGGGGGTGCTCTTTGGAAATCATGTTTTCCTGCTGGTTCATACCTGTCGAATAAACACTCTTCTTACTGCTTGAGGTTTTTGCTATAATACTATAGCATGTTTAATCTCTGAACCATTTTGATTAATGAAGTATATTCTGTGCTTCGGAGTGTCAGATGTTCAAGGTTTAGTTAAGGAAATAGTTGTTTGATCCTGTTTTTTCTTGACCATTCTCAGTGGCACCCGTGTGTCTTTTGTAGCCAGTGCTTTTTGTAAAAGTTCTCCAGTGGCCTTTCTTCTGGTTGTCGAGGCTCCTGGGCCCAGAGCTGGTGATTCTCTGAGAATGTGTTCTTTGCACGGCTCAGTGATAGCTCAGATCTGTTCTGCAGTTTACATTTATGTCGTAGTCTGTCACTTAATGCTCTCGGGAAGTCAGAGGACCTTTTCACTTCCCAGTCTGTTACTTTTGGTCTCTGTCACAGACATAGAGCTCATTACTGGGGACGGTGCTTACTGAGATGCAGTGATTTTGCATGGTTGAGTAATGGCGGGTTGTTTGGTTACTGCAGGTTGCCGGGGCGCAGGTCCGATCTCTGTGGCCCAATGTACGGTTTGGATCATTAAAGTCCCTTGCTGGCCTTGGAGAAGCAGATGCTAACCCTTTGCTTTGAGAGCCAGGGGCCTGGTTCCCTGTTTCATTAGCATGGTCAGACCTGTGATCGGGGTTTTCTTTATAATTTAAACATAAACCTTGAAGAACGTGTCCAGACTTCTTACGTACAGTATAATTAGAGAGCTGATAGTATCTAACATTCTTAGCAGTTTGTGGGAAACCGTGATCTGGGAGCCTGAGGGAAAGTGCAGTTCTAGGGGTACCTGGGTGGCTCGGTCAGTTAAGCATCTGCTTTCGGCTCAGGTCATGATCCCGGGGTCCTGGGATCGAGTCCCACATCGGGCTCCCTGATCAGTGGGGAAGCCTACTTACTTCTCCCTCTCCCTTTGCCTGCCGCTCCCCCTGCTTGTGTGCTCGCACTCTCTCTCTCTGTCAAATAGATAATCTTTAAAAAAAAAAAAAAAGAAAAAGAGCAGTTCTAATGGTGGCTCAGGACTAGAGTGAAATGGAGTGAGCTGGAGGGGTCCAGACGCCCTGCCTGGCTGCCCAGCCTTCAGAGCAGCTGGGTTCTGAGTCTGTCGGATTTCTCTCTCTCAAGTACTTGGCACATAGTAAGCATGCTACGGATGTCTGCTCAGTGCTTTAAAATGTTTTGTTCTTTCCCCTTTCGTGTTATTCCTTTCTTTCTTGTTAAGTTCATGGTCTCACCATCCTCCCCGGGGCCCGGGCTGCAGATTGGATGCTCCTCCAGCTCCTCTCCTTCCCTTCCTCATACCGCACCACTCCTTCTAGGCTGTACTGTCTGCTTAGTTCCTGCTTTGTGGCTCCTTTTCTCCATTGTCTCTCAAGTCCATCTTTTAATCTGCCAAAACACAGCTGGGATCTTGCCACCTGCTCACGCTGGTAGTGACAGGCCAGCTTAAAGGCCCATTTCTCTGGGGCCTTTTCTGTTCTCTTGTGCTTCTATGACGTTTCTTTCTTTTACAGTGCCTGTCCCACTGTCCAGTACTGAATCTGCCTCCCTCTTTGGACAGAGTTCGGCTGTGGGTGGCAGGGATCATAGTCCTCCATTTCTGTGTGCTCAGCAGCTGTGCACTGTAGTATATGGAATGTTGTAGACCTTCAGTGTGTTTCTGGATGAATGATTTAGGATGGTTTGTTCTACCTCCCACCAGAGGCAGCTACAGCAAGCTCTTTGCAGGGGCTCCTCATCATGGCGTGCCTTCTATACCTCTGCTTTTTTTTAGTCTGATCCTAGAGCTGAAATAGCCTCTATTCACCGCCCCCCCCCCCCCCCCCCCGGCAATTCTGCCGGTTCCACTGACTTCTCTGTAGCTTCTGACTGAAATTGGTCATTCTTTTCTGTATCTGGAAGCATTCTTTCTGTAAAGCTGTTGAGGCCTTATCTTGCCCTTCCTCTGCACTGTCAGCTTCAGTCTGAGGTGTTTTTCTACTAGTCAGTGTCACTCCCTGAGGCAGGGACTTTGCCATACTAATCTTTGTGCCCTCTGTGATAATAAGCACTTTGCACACAGCTAGGTGCGCTAGGTGCTCTCTTAATTGGAGAAATCAGCTGAGGAGGCCACTTAAGCAGCAGTTCTCAGACATGGAGGGCATGACAGTCTCTGGGGGCCCCCGAGCATTGCAGACTGTGGGGCCTGTCCAGCACCCTGGGCGCTGCGGGAGCACGCTTGGCAGAGTGCTCTGTTGGGATGACATTGTTTTATTTGAGTTAGTTTTCCTTCCCCCAACAACCCACTGTCTGCGTGGCCTGAGCACGGAGGCCCCATTCACTTGATGCATCGACTGTGTTGTTTCAAGCCTGGGTTTGCAGGCTTCACCACTCCTTCAGCCCACAGATTGGGCTCCGTGCTGACTCCTCCTCTGTGCAGTGCAGTGTGCACGTGTGTCCGTGAGACATGTTGTGGATAAGAAGAGGAACTGTTCTGGGTAGGACTCTCTGCCCTCCAGTGGTACGGTCAGACCCGCTACGGGGTGAATGTTTTGGTAATAAACTTAGTATATTGAAATGGTTCCGTAATGTCCTATCACATTCTAGAATATTCTGTGATATGATAAGAGTCAGGATTGAAATGTGGAAGGCACTGTGTCTATTGGAAATAATTAAACTCTTGCACAGGCTGCATGCCACAACGCACGTCCGTTTTGATTTCACATTGCACACTACAGTTTCCGAAGGGGAGCCTCCCCCCTGTGGAGCGTTCATTTCCTCACGTACATCCGTGTCAGTCTGTGTAGTAGCATTGCAGCCTCGAGGTGTCACGGAGTAGGCGATGCCTCAAGTCAAAGTGGATTTGGTGTGATAATAGAGAAATTAATTAGGTGTGATAATAGAGAAATTAATTTCTCTTTGGTGATTGTTTTCAAAATAAGGAAAAAAAGACCAGTGCTCAGAGGCCAAAGGATTCAAATGCTTATATTGGTGACTTTATATGAAAATATAGCCATCATTAGTATTTCTTTTTCAGGAGCTTTTTGTTGTTGGGAAGGTGTACCCCCCGCCTCCCAGGTGTGATCACAAAGCAGATGAAGAGTTAGGAGACTGGTGGCGTCCCTGTCCCCAACTAACTTGCATATAATGGGCCTCTCTTAGGGGCTGCTTGTTGAAAAACTTCCAAGGTGAAAAATATTAAGTTACTTGTAGTAGAGCACAGTCCTTGTGGTAGTATGATTTTTTTTTTTTTTTTTTTTTTTTAATACTTGCCTTGAGAAGAAGTTGGCCTCTTGTGCTAGATTCGGAGAGATCTTCAATTATGCATTACGGATAAATGAAAAGGCATGTGTCCTTCCCTTAACTTCAGAGTTTATAACTGTTTCATCAGATATAAGATGACACTGATGCTTGACGTCTGTTGAAAGATGCAGCTGATTCTACAACTTAACCTAATTTCAGAAATGTGAGCTATGAAAAAAATGTACATTTTGGGATGGGTAGAATGTATAGATGGTCTATACTCCCGCTAGCCAGTTGACAGGAAGTATCAGAGGGTTCCAAAGAAATTTTTAAAAGTTTGCAGTCCTAATTGTCCTTTGGTATTTTTGGAAGTATTGTCACCAGCCTTGGAGTTGATCCACTATGAGTTCATTTAGGGCACATTGACATGCATTCATGCAAGGCTGTCTGCAGACTGCAGATAAGGTTGTCAGTGGAGGAGGTCAGGAGATGGAGAATTTGAGAGCATGCCTCTGAAGAGCACTTTTATAGAGAGGATGAACTCTTGGCATAGTGCATACTTTCTGAATTTCTAAATTACACTAATTAGGGAAGCCATAAATATAGCAGTGACTTTAAATCCCTAAGTCATCATGATTTTCTTTTTAAGTTGTCCAAATACCTACACCCTAGTCTCAGAAAGTAAGCCAATAAAGTCAGATTTCATTGAGGGGTGTTTTTAGGCAAAATATTATTTGCTTTTTATTATAATTTCATTTAAATTTCTACCTTCTGAAAGTCTCCCTAAGCTACCCTGAGAGTGGAAAATGAATACCGGTTTCTGGTTATCATAGCTCTAACATTAAATACGGTTTTATAGTCATTACTTATTTTTGGCAAATTATTTGTCACAGAAATGAAATGTCATAGCTGTGTTAATTAGAAGACTTTAAGGTTTAGCTTCGAAAAGAAAATAATTATTGAGGCTCTTATAGTTTGTATAGCTATGTTCTTAACTAATGCCATATTTACTGATCATTTTCTTTCTAAACAGGACAAGAATATCAGAGAATTGAATTTGGCGTTAATGAAGTAATTGAACCCAATGACACTTTGCCGAGAACTCCCAACTACAGTATTTCAAGCACATTGAATCCTCAGGCCCCTGAATTTATTCTCAGTTGCACAACTTCCAAAAAGACCCCTGATGACCTAGATAAAGAAGTGACCTACAGCTCTGTTGACTGCCAGTACCCAGGCGATGCTCTTGCCCTGGATGGCAGTTCGAGCGCAGAGGTGGAAGTTTTAGAAAGTGATGGTGTCGCGGGTGGTCTTGGACAAAGGGAGCGTAAAAAGAAGAAAAAACGTCCCCCAGGATATTACAGTTACTTGAAGGATGGTGGTGAGGGTGGTATTCCCACGGAAGCCCTGGTCAATGGCCATGCCAATCCAGCAGTCCCAAACAGCGTAGGCTCAGAGGATGCAGAGTTAGTGGGCGATGTGCCCCTGTCGGGGACACGCAGGACTTTTAACAGCCTTCAGGATTCCATGGACTTCGTCAGTGACGCTGTGCCTGGTGGGCCTTTCCCCGGAGCCCTCGACGGCGATGCGAGGACTGCAGGGCAGCCCGAGGGCTGCCATGGGGCCGACCTGAAACAGTCCTGCCTCCCTGCAGAGACTGGCAGGGACAGCCTGTTGAGGACAGCGGTGGCGCAGCCTTACATGGGAACTCATACTACTGAAAACCTTGGAGTTGCTAATGGGCAAATACTTGAATCCTCCGGTGAGGGCTCAGCTGCCAATGGAGTTGAGTTGCACACTGTGGAAAGCACGGACTCGGACCCAGCTAAAGCCGAGAGCGCTTCCCCTGCTGCCGACGCCCCGGCTTCTGCGGCGGGCACCGCTCCCGCTAGCCAGCCTAAGTCATGGGCCAGTCTTTTTCATGATTCTAAGCCCTCTTCCTCCTTGCCCGTGGCTTCTGTGGAAACTAAGTATTCCCCTCCTGCCACATCTCCCCTGGTCTCTGAAAAGCAGATTGAAGTCAAAGAAGGGCTTGTTCCAGTTTCAGAGGATCCTGTAGCCATAAAGATTGCAGGTATAGTTCAAAAGAGTTGAAAGTGAAGGTGGAAGCAGATCTCTGTTCCTGTTGAGTAAGTTTGAGGCTGTCTGGGCTGATAAAACTGTGTGCTAGATTGTTACCCAGAGCAGTAGTAGGTGACCTGTGTGCTCATAGGAATTTCTCAAGACTGTCTATGCCTTAAATGCTTTCTGTCTAGAAATAAGATGATACTTCAGCACAATGCGGGTGGGTTGGGGGCTCATACCTTTATGTTAAGTGAACACTCCATGTCTATTACCAGTCTTTCTCTGTTGACAGAGTGCATTTCCACGTCCTTGCTTTTTGATCCAGTAATTCTGCTCCAGCGAGGGAGCAGAATGCCCTTGTCCTGTGTCACAGCTGTTGTTCACCTTTGCTTTGTAATCCTTGAGTTGGACTCACTTTGCGCTGTTTCTCTTCTGTATTTCTGAGGATGTAAGAAGGCATTTGGGTTTTTTTTTCTTATTATTGCCTGTTTTGGATTGAGTAAATGGATTTTACTCAGTTGTAGAACACCAAGGTTAGCTGTTGACAGGAAAAGAAAAACTGCGACAATTTAGGCCAAAGTTTATGCTTTGTTTCGAGTGCTCAGGCTCAGGAGGAGGGCGGATTTCAGTAAAAACAGCTGCATAATCTGCTGTTGTTTCTAAGTTAAACTAGGAAGTCAGAAATGCAGGGACTGTGTACCTGTATACATGTCTCAGAAGCCAGAGTATTTCTTCAGATTTCACCATACCAAGAAGTTCAGCAGCAAGCTCTTCAGATTCTTGCCTCATTAGCCGAATTAAGATAAGCTGTCTCATTTAGGCTTTATGTGAAATGTACTGATTTAACATTTGAGCACCTGACAGCATCTGTTCCCAGGATGAGCATCAGTTCCAGTAGCAGGCTGCACAATACACACCCTTTTATGAATGGTCACAGTTCCATCAGCACATCCTTTTGAATAATCTTGGTGTCTCGAGTTCTCTTGAAATGAGAAGATAATTGGTCAGCCAGTCATTTTGGGCTTTATATATATATATTTTAAAGTTAGGTGGTTTCTTTATTATAACTTTTGGAATATTCATTGCAAGAGAAAGCTGTCACAGTCAGGGTAAGACAGTGTAAACCTTCATATAGATCGGTATGTTAAAGGTTTTATTTTTAAACTCTATATGAGAAATGCATTAGTGGGATGCTTTTAAAAATGTGCGTTCTAAGTTCAAAGTTATGAAAGTGTTACACTTCTGTTCCTAAAAACCTCCCATTTCTAGGAAATTTTCTCAGTATTTAAAATAAGAAAAACTTGATTTTAAATGTTTTGAAACATTTTAATCCTATGACTTTAAATGTAGTTTGATACATAGTTTGCTGTGTTGTACGTTTGTTAAAATCTCGCCTGCTCACCTCTGCTGTTAACTTGCAGGTAGGTAACCTGCTGTGGAGGCTCTCAGCTACTTGTATGGGGGCGGGGGAGAGCGTTGCTGGGCACAGTCCAAGTATTTGTGAGTTGAGGCAGTGCCTCCCCAGCAGGTTTATTTCCTTAATCCTATGATTAGTCCAGTTAAGAAGATGTTTTACTTATCTGAGCAAAACTGTAGTTCTTTTTAAAATACTTCATTCTTTTGAGCCTTTTTACGGAGCCTTAGAAATCTGGAATGTAGCTGCTGACAGTTGCGAGTGGTGCTTCCTATAAAACCAAGCAGCAGCAGCACCGACACTAAATGACTCTTGGGATCCCACACAGCTTAGGTAAAATGGTGCTGCTTGGAGGTTTTCCCCTTTGTTATATTCTCCTACATAGAGGTTTACTTTATAAAAATGATGAACTGTATTCAGTTTGTTGTAAGTAAGATCCACTACCACAAACTTCCCTTGAATGGGCATGCTTTTAAGTGTAGGCTCACTTGTTTTAAACAGCACTTAACTGTGTGAGATGCTAGTTCCATTAAAAGATCTCTTGATTGATGTTGGTTATCCTAGAATTAGCATAAGCATCTAACTGGTTCTACCAAGAGAGTAATTTTTATGTTTGTTATTATATTTATTAACTATGGGGAAAAGAGGGAGGGAGCATTCCAGACATCAAGTTTATTTTTTTTTGAATTCTTAGAATAATATCAATGTCCACAGTTGATTTTTTTTTTAAGCCCACATTCATTTATTTTGGATGTCCACATTTCTGCGTTCTCTGCCCTATCATTAAGTCTGTGCTTCATAAATGCCAACTAATTTTTGTATAACTACCAGTGAAATACAAAATAGGACACACCAACTGTAAACAAAGAATAAGAACACCACATAAGGCATTTTGAACGGAAATACAGCCAGCTCGTGATTACTTGTAACTGTTTATCCATTACTTTAGCGGGTTCTGCTTTTACTTTCTTGGTTTAGACTGTCACCGTTTTGCTCCATTGGCTGTTTCTTCTTAAGTGTAAACTCTGATTTAAGGAGTTGGAAGGGAAGAGCACTTGTCCTGAGGTGCTGAGTGCCTTCCCCAGCCCCGCAGGAAGTGGGAACCGACACAGAAGCCTGCATGGGCTTGCAGAGGGGTCCTTGTTTCAGCGAGTGGTTTTTGGCATTCTGAGAGGGAGCATTTTCCACTTTTCAGTAGGAACAACTGAACCAGGAGGTGAGAACAAGAAACTTGAAAATCTTAGTAGTTTGTATTTGAAAGTGGTTGCAAAATATTAGATTTGTCCACGTTTGAGAGTAAGTGTAACGAACGCAAGTAGCACAGGGATTGCCGGCGCCCAGAGCCGGGGCAGCGCATGTGACCTTGCGATGAACGTTTACATTTTCCTGGGTTTTTACTAAGAAACATTTATCATATCCCAAACCTAAATTGTATCAAATGCTTTCGAATCACACATAGAGCTATTTTGTATTTTATGTTTTGCTTTTAAAATCTTGCATCCATGTATTTTGTTTTGAAGGAGTGGAAATAATGGTGGGCAAGGAGAAGGACTAGGTTGAAGGCCCACATAAAACGAGTTACAATATCAGTGGAAGGAGAATGAAGTAAACTGAGTTCTTTGACAGCTCTAAAAAAATCTTTCCTGTGAGGAAATTGAAACACCTAGTCATACCATTTATTACGAGTTTTAGTCAAAACCTATTTAATATATGATTTTGCACAGTAGTTTTATATCTTAAGATTTGTTCCTAGAGAGCAACAAAATCATTACAAGTTGGATCTGCTCAGAAAAATGAATACCTGTGTCCATATTTATTTTAAATGTAGACAAATACATACCTTGTGATTGATCATTTTTGGTGGCTTATATTTATACTTAATGTCTTCTTTGGTAAATGTTTTCTTAAATATTTTTCATTTCCTTTTCAAATTGTCCAAAATAGCAAAAGTAGTGATAATGTAGCATACCCTAAGCTGAAAAGGTATAGCACCTGTTTGTAGGAATCCATGCCTGTGGGTGGAGAGTTCAGTCCCTATCTGATTCAGTGTGTATATATTCTTGCTGGTATTTATGATGTTTCTGTCTTCTAGAACTGAATTGAGACCCCTCCACTTAAAAAGCATACGTTGATTTACAACCAATAGACAGCGGTACTTACTGGTTACTTTGCTGTCCTCCACCTGATTAGGTAACCAGGCTAGCTAGCACGTGTTCTTCCCAAGTGATGTAACGAGGACAACAGAAACACTTGCAGGGTGTTCTGGGTAGTTGAGGAAGGGGACAGAAAAGCAGGTCAGCAGCATCAGAATGTTGACTACAGGCCACTTACTTGGCCTTAAGAATCAAGGAGAGTTCTTACCTTGTATTTTCATAGAACTTAAATGGTAATGTGACCTCTACAGCCAATTTTAGGAAAACAAAATTTGATGCGTAAAGTACGTGTAAAAATAATCCTGCCTTATATTGACTTAAAAGTTCACAGCGCAAGTGTTGCCACTGAGTTTGTAAATCATTTCATGGGAATGGTTTACGGCAACATACGTGAGCTACTGTGTGTGTCTTGAACTATGAGAAAGGCTGTTTAACCCCTCAAGGTCTTCTGTCCGTCGGCAGATTTCGTAAGAGAGTTGAATTTTAATCCAGCCATCTAACGTTTAAACTGTTACAGAAGTGAAGACGCCGGTTTCAGTTTTGTACCTTTCACGTGCTATGGAGTCGTTCTGGCCTCCTGTGCCGCTGTGGTTACACGGTTCTGGGCAGCCCCAGCAGCCCTGTGAGAGGGTGGGTTCAGGAGGCCGTCCTCCCTGAGGTTGCCGTCTCAGTGGATCTAAGTAGGAAGTTACATGGACAGTAATGAATTGGAAAGGCCTCTGGAGAAGTTTGTTACTACAGTCAATTTCTGATTTTTTGTCCTAGAATAAGGTGAGATAGAACCAGCAGTGATGACTTCGGAACACAGGTCAGTCTTCGAGCCTCAGGCTCAGGAAGTGCCCTGCCTTCTGTCCTTTGGCAGCGCCCTGCCTGGCCTTGATGCTTTTGACCTCCGTAATTACAGTGCTTGTTGGACTTCAGGATAGGAATACAATAGTAAATGGAACTGGAGCCAAGAGTTACACCAAAACAGTAAAAGCAGTTATCCTCCTGGCTTATCTGCAAGTCCAGAATAATTGACTTGAATTATAGCAGTAGGATTCGGTAATAGTGACAGGTGACTGTGGACAAGAATAAGGATTATCAGTACATGCGCGTGCGCGCACGTGTGTTTCACTAAGCGGGAGAAGAGGGAGGACACTGACATACTTTGTCAAACGTTGGTGTCTGGCTCAGTTTATGGTTACTGAAATTCTTGAGGGGGAAAGGCCCAATATACGCTATGTTACAAAACCAAAACTTGACATTGTTTCGGTATTTGTTTCTTAAGAGAAAATCCTAGACAAGATGTTTTTTACAAGCTTTTATATCTTTTGAAATAGAACTGTATATATTCACAAAATGTTCAACACTTAATTTTAAGTAATTTAACTTATTAGAGTACTGAAAACGGTTGGTTCACTTAAAGTTTCCCGTAAGATTTCTTTCTCTCTCTCTTCCCATCTACATCGGTTTTTTCCCCTAGATTGATTGATTGATTGATTTTTAAAGATTTTATTTATTTGACAGACAGCGAGAGAGGGAACTCCATAAGCAGGGGGAGTGGGAGAGGGAGAAGCAGGCTTTCTGCTGAGCAGGGATCCCGATGCGGGGCTTGATCCCAGGAACCTGAGATCGTGACCTGAGCCGAAGGCAGATGCTTAACGACTGAGCCACCCAGGTGCCCCTGATTTATTTATTGTAGAGAGAGAGAGAGCGAGGGAGCCTGTGAGAGTGAGTGGCGGGGAGGGGCAGAGGGAGCAGGGGAGAAATTCTCAAGCTGACTCCACCCTGAGTGCGGAGCCTGACGTGGGGTTCGATATGGGGCTCGATCCCAGGACCCTGAGATCATGACCTGAGCTGAAAATCAAGAGCTGGATGCTTAACCAACTGAGCCACCCACACGCCCCATTTCTTCATTTTCTAATAAGGATTATCAGCGCCTGTGATGAGCTGGCCGTCCTGCTAGGTGTTCTACACACCTATTACATTATTTCATGTCTTCACTGCAGCCGGGCATGGTGTGGTTTCCTGGCTCTGTTGTAAGGGAGGAGAGAGGTCTTCCGTTCCAGGTTGCAAAATGAAGTGGCAGAGCCAGGCTTTGAACTCTGGTTGTCTGGTTTGTCTTCCTGGGCTCTTGTCTCCTTCATGGGGGCACCTGGAGGCTTTGTGAACAATGTGATAGAATGACTTTCAAAGTCCACTGGATCATTTCTAATAAGCTTGAATGGAGTCATTTACCATAACCAACAACTTTAGTCTCCAGATGTTTAATGCACCCCCCGCACTCTTTAATAAGTACTTTGTGTAGGCCACCCACTATCTCGGTCAGTGAGTAATAATCGGCCTTGTCATGAGTGTCGTCTAAAGAATAAGATAGGGCAGGCACAGATGTCTGCTTTTAGTAGCAGAAAGAGCAGTAATCATTTGCAGAGGGGTTTGGGGTCCAGGGGCCAGTAGGAGATCTGCTGGAACCTTGGGATGGCAGGATGAGGCTGGGACAAAGAAGGCCTGGAAGTTCTGTTACCTGGCCAGGGAGGACTCAGCAGAGCATGAGCAGTGTGAGGGAGTTGTCTGGAAGGAGCTGCGCACCTCTGGTACAAGGTGGAGTCCATGGTGCCTGCTGCCGTGGAGGAAGGCCGCGTCCAGCTGTAGGTGCCTTCAGGGAAGGCTGCGTCCATTCTGGTCCGTCCGTCTTTGAGAGTGGTGTTTAGGCTAGCTGGAAGACACTCCCGACAGTGGTACTCTGTTGTAGCTTACGTAAGACTTGCCTGTGTAGAGAAGGTTTTTCTAGAATAGCAGCATAATGATTAAGGAAAATCTAGATTGTTCAGTGTTTCTTCTCTGCATGTTCTGAGTCTTTAAAGATATTAATCTATAAACTTATGACTATTACACCAGAGGCTCTGTTTTAAAAGATTTATATTTTATTTTTTGACAGAGACACAGTGAGGGAGGGAACACAAGCAGGGGGAACGGGAGGGGGAGAAGCAGGCTTCCCGCTGAGCAGGTAGCCCGACACGGGGCTCGATCCCAGGATCCTGGGATCATGACCTGAGCCGAAGGCAGACGCTTAACGACTGAGCCACCCAGGCGCCCCTAAAAGATTTACTTTAGAGAGAGAGCACTGAGAGAGTGAGCGAACAGGGGGAGGACCAGAGGGAGAAAGAAAATCTCAAGCAGACTCCCCACTGAGCGCAGAGAGCCCAAAGCGGCATTTGATCCCCGGGACCCCGAGATCACGACCAGAAGTGAAATCAAGAGTTGGCCGCTCAACCGACTGAGCCACCAGGCGTCCCTGTACCAGAGGCTCTTTTATTTATTTATTTTATTTTATTTTAAAAATATTTATTTATTTGAGAGACAGAGAGTGAGAGAGCATGAGAGGGGGGAGGGTCAGAGGGAGAAGCAGACTCCGTTCTGAGCGGGGAGTCCCATGCAGGACTCAATCCTGGGACTCCAGAATCATGACCTGAGCCAAAGGCAGACGCTTAACTGACCCACCAGGCACCCCTGTACCAGAGGCTCTTTTAAAGAATGTTAAAGACTTGAAGCTAGTTCAGTACATTCCCTGATAAATGTCCCGAGTGTCATTTTGCTCCACATTACGTGTCTGAGTTTTGACTTTGTTCATTTTGTGGATAGATGGCTATTTGGAATGTTTTGTTACTTGCAGTTATTGAGCAAACCACTAGGTGATGCTGAGAGACTTGAGTTTAAGATTGTAGAAGCCAAACAGTGAAACTGCTTTTTTCCTGCCTGTTTCTTAAAATAAGTGAACCCAAAACAATGGCCAGGAGCTGGTATTGCTTCAAGGGAAGGGTTGATGTAGAAACTAAAGGTTTCTGTCCAACCAGTACACGCTGCTTCCCGGATGAATGATGGAACGAAGTCCGCTGTGGTTAGGTTTAAGTGGGTATGTGCTCTTATTGTGTAGGCTTGAGGGTCTCACCCTGCAGGGTCATAAGTTATTTTTTTGTTATTTCATAAGATACTAATTCAAAGTACTTTTGACCAGCTATAAACATGTATTTGAATCTGTTGAGACAGTTAACATGGGAGGGAAGTTTCAGACCTTATATTTCAGTTTCTGGTCATTTTCTTTCCATTTTCCTTCAGTGTCTGTACTAAGCAGGGATTACTGTCCCTAAACTACCCCCTCCCCACGTTTTTGCCCCTAGCCCTACCCTAGAAGATGTTGCTCTTTCCCTATCATCAGAGGAAATGGAGGTTGCTGTTTCCTGTCTTCCCCACCATAAACTGTGGTGAGTCTGCCCTTCCCGGCTCCCTCCCTCCCGCAGTCCTGTGAGCCTCTTAGTGACCCCATCACTCCAGCCTGCTTCGGGCGGCTCCCCTGTGCACTTCCCTCTGTGGAGCCCTAGAACCTGCTTCCACCTCCATTACGAATTCAAACTGCCCTGTCCTTGTAGATGGTACAGGTTCTTCTTGGCCTGTCCCTTAGACATGGCTGGTACTTAGGACTCCACTCCTGACACATCACTCCTCTTGACGTATGTGTCGTCAGGATGTACAGTGCCAGCCCCAGGCTGCGTGTGTGTGTGTGTGTGTGTGTAGATCTGTTACTTGCTGCTCTGTGGGTATAAGTACACTGTTGACTGGTGTAATCTGGGTACCTCTTATCAGCGCCTCTGAAACTAAACTTGTGATCTCATCACTGTACAAAACAAAAAGAAACCTACTCTTCCGGGTGGAAGGCTCCATCACCCCAGCCAGGGCCCTTGTGGTGTCAGCTGCTGTTTGCTGTCATTGGCCCCTGGCCGCCTCACGGTCTCTCCAGTCTGTGGATTGGGCTGAGCATCCCCTCCACGCATCCCCCTTCAGCTTAGCCTGCACTGGGTTTTCCCTTCTTCACTGGGCCACAAGCTCTCCTGCCGCAGGGCCGCCTTTTAGTCACCTCTGTGCTTCCAGGACCCGGTGCCCAGGCCGGGCTCGGCGAATGATAGCGGGTCATTTAACAAGAGGTCCTTGTGGTAGGAGGGCAGTTGATTTTGAGTCTTATGGTTATGTAAAAACTTAGTATGACTGTAGATATAAAAGTGCTATGGCAAAGATTCACAGGGCCATGCAAGAGTATTCATTTGGGATTGATGCTTATTTGAAAATGCACAGATTTTTTTTACGGAGTAATTATATTAAATAATTGCCGGTCTTTGGCACACACTGGAGAGAGTGGACTGTCGTGGCAACACGCGTCAGAGACAAGTGGACAGCTCCGTTGTAAGTGGGAGGTCCCAAGCCCGCGAGGCAAGTTAGTACGGAAACCTTTGAGTGGAAGGGTTGTAGAGCGGAGCCCGTTACCTTGTGAGAGGGAGTGCAGATCTGGGTCCCGTGTCTGCTCAGGTACACAGCCTTTACCAGTTCCCTAAGCCTCTGGACCTCTGTGTTCTCACCTGTAAAGCGAGGAGGATAACCGTGTCTCCTTGATAGCGTCGTGAGGATGATTATGAACAGTGTAGATGAGGCCCCCAGCACAGTGTTCACCGCATGCCTGGTACTGTCTGTGCTGGGGGCCCTCACATGGAGCTTGTAGTTGAGTTCTAACTGATGTGGTCCTCACTGAAGCCCGGTACTGTGCCCCATAGTAGGAGAGAGATGAGCTTTATAAGCCCAGACTAATTGAATAGATCCCATTGGGTTTTTTTTGAGCCTGTAATGCTTTACTTTTTATAAATGGGGAAATTATTCTCTGTGCTTCCTCAGTTAGAGGAAAGAGGGCATTTACTCTCAGAGGAGGGAGGGAGGGAGGGTGTGTATGTGGGTGCATGTGGACATTAGAATTTTGCAAATTAACTTCTTCAGCTAATGCTTAAGTCTGAGACCTCCCAGTCCAACTGTGTTTTGGAATGGAAAGGCTACTTTTGTTGGAGTGATGCCTTGGATGGATGCTGGCATCCCATGTACACGTACTTACTTTTCCTTTTCTGGTACACAGTTTAAAAGTAAAGGGAGGCAGTGTGGAATGGCCACAGATCATGGATTTTAGGCCCTGGCTGCACTACATAGCTCCCGAGTGATCACGGGCAAGCTAGTTAACGTTTCAGGGACTCCCATTTCCTTACTGGGGAAAGGGGGATAGTGGTGGTTCTCCTGGATTACTAAGGATTAAGTGCAGCCAGTTACCAAGCGTAAGTTGTAAAGCGCTTGTTGAGTGTAGAAGGTGTCCATAACTTGTAGCTGTCACTGGTACGAGATTCATAATGGGACATGGGGAGACTTTGTCTTGTTTTAAAGCATTTCTGAAAAAAATATTTAAAGCATTTAATTAAAGTATTAAAGCATTATATGAACATGGCATTCACATCTGTCTGAAGGCTGTAGAAAAGAGGGATGTCAGAGGACGAATCTGAGGATAAATGTGTTTCTAAATGGAGTAAGGGCATTCCGGCATCCAAAACATTCCATAAATTGGAATTCTATTGAAAAATACAATTTATTTAGTATGAGACAGTTGTCCCGAAAAAGAGTATTATCCTTCATTGAACAGTGGTTGATCGCCTGCTGTGATGCGTTGGGTGCCCTAGTAGGTGCTGGGGGTTCCCACCAGCTGAGGCTCGGGTTCTGCCTGTGGACGCCTCCGTAACTGGTGTCTGAGGGCCTGCACTGTTAGCAAGGCCCACCTTGCCCTCAGCGTGCCCGGGAGAAGCCTGTGTCTCTTAGGTCTCTGTCACCTCTGTTAACCATGTATCTTAGCCTTTTCTGCTGCTTGTTAAAATAGTTGTTGTGTTCCCCAGTTACAGTCCCACAGAAAGATAAATAAATGTTGGTGTTTATTGGGGGGGGGTAGATATTTTTTAAAATTTTTAATCCTTAAGTATCGTACGTGGTGTTGGATAGCACGCAGCTTCCACACAATGTGCCTCCTCTTTGGATATGTGGTCTCTCGAAGGGGTGTTTATCACTCCGCCAGAGTATAAGCATTTACTTCCATGTTATTCACTAGATGTCATTAACTTCTTTAAATATGCTTCTTCACTCTTTCAGAGTTACTGGAGAATGTAACCCTAATACATAAACCAGTGTCATTGCAACCCCGTGGGCTGATCAATAAAGGAAACTGGTGCTACATTAACGCTGTATCCTTCTCAAGTGCTGTCCCCAAGGCCGGCTGGCTGCACTTCTCTCTTCCTCCCGTGCCTTTGACTTCGTGCAGCTGCAGAGGGGCCTCTCCCCTAAAGTTTGAGTCCAAGAACTTGGTTCCTTGCTTAGTCTGCCTACCTTGCTTATAAACAGAGTTAATTCCTGACCGCAAAAAAAGATGATTGTTGACTGGTGAGTGACAGAATCAGGCGACTTTTATTTTCATTAGCATGGCCCTGATGAATGGGGCAGTGTGTCCACTTACAATTGGAAATGTTGTTTTAATTGATTTATCTAGGTCGAATCAAGTTTTTGTATGTAAATGCTGATTGCAGAGTAAACCCTTACGTGGAAATCACAGGACAGTTATCCTCATGGTTATTTGGTTTATTCTTTTTTATGTTTACATATGTAAGTCTTTCAGTGTCATTGGCTTACTTAGGTTTATATGCTTTGGGTTTACTGTACCTTTCAGAAATTTGGAGTGTCTGTTTCATTTCCTTTACACTTCCTTACTGCCAATACTTAGACACTGCAGGCACTGGTTGCTTGCCCTCCGATGTATCACCTGATGAAGTTCATTCCTCTCTATTCAAAAGTGCAAAGGCCTTGTACGTCGACACCCATGATAGATAGCTTGTAAGTAAGGTGCTTACAAATGTGTTACGGGGCTGGGTGTTTTCGCCTCTGATAATTTGAATTCAAATGGTTTAGCAAGGTTCTTAATTTCTTGCAAATGAGTCCTATAATTTTATTTTTTTTAAATGTACTGTTGATGTTTTTATGTGGAAGTTAACCAGAAATGGAATCGGAGCATTGTTTGTGTTCTTTAGATTCAGTTACGTAAGTGTAGTGTTTACTAGTGTGTGTATGTTACATAAAATGTACCAAAACCTTACAGAGAAAAGATTGAAGAACTCACTAGCTGTTATAGCATTGGTTACTTAAAATTTGCCATCTTCATGCTAAAATACTCTACTTAACCATCGAGTCTCTTTAGTAAAAGTATGTCTTTTTTAAAGAAATGTGCTAAACTGTTGTTTCCCCCATGTTTGTAGTGTTCGGCTAATGAATGAGTTTACTAATATGCCAGTACCTCCAAAACCCAGACAAGGTGAGTAAAAATGAGGTCTTCCGGTGCCCATTACGTATGGACTGTTAGGAGCTCAGATGACTGAATGTCATAAGTTCGGTCTTGTTGGAAAGAAAATGTCTTTAAAATGCGAGATGTTACAACTGTGCTCTTCTCAGCACTGCGTGCGGTGGAGGGGAGTTCTGGTCATGCTGCTTTTCATCATTTTGACTTGGTTTTCATCATGAAAATCTGTGTCCTGTTTCCACTGCAGCTCTTGGGGATAAAATCGTCAGAGATATCCGCCCTGGAGCTGCTTTCGAACCTACATATATTTACAGACTTCTGACAGTCATCAAGTCGAGCCTGTCTGAAAAGGTTTGGCATTGCTCTCATGTAGCCCCTAGAAAGGTGGCCTCTTGCTTCAGTCTGTGCCCGCGCCGTTGCCTGTTCAGTGCTCGTTCTGCACCGTCAGTGCTGGGGTTGGGTGGGTCCTGAGTAGATCTGGGCCTGTTAACGGAGTCAGTAGCTTGAATGAATATTAAAAAATATCATCGGGGCCAGCTCATGCGGTCATTTACTGTGCACCAAGTACTCTTGTAAGTTCTTTTCATATGTTAGCTTACTTAATTAACCCTTGAGTAAAGTATGGTTGTCTCCTTGTTACATTTGAGAAAAGTGAGATCCTTGTCCAAGGTCACACAGCTCCTCAGTACAGAGCCTGGCGTTACAGTCAGCTCCTTAAGCACTGCGCTGCCTCTTAGAGCTTGGTCATTGGGCCTGGAATCGTGACAGCCTTAAGGAGAGCTAGGGCTTCATCATACTCACACGTTTCTAGTAGCTCCTTGCCTCTTTCATCTACATCTGTGCTCATACACTTTGCTCCTGAAGGCATGGGACCGAGGGCCAAGGAGGTCTGCGTAGAGATTGTGATGAGTCAGTATAAGCATTTGAAATGATGTCTAGGGAAATTATTCAGAGAGAAAAATCGTCAAAACAATTGCGTTAAAGCTGAGTAAAGCAATACTGAAGCTCCTTGTTCTGAGGAAGGGTGAATGGCCAGGACAGTGCAGCGGGGTACCACTGGGGATGCTTTACTGCTCCTGTCGTAGCTGTTGGTGCTTAGCTCGAAATTTACGTTTCCCAGGTAGTGAGAAAAGTATAGAATGTTAGCAGTGCAGAAATGGATTAAACTGTGCCCTCTGCCCTCAAAGACCTCACCTGTCCAATAAGGGAATTAGATCTATCATCCAAGAAAACAGACCCGCAAGAGAAGTACTAAAATAGATGCAGACACTGATGCTTTAGAAGCCAGAGGAGGGCCGTCCAGCTCAGGTGGAGGCGGAGGTAAAGCAGTGAATTTTAGGGGGCGTCCTGTGGTCAAGCCCCACCGAGATCCTGCTCCGAAGTTACGTTCATGGAGAGAGGTGTCTTTCAGAGTTACATGAATATTGGCTCTGTTGGGTCCCCCACACCACCCTCCGATTTAGTGCTTTGATGGAAGGACTCACAGGACTCAGAGGCTGTTCTCACAGGATTTAGTGCAGGGACACTAAAGCAAGGTCCGACGTCCATGGGAAACCTTGAAACTCCTCTCCCGGTGCAGCAGGAGAATGCACTTAATTTCTCAGCATCAATGTGTGACAGCCATGTGAAAATGTCTGCTGTGGAAGCACATGGGAGACTCCCAGGGGTTTTACCGAGGGCTGGTCACGTAGGCATCCTCTGCCTAGCACACACCAAAATTCCGTACTTGCAGAGGGAAAACAGGTGTGCACCATAAACCACACTGCGCCATTTTGGCATAGTCCCTTTTCACTTCTTGGAATGGGGGGGGGGAATCCCTCCCCAGATCCAACTTCCCAGATGCCCACCAGGGACCAACCCAGCAAGCAGGCCTTGCCAAGAACCGTAGCCTCGTGCCTGCTGTGTCAACCCTTTCTGCTTCTTGAGCTAGCCAGTTTCTGCCCTTTTGCACATACGCGGGGCATACTCAACTCTGAACATCTGCTGTCTGTTTAGAGCTGCAGTTCTAGGTGGAACAAATAGACCTGGAGACCGCACGAAGACGACTTTGAAAATCCTTGGAACATGTGGTTATTCTCCAAAGAATGAAATGGGAACTAATCCCAAGATTATAAGACAAATATGTGACTGTTGCATGACTCATCTATAAATGATTTTGCTGGTGTGTGTGTATGTGTGTATACAACTGTTAGTTAAATCTTCGAATCAATAGAGCTTTTCACATATAATTTGGGTCCTTTCCCCTATAGTTGCCCATCATCAAAAATAGAAGGAGACACACAGGGCTGCTATTCACAACTCCCTGGGGTTGTGCAGTGAGGTGGCCCTAGACCTCTAGTTCCTGTTCTTCTATTTCATATCAACAAGAGAGCATCTGTTTAATAACTTTTTTTTATCAGATAGGTAATACATATTTATTGTAGAAAATTTCAAAAATACAAAAAAAAAACCAATAAAAATCCCTGCTCATTCTATACTCAGACATAAAGGTGTACCTGTCTCTCCCCCCGTCCCCTCCCCAATCCTCCTACTGCTCAGCCTACCCATTTCAGTGGTCCAAAGGAGAGCTCATATGATTTTGGGAAACACTTTACATTAAATCTTGTTGAAAATTTAAGAGGAGACCTAGTCTGAATATGCAGGTATAATATTCCCTGCAGTCCTTGCATGGTGATCAGTTAAAATTAATGTGCTCACGTCTGGCCTTTTCAGGGTCGACAAGAAGATGCTGAGGAGTACTTAGGCTTCATTCTAAATGGACTTCATGAGGAAATGCTGAACCTAAAGAAACTCCTGTCACCAAATAATGAAAGTAGGTTGTGGTCTATTTGCCACAAAACTGTGTGAGAACCTTTCCTTAAGAATTCCTTTTGAGGGGCACCTGGGTGGCTCAGTCGTTAAGCGTCTGCCTTCGGCTCAGGTCATGGTCCCAGGGTCCTGGGATCGAGCCCCGTGTTGTGCTCCCTGCTCGGCAGGAACCCTCTCCCACTCCCCCTGCTTGTGTTCTCTCTCTCTCGCTGTGTCTGTCTCTGTCAAATAAATAAAAATCTTTCAAAAAAAAAAAAAAATTCCTTTTGAACAGATGTCACCTGCTCATGTAGTACATTACTTTCCCCCCACCCCGGTCATTGACCCTTCGAGTCACCTTCTCACTAGGGCGAGTCTGGTATCTTTACATTGCTTACTTTATGGGCCATTGTGAATGTTCTACTTGGATAAATTAAAATATATCCAGAACCTTTGCTTTTTTCCCTTCAACTCTTAATTAGGAAAATGATGAGACGTCCAGAAAAGCTGGGAGAATAGTTGGTGAATACCTGTATGAGCACTGGGTTCTGCGTCTGCTAACATGTCATGCTTTGTCTCTCTCTCTGTCCCCACACACAGTTTCCTGAGTGACACAAATTAAGTTGCAGATACCAGTTTGCCCCTAAATGCCAAAGCATGCATTTCCTGAGGATGAGGATGCTCTCCCGCATGACCAAAGCCCCTTACCGAATTAGGAAAACTGGCTTTGATTACACAGTAATGCCTACTTTCCAGTACACCTTCAGATTTCTCAGTTCTAAGCACGCTGTCTTTGGTGGTTAATGCAGCCAGGGGTCCAGCGGATGTACGTGCTGCATTTGTTCTGAATGTAGGACACACCCTGATTTCACTTTTAAAGCCAACTCTGTGCAGGTGGCTTATGTAGAACCTTTCTTTAAAACATTTTTTTGCTGTTATTGTTGCTGATGGTAGCTTAAGCGAACTGTCTCCTTTTCAGAACTCACCATTTCCAATGGACCCAAAAGCCACTTAGTGAATGAAGACGAGCAGGAAGAACCAGGCGAAGGAAGTGAGGACGAATGGGAGCAAGTGGGCCCCAGAAATAAGACTTCAGTCACTCGCCATGCGGAGTTTGTTCAGACCCCAATCACTGGCATTTTTGGTGGACACATCAGGTTTATGCTTTTCTGGAATACTTTAGTGCTTGCCTTTTTCAGGGTTTGGCCGTTTACTGAAGGGGGAAGGTGTAAGACGTGTCTAAGAAATTTTGGACTCGATGGCTTGCCTTTACGCCTCTGTGCCCGCTCTGTCCCTGGACTTCCCTGTGCTTCTCCTGCCTGGTGCTTTCCCTGCTCCCGCCCCGCACGGCACCTCGGCACAGGGCGCTGGCCCCCAGGGCTCGGCGGCCGCCATCACCCCTGCTCCCTCCCTCAGTCAGCCCTACATTCCCTCAGGCCAGCTGCTCACCGCTAGGTAGGAAGAGAAAGACTTGTTAAGTTGAAATACATGTTTTGTGTCTGACTGGAGGAATATTAGGCGCCAGAACCAAGGGAGCTAGAAAGGTAAGGGAGTGTGGAGGGAGATAGTTCTACATAAAGGGGCACATGGGACCTCCTGGAGTGCCTGGGCCCTTCCTCTGTCCCAGTTCCCGTAAACCAGCTGCTCCTTGCTCTTCCATGACATCCTTCTGGAAGGCTTTTATTTGATTGCATTAGAGCTGTTCAAGACCACCGTGATGTGGGACTCAGGAGCGTGGGGGCCGTCTCCAAGGCGGTTCAGTCATCCCAAGTCCCAGAGGGCCTTGTTAGGGCAGGATTTCCTCTCGGAAGGCCTCGCGTTGTATCCTACAAGGGTGGTTTTTTAATGAGACTCAGTCTTCGCTTGTCCCAAATGCTTTGTATCCAAAAGAAGTAACACCCTTTCCAAGGCATGGAAAGTTAGTTCGGTCTCTCTCTGCTCTGATACAACTTAGGTTGAGCCCCTTTCAGTAGGCTAATAAGACCTCAGCGTGTCCACTGGCTCCTTCACAGGCCAGTCGGTGCTGCTGTGTCGGATGGGATTCAGAAGCCAGTTATGCCACCTTGTCACCCTGAACGAGTCGTTTCTGTGCTCTTCGGTGTGCGCTAGAGCCTGCGGGCCCCTTTCTGTTCTGGACTCTGCACGTCAGCCTTGTGGTCAGGTGTGCTCTGGGGAAACGCCCAGCCCCTGACTGCTCCCGCTGTAACTTGCCTTTGCCAGATGCGATTCCTCGGGCTGGGCCGTTTCGGGAAGGGAAGCAGGGATCCAGGTCAGGCAACAGCAGTGAGAGGAGGCCGTCCTGTGCCCTTAGCCCTGCATTAGACCTCGGATGTTAGCATTCGTGGGCTGGTCCCTTAGGGACGGGAGAGAGGCTGAAGGAACAGCCCGGTGGGTAGAAGAGCAGCGCCAGACCCGCGCATAGGTAGGGTATCAAAATTGCAAGGCCACTGAGGCCAACATTCCCGAAGAGCCTACACGTGTTTGAAAATAACCCGTGGGAAAAACCAGAATCCACTTTGGAGAAATTTCTAGCTTGGCCTGCATGGCTCTGCCAGGCCTCTAGCCTCAGTGGTCTTTTTATGTTGAAATTGATTGTTGATACTTTTGAGAAACGATAAAGCAAAAGTAGGAATTATTTTTTATAATTTAGGAAACTTCTCTCCTGTGTGCAGTAGCCATCAGGAAGCGCTTCCTTGTTCAGACAGCTGGAAGGTTTTTCTTTTAAAATTCACCCTCTTTGGGTGGGTTTTCACTTCCCCCAGAAAAAGCAGCACCTTTCTTCACCTTTCCCCTCAGCCACGGAATAAAAGTCCAGGCCACTGGAGTCAAGAGGACCGCCTCTTGATTCCTTCACCAGTTTTAGTGCCTTCTGCTCCCACTGCCGCTCTTGGAACCAACGGAGTGGCCGTTGCTCCCACGTCCGGACACTCGAAGGGAGGGCGCGTCACGGTGCATCCTAACACCGTGCTTTAGGAGAGCAGCGTGTGAACGGGATGCCCTTCAGCTTGCTCTTCACGGCATCTGCTCCATAAAGCCTCAATACCCACGCACACCCATTTGATTCTGTTCGTAAACTAGGTCACTCAGACTGCAGAAATGGAATTCCTTGTTGAGCTCCTGGAATGTTTCCTTGCTGGGGCTAAATGAGAGATGGGCCGAGCACACAAGTTTTACTCAGAAAAACTTAGAAAAAGAAAAGTGAAATGAAAAACCAGCTAAGAAAAACAAGGTTGAATTGGCACCCTTCTTCTTGAGGGTGGTAGGTAGCCTTGTTTCCTGGAATGTTAACTTATTTTTTATTATACACACCCTACTCCTCTTCTTTTGTAAGTCATTTTTGTAGGGGAAAAGTGCCATTAAAAATACTCTGTTTACCTTGGGGTTTCCTCTGTTTTATTAGAACGGGCTATGATACTTTGAGAAAATGGAGTGTGTCAGCATTTCGAGGCCATGGCAGGATAGGCGCATTTACTGACTGGTGTGTGAAATAAAGTCTGGAGTGGAGATGAAGGAATTGGGAAGATGAACTATGTTTTCTTCCAGCGAGCTTGTGCTGGGAGAATGATCAGCTGGTGGATAGTTGCTAGAAACACTTAGGAGGTGGTATTTAGCAGGATTATTTTTAAATTCAGTATATTTTTGTCTTTTTTGTTCTCTCTGGTTTTCTGAAAATGATTCTGAGCAATCTCGTTTTCAGTTAATGCCTCTTCTCCTGCTGGCTCATCTTAACGGAGAATGGGAAGGAGTGGTCTCTTAACAGTGTTCTGTTTTTGTTTCTGCCTCTTAGGTCTGTGGTTTACCAGCAGAGTTCAAAGGAGTCGGCCACTTTGCAGCCATTCTTCACCTTGCAGCTGGACATCCAGTCTGACAGGATCCGGACGGTCCAGGATGCATTGGAGAGCTTGGTCGCAAGAGAATCTGTCCAGGGTTATACCACAAAAACCAAACAAGAGGTATACTAATAGTTGATGTTGAACGTTTGTGCTGAGGCACTCTGGCGTGGTGGAAAGAGCGCAGAAGTAAGAGCGAGGAGAAGTGCTTTTGCATTCTGCCTCTTAACCCCGTTGCTTAACTGTTTTGGACTGAAAGTTTACACATTTTTAGAATGAAATGGTTGAAACAGATGCTCCTTGCAACCTCCTTTACCTCCAAACCATGTAACCCGAGGTAATGATCGTTGGGATTATTTATCCTGAGGTACATTTAATTTTCTGGTAGTCTAATCATGATATGGAAAAAATCAGTACTACCTGTAACAGAGGCCACATAGCTTCTTTACATCCCTGATGTCATAGAGCTCAGTTTCCCGAGATTAGTTAGGAGAGAAAAGGGATTCCAGACATAGCTATTTTGCATTTGATGTTAGGTCTTCAGGGACATCAACAAATAGAAAGTAGCTGTTTTCATGCCTGTTAGTCTTTCATTTGATCTGAAAAGGATAAAAGTCTGAGTTAAAAGACTCAAACACTAAAAGGTGTTCAGCAGTCAAGGGAAGCAGATAGTCTCATGGGGTGTACTTGTCAGCCGAGTCAGGAGACGGGGAGAATATTCTGCTCTCGGAGAGGTTACTGGCTCCTGGGGTCCAGATGTACCAGCTGACGCCTGTTTTCCACTCTGGTCAGGGGGGTCTTCTCTGCTGAGATGGTGCTGGTGAATGCAGAAAAACGTACTGGGAGGGCACTGCAGGCTAGCTAGGGGCAGCACTTGTGTGAACAGTCCCTCGTGTCCCTAGGGAGCTTGCTGTAAGGAGACTGTGTGGCAGCTGAAGGTGCACGAAGAGTGGTTGCTGCCAGCACCTTATGGAGCTCAGTGGGCCTCCCGTGGCCGAGTGGCTCACACTGGGAGAGCAGAGCGGAGGAGGACATGGAGACCCTTCGGTCCCTCTGGGGCCTCCTGCTTGGACTGATCAAGCCAGCCTCCTGGGAGATCCACACATAGTTATGCCTAATCCTCCACCATGTTTTCTGACTTGCTTCCCACGGGCGCTTTTGTTTAAAAAATAAAAGTGGTAGGAGTGAGAGACAGAATCTTGGCACTTGGCTTAAGTGAATAAGCTGAGTCTGGCGGTGGAACTTAGAGAGAGTGGGTATTTGTTTTCAGGGAGGTTGGTTCGTGTGGCTGAGTTGTGTACTTGGCTCATTCTATGGCAGCTGTGGCCCCAGAGGTGGTGTCGCTGTCCTGGCCCCCGTGCCTCTCTTCTCGCTTGCTCTCCTGTGGGCTCCTGTGGGGGGGGGGGGTGGGCGGTGGGCGCTCCTCCCGCAGGCGGCTTTCTGCCTTTCCCGGGCTGCCAGGAAAGCCCCCTCACGTGGCGGTTTTCCTCTCACTCTTGCTGCAGTTAGCTGTGGACGTCGGGGAGGGTGCAGATGAGATAGAGGTGGAGAGCGTGAGGAAGAGGTGGCTTATTCTAGATGGCAGGTGGAGGAAGGATGCAGGAAAGAAGAGGCATTTCAGTGGAGCCTTGAGGAAGAAAATGGGCTGTCCCAGCTCTGTAATGGTGGTGTGTTACCAGATCAAGAGCAAGAACACTCAGAAAAGCAGATGTTTGAGAAAGGAAGATTTTGGACAGTTCATATGGGGTGGGGATATCTGGAAAGAGCAAGTATCACATTTTCTGGAATGTGATTTCTTTAAATTTACTTTTTAAAATACCCAGTTTAATATATTTATATTTTAAGGTCATAAGATTTTTTGCTGTGGGAACACACGATGAAGGTCCATGGGAAAACATGATTATACAAAATACTTGCTGTGTAGAAAAGGTCTGGTTTTGTTGGGCGAAGAATAGTGTGTGTCAGTTTGTCTGGAAACCCAAAACACATGGAAGAATTTCAGATTAGCCACTTAATGAGTTGCCTGAAAGCTTGAGGTCAGAATCCTGGGTTGCCAACACTGAGAAGCATCCCAGAGACACATTCGTCCAACTCTCGATTCACAAATGAGGAAGCTGGAGTCCACTTGTCAGAATCCTGGTTTTTAACTCTTGAGCTGTAGCCACACTTTTCCATCATTCACACGTTCTTGTTGGGTGTGGAGACACCAGGGTACAGACTCAGGATGGGAATCTGGAGGCGTGTTGGGTGGTCCCACACCTGGGATCAGAGTCTGGGTGGGAAGCCAGGTGCCCATTAAGACACCTCCAGCCAGATGGGTATGTGGTTTTCTGAAGGCTTTCTTGGTTTTTTATCTATGCTGTTATCTTTTGGATTGTGACTCAAACAACTATTTCTATCAAAAGTATTCTTCATGTAAATACAGGAAACATCAAAGGGTTTATAAGTACAAAGAACAGTAAATAAAGGGAATAAATTGTTTGTGAGGATGCGTTTTAATGAAAAGCAGCATTTGTTAGACCTGTGAAAGCATATAAGGAGCATATAAATAAAACTGAAACTTGTAAAACTAATGGTTAGAAGAGATGGCTTTTGGGTTATTTAGAACACTTGAGAAACACTCTGGCCTCAGTTTGATTAATGCTACGGGACTTACTAAAAAGCGTGTTAATACATACATAATGTAAAGTACTGCTGCTAACTTAGCTTTTTAATTTTTGTGCCAATTCGTCATGAATGTCACAGAGCAAAGGTTCTTTTTTTTTTTTTGAGCAAAGGTTCTTAATGTGGAGTTCACACATGGGCTCAGGGATCCATGGGGTCATCTGCAGTTGTGTTTAAAGGGATGTTTGCCTTTTTCTAAGAGGAATGTTAGTAGCTTTCAGAAGGCCTCTTAGCAGAATGTTAGATTTTCAGGAGCTCCCTCGACCCAGCAAGGATTGAGCAGTGCTCTCAGAGAGGATCCTTGTGTGACGGACATGCGTCTGCTGCTGCGTGAAGTAAGGCGCCGTGGGTCCTGCTCTGCTTTGTGCCTCAGGTGGAGATAAGTCGCAGAGTGACTCTGGAGAAGCTGCCCCCTGTTCTGGTGCTGCACCTCAAACGGTTTGTTTACGAGAAGACTGGTGGATGCCAGAAGCTCATCAAAAATATTGAATATCCTGTGGACTTGGAAATCAGTAAAGGTAACAGACATGCAAGGCGAAAGCATTCATGGTGACAGTTGTCCCGGGAATCTGTGAACTTGGCACTTAGTGTTTCTGTATAATGTCGAGAGTAAGGAAGTTCTCTTTTAGGGCTTTCTGGTTTTATGTTTCTTGGTTTATAACAGACCTCTGTATTAAAATTGGCACCAAAGTAGCTCTTGAAAAATAAAGGCAAAAATGAATAAGCCATATAATCTTACTAGATTAGAAAAGTAGAGATTTTGTCCATCAAAATGAGCATCATTTTTTAGAAACATTTTATGGATTAGTGGTACAAAATCATTTTCTTTATACTAAGTATTAACACCTCCCGCCAAGCCTGGTGAAATAAGCTTTTTCAGTGAAGTGAGAGAATGTTGCCCATAGGCCCCTGGGGGTTCCTCCCAGCCTCTCGTTGCAGTGACACAGGGTCAGGTCTGTGGCATTCTGTCAGCCACAAGTCTCTACAGGTAACCGGGGCTCAGCAGCCTCGACGCCTTTTGACCAGAGCACCAAGTTCAGATTGTCTTGGTAAAAGCGCAGCTTGAAGGAAAACTTTGCTTGAAAGCTTCGGGATTTGTGAAAAAGGTGCCGTGCAGTCCTGGGCTTGATTGGGAACAAGCTGGAGGCAGATCTCAAAATAGCGAGGAGTGTGGAAAACGGGAAAGAGGTTGTGGGACGTCATCCCTGGGTTTTGCCGAGGAAGGAAGCTGTTGCCTTCCCCACCCCTCCCATCCCCACCGCACAGCACGACCACGCTCCACTCCTTCCCGGGCCCAGTGACTCTAGAACTGGGGCTAGCCGGCCTCGCCTGAGCCCAGGCAGGGACGCTGCATTTCCGCAGCCGGTCTGCAGCTGGCGGCTCCGACCCTCTGGGCCGGGCTACTGTCCCTCCTACCTTCACTCGTGGAGCTGCTTCGTCCGTAGGCAGCCTGTTTTCCTGATCCCATTTGAGAACCAGGAAGGGGAAGCAGGGCCAGCTGAGAGCCACACACTGAGTCGTCTGCTGTTTTGCCTTGTCTGTCAGGGAATGGGGAGCACGCACCCAGCCCAGCGGGCATCCTGTGCCCCACGCTCTTGCATCTCCCCTCATGCCCAGAGTGACTGTTTGGACTGACTACACGGATTTTACTTACAGATCTGTTCTTGCTGGTTATGTGTGTTTTTGTGTCAGCTGCCACTTTAAATGCTTTCTAGAAAGAGAAATGAGCTGAGGGAGAACCAGAGGCCCTGGTGTGGGTTGTGGGTGGGGGATGAGAGGGGCCGGTGGTAACGGCGGTGACAGGGGTCCGTCTGCAGGTGTGCTACTCCTTCAGGGCGCCCCGGGGCCCCGGGGCCCCGAGGACAGGGCTGCCCGCCTGCCCAGCTGGTGGACCAGTGCTTCTTTGGAGAGACCATCTGACTCTCACACAGTGGAAGTTTTGTGGTCTGACTCATGTATAAAATATTTCAGTTCTTAGGTTTCCTGGGGCTATTTTGTTTTGTTGCAAAGTGGGCAGCGTTATTCTTTTCCAGTTGAGAATATCTGCTTCTAAGGGGCTTCTAGCATGAGCTCAGTGGGCTCAGTGTATTTCTTCTCTTTCTTCCCCACTGGTTGCTGGGGACGTGCGTGGCTGCACTGCCCAGCCGGCCCCCCAAGGGCAGGGCCTGCGTACATGAGGGGAGGCCGTGGGTTTTGTTTTCCTGGTCTGCCGGGTGGTGCATGTGAGTGGGGACTGTTGTCACCTCTGCTTCTGTCACTCTGAGCCTTTCTTCAAGTGCTTTTATAGACTACAGCTGTTGGTATTTTGTTTTTCAGAACTGCTTTCTCCAGGGGTTAAAAATAAGAATTTTAAATGCCACAGAACCTATAGGCTGTTTGCAGGTAAGTAAATTTGTCTCTTATTTCCTTACTAAAGCAGTGATAAAAGGGCTTATGCCCAGGCACAGTTTTACTATAATACCACCTAACACAGAGAATAGACTTCTCTACTGCTGTCCCTATGGGGCTCGCTAAGTCCATATATCTTTTGAAAATGTGTGTTTGTCCTGACAATCCGGTGCTTGAAATTCGACAGAATATCCTTTTGGCTCTAAGTGAATCCAGTTCTCGTTTAGCATCGTATCTGTCTTTGAATCAGAGGGGCAAGTGTGAGGCCACCGGGCTGGCAGTTTGAGGGTGCGACCTTTGCCGCGGCAGTCGCGGTGCCTGGGGGGGTGCTGCCTGTCGGGGCGGTACCGTGCAGCGGCCTCGTTAGGTCAGGAGAGCGGGTCCCACACGGATGCTCCGCCGGATGATCTCCTGCACTGCGCTGGCTCGCCCGGGCTCCTGGGCTGCCACACTCCGGCTCAGAGCCCTCCGAGGGGGGCGATGGCAACCCCAGCCCCAGAACTGGGGACCCTGACACCTCTTACCTCCTGGCCCAGCGCTTCCTGTGGCACCTTGTGTCCTTCCTTCTGCCTTCCTTTCTCTTTTATAGCCTGAGTCCTCTGGGCCTTTGAGGCTTTATGTCTCTTTTAGTAGTCACCGTTTGCAACAACTGCGTGTGCTTTCTGGCCTTTTTTATTAGAATTTTCTAACTGCTTTGTTATCCTTCCTTTTGTGCTGCCTTTGGTGAGCCTGTTTGTAATTTAAAATAACATGACCGTTCATTGACCCTCACACTTTTATTGAACCTTTCTGCTACTAGGTACCTTTTTTTTGTAGTATCTCATTTATTCCTCGCAGCTATCCTGAGAGATGTGTGGTGGTGTCCCCATCTTCCAAAACAAGAAACCCAAATTCTGAGAGACACACTCTCCGCTCTGATCCACGGTGGCATGGCCGGGCTTCACCCTGCAACCGCCGGTCCCTCCTGCGTGTTTAGGAAGTTGGGTTGGGCCCTGATCAGTGGGTGAGGTGTCTGCTGCACTGGGAGGGGTTTGGCCCGGTCGGGTCTTTCTTCCTGCAGCTCTGCCCTTGACTTTGTCTTCTCCCCCAAGGCAGCTGATCATGGGTCCTCCCCTGACAGGGTGGCCACCCACTCCTGCGGTGTCTCCAGCCCTTCCCTTGCCCTGCCTTGTCATGGAAGCCGTGCCACGTTGGCTGGCGCTCAGGCTCTGCAGACTGCCTCTGGGGCCGGAGGAGCCCTAGGGTCTGGCCCGCTCAGGGAGCTTGGCACCGAGGTCCCAGGGGGAAATGAAGTGCTGCTTTGCTGCCTCCCTGCTGCTCTGCCCCTCGAGGCCATTGCCAGGGAAGGCTGATGATCCAGGGCGAGGTGCAGGAATCCCCCGTCTCCTGCTCAAGGAGCCCCAGTGTGGTCCTGTTCCGCCTGCCGGCCGTGGCCCAGCATCTGAACTGGGGCTGTCACTTGCATTCCTGATTCCTCCTCTCACAGCTTCTGATCTCAGAAATGAGGGCACTGGATTCAGTTGATTGGAATTTTCTGTAAAAGGTGGGTAAGGAAGCACTTGGTGCAAATGATTTTGATTGCGGGACCGAGAGAGCAGATGAGTACGGTGCTGCCCAGGCCCGTTCAGTCAGGGGCTCACCTGCAGTCCTGGTGCACCTTCCTGGTCACGGGGCTGCCGCTTCCGAGACCCCAGCCGTGTGCCGTGCCTGCTCTGGAGGTTTTCGAATGGAAGGGTCTGGAAGGAAATACAGATGAGTTAAACCACAGGTCCTTTAAATCCCACTGATCGGTCACTTTATATAACTCTTGCCCAAGTCACATAGGTCTTGGGAAGATGCAGAACGAAAGCCCTAAAGCAGGTTTGGGGTCAGGGGGACTGCTCGTGTCGAGCCTCCTCCACGCCCTTGATGGCTGTTTGATCACTGTGACCAGCAGTGCCTGTGCTGGTCCTGCTGCTGGTTTCCTGCCTGGTTGGCCTGCAGTCTTCCGCCCTCGGGTGGCCAGTCGTGTTTGTCACGGGGATGCCCAGGGCTAGAGCCGTGGCGTCCTCTGAGCCCCCAGAGGCTGCTTTGCCAGAGGGGCTGTCCTCCCACCAGCGGTGGCCACAGGCCCGGAGCTGGCTGGGTCCTCCTGAGGAGTGACCACGGCCACCAGAGCCCAGTGATGTTCCCACCACCTAAGTACTGTGCCTCTCCACGTGCCTGTCCTTTTTGCCCCTGGTGGTGGCACCCAGCTCGCCCGGCCACATTGCTGGCCCCCCGGCTGTTTCCCTCACCCAGGCTCCTGACTGCTGCCTGGGCCCCTCGGCGCCCCTCCTCATGGAGGGGAGGATGCAGCCTTTGGCGTCTTTAGGTGACTCGACTGCAGCTTCCAGTGGTTGTGTGTTAGGCCTTTGACTAAAGCTTCTTGATTGAATTACAGAATTTTTTTTTAAATAGATAAAAACTGGTATTTTTTATTATTATTTTGGCATTATTTGTTAAGACCGAGAAAATTAGAACGTTTTTTAAAAGGAAAAAGGGTGATGACTAGTGCCGTGTTGGTGGGGCTGCCCACGTCACAGCCCTGCTGTCCCTCCCGAGATGGTGCGGTCCACTCACCGTAACGTAACGACAGTCACAGAAATGCTGGGGTTCTCGGTTTTTCATTGTTTTTTTCCACAAGCATACTCCTATGTCCCCAGTCCCTCTCTCTGTCCATCTTATTGTGATCAAATCCGCTAATTATTCCTTCTAGTTCAAGTATTTAGGTTTCTCTGTTTTTTCACCATTATGACCTCTTTGTCTGAGATTCAGATGCTCTCTTTAGAGCCGTCCAGAAGTAGGATTGGCTAGATCGAGGGCACGAGCGTTTTGGGTCTCTGGGTGGCGTTTCTGGGGCTTGGTCGGTGTGTGGGGCTGGGGGGTCTTTCGCGCTCTGTCCCCGTGTGCTCTCATCAGCAGTGGACACGAAATGGTGGGACAGCCCCACCGAGCTGGCGTCTCTTGTGTTTGTGAGGCATTAAACATTTTTAAAACCTCATTGAGATACATGCGTGTGACTTTATCTTGTAAACCGTGCGGAGTTTTTGATTATGTGACATAACTGTGTGTAGTGACGTACGTCTCTGTGTCCCGCCTGCCTCGGTGAGGGGTGTCACATGCAGTGGCCTTGGGGGCGAGTCAGGCGGGCGCCCTCGGCTGCTGGGGTGCGGTTCCCTCACCGGGGCGTCCGTGGGCCTCTCTTGCAGTGGTCTACCACCACGGCAGCAGTGCGACGGGCGGCCACTACACCACGGATGTCTTCCAGATCGGCCTCAACGGCTGGCTGCGCATCGATGACCAGGCGGTCAAGGTGATCAACCAGTACCAGGTGGTGAAGCCCACCGCGGAGCGCACAGCCTACCTCCTGTATTACCGCCGTGTGGACCTGCTGTAGCCGCCTGCGCGCTGTGTGCCCGACGCCCGCTTGCAGACACCGACTCCCTCTGACTTCCTCCCTCTCTTTAGCGGCTCTCTAGAGAGAAACTCTTCCTCCTTTGCAGAAATGGGCTAGAATGGAGAGCAGACGCCTCGGGGTTTGTGCGCAAGAGTTCGCGTTGACGTCTACCTTCCAAATCAAAATCATTCGGTTCAAACAGACTGTCGCTTGATTTAAGAAAATACACAAAACCCATGTTTCTGAAATAATGCTGATTCCTGAGTAAGAAGGGGGACTTGCATTTGATTCCCATTCTAATTGCTTAGTAGAATAAATCCTGCACCAGCAACACTTGTAAATTTGTGAAAATGAATTTTATCTTTCCTTAAAAAAATAAATTTTTTAATCCATCACACTTTCCTTCCCACCCTTTAGTTTTTGATAAACAATAAAAATGAGCCAGTTATCAGAGAAGAAATAGTTCTTACTGCAAAAGAAACGTAAATACAAAGAGTAAGTTGCTGGTTCCTAACAGGAAAAGTACATTTTAATAATTGTGCGATGAGAAGCTGCTTACGTACACAGTGCAGATCAGATGTTTGGAGTTAAGATGTTAGTCCACATAGATGGGTGATTGTAAACTTTATTGCTATTAAAAGATTTCAAATTGCATTCATGCCTCTGTGAACACGTAATGAACAATGGGCAAAATAATGAAGATTGACACTTCCCTAAGTCGCTCTGTTTAATTCTGCTGTCTGCTCTTCTATAACGCTGCGTCTCTAATTGTACACAGTTTAGTGATCTCTAGGAGTACAGAAGTTGTCGCCCATCAATAAAAATCACAAAGTTGGTTTAAAGCTGTGTGTGGTGTTTCTTTGACTGCAGATGCCTCTTCCTGTCGCTGGAGTTCCGGGGGGCGCGAGGCCACCCCCAGAATTACAGCGAGCCCTCTAACCAGATGAACCGAGACTCGGGTTGTGCTCGCTTAATATCTCCAATGTTAGTAACTAGTGATTTGGGGAGATGGAGTTTTTGAATCTTCCAGTAGCAGGACAGGGGAGGTAAAGTGTCCCTGCGCTGTTCTGGCCCCCACCGCGGTCAGCATTCCCAGAGTGGTGGCCTCAGATCACAGCTGAACATCATGCTGCTCGGGCATCTTGGCAGCGACTCGGCACTACCCTTGGGTTGTGGAAAGGAAGCCTTTCCAGACAGAAGAGTTGGGGAGGAGAGGGGCCACGTGCGGTCAGGCCACCCATAGTGGCTCTCGGGCCTGGGGGGCCCCCGCTTCCAGCCCGTGCAGACAATTCATGGTAATGTACTGGGATCCGCAGACAAGCAAGCCTTTTCCCCAAGCTCCTCTTTGAGCAGCTGGTGTTCTTAATCATCGCCTTGTGCCACCGCATTCATAGCTTACTCTTAAAGTCACAGTCCTAACACTGTCCACTTAGCCCACTCACCTGTTGTCACCCTAATCTGATTTGTTTGGCTGACTTATAGTTAGGCTCTTAGGAACACATGGTGTGTGGAGTCCAGATTCACTTTGGGGGAAGCAACCCCCTACCAGCAGTAACTCAGCCAAAGATGACATTGAGCTCTACCTTGGTTGGAGCACTTCGTTGAGCTCTGGGTGGTGATACTGTGATCCAGGTCGTGTCCTTGCTGTGCAAATGGCTTACCTCTCCCAGTACACACCTAGCCTCTAAACTGTGCTGGTCCTTCACCTCTAGCAGGGTCAGTGGCTCTGTCGCTGGACTGTCCCCTGTAAGTCGGACTGGGTGCCCTCTCAAGAACAAGGCCCTCTGATCTGAGAATGCCTTTTCACAGGAATCTGGAACAGGAGGTGAAAGAACATCCTTGTTGATACCTGCTTCCAAGTCTCAGAACACATCCTATGTGTCTAGATGAGAGAATGTCCCCTCAAGTACCATTGACGGGTTTCTACGGAATCTTTAGGTTGCTAAGGCATACATTTCATCTAGGCCAAAATCCACTGGAAACGACTGAGGTGTTGAGAAACTTTGAAAGATCTCAAGAGTGGCGGAGACGAATTAGTCCAGTGGGGCCTTGGGCATCTTGGTCCGTGTGCAACGTGTAGCAATACCACATTCCCTCTGGAGGTTGCTGCCCCGTATGGGAATCCGGACTTTTCAGTTCAGCCTTCTGGTAGCCAGCAAAGGGCTCCTCCGTTACCCTTTGTGTGCATACGTCCTTTGTTTAAGATAAGCGCTAGCTTTGTTTGAAGGAGGCGGCATGTGTAACCTTGCACCTAACACCTACCTCCTCAGATCGTAAGTGTGTGAGACAGGTGGAGCTCCCCTATTCTCTCTGCTTGGATCAGCACACCTGGCTGCAGACAAGAATATGTCGCAAGGGGACGTTGGCTCGGAATCAAGAGTTCTCATTTTGTCCCTGGAGTGAATAATTGGCCCCTGGATAGAGAACAAGATCATTGTAGCAAATCCAACATTTTCTAGGGTCCTAAGTGAATTGTTATCCACGTGTTATCTGTTCTTGAGATTTTGAACTCAGCGTTCAGTATTTTATGCTGCAATGTTTAGTATTTCTGTAAGTTTCATAGACTCTTTCCCAGGTTGTAGGTCATTTACACTTAGAACTTGGACCATTAACCTTGGTGCTGGGGATAGAGATTAAGTGATTTTCCTACATGAGCATATGACTTTGTCTTTATAGGCATCTTTTAAACCAATGTGAATGCTAGGGAACTGTTGGAAGTGTATTACAGGGAGGCTTTTCTTTAATGTGTGAATGATCACTAACATGACTTGGAAGTTCTCTTACAGGGAAGAATGTACCGAAGTTTATCTGGTTAGTGTGTTTGCCCAGTAGCCAAGAAAAGCGCACCCTGTACTGTGGGTTCCATTCCGAATGAGAAATGGTGGTCATCTCATCCATCGCCCTGTTTGTAATAACGCAGTTCAGTTGCCCAGGTGGCTTATGGAAGCATTCTGCTTTCATTTCTCAGCGCAGTTAGTCACATCCTCGTGGTCTGATTCGTGGGCCCCATGAGCAGGAACTTTATGATCAGCAGACGCACCTTCTTCTGTCTTTCCCTTCGTGGAAATTTCTGTTTATTGCTCCCATAGGCTGCTTGCATTTGACCAGGCCAACTGGTTAGGAAGCTAAGATTGCAGTCAAAGTGGGATGCTTTGGGTTAAGCAAATAAACCAGTGGTTTAAGTACTGCACAGCTGCCCAACCAACGTGCATTATCAGTGAGTTGCATTATCATTGTGGATATATGGATATCTCATGGTCTGTTTAGTTCCTCAGGACCGGACAGAATAGCCCCGGCTTTCCTGTTAATGCTTGTTGACTTTCCCTAGTGAAGACCGTGCTCATTTCACCAATTTCCTGAGGGTCACTGGACTTGGAAAACATTTAAAAATGTGACTTTTAAAAAAATAGCTAGTGACCAGCAAGACCACATGCTCACAGCCAACTCTACACGGGACATCATGTTTTTCATTTAAAACCAGTCAAGTACATTGCTAAGCTGGCATGGCTTTTCTTAAGCCAGCCTTTTCTCTTGCTTGCTAGGATTTTTTCCTTAAGTGTTGGTATTCATCTTCTGGACTAGCCCTTCCCATCTTATTTATATCTTTTGGAGAAAAATTTATTTGCTTGAAACATGAAATTGACCTCATAGCCCGGCTTCACTCTGTGGGGATGTTTGTTATGAATTTTGAGGAGTAAACGATGAACCAGCACCCAAGTGCTTCGTCCCCTGGCGCAGTCTTTCACTTCCTTGTCTGCGTGCCCCCCCAAGGAGGGGCACCCCGGGGTAGCTGGTGAGGGGGCGGGGAAGGGGGGCCTTCCTCCAGAGGATTTGTTCCGTGCGGTTCTCTCTGAGTTGCACACGCATTCTGTTTCTCAGACTTGGTTGTCTCTTGCCGTTCGCTGGTCGTAATTGGGATCATTTGCTAAGTCCTGATTTGCTGAACACGAGCATTTTGTCAAGTCATCTTTCCTTGGAGAAATAACGGTCAAGCACGCTTTTAAATCGCTGTGTGTGCATGAAAGGAAATGCACTCGGTCCTGATGGCCATGGTATTTGTGCAGTGCTGTGTTCCAGCTGTAGGACTCCACGCCGAGTGATAGTGCTGAAGATACTCTCATTTGTTTATAGACTCTACTTTCTTCGAGATTCCCATTTAAGGGCTTGCCCTTTGTCTTATTTGTCATTTGTTGGAGAAGTTTCTTGTTTGTTTTCTAACAAAATATTGGGGTAGCTTCGTTTACTCAACGAAATAAAAGTGTACATTTGAAGAGTTCCCGGACGGGCTTAGGAATGCCCATGTTGCTCACAGCACATTTGGGAACCAGAGAAACCTCAACACTGGTTTTGTCCTGTCTTTTTTTTTTTTTAGCATTTTGACGCACCGGGAAGGTGTTTTGGTCTCTGCTGCCCGGCCATCTGCATGGTTTTTTCAGTGTTCGGGATCACCCAAGATTCTGGGATTGGGTCTGGTGAATGGACGTTGGGTTTCCCCGCTGTCCTTCAAAGAAAGCAAACCTCTTCGTGTATTTTCTGAAAATTTTGGGATTCTTTTTGTGATTTAAGAAAAAACTGTTTCTCTGCTTTAAAAAAAGACTGAAAGCCCCTTGTGTAAGATGTGGATTCACTTGCTGACCTGAGCACTGACCCTCCTCATTCATTCGCTGGACCTCTGCACCGGAGCTGTGTGTCTGTTGGCGCAGGGAGCCCTCTATTGACGGCTGTCTAGGTAGCCTCTGACCCCTGCAGGGCTGGACGTGCTTCCTGCTTTCTTTCACCACATGCAGCTTGGAGTGGCATCCTCCCGTGCGCTCCGGAGAATAAGCTGGTGCCCCAGCTTCCCAGCAGATGCCCACCCTCCCACCTGAGGCCCGCACGTGAGCCCTCCGAGCGGGTGATGCAGTGACAGAAGATGCGTTCTCATTTTGGAAAGGTGTAAATTAACTTGGCAGTGAGTAACATGTGCTTTCTAGGAGGCTGTCCCATTTCCTGTGGCTTTAAATGCACCCTGCCGCCCAGTACGAGAGGCGCGGACTTAGATGGAGCCGCCATCTGGGCTGCGGACGGGGACCCCCCCCCCCAAGGTGCCGGGACTAGCACGTCTCCGCAGCGTCCTCTGTGGTCCCCCTTGGGTGCTCCTGCTTGCCGTGCCCTCAGCACCTCTCTCCGGCATCCCCGCCTGCCCTCCCTCTCAAGCACACAGATTCTCCTTTGGCGCAGGGCTTGGTTTCGTTCCTATTTAAGATGTCCGTGGTAGCTCAGACTTGCTGGGGACCAGGCCTGCTTCTGAGCTCTTTGCAGGCGGTTGGCCCTCTGGCGCCCCCTTGAGTATGTCTGTATCTGCCTTGTGTGGCTGGGGAGTTGGCACCAGTGGGGCTGGCTCCAGTCTGTGCTGTGTGCAGGTGCTCCCGGCCCCGTCCCTGCGGCCTGCCCTGCTTTACTGAGCTCAGCCCCCAGGAGTAAACTGGAGTGGCAGAGGCCCGTGGATATTGCCGCAGAACGGAAGGGAACATGTGCGTGAGCTCTCCATGCTTGTAGCGATTAAAACAAAAGCAACAAAGTAACGACGATAAAAAGGGTACTGAGGCCACACAGCCTGTTCCCAAACTGCCCTGCACTAACCAGTTGCTGACCTTGGGGAGCTGGCCCAGCATCTGGTCGGAAATGGCCAGGGGTGACACTGCCACGTTGCATCAGGGACAGGATTAGGCCGGTTAATAGATGTGCTCTCCCAGCATGGCCCTGGGGTCAGCAGCCCCGGACGCTGATAGCCCTCCTGGTGTCATTGCAGGGCTGCCGGCTGGGGCCTCGTTGCTCATAGCTCACCTTTGCACTTCTGCCTTTGACCTGCCTCCCACTTTGACTCTGCTTCCTTGGTCCCTCATCTGAATTCTGCCGTCTTGTCCGTTTTGGATGCTTCTGTTCAACCCAGACAGCTGGGCGGGGTCTCCTGCTGGTCACGGCCCACCAGGGTGGAGAGATGTTTGCGGCTGGCTAGATTTCCACTAAAAAAACCAGCGTGAGTGGGTGGTGGGCAACCCCATCACAGACTGCCTCGGGGAAGTCGTCCTGAACTCCGTCGGAAGTTTATTGTCCCCACTGCCTTTCTTTGGTTCAGAGGCAGAGTCAAGGGCCGGCTGCACACATGCCTTGGGTTTTATTTTTTTATGTCTACTCTTCTTTATAGCTCTAAGGGGACTTAAGAAAAAAAAAAAACAACAACTCAGGGTCACTCGAGTACAGGAAAAATAAACCAAAGACTAGTCCAACCAAAGATTTGTTTTCAAATAAATAAAGATCTTCAACGCAACACTTACGACAAGAAGAAAGCACGCATTTCGTTCTATAAACACAGCTGTTTAAAATGTGCTTTAGTTCTGTTTTGGGACCAATTAAGGGCACAGAAGGGGTGGTGAGGCTGTGGGAAGGGAGAGGAGATGCAGGGGAGGAGAGAGGGCGGAGGAGAGGGGTACGGGCACCGAGGCTGGCAGGGGCATGGGCCCAGGGGTGCTGACCATGACTGCGGGTCATAGCGCTGGGCTGTGGTGGTCGCCACCAGCCGCTGCAACCAGCTTCCTTAGCCCTAATCCCCTAATCTCTGCAGGTAAGAGCCTCACCCATCATGATTTCTCCTGGAAACAGCTTATTTGAATTCTGGAAGTCTCAGTGTCTGAAGAATGGTTTGCATTTTAGAAACTGATTTTAGAAATTTGGCGGTGTCCATCTCCTTGGCCCGCAAGCACACTCATTGTTCACAAGCAAGTGGTTGCCTGATTTCTCTTCTTGGGGCACGGAGTTGTTTCTGTCCCCAGTGCCCAAAGAACCCACGTTTACTCTGACTCCTGAGTGTTCTCCCACAACCAAACCCTTCTAGTGTGTTGGTGTCAGTCCTAACGGTGGCCGTATATAATAGGAATCAAAGGGAAAATAAAATTCACCGAAAAAAAATGAGAATCAATGGGGTGGACGGCTCCCCGGTCAGAGCCTCAGTGTTCTCTTCCTGGAGCGGTGGCCCCAGCAGGACCTCCTTGCAGGGTCTGGCAGGCGCATCGCTGGCCCACTCTTGCCCGGACTGGATGGGATTAAGTCATGGCTCAGGACTTGCACTGCAAGCCGGCCCTTTTGAAGTGACCTCCCGGCCCACTGAGCAGATGACCCACACTACATCTTTCAACACTGCCCCCGCCGAGTGCGGACACCCCTGAGCAGGTTTGCGGCTGGTTGAGCAGGAATTGGGGGGGCAGGCCCCCCTTTCACGGAAATGATGAGCTCTCCCAGGCGATGGTGCCAGAGCAATAAAATCTTGGGGTGGGGGGAGCGTCAACTCCAGACGCCTCTGTGCTTTGTTGCGACGGCCGTGGTTTGGAAAATATTGAGAAAGAGAACCAAGTGGCTACCGTGAGTCTACATGTTCATATGGTTCGTGTTTGCCTTGGAATACCCGAAAACCCAGCCCTTTAATTTCACTTGAGTCAAAGTGATACATTGACTGAAATGTCCCGTCCTACTTAAGTGGGGGCGACGGCCAGGCTGTGCGGCACTGGAGAGGGAGGGAGGGCTCACTCGCGGCAGGGCGCATCGCCTGGAAACGTGCCGCTCTGTGGCTTCTTGCCTATTCACACACCCATGTGGACGTGTTGAGCTGCTCCAGCTCCCCAGGGCTCCCCTGGGCTCTCAGGCTGGACACTGTGGGCACGTGGGGCCTCTGTGGCCCGGCCATCCCGTGCATCGCAGGGGGCTTAGCATCCGGCTTCCAGAACCCCTTCCTGCTGTGACACCCCCACATGTCTCTCTCCACGGCCCCAGTCACCCCTGGGCAAGGACTGCTGCCGGAGACAGTTTTGGCTGTTTGGGACTTCCTGTAAATGCCATCACAGGGTATGCACTCTTCATGTCTTCTTTTACCTGATGTTATTTCTCTAAAATTAACCCACACGGTGGTTGGTTCCAGTCGCTTGCCCCTTTTCATCACTGAGTAGTATTCCACGGTGTAACCGGACCGCGGCGTATGGGTGCATGTGTTGTTGATGGAGGGGTGCCCAGAGCTCTGCAGAGTCTCCTCCTTGTCTTCCATACGTGTGTGCGCTTGTTTCTCCGGGGTGTGCACTCGGGAGGGGAAGTGCAGGGTCTTAGGGTAGGCCTGTGTTGAGCGTTTGTGGACAACGCCACACAGTTTTCCAGAATAGTTATACCGATCTTTATTCCTCCCTGCCATGAGAGAGGATGCCAGTCGTGGGAGCTCTCGTCCCGATTTTAAACGCGCTGCAGGGTTAACGCAACCCTTCTGATGTGCTCAAAGTCACTTTGTGTTGAAATTCACAGTAGGAGGATTTAAGGTCACAGGAATATATCCAGAGTGTGCCAGTTTTAATAATGCTGTGTCCACTCCCAAGTTATTCTCCAAAGGATAAAGTCTCATAGCTCAGAACAACATAAAACCCTTTTCTTCCTGTTTACCATTTTTTGAAGGCGTGCTGAGTAATCGGATGCCAGGCTAACCAGGTGACACTGAGTCTTGACACACATCTTCCTAATCCTTAGGGGTGGTGGGGCAGGATTCGTCCCGTTCGAAAACAAGGAAAATAAAGCTTAGCTAGCGGGGCTTTGCAGAGTCCCCACATTCGGTCCGTGGTGGCATAGCTCGTCTGTCCTGTGCTTGACTCCCACCCCGGTGTCACAGCCTCTGGGGGATGGGCAGAGAGTGGTGTCTGCTTACCGTGGATGAAGTTTGCATGAGTGACAAGGCCGGCCAGCTCACCATCCCACTGCCCACGAGGAGGGCGGCCCCACCCATCTCCTGTGCCTACAGCTTTCCCAGAGGGGCCCACGCCGATGCTCGGGTAGCTGCACCACCCCTTTCAGAGACACACTTGCCACCCTCAGAGCCAGTTCCCAAAGCCCAGGGCAAAACCCTAAAAGCAAATAACCCTCGTCTAAAACCATCACCACTGCTTGTCTTTGTAGGTTGCTTTTTAAAATCTATCTGTATGTGTATTCCGAGTTTTCCCCAATGGGTGTTTTTTACTTTCTAAGGTTATTTAATTTTTTTTAAAGGTTTTATTTATTTATTTGACACACAGACAGAGCACACAAGCAGGTGGAGAGGGAGAGGAGAAGCAGGCTCCCCGCTGAGCAGGGAGCCCAGTGTGGGACCCCTTCCCAGGACCGTGGGATTATGACCTGAGCTGAAGGCAGATGGTTCACTGACTGAGCCACCCAGGTGCCCCTTTCCTTTCTAAGTTTAAAATACTTTGTCTTGAGCTTGAGTTGCCAGCCCAGGATGGCTGGAGCCCCCCGCCGTCCTCCGCTTCCTGAAGACAAAGGGTCCTGGTTCCCCAAGACCTGCAGTTTGGTTTTGTTGCAACCCAAGGGGCTTCTTTTGATTCCAGTAATTGAGGAGCACATCTGCCAAGTCTACACCCTCTTGGAATTCAAGTCCCGGTTTGAGAAGGACCATGGGATTCACTGTGTGCATCCGAAGCGCAAGTGTCTAATTGCACGTTTCAAATATGGGGCGTGCGAGCCTCCTGGGCATCGTGTGCCATTCTGTTGGGATGAGCTCAGCACAAACAAAGCCTAAACTTAAGGATTAAATTCTCCTTTAAATACTTATGGGTTTCCAACTTCTGGGGAAAGTATGCCTGGGAAAAATATCTTTGGGGTTTCATCAAACACTTGGAAAGTAATCTGAAAAATTTTCCAAACCCTGGATGGTTCCAGCCTGAATCCTAATTGATACTTAATAACTATGTCTATAGGGGCTTTGCCAGTCTATTCTTAGTACTGTAAATGGATAAGGAGACATCTGTACTGAGGATTTGTACTGGTACAGATGGGGTCTGAGGGTCTCGCTGCCCTGGCCAATCTCTCCATCATCATAAACCAGCCTCCCCCACTACCAAAAAAAATACTTGCCTGAAGTCACTATTAACCAGTACCAGAATCAGATCTTGGGTCAGTTTCAAGTGTATTTATTCATTCTTCAAACCATTATTGAGCACCAACTCCATGCCAGGTATTTAAATTTGGTTTGTAGTTGCGGGGAGATCAGAAGTGAAGGGAGGTGAGAATTTGGACAACTTTGAATTTTGACCATTTTGATGAGTTCACGGTCATTGGGAGGACGCTGGGCCCAGGGAGTGGGAAGGACGCAGCGTGAGTGCTCGGGTCACAGGACAGGAGCTGGGGGTGGGAGAGCCCAGAGAAGGGCAGACTGTGCAGGGTGAGTTCAGTCTTACTCTTTCTCAAAATTTTTTTCTGTCTTCTGGGTCCTTTGGTTTCCACATGTTTCAGCTTGCCTCTGTCTACAAAAGGTGTGCTGGAATTTTGTTTGGAAATGTGTCAAGACTTAGAGATCAGTTTGGGGAGAATTTGTAACTTAATTACATTGAATCTTCCGGTCCATCCATACACACAGTATCTCTCTCACTTTATTTAGGCCTTTTTAAAAATTTCTTTCATTGGCACTTGATGAAACCTACAAGTTATGTACAAGTTTAGTTAGATTTATACCTAAGTATTTCATTTTGGAGGAGCAATTGTACAGGGTATTATTTTCAGGATTTCTGCTATTAGTTATCTATTTGTGCTATTAGTTGTTTAATCAGAAATATGATTGAATTTTATATGTTGACCTTATATCCTGTGGCCTTGCTAATCTCATTAATTCTATCCATTTATAGGTTACTTAAAATTCTCTACATAGATGATGATGTATGCAAAGGGGGATAGTTCTTTTTCTTCTTTTCTAGTCTGTATGCTAGTGATTTCCTTTTCTTGGAATATCTCACTGGTTAGGCCTTCCAGTAAAATGTAGCAAAGGAATATGGTAAGAATATATATACTTGCTTTGTTTCCAGTCTTAAGGGAGGTAATTTGGTCTTTCTTCATCAGTTATAATGCTAGCTAAGGAATTTTTGTAGATGTCCATTGTCAAATTAAGGAAGTTCCCTTTTCTATCAGTTTTCTGAGCATTTTTGTCATGAATGGATGTTGAATTTTGTCAAATGTTTTTCTGCACCAATTTTGATATGATCATGTGTTCTTTCTTTTTTAGTCTGTTAATATGATGGAGTATGCTGATTGAGTAAATACTTTTTTAAAAATAAAATTTAAATACTTCACAGCCATGCATTCCTGGGATAAACACCATTTGGTCATGGTATATTTTTTTATATATTGCTGGATTCAATTTGCTAATATCTGTTGATGATTTTTGTGTCTATGTTCCTGGTCTGTACACATTTCTTGTACTGTCTGCATATGGTTTGGGTATCAGAATAATACTGGTCTCATAAAATGAATTGATAAGGATTTCTTCCTCTTTCATTTTCTGCAAGACACTATGTAGGATTGGTGTTGTTTCTTCTACAAACATTTAGTACAATTCACCAGTAAAACCATCTGGGCCTGAAGATTTCTTGTTTGGAAAGTTTTTTTTTAATTTTTATTTTTTATTTTTCAACCCGGGACGTGAACCCATGACCCTGAGATCAAGACCGGAGCTGAGATCAAGAGTCAGATGCCTAACTGACTGAACCATCCAGGTGCCCCTGGAAGGTTTTTAACAACAAGTTCAATTTCTTTAGTAGATAGAGGACTCTTGGATGGTCTGTCTCATCTTGGATGAGTTCTGGTCATCTGTGGTTTATCAGGAAACTTTCTCATTCATCTGTGTTGTTGAGTTTATATGCACAGAGGTGCTCAAACTATTAACTTCATTAGCCTGTTAGTGTCTGTGTGGTCTGGTCATAGCTCCTTTTTATTCTGGATATTGGTTTTGTGTGTCTTCCTTCCTCTCTCTCTCTCCTCTCTCTCTCTTTTTTGATCAGTCGTGCTAGAGGTCTGTCAAATTTTGTTGGTCTTTTTGAAGTACCAGTTTCTGGTTTCATTGCTTTCCTCCATTTTTCTGTTTTCAATGTCATTGATTTTTGCCTCTCACCTTTATTATATCCTTCCTTGAGCTTGCTAACAGAGCGTGACTTATCCAGGGAGCGAATGCCCTTGGGTCGAGCATGCACAGCCGGGAATCTCTATTTTTTTTAAGATTTTATTTATTTATTTGACAGAGAGAGAGACAGCAAGAGAGGGAACACAAGCAAGGGGTGTGTGAGAGGGAGAAGCAGGCTTCCCGTGGAGCAGGGAGCCCGATGTGGGGCTCAATCCCAGGACCCTGGGATCATGACCTGAGCCGAAGGCAGATGCTCAACGACTGAGCCACCCAGGCGCCCCGGGAATCTCTATTTTTAATATTAATAGTAAGCACCATTGCTCCTTAAATACGTACTTGCACCCTGACCCTTGGGCACTCACCAGTTACTAAGCACCTGATGATTCTCTCATGTGTCTGCCCAGCAGCCCTGTGCGGTGGAGGGCTTACTGTCCTCATTTACAGGCATGAGGAGGGAGAAGGGCGGTGACTTTCCCTGGGGCACACAGCAAGGAAGTGCTATGGCAAAGATTCAAACACAGCCCTTTTTTTATGGTGCCTCTTAGTCAGGATAAATTAAAAAAAAAAAAAAAAATTCCGAAGTCTCCCAGGTGAACACAGCAGGCTAGCTTACCTTTGCTGACGTACTTCCAGAATTTCAGTCGGTGGCCCGAGCTCCCGTTTCCTACTGACTCATTGGCCCATCCGCCTCCATGTGTGAGCAGGCACTCCACAGCGACCTCAGATAGAAGCAAAGTAGCCAGGGCTCAGATGACTTTAATTTATTGGTGAGAAATGTTAGTAAAGAACAGTTAACCTTGGAAAGTTTGTACGTTCCGTTTTGATGAAGAATTCTGGGAAGCCGGAGACGTCCTTCTGTGGAGAAAGCTGCCATTTTCCCCACCAGAGTTGGCTCTTTCTCCAGATGGAGCAAGATCACGTCACTCATGGGAACTTTTTAACCTTTCCTTCCGCTGACCTGTTCCAGGCTCGGTCAGCAACACTGACTCAGAGAGGTCCGACTCTAAGGAGTTGGAAGCAGAAATTTCCCTGACTCCGTCATTTGGATGAATCTCAGGAACAGGTCACAGGGGGGCTGCCCCTCGACCTTCCTGAGGCTGTGGGGGTGTGCACTTCGTTTGCTGCTCACACACTTGTTCAGCTGCTGGAGGTCGATTTGGTTGCTGTCAGTAAATAGATGCTTCCATCTGCCCTCGGTTCATAGTGCGCACGGACTGTGCAGCTATAACGTGTGGACTGTTTAACGGGGGTTTCCTTCTGCTCCAAGTTCACGGGATGCAGCCATCGTCCTACATTTAACAGGGCCTTGGCAGGGTGCTGGGGGGAGCCTCCTGGCTTGCATGCGAATGCCCCACCAGGCTCTCCCTCCTCTCTCTGCTCTGCAAGATCCCCTCCATATGTTTTCCTTCGCTCCCTCTGTCCCTTCCTCTCTTCCTTCTTTTTTTTGTTCTCCTCGTCCCTCCCACTCATTTTTCTTTCACTTTCCTGTTTTGCACATTTCCCTCTGAAGTAATACATGCTCACTGTAAACGTTTTTGTTAGTCATGGAACAGAAGAAAAGAACTACCCCCATAATATCATCATCCACATGAGTGTACATTTCTTTCCCTTTTTTTTTCCCAAGATTTATTTTTAGAGACAGTGAGAGAGCACATGAATGGAGGGAGGGGCAGAGGGAGAGAGAGAATCCTCAAGCAGACCCCCCACTGAACATGGAGCCCAACACAGGGCTCGAATCTGGGACCCCAAGATCATGACCTGAGTCAGCTCAGGAGTCGGATGATCAACTGACTTAGCCCTCTAGGTGCCCCTGACTGCATATTTCTTTTTGGCCTTTTTATATTCCTTTTATATATTTAGGATTTCTTTTTTTTATATAATTTTTTTTTTTTAAGATTTTATTTATTTATTCATGAGAGACAGAGAGAGAGAGAGAGGCAGAGGGAGAAGCAGGCTCCCAAGGAGCAGGGAGCCCGATGCGGGACTCGATCCCAGGACGCTGGGATCATGACCTGAGCCGAAGGCAGACGCTTAACCATCTGAGCCACCCAGGCGCCCTCTTTTTTTTTTTTTTTAAGATTTATTTATTTGAGAGAGAGAGTGTGTGTGAGCGGGGGAGGGGCAGAGGGAGAGGGAGGAGAATCCTCAAGCAGTCTCCCTGCTGAGTGCGGAGCCCAAGGCAGGGCTCAATCCCAGGACCCCCAAGATCATGACTTGAGCCAAAATCAAGAGTTGGCTGCTTAACTGACTGAACCACCCAGGCACCCCTATATTTAGGATTTCTTTATATATTTAGGATTATACGCTTGATATGATGCTGCTCTCCTGTATTTTTGCCTAGTATATTTCAGTAGCTCCCCCGCCCCGCTGCCTGGGGCCATGGAAAGAACCATCATTTTTTGTGGTTGTTCTAGGGATCCTGGTGTGCATCTTTAACTTATTGCAACCTAGTTAGGGTTACTATTGAATTACTCCAGAAAAATGCAGGGCCCTTGCAACAGTATATTTCCACGTATCCCTCCCCCTGACTTTGGGCTCTTATAGTCCACACACTGTAAGCCCCACAAGGCAGTGTTACAGTATTTGCTTTAAACAGTCCAGTTTATCAATCTGTTCGTTTATTGATTGTGCTTTTGATACTGTATCTAAGAAATCCTTGCCTAACCACACGGTCACAAAGACTTTCTCCTATGTTTTCTTCTAGAAGTTTTATTGTTTTAGGTTTTACATTTAGGTCTAAGATCGGGTGGAGTTAAATTTTGTGTGTGGTGCGAGGTGTAGATCAAGGTTAATTTTCTGCATATGGCAGTTCTTCCAGCACCTTTTGTCAAAAATACTCTCCTTTTCCCCATCAAATATATCTTTCATCTTTGCAAAAAAACTTGACCATTTACACGTGGATCTGTCTCTAGACTCTCTGTTCTGTTCTCTTGACCTCTTTGTCTCTTTTTTTTTTTAAAGATTTTATTTATTTATTTGAGAGAGAGAGAACACTTGAGAGGGGATAGGGTCAGAGGACGAAGCAGACTCCCTGCCGAGCAGGGAGCCCGATGCGGGACTCGATCCCGGGACTCCAGGATCATGACCTGAGCCGAAAGGCAGTCGCTTAACCGACTGAGCCACCCAGGAGCCCCTCTCTTTGTCTCTTGTGACACCAGTACCACGTGGCTTTGCTTCCTGTCCTGTAATTACAGTGTTGAGCTGCAGTGTGAATCTTCTAACTTGGGGCTTTTCTCAAAGTTGTTTTGACTACTTTATGATCATTGTATTTCCGTATGTATTTTAGGATGTGCTCATTAATTTCTATCAAAAAAACACAAAAACTGGCTGGGATTTTGATTGGAATTGCATTTAACATAGAGATCAATTCGAGTTCCTCAAATTCTGGTCTGTGAACACAATGTATTTCTCCATTTATTTAGGTCATTAATCTCTCTTAGCAGCTCAGTTTTTGGTTCATAGGTCTCGATCATCTTTTGTGAGATTTAGACCTAAGTATTTCATACTTCATAAACAATAATAAATGGTAATTTGGAAATTTCAGTTTCCAACTGTGATTTAGATTTGTTGATTCCTCCTTTCAGTTCTCCAGGTTTTTGCTTTATGTATTTTAAAGCTCCATTATGAAATAGGGATTTTATATATTCTTAATGAGTTGGCCTTATTACCATTATAGTAAGTTCCTCTTCATCCCTGGAAATATTCCTTGTTCTGAGGTCTGCTTCGATGCTAATACCACCACTCTGCTTTCTTTCAATGAATGTATGTCGGTGGGCTTACATCTTTCTGTGCCTTTGCTTTAACCTGTCTGTAGCTTTCTAAAGTTGGCTTCTTATAGGCAACATGTGTTGTACCCTGCCTTTTTTTTTTTTAAAGATCTTATTTATTTATTTATTTGACAGAGAGAGACACAGCGAGAGAGGGAGCACAATCAGGGGGAGTGGGAGAGGAAGAAGCAGGCTTTCCGCGGAGCAGAGAGCCCGATGCGGGGCTCGATCCCGGGACCCTGGGATCACGACCCGAGCTGAAGGCAGGCGCTTAATGACTGAGCCACCCAGGCTCACCGCACCCTGCCTTTTTATCCAATCTGATAACCTCTGCATTTCAGTTGGATTGTTTAGACACATTTACATTTAATACAAACTTGAGCATAGTTGGAGGTGAACCTGCCATCTTGCTTCTTGTTTTCAATTTGTCTCATCTCTTCTTTGTTACTTTGGTCTTGTTTTTCCTGTCTTCTTTTAGATTAATTGCATGGCTTCTCTGATTCCAATTTGTCTTTATTATTTGCTTGGAGATATTTAAAAAGTTGAAAGTTCATTAGGGATGTATAGAAAGTAGAGGTTTTCCCTAAAATAACAAGACCAATTACAAGAAGATTGGTTAAGGAAAAGGTCAACAGTAACGATGCATATTTGGATTTGCCTCTGGTTACTATTAGGAAACCGAATACACTTAACACTAGAAGCATTTTATTCCTTAAGCTCACAGTTGCGGTATCTGTGATTGGAATCATCAAAGGAGCAAAGTGGAGAGTTCTGGAAATTTGGGGGAGACTAGGTCATTGGGAATGACGTTCTCACCTCTGCTCCCCTTCGCTGTGGTTCTCCTTCCTTCCCTCATGCTAAGGCGGGAAGCTGCAGATCGCATGCTCCAAAACTGCCCTTGTCAAAGGATATTTCTCTCAACTAGAGTTTTCCAGTTCTTACCCTGGTTAAGTGCAGTTCTTGGGTGAGCTTGCAAGTCTCTCTGCCATAGCAATTCTAGGGAGCATTTTGGGGCCGACAGTGTGCCAGGCCCTGTCCAGCTCTTTACCCACATTAATTCATCTACTACTCCCAACAACACTCTGGGATTCACACTGTTATTAGCCCTACTTTATGAGGCTCAGGCCCTTAAGGAAGCTGCTGGGATTTAAGCTTGGGGTGTCCACTGATCAGAACCTGTGGTCTTAACCCCTAAGCTATCCCAGGGATGGCCCATCTTGCTTAGATCTCCTAGGTCTGTCTGTCCTTCCCAGTGGCTGAAATGAGTGATGGGTAACTTCACAAGGCCTTCTAAAACATCTTCCCCTTCAACTGTGAGCCCTGTGCTGGTGCTCGGGAGGCAGAGGGGGTGAGACACGGCCTCTTACACATGCTTGTCATAAAAAGAGGTGAGGGGATAGGCAGCTGTTGCATAGTGATGCTGAGTAATGAGGCACCCGTAACTCTGTGCCTCTGTCTTGCTCCCAGGTGTGCGGCTCAGCTGAGTGAGGACAGTGGGTCAGCCGGTCTAGGCCAGGTTCAGCAGGGCTTGCCTCCGAGCTGCAGGTTGGATCCAGTTCTACTCCACACATCTTGGTTCTGTGCCCAGTTCTCCAGGGGTCACATGGGGGGCATGGTCTCCTTGTGGCCATGGCAGAAGCCCATTGGTCAAAACAAGTCACACTGCCAAATTCAAAGTCAAGAGGTGAAGAGTACTCTCTGCCTACCAGAAGGCCATGGCAAGCCCCAAGGTGATGGGCTGTAGAACAGTCATTTAGCAGGGTGAAGAATTGGGACCAATGACTCAGTTTACCTTACACAGCTGAGTAAAGTAATTTGCATGATAAATACACAAAGAGAGGAAGCGCTCGATGCTAAGGAAGACAGAGTTGTCAGCAGCTGCAGCCCACCAGCCACGTATCTTCACAGAGCAGGTCGCGTTTGTGCTGGGTCTTAAGAGGTGGGGTGGTGTTCCCCAGGGGGAGGGGGTAGAGCATGTGCAAAGGTCCAGGGGTGCAAAAGGCCCCCGTGGGTTCAGAGGGCAGGAAGAAGTTGGGTGCAAGTATCTGCGGGCGGGGTAAGGGGTCGGGTGCAGGAGAGGGAGATGACCCCAGAAAGCTGCCAGTAATGAAGCCAGCTGAGGTCTGTGAGCACTGGGGTGTCTCAGTTGGGCTTGGGTCTTCCGATGATACTTCTGGCTGCAAAGTGAGCAAAGAGCAGGCGCAATAATGACGGCTGTCATTTATAAGCTTTTAAGTAAGTGTCAGGTACTTCCTACACCTGATCGCATCCGAACCTTACAACAACCTAGTGAAACAGGTTTGGGGTGTTTGTTTTTTTTTAACATACAAGTCTGTGAATTTTTATTTAAAGTCTTTCCTCATGGGCCAAGCTTGATGAACTGGAGGCTTGAATGTGCTCTCTTGTAGGGGAAGGGAAAGATCAAGAGCAGTTCTCAACACGCCGTGTGGTTCCAGTTATTTGACATTCGAGACCTGGCAGAGCTGGGCGTGGGTGGGGGCGTGGGGGGGTCAACTCCGGAGGGCCACGAGGAGGTGGAAACATCCAGTGTGGTGGTTGCCATTACTCGGGTAGAGACGTTTGTCAGAACTCCTCAGGCTGTGTGCGCTTCATTGTGTGTAGAGGTGACCTCTTGTGGGGTTGATTTAAAACCGCCCCTGAGGCCTCCTGCTGGTGAGAAGGGGGGCCAGAGGAAGGGGATCAGGTCTTCAGAACACATGGCTCTGCCTTCCTCTTTTGTGTCTCGAGGTACATGACCCTTTCTCTGCTCAGCGGAGGCTGCTTCTGCCTTGGGGGGACTGGGCTTCCTTAGCAGGAGCTCAGCAAGAGACGAAGAGTGTGGGTTTCGCTTGTATGTCCTTATCGAGTCCTGAAAGCTGATGTGGGTAAAAGAAGAGTTTCCTAAGTCCCTTTAGCTCCCTTCCCACTTGGGCATCAGGAATCACACCTGTTGAACTTGACCGTCAAGCTGATCGCCAGCCAGAGAGGAGATAAAGTCCAGCGCTTCATGGAAGAGGCATCCTTGCGGCACAAGAAGGTGGGAAATCCTTCCCTCCCAGTTCCAGGCAGGGAGTAGGGAGATGACAGGAGATGGGGGTTGGTGAGAGCCACCCCACAATGTGTGATGTGGAGGGGAGACCTCTGTGCACCGTGGTCTAGCTCCAACGGCAGGCGGGGGGTGGCTGGCGGCGTAAGCCTCAGCTTCTGGTATGGCCTGGTTAGGGTCAAGACCAGCTAGAGGTGAGCCCACGCTTGCTGTCCTGGTTGAGTGGGGCCACTAAAAAGATATATCCAAGTGCTAATTCCCAGAATCTGTGAACGTGACCATGTTTGGGAAGAGTCTACAGATGTGATTCAGTAGCAGGTCCCAAGCTGAGTTCGTCCTGGACCACCTGGTTGGGCCCTAAATGCAATGATGAGTGTCGTTATAGGAAGAGGAGGAGGCCACATGAGGATGGGGGGCAGAGGTTGGGGTGATGTGGCCACAGGGGACACCTGGAGCCACCAGAAGCTGGAAAAGGCAGGAAGTATTTTCCTCTAGATCCTTTGGAGGGTGCATGGCTCTGCCAACACCTTGATTTTGGACTTGAGGCCTCCAGAACTGGGAGAGAGTAAACACAAACTGGGGGTGTTGTCTTAAGCACCCCCAGTTTGTGGTCATTTGTTACGGCAGTCCCAGGACATTAATCTTGCCTCCTGTCTTGTAAACGGATCTGGAGGGCTGGGCGTGGGCTGTCCCCCATCAAAACCATGAGGGCCCCACCCCCCACCCCAGTTGGCATCTCAGGAAGGGGAGAGCTGAGGGAGACACAGCAGTGAGAGGCTCCGGATGGCACATCCATGGACCTGGGACCAGAGACTTTCCCATGAATGGAGATGAGGTCAGATAAGAAACTGGGGTACTGCTTATTGTCAGGTTTAAGTTAAGTACCGCTCCCGGCACCACCCCACTCGCCCTTTGTAGAAGGTAAACACACACCTCTGAGTAGCTGCCCCTTCCCACGGAGGTGAGAAATGCACGGAGGATGGCAGCTCGGGGGTAGACAGCGAGGACGCGCTGGGCTCTCTGCCCACAGCCTCGGCCCCTTTGCCAGTCCAGCCTGGTGAGGGCTTCTGCAGGCGTGTCTGGGCTCCCTGGGTGGTGGCGGGCTGGCTGCTGCCCACCAGGATGCTGCAGGCACTCAAGGGCACTGGGGGTGCCGTGACGGCCAGGAGGACTTTAAGCCCACCGGCGTGGCTTGCGTGGACCTCCCAGACCACGTGAATTCTGAGACTGGCCACTGTCCGCGTTGCATCTGGAAAGTGTTACTCGATCACTAGGAAAATAATCAGGGCAAATCTAGGGCATTTCTGGTAAAGAGGCTGTAAGGAGGCGCCTCTCGGAGCCAGATGACTCAGGGCTGCGCCGAGCGCTGTGTGGTCTGCGAGCCGGCTGGCTGCCCTGGCCTTCCACGGCGTTCTGCTGATTCATGGTGGTTTCCCCCTTAAGGGGCGGTGCAGGGGCCCCTGGCCCGGCTCTGCAGCCACCCAAGCCCTTCCACGGATGCAGCTGATCCTGGGTCTGTGTTAGTGTCCTACGGTTGCTGTGACAAGTCACCACAGCTTTAGCGGCTCAAAACAACACAAATTCACTATCTCAAGTCCTGTAGGTCAGAAGTCCGAAATGGGTCTCACGGGGCTCAAGTCAAGGTGTCGGCAGGACTGTGTTCCTTCTGGGGGCGCCAGGGGAGAGTCTGCTTCCTGGCCTCCTCCAGCTTCCAAAGGCGCCAGGTGTCCCTTGGCTCGTGGCCCCTCCTCCACCTTCAGTGCATGTCACTCCCACCTCTGCCTCTGTCACCACGTACCTTCCCCTCTCTGACCTCTGACCCCTGCTTCCCTCTTATAAGGATCTCCGTGATCACATTGGACCCATGGGGTAATGCAGGCTAATCTCCTCGCTTCAAGATCCTTAATCACATCAGCGGAGTCCGTTTTATGATGTATAGTGGGTGGAACAGAATTCCTGACCCCCCCCCATTCCTGTCCACTCGGACCCTCAGAATGTGACCTTATTGGAAGTAGGGTCTGCACACTTGTGAGATCATGCTGGATTAGGACGCGCCCTGATCTAGGCACCAGCGTCTTTGTAAGGGAAGGGACATGGGGACCAGGATGCACAGGGAACACGGCCACATGAAGACAGGGGCAGAAGCTGGGGGCAGAGGAGACACGGAATGCCAGGGATCGCCCGCGACCAGCCGGAGCTGAGAGAAAGGCCCACTGACACCTTGATTTTGGACTTTTGGCCTCTGAAACTGGGGGAGCACACGTTTCTGTTGTTTACCGCCTCTGTGCACCCCACCTTTGTGGCTTTTGGTCACAGCAGCCCCAGGAAATGAACGCATCATGTGACAGAACATTCACGGAGGCCCGGGAGGAGGAGGGGATGCCTTTGGGGGCCACCATTCAGCTGTGCTGGAGACTGTGGCCTGGAGGTTCTGCGCTTCACAACCTCAGCTATGCATGCACGGGCAGGTTGGGCAGCCCCTCTGGGCCTCGGTTCCTTCAAGTGAGAGGGCAGAAAACAGCACATGCCCTGCAGTAAGTGTGAGGACTGCATGACAGGAGACACGGGTCATATTAGAAGTTCTTATTCTACGAGTACTGAGTGGGCACCTGAGCATCAGATGGAGGCTCAGAGCTGGAGGCCAGTAGGGCCCTCAGAGAAGGGAACGGTTCCCTGTCCTCTGATGACAAAGCGGGGTTGAGCCAAGGTTAATGCAAATTTCCAACTCAAAGGTGTGGACGAGTAGGAAGGGGGGCCTCGGCCTGAGCTGCTTAGCAACTTGTATCGGCTTGTTTTGCCATAAACTAAGTCCCGCAGACTGGGGGCTTAAACAACAGAAATTTATTTGACACCGGTCATGATGATGACCTCATTTTAATTACCTTTTTTTTTTTTTTTTTAAAGATTTTATTATTTTTAAGTAGTCTTTACACCCAACGTGGGGCTCAAACTTACAATCCTGAGATAAAGCGTCCCAGGCTCCACCAGAGCCAGCCAGGCGCCTTTCTTAGTTATCTTTTTAAAGACCTGTCTCCAAATACGGTGCCCGTCTCAGGCACTGGGGGCTAGGACTTCAACATGTGACTTTGGGGGTGGGTGGGGGGGCACAGTTCAGGCTAATTTTTACCAGACAGGTGGCTGTTTAGAGGGGAAATGTTTGGCCTTCAGAATCATCTCTCCTTGACAATGTTTGTCATCCCAGGACATGATCTGTTAGTGTTTGCTGCATAACAAAGCATCCCGAGCTGGAGGGTCTTCAAACGGTGACAGTGTATAATTCTCATGCTCTGTAGGGGGCGATCAGATGGTCCTTCTGTGATCTTGCTGGGCTCACTCCTGCGGCTGCAGGTGGCTGACAGCTTGAGTAGGGCTGAAGGTCCAAGGCCACTCATCCAAACGCCAGGCAGTTAGTGCTAGCTGTCAGTTCAGGTGCCTTCGTTGGCCTGCATGTGGCCTTTCGTGCTCCAGAAGGCTAGACTGGGCCTCTCTAGAGCACAGCTGTCCCTGGGTCTGAGAGAGCAGAACAGAGGCTGCAGACCCCTTAAGTCCCAGGCTTGGAACGGGTACTCCTCACTTCCACCATAATCTGTTGGCCAAAGTAAATCACACGGCCAGTCCACGTACAAGGGAGATCGAGCCCACCTCCTGATGAGACAAGGGACAGAGTCACACTACAAGGGGCAGGACACGGGGCTGTGGGCTTCCTTGGGAGCTGTCATTATAATGATCTGTAATGATTTACATGGGCATTTCTCTTTTGAAGAGACATTTTCAGTTTTGACTTGGGTTCACGAAAGCAAGACCTAATGAGCACCAGCCCCCAGTCATTGAGCTGGTAGCAGTGATCTGAAATACCTGCACGCAGGATGAGGTCCTTCTTCCACGTGTCCCCAGGTCGAAGCACCTGCTAGGCCTTGCATGTCTGCAGGTCTCATGAATTCACTTACCCGGCCAAAGCCGGCCACTGGCCGTGGGAGGTCTGTGCTCCATCAGGGGCCGGTATGGCCTATTTAACAGGAACACTGGTTCCGCCCCATCACTTGGAAATAAAAGTCTCAGTTTACCTTGGTTTAGGTGAGAAGGAAGACAGAGTGCTGGCACGTTCTATTTATTACTGGCTCTGGGTTATTGCCAGTGTTGGCTAGTTTCTCGGGAGTCGGAGAGGGCTCTGTTCTAGTCAGCAAGCCTCGGTGAGTGCCTGCCGTGTGCCCCGCAGTGTGTTCATCCTTCTTATTCTTTTGTCTGTTGCTGCACAAGAGGCCATCCCAGCCCCTTATTTTGCTCATGTGTCCACTGGATCCGGAGGACCCATTCCAAGATGGTGCACTCATAACTGCACGTTGGTGCTGGCTGTTGGCTCCTTCTAAGAAGAGGAGACGTGGACAGATCAGAAGCTGGAAGAGGCGGGAATCCTCCCATGCCGGCTCCAGAGGGAACATGGCCCTGCCAACACCTTGATTTTAGACTCTGGGTTCTGGGAGAGAACAAATTCCTGTTGCTTTCAGTCCCCTGTTGGTGGTCATTTGTTACCAGCCCCAGGAAACCAGTGCATCCATGTACCCTGCTTTTCAGTCTTTGACCACAAACTCCTTATTTGCTTGCTTCCTGGGGCGGGGCTGATTAGGGAGGGTGCCCCGGAGGAGGTCATGCTTGGCAGGGGCAGTGTTCATAGAAACAGGAGTGTGGACAACTTGGAGAGCAAACATGGACAGGATGATCCTAAGGATTCTCAGCAGTTAGCTTGTTTCCCGCCACAGCTCGGTGACGTGGCCTGTTGCTACTGCCATTTACAGGGGAGGACCCTGGGGGACAGAGAAGTCAAGGCAGGTGTGACAGAGCTTGGATTCGAGGCCCCACAGGGGATCTGCAAGCTCAGTGCCGTGAGGAGGGGTGTGAGGGCCCCTCCCCAGCAGGAGGGGAGTCGTGCTGTGTTTCCATTCCTGGCCTCAGCGAGGAGGGCTCCAGCTCACAGAAGGACCCAGCACATGCCCTGGGGGACATGGGAGAATGAGCAGCATCCGGAGACTTGGCTTCCTCCCAGGCAGACAGAAAGGTTTAGAATCTTCCGGAAACACCACACCCTGGGCGTGAAACTCAGGGCCAGGCCTCCCCTGGAAAAGCCTGATTGTCACTGAGGGAGAAAGCAATCACCGTGGCAGCGTTTGCCAAAAGAGCTGGATTTCCTGAGCAGTTTCCAGTCATGGTCCTCGGTGTTCTCTGGCTCCTGTGTTTGGAGATCGGGGAGACCAGAGGGTGCAGAAACCTCTGGGAGTGCGGGAACGCGGGCGTGTTTTGGACATCGGTCTGGGCTGACCCAGGTTAATGGCTTCGAAGCAGCGTGAGCAAGGAGTTCCATGAAATTACAAAGTGGGGTTCTGCCCTTTCGTAAGGATGTGAAGACTCAGCCTTGAGCCATCTCCATCAGTCTGACCTTCGGGTGCGTCCCCCCCTCCCCAGCTCACAGTGCCTTCCGTCACGCTCACGTTGCCTGGCAATACCCCCTGGGTCGCACGTGATTGACCAGGGGTGGACATCAGCTACCGACAGGGCCAAGTAGGTTCTGTGTCCAGGAACCGGAACGGGGAGGTGCCCGGGCACAGCCTGAGCTGGTCCGCGGAACTAGGCGGATGTGAAGTCATGCTGGAGGGATGCTCATGTCCACAGGGAGTGGGCAAGACCTGGCCACAGAGGAAAAAGGAAGGGACCCCAAATCAGTGCAGGAGAAATGCTCACAAAGGACTGCCAGAAGGCCTGACACCCTCCACAGCTAATTCTAGTTCTTTGAGGGTCTGGACTGTCCTTGGGTTCCACATTAAGCTACCTTGCTTCCAGAAGCCCTCTTCTCTGCCTACACTAACTTGGGGGCATTTCTTTTACAACTTCAATCGATCAAGACCTTGCCCCAGATCTCCCCACCAGCAGGGCCCACACTGCCCCCAAAGAGTTGCCCACCAATAGAAGATGTGGAACTCACCCCGTACCGTTCCTCAGCAGCAAGTCAAGCAAACCCATCCCACTCAGATCCTGGAGGACCCCATGATTGGGACCTGTTAACCCAGAGGTGTTACCGTCTTCCCTGAGGGTGACACCTCTATCCCACTTTTGGTTCCTCTTTCTACACCATGCCCATCACAAAATGGTACCCCCACCCATGTCTCCTTGTCTCAAATTGTTAGTGGTCTTTCATGCAAATAAAGGCTCACCACCACTCTGTAGCTGCTGAATGGGTGTGGCAGGAACAGACAGAGAAGCTGGAACTTGATGTCCAGCCCAAGATCTTCTGATGAAAATAGCTGGTCAGCTGGTGAAGAAGATGTTGGTGTGAGTCCAAGACCCACCAGTCCCGTGGCAGCCTCATCGAGATAGGAAAGACCTGGTCTGTGCTCCCAAGTGGTGAAACCCTCGGGACCATCTGGTGTGACCCACTGTTTTGCACTTCTGCGTGTGGCCTTCCTATCAGCTTCCCGCCCCGGTTCTGAGGCAGCAGGTGGGCAGAGGGCTGGAACCTCTCCCTGATGTCGAGACCAGGTCTTTGTGCTCCCACTTCCAGGCTGGGGCTGCGTTCTAACCACAAAGACCTTTTCCTTTGTCTCAAACGCTCCATGACTTGACTCCTGCCTGGCCAGCAGACAGGATCCTTTACTGGGATTTCCAAGGATCCAAGTGGCCATTTCCTTCCCAGGAGGACTCCTGGGTGCATCTTGGCCCTTTCCCATGTTCAGAGCTTCTCAGGAAACCACATTCCCCATAACACATCATTTTACTCGAATTCAAATATTACTTTCTGGAAATTGGATTCTAAGATTGCACAGTGATGGAAAATTGTTGATCAAGATTAAAATTATCTGTCTCTTGTTTTAGTTTGTTGACTCTAATAACAATAATATTAACTAATTCTTGCCATGTGCCAGACCCTGTTCTAATTTTTCATTAATTAATGTATGCCTTTAAACCGTTTAATGTTTTAAAGGCAGCCCATAGAAAGATGCCATTGTCATTACCCTCAGTTTACAGATGGGGAGCTGAGCACAGGCCAGGTGCTTGGAGGTAGAGGAGTTGGGATTGGGTCCCATCCTGACTGGTGCCAAACGGTGGCACCAACCAGCAGGCTACAGACTCAGCCTGCCCCTTTGGAGCCTGGGAGGCTGTTGTCACTCAGGTCAGGTGACTTGAGAAAAGACACACACAGCTGGTGCATGGTGGAGTCAGGATTGGAACTCCTCCACGGACATGCAAAGATGATGCTCACTCCACTGGACTGCCTAGCTTAGCCCCATAAGAAGGATGGATTATCTTTTACTGAGTATCTGCTCGGTGCCAGGCTGTGTCTGCAAATTCCACGTATCTTGTCTGCAAATTCTTTGATCTTCACCTGTTGAGAAGGGTGATCTGTGTCTTCTCTCCCTGACCCTCGGCAGGCTCTGTGATTCAACTAGGAGTACAGCTCAAGTGATGTTCTCTGATTTCCAATGCCGGGTCATAAAAGGCCATGCACCTTCCACCCGCTTCTCTTGGGAGGCTTGTTGTGGGGGAAGTAAAATTCTGACTATGCCGAGACTGCCTTCCAGGAAAAACCACGTGGGGGCAGATCAGTCGAGCCGTCCTGCTGAGCTCCCGCCACGTGGGTGACAGCTTGGATGTCCAGCCCAACTGAGCCCTCAGATGCTGCCACCCCAGCCAACATCTGATGGCAACCACACGAGAGACCCCTAAGCAAGAACCATGCAACCAGGCCTTTCCCAGATGCCTGATCTACAAAAGTATGAGCAAAATACAATGGTGGTTTTAAGACACAACGTTTTGGGTAATTTGTTACAAAGCAAGAGTAACCATAATGTCCCATCTGAGAAATGTTTGCCAGACTGGGATGTTAAAGAGAAACAAAATAGCTCAGAAACGCTCAGTGGATCCACCCTGCAGCAAACCCAGACTCCCTAATCCCCTCGGATCACCTGGTTTAGAGGCCAAGGTCATGAGCTGTGGTCCTGCACCGCCTGAGTTGGGGTCCACCCCAGCACTCAATAGCCAAGTGACCCTCACCTACCTCAGCCTCAGTTTCCCCATCTATAAAACAAGGCCAACTAAAGCCCCTCTCTGCTCATCAGGTTGTAAGAGGGTCACAGGCAGATGCCAGGGAAGCCCTGGGCACAGGGCCCGGCACGTGGAAGTGCTTGCTGGACGTCAGTGGGCAGGGGTGGGCATGGTCAGATGCCAGGCCTTGGAGGCTCAGTGGGTCAGATAAGAAGCAGGAGTGGGGGGGTGGGGCAGATAAGGAGAGGACTACAGAGGGAAAGGAGAGGGGTAAGGGTCTGGAACGTTCCGTGGTGTGCAGGGTACTGGGGCAGGGGCTGCCAGGCTGGACAGGAGCCGGGAGGCTGGTGAGGGGATGACACTGTTGAGAGGTGCCCCCCGGTGGCAGCTGTGTCTGCGGTGCCCCTGGAGTGCCTGGCCCGGGAAGGGTGTCCCCAGAGCCATCCTGGACCAACAGGGAGCCCACTGAGTTACCTTAAAAAGCAACGGTAAGGAGGTGGGGGTTCAAGTTAGCAGAGCTCTGGACATTTAAGTCCGAACTACCCCCACCCCCATGTTAAACCTGATCCTGTGTAGCTTTCCTTCCTCTCCTCTTTTTCTGGGTGGGGACCCAGTTTCTTCCACTCCCCCGAACCCAAAGCTTGTTGGTACATGAGCAGTGGCAGCCGAGTGAACGAGAGCATGAGTTCAAATCCCAGTTCCTCCCCTTGGGAGCAGTGTGGCCTCTGGAAACTACTTGCACCGGGTGCCCAGTTTCCTGATGATAACAGCACCACTCTGGGGCGGGGGGGGGGGGGGGGGGGGAGGGTTGTGGTGGGGGGAGGTTGACAGGATAACGCATGTGAGGCCCGGTGCCTGATGAGCATCTCTTCTCCATCCGGGTTTGTCTTTTGTCGAATGAGGGGCTTGTTCTGGACCACGGGATACGCCAGTGTTTGGAACAGAGCCCGGCGCACAGTAGGTGCTTAATAAGTTCTGCATGAATGTGGAGCTAGCCTGAAGCTTCAAAAGTAAAAAGAGTAAAGGGAACAGACAGATAACAACCATAAATGTGCCTGTGCCAACTTCTTATTGGCGTTTGAGCGGCACCGAAACCCTGGCAAGCGTTGGGGCTTTCGGAACTGAGCCACGCATTGCCCGCCCACTCGCTGTCCATCTTGGCTCCCCATCTGCTCTGACCCTCTGGATGCCCCCGATGCTTGAGAGTCCAGAGGGGCCCTGTCCGCCCTGCCGGAGCTGCAGAGCACAGGGGCTGGTGCAGAGTGACCCGGTCGGAGTGTGCGGAAGGAGCAGGTGATTCCCGGTCTTCATGCAGGGACGCGCCACGTGAGGACGGGCCCCCCCTGCCCTTGTCCGCCCGCAGGGGGTCCACACTCTCCTCTAGTCCTTCACGCCCTCTAGCCTTGGTTTCTTCGCCTGCCAGCAAGGGCCTTGGATTTACGGGTTTCAAAGGCAGCGCCTTCTGGCTCTAAATGGATTCGTATTTGCCTGCGCAGGTTAAGGATGCTAAATGCCTGTGGGCAAAATGTAACTAGAGCAAGGCTGCTGCACCCCAGCTGTGGGACTAGCGACAGACACTCTTTTCTCCAGGCCTCAGGTGTCTGATCTGCGAAATGGGATCACTTCCCGCATAGACTCCTGTGAACGCGTACTGGGATAATGACGGGCAAGCGCCTAGCCTGGAGCACGGTTTCTTGGTCTGCACACTGGGAAAGCGCGCGTGCGTGCGTGTGTGTGACGAGTGGCGCTTTCTGCCACCGTGTAGAGGATGGGAGTAAATATAGCAAGTGTGTATTCTGTGCCACAGTTTACAGAGCCCACACCCTTCCCGGTTTTATTTGCTACAATCCCGGGAGGTCACTTCCCTATTCCCATTTTCCATTTGAGGCACAGAGAGATGGGACTTGGTAAATTTGCCAACCCCCGGCGGAAAGTGCTTGGCACCTCGCCGGACGCACAGTAAGCGCTCAGAGGAAACGGTATTGTCACGGTCACGCTGAGGAAAGCGAGCGCGTCCTCTTCTCAAGCCCCAGTCTTAGGACGCTCTGGTCCAGCCCTGCGCGCGCCGCCCCCTGCCCCCTCCCCCCTCACCCCGGTTCCTGGCGCCCGCGGGACTCCCGGGGGGCGGGGCGGGGAGAAGGGCGGAGCCGGGGGCGGGACTACGCGTCGCGGCCCTATCAGCGCCGCCGGCCTCCGGGGGCGTGGCGCGGGGATTCTATAAGAGGCTGCGCGCAAGGCCCCTGCATCCACCGCATCCCTCCGCTGCCCCGGTGTGTGGTGCCTGCGACAGACCCCCTGTGCGACCCGCTGTGCGTCTGTGCGACCCGCTGCGCCGACCGTGTCCACTGCGTGCGCGCTGCTGCCGCTGCACGACACGGGAGACACCGGCGTGGTGGTGATTGGAGAGCCCTGCGGAGGTAAGTGTGACTTCGCTTCCTCTCCTCTCCAGGCTGCCATCCACTCCACTAATCTATGAGCTGAATTAACCAGAGCAGATACCATGTCTTGGGGCTTACTCTGTGCAGGCACTGTGCTGGGCGCGCTACCTGCGGCTCAGAACCGGGCTCAGCCGCATGGCCTCTCGTAGATGGAGAAACTGAGGCTCAGAGAGACCAAGGCACTTGTCCAAGACCTCACAACCAGGGAGCAAGGGAGTCGGCACTCAAAGCCGGTCTAACTGCAGATTCCTGCTCCTTGAGCCTGGGTACTCTTGCCTCCCTTTGCAGCTCGCTAGCATCTGTTGCATTCCTGTGTACACAGTGGGTGTCAATAAATGGAAAACTGATGGTGTGAATGTGGCAAGGGTTTGAATGTGTCTATGCACGTGTGGATGGTCAGGGTGATCCTAACGGTGTGTGCATTCTGCTAGGGTTTACAGGGCCACGCCCCTTTATGATTTTATTTGCAACAAAACTGTGAGGTAGCCTTTCTCTTGCCATATTTCAGATGAAGATACTGAGGGTCAGAGAGGGGAGGTGAGTTGTCCAGTTAGAGCCAGGGCAGCAACCCAGCTCTCTCTGCCTCCGAAGCTCCGTGTCCAGGTGTGGGGCATGCCAGAGTTCCTGCAGGCTTGGGAACACATGCTGGGTCTCTTTAGCCAGACTGGACATCTGCATACACTCCTTGTGGGGGAAGAATTGTGCTGGAAGCTGAGGACTTGGCTTTGTGGTCCCGGGGAGATCAGCTTCCCTAGATGGACAGGGCCAGGGCAGGCCCCTTGTGTGGTGCAGACTCAGAGCCTCCCTTGGCCAGGACTTGGCTGGTGGACGAGTCAGAAAAGGCTTAGCTGATGCCTGCTCATTGAAACCTAACTTGAGCTGGGCATCTTTTATCCAAAGGCTGAGCTGCTGCTCTGGTTGAGAGAAGGAGCTGGGAGCCTGTGCAAATGCCCAGCTTGCCTGGCAAAGTGGGTTTGTACATTTCCACCCTGAGCATTTGGGTGCCATGTTCCGGCAGAATCTGGTGTCCCTGCCTTCCCCAGTAGGGTCATCTAGGGTCTAAATCTGCCAGGTGAGAGCCCAGGGTCCAGCAGAACAAGATGAGAGGCATGCCCTCTTCTCCAAATAGACTGAGAGGGGGCCTTTGAAGGTTCTTGGTGTTTTGTGCACCTCATTTTCTGCTTCTGCCTCTGATCTGGCTGTTTCCACACGGTAAGGAGGAGCAGAAGGTGTGGGAGCTGTATTGCTGGTGTGACAGGTGTGAGGCCATGCCACTTCCCTGCGTTTTCATCCCTGCCACACACCAGGGCAGTCGGCCTCTTGATCCCCATTTCACAGATGAGTAAACCAAGGCTCAAAGAGGTAAAGATCATGCAGAAGGTCTCCTAGCTGATATGCCATGGTGTCACCTCCAGGTTTGTCTGGTTGCAGACCTTGTGCTCTTAACCGCTGGGTCCTGCCTCCTTTAAGACATTTCTTTGCCCAACCACTAACTCCACCTCCGGACCTGACCTGCACACAAAATTTCGTGTTGTCTGAGAGAGATTCCAGTAAAATCTCTCAGCAGAGTTAAGCCCAAGCCCCCAGGTTCCCAATAATATGCACCCAGGGAGGAGAAAGAGAGCGATTTGGATCTTTACAGAGTCTCTGAAGATGTAGGAGTGGGAGTCGTAACATTTATAGTAATACCGGCAGCTGATGTGTACCTGACACTCAGCATGAGCCAGATGTGGCCGGGCTTTACATGGGTCATCTCATGGCCTTCCGTAGGAGGCGGACACTGGGCTGTCTTCCTTTTTACAAGGAGGAAATTGAGTCTCGGAGTGATGAAGGCATGTATGCGACATGACAGAGGCAGGGCAGGGGAGAGCGGCCCTCCAGGCTGGGTCCCACGCCAGACTCTGGAAGAAGGCTGTTTGTCACAGCAGAGCTGGCCGAGAGGGCTTCTCGTGCCATGTGGGATCTGGATCCCTGTCCGACTTAGGGGTGGGCCCGGACAGGGGATACCCTGACACGGGGGCCGGGGCTCTATTCTGCTGACAGGTATCAGTGTCAGCGTGCGGACAGCCCTGCTCTGGGACCCAGATCAGCCTCTGGACTGCAGAGGAGAGCTGGCTTGGCAGGGGAGGGCCTGGAGCCTTGGCAGAAGAACACGAGGCCTCTGGGAGTCCCACACTTCATCCCTCCCTCCAAGACCCCTCGTTGGATATCTGGCCTTTTGTAGGTTGCATTTGAAAACTGGCTTTTAGAGGCGGGACCCTCAAATGCTGACCTCTTTGGCCTTGTGGGAGCTGGAACATTTCTTTGCTCTGTCACTAGCGTAATTTACTACGTATGGGAGGTGCCTCTGTGTCTGCTTGCTCCAGACCTAGGAGGCTTTTTTTTTTTTTTTTTTTTTTTTGTAAACTCACTGGTTTTTGATCAGTCCCAGATGTGCAAGCCCAGCATCACTCAAAGGGGCTGATGGCTTGTCAAGAAAGGAAAATAGGGACGCCTGGGTGGCTCGGTCTGTTGGGCGGCTGCCTTCGGCCCAGGTCATGATCCCAGGGTCCTGGGATCGAGTCCCACATAGGGCTCCTCGCTCAGCGGGGAGCCTGCTTCTCCCTCTCTGTCCCTCTGCTTGTGCTCTCTCTGTCAAATAAAATCTTTAAAAAAAAAGAAAGGAAAATACAACACGGGCATCATTTCATTTCATCTTCAGTTAATGAAGCTGAGTAGCTGCTCAGCTCTTCTGAGAGGACGGGGACCCCGAGCCTCTCCGAAAGTCCTAACTGAGGTATACCATGTTCTGGAACAGGAAGGCGAGGGCAGATCTGGGTGGTGGTTGGTAGGACCCGCCATAACCTTTTTTCTTCTTTCTTTCCTTGAAAAAATTATTTTCATGTGGTAAAATACGCATAAGCACAAAATTTACCATTTTAACCATTTTAAAGCGTAGAGCACAGTGGCATTGTCCATGTTTACAATGCTGTGCACCCAGCACCCCTGTCTGGTTCCGGAATGTCCTCGTCACCCCCAAAGGACACCCCGTAGCCATCGTTACCCGGTCTCTCCTCCCCAGCCCCCCGGCGACCACCAGTCTGCTTGCCATCTCTGTGGATTTGCTTATTCTGGAAATCTCATATAAATGGAATGATGTGATATGTGGCCTTTTGTGACTGGCGTCTTGCACTCAATGTGATGCTTTCAGAGTCCCTCCATGTTGTAGCGTATATTAGCGTTTTGCTCCTTTTCATGGCCGAGTAATATTCCACTGTGTGGATGGACCACATTTCATTTATCTGTCCTTCCATCCATGGACGTTTGGGTTGTTTCCACCATTTGGCTGTTGTGAACAACGTTGCTGTGGACACGTGTAGACACATCTTTGTTGGACCAACTCTTTGTGTTGTTTTGGGTCCGCACCTAGAAGTGGGATTGCCAAGTCACACGGTCACTTTGTAGTTAACTTATGGAGGAAACTGTGTTCTCCCTTCTTGGCTTCCTTCTTGAAGAAGCATAGACTCAGGTCATCTCACTGCAGAACAGATCAGGGCCCTCCGCCGTGGACGCAGGGAAATCTGGGTGTTCTGGGGGAGGTGTTGGCATTCTCCCCAGGGTCATGGCAGCAACTGGTGGAGAATCCCGTCTGAGGCATTCTGCCCCAGGCTGTGTACTTGTGGGTGTTCCTGGACAGACCCTGCCCCCCCCTTGTCATGGCCATGAGGACAGACAGTTTCTCGTGGTTCAGCCCCAGGGAGATTTATCTTCTCTGATTGTCTGAAGTGCTGTGTCAGCTTAGACAAAAACCACAGGTTCCGGGGAAAAAGAAATTCATAATGCGGATCATGCAACTTCTGGACCATCATTTAAAAAATATAAATTATGAAATCCCACATTTTCAACCCAAATTTCTGAACCGTGTCCCATTGTGAGTGCGGGAGGGCAGTATCCCAGAAGGAAAAAGAATAGAGCTTCCATTTCATTCGTAGTCAAATGGTCCTGGAATCGAGCCTGCTCTAAAGTTCTTCCAGACTGGAAAAAACCCACTCTGATCTCTCTAGGGTTGGGAGCTGGATGGCACCTGCTGGGACCAACTTGATAAGAGCCTGAGAAATCCTTCTAGAGCAGAGGCTAGGAAAGGTGATAGAGAGTGCCCCAAGCGGAGGGACCATGTGTATGCAAAGGCCTGGAGATGCGGAGGGGCCTGTACCCGTGGAAAATGGCAAGGAGTTCCATATGGCTAGAGTCTGAGCATCAGGCCCTCAGGCCCAGAGTGGCAAGGGTCCGCCCTGAGGGTAGGGTGAGTTTGGATTTCCTTTTTTTTCTTTTTTTAGAGAGTGAGCGTGTGTGCAATTGGGGAGCGGGGGGCTGGGGGGCAAGGGCAGAGGGGGAGGGAGAGAGAGAATCCCAAGCAGGCTCCAAGCTCAGCGCAGAGCCCAACGCAGGGCTCGATCTCATGACCCTGAGATCATGACCTGAGCTGAAATCAAGAGTCAGGCACTTAACCGACTGAGCCACCCTGGTGCCCCCTGGGTCTGGATTTCCTGTCACGGGCTGTGGGGCTTGCACTTGAGAACAGATTACCGTGAAATGAGCAGTGTTCCCCAAAGTGTGGGGAGCCATCCCCACTGGTCCCGACCGAGCCTGTGCACAGACGAGCTGCAGAGGCGCCCGCTCCAGGAGCTGACCTTTTAAGTCAAGGCGAATGTGGGTGTGCTGCCTGAACCCAACAGCTGCCCCACACCATGCTCCCCCCTTGTGGCAAAGACAGAGCGCCCTCGGCATAAAAGTCTGTGGCTGGCGTCCGTGGCCAGCTGGGAGGCCCTCGCTTTGTTCTGTTTTCAACACGTGAAGTTTTACTCCTGCCTTCCGTTCGAGGCAGAAGTGATCATGTTCTTTGCAAATGGTGGGGATGGAAGGTTACCTTTTCCAAGGAGAAATGTCCGCATTGAGGGTGCGGGCCACCTTACATAAAAGTACACAGTATGGACTGGCGCAGGTAGCCGGGCGGGGCGGGGGGGGAGGTAGGTGTGCCGAGGGTGGGACTTTGGGAAGTGCTGCGTTCGGGTGGGGCATGAGACTTGAGACTGTTCCAGTCTGGGGCCACAACTGTCAAAGTGGGGCCCCCCTCCAAGGGGGGCGCAGCAGTACCTGGGAACTTGTTAGGAATGCCGACTCCCAGGCCCCATCCCAGGCTTCCTGAATCAGAAGCTACGAGGGTGGGGCCAGCAATCTGTTTTAATGAGGCTTCCGGCACTTTCTGGCTCAGGCCTGAAGGTGAGCCCTGCCACCCTATACAGCTGATGAAGACTTGCCTTGGGGCCCCGGCACCAACATGGGGTGGGGATGGCTGGCTGGTAGGGGTGGATGTGAAGTTGTGTGGAAGGTTCTGGATATAGGGCCTGGTGCGACCAGAGAGGTCACACGGCCAGACGGGAGTAAGAGCCTTGGGGGCTGGGATGGCCACCTCCGTGCAGGGTCGAGAGGCCCCTTCACAAGCTGTTGGCAGATTCATGGCTTTTCTTCCAGAAGAACACTCAGCTTGTCGGCACTCATTGCTCTGGGGCCTGAGCAAGTGTCCGGAGGAGTCTAGCATCTTCCTTCGGAGCACATTCCCTGCCCCTGTGTGCCCAGGAGCTTTCAAAATACATGTTTGTAAGCCCCAAACGTCCCCCCTGCAACAATGAGCAGTTCCTCAACAGCGCTGAAAATGCATCTGAGTGTATGTACAGCGTCGGCCGCCACCCCCGCTCTGCCCCACACCAGCTCCAACACAGCCCGTCTGTTCTCTTCCGGGGAAGCGCCTGGCCGCTGAAAACCCTGTTTACTCCCGGGAACCTTCAAGGCTCGGGCCTCACTGGCGGGGAAGGCGTTTGCAGCTTTGGCACCGCGGGACAAAGTGCCCTCTCAGACTTGGGATGAACCGGGCCCTGTCTGGGAGAGTCGCTGTCTGGCCCAAGGGGGAGGCCCCCGCCGGGCGCGGGGCTTTATCTGGGCTGCAGTCTGAAGGGCTGTCGGAGGCCAGGCCCTGGACCTGCCTCAGCCCTGAGACTCCTTGGGGACAGCCCCGAGGACCTCCTCCTCCTTGCTGCGTCTCACACTTCCCTCTTCCCTCGGTCCGTTCTTAGAAGCCGGAGCGATTTCGAACTTGAAAAAAGTTGTATTCAAGTTTCACGTTACCAGAGAGGAGTGCGCGCTCATTGGTGCGCTGGCAGGTGACTTTTCCCCAAGTGCACAAGCTGCAGGGAGCCTGAGCTGCCCCCCCCCCCCGGCCCCTCCCCTGGCCCTGCCCCTCCCCCCTCCCCCCCCCGGGGGGGGAACCATTTCCTGACTTCTAATAGCATAGGTTGGTTTTGCCTGGTTTTGAACTTGACATAAACAGAACGGAGCCTGTTTAATCATTGGAGTCTGGCTTCTTCTGTTCGGTCTTGAGCTCTGCCCTGTGTCGTTGCATGCTGATGGGCTTTCAAAGCCTAAGTCAGACCCTGTCACCTCGGCTGTACCTTTGCATTTGGAGTAAAAGCAGGACTCCTCACCATGGTCTTCCAGGCCCCTGGCCACCTGGTGCTGCCCTCCTGTGTGACCCCATTTCCTCCCAGCTCCACAGCTTTGTGCCTGTCCTCAGTCATGCCAAGATGGGGACCATCCCGGAGCCTTTGACCCTGTGGTTCCTGCTGTCTGGGGTTCCCCTTCCTTGAGATTTGAGCGAGACCTTGCTGTTCACCCCAGCCAGAGCGGTCCCTGTCCTTCCTCTGCCTGGAGTTACCATCCCATTCCCCAGGCGGTTTTCTCACACCTTCTGTCTTTGTCTGTTAGCTGTGATGTCCCCTCCCTCTCTCGAGGCAGACTGTCTTGCTTGCTTGCACATGCGAAGGACTCCGTGGCCACCCGGGGGCTTGCCCTGGGATTTCTGTCTGCACAGCCGTGTGGAGGTTCCATAGCCTGGTGCTGTAGGATTCTTGAGCCGTGTGTCTTGGAGCTTGGTTCAGAGCCAGGGGCCGTGACTCACCCTTACAGATACCATGAATCAGGCACTGCAGGCAGGAGGCTGGTGCAGGTGGTGTCAGCCCCGTAGCCCGGAGCAGAGAGGATCTGAGATGCCTGAACTCACCCAGGAGAAAGGAAAGACCGTCCGTAGACAGCTCCAGAACCACTAATTCTCTCCTCATCTTCTTACCCTCCCTCCTCTATCCCTGTGAGCAATTCAGGGCCTCATTGTCCCCCTTGAGGAACTGGACAATCAGAGGCCAAGGGACCTTTTGGGCAGCATGAGGCTCTACATGGTGAGGCCATAGTTCAGACCTGGGTCTGACCTGACATCCACGCTTTTCCTCACGGCCCTGGAGCAGTCCTTGGGAGCCCGTGGTTTCGTGATGTTTATCTGAAGCTTTGCTAAACATCCACACATGGGCAAGAAGGCAGGCGAGGGGCCCCTGGAGTCAGATATCGGGTATTTTGAGAATATATTGATTTATTACCCAGTCACTTTAAAATGGCTTTTCTTATTTACGATCTTGGTTTATATTAAACATATCTGGTTTTTAATTCTTTTTTTTTTTTTTTTTTTTTGCAAATGAGCTCTCTTCTCCTTTTGCCTAAGATTTTGTATATTCTCCACATAGTATTTAAGAAATTGAGGGATGCCTTGGTGGCTCAGATGGTTGAACATCCGACTCTTGATTTCGGCCCGGGGCATGATCGCGCGGGGTTGAGATTGAGCCCCACTTTGGGCTTCATGCTCAGGGTGGAGTCTGCTTGAGATTTTCTCTCTCTCCCTCTCCCTCTGCCCCTCTCCCTGCTCTTCCTGTCTCCCTCAAATAAATAAATAAGGAAAATCTTAAAAAAAAAATCGGGGGGCACCCGGGTGGCTCAGTCGGTTAAGCATCTGCCTTCAGCTCAGGTCATGATCCCAGGATCCTGGGATTGAGTCCTGCATTGGGCTCCCTGCTCACCTGGGAGCCTGCTTCTCTCTCTGCCCCTCCCTCCAGCTTGTGCTCATGCTCTCTCGCTCTCACTCTCTCTCTCTCTCTCTGTCTGAAATAAATAAATAAAATCTTAAAAAAAAAAATCGAATGGGTTTCGCATAGGCTCTTGTTGGCCATCTGTCTTTAGTTGTGGACAACCAGGGCTGGGGGTGGGGAGGCTGCAGGGAAGGGAAAAAAGCCTGCCTCCTACTGTGTCCAGCCCTAATTCCATGGGGAAGAGTTTAAGGAAAACCGACTGGATCCCATCGAGGAGGGGAGATTCCCCCCCCCCCCCCCCCACATCCCGGGTGTCTGGTGCTTACCCAGATGCTCGTCCCTGGAGGTTCTGGCCAGTCCCGGGATCTGCCCCAGACATGCTGGGGTGTCCCTCCTCCCTCCTCCCAGCCACGGCTTCATTCCTGGAATTTTGGGTGGTTTGTGGGTATGACTGTGATCTGCCCTTGGCCCCACTCACATTTTGCGTTCCCCTCTGTGCTTCCGAGGAAGAGCAGAGCGTGGGGCACCCCTGGCCTTTCGGGCTAGCTGCTGTCACATGGGGCGGATGTGTTCCTGAATGAGCCCGGCTGACGTGGGCAGGAGGTTAGAGCTGCCCTGACGTTTCGGAGAGCTCACCTTCGGGCCAGTGGCAAGAGTGTGACGATATGCATCGGCACTCGCAGACATTCTGTGTGAATGTGAGCAAGCGGCTTCTCTGTCTGGAGCCTCGGTTCCCTCACCTGTAGGACAGGGCCCATAGAGGCCATGACCCCTTCAGCCTGTGGAGTACGGGAGTGGAGGACCCACTGCAGGGTCGCGTCCAGAACGGCTGGCTATGGTGTTTGCGACAAATGTTGGTGGAGCAGTTAATACTCCCTGGGGTGTGAACTGGAACACGACTCAGGGCCAGCCAGCGGTGGGCTGGAACCGGCTCCTTGCGCTTTGTTAAATTTTCAGAGACCACCCTTAAACATCAAATGACATGCACTTACAGTTAACATGAGTCCTCTTTACAACGAAGGTAATGAAAACTCAGAACTTACCCTGTCCCAGCCTTCTCCGACACTTCACTGCCGTCTCTGCCCGTGAGGTGATCGGTGCCTGTCCCATCCCTGTGGCGGAAAGACCACACAATGATGTGCCATCTCGCGTCTTTCCAGAAATTCCACCATCAGTGATCTCACACGGGTTGCTTGAAATTGGCCACTGTGGGAATGTTTGTCCCGAGGGACCTGACAAACACTACAGATCAGGGTGATTTTATTTTTTTTATTTTTTGGAGTTTTGGTGTTTGGACATTTACTGGCTTATACTGGTTCCAGCCCTCAGGTGGTGCACAGTATGGTGGGAAAGGCAGAAAGTATGAGCAGACATGATGCGGCCATGGTGAGATCTAGGGCACCTAGGGCTTCTTGACTCAGCTAAGACTGAGCCCCGGAAGGAGCACGTCGGCCCTCATGGCACGTGAACTGGGTCATTGTCATCAGTGCAAATGACCATGAACATACGTAGGGGCAGTTCCTGCCCAGAGAGTCAACATTAATGCCCCAGACCTGGTTCCTTTTTATTGTTTTGATTTAAAAAAATTTTAAGTCCAACGTGGGGCCCCGCACTCGCGACCCTGAGCCAGCCAGGCTTCACGACGGTTCCTGATGTCTCGGAACCTGCTTCCCCAGAAAGCTGGGGAGAAAGTGGCCATGGCTCAAGGCACGTCTTGAGTAAAGTGTGTCTCGAATTTAAACCCCGCACGTGTTACACATTTAATATGATGTTTAAAAATTAGATTTTTGTATCAAGGCAGAGGTGGGGCTGTATGAAGAGAGAATGGTGTTTACTCCCCATCATTAATCCCGGGCTTCTAGAAACTTCTTCATGGGGCTGTGAAATACTGTAATGAAGAGAGAATGGTGTTTACTCCCCGTCATTAATCCCGGGCTTCTAGAAACTTCTTCACACACTGCCTCTGTGGTGCATGTAGTGTCATTCTCATGAATATAACTAACGCTTATGAAGCACCCATGTTCATGATCTCGTTCGCTGCTCATCACACAGCTCATCCCCTGACCCTAACCAGGCCAGGCGGATGAAGCCCTGCTCCTCAGATAAAAGGACGCTGCTTTCTGGAGCATGCTGAAGCATGTCCGCAGACCTGTCTGGCTTACTGACCGCTGAATCGCTGAGGTCAGACGAGCCCTGTGATTCCCGTCTACCGTATAGACGCGGCGGCCGGGGCCCAGAGCAGGGACACGCCGTGTCCACGCCACGCAGCCAGCGAGGGGCCGCACCAGGAGCTGACTCAGCTCGGTGTTCCCGGAGGGCCTGCACCCTGCTCCATCCTTAGACGGCTCTTCTGACTTCCTCAGGAGGATGCAACCCACACATTCATTTCATAAATATTTATTGAACACCGACGTGTCAGATGTCAGCGATTCAGCGGCGAACAAGCCCGACAGGTGTGGTTGGGGCGTGATTCAGCCGTGACCCTGGAGCTGAATCGTAGCCAAAAGAGCAGGAATCCATGGGGCTGGCCCGGGGCGAGGAGGGGGCAGGTTGGGGCCGTGGGATGAGCTGTGAGAACAGCATGTGCAGGAGGGAAGAGCTTTGGCACAGCTCAGAGCTGCCGGCCGACAAACGCAGTGCTGAGATTCATCTTCCTGGCAGACGCTCCCAAACACGGGCAGAGCCCTGGTGGCGTGACGCATGGAGCCCCACATGCACTCCCTTTCTGTCACTTGCTCCCGAGAGGCGGGGTTGGGGGTGGCCTTGCCCAGGAGGTAACCCTGAGGAGGCGCCATTGCTAGATTGGGAACACGGGGGTCTGCTGATCCCCTCCGGGCCCACACAGCCCTGGCGGGGCGGCGGGGCGGCTGCAGAGCGGATACCCCGGCCATGGGCTGAAAGTCCCCCACGCTTTCAGAAAGCTGGATTTCACGTCTTGGTTCCACCTCCAACGGGCTGCACGGCCTCACCAACACCAGGCAGTGTCTCCTGGACTCAGTTTTCTTTCCTGTAAAATGGAGTCAGAAACCGCCACCTCCCTGGTGGGCTCCAGGTACGTTTAGGGGCCCTGGGCAGTGTTGTAGGAAGTTGATTCCCTGTGGCTTTCGTTAGCCAGGCTGGGGTCTTGCCACGGGCCCTGGGGCCTGAAAGCGTCATTGGTCCCCCTCCCCACCTCCCTGGGGGCCTGACATCTGGCCCGTTCTCAGGAGTCCTGTCTGTACGGTCACGGGCTTGGGTTTGCAACTGTGGCAAAGGAGTGCCAGAGCTTCCAGAGAGCGTTTCGGCTGCGCTGTTCAGCGGTCCGCGATGCGTGTCTGCAGCCACTGGAGACAGGCCGGGGGTGACAGAGTGGAGGAGGCCTTCTCTAGAAATGAGGTTTGCCCTTGGCGAGCCTCGGAGAACCGTGGGTCCAAGAGTGCTCTTCAGAGAGCATCCGTCGATGTCCGGGGTCGGAGGTCAGCTCGCCACGTGGGAGTCACAGGCGCAGCGATGCAGGGAGGTTGGGTGCGTGCAGGCCCGGTGATGGAGGCGTGTTTTGGTGAAAGGTCACCATGATGTAAGGTTTTAGTCCCCTGGGGGTGACACACAGGTGTCTTCTAACTGCCAGGAACCACCATCTGACCTGCAGGCCAGCGTGGATGGGGCTGCCGTGGGGCCCCCTCCCCTGCAGGCTGGTGCCGGGCACTCCAGGAAGCCCACTCTCGGGGAGACAGGGCAGCGTAAGGAAAGGGTCCTGGGGCGGGATGGGCTGCATCCCAGCGCTCAGTTTCTGCTCACCCACTGTACAACTCTGGGCTCTTCCGGACACTGCAGAGGCCTCAGTCTCCTCTTCTGTAAAATGGCAGCAGTAGAACCCAAGCCTCTGGATCATCAGGTGGGTGAGATGAGAAATCCAGGGACTGGTGTGCAGTAGGTCTCCCTCAGTGTCAGCCTCCCCGGTCGGTCCGTTGGGGACTGTACTTGTCCCTGGGAAGCCCCGAGCAGCTTCGGACAGTGCACGCATCTCATATAAGAAAGGGTTTAAATTGTCTGATGGTGGGTGGGAAAGGGGCTGGAGTGTCTAGGCCCTAAGTTCTGGTTAAGCTGTTGGGGCGGCAGAGGCTGGAGGGGCCGCGCAGGCCCAGGGTGCTGGTGATGCCCCTGGGAAGTGGGCCTTGGCCTCCTGATTTACCTTGCACCCCCCTCCCACCTCCTTCCCACAGCGGCCAGTGGGGTATTGGGACTGCAGTCCTGTTCATCCAGTATTTTCTCATACTTCTGGAGGCCTGAGCCCCCGCTGTGGGCAGGGCTGCTGTCCCCTGAGGCCTCTCTCATGGGCTGTAGACACCGCCTTCTCCCTGTGGATCCTCCCTCTGTGGGTGTCTGCATCCCAATCCCCTCTCTTATGATGACAGCCGTCAGATTGGATCAGGGTTCACCTAGTGACCTCATTTTAACTTAATGACCTCTTTAAAGACCCTGTCTCCAAATACAGTCACATTCTGAGGTTCTGGGAGTCAGGACTCCAGCCTGTGAATCTGGGGGACCACAGCTCAGTCCAGAGCAGCACCGTGCAGGGTCCCGGGAGGAGAGCCTCTGGCCACCTTGTCCTCACGGTTCTGCTAAAGCCTTTGGTGTCGTCCTGCAGCCCAGACTTAGCAGGAGCGGCATGATCTGGGCCTCACTCCTACCCAGCGAGGACCCCCAGGTCCCCTGAGCTCTCGCCAGGCCAGGCCACTCTCAGAACCAACAGTGCGATGGGCATGCTTCCCCTGCGATGCTGTGAGCGGCACGACCCAGGGCATACCTGTGTTTCCCGGGTGGTGACTGGCTGAGGTGAGGCCAAGGAGGCCCTTGGAGAAATGTCTCGTCTCCTGTCCTTTGTGTTCTCTGTGGGGAGCGTGTAACTAAACCCCGGAAACGGTGCTCCCAACTCAAAAGCTGCCCTTGAGGCTTTACAAATTCTCTGTGGGGCCATGCAGACAAGGACCAGCCTCCAAGTGCTGGGCTCGGGCGGCCCCATCAAGTGCACAGTGAAGGCGGCTTGTCTTGTTTTTTGGAATAAGGTCTCACCAGTTCAGGAGAACACGCCGGAAGGATGCACATGGAACCAGCAATTGCTTCCTTGTCTTTTCATGCTTCGGCATTTTGTTTTGTTTTATTAATTGAAATTTTTAAAAACCGGAGACGTCCAAAGGATAGCATGGGCTCCCCACCCAGGTCCGGCCCCTGCACCCACCCTCCTTGGGCTACTGCTTTGCCGTTCCTCCCAACTCAGCCTGTCCCCCTAAAGTGAACAGAGGTGGACAGTTTGCCCTATCTGCTTGAGATTTTTTTTTTTAAAGATTTTTTATTTATTTATTTGAGAGAGAGAGACACAGTGAGAGAGGGAACACAAGCAGGAGGAGTGGGAGAGGGAGAAGCAGGCCTCCCGCTGAGCAGGGAGCCTGATGCGGGGCTCGATCCCAGGACCCTGGGATCATGACCTGAGCCGAAGGCAGACGCTTAACAACTGAGCCACCCAGGCGCCCCTGCTTGAGATTTTAAAAATACAAATAATATATTAAAGATCGAGACGAGGTCCCTCATATTCTCCTTCCCAGTTCCCCATCCCTCACCCTGGAGTCAACCAGCACCACGAACTTGGTCTGGTTCAGGTGTGGTTTTACTATATAAACACCCCTATGTACACATATGTACACACAAACAGACACATGTATATGTGTGTATTATATATGTGTACGATATGCACATGTAATATACACATATATGTATGTGTGTCTGTATCCATGTGTACCTGTAAGTTACACAAACTGTGGTCCGTATGTTTTAAAGTTGGCGTAAATAGGACCATTAGCGTTATATTCTCCAACTTACTTTTCTAACCCAACACTGGATTTGGGACTTACGTATGCTGACATTCACATGGCTCTAGGTTGTTCCTTTTCTCTGCTGTGTAATATTCCACCCGACTGCCCCACCGTCTATTTACCTGTCCCCCCATGAGAGTCATTTGAATGGTGCCCACTGGTGATTTAAACCCCACCCAGGCTTTAGTCCAGTGGAACAGTTGAGTCCTAGGAGCAGTTCTGCTTCATGCCTTCGGGGGTACCTGGCCCTGAAGCTGCTGAGGCAGAGAGTGCCGCAGACCCCGTGCCGTTGTGATGCCCCGTGGGTGCTCCATGACGTGGGTCTCTGCTCTTGCTGCGTCACCGAGGGCAGTCCAGCGTCAGTGTCTTGGCATCTCCGTCAGCCTGGCCTTCTGCAGCTGGGAAATGTTCATATATGGCAGTGCGACTAATCTTGGAGAGGAGTCGGGACCGCAGGGGTCTGCATTACTGGTTTGATTCCCAGTGGGGCAGGCGAGCGCACACACGGCCTTCTGTGCCGTCCCGTCCCCGGGACTCTGCCCCAGAGGGAACTCCCCCGGAGGGAGGCTGCGTCTCATCCAGTCCAGAGAATGCCGGGCCTCCCTGCTGGATGGTGGTTATTTTTGTCTGAAGCTCGGTCAGGACCCTGGAGAGTTGCCAGGGTCAGAGTGGGAACTGCCCGGTTCCCATGGCTCCTTGGCTCCACGCTCAGCCTCACACGCTGCCTCCCTGCCCCTCCGTGCCGTGCCCCTGCCGATGCCTCTGCTGGATGTTGTCTTGCAAACCTAGCCAACTCAACTGATGAGAGCGGGTTGCGGCTCGTGTGGGGGAAGACCGAAGGAGCCTTGATGGAAGGACACGGCCCCTTGGGGTCCCAGGCGGGTCAGCACCCTGGCGGGGTTCTGCAGCCCCTTCTTCCAGCTCCTCGCCCGCGGTCAGCGCTGCCCCGCAGGTGGGGACTGTGGTTTTCCTCGTCTCTCGCCCCAGCCCGAGTGGGAGCTCCCCGGGGCAAGGCGTAGTGTCTATAGCACAAACTAGATGCCCAGGAAAGCTCCCGTGACTGACGGACTCTCCCTTGGAGGTGAAGCAGAGGTGAGATGTGTGAATAAACACACTCTTTCAAGCCCTGCCTTGTCCTCTCGGACACTCTGTGACCGTCTAGGGAGAGAGGAACCAGGGTAGCTCCACCTCTCCTGTCTGTGGGACCTTGGTTACTGAGCTTCTGGGAGCCTCGGTTTTCACATCTGCAAAGTGGGGAGAGGGATAGCTGTTCACTGCTCAAGCTCACGCTGGAGCTGGTTTAAGACTGATCCACTTCTCCCCCCACTGCCCTCTGCTTTCCTTCAGAGCTTCCGCGCCCCAGCGCTGCCTAAGAGCCCAGCCTGCTTGGTCCCCCTGGTCCTCGCTCCCTGCGTGGCGCCATGAGCTGTGTCCTGAACAGAGTCGTCCCCTTGGGGCTGGTGCTGCTGGTCTGTGGAGCCCAAGGCTTTTTCCTGCCCAACGTCACCCACTTGGAGAAGCTGCTCAGCAAATACCAGCAGGACAAGCCCCACTCCCGGGTCCGGAGGGCCATCCCCAGGTTGGACAAGGAGGAGATCCTCATGCTTCACAACAAACTGAGGGGCCAGGTGTACCCCCCGGCCTCCAACATGGAGTACATGGTAAGTGCTTCATCCAGCCCCATCTGCCGCCCTCCTCCGTCTGAGCAGCAACGGGGCCGAGTCCGTGAGAGATGGGGTGTCTGTCAGCGAGGGGCTGGCAGAGAGGGTACAGTGGAGGGTCTCCCGTGAGCCTGGGGAAATCCCATGCATAAGGAGCAGAGGGGCAGCCGGCCCTCCAAGCCCATGCCTCCGGCCCCACATCCACGCGCACCCCTCTGTTTCTGCCAGGACCGCTTCCCGTCCTCCCAGCCCTGTGACACACTTGCTGCTTTTCTCCCATTTTATAGACTAGGAAACTGAGGCCCGAGGTCAGAGACGGTAGTGGCAGAACAGACCGCAGGACCCAGGCTCGCAGCCACCATCCCGCACCCAGTTTAAACCCTGGCACCCCCACTGCCCCTGCCCGCTTCCTGTCTGCCCAGCCTGTCCCCCCAACACCTCGATCAGCCCTGGGGCTTCTCACCTCCCACGCTGTCCCCTGCTGGCTCGCCCTGAGCCCTGCTTCCTGCGCCCTTCCTGACCTTCAGCAAGCCTGTCTCCTGCTCAGGAGCCTCAGGGCCCTCTGTCCCCAGGATGGAGCCCAAATGCTCCTGCCTGGCGCTGGAGGCCTTCGATCACGAGCTCATCTGTCCTGAGAGGCCACTCGGTGTTCCCCGAAGATGCCACCAGGCCCTCCCTCCCCCAGGAGTCCTGTCCCCACCCCCGTCGTAAGCAAGCCTCACTCAAGACCCAGCTCCTCTCCCTCCTCTGGACTCTACTGTCCCGTTTCCTGGTGCCTTAGGCTCTGATGTAGGTGGTGCTCGTGATCAGGGAGCACCCCGCGTCCCTGGGAACCCCTCAGTGTTGCCGTCTCTGCCCTCACGAGGTGGCCCGTCACCAGCTATAGGGCAGATGAAAGGCTTGCCCTTCTGGGCAAACACCCTCGGAAGCAAGGCTGTCCTTTGGGAACTTGTTATGAAACCATTTCTTCTTTTCCTCAAGAACATGGCCCAGGCATTTACTCTGAAGGGGTTGTGCTAATCTTAGGAAGAGCGGGCACCCTTTCAAAATACTAATGCATCAGCAACTGGTGCAGGCCTTTTTCGGGTTGAAGACGTAGAGAATTAGAGTAGAATTCTTGGTGGCTTTCGGTGTGGACTCTTCCCCCATCCTTCCTGACACCTGGCCCGGTCCCCGGGGGGGAAAGGACACTCTCCACCTCTCTGTATAGGTCGGCCTTCCTCCTGGGCCGCCTCCCACCCCAAGGCCCTATATGGTGCCCAGCAGGGAGCAGGGAGCTTGACTGAGCCCCAAACCCCGGGGATCCTGGCTGCTTCCTGCCTCCTATCAGGAACGGGCTCAGTTTACGCTGGTCTTCACGTCTCCACTCTATGCTTGTCCAGGGCTGTATGGAAGATGCGGTGCAGTGAGCAGGGCTCACATAGGCAGCAGGGAACGTTAGTGCAGCCTCTCACGAACCTGCCATGCTTTCCTGTCTATTTTGTGTTATTTCAGGGGTGGAGCTGGGATCTGGGTCTTTAGGTCTAAATGGCTTGCCTGTCAGGGAAGCTGGGCCTTCGTTGGTGGTGTTGGCGACGCCTCTGAGCAGGGGCCCCGAGGCAGGGGAGGTAGCACGAGGCCCAGCCCCTCCACCCCAGGCCTGCCTATCTGTTCCGGTCTCCACCCAAACAAGGGGCACTCATTTGAGAAAGTGTCTTGAAAATCCAGCTTCCTGCTCAGCCGTGCCTGCTGGGGCTCCGGCCGTGGTCCTTTTGAAATAGCCGTAGCCCTGAAAGGCGGACATTAAAACTCCAAAGAGTTGAGACACCCTATTCTGAGGTTTTATAGGTGGACGGGCTCTGGAGCCAGCCTGCCACTTGGTAGCTGGGTGACTTCAGGCAGATTAGTTAGTCTCTTTGTATTAATGTCTCCTCACCTGCACAATCGGGGCAATAAAAGTACCTTTCTCATAGGATTGTTCGGAGGAGTCGATGAGATAATGCATAAGTGCTAAATAAATGTTAACTATACTGTTGCTGTTACTATTTTAGTGACTTATTATTTTAGGAGTGGGACCAGCCCTTGGTGACAGCATGCAGAGCAAGATGAGACCCCTCGGAAGCCAGATAAAGCTGGGTTGTTGAAGTTCTAACTTCCTGCTGTTTAACCTTCGGCAAGTTACCTAACCTCTCTTAGCCTCAAGGGTTTTTTTTTTGTTTTTTGGGTATTTTTGTCTGCAACAGTGGGAAAATATAACTTAACCTCAAGGGCTTATTCTGAGAATTAAATAAGAAAGTGGTGCTAATAATGTTCTCTGGCAAGTGGCAGGTGTTCAGGTACAGGGAGGGACTGACCCTGCCCCTGGCACGTAGTAGGTGCTTGAGAAAGATAATTTCCTTAATATCCAGGTACTGTTTACTGAGAGCTGCTCGGCATCTCGCCTGGGGGCTTGATGCCTGCTCATTCAACCTTCCCCCACATCCTGTTCCGGCGACATCATTAGCCCAGGTGGGGAAACAGGCTCAGAGAGGTGAAGCCGCTTGTCCACAGTCACACAGCCAGCAAGGGGCAGAGCCTGGCCCCACACTCTCACCAGTGCCCCCCACTGCCTGGCTCTTTCCCTCTTTCTTGCCCCAGTCCTCCCTTTGGGGGGTAGAGAATGTTCACCTGTGCCTCTCTGAGGTCCTACTATGTGCCAGGCACAGCTGGAGCCAAGAGAAGGGTCGGAGGTGAAGGGTGGGAGGTGCAGGGTGGGCCCAAAAGGAGGCCTCGAAAGCAGGGAGGGGAGAGCTAGGTCCTTGTTTGGCTGCGTCCTCTACCTCTAGCCAGAATTTCGGAAGCCTTAACCCCCAGAGATCTGCCAGGGCCCTCCCTATAGCCATCCCCGCTGAGCTGTAGAAAATGTTATGGACGCGGACCAAAGGCACACAAGGTTCACGTTGATCAGAATAGATAGTGAACTTCTGAGAAGCTAGTGAGCCTCGGGGTGGGGTCAGCGCCTGCACGCACTCTGCCCTGCCTCCCTGGACTCTGGGAAGGGCCTTAGCTGGCCATGGCCAGAGGGATCTTGGTGTTCCCTCCTGTCCCCACTGCCCTCCCCTCACAGTGGATGGTGTCTCTTCCTTCATGGAGCATCAGCGGGTGCTTGTTTGGAGATGGAGCCACCAAGTTGGTTCGGGTAGTTTATCGGGGAGGGGGTGATGCACAAGTCCAGAAGACAGGAAGGAGGAAGTCCAACATCACGGTATACTCCGGGGTCTCCCGGTGAGAGCGGGGGCTTGGATCTGCTAAGTAAAGAGAGCAGCAGGAGGATCACCCACCCGAAGGCAGCCTGTCCCCTCCCCACTTCAGGCTGTCCCGGGCTTGGGAGAAGGATCCCAGGCAGAAGGGACACAGTGCTTGGTGGGCACGTCAAGAGAGGAGTCTGATGTCCGAGTGTACCCAGAACATCCACTGCAGCCGAAACGGGGGCTGCATCCAGGGGTGTGCCCCAGGTCCACAGAGGCGTCTGCCCTAGGCCAGAACTCGCCCTGGATGTTCCGCAATCTCCGGCATTGAGGCCGGAAAGAGGCAGCTGGGCAGGAGGTTGGGGAGGTGCTCGGCTTCATGATGTTCCATCCTGGGGGCCCGCAGTTAGCGCCGTCAGTGTCCCGTTCCCGGCCAGGTCCTGGGGCTCTGCCTGACCGTCTTCCCATGAGCACCTACTGTGTGCCGGGGGCTGGGGCGCCCCCAAGAGGGAACAGTGCCTGCCCGCCTGGCGACTGGGAGGAGGACGGACAGCAGCTGACCGGAGGGCAATGAGCCCCCTGCTTTGTTCACCGTGTTCCTTCCCGGGGAGTTATGTGCGTTCCTGGGCCGGCGGGGAGGCAGGACGGGAGGTGCAGCCTGTTTCAGATCCTCTGGCCCAGACCCTGCCCTTGCCCCCCACCCCCTCCCCCTGGGTCCGGGTGGCCTGTGCTGCAGGAGAGCAGGATGGGCTGGGACGGAGGCATTTCTTGCTCCTTTTTCTTTTTAGAACAGTAAAATACACAAAACATAAAATTCACCCTTTCAACCACTTTTAAGCATACAGTTCTGTGGTGTTCAGCATGTTCACAGGGCTGCGCCGAGGGCACCCCCAGGCAAGGGGCTTGCCTCAGCATCCCGGCCAAGTGGGAGCCCAGAGCAGGAACTGCGAGGACCGCCGTGGGCTGGGCTGCTCTGAGTTCTTTGCTGCCTGCCCCTCCCCGCTTGCCGGGTCAGGAGCCTGTCCAACATCTGCGTGGACCCCAGTGTCCGAGAACGGAGACCTGGCCCGGGCTCCGTGTGGGGTCCATGTGGGGCCTGTGGCTGTAGGTTTCATTCTTGCACCATCCCTGACCCTGGCGGCCCGTGTCTCCTCTCCCTACAGACCTGGGACGAGGAGCTGGAGCGGTCGTCGGCGGCGTGGGCTCACAAGTGCCTCTGGGAGCACGGGCCCACCAGTCTGCTGGTGTCCCTTGGGCAGAACCTGGCCGTCCACTGGGGCAGGTAAGAGCCGCCACCGTCCCCTCTCGCTTGTGAACTGGCCGCCCCTGCAGAGCACCTACCGTGTGCTGGGCTTGGTGCTCGCTGTCCGTTGTCACGTTTAAGTCCTCAGGATCCCCTGTGCCCGTCTGAATGTGGGGAAACAGGCTTAGTGCCCAGGGCCACTTCCAAGTAAGTGGCAAAACGGATGCGAGGCTGCTTGTTGGCTCCAGACACTGATCACCAGGCTCGGGGTTTCTAGCTTGAGGGTTCCATCCCACTTCCTTGAAAGGATTCTTGAGCCCGTTGCGGCAGGGAGTGGCCGGGTGAGCTGGGAACACGGGGATGTTGCTTATGCAGTGCTGGTTAGAGTGTCTTCTCTGCCCCGGCACGTCTGGGTTCTGCTCCTTCTCCAGGTCCAGCCAGGTTCCACCTGGTGAGCAGCTGTCCCTCACCTTCCCCTCCTCGTCCGGCCATGGGGAGGCTCGCCCTCACCACCCAGGCCCCCTTGCCTGGAGGAGGCTCTTGAGCATGGTCTCTAAGATGCATGCATCTGAGCACCCACCCGGCTGAGGGCTGGTTTCCTTAGGGGATGTGGGGAACGTGCCTTCTCACCAGTGCAAACTCATCAACCAGCCAGACAACGTGCTGTGGACACAAGTCCTCTGGGGCCGAACCCAGGGCTGGCCAGGGGCTCAAGGCCCACTTGTGCTTTGCCGGCATCATTGAAAAGTTGGACCGGACTTGAAGTATCCCTTCAAAGCACAGGGTGCCCGTCTTGCAGCCCAGATATTCCCCAGCTCCGTAAGAGCCTGCGTTCAGTGTGGCTGCCAACAGTCGGCTTCCTTTAGGTCAGTGCTTTTCCAGGACAGAACCTGAGCAGGTGTCATAAGGGGTCCAGACTTCACAGAAGTGAATTAACACCTGTTTTTTTTTTTTTTTGTCTTCTGGTGAATTCTGCTTTTTGTAAAATCAGTCTTCCGGTAGCATGAAAAGAAAATGTCTACAGGGAAAAAACCCATCATTCCTTTGGCCTGGCTTAGCAGCCAGAATATTCCTGGACTCCTGTGTAGCATCTGGCTGTGGGCCGGCATATTTTTACTTCGTGGTAACGGTGGCCAGGACAGCTTTTAATTCTTTCCCCCCTTCTCATATGGTATCAGACAGTTCTTCTATTCCGTAGCCGTCATGGTGATCATTGTCAAGGCTACCTTCGGGCCATCGAGCCGAGAGCCCGAACGTTTGCCATTCTTGGATCTGGTCTTGCTGTTGCTGCATCAGGCTTAGTACTGGGACTGATGGTGCGGGGGGCACAGAGGGCTTGCCCCTGCGGGATGCTGAGTGCCGACCTGCTTTCCCAAAGAGCCCCCTTCGTTCTCCGGGCCCCTGCAGCAGCCTGGCCGTGGCACTCTGGGGAACTGGACGGGCACGGGTGTCCCCACACAGCCCTGTGGCTCCGTGGTTCCGTGGCTGCCAGCGTCCTTCTCCAAGCAGGCCCCGGCCACGTCACTGACCACCACCATGCGCTCTGGGCTCTGATGGTAATTGTTACAAGACCTCTAACTGCCCAGCTCACCACAGTGCTCTCAGAAACGGCCAGACCCCTCGTGTCTTCTCTCTCTATCGAAACCGCTTTGTTTACACTTGCTGGTGACGCTGACCAGTGATTTGTGTTCAGTTTATTTTCTTTCCTGGGAAGAAAGCAACGATGCCAACCTGGTGGATGGGGCCGAGCGAGGGGGCCGTGGCCACCCATGGTGATGACCAGGGTGGGGGTGAGGGAGGGCTCAGGGGATCAGATCCGAAATAGGAAGTTTTGGAAAGGATTTGCCCACGTGACAGCAGGGCTCTGCATCCCTGCAGGTTTCTGCATCTTCAGTTCATTTTCTACCTTGTATCTGAGTCCTTAGGTCTCCCCACCAGCAGCTGAGGAATGAAGCCAGTCACGATGATAGAGAAACGTGAGCCTCTAGGCTCTTGTTTGGGGGTGATGGGGACCCATGTGCCCTGTCCCCCATAGCCGGCTATTTTGCAGCTTTCAGACCTTCCCCGGCGTCCCTTCTGTGCATTACCTGGACAGTTACTTATTCACTGTTTTCCTCTGCACTGACTTTAAAGGGACTCATGTTTTCAATCAAGTTGTGTTTTAACAATCATATCTGGGAAATCGGGGGTGCGTGGGCTACATGTATTTCCCCAAATGTACATGGGCATAAATACATAATTGTAATATAAACAATGACTCACTGGAGGCCAGGCAAATGTCTCCTGCACACACAGGTGGCGTGTGGGCCACCCAGGGAAATTCCTGGAACCCAGGCACTCCAGGGATGCCCAGGTGAGCTCCTTGCAAGTTTGGGTTATAGGCATTTACAGCAGGTGCTGGGCAGGATTTGGGGCTGTTTGCCCACAGCAGCCCCCTTCTCCAGCCCACCCCGTGGCTGGCTGTGCCGTGAGCTGTGGTCTCGGTCTGTCGCGTGTGTGGTGGCCGGGACGTAACTAGCTGATCTGCCCTCTTAGGTACCGCTCTCCTGGCTTCCATGTCCAGTCCTGGTATGACGAGGTGAAGGACTACACCTACCCCTACCCCCACGAGTGCAACCCCTGGTGTCCAGAGAGGTGCTCTGGGCCCATGTGCACCCACTACACACAGGTAACCCCCGAGGCCCGAGCTGAGACCTCAGCCCAGCACCCCCAGACCCCATCACTCACCTGGCCCTGCAGGGCTGCTGCCCAGTTGGAAAACTGCCCTGTCATTACCATAATATTTTCCTTTAATTTGGTGTTACTTAAAGTACGGCTGCTGGGCTGAGCTTGGATTTGTGACATAAGCATAGAAACGGGCAGTAAGTGCTATTTTCCATCACTAGCACACTTTCCTCGTGTGTGGTTTGTTTTTGTTTGTGTGTGTGTGTGTGTGTGTGTTTAACAAACATGGATCTTCAGGGGGTTAAGGAGAAAATCTGGTCCTTCACCCCTTCACAGCATACACCCCTTTAGTGCCAGCACCCTGGAGATCCAGGCCAGACTACGTTGCCCCGCTCTGCCTTGTCCCTGGCTCTGACACGTGGATGTCATCTTTTCAGATAGTCTGGGCCACCACCAACAAGATTGGCTGTGCTGTGAACACCTGCGAGAGGATGAACGTTTGGGGAGATGTTTGGGAGAATGCGGTCTACCTCGTCTGCAATTACTCTCCAAAGTAAGAACAAGGAACATGGTTGCATGGGTTGGGATGCATTTGCCTGGCACGGAGGACCCAACTAAAGTTGGCTTAAATGGTGAGGTCTCTTCATTGGTTCACATAACAAGACATCTAGACATTGATGCATCCAGTTCAACTTAAAAGCTCAGCAGTGTCAGTGAGGACTCAAGCTCTTTCTGTTTCCTTGCTGTACGAGCCTATCCTCGTGGTTCCATGATGGCTGCAGAACATCGGGCATCACATCTTCCCAAACTCAAGGGAAGAGAATGGTAGAAAAGGGCTTTCTCTTGGGCCTTTCTCAGCCCTGGCCCACTTTCTCCCTATGTCATTGGCCAGAACTAGACTCCTCACAGATTGGGGGGTGGTGGGGAGCACAAGATTTCCTTAATTGGCTTCAACCAATGAAATTGCCCAACTGGCTTTGCAAGTCATCTTCTGGGACTCCCTGAGCAAATCAGAAGCCAGAATAGCTGTTGGCTGGCCAACCAGCGGGGTGTGCCATAGCGATATTCTTTTTTTCCTCTGAAAATATGCAGCAGATAGCACTCTAGGAAACGTATACCTGCTACACCTAGTTTTTGCATTTTTATGTTTTCCCTTCTAGAAAAGGCCACCCGGAGCCTCTGTGTCCCAGCCCCCTTCCTCCTCACAGCATCCTGATATCATGAGTGTGCCATCTGTCCTTCAATTGACTCATTCACCTCCTTTGCTCATCAAATAACGTGCTGCTTCTTAGAGCATTGCCCTCCCTGGGTATGGCCTGTGGTTTGCCTGCCGGCCATGGGGCCGGCCGTCGCCTAGCACCAGGCCCTGCGCACAGTATGCCCTTGAGGCATATTTGCTCAGTGACCGAATGACATGAGGATGACCTCACTTACTTGGTTTGGGTCAGCAGTGGCCGTGAGGAGGTGGGATGAGAAGGAATCGCTGAGGTCAGGAGGAAAATAGATGCTCTCCGTCGAGTGTCTGACAGCCCACAGGCCCGGCGTGAGGGCGGGCGGATGAGGTCATCGCTGCGGTTGGGGGGCACGCCAGCCCCGTGGACGAGCAGTAACTGGCCCACGATGGTGGGATCCCCGGCAGAGTGGCCGCTGGGGCGTGAGGGATACTTCGATTCCACTCTGTATAAAAAAGAAAAAAAAAAAACCTGAAGATCCTATCAGAAACAGAGTTCTGCCTTTCTCAGCGCCCAGCTGTTTTCTTGAAAAAAAGAATAACATATGGATGATACACACTAGTCTTAAGTGTGCAGCCGGATAAATCCCACATGTGTCTGCGTGGGCTAGCCGGCGCGGGCGGCCATGACCGAGGCCCAGGGGCTGCGCGTCTCAGGAGGAGGCACGGCGGGGCCGGATGCCGGCAAGTCCCTTCCTCCCTGTGTCCTTACGTGGCCTTTCTTCAGACTCCCTCGTGTCTCCTCTTTTAGGGACACTAGTCCTGGGGGATCAGGGCCTTACCCCGTGACCTCATTTCACCTCACTTACCTCCTGGGAAGCCCCGTCTCCGCACACAGTGCCCCCAGGGCTTCAATGCAGGAATTAACGGGTGGTGGGGGGAGATGCACAGTCAGTCCGTATAATACGTATATAGCCCTGTAACTACCCCCCAGCTCAAGATGGAGCATATTTCCAGGGGCCCAGAATGTCCCCCAGAGGTGCCACCATCCAACATCTCTCTGCATTGGTCAGTGTCTGGTTTGGACCCTCACGCGAATGGACCAGACATGTATGCCCTTTCGGGCCCAGCATCTGCTCAACACCGTGCGTTTGAGATTTGTGCGCAGTGTTGCCTGTTCAGTGGGCCGTTTTGATTGCTGTGTGGCGTCTTTCCTCAAGAGTCCGAGCCCCTGGCCATGCAGGTCGCTGAGCCAGGCCCCCGACCTCCCTGAAAAGCCGTCAGAAACGCCACCTGACAAGCTTGTTGATTCAGCAAACGCTCGCAGAGCACACGACCTTCACCATGAGCAGGGCCCTGGTCTGAGGCCCATCACTCTGTCACCACACAACCTCCCGATGGGGCCCCTGTTACAGAGAAGGAGACAGAGGGCCAGGGCTGAGGGCAGCGGTGGGGTCACACGGCAGGCAGGGCTGGGGTCCAACTTGGGGAGTCGCTCTGGACTGCTCAGCGGAGGGAGGCTTAGCTTAGTAGCGGGGCTCTGGATTGCCTTCCTGAGTGAACAGATGGGTGACCATCCAGGTCAACCCCGAAGGAAGTTTCTCGAAGGAGTCACAGAGACTGTTCCCCGGTCACGCATGGCTCCAGCCTGTGTGCCAAAGGCCCAGGCTCTGGGAGAGGGGCTTGGGGATACTGCTCCACACCTGCTACCTGGCTCCCAGAGAACCAGGCCCTGACCAGTCTCCAGTTTTCCTGCCTGGGAACTTCAGAGGGAGGTGGGACGGTGTCCATGACATCAGGAGGGACCTTGGTCCCAACCGCGAGGGCAGAGTGCTCAAAGGCTCTGAGCCCCTCTGCTTGCTTGCTGTGTGACCTTGGGCAGGTCACCTAACCTTTTTGAGCCCCAGTGGCCTCCTCTAAAAAAGGATGGAATTCCAGCACGTCCCTCCTGGGTGTCAGAAGGATGGGGGGACCTGGTTGTAGGAGCTTAGTAAACATGAGGTACTCCCTAGAACGTGCTGACTTTTACTCCTTTGAGAAATGGCTTAACAGGGGGGAGCTCAGCAGCTTTCCAGTACAAAGGGGTTGGGGCTGGGGTGGGGGGTGGGGGACAGTGTTCAGAGTCGTGTAAGGCAGGACACGGGCAGATGTGGGGCCCGGGGGGTGGTAACACACACCCCAACACGAGGGGACCAAGGTGCTTGGGAGGAAGGATGTGTCACAGCTCCCGACCAGCATTCTTCGAGAATTCTCTAGGCTCCGTGCAGTTGCCTCTCCCCCTTTACCCAGCACACACACCCTCCTTCCTCCCCTGGATGGCCCAGGAAGGGGGAGAGGAGGGGCCCCCGGCCCTCGGGTGGCGGCCCCTCCTGATGGTGTGTTTGGTGTGTCCGCAGGGGCAACTGGATTGGAGAAGCCCCGTACAAAACCGGCCGGCCCTGCTCCGAGTGCCCGCCCAGCTATGGAGGCGGCTGTAAGAACAACCTGTGTTACCGAGGTAGGAAGTGACTTCGAAGCCGCCCCGAGTGACTGTCCCCTCTGTCTGTGGGTCAAACGGGAAAACGGGACACTGAAGTCAAGGCGCCCCCTCCCCCTGCTTGTGCAGCCGTGTGTGGTGGGCAGATCCCCCCTCCAGTCCCGGGGTTCAGCCCCCGGCTCCCTGGGGACACGGGGCTGCGCTGGCATGTCCCCCCAGGAGGCCTCTCCCGTGGCCACACCCTGAGCTGGGTGCTGGGCGCACCCGCGTCCCTGCTGTCATTGGCGCTCACGGCTTAAATACACAACAAACCAGACTGTGCCCGTCCCAGGTGACCTCCAGGCTGGGCAGGGGTGGCCTTTCTCCTTGATGACCTCCTTCCTTCCACCCTGTTTGCCTCTTGCCGATGCCTCGCCTGGATTTGCCGTAAATGTTCACGGTTCCCTCCCCGCCGCGGCCTGGGCAGATGCCCCGCTTTCAGGGGCCGTGTATCTGCCACGTATCCTGCCCCTTGTTTCTAGTCGGCCTCTCAGGACGTTTCCAATGTCCCCGCTACTAGAAGTAACATATCTGGGGCCTAAAGTGTTGCTCATGTTTTGCAGTATTTTCTCGGGCTCTGTCCCAGGGGGACGGAACTGGGCCCAAGGGGCTAACCAGGTGTTCGTGTTCGGGACCTGTTGTCCCTGTGGCTGCCCCGGCAGGCCCTGTGACAGCAGGGAGGGTCTCCCGAGGCGCGGGCGTGCAGGAGAGGGCGGCTCTCCACGTCGGGCTTTCCCTGTCAGTCCGGTGGGCTCTGGGGTACAGAAACGGGTGGGCTAGGATGGGGGTCCCAGACCCGGTCGTGGCCCAGGGGCCCTGTTGTCTCAGCTAGCTGTTCACTGCTGGTTCTGCCCATTGTGGGGGCCGAGGGGCAGGAGGTGCAAGGATCCGGATGCAAGACAAACCTGTTCGTGCTGCTCCCTGGATCGTGTGTCATCCATGGGCAGTGGAGTGTCCAGGGGGCAGATTTCGAGGCTGGTTCTCAGACCCCTCGGTCGCTCTGCCCCAGGACGGGCATGACAACACCAGGCTTCCGTTGGGTACGTCAGGCTCCAGTGAGGGAGTCCACGCATTCGGTATGGATGTGTTATATTAGCACCTGCCGTGTGCAGGACGTTGCCAGGTGGTAATTGTGGGGATGATCATGGGACCTGACACTTAAGGCCCTACCCTCATAAGACTGGGGTCAAGTGGGGTCATGGCCATGAGTAGTGACATGTGTCTTCCCAGGGAGCTTACAGCAAGAGCATTGGCTGTCATCTGGCGGGGTCAGGGAAGGCCTCCTGAGCAGTTGGCCGTCGAGGAGGGAGATGCAGCCTCGGGGTGAGAGCAGGGGAGGGTGCTTCCCACAGGGGCCAGAGCACCTGCAGGCGCCCGTAGGTACGAGGGCGGCGTGGTCATGAGCCCCGGAGACAGGGAGGCTTGTTAACTGTAATTTCTCCCGTTGGCCCACCCCTCTTCTCTGTCTCCGAGGCGGGGCTCCACACGCTTGTCTTTAGTGAACCCCCCCACCACCCGGATATCCCCGCTCCGAAGCCTGCATTCACGAGACACGGGGTCTAGAGCCCGGCACACCTGCTTTAGGAACAGCATGCCGGCCGTATTCCAGCCGCGGGACCCTGGGCAGGCCGTCCTCTCTCTCTGAGCCTCAGTCTCCCTGCCTGGAGGTGGGGGTCAGGGCAGGACGAGATCGTGGGTGGAGGCTGGTGTCTGGGCCCTTCCCTGTGTCCCTGGCAGGCAGGACCTGTGGCTCCTGTCCAGTCCCCTGGGAGGGGCAAGTCCCCCGTCAGATCCCGAGTGCTGATTTGGGGACCGTGGGAGAGCGAGGCCTGTTGAGGCTTCTCCTTGGGTCTCCCGCTGTTCTTTGCTCCAGCCTAATCTCGTTGCAGGGCTGTTTTCAGGGCCTGTCAGCTCCTCCATGAGGGGCTCCAGGAGCACAAGCCAGAGCTGCTCGGGCTAGGGGTTGTCTCCATGGTTATCGGAGGTGCGTACTCAGGCAAACTGCGTGCTCTCTTTGGGCCTCAGTCTGCCCATCTATAACAGTGGCAGTAAGAGTCCATCTGTAGAAGCTTTGCTGGGAGGACGCAGAGAGAAGGATGTGGGTTGCTAACACAGCAAGCCACACATAGTGCCTTATAAACACACTGATTACCCTCTCGGAGAAGTGGGGGTGGGGAGAGGTATGACTGCACTTAGCACCTTGCATGGGGTCCTTCCTCACCTGGTGGGGACTGTAGGCCCTCTCCCTGCCTGGGGGCTCATCCATGTGGTGAACCTGGCAGATACCTTCCTCTCCTTGGAAACACAGCTCTGGTGTCACACCTCCTCCCGGGAGCCTTCCCTGACTACACAGGCAGTGCACCTGCTTCTGTGCTCTTTCTGCCCCCAGACTCTCCTGGAACCCTGATCACCTGTTGTTCCAACTGTCAGTTTGCTCTGAGGGCTCTAGGGTCATGGAGCAGCTGTGTTCTGCAGGCCATCTGAATGCATATGCTGCCCATACACACAGAGAGTCATTTTCAAAGAACACATGCACACAAAGACACCTCAGATGCTGGGTTACCCACCCAATGAAGCCTTTGTGCTTGTTTCTTTATTTTTGGTGGAAAACACCCAAGTCCCCTTGGCAGGCATCCCAGTTTTCTCAGCTAACCAGGAGGAAAGTCTCCTGTAAAGCAGCTTATCTGCATAAGCTACTTAATAAGCACCAACTGAGGGTGCCTGGCAAGGCCTTGACCTATAATGAAAATGGAGCAGAATTAAAGATAGACCGTTCGAGACGTTTCCGTCCCTCCAGCCTGAAACCGTGAAACCGTGTGGTGATCAAGGGTGTGGGCTTCTTGGACGGGCAGCTCGACACTCAGCTGTGTGAGCTTGGGCAGGTAGCTTAGCCTCTCTGAGCCTCGGTTTTCCTGTCTGTGAAATGGGGCTGATCAGGCCTCCTAGGGAGCGAGGAGAGCACACCAAGGAAGCGTCGAGCTGGCGGGGAATCATGCAGTGTGGGCCCCGTATACATTAGCCACGAGCTCTGTCCCCACCTACAGAACCAGGTGGGAACCTGCAGGCCGATGTAAGCAATGCCGTGGGGCCCGAGACCCCTGGTCCGGAGCTGGATGGTGCGCACGGTAACCTTGCGGTGAACTTGGGCATGGAATTTCCCCAGGCCTGCGCTGCTCCACACAGGGGATCTTAATTAGGATGTGCTCAAATACAGCCTGTCCTCTGGGTAAGCATTCCACTTTTCATGTGTGTGTCTGAGGGCAAGGACTGTCTGCCCATTTTCTTAAATAGTGAGCCCTCAAATGCTTTAGACGGCTTTACCAAACTATATTCGGCTGAATAAAGCCACGATTATGAGGTATAAAAATCCTAAAGGCCAGTGGAAGAAAACCCGGCTCATTCCAGAGATAGCTCTGGCTTTCGGTGAAGGGCAAAGCTGAATGGCCACATTGACAGGAAGAGCAGACCAGAGACAGAAGATGTGGACCGAACGGCGTTTGCAAACCCAGTGTCTTCGTAAAGATTTCGCCTATAGCTTTTGGCTCCAGACGGTGCTTTCAGAATTCTTATCGTGAAGGTCTTTAAACTCAGCTGGGACTCTTTTCTTCTCTCTTTTTTTTCTCCCGAAAGAACTCAAAGAGAGAATTCTTTAAGGGTTAGCTCATCCTTCATTCAGCAGATTTTGTTGAGCAAAATTGTAGATGGGAGCTGGGTGTCTGGGGTGGGGGCAGGGGGGTGGGTGAAGCAGGCTGGTTCCTGGCCCCAGGGAGTTTGCAGCTGGTGGGAGGGGCAGGTGGTGGTGGCCTCATGGCTATCAACAGAGCTCTGATAAGGATGGCACTGGGGCTCAGGACCGCCATCCGCCTCCCACTTAAATCCCACCCCCTCTCCTCACCTGGGGTGGTGGCTGTGTGTGGGGTCGGGGGCACTGGCCCGTGAAACAGATGCAGCACATCCCAGCCTTGAAAAGCCCTGGAGAATTGGCCCTCGCTTTGGATCCTTGTTTTGCAGAGCCACAAAACACCTGGTCCCCCTTTGGAGGAGGGAGGTCGTTGCTCCTAAGGGGAAGTGGGGGGGTGAGGCTAGGGGGTTCATGAGCACTTGCTGCTGCTTGAATTTGAATCCCATGCCACAGAGAGGCCCAGGAGGGGCTCCCAAGGCAGGGGTTACCAGCTCTGGTCCTCAGACACCCTTGGGGAATGGGTGTGCACACACTAAAGGTGAGAGGGCTCCCCCCCTCGCCCCACAAAGGTTCGCATCAGTTAGTCCTTGACAAGGCCATGCAAGCAGATAAAAACAGCAAGACTTTCCTGTGCGTTGGCTGAATTTACAGTTGGGGACCCTGATGGCCTACAGGTGGGTTCTGATGAGCTCCCACAGGTGTCTCTCAGGAGAAAAACTGGAAGATGTCCTGATGCTCATGAGAAATGGAATTTGTTTGGTTAATTAACATGGGTTAAACCTGGGGGTTGTGGTCACGGTTGGAGAAGAGATAATACTGGGGGTGGGAAACATACTGGGACCCGATGGAGTAACTCTGTTTTTAACCCGGAGTTGGGTCTTTGGCTGGTTGTACACGTTGGGCAGCGAAGCTTCAGGGCAGAGAAAGGTGTTGGCTTGGTTGAGCGATGACTCACAGGGGTGCAGAAGGGAGCAGAGTGTGCCCGGCGCCCGGGCGCAGCCTGGTCCAAGGACACTGATGCGGGTCATCGGACTGAGGAAGACCCCTCCCCCAGTGAATACCGGGGGCCAGAGGGACCTCAGGGCAGACAGTGCTAGGTTGGGGTCAGAGGGTGAGGCAGCCTCCCGAAGCCGCTTCCTCGGGCAGGTGGTGGCGTGCGGGAGGAGGGACGAGAAGCCTCTGTGATCACCCGGGTGCGGCCCTGGGGTTTGCGCCTCCGGTCGGCCCGGCTGCTCCTGGGTCCAAGGCAAACATGGCGTGCAGAGAGCCCGGCCGCCTCGCCTTGGCTGTAGGACTCCCCCTGGCCGGCCCTGCTCTGAAGTGTAACTTTCTCTCTGCCGCTGAACCGACCCTTTGTGACCGTGAACCTCAAGCCAGTCCACTTGCCCAGTTGCCGTTTTCCCCGTAAAGTGCATTTCTGTTGAATCCTCCCCTCACCGTGTTCTCTTTTTCGCCCTCTGCACTCTTAAGAGGAGACGTACAGCCCCAAACCCGAAACAGACGAGATGAATGAGGTGGAGGTGGCTCCCATTCCCGATGAGAAGCACGTCTGGGTCCAGCCGAGGGTGGTCAGACCCACAAAGCCCAAGAAAGCACCCGCAGTGACCTACATGAGTGAGTCGGGGCTCCGTCCTCTGCCCTTGGGCTGCCTCTGCTGGGGGGGGCTGGGGGGAGGCCTGAGAGGTCTCCAGGTCAGCAAACAGTGGGGAACGGGGTTGGGGGTGGGTAACTGCAAAAGCACAGCCCTAAGACATGTTTTAAAAAATGGTATTTTTAAGTCATTTCCAAAGCAAGCATCATAGGAGTGGTGCTTGGGTGGCGTTCTCCCCCCTGCCCCCCGGCAGCATTTCAAGGTTAGCCCAAGGTTAGTGCCTTTCAAAGGGGGCCTGGGCTAAAACTGGGTTCCTCTGGAGGTTCCAGTGGGACGAGCATCCCCGGGGCCGGCTCTGGTGGGCTCTGGCTCTTCTTCACCACATACTGGCTGGTGACTCGGACCCCCACTGGCCTCTGTGAGACTTGGTTTGCTCATCCATACAAGGGGGCAATAAGGCCCATGTGGGGTTGCTGTGAGGATCATGTGCAGTCATGGGGGCCACCCAGTATCAGCTCTGAGCTCCTCACCACGGTACCCCTCGAGGCTCCTGGAGGCCCCCAGATGCAGAATGTTGTGCTCACCCCTCACCTGGCTTTCCCCTGCCCTACACGCACACTCACCTCGCAGCTTCCTTCTTTCTGCCCTCACCTGCCCCAGCTGGAGCGCAGTGTTCCATGTCCCCGATGTAGTCCCTTTATGGAAGGTTCGGGGCTCCAGGGGGCATTTTTGTATGGGCACAACACAGGCCTGGGTTGTCCGCCTGGGATTCTCCGTGTCCCCTGAGCCTCCAATAGCATAAAACAGGGCTCCCCCATCCCAAGCAAGGCCGAGCTCGTGCTCGTGTTTCTCCACAGCCCCCCCCTAGTTTTTTGGGCTGCTCTGTCCCTGCCCTGCCTGACCAGTCTCTGTCCTCGTGGGCCTGACAGTGTCACTCTATCAAACCGTAACGCTATGCCAAGATTCTGATGTGTCACTAGGAAACAAACAAGGAGAGCTCGACAGAACTCTTCTTGGCTGGAGAAGGCCTGTGAGTCCCAGCCTTCGGGAACCCTCTGGGGCTTCGGGGCATGTGGTGTGAGCCAGGCCCCCTTCCAAGGCCACACTGACTTTCTCAGTGAATGCTCACAGAAAGAGCACCCACGGCACTTGTCCCCACTGCTCCCCTGAACCTCAGAGGAGGGGAAGGCGCACATCCAAGGTCACATGGCTACTCTGAAGGGCCGGGTCTGGGATTCGAACCTTGCAGCTGATGCCTGCAGCCATTGGGCAGTGCTTCCGCTCAGGTTATGACATGGATTCCAGGATGTTCCGGAAAGTTCGTCGGAGTGCGGGCTGGTATCTTTTACCTCAGACCGATCCCCTGTTTGTGTGACATGCATTCTTGAACTTCTCTCCTAGCCCAAGTTGTCCGATGTGATACCAAGATGAAGGACAAGTGCAAAGGGTCCACATGCAACAGGTAAGGTCTGGGCTGGGCCCCTCTGGCGTCTTTGAAGGGCCTGCTGTGGGTTGTGGGTCGGATCATAAGTTAGACTGACCGTGATGTCTCCGAGGTCCCTCCAACTGCCACCATTTATTAAGAGCTTGGCCCATGAAGGTGATCTGTGTCTCTCAGCCCAGAGCAGGGCTTCGGAACCTCGGCGCTCCTGACACTTAGGGCCGGATGATTCTCGGTGGCGGGGCTGTTCTGTGCCCTGGAGGGTACTGAGTGGCAGCATTCGGGCCTCAACCCACTGGATGCCAGGAGCACTCCCACCTCCAGCTGTGATGACTAAAAATGGTGCCAGAAATTGCCCCCCCACCCCGTCCTGGAGGGGTAAAATCACCCCCAGGTGGTAGTAACCTTTGACTAGGGAGTTGGCCTGGACATATATTGCAGTTGAGTGTTTCGTCCCCAGTGGGGAGGAGAGGCCCGAATCATGGATGCTGTAGACATAGAGACCTCACGAGGTGTGTGTGGAGAGGGTCACAGTGGCCCGGGGTGCTGTGCAGGGGACGTTAGGGCGGGCCCACTGTATAACCTGATCTTCCCAAAGCTGGAGGAAGACCTGCCCGGGTGTTCCCTGATAGTCGAAGGAGGTCAGCTCGCTGATGGACCCACTCAGCATTGTCCGTTCAGACGTTGCAGAATGGTTGCCAAGAAGGGAGGGTTTGGTTTTGGCCGGGCAGCTGCTAGGCTGCTCTTTCCGGCAGCAGAGGGCCAACATGTACGGTGGCCTCACGCAGAGCCTCGGGCTCACGGTCGGAAAACCATGTCCGCGGTAGAGAGCGGTCCTTACTCCTCTTCCTCCGCCTTCTGGGAGCCGTTCCTCTAAAGGTGAACCGTGCTATTTACAAGAGAAGGTAGCAGCTCCCACTTCATGCCACGGGGCATTGGAATTTGGTTTGCCGGGAGAGCGCCCCCCTTGGACCCTGGCAGGAGTGTCCAGAAGCTGACTTGGAGGGACCCGGGCTGAGGTCGCTTGAGGGCTGGCGCATCCCACAAGCAGCTGGCCGGCATGTACTGCAGAAGTAAAAAGCAGGCAGCTTACTGGTGAGATCAGCAACATGTGGCACCGAGGGGTGGTGGCTTACCTGTCCCCGTGCACGGCTCCAGGGCATCTGGAACGCAGAGTGGTCCCGTCGTGATGACGTGCCTTTCTGTATTTCTGTACTATAAGCTGGAGAGGAGAGCATCACCCCTGAGCAGTCAGTGGGAAGAAATTATAAGGCTCGGAGAACATCCATCAGATAGCACTGAGAAAGTTCCAGAGTCGGGGGTAGCTGGGACCCCCCGCAAGCAGGGAGAAGGACTATTCGAGGCCTCTAGTCAAGACCTGTAACTCCCCCACCTGCAGACTCAAGCATGTCCACATCCTGTCTCCTCGAAGGCAGCCCATAAATAAAATAATATTTACTGGGCCTGTTTCCCCCCACTGACTTTAAAAGGTATTCTTGTTCATGGTAAGTAATTCAGGAAAACAACACTACCACCAAAGTTTAAAGGAAAAATAGATAAATAAATGTCCCGGCATCTCCTTGATATCCGTGGCAATTTGATGTAGTCCCTTCCCTTGTGCTTTCTGTGCACTGTGGGGTTGTGCGTGATGGTTTTCATTTAAGATTTTCCAAAGTCAAATATTTTTTTTTTTAAAGGTTTTATTTATTTGACAGAGAGAGACACAGCGAGAGAGGGAACACAGGCAGGGGGAGTGGGAGAGGGAGAAGCAGGCTCTCCGCTGAGCAGGGAGCAGGATGCAGGGCTTGATCCCAGGACCCCGGGGATCATGACCTGAGCCAAAGGCAGACGCTTAACAACTGAGCCACCCAGGGGCCCCCAAAGTCAAATATTTTTCAAAGACTTCATTTCTAAGGGAGATTCCTTTGATAGTGCTAGCTTATTTCTAGTTTTTCACGATTATAAGCACTTGGAATAACACATGGGTCTGACTTTCCAACCTCTGGCTTGGGTTATACGCTCACAAGGAAAGTTCAAGAACGGGAGGATATGAATTTTTAAGGCTTTCTGGAAAGATTAATTTATGCATTTCATGGGCAGGAGCATCATCATTGGATTTTATTCTATTTAAAAAAAAAAAAAAGGGGGGCGCCTGGGTGGCTCAGTCGTTAAGCATCTGCCTTCGGCTCAGGTCATGATCCCAGGGTCCTGGGATCGAGCCCTGCATCAGGCTCCCTGTTCGGCGGGAAGCCTGCTTCTCCTTCTCCCTCTCCCACTCCCCCTGCTTGTGTTCCCTCTCTCGCTGTGTCTCTCTCTGTCAGATAAATCAATAAAATCTTTAAAAAAAAAAAAAACCCTTGCAGTTCGACACCTAGGAAGAGGCATCTTCTTTCAAGTTGTATGCTCTTTGATGAAGGATGTTTGAGGATTTTTTTTTTTTTTTTTTTTTGGTGCCTTTAAAGCCACTTTTCTTCTGTGAATTGTCCTTCGTTTCGTATCTCTGCCTTCAACACGAATCTTAAACACGGGAAAAGAAGGTCAGGTTGAATCTGAAATGGTGTTGGTGTGAACTCCAGCCTGGGTAAATCGCGACTTGCTTGGACACCGTGGATTTTGCGTCACCAAAGCTTCTCTCTGATGTAATAGTAGAGCTCTTGAAGGAGATGAACTCGGATGAATTCCTGGTGAGATTCCCTCACCACGTTCACCTCTGAAAACCGTCTGCTTTCTCCTCCATCAGGTACCAGTGCCCTGCAGGCTGCCTGGACAGCAAGGCAAAGGTCTTCGGAACTCTGTTCTATGAAAGTGTAAGTGCCCTGTGTGGACGCCTGTCGTGCACTTGTAATTTGTAAGGGAGGCTGGGGGTTTTCACACAACGGGATTTTCTTTCCACCCTTCAGTCCCAGAGCCAATCCGCGCCTATCTCTGGGCGCACAGACTAGTAAAGCCACTTTGGGGACCTGGGGCTCACCCTCGTGAAGGTCAGTCTCCGTCCTAGACAGAGCGTTAACATGCTCCACTGGATGGGGAGAAATGGCTGTTTGTCACTGCTCTTAGTTTGTAAGGCCCCTTGGATGAGTTTTCTGAGATAAGCAACCCCGGGAACAAAGACATGTTCTAGGGAAAGGTGAGTCAGAAGTGGGGTGAGATTTGGCCAGACGTCTCGGCTTTTTGTGGGTTGAGGACAAACACCCCGGTCGTTTCAAAAGAAGCCTGAACAAAGATGAATTCAGATGTACTTATGGTCCCCCGCTCCCTGCCCCCAGTCGTCCAGCATATGCCGGGCCGCCATTCACTACGGAATCCTGGACGGCAAAGGTGGCCTGGTGGACGTCACCAGGAACGGGAAGGTCCCCTTCTTCGTCAGGTCTGAGAGGAATGGCGTGGAGTCTTTGAGGTAACTACTCTGGGATGAAGGATTCCTTAATACTTTTTTTTTTCTGGTTATGAAACTATTGTCAAAATTTCGAAAAGCACCAAACAATATAAAGAAGCAGGAGAAAAAAACTATAAAGATGAACTTAACTCCATAGCTCAGAATTTATCCCCCGCAGACGATTTACCATCTCTCCCCTGAGTGGGTTTTCCTGTGTTTCATTTGGGCCGAGTTTTGACCCTTGCTTTTCTTCCCATCCTTAAGTTTATAGGTTTATTCTTTTTTTTTTTTTTTAAAGATTTTATTTATTTATTTGAGAGAGAGAGAGAGAGAGCACATGAGAGGGAGGAGAGTCAGAGGGACCGGCAGACTCCCCGCTGAGCGGGGAGCCCGATGCGGGACTCGATCCCGGGACTCCAGGATCATGACCTGAGCCGAAGGCAGTCGCTTAACCAACTGAGCCACGCAGGCGCCCTATAGGTTTATTCTTGATGAGCATTTTTTTCTTTCTGGAGAATGAGGCTTTTCATTTTTTTAATATATTGACTTTTTTTTTTTATTGGCAAGATTCTGTTTTTCGGGTAAGGTCTGCAGATGGATGCAGGGCAGGCCGTCCTCCCCATCCTGACTTTCTGGGGAGCGGTGGGGGAGGCCACGTCGTGGTCTCTCTGTAGAGTGGGAGGCATGAAGGAACCAGGGAGCATGGAGCCCAACGGTGGCCAAAGAGACCTGGCTCTCTTCTCACTAACCCCGCCCCCCGCCACGCCCATGACCTTGGGCAGTTTCTTCATCCCTTCTGGGTGCAGCACCTCACTTGTTAAAGAGGGCCCTGGTAGGACCCAGGGCTGACACCCAGCTAGTCCACAGAGCTACCGCCAGCCAGTTTTTTACATGATGCAACTCTCCCGCCATTGCTAGGAAAGCTCTGTTACCCAGAGACCTGAGAACGTGCGCCGCCCCCATGCCCAGGAGCCCCCGCCCCATCCAGAATCTAGTGCCCAGCCCAGCAGGGACACTGGGGACCCTGCCTCCGCTCCCTACAGCCTTGGGCCATGGCGCATGGCCTCAAGAGAGCTTCCCCGTGTCAGTGCCCATCCCAGGGTCTGCAGCAAGGACCACGGTGACCAGAGCCCTTGCGTGTGTTCCAAGGAGCTCCACTCAGGACATTTCAGAAACCACATGAGTCATTCCCCTTTGAAAGGCCTGCTTCTTCAAGAGGTCTTGCAAAATTCCCTCTTCATCTTAGCTAGGGACTCGGGGGTTGTGTAAACACGAGCAAGGAAGTCTAAACGGAAGCAAAGAACATATTCTCGGAGGCCGAGTGACCTAACGCGGGCCACGCAAGGCTCAGCATGGGCACCAAGGGCTCAGCGGGCTGGCGGGGTCTGGGCCCCGCATGGCCTGACACGCTTGTCCTGGAACCGCTTCTGGGCCCTCCCAGCGGCCAACTTTGTATCTGGAGCAGGGTTCTTCGCGTTTTAGGGAGTCTGCAAACATTAAAACAAAGCAAATCAAAGCTTTATTTTCTCTAACCTCTAATTGAAATGTAGTATTTCCTGCCGGTATGAATGTTGGCCCCAAACCAGAGTAGCATTAGCAGGGCCAGCGACTCTCTCACTGGGAGAAATCTCGTTGCTGCAGACATCTGAAAACACGGTTTCTGCCATCATTACCCTGAAAGGATAGTGGTTAGAAGACTCGCCTCCCGATCGTGTGTTTACTGCATTCACAAGGAACCACAGCTATTGCAAAGTAATTTTAATACTTGGATATCAGTGTCACTAATAACTGGATCCCTGTTTATCTTTTAAATTTATTGTATGCATTTTAAAGTCATTATTCTGAGAAGGGGTCCATAGGCTTCCCCAGCCTGCCAGAGGGGTTCTTGGCACAGAGAAGGTTAACAAGCCCCACTCTGGAATGGGCTTTCAGCCTGATGGGAAATGAGTAGGAAAATATAAAGTTGAGGCTGAAAATAAAACGCAAGAGCAATCTTGAACTTTTAGAAATGATGTTTGCATTTACCTCATGTTTTCTTTTCCAGCAAATACAAGCCTTCCAGCTCATTCGTGGTATCAAAAGTAAAAGGTAAGCTGGCCAGTCATTTTTTATGTGATCGTAATACACAGGTTACCTTGGGTTTCCCTGGAGGTTTCATTTTCCTTAGCTATTGATTGAATGTGTTTGATGCCTGTTAATATTGCTGTTCTCAGCACTATAAAGGTTTTTTAAAGGGGTTCCTGACGAAGTCAATTCTTTAACTACTTTCTAAACATATCTGAACTTGATATTGGCCCTAAATTGCTACACCAGAAACAGGACCAGGGCTCCCAGCTGAGTGTCACAGAAATACTAATGCCTGGGTCTAGAGTACCTGATAGGGAGAGTCCCTTTCTACTGGTCGACACTAGCCCTGTGTTGAGAAGGGTGCTGAAGCCCCATTCTTGGCTCATCAGGAAACGGGGCTTGGTAGACCAGTAATGTCAGCCATGAACATCAAAGGGAAACATGAGGAAGCCTGTGGCACATACTTGCCATCTCTGGCCTAGTTTTTCTATTGCCTGTATTTTATATTGCCTATGTATTTGCCTATTGCCTAGGGCATATTCATTTGGCAGGGTGGGGTGCATCCATGGGAGAGCATCCTATAAGCAGAGGTGGAGCTGTGAATTCTGGTTGCCCAGACTTGGCACTTGACTGGAAGTTTCAGGCAAGCGGAGATGCGGGGGGACCCTGTCCAGCCCCTTCCTCAGGAAATTGACCTACAGACCCTTCCTTTCCTTTGGGAAAGCAGTTCTTGTCGTCATAGGCCCTGGATGCAGGAGTATCTAGTTAGATGTCTTTATAAAAACATGTAGCAGCTTTTTTTCCATTTTACAAAAATAATGCCTATTTATTCCAGATAATTTAAAAATACAAAGAAGCATTAAAAAAAAAAAAAAGGGATTTGGCCCAGATTCCACCACTCAGAGATAACATTGTGAACATTTTGGTGGATACCTTTGTAGTTTATTTTCCCTATGATTAACAGTATTTGTACTGGTAATACATTGATACACTTTTTTTTTTTTTTTAAAGATTTTATTTATTTATTTGACAGAGAGAGACACAGCGAGAGAGGGAACACAAGCAGGGGGAGTGGGAGAGGGAGAAGCAGGCTTCCCGCTGAGCAGGGAGCCCGATACGGGGCTCGATCCCAGGACCCCGGGATCATGACCTGAGCCGAAGGCAGACGCTTAACGACTGAGCCACCCAGGCGCCCCCATTGATACACTTTTAAAAATTGAAACAGAATTACGTAAATTTGGTCACTGGATTTTTTTAAAAAAATAATAATGTATCAGGAAAATACTTCTGTGCCTTTAAGTGGTGTTCTCAACCTAATTTTAATGACCTCCCCTGCCTTCCATTGTATAGCGTCCCATGGTATACAGAACCAATCCCCTTCGTTGGATTGCTACATAGATCCCTGGCCCATCCAAATGATAGGCTGGACCAGGGGTTGTCGAAAACGATCACCCTCAGGGGCAAATCCTTCCTGCCGTCTGTCTTTGTAAATAAAGTTTTATTGGCACATAGTTGCACCCATTCATTTACACGTCCTTGTTAGCTGGTTTCTGCTACGACAGCAGAGTTGAGTAGTTGCAACATAGTCCATAGGGCCACAAAACCAGAAATATTTAGCCTCTGGCCCTTTAGGAAAAGTTTGCCAAGCCCTGGACTAGCTGAGGACATGCTCTCAGAGACCACAGGTGGCCAGTATTAGAGCCACTTTCTTACCTCTGTTGTTAAAAACAAGTGACCTTGAAGAAGAGCTCTAGACCCGACATCAGAAACCCAGCCTCCCGCCATGTCCCGTGCAGACCCAGGGTGGTCTCCGGCCTTTGGGCCTCTGCTTCCTCTTCTGTATAATTAGAATAATACTTGCCATGAGGAGAAGGTAGGGGAGCAAATAAAAGGTATCATTGGTCCCGTGGAGAAACTACTGAGGGTGATAACATTCCTGAGTTGTAGACACACTCAGGCCATGGGGCTTCTCATCCCTTGAGGGCCCGGAGGTCAGGTGCCCGCGGCGCCAGGGCTCGGCACCTGCTGGCTTCTCATCCCACCTCCGTTCAAGGATCCCATGAGCCCCGAGGACCTGCTTGTCCGAAGGGCCGTCTCACAGGTTGGAGGCCTGAGACCCAGGCTTGCCAACGACCTGACCGTTTCCTGCCATGTTCCTGTCCCCAGTGCAGGACCTGGACTGCTACACCACTGTTGCTCAGCTCTGCCCGTTCGAGAAGGCGGGGACCCACTGCCCCAGGTAAGGCTCACTGGCATCTGGCTCTGCAAACAGAGGGGTGGGGAGAAGGAGGCATCGTGCTGAGTTGGGGGTCATGTCATGTGGCGAAGCACAACCGAGTTCTAGGTGCGGCCCCTTTGTGCGGACACTCCGAAAACCGACCGCTTTGTGCTCAGAACCACACACCCGCTGGACCTCTCCCTCGATCTCTGGTTCTCAACCCTGGCTGTGGGGTGGGAGTGTTTGAGGGGCATCAATAGGTCAGATTCCCGGGGCCCCCGCCCAGACCACTGGGATCTGAGTCTCGGGGAGTGGCCCAGCGGGGCATCCCCGTAATAGCTTCATGGTGCCATTTGTCCCCTTTAAAGCAGCTCCTTGATTCTTGTGCCCCATCTGCGGCATCTTCTCTGGGTCACGTTAGAACCGGCTCATTGTGCCCCAGCTTTTCTGAGGTGTAACTTGCACACGATAAAATCCAGCCACTGTAAGTGTACAATTCGATGTGTCTTGACACACACAACCCGTCAGGCCGCCACCACCACAATCGAGTGTCCGTCCTGCCAGAAAGTTGCCTTGAGTCACCCCTCTCCCTCCACCTCCCGCCCACATCCCTGCCAGCCGCTGGTCTGCGTGCCGTCACTATAATTTTCTAGCATCTCACGTAAACGGAGCCGTCGTAGGGTGTAGACTTTTGTGTCTGGCTTCTTGCCCTCCGTGTAATGCTTCTGAGATCATCGGTGCTGCGAGCCCGTCGCTGGTGCCTTCCCTCTTGTGGCCCTGCGGGGTTCTGGTCTGTGCACGGACCACAGTCTGTCTGAGGAGAAGGTCTTACATGCGTCTACCCAAACCTTAATTGGCTGATTTTTGGAGGATGATGCATCATGACGTAAAGTGACATTTGGTAACATCTGCCTCTCAAGTACCTGTTAGGTCCTCTTGGAAGCTGTGAACCCTTCTCCTGGGCCTCGAGGCCTATGGATTTTCCTACAGACTGACCTTAAAACTAACATGTGGACACCCGCAAGATGTGAGCAAGGAAGAGCCCCAGGAGGGTGCCAGTGAGGGACAAGACCCTGGGCGGGGACCCCGGCTCCTCCCCTCTGTGGCTCACATTTCTCTTGGGGCTTTCTCACGGCTCCCACTGCCACCACCCCCACCACGCTGATCCCCTTTGAATGTTCAATGAGGGATAACAACCTTTTATTAAATATTAAGTAGCTAACCCAAATCTTAAAGAGAAGCAGAAGGAAATTACGTCAGAAAACACAAATGAACGACAAAAACTTGACATACTGCAAGTATAGAAAATACAGGTTTCTGACCTGCCATTCTCAAAAAAGTAGGAAAGGATTTTCTTGCCCAGATTCTTTTTTAAAATCTCACGCAGACATCCTCCTCCTCTCCGCCCACCCTTATCCCCTCCTGCCCACCCCCAGACTGTTTTAACTTCCCAATGCCTTTGTCTGAGCTCGCTTCCCTGCCAGAATCCTGTCTGTCTTAGGGCCAGATGGTTTCCGGCTGCCATCTTGGTTCCAGTAACATGGTGTACTATTCCAGATAAAGGCAAAAAACCTTTTCTTTTTTCTTTTTTTTTAAGATTTTATTTATTCATTTGAGAAACAGAGATAGAGAGAGAGAGCATGAGCAGGGAGAGAGGCAGAGGGAGAAGCAGGCTCCCCGCTGAGCCAGGAGCCCGATGTGGGGCTCGATCCCGGGATCATGACCTGAGCCGAAGGCAGACGCTTAACCATCTGAGCCACCCAGGCGCCCCAAAAAACCTTTTCTTAAGTGAAGTTCATGCTTTTTCCCGGTTTGAATCTCTCACACCAGCTAGGGCCCACCCATTTCCAGTTTGAGGTGCTTTCCTCCTCCTCTATGCCTACGGCGGGGATGTGGTGACTGACCAGTGGTGATCTAACCCCTTCCGCCTCAGGTTATCAGTGCCCCGTCCCTGGAATAGTTTGACTCACTGAGGTGAGGGCCCTCCACCCTTTCCTCCCTTACACAGGAAAGTGGCCTCTAACAAAGTCTATTGATTATAATTTCCATAATGTACCCATGATATGAATTGGCCAACACTCAAGAACCAGAGGTACAATCTCTTACAATCCCATATTCATCTCTCTGACATATTTATTCTCTTTCACCTTGTTATTTCTGCATGTCTCCTTTGTACGGAGTTTGAAAATTCTATATGCACTGATTACGAAGAGGGACAATATCTGTACCACTGCTAGGGTGGGAGAGGTATGTTTTTTTTTCTTAAAGAGTAAACTGTGTGGTAGTTTCCTTTCCCATGAAAGTAGTTAAATCTTGAAATTCAAATAGGGAAGGCCAGCTGCTTCTCAAGAACTTTTGTCTTCTGCTGATCATAACCATCACACACATGTTTCTGGTTTTCCAGAGTTCACTGTCCAGCACACTGCAGAGACGAGCCATCCTACTGGGCTCCTGTGTTTGGAACTAACATCTATGCAGATGTAAGTATGCCGGCATTTTCAGTGACCACCTCTCAAAGCATGCTCAGACCTCAGAAATCACGTTCTAAGGTCTGGGTACCAGACACCTGAGATCTCATTCCTGTGCTTTGAGCTAAATTTAGATCACTTCTTTCTGCGACCCCTGCCCTAGTTTCCCCATGTGTAGACGCATTAGTACTTGCACTGGTGTGTGCTTGTGGATGCGGATGCAGGTGGACCTCGTCATTAGCAAATGTTTTCATGGTTGGGTAAATGGAATCCTGCTTCCCCATTCATGCGCATTTTTAATGTGAAGGCTTTTAGGTACCACATACTTAACACTTCATTTCCCCAGCTATTTAATCATCTTTCCAGCTCTCCTGATACATTTAAAGAACTGGTCCACTCTACTCACTGCATTTCTTTTTTGGCTATGTCCCCACTTAGCTAAAAGCACACAGAAGGAAATACAAATTACGCTAATTGACGACTTGTTCATAACCACTCTTATCACACTGGAGTCTGTTCTTCCACATTTCCTTACTAACTTTAGCAAGGAAGCTTTAGCCTGATTTTTCTGAGTGAATCTTCCAGAACATAGTCTGTTCCCTCCAGTTGCCCAGGGTGAAGGGGCATGGTGTCCCAAAAGATGGGAATGTGGTCACAGCCCTGCCCACCAGGCTGTGTGGTCTTCTTGCCAAGTTGCTTACCTCTCTGTAGAATGAGCCAGCTGGGATTTTCTAGTCCAAGGAATCTTCGAGACCTAACATCTCCTGATTAGATCAGCATCACCCATCCCCAGCTAACATTTTTACTCAGGTTTTTTCCATCTTCATTTTAATTGTTCTCTCCCACCCACCACCACCGTCTTTGTCTCCATCTGCTTCATTTGTTCCAGATTCCTATAAATCTGAGGTCACTAAGTTCTGTAAAGTCAAAGCAACCCTCATGGCTAACCTTTTTTTTTTTTTTTTTTAAAGATTTTATTTATTTATTTGACAGAGAGAGACACAGCGAGAGAGGGGACACAAGCAAGGGGAGTGGGAGAGGGAGAAGCAGGCTTCCCGCGAAGCAGGGAGCCCGATGTGGGGCTCGATCCCAGGACCCCGGGATCATGACCTGAGCCGAAGGCAGACGCTTAACGACTGAGCCACCCAGGCGCCCCTAACCTTTTTTCTCCCCCATCTTTTTTCTTTCCTCTTTAAGTGAGTCTTTTTCTTCTCAGAAGCCATTCAGCCAAAATTGAGTTTTAAAAGCTTAATGGAGTAAAATATTGTATACCAATTGTTAAACTAAATGTTTGAGCCAAACTTTGATTTTAAAATGACTTAAAAATAAAGGGATAGGCCAAGTGATTCTAGCAAAATACAGAGAAACAATACAGCAGCAGTGGCAATATTGCAATCTGATAAAGTGGAATTTAAGGTTAAACATGCTGAATGGGACACCACCATTCATTGTGGAATGGCATAAAAAGTTTATGAAGGTATGAGATCACATCTGTATGCACCGAACAACGTAGCAGCTAAACATATAAAGTTTTTTTTAAAAGGTAGAAATGCAAGGAGAACTTGATAAGAATTAACAATAATATAAAACTATATTTTACTATCTTTTGCATTCTTTAAGAACACCATTTCAGGTGTTGTTGTCCCCGTCTTATAGGAAAACAAAGTGAGGCTTAGAATAACCTGCCCCCAAAACACACAGCTAATACATAGCCAAGGTGAGATGCCATGAGGGTTATGTCTTACTTTAGGTTCTGTTCTTTCCCTGCCCTGTTCTTCCTTACTTGAATGTACCTGCACTCAAAATTATACTGATGTGAGTGGGCATGGAAGTGAAGACCTGTGTGCAGTCTTTAACTTATTTCACTAGGATTTTTTTTTAAGATTTTATTTATTTGACAGAGAGAGACACAGCGAGAGAGGGAACACAAGCAGGGGGAGTGGGAGAGGGAGAAGCAGGCTTCCCACCGAGCAGAGAGCCTGATGCGGGGCTCGATCCCAGAACCCTGGGATCATGACCTGAGCCGAAGGCAGACGCTTAACAACTGAGCCACCCAGGCGCCCTAATTTCACTAGGGTTTTGAGCTTTTGCAACCAGAGTGCTCAGCACAGGACTTGGCACATAATGATTGTTCAATTAATGACTGTTGAAGGAATAAATAAATGAAGATACTACATAAGATACTTAATGTTTAAATATTAAGCTTTTCAGAAAATAAAAGAAGGAAGGGAGAAAGAAGAAAAGAGAGGGGAGACAGGGAGAGGAGAGGGGAGGTGTCCGGAGAGAAGGAAGGGAGTTCCGTCCATCTCGGAGGTTCTTTTCTGGCCTTGGTTTCTAGGTCACTCTGTATTCTGGGAAATGACGATGCCTTTTGGAAAATGTCTGTTTAGCTAAGAGATTTATTTTGGGAGAGTTGTCTCCAGATCTTCGAAGGGCCTAATAGCGCTGCTGTTCCTGCCTGCTTACCGGGAGTGCATTACTTGGCAGCCCGCTCCCTTCGTGGTGAGTTGCAGGCGGGAGAAGCAACAGGGTGTAGCCCAAAGAGCAAAGTCTGGGTCACAAGATGCGAGTTTAAGACCCGGTTGTGAGATCGCGGGTGAGCCTTTCTCCTACTCTGAGCCTCGGTTTTCTTATCTCTCGGCGGCTGGATAAGTTCTCACACTTGGGCACACATCAGAATCCCCCAGAGGGCTTGTTCAAACAGATTTCTGGGCCCCACCCCAGCCTTTCTGACTCAGGGAGTCTGGAGCAGAGCCAGAGAATCTGCATTTCTAACAAGTTCCCGGATGCTGCTGATGTTGGTGTTCCGGGACGGCAGTCCCTTGAGCGTTTTCGATAATGGTGACGGTGAGAGTGATGGTGAGAGTGATGGTGATAAGTTAACTAACATCTACTGAGTGCTGCCTCAGCAAGCGTGCATTCAGCCCCTGAGCTTGTCACGTCTTCCAGATAGTCCTCTTGGGCCCTCGCTGTCCCATAAGGAATGGTGGGCAGCTTGCTGGCTCGGGGGTGGGGGCAGTCGGGCCCCGCTGTTTGCCAGCTGACTGATTTGGGGGAAGTCACTTAACCTCCCTGAACCTCGTTCCACCCATCTGTTCAGAGAGGATAATAATACCTACCTCGCAGCGTTATTGAGAGATTTCTTCATCACTACACGGGAAACTCATAGAACAGGGCCTGCCTTGGTAAATGCTCGAAAATGTTACCTATGATGACCCCCCCCCTTTGTATCGAGAAAATAGGGGCTCTTGGGGTTAAAACAGGTCATTCAAGGCCACCTAGCAGACAAGTGGTGGAGATAGGATGGGCTCTAGTCTCTCTGAGACCAGGTTTCTGCTGATGGCAACTGTTAATAAATTTGCATTGCTCAGGCCCTAAGAAGAGAAAGTGGACAACCTGTATCTTTGTGGAAGCTTGCTTCCTCATGTGTTGGACGAAGGGAGAGGAGGGGCGAGAAAGGGGGAGACAGGGTTTGCCAATGTTGCAGTTGCTTGAAGAGGTGTGTGTTGATAATGGACGATAGCCGTGCCTATCTTGTGAGAAAGATCTGGCTGTCCCCTTGAGGTTTTCATACTCACGGCCCACAGCTTGATGGTATCACAGAAAATTTCTGTACCACTGGTGTCCAGAAATCCTCCGGGGACAGGAGGCAAAGGGCTGTCCCAGAGGGCACAAAACCAGAATGTAGCACCTCTTGGCAGCATTCAGTCCTGAGGATGTGCCTGCTGGAGGCGGGCTCGGGTCCCTCCAGGTGCTGCAGCCGAAGTGGCCCCGGGCCTCCTGTCTGGTAACTCAGTCAGCGGAGTGAGCAATAGCCAGAGAGACAGAAGAAATGCCTGCCGGTGAGAACAGCAAGCACGTTCGTACCCACACAGCTCACCGCCCCTAGAAGTGCGTTAGAGGAATTCTCAAGGCTCCCTTTCTCTCTGAGATGCCCGCAAATGCATTGCTTCCTAATCTTTGGGGGGCACAAATCCTTTGGAGAACTGGAAACTTATGGATCCTTTTTCCAAGGGGATAGTTAAAAAGGCTTCCTCGTACAGACAAGGTGACCAACTGTCCCCACTTCCCTGGGGTTTCCCACATTCAGTGCTAAAATCAGGGAAGTTCTTGCTGACCTGCAACTCTGGGGCCTCCCAGATCCCCCAGAGCCCACTTCACTAAGGAGCCCTGTCCTTGTCCGTTTGTTTATCGAAGAAGGAAAGATGCGTTGGCGCAGGATCATACCTGCCTTCAGTGACTCAAGTGACTCAGTCACAGAAAGCAAGCATCCCCGTTCTTAGGTCCTTGGTGTGAGAGTTCGCTCGGGCTCTCAGACTCTGCACTTTGCACAGCACGATGCACTTCCCAGGGACCCGGCTTCTCTGGCAGGACCTGGTTTTGAAGAAAGGGGGCAGGAGCTCACCACCTGGAGGGGGTCCCTGAGAGGGATTGCCCCGGGCTCCCAACGTGTGAGATTTCAAATCCATGTGAGATTTCAAATCAGTATTTTCAAAGAGCCCACTTGAATCCGTTCACTCCCATCTGGTGTTAAGAACCTGCTCAATGGGTTGCTTGTCCCGCTCAAAGTGCAGCTCAGGGTGCGGACTTGACCACTTCCGATGCCCCATGTGAGCAGAATCATACAGGATTCTTCCTCTGCCTACTCTCTTCACAAAGGAGGTGCTCGCTGGGTTAACCAGTGGTTGGGACCCGAGTCACCCCACAGGTGATTACAGGGTCCCAGGTACTGTGCAGATGGGTGGCCTTGAGAGACAGCCAAGCCCAAACCCCCCTCCTACAGAGTGACCATCACCTGTTGGTGTTTGCAAACTTGGGTCGTGGTCCGCCGTGGCCTTGCCTCCACTCCCTGCACAAAGCACTGTCCCCCCGCCCCCTCCTCGACACACACGGAGTCTGCAGGCTGACCCCCTGCTGATGGCCACGGTCACGGCTGCAGGTCACTAGGTCATGAATGAAGGCAGGACTAGAGTCTGCCCTGCAGACGTCCGTCTGACTTTAAGTTGGCAACTTGCTGAGCTAGATTGAGCAGCTGGTTCTGTCAGTGTGACTCAACATGTTATCGATGTCTCAGGGGCCATTCTCCTGGTGACTTTGTTTTCTGACTCTTTGGAAGTCATCACACTTAAGGGGCCTCATCAGTGGAACATTTTGGTCATGAGACAGTGGTCAGAAGCTGTATGGGTTTCTTATGGCTGCTGTGACAGATGAGCACAAACTTAGTAACTTCGTGGCCTTTCTCTCTCACGGTCTAGAGGTCAGAAGCCCAGCACAGGCCTCCCCGGGCGCAGGTCAGGCTGTCAGCAGAGCTTCATTCCTTCTGGAGAGCCCCCCGCCCCGTGTTTCCGTGCCTTTCCCACTTTCCGGAAGCCGCCCACAGTCCCCGCTTGTGCCCCCCCACCCTGGCCCTGCATCTGCAAAGCCAGCCCTGTGGCATCGGGCGCCGTTACCCTGTAAAGATGCTGCAGGGGCTCTGGGTTGCGGTAAAGACTGACACCCCCTGCCAAGGCCAGGGTTGGCTTTTTACCCCAGGCTGGATGACAGGATCGTAGAAGTGGCAGGAGAGGGTCCCCCACGTGGTACTTCACCTTGAGTGTGCCTCAGTCACCTGGCCCTTGTTGGGGGTGACTCGGAATCAGCCCGTCAGGGCGAGTGGGGACCGGCTGCCCAATCCCTGAGTGAATCTCCCCAGTTTGAGGAATGGTGATTAATTAGTCTCAGACATTCCATCCTGAGGATCATTTTTCTATTGGATAACTAAAGACCCTAATGAAAATTTAACTCAAGGGCTTATTACCCAGGAATTGGACTACTTGGTAACCTTGCAGAACAGTACACCCTGCCCCTACTTGAAAGCCAGCGGCTCCCTTGGCCCCTATAATAAGCCTCAACTCCCCCTGCAGTCCTCACAGCCCCACGGGATGGGCCCCATTCACCTCTCCCACCTGTCCCGCCACACTCCACCTGCCTCTGTATTCCAGCCACCCTGGCCCGCCCTCCGTTCCTCGGACATGACAAGTTCACTCTTACCCCACGCCCTTTGCACAGGCTGTCCCCTCTGCGTGGGATGCTCTTCCCAGAGATATTCCTAGGCGGTGACCCATTCCTTTTTCTCCTCCAAATCTAAGCTCCAGTGTCACACCAAGAGCAGTCTTCCCGGATTAACTATTCTCAGAGTGTCTCCACCCAGTACTTTATCTCATGAGCTGGTTTTATTTTCTTCACAGGCAGAGTTGCTTGTTTGTGTATTTACTTGTCAGGCTCCCTCAACTGCATGAAGGTCAAGTCTTTATTGTGTTCCCTGCTGAGTTTTCCTGCATCTAGCACAATGCATGGCACTAGTAGGTGCTCAGAAAATACTTGCTGAATGAATGAATGCATGAACGAATGAAGGAGGCCAGGTCTCTCTGGAGAGACCCCTAAGGAATCAAGGGGATGATGGGTATTTCCTAGAGGTGACTTGACACTCCCCCTCATCCCCGACCACGCCACCAAGAACTGGTCGGCAGCAGCAGGGCCTCGCCCAGGAACACGGCATCCTTGACGTTGACCATGGCTCTTCTGGCGCTTTCAGAGTTCAAGCATCTGCAAGACGGCCGTGCATGCGGGAGTCATCCAGAACGAGAGCGGGGGTTATGTGGACGTGATGCCCGTGGATAAGAAGAAGACCTACGTGGGCTCGCTCAGGAATGGAGTCCAGTCTGAAAGGTAGGGCTGCGTTCTCCGGCTCTTGACACCCAGGGTCCACCAAGGGTGCCCCTGAGGCACCCGGGAGGGAAGCCAATGACCTTGACCTTGGGAGTAGAACTTGGGCAGGCTTGCGCTCATTCCTACCAGAATACCCAAAACGAGCCTGTTCTTTTCTCTTCCTTTCTGTTTTAAAACTAAGAACTTTTTTCTGTGACAATATCTGTTTTTGTAGAAGATTTAGAAGCATCCCATAAGCCCAAAGAATAACAGTCATCCATAACCTGTCACCTGGGGGAGTTACTGTGAGACTTGTGGTGTGTCTTCCTCTGGTCCTTTTACTTGGCGTGTATGCAAAGAAAACAAATGGGATCAATTTATGGTGACACAGTGGTTCTCTCTAGTTAACGATAGTATAGTTACATGTGTTACAGAAGTAAGAGCAAGGGGTCTGGAGCTCCGCCTCTCACCAGCTTTGTGCCCGCAAGCCAGCCACCTGATTTCCTTGCACCTCAGTGTTCTCACCTGTGATATGGGGACAGCACTGGTCTCGGCCTCACAGATTGCTGGAGGATTAATCCAGTGGCTGTCTGGTAGCTGAGAGCAACAGACCCTCAGGAGAGGAGAGTTTAGTACTCTGTACTTTCACTGAATAGATCATCAAGGCTGCTCCTAAGTCCACCCCCCACCCCTGTGTCCCTGCTGGTGACCCCACACAGTCGCATCCAGTGGGCCCCCTGCACCTCACTTCCTGGTTGGGCAGCCCAGCACTTTTCCATCCTGGGGGGCTGATCGTCCATGGGGGATGACCATCCTCACGGGGGAATGTCTGCACCTGCCAATGCTTGTTTCTGGAAGTCCCTGGAAGTGACATTCCTAGATCAAAGACCGTGCAAACGTCTGAGGCTTCATATGCCTTTCCAGAACGGCCTCAGGCTGCCAGTTTATCTTCTGGCACATGCTGCTCATCCTCACCTGTGTCCCTGTTGTCCATGGAAGCACCTCCCAGACCTCACAGCCCAGGGATCCAGGCCCCAGTCCTGGGGTTTCCTCTTGAGAGCCCCATGACCTCACACAAGGCACCAGCCTTTCCCGAGCCTCAGTTCCTGTGTCTGTGAAATGGGTCTCATGACTCGCCAAGAGGCAGATCCCTCTTGGGGGTAGAGTTGTTCTCAGGGCTGGTGGGGCAAGGTACAGAAACGTTGCAGTGCTGGAGGCTGGAAGTCCCAGATCAAGGCGTGGGTGGGGAGGACTTCCTCCTGAGGCCTCTCTCCTGGGTGTGTAGACGGCCGCCTTCTCCCTGTGTCCTGACAAGGTCCTCCCTCTGTGCTCTTCGGTGTCCTACTGTCCTCCTCTAAAGAGACTGGTCAGATTGGATCGAGCTTCACCCTCGTGACCTCATTTTTAACTTCATTATCCCTTCAAAGACCCTCTCCAACTACTGTCTCCCCCCATTCTGAGGCATCGGGGGCTGGGATTTAAACATAGGAATGGGGTCTGGGGGACACAGCTGAGCTCATAACAGAGGGGAGTGCTGAAATTTTATATTTGAGGGCCCTTCTTTTGAAAAGGAGTATAAAATCAAGAACACAAAATGTGCCAGGCCCCCAGAAGCTTGGCTTTCGTGGCACCCCCCCATCCTCCCGTCAGGATGGTGCCGCTTGTGGGGACGCTGTATAGTGGCACGAAGATCCCCCCCAGGGGCCCACACAGGAACTCTGTCCTGAGCCCCGACACCGGAGCGAACAGCGTCTGCATCTTCTTCAGCGTGGGCAATCTTTGTTTGGGAAAAGCTTAATGAAGGGAAATTCCACTGATTTAATGGGAGGGAAATGAGGCAGCTGATTAGGTGGCATTTCCTGGCCAGGCTGGGAAGAAGTCCCAGGACAGCACTCTGTTGAGTTATCTGTACCCCTCGAAGAGGAAACGGTCTTGCTGAGAAAGGTGGCGGGCTGGCCTCCGGGCTCACTGCCCAGCTCATCCCTGAGTGGCTCCCCGAGGGCAGCCACGCGGCTTAATGTGCGGCCCCCGCAGGTGGGTGTCTGAGACGGGTCTGCAGAGTGGCTTCTTTCCCACTGTCAGCCTCCCCGCCCCCCGAGACCCGTCGTTCTTTCTCTCTCCCCAAGTGACCCGCCCAGCATCGCCATCATCATCATTATAAATACCTTCCAGGCAGGCTTTCCCAGGCCCAGAAGTGGCGTTGCCCACTGCGCTATTCAGAAGGGTTCTAGGGAGTTTCTGCAGCATCTCCAGAGTTGAGATCCCGCTTCCCTTCCTCCTTGGACTCACTCTCTTGTGACTCAGTTTCCCCACCTATAAAGGGGAAGGTGATAACACCTACGCCCTGGGGTTAGTGGTAAGGCGGTAGGTCTCAAACCGGCCCCCACAGACCAGCAGAATCCAAATCAGCTCGGAGCTTGCTACAAAAGCAGGTTCTCGGGCCCTCCCCAGACCTGTGGAGTCTGAAGCTCCGGGACTGGGCTCTGCGATCTGTGTGAACACGACTCCCAGGGGTCCTGGTGCAGGTGGGACGATGACGTGAGGGTGGTCGCATCCCCTGCACACACAGGCACCGTGGGGGACTCTGATATTCTGCAATTCGGACTCATTCTCATGGGGTACCAGGACCAGTGCTGGGGTCCATGGGTGTCGAAATGACACAGACCACCCTGCACACACAGAAGGGGGGGGCTAGGCCAGGAGGGTGCAGGCATTTGGGAGCCTGCTCCCCTGCTCGCCAGCTGGGTGTCCTTGGGCAGGCGGTCTCCCCAAGCTTTGGTCTCTCCTCTGCCACACGGTTGCCGTGAGGATCACTGAGATGGTTTGTGCCGAGCACTGCCTGGCGGCTCACTGTAAGTGCCCGATGAATCCAGGGCCCTCTTGGCTATGGTAGCACTTACGAGGTCTGTTGCGCACCGCAGGGCACCATGGTTCTTGAACACGGGACCAAGTGACTTGTACGTAAGAAATAGGCTGCGTGGATTGTCTTTTGGGACAAGGGGGAAAGCATCTTGCAGGATCTCACTCTTTCATCCTTGCATCCACCCTTCCATTGCACGCTCACCCATCAGGGGTCATACGCTTGGCGAGCACGCACAATGTCCCAGGCACCGGGGTCCAGCAGGGAACACGCAGCTGGTCTCTGCCCAGGTGGGGCGTGTCACCCAGTGGGGTTGGAGCTGACAAGAGAAATGACCACTGCCGTTGCAGGGCCCCGGGCATCACTGTGCTGGGGTAGGGCAGGCAGCTGAGCACATGAAGCAGGGCCCAATCTCACTAGCTAGAGTCTCCTCCTTGGTGACGTGGTTCCACCCATGCCCCACCCGCCCCTTGTTTGATGGGGACCTCAGCAGCCCTCTGCACAGAGACCAGGACTGAGAAATCTCCCCAGAGCCTGTTCCCATTAGGGACTGTGGGAACCAAGCCTGGGGCTAGAGGGTGGCTCTGTCCCCAACGTCTGCTGGTACCCGAGAGCGGTCCCAGTCGGTCCCAAGGGAGTTGTGGATGCTGGACACTCTGGGACCTGTGCACAGCAAACTTCATTCTAAATTTAGGGAATCCTTCAATCAAGCGAGCAAACAAAGGCCTCCTGAAAAGAATTCTCAGCACATGGGCCAAAAGTCAGTCCGGCTGCAAAGTGGCTTTGGTTTAGCAGTGGTCTTTTTCTAGAAGAGGATATCCTGAGAGTTTTGCAAGACGAGTATGCAGAACTGGAACACTGTGGGAGGACAGGAATCTTCTTTCTCACACACATGCCCACAAGGGATAGCAGAGGAAAGGTGTCAAGAAGAGCTTTTGACATTGGGACCAGGGTTTGCCGGAATATTCTCATAAAGAAGCTGGACATCTGGATGAATATCAGTTCAGGAATTTTTCCTAGACCAGGACCGTTTTTTAAGACCGATTTCACAAGGAGATTGGGAAATAGACCAACGAAGACAGATAGCATTCTTGGTCACTTGGTTTTAACAAACGTAACACAGAGGTAGAAGGTATGTATGTAGGTGGACTTTCATCCAGAAGAGGGCTATTCATGTCACGGTCGTGGGGCAGCTTCTGTGTGCCAGGCACTGACCTCCTGGGACACGTCCAGCACTCACTTAATTATGAGCCACACGGGATTCTAAATGTTCTAGTAGACACAGTAAAAAGTAAAAAGGGAAAATTTAGAATATATTTGATTGAATTCAGTGTATCAAAAATATTACCATTCTAATGCGTATTAATAGAAAGTTATTGATAAGAAATATGCATTTTTTTTTTTAATAAATAAGGTCTTGGGGATCTAATGTGTATAGTGCACACACAGCACATTTTCAGTTTGGGCGAGTCACATCTCAAGTGCCCAGGAGCCACTGGGACTGGTTGGTTCCTCTGCTGGGCAGCCCAGCTCTGGGACTCTTAAGGGTTGGGTGTCTGAAAATCTGTGTATCCAGAAACTCGGAGAAGCAGAAACCATTAAGCTGTTGTTTCCGGATGGCATGAGCTCTGCCCTCTCCCCCAAGCCAGCTGGACCACGGCTGGGTGTCAGGTTCCCTCTGCTGTGCAAATGGGTGGGTTGCCCCTCCCGCACCCTCTAAGATCTGTACACACAGTAGCTCATCGAATCCCCCCAACAGCCCCATGAGGGAGGGACCCCAGTTAGCCCCACTTTATCAGCAAGGAAAGGGAGGCACAGAGAGGTTAAGTGACTTGTTCAAGGTCACCCAGCCAGCAAGCCACAGAGCCATGATCGAATCCAGACCGCCTACCCCAGCCCCCATGCTCTTCCCCAGCACACGTGACTCCACCCCACAGATAGGTCCCTGAGCCTGGGCCACAGGCCCTGCCCAGGAGGGGCCAGGGGAGCATTCAGTACGAGGGTGCACTTGTTTCTATCTTTAAACGTATTTATTAGAAGAGAAATACATTTATTAGAAAAGAAATACATTATTTAAATAATAAGTCTCAGGAGTAGAAAATAAGAGTCCCCCACGGGTGCCCTGTTAACCTCTGTTAATTGCTCATTTATAGCTTTCCAAGCCTTTTCCCCCCGGGGCACATACAACATGCTTAAAAATCAAGACGGAGATCATGCTGCACAGTGTTCTGAAACGCTTTTCCCTAAAGGATATTTTTATATTTCATGAGATAAGGGGAAGAGGTTTGACGGGGTTTGGGGTTTGTGGGTGTAGCGCATTCATCTCCGTGCGTGGCCCCGCCGCAAGCCAGGCACACCATCCTTTCCCTGAGGGGAGATCATGGTTTAAACCGCGTAGGAAGGACGAAACAGCTCGTGCTGAATGCACGCACTGACCCCGGTGCTTGCCCTGCATAAGCTCACGTCCTCTTCCCAGTCCCTAAGGAGTGGGACTTCCACGAACACTGTTTTACAGATGTGAGAACGGACTCAGGGAAATGGACTAATAACCAAGGTCTTACAGATAAGATCTGAAGCCGTGTCTGTCTGACTCTTGAATTCTCCTGGAAGTTCAGTAAACAGATGAGACTCTGGGAGAACAGGGTTTGAATCTTTGAAACAAAATACCTACACAACACATAAACATCTATACACACATATATACGTATCAATACGTATTATGAACACGTATATGTAGAAACGATATATATTTAAGATTTTATTTATTTCACAGAGACACAGCGAGAGAGGGAACACAAGCAGGGGGAGCGGGAGAGGGAGAAGCAGGCTTCCCGCCGAGCAGGGAGCCCGATGCGGGGCTCGATCCCAGGACCCTGGGATCACGACCTGAGCCGAAGGCAGACGCTTAACGACTGAGCCACCCAGGCGCCCCTAGAAATGATATTTCTTAATTAAAAAGAAGTCGCACACTTAAAAAGCCAGGAGGGCAGTGAAGGGTTCCTTTCCTGCAATCTTTTGGGCGCTGGGTTCTGTGACTCTGTGGAGCGAGCCGCCAGCTCGTGGGCAAGCCTGAGGTCCTTCCCAGGACGGGCCACCCCGCACTGGGAGCTCCATGCTGTACTGTCATTGCAGTCTGGGTGGTCTGGCGGCAAAGGGCCATCAGTCCCTCCCTGAGTGACCTTCACCGGCAGCTCTGGGACACAGTCCAGTGTTCGCTGCTCCTTGCGGGCCTGCAACCTCCCCTCTCCCTCCGGGACCTGGGGTGGGCCGATGTCGCCCTCAGAGACAGCGTGGCCACAGCCTGACTGCTCAGGATCATGGTTAGGGGCCTCGACGCACCTGGGTGCACATCCCAGCTGCACCTGGAACAAGGTGTTCGATTTGGGGCAAATTGCATCATCTCTCAGAGCCTTGATTCCCTTTCTGTAAGCAGCGAGAACCTTAGGGATCTCAAGGGATGGCCTCGAGGGGTGCACGGGGTGAGATTACATAAGGACCTAGGTGGCATCCCGCGGGCAGTGAGGGGGGGCAGAGCTGCCGGCTCCCAGGGGTGCGTTCCCGCCGCAAACCACTCACCAGGGCTGAGTTGTGACCCCCTGAGGCTGCAGACACTGGACGTTTCCCAGAGCGCCCTTGTCACAGCTCAGCCCCAACAGATGAGCGCTCTGCGTGCTTGGAGTCAGCTGGAGGGGCCCCCCTCGGGGCTTCCCGGCCAGTGCTGGTTCTCCCCAGCTCTGCGAGGGTCTTCTGTGTGGTCTCTCTCTTCCTCCCTTCTTTCCTTCTCTTCTTTTTAAAATTTGGGAGACCTCAATAAATAATTCTAATTTTAAAGTAATTTTAAGAAATCAATTTTAAGAGATTAAAATCTTAATTTTAAGAAACTTCAAGAAGATAATTTCAAGAGATTACGATCACTGAAAATCCCACACCCAGTGTCAACATTCTGGTGTGTTTCCTCCCAGATTTTTTTCTGTTCACAAACACCTTCTTGTTTTTGTTTTTACCCAAAAGGGACCAGACTCTGTGTATTGTTAGGTTAACTGGTTTTCCCAGTCAGTAACCGCTTGAATGTGCTCCCAGGCCACGACCCATGTAGCCACCCAATGTTTCAGTGGCTGCATCTTCTTCCCTTGTGTGGGCAGACACACATCTGTTGACAGACATCCGGGCTGGGTTGTGTTTTGTTTTTTTTTTTTGCTTTGCTCTGATAACACGGCAGAGAACATCTTTGCACAAGCCCGTGTACTTTCCCAACAGTTTCTTAAGATAACTTCCTTTTAGTAGATTGGTCACAGCTCCAGATGGTCTCTTTCCACGGGGAAGTACGGCTTGCTCCGGGTTAGATCTGCCCCCAGCGGCTTCTTTGGCGGCAAGAATGAAAGCCCCTTCCCTTACCACGCAAGGTCACAGTGGATACAATCCTTGCCTGTTCCGCCACTTTCTCAGTGCGTTGTCCCTCCTTGAGACCCTTCACTGGCTCGCCTCTCCATTCCGGGGATGCACTGAGACCAGGGCCTTTGCACCCATTGTCACCTGACCCTGAATCCCCCCCCCCCCAGCTGCTGGGGGGGGTCCCCTGGTCATTCAGCCTGACACACAGATGCTGCCTCCCTACACTGCTTTGGTTCCATCACCCTGCATCCCTCACCCCTGCCCTGCTTCGGTCCCATGACTCTGGTCCCATGACTCTGCATCCCTCACCCCTGCCCTGCTCCGGTCCCATGACTCTGGCCCCATTATTCTGCATCCCTCATCCCTGCCCTGCCTCACCTCAGTCCCCTTTCCCTGTGTGGTTTTACTTCCAGGACCCGTCACTCTCTGAGATGATCTCTTACCCATATTTAGCTGTTATCTCCCACCCCCAGTCTAAGGTCCGTGAAAGCAAGAACCTCATCAGTTCTGTTAACCCCATGTCCCCAACACACAGCCCAGAGCCCGGCACATAGTATGTGCTCAGCTGCACACCGGTTGGATGACAGACAGATTGCTGAGTTCGGAAATTTGTTCAGAACTCATTGAATGATTTTTTTCAAAACTTTTTATGAAAATTATTTAAACCCTTTATTAAAATGGTTCAGTGCCATTCCAACGGACACTCCCTTCTTGTGTGTGTGGTAGTTACAACCAACCCAAGGAGAGAATCGGGACCGGAGGGCGAGGCTTAGGAATGGCGGGTGGGAAGGCTGGCTTACAGTTTATCAATCACACCCACTCTTCATCAAACACGCACAGCCACCGACTCGGCCGGCAGGACGGGGCTCAGTCGGCGTTTGAGGTACAAACGAATGGGGACCCACCCGAAGGCCTTTTTGAGTAGCCCAAACCCAGAGGAATTCTCCGCCTGAGACAGTGGATGAGCCTGACACTTGTCACATCGACACCCTCGGCGGTGTCAGCCCGCTGGTCTGATGTGTTAAGAAGTCTACACCCCGTTCAGCAGGGTCTGCTTTTTGCCTCCGAGGTGGATGGGCTGCTCAATGGGGATGCTTCGTAGGTAGCTTGGGGCACTTGTCCGGATGACAGCCTGACTGGCCGTCTTGTCCCTGGGTTGTTTGGGGCCCTGTGATGGGGAGAAGCCACTGCCTCAACTCTAGAATTTACAGTAGTAAGTCAGAGACACAAACCTTGGTATTCTCCCCCAGTGTGGCTTGCCCACCGTGAGGAGTAGCTGAGAACCTTGTGGCTCTGGGTGGCTCTCCCAGACTGTTCATTCGGGCAGAGAATCTGGGGAAATCTTGCAGCCCAAAGGCCTGAGGAGGGCCCTGGAACTTGAGCTTCCCAGAAACCAGCAGGGCAGCCGGGGTAACCCCAGCCCCGGCACGGCCACTCCCTCCATCCGCGGTCTGGTGGGGAGCTGCGGGTGCAGAGGCCGGCGGCCCAGCATTCTGCTCTGTCTGGACGCCTGGCTCTTGCTCACAGCCCCATCTCGCCAAGTGCTCCCATCTGATACATGTTTCAAAAGTTCAGTCCCAGGGTAGCCAGAAGCACAGAGCTGCCATGGGGAGAGGGGGAAAACAACCAGGAATTCCAAGCAGCCTGCTTCCTGAGGATTGCTACCCTTCCCGAGCCGTCTGAGAGGGCAAAGGCCATCTGTCTGGTCCGGCAGTTTCAGCTGGAGGGGAGACTCTTACAGGAAATCATGCTTAAATCAAGGCTCAGCTATTAATCTTATGCTCAAACTCATTTATAATGAGCAAAATGCAAGTGGAAACTCTGTGTGGATACCATGCCCCACTTTTGAATGGCTGAGCACCAAAAGCTGGATACCATGCCGGGCTGGTGAGCTCGTGGGCTGCCCCAGCTGCCTCACACGCTGTTGATAGGACTTGTCCGTTGGTGGGGCCCTTGCGGAGGGCAGTCTGGCAAGCTGTCCAGATCACAAATGCGTGTGTCCTGTGATCCAGCCATCCCACTCCTCGGGGCCGATCTGCAGGTGCTCTCATACATGTGTGGAAAGTCCCAAGGACGAGGCTGCGCTCTGTAGGATTGTTTGCAAGAGCAAAATATTAGGAGCTACTAAAGCTCCATGAGGAGGGACCCAGTTAGCTCTGTTGGAATACTTTAATATGATAGGATAATGTGCTGCTGAATACAAAGCATGGGGAGGCTCTTCGTGTACCGCAAGCTGTGCGTCTCACAACGGGGGCTGGCGAGGACGCGGAGCCCCCACAAGCCCCTCGCGTGTGGCCGGTGGGGAGGTAAGATGGGGCAGCTACTTTGGAAAACAGTTGGGCAGCTTTTTAAAAAGGCGAACATATGTTTCACCTATGGACCCAGCGGTGCCACTCTATATCCAAAAGAAAAACGTGTCCCTACAAGCGTGCACCCACAAACGTCCCCAGCAGCATTTTTCATAGATGCCCAAAGTGGAGAGGATCTATATATCCGTCAGCTGGGGAATGACTAAAGAAAACGTGGGCTACCCCTATGATGGAATATTATTCAGCCATAAAAAGGAGGGAAGTACGGATCACGCTGCCGAATGGGATAAGCCTCAGAACCATCCTGCTGAGCGAAAGAAGCCAGGCGCTCAGACCGCATATCGTATGATCCCGTTCACGTGAAACGTCCAGGACAGGCAGATCTGCATGGACAGAAGTTGCCGGGGCCAGTGGGAGGGGAACGGATTAAAACTGGGCATGAACAGTCTTTTGGGGTGATTCTAATCATCTAAAACCAGTTTGTGGAGGTGACTGAACAACCCTATAAAATAACTCAAAATCACTGGATCGTACACTTTAAAAAGGGTGAATTTCATGGCATGTTATACCTCAGTAGAGCTGGGGTTTCTTAATTTTTATTTACGTATTTCTGTATTGAGTGTGCACGTGTTGGGAGGGGAGGGGCAGAGGGAGCGAGAGAGACTCTCAAGCAGACTCCATGCTCAGCGCGGAGCCCGACACGGGGCTCGCTCCCACAGCCCTGAGATCATGACCTGAGCCGAAATCGAGAGTCCTCCACTCGACCGACCCACCCAGGTGCCCCCATCAGTAGAGCTGTTCGTTTGTTTGCTTTTTTTTTAAAGCCTTCAGTTAGCCGAAGGCTTTAACTCCTGCCTTGAGAGAATGCCTGTTACCAGCTGTGTGACCTTCGGTAGCTGTGTGACCTTGGGTAGTAAGTCCTTGCTTTCTATTGCTGCTGTTTTCTCACCTGCAAAACGAGGTCACCGATGGCACCCACCGGAGGAAGAAGGTGAAAAGGCGTGTACAGAGGGCTTTGTGCGGTGCTCGGCACGGCGTCCTGGCCCCGTTGGCGTGCGCTGTTTCAGTCCCCGCGGCTCAGCGTCAGCCAGATGGCCACCGTGGAGGTCGACAGGTGGTAGCCAACGCCAGGCAGAGGCCTCGGAGGGTGCCCTCGGTTCAGACGGACTGGGGCCAGCGAAACCCAGATGGAGCTCAAAGAAAAGAACTTCACAGCCCGGCCTGACCCAGATTCAGACCCAGGCCCGTTTACAAAGAGAATGGAATCTGCCGGCTCTTCCCGGCCCCGGGGACAGGAGCTGTGTTTCCAGCAGCCGCGGGGAGGTGTCCCTCTGTCCCTCGGCCACGGTTCTCCCACCTCGGGGATGCGGGGCACCCCGCTCTCCCTTCCCAGAGCCGGTCTCTGTAGAAGGCCCTCCCGATCTTTCAGTAATGTGCCCTCTGCCTTCTTTTTCAGCTTGAGGACCGCTCGAGACGGAAAGGCCTTCCGGATCTTTGCTGTCAGGCAGTGAATTTCCAGCGCCGGGGAGAAGGGGGCGTGCGTCTTCAAGAGGGCTTCAGGGTTTTGCTTTTTATTTTCGTCATTTTGGGAGGGGGGTGGGCTGGGGATATAGAGAGGCAGGAAACTTCCTTTGAATGGCGTTCGGTGTCACACCCTTTGTGCCTTTGTCTCGAACCACATGGAGAAACAGCGTCCTTGGGGTCCCGGCCGGACAGCTGGTGACTGGTCCTGCTGAGGCCGAGGGTCTCCATTTGTGTGCCCTCTCTGTACGGACAGTCACCAAGGTGTTCCTCCCTGGTGCTTCTCGGTGGGCGGCGGGGAGAGGGTTCCAGGTCCTCAGAGATGGCGGGATTCGGAGCTCACGCCGGGGAGGCATGCAGGGGCGGGAAGAGATAGAGTGAGAGCCTGCAAGGCGAGTTTCAGGAATGGAGTAGAAGGTGGTTATTTAAAAACTTTGAAAACACAGTCCATCCCTACCAATGGAGAAAATGGGTGTAATGTTTGCTGGTCAGACACATGGGCTGGAACCAGGGGGCTGGGGGAGCGAGGCCCGGGCCCCACCCTGCCCCCCGCCTTGCCAGCACCCCGCCTCCAGCAGGCTGGATCTGTAGACAGCAGTGCTGGTTTATTTAGAGTTCCACAGTAACTCCAGAGATTTATCTTGTCTTTGTCCTTCCCTTTGTCCACGTGGCCCGTCTGTTTGCTGCCGTGACCTTTGGTCTCCTTGAGGACAAATGAACCAGGATCCTTTCTTTGCCCCCTCCCCGTGTGGCTCCTGGCCCAGCCCAGACTGGTTTATGCATCACCTTCCCCACCAGGGTCTTTGCTTTGCAAGCGGTTCTGTTGGCAACATCCTCCCCCCCTTTTTTTTTTCTCAACTCTTAGTGTCTGTTGGTTCCACTGAGGTGTCTACAAACAGCCAAAGGAGGGCTGTTTTGTTGCTGCTTTTAAAAAGCAACAATGAAATATGCAGAGTCCCCATGCGTCGGATGACCTAGTTTTTAGCAGTGGGAGGAATGGATTCCTGAGTACATTCCTCGCCCAGGTTAGCAGCTCTGGGAAGAAGAACAGTTTGTGGTTATGAAACCAGCCTGTGGTAAAATAGCAAGAGATGGTAACACTCTAGAAGGATTTCTCTTCCTGTTTTTGTGGAACAATTCTTGCCAAATCCTCCTCGGGCTCCGAGGAGCGCGGTGCTCTCTGGGTCCCACTTTATAAAAGTTCTTCATGAGCCCAGACCAAAAACCCACAGTGAAATAAAATACCTTTTTGTAAATAGCATTGCTTTGCCGAAGGTGAAATTCTACCCTCCGCCACGAGGCTGGCCGATCTCTCACTTTTGTGAACGCCGGGTTTACATTTGATTTCACCCTCCGTCAAGATATTTCAAAGGCAAAGGAACTAGCAGAGGGTTAAAAAAAAAAAACAAACCAAACCAAACAAAGCAAAACCAAGATGGTCCGGACAAGGAAGTCTACTTGGGGAAGTAAGCTTGATGTGTTGTTGAGAGCATCTCTCCCTCGTGCACACACTGGAGGTAAATAGCTTCCTTCCTCCACCTTTAGGAATTGGGTAAGAGCCATGCTACCCTTAGCTCAACGGAGCTGGACTTAGCAGAGCTGTTTTTCCTTCGTGCACTGTGGGCTCGTAGTAATTCATAGGTTTTGACGATTCAGCCCCAAATGTCAGAGCACAAGAATTTGGTCAGTTATGTGTCTCGTGACAGCCCAAAGATCTGAGTACTTGGAAACTTCTGGATCCTAGGTGTTATGCTGCTGGACGCTTGCTTCCTCAGCCCCTGCTCTGCCACCAGCCTTTTGTGGTCTGTGGCTTTGTTGGGACTGCAGGGTTGGGGTTTCTAGAATTCGCGACCATCCAGGGGCTCTTCCCAGAAGCATCCTTCCCAAGGGAGAACCTGAAACGTCTGGTGTGAGCGGACCCCATCACGTTCGACTCAAGTCCCCCGGTTGCTGGACGCCTCAGTAACTGGCCGGTCTCACGGGATCGGCAGTCCTCACCAGAGCCAGAACTCGCTCTCCTCTCCGTACTCACCAACATTTTGCAACTGGAACCATTTTTCTTCTGAAAATGGAAACAAGGCTGCAAAGTCTAACCCCCTGTAATTAGAGACCACCTCTCATTTTGTGTGTTAACAGGACCCATCATGCCATCGGCACGTAACCCACATAGAAAGATGACAAATCAGGCCAACACTGTTTCTGGGTCTCCTGCCCCCAAAATGAAAAGTTCTCGTTTCCTTCAGATTTCTGCCCCGCCACGTTCTGGTTTTCATATTGTCTGTAGGCTCACTCAGCCCACAGCTTACATGTGTGCTTTTTTCTATGAAAAATGATGTATTTTACTACTTCCTATGTACAAAAGTTTATTGTAAATTTGTGTGTGTATGTGTGCTTTGCATGAACAGGGACCACGTTGCTGTCGTTTCAATAAAACTGGTTTGATTTCTAACGTGTTTCTGTGATGTATCTTTTTTGGACAAATCTGAACAGTTTGCGAAATAAAACGTTTACAACCCCCCTCGAAGGCTCTTGGCTGTTTTATTTTCGGAACTTCTACTAGGAATGTCACACTGAGGCAGGAAGATGCTGACCCCTGCAGTATTTTCTGGCGCCTCGGGGAAACCTCCATCCGATAAGCAGGAAGAGATGAAGAGATGTTGTTTAATGTGTGCAGACTATGTATGCATGGGGTGGGGGCGGGGAGCTTGTCAAAATGCAGATTCTGGGGGTGCCCAGGTGGCTCAGTTGGTTGAGCGTCCGACTCTTGATGTTGGCTCAGGTCATGATCTCGGGGTCGTGAGATCGAGCCCCAGTCAGGCTCTGTGCTGGACGTGGAGCCTGCTTGAGATTTTCTCCCTGTCTGCCCCTCCCCTGCTCACACACGCTCTCTCTCTCCCTCTCTCTCTAAAAAAAGAAGAAAGAAGGAAAGAAAGAAAGAACAAATACAGATTCCAGTCCAGCGGCTCTGGGCTGGGGCCCTAGATTCTGCATCTCTCATGAGCTCCTAGTGACGTGAGTGCTGCTGGCCCCCAAGCATACCGTGTGTGTCAGCGAGGAGTCTGCTCGGGCGCCCACAACAAAGCAGCTCAGACCTGGCACCTTCCACAATAGAGATTTATTCCCTCCCAGTTCTAGAGGCTGGAAGTCCGAGATCAAGGTGGCAGCAGGGTCGGTCTCTCCTGTGGCCTCACTTCTTGCTTGCAGACGGCCACCTTCTCCCTGAGTCCCGGACTTTGGGCGAGCACCCCTAGTCCTACTGGGTCAAGGCCTCACCCTTATGACCCCCACTGAACCTTAATTAACTCCTTAGAGGTCCTGTCTCCAAATATAATCATGTTGGGAGTTAGGGCTTCCACATCTGAACCTGGCGGGGGGGGCGCGCACATCAGCCTCTTTTGGTGATTGCCGTCATGTGTCCCCGGGTGTCCCAAGCTGCTTAGCCATGGGGGGAGGTTCAGGCGCTTGGCTGATCTTTACGTCTTACCATTAACGCTTCAGCCTTTGTATTCTCAGCACCCCGTTTATGTTCTTTCCATTGATGGTGAGGATAGCTTTTCTCTGTAATGTGTATACCTAGGCTTTGAAAATGTGGATTTAAAAATATTGCATGAGCACTTAATGCAGCTGGATTGCAAAAATCACAGACATTGGATAATGACTGATGTCTGGTGCACACTGGTTTCTGACAAGTGCATGGTCAAATCCACGGAAATGACCCTGTTGGCAGCTCCCTGCAGGGCATTGGGGGGGGGAACCTCTCCTGCCACCCCCATCCCAGATCTGCAGCCTCTTTCTCCTGCAGCTGATTTGGTCCCTTTTATTTCAGATATGATATTTTTCCATCCTAGAATGTCCATCTGGTTCTTTTCCTAATTTTCTAATTCTCCATGAAATTTTTCTTTTTTTTTTTCATTTATTTTGAAGATATTTTCCTTTATGACTTCAGCATAGATATGTCAGCTAATTCCTATGTCTGGGTCATTGTGGGATCACTCCCCATTGATTGCCTTTTCTCTTGAGCAAGAGTCGACACACTTTTTGTTAAAGGACCCAACCAGTAAATATTTTAGGATCATGAGCCGTAGCATCTCTGTCATGAAGCCTCAACCGAGTGTTTGTGGTGTGAAGGCAGCCATAGATAGGCATAAATGGATGAGCGTGAGGGTGTTCCAGTAAAATTTAATTTTTTTGAGAGAGAGTGCAAGTGGCGGGGCGGGGCAGAGGGAGAGGGAGAGTGAGAATCTTATGGAGGCTCCACACCCAGCATGGAGACCGACACAGGGCTCCATCTCATGACCCTGAGTTCATGCCCTGAGCTGAAACCAAGAGTCAGACGTTGAACCAACAGAGCCACCTAGGCGCCCATAAAACTTCATTTTTAAAAGCAGATGGCCAGCCTGCAAGGCATCATTTGCTGACCCCTTCTCTTGAGTATGGACCTTGTAAAAACATTTCTTTGTATGTCTAGTAATTTCATATTATATCTTGGACATTGTGCTAATGCATCATGGAGACTAGATAGTTATTCTTTGAGCAGGAAATTAACTTGTCTGGACTCAAATTCCGGACACTGCCCCACTGCAATGTCTGGCAGCTAAAATCATTCAGGTTTTGTTGGTCTTCGCTGCTCTGCTTGGAGTCTACTCTCTGCATGCCTGGTTCACGGGTCAGCAAGAGACTTGGACGCTCCCTTCCTGTGGCTCTCTCCTTTCTGGGGTTTCCCCTCTCCTTTCTAGATGCTATGCTTTCTGGTTCTTTAAGACTTCAGGCTCTTAGCAGACATTTAGCCAACCCTGCATGGTCCTGACTGGGCCTGTCTTCAGGCGAAAAGTTGAAAAATCTGTGAGACTCATGCAGTGCTATCTCCTTTCCTCCAAATGTTGACTCCTACATTTCCACCTGTCTGCTTCTCTTGATAAGCATCAGAGAGTTGTATTTTACATTTTTTTGGAGGTTATGGTCTCCATGTATAGGATGGTTGGTTGGACTATAGCCCTTCTGCCATTGCTGGAAGCAGAACCCCTGAGTCTGTGACTTAGAAATAGTTTTCCCAGATGTCTTGGCCAATAAATCTCGACTTATACCCCCATTGGTCTGGATTGGGTTCCACAGCCGCTCCCAGCTATAAAGGAGTTTGGAGATATGTGTATTTTTAACCATACTCAATGTAGCTCCTCCTGGAAAGGGGTCTTACTGAGGGAGAAGGAGGGAAGGGGCCTTGAGCGAGCAAGGGGCAGCCCTCCTGGGAACTTATCACAGGTGCATTAATTTCTTGGGGCCACTGTAACAAATGGCCACAAATCTGGCAGCTTAAACAACTGAAGTTTATTCTTTCACAATTCTAGGGGCCATTAATCTGCACTCTAGATGTGGGCAGGCTGCACCCCCCTCTAAAGGCTCTAGGGAAGAATCCTTCCTTGCCTCTTCCAGGTTCTGGTGGCTGCAGACATTCCTTGACTTGTGAGCACATCCCTCCAGTCTCTGCCCCATCTTCACATGACCTTCTCCCAGTCATGGATTTAGGGCCACCCTAAATCCAGGATGATTCCATCTCAAGCTGCCTAACTAATTATATCTGCAAAGACCCTAGTTTAAAATAAGATCACATTTGGGGCTTCCAGGAGGTCATGAATTTAGGGGGACACTATTCAACCCAATCCAACAGGTAGAAACCTATCCTGCAGGCTGAGTGACGGTAGCTATTGGGCATCTTATCTTTCTGGACACCTTGCTGGTAGATGCACTGCTGCTCCCTTTTTGGGATTTTGCTCGAGCCCCTTTGCAGCTCTTCTCCATCAGAGCCGTGCTCCCAGGATTGCTGAGTAGCGTGGCTTCAGTGTCTAGTCTCTGCTCTATCCCCTTTTTCCTCTTCAGCCTCTCTTGGCTTGAACCTTTGATATGACACTTGTGAGGGGCAGGAGAGGAACCTGGAGCCAGTGGGTCTGGATTCCAATCCTGGCTCTACCACTTATGATCTGAGAGACCTCGAATAGTTTACTGAACCTCTCTGTACCTCAATTTCCTCAAATGTAAACTAGGGATGATAATAGGGTTGTTCTGAGGCTTAAACACGTTAACATAATTTTTTTTTTTTTTTTAGATTTTGTTTATTTATTTGACAGAGAGAGAGCACAAGCAGGGGGAGCTGCAGAGGGAGAGGGAGAAGCAGGCTCCCCGCTGAGCAGGTAGCCTGACATGGGGCTCAATCCCAGGACCCTGAGATCACAACCCGAGCTGAAGGCAGACGCTTAACCTACTGAGCCACCCAGGCGTCCCTAACATCATTTTTTTAAAAAGTGTTTGGAAGCCTGGCACATAATTAAAGCTTTATACATATTAGTTGTTACTGCAACAAATACCATTATTTTAACAAATGTGTTGTGCTTCCCCAAGATTTTTTTTCCCTCTAAAACCCTCCCCTGGGCCTTCTGGCAGCAGTCCCCACCATCCTGACTTCTACCTCAGGGAAGGGAGACCCCAGAGGGTCAGTTTTGGCTTTTAAGTTTCTAGACAGACTTTTCTGTTTGTTTTATAGCTTTTTATTTTTACATAATTTCAGACTTATGGAGAAGTTTCAAGAAGGTTACCAGAATTCCCACATAGCCTCCACTCGGATTCCCCAGACATGGATTAACATATACCACATTTGCTGGATCCTTTTTTTCTCTCAATTCTTTAAGAAGTTACAGACACGAGACACTCTTTGTCTCTAAACACGTTTGTGTGTATTTCCTAAGAATAAGGGCATTCTCTTACTAGGAAGGAGAGATTTCCTTACATAAATCCTGGTGTATTTATCTCAATTGGGAAATTAAAGTGGGTACATTCTGTGACCGAATCTACAGATAGAGACCTTGCTCAGATTGAGCCCACCGTCCCAGGAACATCCCTGTGCTAACAGAAACTCTCAAATCACAAATCTCCTTCAGCCTCCATGTCTTTTTAGTATCCTTGACTCTGGACAAGCACTTCCCTGTATCTTCACTTTTTGTGATGTTTTAAAGAGTATTGGCCAGGGGCGCCTGGGTGGCTCAGTCATTAAGCATCTGCCTTTGGCTCAGGTCATGGTCCCAGGGTCCTGGGATCGAGCCCCGCATTGGGATCCCTGCTCCGCAGGAAGCCTGCTTCTCCCTCTCCCACTCCCCCTGCTTGTGTTCCCTCTCTTGCTGCATCTCTGTCAAATAAATAAATAAAATCTTAAAAAAAAATAAAGATTATTGGCCAAATATTCTGTAGAGCGTCCCTCCCATTGAGTTTGTTGGGTGTGTCTTCATTAGGAGATTCTGGTTAGACATTCTGGGCAGGAATCTCCCACAAATGGTGCTGTCCGTATCTCAGTGGGGGGCGGGGGTTGTGGGAGGCACCCGTCTGTTCGTGATCTTGCCATGGATGTCAACTTTGATCACTTGGTAAAGGTGGTGTCTGCCACATTTCTCCACTGCCAAGGTCTTTTTTTTTTTTTTTTTTTGTACTAAATAATTATCTTGGGGAGACAGAGGTTGAGGCTATGTAAATATCCCATTCCCCATGAAACCTTCACTCACTAATTTTCGCCTCCATTGGTAATTCTCGCCTGAAACAAGTATTCCGGGGTGGTTGTCAAATGGAAACTTCTCTGATTACCCTCTGCCTTCCATCTTTATTAGTTGGCACAACCCTGTCACGTCCCCTCTTCATTTACTCACACACACAAATGTTGTATTTTCTGTTTTATAAATAAGTTCTATATTTGTATATACTTTGTATATGATGTCCATACATTATACCTGCACGCACACGTTGGTATGGCTGATTCTAGCGTCATGCAGGGGATCACACCACCTTATACATTTTCCGTTTCGGTGCTCGCCCCTCCCAGACTGGAGCAGAGAGAGGCTGGCCGGCTGGCTTCTGAGTGCCTTTGACATGAGCCCCATCGGCTCTGGCACAACAAGATGTTTCCCGGCTCATCCTGTACTTTCCTCTCCCCAACCCTGGAATCAGTCATTTCTCCAAGGAGCCCTGGTTCCTTTTAGTGGAGATTGTATCTAAACAGACACAAAACTCTCTGACAGAGAAAACCGATTAAAGGAAAGGATGCTTGTATCTCAAAAGCCACATCTCGGGGATCGCACAACAGATATGGGGAGAGTCTGGTTCTTTGCCTTCCTGGGCTCTGCAGATGACAGGAGAGGAGAAGCCTAAAGCCGGGTGCTGGCCATCGTCTACGGGGCTCCCCAACCCATGAGCTGGAGCCCCCTCCTCCTGGAGAGGCTTAGAAGCATCTGATACCCACTTCCCCAGACTCCCTTGCAGCTAGGGTGCACGCAAGTGGCATGCCTCCCGTACTTGGAACTGGGAGCCCCTGATTCAAGGAAGTTGGTGTTCAGAGTTGTTCTCTCAGAGCAACAGTGGGAGCTTTGGGAGCAGTGGGTAGGGATGACGGATTTAAAGAAAATAAAATATAATAATAACAATAAAATATTGTGTGGTACCTACTTTTGCTAAAATATTATTCGTTGTTTATCTGCAACTCCAATTGGACTGGGTCTCCTGTGTTTTATCTGGCAACCATGGGTGTGGGGCTGACAGGAGAGTCCAGACTCCCACCCCGGGGCCTGCATGCCCACGCTCAGCCACCCAGCGGGGGGGGGGTCCCACCAGACCAGTTTTGTGGTGTGATTTTGGAGGCTGTTTCTGGCTGCAGAACCTTCCCACCTGGTCCTCCAGCCCTCCCTGAGATCCTGTGGTATCCTCACTGTTCTCATAACAAATCCCTTTTCTCTTTAAATGAGTGCAGAGCACTGGGAACGGCCACCTGTGCCCATCTCTGTGCTGAAGCCAGGTGGGGAAGAGGGGAGGAAGCCCCCAGATCGGTCTGGGAAACCAGAGAGTAGAATGGACTTGTCTCCTGCTTCCTTCCAGAACTTGCAGGATTCCCCAGCCCACAGGCTGAACCAACCATCCATCCTTCCTTCCTTCTATCCATCCATTATCCTTCCCTCCTTCCTTCCTCCCTTCCATTCTCCATCCATCCATCCATCCATCCATCCATCTGATGATTATTGAGCACCTCCTGTGTGTTAGGCACTGTTCTAGGTCCTAGAGGTGCCACAAATGACAAAACAGACACAGATGCGTGGTCTCCCGCGTGGAGCTTACATTTGTGTGGGGGTGGAGTGTAGGGGGGTGGCAGGCAGGAAACGAGAGCGCGGTAACCATCTTCTGCATCAGGTGTAAGAAGTGCTATGAGAAAAAGAACCCAGACAAAGGAGGCTGGGAGTGCCAGGGGCAGAGGTGTTTGATACATTCAACAGGGTGCTCAGGGAAGGTGAGGTCAGGTCTTTGTAAAGGGGGGGATGGAGGTGTGGGAGGAGCCAGAGGGTGTCAGAGGGAGTGTGCCTGGCCCCAGGGAGCCCAGGAGGGCAGCATGGAGGGAGAGGTGACAGAGGGGCAGGTGAGGGCAGCCATCAGGCCTCGGGGAGGACTTGAGCTTCCAGTCCAGGGAATTGGGGAGCCATGGAGGGCTCTGGACTGAGGAGAGATGGGCCTTGACTTCCATTTCTCGAGGAGTGTGAGCTCAAGGAGGGGGCAGAGGGCTCTCAGAATGAACTGATTTAAATCAGAAACAAGTAAAACCAGGGTGCTTTTTGCAGAATGGCCAGTTTTCTTCTGAGTTTGTCAGCTATTGGGGTGGGGCGGGGAGGGGGGAACCTCGAGAGCTAAAGGTCAAGGTTCACTATAGAGAAATAGAAGTGTGCCTTTTCTTGCAACCTGGGCGTGTGCCTTGAAAACTCATGGTGGCTGGCTCAGGTGCCTCCTCCTGTGTATTCCTCGTCACGGGCCTGCGAGCCAGGTGCCCGTGTCCCCGTTGCCAGGTGGGCAAGCCGGGGCCCGGTGAGGCTGAGTGCCTTGCCAGGCCCCCGGGGCCACCCCAGGCCGCCTTCCCCGCGGAGCACCTCCCTTGTCAAGCTTCCTTCCAGCCTGAGTCGCCCCTGGCTCGCCTTCGCCTTCTGTGGGACTTTGAAAATCAAGATGGAAATTACCAGGAGCCCAGCCGGCCATTCCACCTGCCTGCCCCGCTCCACCCTCCCTGTTCGGGTTGGCCTGGAAACAGCCTGCTCTGGCCAAATGGGTCAATTGAGAAGGAAGCATTTGCGGGTGGGCGTGGACGTGTGTTAACTTGGTTTTGCCCAAAAAATAAGGTGGTCTTGTCATGCGGGGGTGTGGGGGGGAGCACAGGAGTGCATGGACAGCTGGTAGGTCCCAGAGCGGCCCCAGGCCGAGATCGGCGAGGACCGTCCTCCTCCCCTGGCCGACCCAGGCCAGGCCTGGAGCACGCATCGTGGTCAAGAGCCACCTTCTCTGGCTCCCAAGGCCGCTGGGATGACCTGCCCACTTCCGGAGGAGGTTGGCAGCACCACGAGACGTCTGATCCCAAATGGAAAATTGAAACCATGATTCTCCGTCACTGCAGCCATTTGTCACTGGACAAGGACGCATATAAACAGCTTAATTGGAACCAGACCACCTTTCTCCCCCTCCCTCTGCTCCTTCCCAGGGCCTCCCCTGCTCACTTGAGGAAGGGAGCAAACATGGTGCAAGGTCAAAACAAAGGGCCTGTTTGCTACTCTTTGCTGAATCGAGCCTGCTAACCCACCCCATCTGGTCTCGCAACAGCCCATTTGTCCAGGAGAAGCTGGAGTTCCATCATTTGGCCAAGGAAACGCAGGCAAGGCGCAGAACCAAGGTCCCAGCCAAGCCTCCCCAGAGACCCAGCTGCCCCTTGTGAACATGGCGGTCGGGCTTGCCAGGGACCAGCACGCCTGCCTTGTTGGGTGCGCTCAGCCTCAGTCCCCCCCGCAGCCCCCAGAGTCCCCGTGGGGCACCTCCCTGCCTCGGAGACTCGTCACATGGCTGGTAAGTGCCAGAGCTGGACTTCACCCCCATGGGGCGTGACCCCTCTGAGACTCAGTTTCCCTCACTGTCTCAAATCTCAGTGCGCTGCCTTCTGAAGATGCTATCCTCGCGTCCCAAGCTTGTGCCATGAGCACTCTCTTCTTCATCCAACATCATCGGGGGGGCTAACTGAAGAGCTAGTAGCCCGTGGGTTAGAGGCCCAGCGTTGCCCCTTCTCGCTGTGTGGCCCTGGGCACGCTCCTTTTTTTTTTAAGATTTTATTTGCGAGAGAGACAATGAGAGAGAGAGAGCATGAGAGGGAGGAGGGTCAGAGGGAGAAGCAGACTCCCCGCCGAGCAGGGAGCCCGATGCGGGACTCGATCCCGGGACTCAGGATCATGACCTGAGCCGAAGGCAGTCGCTCAACCGACTGAGCCACCCAGGCGCCCCCCTGGGCACGCTCCTTCACCTTAACCTCTCTGTGCCTGTTTCCGTGTCTGTCCCGGGGTGGTGGGGGGGCGGGCAGGAACAGTACCTGGCTCAGACAGTGGTGACGGGGATCCTACGAGTGTGTGGGAAGTGCTTACGACAGCACGTGGGCACGTGCATGCCGCCGAGTCACCACAGCAAAGCCCTGCGAATGTGGCCGCTGACATTAGAGTAACACGCGAAGAGTCGTAAAAATAGCGGTGCAGCAACGAGCACGATACCGGTACCTGACGAGTGTGCAAGCGCGGGCACAGGGCGGGCAGCCCCGAGGATCGTGCCGTCAGCCTGGTTCTGCTCTCCGGGCTGTGCAGGCACGTGGGGGCGCCCGGGGGCGCGTGGCTGTGCGGGCGGGTGCGTGTGAGTAGAGGGAGAGCCCGGGGCAAGGAAGTGGGAGACGCGTGAACCCTCCCCCGTGACTGAGCCACTGTCCCCAGCGGCGATGTGATGCAGATGCAGCTTGAAGATGAAACCAGAGTGAGTGATGAAACGAGTGAGTGAAACAGACGGCCTGTTCCAGAAAGCTCGCTGTGTCACGAGTTCGTGCTGGGTGCCGCTCCCGGCTCTTCACAAATACGAGCGCATCGATCCTCATGACAGTCCCATGAGACGGACACCGTGTCTTCATCCCCATTTCACAGATGAGGAGACTGCCACAGAGAGGGTAGGCGACTTAGCTCATGTCACACAGCCTGGGGCAGTCAGGTGAGGAGCATGCCCCTCACCGGGGGTCCACACAACCCTCACCCAAGAGCCCAAGAGCTTGTGACGGCCACCCGTCAGAATCACGTGACAGGACGTGAGTGCTGACCGGATGCGGGGGCGTCAACTTCATCGCGCACTTAATCCTCCAAACTTGGCTCAGAATGGCTGTCCTGGTTTCCAACTCGTGGGTCAAAACGAGAAACACGGTCTTCAGAACCAACAAGTCACGAAAGACAAAGATAGGCCGAAGGACTGTTCCAAATTAGGGGGACGAGAGAGACTGGGCCCTGAACCCCAGAGGCAGGGACGGCCATGGAGCACCTCCCGGAGGCCCTGGCCACCGCGACCCGGTCCTCGGGCTGGGTGATCATACTCATCACGGGAGACTGAAGACGCCGTCACGCTCTGACAGCCCAACGTCCCCATGAGATGTTCGGCGTCCCGACGTGGATCGTGCTATTGTAGGGAAGGGATTTAGGAACGGGACAGACTGGTGTCTGCACTTGACTCTCGAATGGGATGTGAATAAACACGCACCCATACACAGAAAGTGCTACAGCTACAGGACAAATGCAAACAGTTGGTGAATCTGGGCGAAGGGTGCACAGGAATTCCCTTTATTATCCTTGCAACTTGTCTGTAAGTTTGAAATTATACCAAAATAAGAAGTTACAGAATATAATAACCAAGCACAACCCCAAAAAAGGCACCGAATCCAGGTCATCACAAGTGCATTCTGGAGCTCTCACTCGGGCACGGACGTCCCCAACGGGGAGGCACGTCTGTGCCTTCTCAGCCCACCTGCTGGACATCATCACGCTCAGGTGGGCAGCCTGCAGGTGCCCCAGACACCCTCACTGCCTGCCCCCAGCTCCAGTGGAAACAAAAGCATCTCCTGGGTGCCAGGCACTGGAGTGGACCCCAGCGGCCCCGTGGCCAATGAGACAGACCCGCCCCTGCCCTCCAAGGACCAACAGACACAGGACAAGGATGAGGAGGCTCTAAGGCGGAGGTGCAGGTGCTGAGGGGGCCCCGCCGGCCTAGGGCAGGGTGGGAGTTGGAAAGGCTTCTGTGGGCGCCTGGGTGGCTCAGTTGGTTAAGCGACTGCTTTCGGCTCAGGTCATGATCCTGGAGTCCCGGGATCGAGTCCCGCATCGGGCTCCCTGCTCGGCAGGGAGTCTGCTTCTCCCTCTGACCCTCCTCCCTCTCATGCTCTCTGTCTCTCATTCTCTCTGTCTCAAATAAATAAATAAAATCTTAAAAAAAAAAAAAAAAAAAGGAAAGGCTTCTGGGTGGGAATAGTTGTGCAGGAGGAGAGGGAAAGCTAGGGGAGGAGGGAAGGGGGCAACGTGTATCCCGGCAGCTCTGTGCAATAGGTACTATTAGCCCCTTTTGTAGGTGGGAACACAGGTTCCAAGTGTGTAATTCGCTCGCCCGTGGTCTCGGGGCTAGGGTGGGCAGCCCTGGGATTCGCACCTGAACACTGCCACCCCCCTTCCTGTAAGAAGGAGGGGTGACGTCTGCAGGGAGATGGAGCCCACTAGTGCCCAGGGCAGGGGGCACTGGGCCCAGGGCTCCACCCTTGACCTGCCCCCTCGACTCTGGTCTTCCCCCTGCCAGAGCAGCTCAGACGTCCTGGGAGCGGGGAGCACAGCAGGTGTGGACCTGCAGGTGCGGAATCTGGGCGTGGCCCGGCCCAGCTCCGTGGTGTGTAAGCCCCGGATGGTGAGGCTAAGCCTCCCTGGTCTTGTCTCTCGAACAGACACTGATAGTGCACAGAGCCTTGGCTGCGTGCTCGACAAGCGTTCTAACAACAGCGGCGTTGTTGAGCAGAGTGGCGACCGTTTCGGGGCTGAAACACTTCATCATCCTCTCCATTTGTGGCCCAGATGCGACGGAACTGGGTCCAGATCTTACCGTTTGGCCCCCTCCTTTCCTTCCAGACTGTGTGGGTTTGTTTTTCCTCCTGTTGCTTTGCCAAAAGCCAGAGTAACAAACCCCACCACCTGCCACTTGGTAAGAGGAGAAGGATTTTTTTTTTTTTAACACTGATTGCAGCAGGAAACCCTGAGGTGGGGACAACCTCACACTCTCCACGTGTCACCCCACAGTGGCCTCTTCCTGTGTCATTTTGGACACTGGCCCCGGGGGCCCCGTGACCTAACCCCCAAGTATAGCCAAGCAGAGGGGGCTTAGAGGCTGGCCACCCGGAAGAGACCGGCAGTTTCCTTGTTGGGCTGGGCCTGTGGCCTCAGGCGACCCGGCAGCTGTCTTTCAGAATGGCCCCAGGTGGGGTCAGCTGTGGGTGTGCATGCACACACGCGCGTGCACGCACAGATGGGGGCCCCAGGCAGCTCACTCACTGATAACGACAGCCAGTGATTGCTCTAGTCATGGCCCAGACAAGTGTGTCTCCAAACCGAGCCGGGAGCGAGAACAGCGCGGCGGGGCTCCGCTTGGAACCCGGATACCCTCCCACGCCCAGGAGCAGGGAGCGCACTTTACCCAGCGGGGATTCGGGGGACCGCTGTCCCCAGTCTCCACTTCCTGCTGAGCTGTGTCCCCCGAATCTGCTAGACCAAGCACCAGATCCGTCTCCCTGATAAGAAAATCGGGGTGATCACGCCATCCTCAGCACTTAGGGTGGCAAACACCTAAATTTCGTGGGTATGTCGAGGGATCGCCTGTTGCTTGGTGATCACTGATCCCACATTCTCCCGAGAAGGCAAGGTTGAAGAAAGCAGCCATGCCTCCACCCTGTGAATGACAAGGCCACACAATCACCGTGTTTATGGGTGGTGCTGAGTGTTGGCATTCATTCCATCCGCGGTGCGTTTTCAGAGTGTGTGCTCTCTGTACGGACAGAGTGGTTCCCAGAGGCACCGTGACGGGGAGAGGGCAGATGGCGGGCCCACAAGCACCTACGAGCACATTGGTGGGTGGCACGTGGTGCCACGGGGGGCCGTTTGCATGTGCAGACAGGGAGGCTTCCTGGAGGAGGAGCCTGGTCTAGATCCTAGGAGCAATGAGCTACAGACATTGAAGCTTCAATCTTGAGGGGGGGTTGGGGGGGTCAGATTTGCATTTTGAAAGCACGTTCCAGCGAGAGTGTGAAAAGTGGGTTGTTGGGATCAGGAATGGAAGCCAGAAAACAAGTGGTGGCCATTGCACAGGCCTGGGGAGACGCCAAAGCCAAGAATTTCTAAGGTGCTTCCCTCCGTGTCTGAGCCGGCAGCAGGCAACTTGGGGTGGCAGCCATGGGGGTGCAGAGAAGTGGGTGTGTTGAGAGAGATTGGGGCGGCAGTGTGACAGGACTCGGGGTACATGGGGTTTGGGGAGAGGAGGAAATAGGGTCAAAGCCGCCTCCAGCGGGTCTGACTTAATTAGCTGAACTGGACCGATGGTCGTGTCTGTCAGTCCAGGTAACTCTAGGTTGGGGAGGGAGAGGAAAAAAAAACACATTTGTCATCATAAGTTAAAAAAGAAAGTGTGATCTGCAGTATAGTATTATTTTCCTTTACAGCATGTAGAAAAAACACAGAAAACAACTTCGCTAACGGTTAACAGGGGTTCTCTGTGAACAGGAGATCGTCCTCTCACTTTTCTCTACTTCCCGAGTAGTCTTTGATGATCATGTGCTAATACTATGATTAGGGAAGAACCACATGAAAACATACATGTTTTCCATGAAATCCATGCTGCGGACGGAGGTCGTGTTTCCCTCTGCCCGCCCCCCCCCCCCCCCGAGAATAACTGGCTGGTGGGAGTCGGGAGAGGGGCTCCGGGAGCAGGGATGCGGTGGCTGTCGGTGGCACCTCAGCCCTGTCCACCAGGCTCGGCCCTCACGGTGCTCCAGCCCTTCAATCCGGGTCTGCCGACTGCAGTCTGAATTCCCAAAGCTCAGTGTAACTGTGGCATTTCAACTTCCTCCTTACGTTTTCTTCCTTTCTCCCAAAGAAACGTGCAGAGCCAACCATAGCCTGGCGTGGTGGACATTTTCCCACAGCTCTTGGGCCTTTCGAAAAGCGAGAGGCGTTCCCTCCCCTGGCTTCCAGAGCCGGGAGACAGCTCTGTTTTGTTTCATCCCTGGCCCCGACGAGATAGGGTCTGGGTGGGAAGAGCCACTTGGAGGAAACCTCCACCGAGGCACCACGTGTTTGCTGGGGGAGGGACACGAGATTGCTGGGGTGCTTGGAAAGCGTGAGCCTGAGACGGGGCCTGGCGCCTCGGGGCCCGTGACCTTCGGGAACGTTCTGCGGAAGCCCTAGCTGCGCTCCGGGGAGAGGGACTGCGCCGCTCCCCCAGACAGTGAGAAAGGGCCCCCCTCTGCTTCCTGGAGGAGGAGTCTGGTCTAGATCCTGCACCGGCGGCCTCTGCTTCTGGGGGTGCAGGGCTGTGAGCCGGGTTCCCGCGCCAGGAGCCCGGCACGCAGCCAGCGGGCGCGAGAGGCGACCGACCGTCCCTCCTTGAAGAAGGTGGGAGGACAAAGTCCTTCTGCCTGGCTGAAACGGTGATAGGAGCAGGAATGGGAGCAGGAATGCTAGGAGGAGGAGTCCTGACGGTAACGATCCGAGGAGAACCTGCAGGAAGCACGGGGTAGTAACTAGCGGCGCTGGTCACAGGCTCTTTTGCGGCAACGCTGGCGGTCAGAGGGGAAGGGCCGTGGAGTCACACCGGCAGCAACATTCACAGCTGCAGCAGTAACAGCTGGGGCACCAGCAGGGAGAGAGGAGTGAGCGCTGTCCGCCCCGGCCACGGTCCCAGAGGCGCAGTGAAGGTAGTGGGCGAGGTAACGACCGGCCGGGTAACCACAGGCGGGGCAGCGGGCCGATCGTTACCCCGGGAGTAGTCCTCGCGTGCCCGTATCACCGAGCATCACTGTGTGCCGCGCCCCGAGCCGAGCACCGTGCGGGACAAAGCCACGCAGATGCTCCATCCTCGCAGAGCTTAAATTGCCTTCTCCTGCGCTTCTGTCCTTGAGGACGTGGAGCACTTCGTGGGGGTCAAGGGGCTGAGGAATAAGGGAGGGTCCTCCTTGTCAGGCCTGGTGCCCCCTGGCCCATTCTGTGGAACACTCAGTTCATCCTTGGCTCCAACCTCCCCATCATCCAAACTTCCCCTCGGAACCAGTTACATAAGTGTTCCCTGAGGCTGGAAGCTTCCAGATGGCCGTGCGGCCCACCCTACCAGCTGCTCCCCGGGTGTCGGCCCTGGCCACTTTCCTGGGCCCGGAGATCCTGGAGTGGCGTGACACAGAGCAGCTGCTGAAACATGGGGGGGCCGGGCGTGCTGAGTGCGCACATCAGCCCCCCGAGAGCCTCTGTGTGCTCCCCGCCCTTCAGCAACTGCGCCCAGGGGCAGAGCCGGGTCCCTGTGACCCTGGACATCTGGGCCCATAGCACAGACCAGCCTCGAGGAAGGCACGCTGGTGACCTCCCCTCACCAGAACAGTCCGCCCTTGTCCCTCCTGTTTTGCCTGGACACGTTCCTGCTCCCTCTTGTGTGATGAGCTTCCTCCTGCCTACACTCAAATCATTTTCAGGGCCACGTCCAGGGAGCATGGGTTTCCAGACCCCCAGGTCGGTCAGAATCCTTGGAAAGCAGGTTTAAAATGCCCGCTGAGGGGGCGCCTGGGGGCTCAGTCAGTGAAGCGTTTGCCTTCAGCTCAGGATGTGATCTCAGGGTCCTGGGATCGAGCCCCACGTCCTGCTCCCTGCTCAGCGAGGAGTCTGCTTCTCCCTCTCCCTCTGCTCATGCTCTTTCACTCAAATAAGTAAATAAAATCTTTTAAGAAATAATAGAATAATACAATGCCCGTTCAGGGGCGCCTACCCAGGCAGTCCGATCCCATAGGTCTGGGAGTGGGCTCGGGATCTTTATTTTGGACAATGTCCCCAGGTGTTTTGATGCAAGTCTTCCTCAGGCCACGCTTGGAGAAACACGGACACAGATGGTACATTCTCCCTTTACATGACAGGTGATAGATACACGGGGGAGGGTACTATTTTCTCTCTCTCTCTCTAGATATATTTATGTGGTTAGCCGTATGTAGATATATTGATATGTATTGTATGAGTTTCCTATGGCTGCCATAACGAAGGATCACAAACCACACAGCTTAAAACAACAGAAGTATACTCTCCCATCCTCTGCGGGCCACAAGTCCAAATCAGGTGTCACCGGGTCACCTCCCTCTGAAGGTTCTAGGAGAGGGTCCTTCCTGCCTCTTCCGGCTCCCGGGGGCCCCAGGTGTCCCGTGGCCTATGGCCCCTTCCTCCAATCCCTGCCTGTCTTCACACGGCCTCTCCCTTGACCATGTCTGCTCCTTATCTGTGTTTTAGGAAGACACCTGTCCTTGGGTTTAGGGCCCACCCAGATGATCTCATCCTGAGTCCTTAATTACAACCACAAAGACCCTATTGCCAAATCAGGCACCTTCACGGGCTCTGGGGGTCAGGATGTGATACATACAAATTGCAAAGTGTCTCACAAATTGGCCTTTGAGCTGAAGGACAGGAAAGGCACCTGAGCTCGGGTCCATCCCCAGGATGGCGCCTCCGGCTCTGCCCCTGGCCCCCCTTTGGACCAGACCCGCCACGCCCTGCAGTCGGCTGCCTGCTTGATCAAATGGTGGATTTCCCTTAAAGACCACAACTTCCAGCTGGTGTCTGCCTGTCAGCAGCTCCATCTCCACCCTCACGGCCTCCCTCCCTCCCCGGCCTCTCCTCCTGCTCTTCTGCTGTCCCCTCTGACAGCTGACCCGGGGTCCCTTCCCTCCTCGGTGGATCTGTCCTCCCTAGGAGAGCTCATCGCATCCCTGGCTTCAGGTGCCCTTGACGCGAGGCACCCCTACACCGTCTTCAGCTCTTGTCTCTTCTGAGGTCCGTAGCCTTCTAGGACCAGCAGGCCACTGGCCTGTCCCCTTGGACACCTTCCTGACCCTTCAGCTTACGGGTTGTCAAGGTAGCAAGCCTCCTAGCCTGTCTGCACCTGCATGGCCATGTCCGTGAGATAAGGATTAGTGGAAACTCTGACCTGGGAGGGCCTCACGGGAAGATAAAGCGGTGAAGCTGAGCACAGGGTAAGCACTCAGAATCGGAGGTTGGTGTCTTATTGGGCAGCTGTGAAGCCACACCCCACGCCTCCAGGTCAGGAGCCCAGGGCAGCTGGGAGGCAGGACCCCGGCCAGGTTCCCCCACATTCCAGGCTCAGAGGAGAGAGTTGCCCTCCAGGGGTCTGGAAAGACACCACTGCCCCTTCCTTCTCCAGCCCATGAAACAAAGCCAAGGGGGAACCTTCCTGCCCTTTAGTGATGAGCTCTGGGATTGAGGAGTAATCTCCCCGGAGGGGACAATCAGGGACTTGAACTTACTCGTACTAAAGTACAAATGACTGACAGCAGATGAGTTACCAAGAAAGAGCAAGTACGGGAGGCTGGCCTGAAGGGTCCTGGAGCAGGTCCCCTGGCTTGAGTCAGCAATCAAGGGGCACCTCCCAAAGGAGGGGGTGCAGAATTGCCCACCACTAGGGGGCAGCAGAGCACCAGGGAATCAATTCATAAAGCTAAATCCAGGGGTCCGAATTAATACTCGGATAAGTTGCAAAACTCCTCCCCTACCCCCGTCTAGGGAGCCCCTCTTCTTCCTTCCAAACGAGTGTGTGCTTCATTAGCGTATCCTCCGTAGCATGCCAGGCGGAGGTCCAGAAAGGTCCAAAGCACCTCACTCGTGAGTCAAGGAAGGTTCCTACAGAAAAGCCCAAGTCCGCAGACTTTCTCAAAGCGGGGAACCCCGGCCGGCAGCACCGGCCTCACCTGGAAGCTTGTTGGAAATGCAGATTCTCTGGCCCCGCCCCAGACTGACAGCTTCAGAATCTCTGGGGGCAGGGCCTGGCCGTGGGGGTTTAAACAGACCCTCCCCGGGGGACTCTCTGGAGGCAGCTCAGCCTTGAGAAGTACTGCTTTTGATGAATCGGTACTGGGAGCAGTACTGATCATCATCAAATAAAGCAGCGATTTATTTGCAGACATATGTCGATGTGGCCTTGGGAAGGAGAGGAAGAACGCGGTGGGATGCAGCGTCCTGCAAGGTGGTTGGTCTAGAGCGGGGGATCCACCGGTGGCGGTCACTGGGATGGATGAGCGAGTCGGTTATGGTCGTAGAGCATCGGGACCCAGCCCAAGCAATTTCCAGAAGGGGGAGTGAGACAGTGGCCTCGGGGTTCTGGTTCTCCACGATGAGCCATAGATGCGGCTAAAAAGGAGTAAAAAGGAGCTGCAGGGCCTTTTCCAGGAGCTAGAACGAGTAGAGCCCGCCCTTCGGGAGGCATCAGGAAGAGAGGGTTCAAATTCCTGCTCCGCACCTACAAGCTGGGCCTTGCTGCTCAGTGACTCAACCTCTCTGATTCCTCCGTCCCTGTCCCTGAACAGTGGGGACAATGACAGTACCCACGGCCAAATAAGCTGACTGTGAGGATGGAATTAAATAATTCCTGGGACCCCGGGCTCATAGTCGACACTCAACAAGTGTCCGTGAATCTTCTTAATAAACAGGTCATGTATGGTGGAACCACTTGTGTTTTCCCAGTCCGGTGGTTTCCAAGGTGAAACAGACTTCCCGTATGACCCAGCGATTCCATGTGTAAGGAGACACCCACTTAGGTCCCCATGGAAACCCACCTCCAGATGCTCCCAGGAGCTCTTCAGAGCAGCCAGCAAGGGGACCCAAGGATGAGGTCTGAGGTCCCTCCTGCTAGAAGCATACCTGGGCTGTAAAGATGAGTGAGGTGCAGGCAGGCCCGCCACCGCGGACACCCCTGGACAGCAGCCTGCCCCGTGAAAGACACCGGTCACAAACCAGGCCTCCATTCATACGGAGTGTCCACAACAGGCAGATCCAGAGACGGAAAGCAGATTCGTGGTTGCAGGGGCTGAGCTGGGGGTCGGGAGATTGAAGGGGACGGCTAAGGGAATGGGGTAATGACAGGTTCTAGAATGGACTGCACGGCTAGCATGACTTTTGAATATGCCCCGAACTATTGAGTCGTACACTTTATTTTTATTTATTTATTTTTTAAAGATTTTATTTATTTATTTGAGAGAGAGAATGAGATAGAGAGAGCATGGGGGGGGGGTCAGAGGGAGAAGCAGACTCCCCGCCGAGCAGGGAGCCCGATGCGGGACTCGATCCCGGGACTCCAGGATCATGACCTGAGCCGAAGGCAGTCGCTTAACCAACTGAGCCACCCAGGCGCCCGAGTCGTACACTTTAAACGGCTGAGCTGTGTTGTGTGTGCATTAGACCTCACAAGAGCTGTTAAAAACCCCACATTTTCCCCATGAGATGTCCTAAAGCTATTTTTGTTCTTAGTTGGGGGTTGGGGGGGCGGGTATCCTGTGAACATTTTAATTTTTCCCAAATTGACTGCTAAGCAAAAAAATTTAGAAAAGGTATTCGAGCTCAATTTTGTCTCCAAGGGAGAGGGCTCTGTCATGGGCCCCTCGTTCGAGGTCAGGCCCCCATAACAGCAGAGCGAAACAGCCCCTCAAATTGTGAGTTGTTTTTAAAGGCTGCGGACCATCCAGATGCATTTTGTCTGTAAACACTGTGCAGACCAGGGCGGGTTAAGCCCCTAGGATCTTCAGGGTCTTGGGGTTAACATATCAGAAAAATTCCAGCATGTCCTGACCCAGGAAGGCAAGTCCAGATCCACAGCTGTCCTTGAAGGCAGTGCCAGGGTGGCTTGCCCAGACCTTATCTCCAGAAGGAAATGTCCCCACCCTGCTCCAGTGTTTGTCCAGAAGGAGAGGGTCCAAGCGGAGCCGCTGTGGGCCAGAGGGAAAGTCACCAGGGAAAGGAGGGGCTCCTGGCACGGGGGCTGAAGGATGCTCTGTTCCCTGCCTCCTCTGCTGTTCAGAGCTTCCCCTGGCTTCCCATCACCCTCCCACGGCCTTCGGGCTTGTTCGGGGTGGGGGTGCGCTCAGGTCCTATAGCCTGCCCCTGTCTGCCTATGCAGACTCTCCTCAGCCCTGACGCTTCTCCCCGCTGCCCACACCCCTGGGCCTTTGCACGGGCTGTCATGGGAAGGCTCCACCAGGTCCTGGCTGCATGCCCTCGGACAAGTCACTCCCTCCAGGGCCTTGGTCCCCACCGCAGCGTGAGGAGCCTCGGCAGGCTGCTTGTGAAGAACCCATTTGGTAAAGCATGCCCAGATGGACATGACTCTGACAGGCTCCCACCTACGAGGTGGCTCCTCCAGACTCGGCCTGCTGACCACCCATTCCCTTCCAGCTGGAGTTTCCCTCCTGCCTTACCCCCAGAACCTTCCAGAATGTCCAGGCACAGTGGGGCTCCCAAGCTCATCTATGATAGTCTGGTGGCCTGTTTGCTCTTTGGTCACAGCGTCCACCCCTGGAGGGCTGGGTACCCGTTGCAGTCCCCCCAGCATGCCCTGCCTCCCTGCGCCTGGCCTGTTGCGGGCTCTCTGCAAAGGTGTTCCCTGGAGTGAGTCTCCAGAATACTCTCTCTGCCATTATCTCTCTGGGTCTTCACCAGTTCCTGGAGGCAGGAAACAGGCCATTGGTCCTTGTGGACCACTGAGAAACTGAGCCTCAGGGGACTGGGCTGAAGGCCGGCCTCCTCCTCCTCAGCCTCCTGGGATTTCCGAGACAGTGGGACGGGGCCACCGGCCGGGGGTGCAAGGTAGGGCCTGGCACAGCTCCTCAGATGCTGTTTAAGCGAAGCCGCCAGGCCCGGCCAGGGCAAGAGGTCACGTGTCCTTTGGCCGAGGCAGACCTGCTCCCCGGGCTCAGGCTGTGTGTCTGCTGATTGATCAGTGCTGGCCCCGAGCAGGCAGCCAGCCAGGGCTGGACCAGCTGCTCTGCCTCCCCGCCCAGCCTGAGACCCAGCGCGCCTGCTCTGTTTATCTCCGATGGCAGGAAAACAGGTCCTAGGGGACCCTGAGGGCCACCCTTTTGGAGGCAAACGTGGACAAGCTGTTTAGGCCGGTGAGAGGACATGGGTTTTTGTAGCCAACTCCTGCAACAGCGCAGACTGGGCAATGGAATGGTCTAGAGAGTGGGGCCTGGCTCCTCCCTACAAGGTGACCTTGGGAAAGCAAGGACTCCCTCCACCCGTGTCCCTACCCAAAACAGGGGCAAGAGGTGCATAATGACACGCTTATTCTGAAGGCCAGTCATGGGGGGAAGTGTTGGGCACAGGCCTGGACGCAGAAGTCCTTGGTTAATGTTCCTCATTTATAAAAAGTTTGCTTATTTGTAAAATTTCTCCGAAGTCCTCAAGGAAGAGGCAGAGTGAGAGAAAGCTACAGTTTCGGGATGGGGAGGATTGGGGGTTCCTGTGTGAGGGAGGGTGTGGATGGCAGGGTGCTGCTGGAAGCCGGGGCACCAGGGGAGTGGGGGGATGGGGCTGGTGAGAGAGGTTTTTGGGGGGCCCGGGGGAGTCACTGAGAGTGAGCCGCTCTGGATGGCTGAGCCCATCCCGTGGGAGAACAGGACAGAAGTGTGTGTTGTGCACTGGTACAGTGGGGGATGGGGCGCGTCCACTTTAGTGCATTCTCAAAGCTCCTCGGTGGCTGCGGGGAAGGCTGACTGTTTCTTTGAGGGAGGGAGCAACTTGGGGAGCCCCAGGGGTCTGTGGACTTATCTGGTTACATATCACTGTCACTAGCTGACCGTGGGGAAAGCCAAGTCTGTGCTTGGTGGAGGGTGGTTCCCAAAAGGGGTCTTTATGACCCCTGAAGGCCTGGTCCAAGTCTGCGCTTGGCTCCCACATGGTTTCTGGGTCACAGTTTCTGGGGATTGGAATGTGGACGTCTTTGGGGGCCATTATTCCGCCTTCCACATACTCTCTATCTGCATGGTCCATACCAAATAAAGTTGTCGGAATATTATTCACATAACTTCAAGTTTAGGGTTTGAACATAACAACTTCTCTTCCTACAGATGCCACCAATATCCACCCCCTTCTTCCTTGAATGATAGAACGCCTCTGCTTCACTGGGCCTAAGACTGCTCTTTTCTTAGCCTCATCTGGCCCACGGAGCGGGGGCAGGGGTGGTTTGTGGCACTGCTGGGTGGTGCCTTTAAAAAGAATGAGCGTGGCTCCCTTTGCCTTTTCCTCCTTCCCATTACCTGGGATGTAGACATGATGGCAGGATCTGCAGCAACCACTTTGGATCCAGAGATAAAAACCCCGTGCTGAAGCTAGCAGAGCTGCCCTCCTAGCCCTGGACCCACCTCCCTCTAGATGGTGAGAGAAATACTATCTTGTTTAAGCCAAAGGTATTAGGGGGTCTCAATGCTGTGGGTACACAGTACCCTAACTTAGACACATGGACCTATGTATCTGAGAGGCTGCCTCAACCCTCACTTTGCCAGTGACCCCAAGGGCCTCTGCCTCCTCTGTCTCACACCTCACCACCGCTGAGTTTGTGGAAACTACAGGCAAGATCATCAAACCTTCCTGACTCCGGCAGAGAGGAGATGTGGCCAAATGTTCGTTGCATGCTCAAAGCCCTGGCCACAGGCCATTGGCATCACCTGGGAGCTTGTTAGACATGCTCACATCTTCTGCATCCGCCTCTGCACTTAACGAGACCCTGGGACGTCTGATATTAGCTCTTCAGGGCTTTGTGTTCAAGCTGCCGCTGGATCCCCAGGGTTGTCCTTTGGGCTCCTCATGAGGGAAACGGGAAGCAGGTGGGTCTAGGTTCCCCACCCCTGCTTTAAAAAGTCAACAGCACATTTTTTGGTTCATTTGAGGAGGTTCTGCATAGATTAATTGGCTAAAGCAGAAGGATCTGAAAGTCCTGGTCCTGGGCTGGGTCCCCTCCGATGGCCCCTGCAGGGACTGCCAGAGGTGCCAGGCATGAGGCAGCAGAGAGGCTGCGACAGCGGAGTTTGGGTTCCCAGGGCTCTCTCGGGCCTCATTTGACAGTTTCCCCATTTCCTTTGGAGGAGGCCATCTCCATGGGTGGCAAGGCCTGGAGTCTCATCTCCCGGGGCATTTGAGATTCTTACTTCTATGTAGTGTTGTTTTTAGATCATTTTCATTCATTTGCTTAGTGGATAAATGTTTACTGTGTGTTAAACACTGTGCATTGGGAATAATGCACTGTTTATACCCAACAAGCTTACCTCGTGGAGGTCACATTTTCCTACATGCGTGTCCAGGAAAGAGACATCAAGTCAAAGGGAATAGCCAGTGCAAAGGCCCTGAGCTCAGAGGTGCCAGGAGAGTGTGTGGAGCGTTGTGGCCAGCTGGAGCGCTGTGAGTGAGGGGAGGCAGCAGGAAGGATGCACGGAGGTGGAGCAAGCACAGATATATGGGGGTGGCTGGGCTGGTGTAGCAGATCTGCTGGATACCCCCTGTCTGTGTCCCCTCTGAACTCACCATTGCTGTTCATGCCAACAGCTTCTTAGCTGTGGTGCATGGTAAGAATGTCTGAGGCATTCTCTGGCTGCAGGAGTAAGTTCACCATGCATCAGGGGCCCCAGAAGAGCCAGAGAACTGGTGACCAACTTGTGCCAGTTTGCCCAGGACACTCCTGTCTCTAACGCTCAAAGTCTCGGAGCCCAGGAAACACCTTAGTCCCAGGCAGACTGGGATGGTTGGTCACCGTATGGAGGAGTTAATGTCCCGGGAGCAGTCCTCTAGCAAGGAAGGACAAGCATGCGTATATAAACCCTGGCTCCCTGCCCTTCACACGGGGTACTCCAAGTTGTCCCCTGGGGTCCCCAGCAGGATGCCCACTCGGGACGCCTGTCATTCCCCTGCCCCACCTCCCTTCTACTTCCCTCCCTTGTGCTTCCTGGGAACACATACCCCATCAACTATTTGTACCAAATCCTCGTCTCAAGCTCTGCATCTGGACGACACAACCTGAAACATAAAAGGCAGAGGGGCTAATGAATACTGTGGGGAGACTAAGCCACCCTTTTGAGCTGCCCCTGTCTTGTGGGGAAGGATCTTGGAATTTGGGGGTGTCCCTGTCCTGAGTCCCCTCCAGGCCTGTGCTGAGCTTGGCCTTGAGTCAGAGCGCACATTACAGCTGAGAAGCCAGAACCACGTGCTGCCTCCCCAGACACTTAGGTCATCCCAGCTGCTCTGCCATCTCGGCCTCCCCAACAGCCCTTCATCAGTCCCTTTTCAGCAGGAGGCAGCCAAGTTCGTGGCCAAGGGTAAGTGGTCTTTGTCCTCAGGCAGCAGGGTCGCTGCCAGGAACCCCTGGGCTGAGAGGCAGCTCCCTGCCCGCTGCCAGGCTCTCTAAGGCCCAGTCAGCATCTCCGTGCTGACTCTGGCCTGTGTGCTCAGCCATGGCTTGGTTTGGAGCCTGGGAGCCGACACTGGCCTGCTGACCTGGCCTGCCCTTGCTCCCTCTCTCCTTCACTTGGCTCTGCTAGTGCTGACCTCGAATCCCTTTCCTGGCCCCCAGCCCCGGCCTCTGCAGTCCTCTTGCCTTGGGATGCCCAGATGTGCTGACGGCCTTCCTAGGGCTGCAGCGGCCCCTCCCCGTGCTCTGACCTGCAGGGGCTTTGACTGAGCCCGCACGCTCGGGCCGGTGTGACCCTCTTGGGCCAGCCGGGTGGTTGCGGCCGCTCTGAACCAAGGCCAGGGGACTCCCCTTGCATCGCCTCCCATGGGATGGCAGCTGCTGGAGCGCAGCTCCCAGCGCAAACACGTCCTCTGGACGCATGTCAGGCGGCGAGCAACCCTGCCTCCCCCGCGGCCCCCTCCCCACGCTCGTGGCAAAACCCAAGCCTTGCGACTGCCCCAGTCCGGGTTTGCAATGCTGGTGGCCGCAGGGAAACCTGCCCTTTCCGCTCTAATGACCATTCCGGAAACCCCTTTCCCCCAATGCCTGAAGTGGGTCCTGCCTTACCATGAGCTCGCGGAGAGTTCTTTTGTTCTCCAACTAGCTTCACACACTTGGCCAAATCAAGATTTTTTTTCTCTCTCTCTCATAGCGAGGCAAGAGTAACTCGATTGTGAGGTCTGCAAACTGCTTTCTTCGAAAGGTGCCCCCCCTCCCCGTTCCTTCCTTTAGATGAAAAGGTTCTTTTTTTTCAAGATTTTTATTTATTTATTTGACAGAGAGAGACATAGCGAGAGCAGGAACACAAGCAGGGGGAGCGAGAGAGGGAGAAGCAGGCTTCCTGCCAAGCAGGGAGCCCAATGCGGGGCTCGATCCCAGGACCCTGGGATCAGGACCTGAGCCGAAGGCAGTCGCTTAACGACTGAGCCACCCAGGCGCCCCTGAAAAGGTTCTTTTAGATTCAAAAGACAACTTTGCCTTCAGTGCACTGTGTGCCCTGGAGCCCGCAGACGCCTTATCCCTCCTGCAGCCTCTGTTCTGTAATAAGTCGCTTCCGCTTCCGAGACAGGAATCCAGGTGTCGCCCAGGTCCACCTGGGGCCCTTGCGCTCAGAGCCGAGGTATTAAAGCCCAGTGAGGAGGAGCCCTTTGTGGTTCAGAATATTTCCGTGTTACAGGAGTAGTGACTGTGACCATTTTTAAGTGATTCCGAAGTGCCGTGCTCAATCTCCGTCATGCTCTCGACCTCCCCATGAGGTGCTCCAACGGCTGTCCCCATTTTATGGATCAGGAAACAGAAGCTCAGAAAGCTTAAGTGATTTGCCCAAAGACACACAGCAGGACTCAGACCTCGATCTATCAGAGAGGGCCAGAGGGGCCCCTGGTGATTCATTTTGGAGTCTCTGGAGATTGCTTTTGGAATCAGGGTTTGTTGTACTCTTCCGTCTTCTTGTGGGCTTTGTTTTCCCAAATCAAAACCAGTTGTTGTTGTTTTTGATTTAGTTGGGTCCTAGTAGGACCTCCCGAAAGCAGGAGGAGATGCCTTTCCAGAATGAATGGAAACCATTTACACAATAGTTGTCAGATGAGTTAGCAGGCAATAAATCATATAGAATAATGCTTGAAAAGCTGAAATAAATCTGTGTGGGCAGCTGGTTTAACCCCTAAATTGGTTCCAGCCTTTAAAAAAAACAAAAACAAAAACAAACTTTTTCTCTCTTTTTCTTGTTTATTTCAGCTTTTTTTTTTTTTTCTTACGCATATTTTCTAGACCTGGCTCTCTGTGGTGGTGCTGATGAGTTAAACCGTTCTGCTTATCTAAATGCTAATAAGGGCCACCCTTATTAGCTCCTGATTAGTTATTAGCTCCTTATTAGTTATTAGCTCCTTATTAGTTCCTGAGTGTCTTCATTCAGGCACACACACTGAGGTGGCCAGGAGGGGTGTCCACATGGGAGCGGTTCACAGAGGGGGCGCAGGCCGTTGCACCCACTGAGCTCCGCCAAGCCCCTTGCTGTCAGGGGTCCCAGCCCAGACCTCCTGAAGCCATAGTGCCCGGGAATCTGCATTCCCGGCCCCGCGTTAGACCCGCTGCTCCCCGCCGGGAGGAAGCCGGGGTGGACAGGAGGCTCTGCTGAGGCCTCCACCTAGGTTTGTTCCCCCGAGACACAGTTCTTCAGAATGGTGTAGGGTTCCAGCACCCCTGGCCCGGCTGGCTGGGTGGCCACGCCTACCCCAGGGCAAACCTCTGTCGATTTGGGAGCAAAGGAGAATATTCCAAATATTCCACGACCACCTTCATCATCACCTCAGCGTGGACAAGTCACTTCTGCCCATTTCCACTTCCTTTTCCTTCAAAACATCAAAAATAATGTCTGAGAAAAGTTAGGAACTCTGTCATCCACGTGTTTCTGAGCGCACAGACAATAGAAGGAACCCCTGGAGTCAAGACAAACCCTTTCTCTGGGGCTCCCATGGTTCATCCACTCGTCCAACAAACCCTTCTCTGAGCTTCTACCACGTACGAAACGCAGACCCGGAGGGACAGATGGACAGGAGCCAGCCAGCCATGCCCCTGCCTGCCCGGGGCCCGACGGCCGGGAGACACCCTGTGTGATAAATTATGGAACCAGGGGCTCAGAGGGCTCACAGTGGGCTGTGACCCAGTTTAGGAAGCTGGGGCCTGTGTCCCCCGAGAGCTGAAGGGGGCGGGCAGTGGAGTGAAGGGGGCTGGGCTGGCATTCCTAACAAGGGCAACAGTGCAGGGAAGGCCCTGTGGTAGGAAGGGGCTTGGAACGTATTAGGGTACAAAGCCAGTAGAGGGTCTGGTGAGATGGCATAAGATGAGGCCTCATGCACCACGAGAAGGTTCCAGAACACCCTGCCCGTCCTGCTCGTCTCCGGCCGTATGTGGGACAGGATCCAAGCGGGATCTTCCTCTCAGCTGTCCCTCTGGCCATCAGATGTGACATTCCTCAGGTGCCCTGGCCCCTGTCCGCTTGGACCCCTTCCCGAGTTAGCCAACCGCCGCCAGCAGAGATTGGGAAATCGGGTAAGGTTTTCCAGATGTCCAAGGCAAATCTGGGCCTGGCTTCTAAGAAGGACAGTTTGTTTGGCTTTCTGAGGTTTACAAACAGCGGGATGAGGTTCCCTTCCTCTCCCTCGTGAGGTTGCACGTGACGGGGCCAGGAGCCAGGGAATGCCCGGCCGGCCGATGCTGCCTTTGAGGATGCGGGGCTTGTTCCGCATCCATCCTGCACCCTCTGCATCCCGGGGCCCACCTGTCGGGACCAGCCGCCCTCGGGTCCTGTGGGGTTTGGCCAGTGGGAGATACTGGCAGGAGCTGGAGGAGATAAGTGGGTATTTACTCCCCCAGTTTCCTCCCTGTGGGTCTTGGGGCCTGGCCAACTGCATGCAGGTCTGGGCACTGCACACAGACCTCCCTGGCTGGCCGATGGCTCCTTCCTCCTGCCCCGTGCTGCCCGCTGAGCACAGATGGCTCCCGGACCCCCCCCCCCCCGCCCCCAGTTATCCTGATGGGGGCAAGCCCGCGGGAGCTGCTCTGCCCGGCCGCTGTCCCGGAAGTGGCTCTCACTCTGCCAAACCCAGGGAAGTCCTGTTCCATGACCACCCGCTTCCAACCTGGATCGCTGGCAAGAGAGAGAGCCCACTGCTTCGTGCAGAGAGCTGTTCCCACAACTGAGGCTTGGCTCTGTAAGTTCCCAAACCCTGTGGCCGTTTTAAGAGGGCACCCTTCTAAAATGTGTTTCTGAAAGGTACGAATGTAGGTTGTAAGAAGCTAAGCATGAAATAAAGAAAAGCGTGTGCGATTTGAAATCATGTGGATGTGACCCACCCCAACTACCCCTCAACCGAACAGTCTCTCCCATTCATAAAATGGGGAGAATGGTCATGATCCAGACAGGTGATGGGGCAGGAAGGTCAGATAAAGCTTGGCCAACACCCTGGGCGTATCGCAGTGATATAAAGATGATGGTTGGTAGTCATAGGGGCCGTGTGCACAGGGCCCAGCTCATCACACACATTTTCACGGTGCTATCCTCCAGGGACTGCTATCACCCCACTCCGCAGAAGGACAAGTCGAGGCACAGAGAGGTCAGGCGACTTGACCCCCAGTTAAACTGCTAGTGAGTGGCACAGCTAGTCTTGACTCCAGCTCCATCTGACCCTGAGCCCAAGTTTGTAACCTGCGATAATCCCCCAAAACCCGCCACGGGGATCACCATGGTCCACTCGCCCACCTTCTTAAACAGAGACTCAGGTTCACATAATCGTGCATATTGCCTGGGCTAGTAACATCCCAGGCTCGGCGTTGATTACAATATCGTCCACTCTGATCCCCAAAGGCCTCTCCAAGCCTTGGGTATCTTCCGTAGCATTTCTGCTCCCCGCTCAGGGGGTAAGGAATGGGTTCTGTTCTGCACCCAAGTGCCCAGATTCCAGCCCCCAAAGAGAAATAGAGAGGCAAATCCCTCAAACTCGAGGCAGGTTGTGCTGCAGTTGGACCAAGCCCAGAGGATTCCGGGACATGCCTTTGACGTGAGCACAGCCCCCCTGCAACCCACGAGACCCCCCGGCCCCACATGGCGCCACCCCACGCAGACACATTCACCAGTCTGCCGCCAGGCTGAGCTGAGGCGCCGGCCGCTCTGACATCGGGGATCAGCCCCCGGGATGTGGTGGGGAGGGCTGGTTTCAGATGACAAGACACGTCGCCTGTTTTCCCAGATAGATGTTGAGCATGCCCTCCCTCTGACTCACTTAGTGGCAGACGCTCCCGTGAGCAGCCCCGCCAGGAGGCGCCCCCAGCACCACAAACCCAACACACAAACAGCTCATTGCTCTTCTTCCAGAAGCTTCTGGAGGCCTTTGTGCTCTGGGCCCTGATGATCCTCACTGTCCCCCCGCCAGTCCTCCAGAAGCTGGGGCCCCTCTATCCTTTCCTTGCCTGTTCAGGTGAAAATCTCTCTGCACACCCCTGTTCCTTCCTAGGCCCTCCCTCTGCCCGCATCCCTACCCCGATAGACTGCACAGCTCCAGCCGGTCTCCCCAGAGTTCAGGCTTGCCCAATGTGGGGCTTTTGTTTTGTTTTTTAAAAATAATTAACTGAGGTGAACTCACATAACGTATAATTAACTATCAGAAGTGAGCCTTCTGGAGGCATTTAGTACATTAACAATGCTCTACGGCTGTGAGCTCTACAGACTTCCAAAATGGGTCCGTCACCCCAAAGTAAAACCCCACGTATGAAGCATTGCTTCCTATCCCCTCTCCCGCCAGGCCCTGTCTCTGGATTTTTCTGTTCCGGACATCTCCCACAGATAGAGTCAGGCGGCATGTGACCGCCTGTCTCTGGCTTCCTTCACGTGGCAGCAGGTTTTCAAGGTTGATCCATGTTGTGGCCTGTATCAGTGCCTCATTCTTTGTTGTGACAAAATGAAATTCCACCACACGGCTAGACCGTGTGTGGATTGTCCGTCATCGGTTGACAGACACTTGGGCTGTTTCCAACTTGCCCTCCTGTGAGATCCATGTACAAGCACCAGTTCCGGTCCCTGCTTTCCTATTTCTGGGTATATACCTAGGAGGGGGATGGCTGGGTCATAAGGTGACTCTGTGTGTAACTTTTTGAGGAGCCCATGTGTGTCTGCACATTCTTTGACCTCCTTCCTTTAAAGGTGGAGGCTAATTCCCCTCCCTTTGGTGTGGACCCGCTCACTAAGTCTCACTTCTAACTAGTAGAATGTGGTGAAAGCGATGCTGTCCCACCTCCCAGGCTAGGTCCTGGGAAGGACACCCTCTGCTTGCCTCTCCCTCTCTTGGGTCACTTGCTCTGGAGCAGCCTGAGATACTGAGGCCTCCTGCCACCAACCAGCACCAACATGGTGGCCATGAGTGGCTCCCCATCCGCAATCGAGCCTTCAGGCCTGCATGTGGACCCTGAGAAACCCCAAGCCAGAACTATCCTGCTGAGCCGTTCCCAAATACCTGGTCCGCAGAAACTATGAGCGATCATAAATGTTTACACCTGAGTGTTGGGGTGACTTGTTACACAGCAATGTCTGGCTAATCCACCCACCCACACCCAGGCCTTCCCCCCACAGCAGCTACAATGGATGAAACATGCATGCCGCATGGACAGAAACAAAAGGAACGAATAAAAGAATAAATGAGGGAGAAGAGAAAGCTCTCTTTGGAAAAAAAAGCAGCTCTCTGACAACCATATATCTGCCAAGTAATGGATCCGCCAGCGAATAAATGCATTAGGAATGGTGCAGTTAGATCATCAGTGGATGCGGAAAACCTCACGAGAGACAATGTTTGGAGGAGCAGGATATTTATAGTCTCAAAGTATTTCCCCACAAATTATTTATAATTTACAAAGGGGAAAATGGTAACTTTTCAGTGGAGAAAACAGGCAGACACAAGCCTAATCAAGTGGTTGAAACTAACATCAGCAACCTCCCAGCCACTCACGCCAGCCCCTGCCACCCCCGGCAGGTGGGGTCCAAGCCTGGCGGCCCTCATGCGGCTTTGCAGAGCACTCTCCCAGCCCAGCGGGACTGCCCCCCGGGCAGAGAACGCCCCAGCTGTGGATCGGAGAGCACAGGCCTAGGGCATGTGGCCGTTCCATCTAGAAGGTTCACCTGGGCTTGAAGCTAGCCCTGCTCCAGAATGGAGTGTGAGTCTTCTGTTCATCGCTTCTGTATGTATGTTGTACATTTGGGGCGAGTATGCTCATTCACAGATTCAGCTACATCCATCTGCTTGTCATCGTAGAAGGAAAAAAAATGCAACATATCTTGGACCAAAAGCATAGTGATTTTCTGTTCATGAGAGAGACATTTTCTGTAAGCTTACTGTTTTACAGGCAACTTAAGAATGGATTTTGAGGAGTCTATTTTTTCCTAGAACTAATAAACTTCTAAATTTATTTTTTTTTTTGAAAAAAAATATGGTCTAATATGTCATCCATATTAGACCAAACCAACAACGTGTCTCCGGAGGAGACGCACTCAGGGGACCAGAGCATCACTTCTGCAGGATTTCTACCCCAAATGCAGAACCGGGGTATAAGTGTGAGACAAACTCAAACTGAGGGACATTCTACAAAATAATGGGCCCATACACTTCAAAACTGTTACCATGAAGACCAAAAAAAAAAAAAGAAGAAGAAAAGGCCAAGTACCCCGTTCACAAGGAAAGGACACTCAAGAGACCCGGCAGGTAAATGCGGTGCAAGGTCCTGGGTCTTGTTCTAGAAAAAGCAAATACAACCACAGAAGACGAGCAGGACAGTTGGTGAGATTTGAATATGAACCACAAGTGATACAGATTAGATACGAGGATGGTATCCATGTGAATGTCCTGACTTCGATCTTTGCACCGTGATTAAGTGAGAGAATGTTCTTGTTCTCGGGAATCGCACACCAAGTATTTTTTAAACCACTTTACTGAGGCATGATTGACATCCAAAAAGCTCTCCATGTTCAATGTACACAACTTGATGCGTTTGGAGATAAGGCTACACCCACGAAACCATCCCCATAATCTATGCCATAAACATACGCGTCATCTTCAAAGTTCCATTCATTCATCCATCCATGCATTCGTTCACTCACTCATTCTTTCAGTGATCCCCCTCCCAGCACACAGCGCAGCATTTTTGACGACGGGCTCTATGCCGTGCGGTGGTCAGTGGGACAGACTCATCTTACAGAGCGGACACTACGCACCCTTTGATGACTCTCTCTGCTCCTAAGAGTCTGACTGTTGGATTCGTCCTGCAAATGGTCGCCTGCAGCATTAGTCCTTCTGCGTCTGGCTTATTTCTTAGCATCACGTCCTCCAGGTTCATCCATTTGGCTGCAAATGGCAGAATTTCCTTCTTTCTTCGGGCTCTGTAATCGTCCATGGCACATATTTGCACATTTTCTTTTTGAGGGACACGTAGGTTGCTTCTATCACACTGAAGTGAGTATGGGTAACAGCGTCTGCTGGCTGTGACTTACGGTCACATGGCTCAGGGAGGGGACATGCATTCACACCCACCCAGAGCAACACGTGGGTGTGAAGCAAACGGGGCAAAACCCAAAGAGTTGGTGAGTCTGCATGAAGAACACACAGGAGGTCCATATGCTGTTCTTGCAACTTTTCTGTGAGTTTGAAATTATTAGTCCCCAATTTAAAAAGTCCCCAATTAAAAAAAAAAATTCAGTGCTGGCCAAAGCAAATGAGCTGTTTGGTCCAGCTGAGCCCACGAGCTGCCAGGTTTCTGTATGGGGACCAGACTGTAACCAATGCAAGGGCAGGCCCATCTCAGCTTCCCCACCCAAGTTCCCAGAACTGAGAGCAGTGTCACAGATGAAATGGGTGCTTGGGACTTGTCCTTGGGTTAGAGAGATAAAGCCCAGAAACAAGTGGGACAAAGGAAGGTTCTGGGACAGTCCGGGGAAGGAACTGGGTGAATTGAGCCTTCTTGCTGTTCCTCAAACATGCCAGGCACACTGCCGCCCCAGGACCTTTGCACCTGCTGTGCCCTCTCCCTGGAACGCTCTCCCCCAGTAACCTTACCTCCTCACTACCCTCTGTGAGACCTTCCTTCCCAGGCTACCCCAACTGAGAGTCCTGCAGCTGCCCCCACCCCTGCCGACATACTGCATTTCCCTTCCTTATTATTTTTCCCCCAGAGTGTTTTTTGAAATTTATTTTCTTTTAGAAAGGCAGAGGGAGACAGAGAATCTCAAGCAGGCTCCACGCCCAGTGCGGAGCCAGATACGGGGCTCGATCTCATGACCTTGAGATCATGACCTGAGCCGAAATCAAGAGTCAGAGGCTTAACCGACTGAGCCACCCAGGAGCCCCTTGAAACTTATTTTTATTTATTTATTTTCTTGTCCATCTTTCCCACTAAAATGTAAACTTCACAAAGGCAGGATTTTTTGTTCTTTTCATTTGCTGCTGAATCCCCAGTGCCTAGCAGAGTATCTGAGACATTGTAGGCATTTAATAAATATTTGGCAAAATCAAAGAGGCAGGAAGACAGGGAGGGACGGAGGGACAGAGGAAAGAAGGAAGGGACAGAGGGAAAGGAATGATCACAAATCTCCCCTCCTCCTCGGCCAAAGCTTCTTCAGCCCCATTTGAGGGCCCCCAGTCCCCCCAACTTCCTACTGCCACGTAGGAGAGCTGGTCTCCAATGTGGGTCAGCCCACGCTCAGCCCGAGGCTGTTGGCCAGGGAAAGACCTGGCCTCTCTCCAAGGACTGAGTCTTCTTCTCAAAGCCGATTGACATTTCCACTTAAAAAGAGATTGTCCAGCCCAAAGAAGCCTATTGCACACTTCCTGTCTGCTGCTTGCTCAGCTGGGGCCCCGGCTGGGCCAGCTCTGGCGTGTCATCCTCTTTGAGCATTTAAGCGACCCCCTGCTCTGGCCCAGTTTCGGCCGCCCGGGGCCCACCTGGCATGTGTAAGCCATTTCCTGCTGGCAGCCCACTGCCCACCTCTCATTAACTAGAGGCAGAGTGGGAAGCGAGGCTGCAGGGCAGATCCTCAGTGGGACTGGCAGAGCTGGGCTCTGGGGATGGGCCCAGCCAGAGGCTGGCACTTTGTCTTGATCATATTTTAATTCTACCTCATCTTGGTCAGAAAGGAATGTGGTTAATGTAACACTGTGGACGGGCCCACAAACCAGCCAGAAAGAAGGTGCACACCTTCCGCCTGGGGTACCGGGTATGGATTAATACACACAGCTGACGGACTACCCCAGCCTGCTCCCATCCGTGTGAGGCCCCCAGCCGGCCTCGCAGGCCAGGCCCGGGTCATCATGCATTTATGAAGGGGGAAACCGAGGCTCCCAGGGCTCTTGCCTGACCTAACGGGGGCAGCCAGGCAATTCCCTCTCTTCTCTCCCTCCTGATTCAGGACGCACTTGTTTAAGTGTCTTCCCTCCCAGAGCTTTTATTTAGGTTTATCGTGTAAGCACCGTGCAGATCACAGACGGAGTGGGATCATGCTGAGGCTGGCTTTGTGCATCTGCATGTCACAGAGTCTGATTCTTCCAGATCACCCCTGGATGCCGAGTGATGGAGGTCCCCGATTTCTCTGCGTCACCAAGGGCATGGGGCTGGCGGCCATCCTTACAGGAGTCCACGCATCAGGACCAAAGCCTTAAACCCTCTTCACCATGATCTGTTGTGCAAGACGCGCCCTGCCTTCAGAGATGTGGAATGGGGAGGAGTTGGGGACAAACGGTAGGTGCACCTCTCAGGCCACGGCACCTGCGTGGGGACCACCGCCTGTGGGGCAGTGATGTGAAATTTGCAAACCCATCCAGAGACATTAAGGATGCGGAACATGCCTCTCTGATGGGAGGAAGTGTGTGCCCGAGGAGAGGGAAGGCTGCGTGTTCAGCCTGGAAGGGCTGCTCCTCGGGGTTGGAGCCGGATCTGGGCAAGGCTTCTCCCGGCTCTGGCTCGGGCCAGGTGAGCAGGAACGGTGGGAATAGCGGAAACGAAGGGTCAGGTTTGAAAGAAACAGAATCTACCGTGTTTGGTCCGAATGGGTGAACCAGAGCCCTCCCGGACTTTGAAAAAGGGAAGAGGCATTTAAATGAAGGGACATGAAAGGGGGTCCCCTCCACAATAAATGTCTTGGGCCACGAGGGAAGAGGGTGAGGGGAAGTCAGCCCAGCGAAGAGCCCCACGGATGGAGGGGACTGCTTGGGCCTGGGGACTCTCCTCCTCGCCCAGAGTCCGTTTTCGGGGGCAGAGGCTACTGTCGGGAGCCTCTGGCTTTGGGATTCTGGGCCCCGTCCCCCAAATCGGAGGCAGGCAGGGTTGGGTGAGATCCAGAACGTCTGACGGGATTGCCCTGCTTGGGCCAGACACGTCCCCCATGGTCAAGGCCCCTGCTCGCTCACAGCTGGATTTCAGTCCCCATTGTCCCTGCCAGGTGCTTTTGTTCAGTGCACAAACTACATAGCTGTAGGAGTGGAGAGGTGGCCCTGGTCACCAGATGTTAGGTCTTAGGAGCAAGCAACATCATCCTGCATTCATTGAACAAATATTAATCAAGCTCTTAGTGTACATGCTGAGCACCGTGCCACACAAATCAGGTCAAACAGAAAGGCCTGAGAGCCTCTCACATGCCCAGACTGATTAGTAATGCCTGTTTGGAGAGCTGTGATCCATTCGTGATGTCTGCCATGGCCCGGGGATGGGACAGGGAGCGTGGTGTGTGAGCAACCATTACTGGTTCCATTTCCCAGCTTGTGCCGGGGGGGGGCACACAGACAGGAGGCATCGACAGCCCTTGCTTTCAAGGGGGAGTTCACGGGCATAAACAGAACAAAGAATTAACGGCTCTAACCCAGTGTTACAACTCATGTGTGGCCTGGTAGTGTTTGGAGGCATTTGTTTATGTGGATTTTTCCTCACGGAGTCTCCCCCGCTCCGCTCCCCCATCCAGGCAGCAGCAAGGCTGGCCTCGCTGCTCGGGGAAGATGCTTGGAAGTCCAAGTCGGGGAGAGGCCACCGGCCTTCCTGGCCCAGCCTAGCTGGGGAGAGAGGGGTTGCAGAAGCCCTGTGGCCACGGGAAGTATCGTCTTTCCCAGGAACTGAGAGACAGCCCTTATTGCTGGAGCAGAGCATGGAGGGTAAGAAGAAGCCAGGAAGGCCAGCAGTCACCTCATTCATGGCCTTGCAAGATGGCTTTATGAATCTGGCCTTTCTCCTAAGAGCCATGGGGAGCCATGGAAGATTTCAGAAGGGGAGTGGTGATGTGGCAATGGACAGTGCCCTCTGGTGGCTCTGTGGGGGGTGGCATCGTCAATGCTTGTGGGCTGCACTGGGCTGTAGAAACTGCGGCCAGGACCCGTCCTGGGCTTGGTTCTAAGTCTTCCTTGCAGTCCTTCTGAGATATCCGCCCTGTCCATGCTGGTGGAAACAGCTCGCAAAGGCCAGCCTCCCAAGGCAGGCCACCAAGTCACGCTCTCCAGGGGACACCAGGGGGCCTGCCACCACGCCATGAAACAGATGCATACAGCAGGTCCGGCTGGCGTGGGTTTCCTCCAGCTGGTGCGGGTCTGGGTCTGGCTTCAGACAGGGAAGGGAGGGGTCCTGATCGCCGTCCCCTTAGTCATCTCTGACCTTTGATCTCAGACCTCAGATGAGTGTGGGCATGTGAGTGCTCAGCCAGCCAGCCAGCCAGCCAGTGAGCAAAGATGGAATGATGGCAACTCTAATCCTCTGCATTACCCAAGGCAGATAAGCCCCAACCAGCCACAACACGGGGATCTGGTGTCTGCTGTCCACACCCTCCCTTGCACACTTGTGACCTGTTTCTCCCTGAACCTGCAAATGCTTATCGCAAATGGCAGGCAAGGGGTTAGTGTGGTTTGGGTATTTCTGCAGAGCACAGCCTTAAGCTGGAGACTTTTAGCAGCTGTTTTTCTTCATTTTTTTTTTTTTTTTCTGTATTTCAGACAGGATGACTTGAGTCAACTGGACTTTTTGGAAAGAGGGATGAGATGTTTTTCCTCCTCCATTTTCAGAAAGGAACGCCCATGCCCGGTGTAACAGAGTCAAAGGGACGGTCAGGGACCCCACCTTCCTCTCACCCAAACCCCCATTTCCCTCCCAGTTAGCAGTATCTTCGGTCCTTCCAGAGAGGCCAGGCTCATAGGGGCAACAACGTATCACTGGCTTCTATGAAAATTTGCTCCTGTGAACACGTTCTGTCTGTCGCTTGCTGGCTGCTGGCTGTGCTTCCATAGGGGAAGGATATTATAAAACAGCTCAGAGGTTTTCTTTTGGGGTTCCCCCCCATCAGCACTCCTACTGCTATTACATACCAGCCACAAAATGCAGCTTATCGCTCAGAGAGGAGGAGAACAGATACAAACGGACAAACACTCAGTTTTGAGCTTCAAAATAACTTTTTGAGGTTTTTTAAGTCCTTAGTCAGTGGTCTTGGAAGTCGGGCATTCAAGTGTACATAATGTTTCTGGAATTCCCAGACCTGGGTGTTCTCACATGAAGAGCCACACGTGGAGAACCGACCTCGGCCTGAATCTGAAGGGAAGTTGCAAGATGCAGCCGAGGGAAGAAACAAATCCATGGAGGGGAAGAGTGGGAGAGGCGAGCGGCCGGCTGGGGCAGCACCGTGGGAGGTGGAGGCTTGCGTAGCCACTGGGGTCCAGCCTGGGAAACACGCTCCTCTGGACACTTTGACGGAGGACACTGAATGCTGGGAGCCGGCCATGCGGTCCACAGAACGCTGAGAAGCCACACAGCTGGGCCGAGACCTGAGTTCAGCCAGCGCAAGAGGCCACCGGAGCTGTAGCCACAAGGGGGGAAGGGGCTTCTCCTCCAGTGCCCCCCTTGGCCTCCATCGGCGGACCAAGGCACCTGGCAAACACAGCCACTGGGGATCCTGTGACGCAGAGGATGGGAAGGGCCCGGAACCCCGGCCCAGCATCGCTTCCACACGGGCCTGGATGCTAGAGCAGAAAGGCTGTGAGGGGGGCCCCGGGAAGGAGTCTGACCGGAGAGCCCTGCTTCCCACAGCGTGTGTGTAGCATGTGGGGCTTTAGAAGTTCCTTGGGCCCCAGAGAGGAAGTGGGATATGGCCAAGCGGGCAGGTTGGTACACTCCTGGGGCAGGGGAGAGGGGTCACCAATGCAAGGAGCAAAGTGACCCCGCTTGAGGATCACAGAACAACCAAGCTGGGGAGCAACCCACACAGTATCTGAGATCAGAGTTCCGTGGCTCAAATCAGGGAACGCGAGTGACTGAACACCGGCGTGGTGCTGAGGCTGCCGAAGTCCGGCCTCGGGGGCCTGAGAGCAGTTTGAAGAGGTTTCATGAAATGGGAGAGTGGAAAGCACTTGTAAAGAGCCAATATGATTTTAATTATGTGTAAATATTATAATGTAAAAAAACAAGAGCAAAGAATAATTCACTCATGTTTGCACATCTGAATACCCGTCCGCAGGTTTGGACGACCCGACTACAGAGGTTGAGAAACGCCCGCCCACGGTCACAGCCCTCGCAGCCCCTGACTTACGTCATTCTGCTGTGCCTTTGGCTCCTGTGTTTTCTCTGCAAACTCTTCCTCATTCCGCATTATAAGTCCTTTTTGGGGTGAGGAATCACTTCTTACCAGGAGTGGAGTTGGAACCCTATCCCCGCCCCCCCCCCCCCCGGTTGGAGAAGCACGGGGCACTAGTTAAGGACATGCGACCTGCTAAAACAAGCCAATCTCCACGTTTCTGTGACTTAACTGGAGTTTGTTTTCCGCTCAATCGTGCAAAGCAGGTGGTGGGTGACTTTTCCACAGGGGGACTTAGGGCCCAGGCTCTTCCTGTCTTTGGCTCGGCCACCCACCCGCAGCTCCAGGCTCCTGGGTGGCGCCCAGCAGGGAGGAGCGGGTGTGGGAGCTTTTTAAGAGGAGCTCAGGACTTCACCTGCAGTCAGTCACAGGGCCGCCCCTGACTGCAAGGGATGCTGGGAAATGTAGCCCAGCAGGCCCAGGAGGAAGAGGAAATGGGGATGGCGGATAGCCAGCCAGCCAGTGCCCCCCACACTCACACAGAGGCCCCACGACAGTGCCTGTACAAGGCCAAAAACATTGCCCGGCAGACGGAGCCGAGTGGAAGCCCACCGCTAGACCTTCGTTCCCGAGGCCCGTGGGCACAAGGCCAATCTCGCTCAGCGCTCCCTGGGCCACGCTGCCTGGACATGCACCTGGACCATCATCCCCTCACTGAGCAAACATCTGCAGCGTGGCTCAGACTGGTTCCCACCGCACCCCCTCCCCGCCAGGGGCCTTCTGTGTCTCCGGAGCCAACAGACCCAGGAAGGAACTGCAGAACAGGGCAGTGAGGTCGGAAAACCACTCTGCGCGGCCGTGCGGCAGAGTTTGCCTCGGAGCTCCGGCTAACGACCCCCAGCTGAGGTCAGCTCGGGCCAGGAGGCCACGTTCTCAGCAGGCAGCCTGCTCTCTCCCCCGCAGCTCTGACCTTCGTCACCGGCGCACCCCTCGCAGTGGGAACTGGGCTCTTGGAGTTGCAGCTTCCGTGCAGGTGGGTTACTCATGCACAGGGTCGTGACTCATCCGTGTGCAGTAGGGTTTCTCGGGCCTCTTGGCCATCGGGCCAGATAATTCACTGCCATGGGGGCGGGGGGAGGTGTTGCCCTATGTACGGCAGGATGTTTATTCAGCAGCATCCCTGACCTCTGTCCACTAGAGACCATTAGCGTCCCCCAGTCTGAGTTGTAACAACCAAAAATGTCTCCAGACCTGGCCACATGCCCCCTGGGGAGCAAAGGCGGCCCCAGTTGGGAACCGTTGGTCTAGAGCAATGGTCTCAGCAACTGATGACACATTTGGATCACCTGGGAAGCTGCAGAAACTTCCTGATCCAGACCCAGCACGTCCACTCCTAGCTGTGTGCCCGAGGCAGATGAATGGATACTTCCACAGAAGACCATAGGTCACTGTTCCTATCAGCTTGGTTGATAATAACAGATAACTGAGAGCAGGTCGGTGCCCATCAATGGACAATAGATGAGCAAATTATGATTGTTGCACAATCCCATGCGTATGAAGCTCTACAATAGGCAGAACGAATCTCTTATGACAGTGGCTGGGAGCGGTTATTTCTGGGGTGCCTTCTGGGGTGCTGGGGATGTTCTGTCGTGATTGACAGGGGACCACACAGGTGTACGTGCATTTAACCGTCCATCAGGCTGTGCATCTTCCTCGTGTGCGTTTACCGTGACCGCTGTCGTCAATTACCGTAAACTTGGGGTGCAAAGGAACAGTATTGATTCCGTCTCAGTTCTGGGGGCCAGAATTGTGAGATCAAGGTGTCAAGGCCGTGATCCCTCTGAAAGCTCTGGTCTCTTCTGGCTTCTGGTGGTGCTGGCTTTGTGGCCACATCCCTCCCATCTCTGCTCCTGGGGTCACGCCACCTTCCCCTCTGTGTGTCACACCTCCCTCTGCCTCCCTGTGGGGACACAAGTGCTCCCACCAGATAGTCCAGGGTCCCGCTTATCCCTCTCAAGAGCCTTAGTCGTATCTGTAAAGTCTTTGCCACGGAAGGAAACATTTACAGGTGTCAGGGATTAGGACCTGGTATCTTTGGGGACCATTACTCAGCCTGCCACATGCCTAAATTAAAAAAATATATATATTAAGAATTCCCAGTGTGATGGGCCCACCCCACACCAGTTGAGCCAGAAGCTCTGCTGTTTTTGTTCCTAAGTTCCACAGGGTCCTGGTGCTTCCCTTCTCCTCCGTACGCCATGGGGCAAGGGATGCGCATTTCTTGTCCATCACTTGGTCACCAGCACACAGCTGACCTGACAAACCTAACAGACCCTGAATGAGTTAATGCAGCAATGAATATAGACACGACTAAGATCTGTTTCTTACTCATAACGCTTCTGGCACCAAATGTGTGGGGTTTTCACACCCAGCCATTCCCCGGGTGACTGTGGACACCAGCTGGGTGTCCTCCAACTTAATTCAATCCTCACAGTCCCTGGAGTTAGCACAGACCCCTCATGTGAGGGCTCAGACCTATAAGACTGCCCCCACTTTAGAGGCCAGTCTGTAAGTAGTGGGTCCCCAGATTGCCCACACTTCTGTCCGACTTGGCTATACGTTGAGGGATCCCATGACGCCTTCAGGTTTGATAATCTGTGGTATCAGCTCACAGCACGCAGGGAAACACTTGCCTTGCATTTACTGGTTGATTATAAAGGAGACAAATCAACAGCCAGGTGCAGAGGTACGTCGGGGGAGGTCCCGAAGGAACTTCTGTCCTTTTGGGGCTTGGGGTGTGCCACCCTCCTGGCACGTGGGTGCATTCATCAAGCCAGAAGCTTTCCAAACCCCTTCATTTAGAGTGTTTATGTAGGTTCCATTACGCAGGCGGGATGGGCTCAGTCATTGGCCGCTGGTGATCCGCTCCATCCCCAGCCCCACTCCCTTCCCTGGAGGTTGGGGATGGGGCTGCAAATTCCAACCCTCTAATCTAAGCACCAGTTGGTTCCTCGGGTCGCCAGCCCCATGCTGAAGCTATCTGAGGGCCACCAAGGGTCACCTCATTAGCATCGACTCAGGTGTGGTGGAAGGGGTCTTGTTCCGGATGAACAAAGATGCCTCTCTCACCCCTATGAGGAAGTTACCAGGGTTTGAGGAGCTCTTGTGGCGGGAACCTGGGACGAAGACCACATATATATTTCTTATCACAATAGAGAGTGCGTGTTGCCATCGTAAATTGGAAAGACATAAAGTCAGAAGACTCAGCTTCAAACTCCAGCCCTGCCACCTACCGGCTGAATGACCATGACCCAGTCCCCTCCCCTGTCCCACCCTGTTTCCTCATCAGGAAAGTGGGGACGCCAGTATCATGGGGAGAATTCATGAGATGATGTCTATCCTTGCAAGCTGTTTGAAATCCAAAACAAATGGCCTTCTTCCATGTGGAAGCGTCTGACACTGAGCCTGTGTATAAATACTTCCGGGAAAATCAAGGTCAAAAGATGCTGGGTATTAGGCTGGGGGGATGTGTGTGCCTGCCTCCGTGTTGGCATAAGATACGCTCCCTGTAAAGATGGTGGAGCACTCCTTGAAGACCAGGAGGAGGGACCCTCGACGAATTTAAGTGGGGATGGTTTAGGCCCTTTTGAGGAGGAGGGCTGTAGAACCCTTTCCGAGTTGGTGATGTCCTAAATCAGGTTCATGTTACCTGCATGGTGATGTACCTGGTGCCCTTTAGTTCGATGGGGGAAAACTAACAACAGAAAATAAACACCAAACAACAACGCAAGTCCCATCTGGGAGAGCTTGAAGTCTGAAGGTTTTTCCACAAGAAGCCCTGCTGGGTCTGGGATTTCAGGCAGGTTTGTGGGGGCAGAAAAGGGCCCGATCTCATGGAAATTTCCTAGTAGGGTTTATTTTGAAGCAAAGGTTTGGCAGCTCTGACCCAGTCTCCTTGGCTAGACAGTACCTCTTTGAAGAGAGTCAAAAACAGCAGAACGATGGGAAATGGTTCTGGAATGAGCTGGTGTTAGTGGAATCCTCTTGGTCCAAAAAGAACTGCCAGAGACCAGGCCAGGCTTCCCTTGCTTGATGGAATTCAGCTCCACTCACCTGTGGTCAGCAAAATAACACCCCCCAGACGTCCTTGCCCTAATTCCCGGAACCTGTGTGTATGTGACCTCGCGTGGCAAAAGGGACTTTGCAGATGGGATTGAGTTTGGGGCCTTGTGATATGGAGGTTATCCTGGGTTGCCCAAATGGGCTCAACTTTTCCAGAGAAAGAGGGGAAGGCTCAGAGATACAGTGTTGCTGGCTCTGAGCACAGATACACAATGTTGCTGGGTCTGAGCACAGAGATACAGTGTTGCTGGCTCTGAGCTCTGGGGGAGGGCTGTGAGCCCAGGAATACCCCCTCTAGAAGCTGGAAGGGCAAGGAGTAGGTTGTCCCCCAGAACCCCCAGAAGGAGCGCAGCCCCACCAACACCTTGATTGAGCCCAAGGAGACCCGTGTTGAACCTCTAACCTCTAGGCTGGAGACAATAAATCTGTGCTGTTTAAGCTGCTGAGTTTATGAAAATTGATTACAGCAGCAATAAAAAATGGAAATGGCACCTTTCTCGGGCACCTACTATGTGCTGGTGCTGTTGGGAGGGAATCCCGAATCCTCATGACCACCGATGACATTGAACTTGCGATCCTATCACAGCTCTGGAAGCTGAGGCTCAGTGACAGGACAGGACACCCGAGAGGCTTGACTGGGGACAGAACCCTTGGCTGAGTCCAGCTGCCCAGAGCACCCGGCTGCTCACAGGTAGGATGGGCGTGCGAGGGTGATCCTTTCTATCCGATTGCCACCGTGGAGCCGTTATCAAGTCCATCCTGCTTCCCTTGTGCGAAGACCTCCCCGACAGACGCCAACTCCATGGATGAAGGCTATGAGGATCCCACTGGCAGAACGGAAGGCAAGGCCCCTGGCCCCTCACGTAGGCCCTGACTGATGGCTGTGTGACCTCAGGCAGGTCCCCACACCTCTCTGGGAAGTGTGTCTTTTGGGTTGGCAAACATTCCCTGCAGAGCCAGCCTCCAGGGAGCCTGTGAGCCAACTCAGTCCTCGGTCCCCATCCAGAGGATTGGCCGGAGGGGGGCAGCTGCTGTGGGTCTGTGCATGCGGCCTGGGAAGTCACGTGGGGCCCTGATGCAAGGTCAAGGCCTTCTGCCATCCAACAGGTAAAGGCGCCGATTTCTCTCCACCATGAATTTCCGCTCTAGCCTCCCATTCTCCACTGGGCCTGTGTGCAGGGCTGGGGCTAAAATGCTGGGCTTCCTTCCCCAGGTCACAGCCCAGCCCTGGTCTGGCACTGGAGCTCTGCATTCTGGCGTAGCTTCGCCAATGGGCAGCTGGCTGACCTCAGGCTGGCTGCCCCTTGCAGGGGAGACATGGGGAACCTCCATCTGTGAGGGCAGGTGGGACAGCCCAGGGCTTCCCAGCTGTGCCTGGTGGTCCCCCAACCCCAGACATGGCCAAGAGGGAATCGTCCCTCCACCCAGCCTTTCTGACAGCTCACTGGCACCATGGGAAGGACACGCCCTGTAAAAAGATCCATTACCCCAAAGCTGTAAGTGGCCTTGTTTGGAAATAGGGTCTTGGCCGATGTCAAGTTAAACTAGGGGTCATGCTGGATGAGCGTGGGCTTGAATCCAGTGCCGGGGGTCCTTACCAGAAGAGAGGAACTTAGATACCCCAGGAGAAGGCCATGTGGTGATGAGGCGGAGGTGGGAGGATGAATCCGTGAGCCAAGGGACGCCAAGATTGCTGGTGGCACCAGAAGCCAGGACAGCAGGCGACGGTCCTTGAGAGAGAACGCGGCCTCTGCACACCTTGATTCTGGACTTCCAGCCTCCGGAACTGCATGTCTGCTAAGCTCCCAGTTTGTGGCACTTTCTCACAGCAGCCCCGGGACACATGCTCACTGCCTCTGTCTCCCATTCCCCACAGTCAGCGCTCTGAGGGAACCCGAGAAAATGGGCTGGCGTCCTCCCAGTGGAGCATGTCCAGATTCAAGGGCTGGCCTTTCTTCACAGCTTATGTGCTTCCTTCGTTGTTGGGGGTTAAGCTGTCCTTTTGTGAAGGGAAGGTGGCCAGCGACGGCCCATCTTGCAGATGGAAAAACCAAGTCTCAGAGCATTCCCAACGCCCACGTAGTTGCTCCACACCTCCCCGCCTTGTCTCTTGCTCCCGGCCGGTCCGGTGCATGGAAGCGGGTCAGCCTCCTTCCTGTCCAGATGTTGGACCAAGTCCTCCAAATTCCCGGCAGAAGGGAGAGGTCTGCAAGAAATTTCAGAGCTCAAATTAGGACAGTTGCCTGGCTCTGTGACCTGCTTCGTGGAGAGCTTGGGAGGTGACTTGAGCCTGGGCAGCACGACCTGTTTCCATGAGTGCAAACCACCCTTAGCCCTGTCGAAACAGAAGCAGGCTCCAGGCCTGAGGTTGTGGCCGCCGGACTCCTCGAGCCCCGCTGGTCAGCCCAGCCCAAGCCGCACAGCCACCAAAAGCCACCAGAAGCCACAGGAGTCTCCCCACCCAGGTGAGCTCTCCTGCACTGTGCAGGCCCTGTTGTCTGCTCGAGCACCCACAGCGGCGCCCATCCCAGGGAGGGTCAGACTGGGTCCGGCCTTCCCTCCCTCGAATGCGCCAGGCACACACCGGCTGCCAGGAAGGCCCCGTGGGCATCGTGCGTGTGGGCGGGGCGCTGTTTCTGCAGAGCCACGGGGGCTGGGAGGGCAACCGCCAAATGACCACCTTCGAGCCCTGGAGCCCCGTATCTCAACAGAGGACAACAGGGCCCTGAGAGGAGGAGCGGCTTGCTCAAGGTCCTGGTATTTACAGCCTCCCATGGTGACACGGAGGCAGGTGTGTCCTGCAGGGCACAGAAAGTTGGGTAACATTGATGCCTCATTTCCTTGAGTCACACATTCAAATGTTGGGTCACCGCCGGTTACACCCCCTTCAAAATGCAGCCCAAGGCCAACCACCTCCCCTACCTGTACTCCTCCACCTGGCCTGAGCCACGCATCCTCTCGCCCGGACCTTGCAGGGAGCTCCTCGCTGTTGTCCCTGTGCCCGCCCTCACCTCTGTGGTCTGTCCCAGTGCAGCAGGTGGAGGTATGCTCCCGTGCCTCCCCTGCTTAGAAGCCTCCGAGGGCTTTCCATCTGTATTGGGGTGAATAGTGTCCCCCCACAATTCATGTCCATCTGGAACCTCTGCGTGTGAGCTTATTTGGAAACAGAGTCTTGGCAGATGTCAAGTTTAGATGAGGTCCTACTAGAGAGGGGTGGGCGTGATGACTGGGGTCCTCGTAAGAAGAGGAAGTTTGGACATGATACGGAGGGCAGATAAGCATGTGAAGACAGCCAAGGGATGCCCGGGGCCACCAAGAACTGGAAGAGCAAGGAAGGATCCTCCCCTGGAGCTGTCAGAGAGAGCTTGGCCCTGCTGATACCTTGCTCTTGGGCCTCTAGCCACCAGAACTATGAAAGAATGTCTTTTATTTTATGCCGCCCAGCTCTTGACACTTTGTTACAGCCGCCCCAGAAAATGAATGCAGTGGCCAAACATGGCACAGAAACACTGCACCCTCTATCTGCATGGCGGAGACTTGCAATGCCCATCATATAGCAAAGGCCCTGAGAAGTCCTGCAGGGAAGAGCATGTTCCATTTTCCTGAATGCATTCCAGTGCAAAAGCATTCATTCTCACCTACCCTTTAACCTCTTATGTGATACCCTTTGGGAAATGTTGGACTCAAAAACCTGTAAGGTCCTCTCCAGACTGAGAATCCTGTGGCTTTTGGAATTGGAAGCCAGGCCATGAAATCAGTAGAAATTTATATGCATAATTAGGTGCTATTTTTAAAAATAGCCCAAGGGCGCCTGGGTGGCTCAGTTGGTTAAGCGACTGCCTTCGGCTCGGGTCATGATCCTGGAGTCTGGGGATCGAGTCCCGCATCGAGCTACCTGCTCCGCAGGGAGTCTGCTTCTCCCTCTCCCGCTCCTCCCTCTTGTGCGCTCTCTCTCTCTCACTCTCTCTCTCAAATAAATAAATAAAATCTTAAAAAAAAAAAATAGCCCAAGTGCTCTTCCATTTTGAGGGGAAACAAAATGTCCGTGGAAGAACAAATGTTCTAGTTAACCAATTAGACGTGAACTCCATTGACCACATAGGACCCTCCGTCTGAACTCCATCAGTGTGTGAATGAGAACAATTACATTGTACAGGATTATTTCCTTGGGCTATGTTCCTAGAAGTGGAGTGGCTGAGTCAAAGACTTTGTATTTTTAAAGACACTGGATTCATAGTGTCTTTCAAGTTGCTCTCCAAAAAGTTGTACGGATTTAACCTCCCACCGGCAGAGACTAGAGGTGCCCACTTCCATGCCTGCAGTGGGCATTATCCTACTTGACACCTTTAAACTGTCCTGTGTGTTTTGACCACAAAGGTAAATAAGAGCTTTTATTGGGTTATCTGAGTTTCTATTGAATCGTGTCCAGAGCAGCCTGCCCACTAGCCCATCCCTGCCAGTGGAGGACTCTTGCCAGTGACCAGGCATCGGTGCCCTGAGGTCAGGCCAAACTTTTCAGAGGAAACAGCAAACCTCACTCAGATTTGGCCCAAAATATTAAACTCTGAAAAAGAGACGATTCAGTGTCATTGGATCCTTCCCCAGGGGCAGAGCTGGGGAGAGAAAAGAGGTCAGGATTTGGAGGCAGGAGAACCCAGGCTTTGTCCCAGCATGGCCCCGTTCTGGCTCTGTGACCTTGGGCAACTCACATGACCTCTTTGTGTCTCTGTTCTGTCATCTTTGGTGTGGGATAATGGCAGCCCCGGCCTCTGAGCCGTGATGAGGATTAAATTATTTCCTTGTTGTGAGATGGGCTTTGTGGATGTAACCCTACTATGACCCAGGTTACCTGACAGCACAGTCTAGAGAGTGTTGGAGGGAAGTGTGATCTAGTCACCGACGGGAGACAAAGGAGTTTGAATTTTTACTTGCAATTCCCTAAAAGATTAAAGGAATCTACTTTTTCACCCACAGTTTTGTTTCCCAAATCCTGCAGCGACCCCAGGATGCCTCCCTTATTCACTCACCCCAGACCTCACCCCCCAAATCCAGCTTTTGTGTTTACCTCTCACCCCCTCCCAGCCTCAGCCCTGCTTTCTGATGAAGATGAGCTTCTTGTCCCCAGTTTTGCTTGTTTTCTCATCCCTTTCTCTAAGATCTAGATTCTCTGCAAGAAGGGTGAGAGCTCTCACCTGCATTCTCCTGCCTCTGTAGGCCCTGGCTCCCTCCATCTCTCCCCAGTTCTGCCTAGGACCTGGCACCAGCCTGGGAACAACAGAATTCTGTTTGGAAAGCAAGGAGGAAGCCGAGTGGGTGAAGACAAGACATCCTGTAATTGGTGGGGGGCCCCTTCACGTGTGTGTGTGTGTCCCCGTCTCACCAGCCCCTGGCTCCTCTCAGCTTCTTTTCTCCTCTTTTAACTGAAGCCCTTGACATCTTCAGAGTCTCCCCTTAGAGAACATGTGTCTCCCTCCCTCTCCCCAAGGGAGAGGTGAGAGGGGGCAGATCATAACCTGGACTTTGCGGCCAATATGGCAGCCCCAGCCTCAGGAGGGACTGGGGGATAGGGGGCTAGCCCACTGCTTTGGGGAGGGCCCAGTGGGGGTTTCTTCCCTCCCACTGTCCGAGGGCCTTGGTTGGACACACAGTGTGTGTGCAGAAAAAACACTGCCTCAGGGTCACCTCTCCCCCTTGTCCTCACCCTCCCTGCTGGCATCTGAGACGCAAGCCATGTTTCCCCCTGAACCTCAGCTCACCCCCTAGACTTCCCAGCACACTCTGCTCCTTTGTGTCCCCTCTGGCCCCAACAGGAGGGCGGGAGCAAGGTTCAGAGTGGGGAAGAGCTGGAGTCAGCCAGCTCCCACTTTACGAACTGTGTGGCCTCGGGTAAGATGCTGACTCTCAGCCTCAGTTTCTCATCTGCAAAATGGGTGTGATTGCAGAGCTTTGTGGAAACAAACTGTTAGGTGTGCTTAGATTTGGCGTTGATGATGGCAGAGATGACTCTTGCCATCTGTTCGTCCCCCGGCTGTGTGCCAGGCCTTGTGGGCTCACTGTTCACCACTCTGTGCTAGGGGTCCTGCCCACTCCTGGAGGTACCAGGAGGAATGGAGGCGAGTGTGGTGGTTGCCAACACAGTGCCCGTCAGCCACAGCCAGTGGGCTTATGTGCTGTGCATATGGGCCTGGGGGCCTAGAGGAAGGGCCGAGACCCTGGGAAGGCTTCCTGGAGGAGGCGACATCTCCTCTAGGCCTTAAACAATGAGTGAGAAGTAGCCACTCACTTTTTCATTCATTCGATTAACAGGCATCTCCCCCATGTCCATGAGGCCCCGTGGCGACCAACGCTGTCAGGTGTTGGCTCTGGGAGGTCAGAGGCCAGGAAACTAGAGGATATTCCTTTCCAGGCTTGCCTGGGGCCCAGGGCTTGGCCAGGCCACGTGTGGGAGTGCTGGCCGGGCTGGCCCACACCTGAGGGTCACGGTGCTGCGTCGTGCACAGCAGGGAAGGAGATGGAGCTCTCTGTGCAGATGGGAAGGACAGCAAAGTGCCCAGCAGCATTGGGCGGCCGTGATGCAGCAGACACGTGCGTGTGCGTGCACGGGTGTGAGAGATGCCCAGGGCAGGGCCTGGCCAAGAAATGGCTCTGTGGACCCCGGTCTGAGACTCTGCTCCCGGGGAGGATGCTGGCTGCTGATCCGAGTGGCCCTCAGGGTTGCAGAGAGCCAGCAAGTCTCGGTGGGGTGGGAGCAAGGCCCAGAGGGGCAAACGGGAGTGGTATGAGACTGTGGTGGATGCGTGTAACGTGTGCACACACACGGGCCGGGGTACTGCTCAGCCATGAAAAGGAGGGAGCTCTGACCCAGGCTACAACTTGGATGAACCCCGAAGACAGGCTCAGCGAGGGAAGGCAGCCACATTCGTGCGATCCCGTCTGTGAGGAATGCCCGGCAGAGGCAGCTCCGTAGACGCCAAGTAGACACACAGCTGCCAGGGCAGAGGAGTGGGGAGTGATGGCTCGTGGGCACAGGGTTTCTCGGGGGGGTGCCCGACACGCTGAGGGCACAAACTGCCACTTGACTGTTCACTTTAAAGTGGTTAATTTTAGGTTATGTGAATCTCGCTTCAATAGGTTATTTAAAAAAGGAAAACAAGGAGCACCTGGCTGGCTCAGTTGGTGGAGCGTGTGACTCTTGATCTCGGGGTTGTGAGTTTAAGCCCCACGTTGGGCACAGAGCTTACTTAAAAAAAAAAGATGCAAATGCTGTCCTGGGCGTGCGTGCATTTAGGGGAGTGACCGCCAGCTACAGGCAGGGTGGCCGGTAAGAATGGGGGCCCAGGGAACCCGTGAATCTGCATTTCCAGGTGAACTCTCCTGATTTGTACATGGGAGTGACTGACTCAAGGTATTTTACCAATGCCACGGGGACACATCCAGGTCACACCACCAGCTTGCAGCCTCTCCTGTAGCCAGGGGCAGATTGCCCACCCCTGGTCCAGTACCTGGACAGCCGCCCCCACCTCCTTGGGCTCTGCTGGGAGAAAGGAGGGCAGATGGAAAAGTACCTCCCAGCAGAGAGAAAGGCCTAGACAAACATGAAGACGCTGGTGGCTTTTAAAGACATGAGCTGCAGCCTGTTTAAATTTGTGGGGGATTGCAAATGTTTGCTCTGGTGGGACTTTGTTATAAATGGACTTGGTTTTGTTTAGCTGGTTAAGTTTTTGTGTTAAAAAAAAAAAAAAAAAAAAAGCCTGCAAGACCATCTTAACTGAGAACACTGTGTTAGTCCAGAAAAACCAAGAAAAGGGCGAAAGACATGGACGAGGAGTGCAACCACCCGCGGCTCGTCGGGCGGGGTGTGAGGTCTTGCTGTGGCCACGAAGCCCTGCGCCCCCTAACAGACACCAAGGCGCATGGGCATCCCGGCCAGCCCTTACGGCCCTACACCTCCCGCGGGCTGCCTGGGGGAGGACTGTGACAGCATCACTTTGCAGATGAGGACACCGAAGCATAGAGGGGAAGGTGCCTGCCCCAAGTCACGCAGCTGGAGGGTGGCAGGTGTGGGAACTGCAGCCGCGTCTGGCAGGCTCTTTCAGCCCTATCCCATGGGCACTCAGAGCCAAACCTGCCCGTGGAGTAACCCTCCCGGAGGCCGCCTGATGGCTGAGCTTTCTGGGGTGTTGAACAGAGTCCCTTACCGGATAGCTGTCAAGGCCACCCAGTACACCATTGTCCCCGGTGCCGAGAAAGGCCATGCACAGACGCCTCCCGGCTACTCAGACTCCTTCCCCTGTACCTCCAGGGTGCTTTCCACAGCAGATGCCACCCCTGCTCCCACCCCTGCCCACCCGAGGAGCCCTAACAACCCACCCCGGAGGGAAATGTCTGAAGTCCCTGATCTTCAGAAGCCCATCTGCTTTGCTCCTGGGCCCTGGGGGAGATGGCTAGCCTGATCTTTAGGAAACCTACTTCAGCTGGTAACCAGTGGTGTGAGCATGTGTGAACACCCCCCCCCCCCGCCGGCACCTTCTCTGAGCCCAGCAGGCTGGGCCACGTGAGCTCTGTCAGCTCCTTCCACTAGAGCATTCTCTTGTTTTAAGCAGCTCCAATTCCAGGCTGATGTTAAAGAGACAAAACTCACCACCAGCCAGCCCTTCCCTGCCCCAGGGCCTTTGCATGTGCTATTGCCTCCACCTGGAAGGCTGTTCCCTCCCCCAGGGCCCTTCCCTGATTCCTCTTTCCCCATGATGTCCACCCTGGTGTTCCCTCTCCCTGCTGCTGTTCATTTATAGCACGAATCACGGGATATAATTATACATTTAATTTCTTGTATCCGTGTCTACTGAGGGCAGAGGCCTCACGGGCGCACAGTAGGCATTCAGTAAGCATTAGTGGACCACCTGGCCAGATGAGCCCTGGCTGCAGGAGTGTCTGTGGCCAGAGCCGCGTGTGGACATCTGCTGTCTGGTGGTGCCCTCTGGTGGACGTTACGCTGATGCCAGGCTGAGGGCCAACGCCAACCACTTTCTCTTTCAGCTTCCCTACCCCTGGGTCACCCACTGGCGCAGGGCCCTGGCCACCAAGGTGACGTTCGTGAGCCTGTGAGTGGCAGAAATTGGTCCTCCTGGAGTTCTGTGAGCTGCTTCTGGATGAGCAGGTGAGTTGCGAGGTCAGCCAGCTTCTCACATTATTATTAAACTGCCAATGTTAACATTAAACATAAAATGGTCATTTTGTGCCACCTGTGGGCTCCAGACCAGCCTCTCCCAGTCATTGCCTGGGACCCTCCGGGCCTGAGTTCCCTCCCTCTCTCCGCAGCTGGCTCCTCCAGGCTTTGACGGACACCGTGGTGGGCATGTCCTGGCCACTGACCTGGCTCCGCCCCCCCCAACCCCCCAGGATTTGCATTAAAGCTCATGGAGAAAAGATCAGGCAGGTTTAGAGTCTGAGCCAGGGAGTGTTCAGCTGTGGACACACACATCCCAGACACTAAAAATCCAGGGTCTGAATGTCAGGGCGGAGCCCAGAAATCTCAGGTTGGGCCCTGCACCTGCAAACGTATAAAGACCAGCACAAAGGCTTCCCTGGAGGGAAGGGGTCACGAGGACATGGACAGGCATTGCTCCAGTGCCCAGGGGGACATGATTTAGCCTGGAAACAACAATGAAGTTTTCAGGATATACTTTGCAGTTCTAACGCTACTAAAAATATTTTATTGAAATAATCTCAGTGAAGGTTGCAATTTATGTTACTGTTTTTGACTTATTTACTCAAAAAGGGTTTTTTAAAATTACTTTTTAAACTCAGTAATTAGGAAATAAAAACAGAGGAGGAGCTAAATTAGAAAAAGTGTTTTATTCTAGCCGGAATGCCCATATGGGATCCTCCTCTTGCCCTCCCTGTGAGGACTGGGGCACTTCAGTAACTTCAGGGAGCCTGTCTTTTGGTCTATGAAATGGGCATTTTGTTATCTGCCTCAAGGCTATAGTGAGATGCAATCAGATCATGGACAGGAGGGCATTTTGGAAACCGGAAATGTCGAAATGGGGTCCTGGTGGTCACTGTCATTATTAAACCTCGCCCTGGGAGCTTTTATTGGAACTCAAGCCAATTCTACTGGCCAGGTGAAGATGAGCTGGTTTGTCAGAGGGTCAGTCTGTAGGTGGACAGTGTCCCCGTCCATCCACACAGGCATGCTGAGCCCGGCGCTTGTCAGAAGAGGGGATTTCAGAGCTGGTAGGCCATCTTGCAGGTCATGCCTGGGACACAGCAAAGCCTGACTACAAAGTAAAAAAAAATGCCGTGTCTTTATGGAGAGCTTCTGCAACCCCAGGACCATTTCCTTTCAAGTGGTCCCCTGGGAGCCTCCCTGCTGATTGGATGATGCCTCCAGCCTAAAACAGTCCTTCAGATAAGGAAGGTGCCTTCCCAGCTGGATGACTTCCCTCTTTCGGATGGCTGGGCTGGGGCCAGTGGTCAAAGTCATGCCGAGAGAGAGTGCACCCCGCCGTGGCACAGTGACACCACCCAACTCCAAGAGCAGCCAGCTTGGTGGCTCTGAAGGACAAATGGTTCTCACCTCCCAGATGACACCACGGAAGGAACCAGTCTCCACTGACTGAATCGTTTTCCTGCTTAAATAATTGTTAAGAGCTGCTTTGTCCTTCAGCCAACTTCCTACATGAACTCTATCAACCTCCAGGCTTTTCTCAGTAAGCCATAAATTCTTCCCAAAATGATTAAGTTCTAAAACTTTTTAGAGTAGACGATAAACAACTCAAAGCAGTGGTTTACTTTCAGGATTGAGTACTTTTTTCCTTTTAATTGCTGATTCCACAAACACTTTGAAATTCTCCAAAAGGCTTGTCACCTCAACAAGTCCAATTGCTTTCACTTTTCTATTTGTCCTTCCTGTTCTGACTTTACAAAGGTGTGTGTACACGTGTATGATCTTGTGTATGATCTTGACAGGAGAGCAGAAGACAGTCTTCTTTACTTATGCAAGTATATTTCAGTGTTGGTCAAATGGTTAATACTTTCATTGAGTAGCTACCAAGGGCAAATTAACTCTTCCCATGTGGGCTGACATTTAGATTTTACTACTCAAAGTGTGGGTCTGTGGACCAGCAGCATTAGCGTCACCAGGATTCGGTGATAAATGCAGAATCTCAGGCTGCACCCCAGACCTGCTGAATCAGAATCTAACCTTTACCAAGATGCCAGGGAACGTGTATGTACATTACGGTGTGAGCGGCTCTCGTTCAGAACTTATAAAGTGTTGGAGTAACTTGAATAGAATGCCTTTGTACAACCTGGTGATACTCTTACAATAAGGCCTTGCAAGGCAGGCAGTTTTACAGGTTTTCGTGTGTGGGACTACTATTAAGAAGAACCCAAGGGGCGTTGGGGCCCCCAGTAAGTGTACATGCTTGCTCCCATCTGATCAGCCTGCAAAATCACATCTCTTTGGAATGTCCCAGAACTGAAAAAAATCACATCCACACGGCAAAGCTCCGCCACCCAACTTGGTCCAGAGAGAGGGGGCTGCACAGTGGGCCAGGTATTTTTAGGATCCGAGCTGATGGACACGAGAAGGGAGGTGGGGTGAGAATGGAGGGCCCAAGTCTCCTTAGTTGGATGAAGTGAGGTCCTTGCGGATCTCTGCAGTTGTCTGGCCTTACCTGGTTGCTGTTGTTACTTGGAAAACAAGCAGTGACCACGTTCACGTAAGACCTGCAACCTCGCCAACGTTCCTGTGGCCCCTTTCTTTTAAAGCTCTTGGAGGTTCATGTGTCTTGCAGCAGGCTTGTGAACATGCCCGTTTCCTCCTTCCTAGTTCATTCCGCATGACATTCTCAAGGATGACAATCAAAACAAGGGGATGGATGGGGCGCCTGTGTGGCTCAGTTGGTTAAGCCACTGCCTTCGGCTCAGGTCATGATCCTGGAGTCCCGGGATCGAGTCCCACATCGGGCTCCCTGCTACGCAGGGAACCTGCTTCGCCCTCTGACCCTCCCCCCTCTCATGCTCTCTCTATCTCATTCTCTCTCTCAAATAAATAAATAAAATCTTTTAAAAAAAAGGGGGGGTGGGGCCCCTGAGTGTCTCAGATGGTTAAGCGTCTGCCTTCAGCTCAGGTCTTGATCCCAGGGTCCTGGGATCGAGCCCTGCATCGGGCTCCCTGTTTAGTGGGGAGTCTGCTTCTCCCTCTCCCTCTACTGTTCCCCCTGCTTGTATTCTCTTGCTCTATCAAATAAATAAATAAAATCTTTAAAAAAAAAAAAGGGGGGGGGGTGCAGTAGAAGGAAGCATAATGAAACCCAAACATTTCATTTAGTTTGAATTTTGCTTCTTTATCAGTTTGAGGTCTCAAGTCCCTCCTCCCAACAAAATCCTTCCTCAAGATGAAGATGTGCCACTAACACACCTGCCCCCTGGAGCACTCCTGCAGATTGAGTCTGGCCTTGTAAGTGGTGTGCTGTTTCTTCGTGATTCAGTCTTGGTAGGTTGTATGTTTCCAGGAGTGCATCCTCTCTAGGCTGTCCAGTTGGTGGGTTGTATGTTTCCAGGAGTGCATCCTCTCTAGGCTGTCCAGTTTGTTGGCATATGATTGTTTATAGTCTCCTATAGTCATTTTTATTTCTGTGGCATTGGTTGTAATGTCTCCTCCTTCATTTCTGATTTTATTAAGTCTTCACAGACCTATAACTAATACTGAAGTTGAATCAGTAATCAAAAACCCGCCAACAAATAGAAGTCCAGGACCAGATGGCTTCACTAGTAAACTCTACCAAACACTGAAGGAAGAATTCAGGCCAATCCTTCTCAAACTCTTCCAAAAAAATTTAAGAGGAGGGGCGCCTGGGTGGCTCAGTTGGTTGAGCGACTGCCTTCGGCTCAGGTCATGGTCCTGGAGTCCCTGGATCGAGTCCTGCATCGGGCTCCCTGATGGCGAGGAGCCTGCTTCTCCCTCTAACCCTCCCCCCTCTCATGTACTCTCTCTCATTCTCGCTCTCTCAAATAAATAAATAAATAAATCTTTAAAAAAAAATTTTAAGAGGAGGAAACACTTCTAAACTCATTCTATGAGATCAGCATTATCCTGACACCAAAGCCAGACACAGATACTACAAAAAAACTACAGAACAATGTCCCTTATGAAAACAGATATAAAAATCCTCAACAAAACAATAGCAAACCAAATCCAACAGCACATTAAAAGAAACATACACCAGGACCAAGTGGTATTTTCCCCTGAATACAAGGATGGTTCAACAAACAAAAATCAATTCATGTGATTCACTTACATTAACAGAATAAAGCATAAAAATCACACAATCATCTCAACAGATGAAGAAAAGGTGTCTGGCAAAATTCGACACCCTTTCATGCTTAAAAACAATAAACCAAGTTCTCAACTGTAAATAGAAAGTACTTCAACATAATAAAGATCATGTATGAAAAGCCAACAGTTAACATCATACTCAGCAGTAAAAATCTGCAACAAGACAAGGGTGCCTTTTACTTTCACTACTTTTATTCAACATAGTACTGGAAGTCCGAACCAGAGCACTGAACCACAAAAAATTAAAATGCATCCAAATTGGAAAGGAAGAAATAAAACCATCCCTGTCTGCAGGTAACATGATCTTATATATCAAAAACTCTCTAAAGATTCCCCCCCAAAACAAAGCAAAAAAACCTCCAAAAAAAAAAAAAAAAAAACCCGTTAAAGCTAATTTAATAAAAGTTGCAGGATACAAAATCAATATACAAAAAGTCACGTGTCTATACACTAACAACAAACTGCCTGAAAAGGAAATTAGGGAAACAATCCCATTTACATAAAAAAGAATAAAATACTTAGGAATAAACTAAGAAGTGAAAAACTCCATAAACATTGATGAAAGAAATGAAAGACACAAATGGAAAGACATCCCATGTTCATGGATTGGAAGGAGAATTACTAAAATGTCCATGCTACCCAAACTGATCTATAGATTCAATGTGATCCCCATCAAAGTCCCAATGGCATGTTTTACAGAACTAGAAAAAACAATTCTAAAATTCATACAGAACCACAGAAGACTAAAAATGGCCGATCAATCATGAGAGCAAAGAATAAAGCTGACGATCGCACTTCCTGATTTCAAAATATATTTTGAAGGCACAGGAATCAATACAGTATGGTACCAGCAGAGAGACAGATATATAGACCAACGGAACAGAATGGAGGGTCCAGAAATAAACCCAGGCATGTATGGTCAACTGATCTTTGACAGAGGGTGCCAGAAACACATGATGGGGAGAGGACAGTCTCTTCAACAAACGGTGGAGTTGAGAAATTTGGTTATCTACATGCAGGAGAATGAAAATGGACCCCTTACCTTCCCACATACACAAACATCAACTCCAACGGAAGACCCGGAAACTACAACTCCTGGCAGAACACACGGGTTGAAAACTTAGGTCCATACCAGCATGTAGCTGTTTCTAGCAGCTCTGTTCATAACTGCCAGTGCTGGGGGGCAAGCAAGATGCTCTTGAGGAGGTGGATAAATAAACTGTGGCACACCACAATAATCAAATATTAGCGCTAAAAAGAAATGAGCTATGAGGCCGTGAAGAAATGGAGGAAACCTACATGCTTGTCACTGAGTGACAGAAGCCCATCTGAAAAGTCCACGTACAGTAAGATTCCAACTAGATGACCTTCTTTCTGAGAGACAAAACTATGAAGACAGTGAAAAGATCAGCGGCTGCCAGGCAGGGTGGAGGGGAAGGAAGGACTAAGTGGAGCTGAGGCTTTTTTAGGGCAGTGAAGATACTCTGTGTATGGACGCCTGTCATTATACATTGTTCCAAACCCACTGAATTAACACTAAGAGCGAACCCTAATGTAAACTATGGGCTTTGGGTGGTGATGTGTCAGCGTGGGCTCATCAACTGTGACAGAGGTACCCTCTGGTGGGGGATGTTGATGGTGGGGAAAGAGGGCATATGGAAACCCACTGAACCGTCCCCTCAGTTATGCTGGGAATCTAAACCCACTTTTTAAAAAGCCGTGTGTGTGTGTGTTTAAGAAAGAAAATAAGGACAAAGGAACTAATAAAGGGCCCTTAGAAATTAAAACTATCATAGCCTAAATCAAATACTCAGCTAGAAGACAAAATTAAGACTATTTTCAGAAAACAGAGCATAGACAGTTAAGAAAATCAGAGGACCAGTCTAGGCAGTGCAACATTCAATCTGTAAGAGTTAGGAAAACAAGAAAATGGAGAGGATGGAGTTCCCGAAGATATGTGACATCATACCTGCTGGGACTGAAAAACGGAGGGGTGTCTGGGACAGGAGGGGTGCACGCATACCAGTCCAACCACGGGGACACCTGAGGATCCGATAGCAAGAGGACAAAAAGGCTTCCTGTGGTTGAAAACGCAGGCAGACACGTGAGGCCAAACATGGGAAGAAGGGGGCACAGACCCTTTCAGCGGCTGTGCTGGGGTGGGGGCTGGAGGTGGGGGTGGACGATGGAATGGCGCTCCCAACAGGGGGAATGAAAAGACCAAAACTAGAACCCGCGATCCGGCTACACAGTCCGCCAGCCAAGGTGAGGGTAGAATAAAGGCATTTTCCAACAGGCCACCATGTTGAAAACCTTGACTGGTAACAACCCTTTTCAAGGAACCAGCAGAGAATGTTCTGCATCAGCTGCAGGATCTGGATGTGGAGCCCAGGAAAAGGGGGCTTGAACACACGTGCTTCAGGACGACGGCTGCGCAGCACCCTGGAGAAGCCGGGCTCCGGGAACAGAAGTGGGTCGGGGAGGCCAGGCAGAACCACCCCGGGACCAGAGAGGCTTGCTGGGGTCGAGGAAGACCTAGCAGTGGGGACCAGGGCACACACCGCTCTTCTAGCTCTAGGAAAAGCGGGAAACTGTGTGTCCCAGGACCCTACTTAGCTTAGTTTTTTTATCTAGCCTTCATAAACTATACAAGGAATAAAATGTCAGTCTGTGAACATGCTGGGTGAGTGGGGAGGGGAGGGGGAGCAGGCCAGGAATCCTGGGAAACCACGGGTCCCCGGGAAAGCAGAATTTCCCGGTCTTCCCCATCATGCCTGGCAGCCGAGCTGTGCTTCCTTTGGCAGATCGAAAGCAAAACCAGCCACAGATGACAGCGTATCTTCCCTTTGCGTCTTCAGGCTGTCTCTGCTTATCAGTTGGGTAAGAAGCACTGAGGTTCTGAATCTGGTCCCCAGTCAGGACTTCCCAGTAGCTCACCCTTTCACCGAGCACACCGGAATGCTACTTTGGAAACACTGTGGATTCGATGGGCACCCGCCTCTTCAGGGGCTTTTTCTGGGCCACCTTACAGGATGCTTTTCTCTGCTTAAGCAGCCAAACCAAGTTCACATACACCAGAAGATTGGATTTGGCCACCTTCGCATTTGGGTCATATTGCCATTATCCACCTCAATGCCACCGTCCTACCTCTAGATAAGGAGTCTACCCTCACAGCCCAATGGGGGAAGACTGGGGATGTGGCAGCAAAATCCTGCACAAACAGAAGCCTGAGAGCTGCTGCCGGCCTGGCCGCCGGGCTCAGGGCTGTGTGTCCGGGCCCCGGCACATCCGAAATGCCAGCAGGCACCCCGTGCGAGAGTGTGCGGGCGGCCTCCCCACGGGCGGGCATAGTGGGCGTGCGCGCAGCTTGCTGGTCCTCGTGCTGTGGGTCGGAGTGCCGGCACCATCGCCCTCTTCACGGCCCTTGGGCTCCCTCGAGCACAAACGTTAGGTTTGTTGAATGAAGTTGTAGGTGCCTGAGATTCTGGATCCAAGAGAGAGATTGTTTTTTTTAATTGTTTTTATTTCAAAGTGCACTAAAAAAATGACAGGAATGCTTTGAATCAAGTCAAGCTGGATGACACGCATCGACTTCGAGCAGACGGTAAACGTGGGTAGGGCACATTTTGGGAGGGCAGCGCCTGCCAGCCCGCACCACTCGGCATGGCACCAGAGCATTTCGGGGCTCTGGGACAGGGACGGTGGCAGCCAGGCTGCTGGTGCTGATGGTCAGTGAGGACCTGCGCCACTTACCCAGCTGTCTGGGGCTGTCAGCGGCAACTTTATTTCACATAAAATGACACTGAAGAGGTGAAAGTCAAGGATACTTGATTTGCACACACTTGCCAAGTCTCACGGGGTTCAACCACTTCGACCATGTTTTTATTGATAAACAGGTATACATTTTAAAAGCCTCACACTGAAGCCAAACACACAAGTCCACCCCAGACAACAGATGTGCAAATGAATATGCAACACGACCTCTGGACGCTCGTCGTGTCCGGTCCCCCTCGGGCCTGTCCCTCTGGCAGGGACACGGCCCCTCCCCCATGGCTCACACATGTGTGCAGAGACTCGGTCCATTTCCAAGACATCCCCCCCAGCTTTGCTCACCTGGCAACAGCTGTATCTCGGGTAGGTCCCCCTGGGGATCTGCATCAGCAGTGGCAGAAGCCCTGATTAGGAGAGGATATGGATTAATTCCCACAGAAACAGAACAGTTCACAGATGAACGGAAAGGCGTCAAAGCCAGGAAGGAAACACCAACTCTTCTCAGCGTGCAGGCAGGCTCGCAAGAGAGACTTGGACTGTGTCATGGATCGCTTCCTCACGAGTCCCGCAGAACAGGTACAGAGCAGGCCAAGTTTAAGGCGAGTCCCCAAGGAGGGGAGCTGTTTGCTTTCTGATAGCATTTTAAGCACTGCACCAAAGGTCCTGTTTCATCGCTTGTGACGTGCGTAGAGAAACATAAATGATACAAAAAATAAAGCTGTTGACATCCTGAATACTCTCTGCAAGTGAGTGAGGCTCAGAGTCCAGGGGCTCTGCCTTGGGGTCCCCTCACATTCTCAGTGACGCCCAGAGGCCCACAGCTGTCTCTCTCTGCGATTCACTGTGGCCAGGCCCGTCCTCCTCCACACCCAAAACGACATCCAGCTGCACAAAGTATTAGGCCAACACGAGCCTTCATTGTTCTCTCACTGAGGTGCCGTCCGTACACTGCTGACTTGGCTGGGAAAAAACCACGTCCGTTCCAAGGCCCTCACGCACCCAAGATCTTTAAAATAAAGTTAAAACGAGGGCAACGAAGGACCACACAGGAGTGATTGTTCTTTGGATCAAGATATTCTCCAAAATGCAATACATTCATAGTAAACCCCACGGGGCCTTGTCCCGTGGCAGCTTTCCCCTCTTCCCTGAAACGTCGGTTTCTAAAAAAACAGCTCGTTGGCTGCACGCAGCTATTACCTGTTATGTCACCTAAACAACGCTGCCAATTTTAAAGCACACATGCACACACACACTCGCAGACACGCACAGACACATATACACACACACACACACAGACTTGCTGTAAGGGTCAAAGCACCCCTCTTCCAGGGCAGTGGGAGTGAACCTAAAGCCACCTTCACTGTTCAGTGCACAGATCTTTTGCATATTCAGTGCAAAGTGTCAGAGCTCATTGAGACCAAAATGTGTTTCTATGTAAACGCCCCTTCTTGCTCGAGGGAGTGCACTAATGAAGCCCAGGGTCAACAGGAACACCCTGAAACCATTAGCTGGAGAATTCCTATTCACTGGATTGACTTTTTTTTTCTTCATGATTGAAAAAAGCAGCTTAATACACAGGATTTTAATCACCCATGGAATATCCCACACAACTTCTTAGAAAATGCGAAGTGTTCTTAACAAAAATCCTAACTGTGCAGGAAGATAATGACATTTGGCTTCTTCACGTGGCCACGTACCTCTCGTTAGTCATACAGGCGAAAACTGGCCAGAGCATCCCCCCATCACTGGTTTCGAAATTCTGCAATCTGTGATTATAAATATAGAAAACTCTGCTTGCTGCAAGCAGCTGGTCTGTGTAGGTTTCGTCTGCCCTCATGATCACAGGCGAGCTACTGATACCCTTTCAGACCCCAAATAAATAACTTAAAGTCTGTTGACAAGTTCCGGCATGATGAGGCCTCAGACAGAGAACTCTGGGCCCCCTTTCCTGGGTCTGGTCTGCAGCCGCCCAAACCGGAAGCCGACAAAGGGGTTCATCCAGAGGAGGGAGGGGGGCCCTCCGAAGACAGACCGCATCCCCTCCCATCGCAGTCTCCGCTCCCACGTCGGCTTCTCACTCTTCAGCCTCTCGATCTCCTGGAAGCAGAGAGGATCGCAGGTGGGCGGCAGCCCCCGCGGAACCCCCACCACGTGCAGGCCTGTGCTCACAGCAGAGAAGCCAGCACCAGAGTTTGGAATCCGGTTCCACGTGACAGCCAGATGCTCTGGCGACGTGTGGGCCCTCGGTGGCCAGCAGAGCAGACCCTCCTTGCTGTGCCAGCCCCACGGCCTCCTGAGCGCCTGCGGGCTGTAGCCACCGGCCAAGTGGCCACCCGCACCCAGCCCGGGCAGCCACGGCGGTGGCGGGAAGGAGCCAGTCCTTGGGGTCAGGCCACCAACTTTTTTTGCATTTGTTACAAATATTTATCAAGTGCCTGCTCTAGATCTACAGTTCAAAGGCATGAAGGCCATTCGTTCGCGGCACCTCACACATAGCTGCTCTGGGGGGGGCTGGGTCTCCTAGAACCTGGGAATCAGCCTGGCTCTATCTGCCCGGATCTGCTGACTCTCAAATCAAACTGATCCTTGAGTTTGCACCACGCACAAAGACAGGAAGGACAAACACAGAGAACCTGTCCTATCAATCTCCTGAGTTAGTACGCCCGCACCTGCTGTTGACCCTGGGATTGCCCATTTACTCAAGCCAAATAACGTCAAGCAGGCGCGCCGGAGAAGGAAGCGTACCGTTTCATCGTTGCATATGGAGTGGATCTGGGTGCCAAACATAACTGCAGTGAAAGTGAAAAACAGAAGACTCTCAAGGCACAGGAAGATCAACAGGATTACAGTCACCGGAGGTGAGAAGTCACTGCATTCTGTGAACAAGAGAAAGCGGGCTGTGAGCGGGCCCCAGAGCATCGTGTTCGGCTCACAGAAGAATCCTCGTGGAGCCAGCCCCGGAACCAGGCCCAGCGGACTGCCGTGCTCGCCTGTCAATGGCACATTCACTGTTCACCGCGGCGCGGAGGCAGTCAGCCCTTCTTGGCAGAAACCCACTCCACCAGCTGTTGGTCAGCAGTTCCCATCTCACCCGAGGTTTCTGGAAAGCTGTACCTGTGCACTGACCTTCAAGGGAAGCCAGGAGATAGGACAGCCCCGCGTCCCCACCCTGCTCCGCACAAGCCCCCAGGGGGCGCATCTGGCCGACCTGCTGGCCCGTCCAGGGAGGGGCGATCAGTGCCCACCTTACTGCACCTGCTGCAGTTTGCTCCGATACGGTAACTCGAGGCCCACACTGACAATTCCCAGCTAGCTAACCAGAAAGCAAACTCAACGTCTGCCAGAACGACACTCATTTCCAGGTAGTCTTAAACTCTGCAGGGACGCTTTGCAGGAACTGGTACGTGGCTAAGCAAGGACCGTGCGTATGTGGCTTCAGTACACTCATGAGACAGGAGACCTGAAACCCGTACTCCTCACTAAAGGGATCTAAGAACTGATGGGAACATCTTCTCTTCTAGCTTTTCCCATTTTGCCCGACAGCATGTGCTCACGAGAAGGGGACACACAGCGTGACTCACCAGTCCACTGCCCTCGGACACAGGACACGAACTGGAGTCCACAGAGGATCAGAGCGTGGACTGAGGACAGAGCTATGTACATCTGGAACAAGAGAGCAGCTCATTAGCAACCAGGAAGCCATCACGTGTTTCTAGGAGCAAAATCTACGTCAGCGTGTTTTCTCTTCCATTTCGATCATCAGTAGATTAATGAGGGGAGGAATCCATCAGAGCAGCTCACAGCTGCCGCCCGGGGTCATACTACACTAAGGAGCACAATCCCCCAGAACACACAGCAGGGAAGGGAGTCCTAACACATTTCGGTAAGACCCTAATTAGCAACTGTGACTCAAGGTATCTGAGAGAGAACGAAACCGCATAAAACACCTAAAACAGTCACACAAGCAACATTGACTGCTTCCTGCCAAGGACAGCACGGTATTATCATTTCAATCCCGGAGAAAAGGTTGGAGAGAAAGTGGTCTGATGTGAGAATAAATTCACCTGCTCCAGACAAGATTCTAAAGAACTGAACACTCAACTTAAGTCACCACACAAGTACTTTTACTCACAGTGAAGAGCACAAAAAATCTCTGATTCTTTTCTCCTACACAGTTGTTCACCCACGGGCAGTGATGATCCATTTTCCGAATACATCTTTTGCAAATACTGAAAAGGAGAAGTCTGGTTTTCAGTACTCCATGCTCTGAGAACATACAACCCCAGTTCACGCATCCAATACACAGAATTAGGTGCTGGCAAGAGGCCTCCGAGAAGGGCCTCCTGTTCTGGGGAGGGGGCCGTGGTCCCTGCAGAGGTGGGCGCCCAGGCTGCTCTGGGGGGGGCCGTGGTCCCTGCAGTGGTGGGTGCGCCTGGGCTGCTCTGGGGGGGGCCGTGGTCCCTGCAGTGGTGGGCGCCCGGGCTGCTCTGGGGGGGGGCCGTGGTACCTGCAGTGGTGGGCGCCCGGGCTGCTCTGGGGGGGGCCGTGGTCCCTGCAGTGGTGGGCGCCCGGGCTGCTCTGGGGGGGGCCGTGGTACCTGCAGTGGTGGGCGCGCTCGGGCTTGATGCAGCAGCACTTGGGGCATTTGTAGATGACCTCTCCAGGCTTCAGCTGCAAACTCTCCATGTACTCTTTAGTAGCATTTCCTTTGGGGACCGCCCCCTGCAGTTCAGCAAGAATGTGTTTTGGTTGGAGAGAAAGAAAGATTAAAAAAAAACAAAACAATAAATGTAGGATCAATCTTAGATTTTATACATTGTAAAAGAATTCGTAATGCTGTGGTTGCCACTTAAAGTACATTAATACGACAAAAAGGGGCGCCTGGTGGCTCCGTCGGTTAAACGTCTGACTCTTGATCTCAGGTCTTGATCTCAGGGTCATGAGTTCAAGCCCCACGGATGGGCTCCCCACTGGGCGTGGAGCCTACTTAAAAACCAAAAGACAAAAATGAAAAATAACCGTATAACTCAGACACGATCAGGAGTTTGATTTTCCATGAAAAATAGCACATGTATTAAAATGAACTCAAAATACTTTATCCTTCATAAACTGGTAGGTCACCTGAGTTCTTTCTAGCTTAAGGCAGGACACACCAGAGGCGAGGTCTGTTTGTCAAGTCATTCCAACTCAAGGGCAGCTGATTATCGCTGAAGGGCAGAATGCTCTGTCGACACCACTTCCGTGTCACCCCATTCTCACGGGCAGGGCTTCATGGTAAGTGTGTCGCTTTCCTAGCAGCTGCCGGAGGGCAACACGGCACAGAGCGATAACAAAAAGGGACTTTATCTCGTATTTGCAGTTGTGCAAGGTACCTGCCACCTCATCAAGAGCACTCACACACGCACCTGCAAAGTGTGGCCCTGAGCACCTGACGCGATGGGCGGGGCTCGGCCCCGGGAGGAGCAGCATTAGGGTGGCGATGGTGCAGTTGCTGGTGTCCCACATGCTGGCCGAGGTGGGGCGCCGGCGGCCAGGAGCAGGTGAGGCCTGTGCAGCGGGCATGGAGGGCCACAACACATCTGTGGGACGGACTCCGGGACCCATGGCGGGGTGCACTGAGGACGGTGACCCACTAGAGAGGAGGAGGTTCTACACGTGGCAAGGCGGGAACAAGGTCTCATCTCCCCTTGGTTAGCGCCACGGAGCCTGCGCTTGGAGCAGAAATGCACATCGGGAAGAGCAGCCCAGGGCTGCGGAGGGAGCACGAGCCCAAGGAGATGCAAGGCGGGAGTGAACAGTGGTGGGCACGGCGAGGGACTTCTCAAAGCCTGGATGCCCGGGCTGGCGCCAGAGAGCTGAACCTGTGTGAGGTGGGGTCCAGCACCCACGCTTGACAAGGCTCAGCAGTGAGTGTGCTGGGCTTGGAGACTGAGGACCACCAGCTCCAAGGCCCCCAGCAAGCCAGACCCAGAGCCCTATGAGCCACCTGAGGACAGGAGGGGCGGCTTCCGGCCCGCCCTCCACCAGTGTATTTCCCTCCACGCAGGCACCTGTCCCTGCACCGTCCTAACACAGGGAAGCTATTCTGGTCAAGATCCTAGTGTTTCCTACCACTCCAATTGTCTCCTTAAAGAAGATTAAACAGTTAAGGGTTTAAAATGTTTTGGCTTTGAAAATTTAAACCAGAATGTTAGGCAAAACATTTTACTTAATTTACATACCACAATTTGGAGTCTTGAATCAAGTTTCCTCCACTGATCCAGGAGTCTTAAAGATACAATGATTTTGTAAATCCTGTAACGTCATACACACTCCTGGTGACAGTTCAACGTTATATGTTTCCATAATAGGAGGAAATGGACCAGATTTTAAAACTCCACACACCTTAATTTTTATGCACTCTTCCACAGTAAAAACTGTGATCCGCTACAATACCCTTCCGGACTCCTCTGGAAAGCAGAACAACTGCCTGTCTTTCCCAGGAGATCCCTTAGGACTGTCTCCTGAGGCAAGGGCAGGTGGGGCCTGATGGCTGGGGCTTATGCGCGGTGGTTTGGGCATCTTCGGGATCCTGCCTGGAGACCTTCTGGGTTGCTGCTCAGAACCCTGGGCAGGCAGCGGAGCCCCTCAGGGCTTCCAGACGGCCTGGCTGACGCCCTGCAGCTGGTGACCTACACTCGGATTCTGGGTCTCTCTCACTGTGCTTTCACAGAGCAGATGCCAAGCAGAAGGGCGGGTGCTGTCCCCCCAGATCAGCACCGAGGGTCACGCGGGTCACGCCCAGAGGAGGGCCCGTTTGCTCGCACCTGTGGGGCCGCTCTTCACGCCGTCCAAAGAAACCCAAAGAGCAGAGACGTGGTCCTCAGGCTCACGTTCCTACTTGGAGTAGAAGAAGCATCAGGGGGTGCTTCTTGTAAAACCCATCTGCATGCTTCATGCCCAGCTCCCCAGGCCACAGCAGTGCCTTCAGGCGCCCCACTACCCCGAACAGCTTTTTGCTCTCCTGCCGCCTCTTCCAGTACCCGGTCCCCCCACTGTGCACACCCACATCCACCTCTCATCTACTACAGGGAAGGAACCAGATGCCCGCCCTCGGGGACAGGGCTCCCAGCCACGGGCTATGTCCGGGGAGGTTACGCTTTGCAATGTACTTTGTTTTCTTTTTCCTCCCGTATATTCCCATCTTGTCTCCCCGACTCCCTGTCATGCATTCTGGATTCCCCAGGACCTACTCAAGGGCCAGCTGAGAACGGGGCTATCCCTGAGACCTACAGACTCATTTATGAACGCCCAGGGGACAGGCAGCACGTGCAAACGGGCACAGGGGTGTAAGCTGAAGACTCCAGAGTGCAACGAAAGCTCCAAGACAAAAGGCCCACGTTTCTTCCACTAAAAAATCCCGAGAGGGGCGCCTGGGTGGCTCAGTTGGTTAAGCGATTGCCTTCGGCTCAGGTCATGATCCTGGAGTCCCTGGATCGAGTCCCGCATCGGGCTCCCTGCTTGGCGGGGAGTCTGCTTCTCCCTCTGACCCTCCCAACCCTCCCCCCTCTCATGTGCTCTCTCTCTCAGTCTCTCTCTCTCAAATAAATAAATAAAATCTTAAAAAAAAAAAAAAAAAAAATCCCGAGACACAGAGACTGAGAAGCGGAAGACATAGTCACCCACCGTCAGAGCGCAGGCTCCCGGCGAGGAGGAGTGAGCAGACCGAGACCCCGAGGCCGGCCGCGTGCAGCCGCGCACACATGGAGGGGTCGCCGCACGTGCAGCTAGGCTTTCCCGAAGAAGAGCCCTTCCTCTTTCAATGTCCACGCAAATACTTACAAATCAAGTTTTATCATATCTGCGATTTACCTCCAGAAGCTCTGGGGAGGGGAAGAGAGGGAGCAGGGAGGGTATCGCTGACACAAGACTGACCATGAGGGGCTAATGGGCTTCCCGCTCGACTTCTGTGTGTTGGAAACGGTCTACAAGAAGTTAACAAAAAGGCAAGGACTTTGGTGACAGGCGAACCTTGTTCAAAGCCTCGCTTTGTTCCCGGTGCAGCTGAGGGGTCGTTTTCTGGTGTGGACTGACCACCCACCTCTGCTCGCTGCTGGTGGACTACCAGAGGGGTGCCCTCCGTCGGGTGCCTGGGACAGGACCACAAAGGGCTCCCTCTGCCGCCAGGTGCTCAGCAGACGCCGGCTGACAAAGTGGACATTCGTGAACACAGACCAGGGTCTGGGACAGCGGGCTCTGGGTCGTGGGTGGTCTTTCTCAATTTTAAGTCCTCAGTGTGTTCCTGGATGTTAAGAATGGTGAAAGTCTCACCTTCCAGTAGTAAGAGCCATCACCTCTCAAGGACCCCATCTTCCTCCCTGCTCCCCAGAGCCAGGGCCTATTCTCAAGTAACAACATGAACTAAAGCCAATCAACTGGTCCTGCTCCCTCGGAAAATGCTGTTGAGGTCCCAGTGGGGTCTGTGCCCTGACACGGCATCTCGGTTCTAGTTCAGCCCAGACTGGACCCTGGGACAGTAAAGTCGTGACCTGCAAAGAGAAGACAGCAGACTCCCCGTGCTGAGGGACAAAGGGTGGCTGTGTGACTGTGCTGGGCTGTGCACTCTCTGCTTCAGAAATGGGGATTTGGCCCTTAATGATTCCAATCCGATCTGGTCTGTGGGGCTACCCTTCCTCACTAGACGGCAGGGAGAGACAGGCACCCGAAGGGACAGAGGAAGCTCCAGGAGCCTAGCCTGCTCTCCCGCTGGTCCGCCCTGACAACAGCCTGCACGACCCGGTTCCCCAGCCTGTCAGGGGCCAGGTGTGTCCTTGCCCTTGGGCTCCGCAGGCTCCCCTGGGTGTCCCCAGTTTTATTTACACTGACTCTAGCTGTGTCTGTAGTTTGCCAGCAGAGTCCTGACATGTGGCCCGGCTGAAACAGTGACATCAAAGAGACAAAGGACTTGAATGGACAGTTCTCCAAAGAAGGCACACAAATGGCCAATAAGCTCATGAAAAGATGCTCGACATCATTAGTCATTAGGGAAATGCAGATCAAAACCACTGTGAGACACTGCTTCGCGACCCTCAGTTGCAGTCATCTGAGATGGACAAGAGCATGAGGATGTGGACAAGCTAGGTCCCTCGCACGCTGCTGGTGGGGGCATGCTCTCCAGTCTGGAAGTTCTTCCAGCAGTTAAACATAGAGTTACCATGGGATCCAGTAATTCCACTCCTAGGTATTTACCCAAGGGACATGAAATACACCTACACGGGAATGTTCACGGCAGCATTATCTGTAACAGCCAAAAAGTAGAAGCAACCCAAATGTCCCTCAACTAATCACGCCTAGAAACAAAATGCGGCGTATCCGTTCGATGGAACATCCTTTTGCCGCAAAAAGGAACAAAGTTCTGATACGTGCTACAGTGTGGATGAACCCTGACCACCTCATGCTGAGTGTAAGAAACCAGACATAAAAAGCCCCATATGATAGGATTCCACTTAGATGAAGTGTCCAGAATAGGCACGTCCGTAGACGGAAAGCGGGCGGGCAGGTGTCAACGGCTGGGGGGAGAGTGGCCTGGGTAGTGATGGCTAAGGGGTGCAGGGCTTCTCTTCTAGGTGATGAAAATGTCCTAAAATTGACTGTGGTCGTGGATGCACAGCTCGGACTACATGAAACCCACTTAACTGTGCACTTTAGAAGCACAAGTTTTGTGGGGTATGAATTCAGTTTGAATTCAAAACCCTGATATCCAAGATCCCAAACTCCTCCTCAACCTTGGACCTCCCTCCTGACGCTTTGCCCAGTGTTCTCTGTAGTGACCCAGCAAGGAGAATGAATGTGCCCATGACGGACACGTGCAATGTCGTGCACGCACCTTCTCCCCACCACCCGGCCTCCCCAGCTCTTGGGCCTTCCACTAAGCGTTAGACCTTTTCCCACAGGAGGAGGGGGGTCAGGACAGGAGTTGGGACTGCGGGGGTTAGGAGCAGGGTTTCGCTCCCAAAGGGAGACTTTGCTGCATAAAAGGGAATGAGGAGAGGGCCTCTGATAAGTCTCTGAAGGGACATTGGATTGGGCTGTGGTCAGAGATGGCACAATCTTTGTGAGGTGAGGCTACGAAGCCACCAGCAGACCCTGAGTCTCAGTGTGTCCCACGATGCTGCTCCCTGCTGCCCAGCGGCCAGTTCAGTAATGCCATCCTCTGCCCAAGACCCCCACTAGGCAAGGGACAGAGTGAACGGCGTAGGAAGAGCCCCTGGGATATGAACTCCGACAGCAAAAGTCAGATAAAAGTGCATGTAAACCACATTCTATGGACCGATCGGTATCAGTTCATCCTCAAACAGACTCCTAATCTAATTTATAAAAAAAAATCTGTACCAACAAGATATTAACTTGTTAGTATTTTCTGTAGAGAAAGCTACCAACAAACATGAACCGGGTAGATGATAATTCCTCAATCAGGAGCCCCTGGACCACTAGTTAGAAACCGAAGTTTTAATGCTGTGGAAAGCGGTTTTCAAATGCCGCTCCTCAGGGACCACCTGGTGGCACGGCCTGTCGCACGGCTCCCCTGACGGCAGTCACCTCTCCCCGGGGGCCCTGGGCATCTCCGGGCTCTGGGGGTGACTTCTGGCTGAGCTGCTAGGGTCTGTACTGCTCTGCCCACCCCAAGGAGGTCTCAGACCTCAGAGAATGAGCCGGAAACCCAACACAGAGGTTCTGAATCCAGTGGCCTTCAAGACATCAGGGACCAAGGGCAGTTCACGGTGGTAGGTCTGGCCCCTCTTGACTCTCAGAGAACCTGCTCCCAAAAGGAGCCCAATACATGGCCCACGTGGCCTCAGACTTCAGCTGACACAGAACAATGAGAGAACTGTAAAGCTACAAAGAACTTAAAATTAGTTAAGTGGTGAAATCTAAAACCCAGATCTCAGTCTGTTCTTTAGAGGAACAGTATTTAAACCAGGAGGAATTTATAAATCAACTAGTTACAATCTCTCCATCCGTACAAACTGCCCAGCGGGCTATTTTCCATTGCTGCACTGTGACATCATTTGTGTTTGAGCAATATTTATTCTCCAGTGAAGACATGAAAAATGTGGGGCGCCTGGGTAGCTCAGCTGGTTGAGTGTCTGACTCTTGGTTTCGGTCAGGTCAGGATCTTAGGGTCGTGAGATCGCGTCTTGCGTCGGGCTCCCTGCTCAGCGGGGAGTCGGCTAGAGATTATCTCCCTCTGCCCCTCCCCCCACTTGTGCACGGGCCCTCTCTCTAGCTTGCTCTCTCTTTCTCTCTCAAATCTAAACTAAACTAAACTAAAATAGAAATGAAAAATGTGGGACGCCTGGCTGGCTGAGTCAGTGGAGTAGCGACTCTTGATCTTGGGGTTTTGAGTTCAAGCCCAATGTTGGGCGTAGAGATTACTTTAAATAAATAAACTTAAAGAAAAAAAGAAGAAATGACAAACGCCACAAGCCTGTACCCGGGAATTAATAAAAGCCTGAGGCCACAGGAGCAGGAGGCCCTTCACCTCAGGGTCTGTGGCGCCCCATGACCGACACGGGAAGTGCAGGGCGACAGGGAGTACTCACAGGGTCGGTGAGCATGGTCCTCAGGTGGGACGACAGGGCCAGCACCGCGAGGCAGTTAAACAGGACTCCGTTGACCACAGAGTACCAGAAGTCTTTGGAAGGCAGCAGCATGACGAATGTCACCACAAAGTCCGCATAGACGACCAGGAGCCACGTCATGACGGCACAGATCATGCCGCAGCCGTCGCGGATGAACCAGACCCTGTCGGCCACGTCAGCCTCCGACGAAGAGGAGGACGCAGAGTCGTAACTGTCATTTTCAGCCAGGAGAGGATGATGTTCGACATCCCGAAGCCGGTGTCCTGATGACGGCATGATTTCCCCGGCGCACCCTAGAGGGGAACGGACAGAGCCGATGAGGCTCAGGGGACACACGCACGCTTGCTCATGGGCCACCTGAAGCCTGATGGCTTCCTCTGCTCCTGGCCGTCTCACAAGGACCGTCTAAACAGGGCAGAAAAGAAGACAACAACTGAACAAGATCTGAACCCTACAATCTTCCACCTTAGTGACTAGGTGACAGCCTGTGACACAGCCAGCCCCACCGTGTGGGTGATGCTGAGAGGCACGCACACTCGCCTTCGGCCAGCCACAGGGGAGCGAAGACAGTGGAAGGAACAGGCCAGATGCAGACTCCCAGCCCCGGGGGCGACAAAGCCAGTGGCATGCGGCCAGAGCCCGCGCTGCCCCGTGTGTGCGGAGCCCCGGCCCCCGAGCCCCCGCCCCCCGCCATCCTCTGCTGGCGTGTGGACCCCAGAGCGCCGAGCTCCTGCCCGCCTCCCCCGCCGGCCGCGCTGGGCCGCGCTGGGCCACGCTCCCCCACCGTGCCCGGGCTGGAGCGCTGAGGCCGGGGCCGCCGCTTCCGGTGCGCTCGCCCTCAACTCTGCAGTTTCTGGAATGCCTTCCTCTCTGCGTTCCTCTCCTACAAGTTGTCTTCACTTGCTAATCTGTCCCTTCAGCTCTGCGTCCGACACCTTTCCTGTATTTCCTACAGTACCTGTGTCTGAGCGCACACAGGGGCTGAAGGAACTCACGAGAAACTTCCCCCAGACTGGTTTGGACTGCTGCTTTAATGCACGCCCTTCTGTGACCAGCATGCGACCGGAGGGCAGCTGGACGCTCGTGATAAACATAAGGAGGGGACATAGGAGTCCGTTCACTGGGCCTCGAGGTGTTCGTACAAGGGACAGAGAAGCACCAACAGTGTTTTCTCGAATGGCCTGAGTACCTCCTTGGCACCGGAGCTCGGGTGAGCGCCCTCCGTGCGAGAGCCTGGCCTCCCGGCGCCGTGGAACAGGAGCAGAAGAGAGGAGGATGCCCCGAGGCCGCCACAAGCCCTGCTGGCTCCATCTTTCCAGTCTGGGCGCGGCTTCCTTCGCCCCCCCCCGCCCCCCACGCCAACTGCAGCACAGCGACGACAAGGACGAACGCACAGGCCTGCTCACAGAGGTCACGCGGGAAACCCTCTGCAGAATTCCCTTGCGATCTACAAATGTTCACCGGTACAAGAGAGACCTGAAACGGGGTCCCACTGGCAGTAAAAGAACCCTGCTCTTAGGTCTGACAAAAATAGCTTTAAGGTTTTTTGTAGGTGAAACAGAAGGAACTAAAGAGAAAAAGAACGTGGACGGGTTCCAGCCAGCCGTCCTGGCTGGCATCTGCCGAGCCCTCCACCGTCCCCTGCAAGCACCGTGCCCGTCTCCTCCTCCCACACAAACCCTCCATGCCCCACAGGACCTGACCTTCCTCTCTCGCAAGCATGCCATCCTGAAGGGTTCTTCTTCCTCTGAAGAGGGTTTCTGAACACCAGACGCGACTGCCTGATGAGGACAGCAGACCCTGGCTCTGCCCACACCCGGGTCCAGCTCCATTCTGTCAGGGGCCGAGACAGTGACGGGAAGGTTCTCCCTTCCCTGGGACTCCCAGGCCCCACTCATCAGTGCTGCCTGCAGCATACGGACCCCTTTCTATCTTGAGAGAGGCCTTGTGTGTCTCACCTCCTGAATGACTCACACGGAGGGACTGGGCTTCTCTCCCCGTGTTCCCTTTCGGGGTGTGCACGCTTTTGGGCCCCCAGCAAGTGCATGTCTGTTATCAGACAGATGCAACACCAAGAAACTGGTCCCCTTCTCAGACTCAAGTAGTTTCCTAGTGATTTCCACAAGAGGGTCTTCCTGAATCCTAACTATACATCATCAAGCACTGAAGCTGAAAAATTCCTCCGGCCAGAATTCATTTTGCTTTATGGCTACTCTGGCGAGACACTGCCCACGACAAGTGGGCGCCTCCTTTCAGGGCAGTAAGACAAGAGGCTACAGGCTGGCTTTCTGTCCGAGCATGTCCGTACAGTCTAAGTTCCCTCCAGAAAGCAAGAACCGCAAGTCTCTAGAGGCAAACACGGTGAACGCGGAACCAGCTCAGCCCAGCCTTCCTGGTGGAGACACTGGTGAGAACCGCCCCCCCAGAGCCGGCTGCAGCCCTGTCGTGACACACCCCTACCCGGGCCGCAGACGGCAGGTCTCGTCCTGCAGGAAGAGAAGCCACAAAGACGCCAACCCTGGGCGTGGTAGGAGATTCCTAGACAAGCTCACGAGGATGTGGATGCATGACGTTTATGTGAAAACGTTACAAAGCCAAATTTGTACAATCCACCCGAAGGCAATGGGAAAATCATCTGATACCCAAAAGTCACCTTATTTTCAAGAAAACAGTCAATGAACACAGCAGAGTAGGCGGATAGATTCAGTTCTGTGTAGCCCACTGCACGGGCCTTCTGCTGAGTCACCGTGTTTATACTTCGTGAACGCAAGAGGAAGGGCGGGGAGGAAATGAAGCAGCAGCCCCTTCACACGGAACCATGTGCGCATGCGGGACACAGGAGAGCGGGCTGCACGGCCATCTGCGCAGCAACACTAAGTGTACCAGTCCCTGGGGTCAGGGTGCGTCTCTTTCCACACTCACTGCCACACTGCCATCGATCTCCTGCTGAAGACCATTTCTGAGAGAAACCAGAAAGCACCACGCAGCGACTAACAGGCCAGCAGATGGTGCGTCAGCATTTTTTTGACTTTAATGGCCAACTTAATGGGATTTTGTCCACACTCCCAAACCTAAGCTTAGTTTATGCTCATGTTAGAGAAAGCCCTGTTTCCCAGAACAGGGCAAGTGCCACAGGAGATCACCACGACTTGAGTGGACGACCATCCGGGCAAAACTTTCCACTAACTGTCACTTGGCAGGCACCTCATCCTGTAATAGGTGCGGATAACTTCCAAATGCACTTCACAGAATCCCCTCCAGAGGCACATTCTACCTTCTGGGTAAGTGGTGAGCAAACCAAAGCCGGTAGGTAAAAAGACTGACCTTCTGTACCGCCTGCGCTGCCCTTCCAACGAACACAGTCGATGCCCATGGCAGGAAGGACACCGTGACGAGACACCTGCCCAGAGTCACTCGCTTACCTCACAAATGATCTCTAAACATCACGTGAACATCTTGCGCCTCTTCTTCAGGATCTTAAGGTGCATAGTGTCCTATGTGACAGGATCTGAAAGATAACAAACTCAATTAATTAGAAAAGTGACTCATTCAATGACAAAAGTACATAACATTTCTTAGGATAGGATCAGTTTGGGGAGCTATATAATCAACGTAACATTTTACACATCAAGTTGTCATTCAGAACTATCCTTAACCATGAAATCATTACTCTGTGTTTTCATTACTAGTAAACTATGAAATGATTGACAATCCTGAAAATGAAGTCATTCACTTTACATCTGCCCCTTTTACCTTCCTGCTATCTGAGCCCTGGCATTAAATACAAGTCGAGAAGCCAAAATCTCTTGAGCAAGATCCCCAGGGATCATCCAAACCAGACCGGACCAGCCTATATTTCAAAAGTCAACAAGTGTTTTAGCAGCCACAACAGAAGACTTCCAGAGAAAATGGGAGAGAGTGAGACCAAGAGGTGAGAGGTGCTGGACAGGATGCCAGGCCCACTGTGGGAGGGAACAAGGCACAGGAAGCAAGCAGGGAACTGAGCGAGGCCATCTACTTAAGGAAGAAACTCCCAGGTGGCATCTCCCTCCCGGCTCCCAAATCGCTGGCAGGCGGGTGACCAGATGTGGCCTCTCCAAAAGCACGCATCTGGCCCGAGAGGAAAGACCTAAAGATACCAAGATGGTGGGGGGAGTCCCCCCCAATATAACTAGTCTTTATTTCCAGCACAGATCTTTTCATGAGTTTTTTTTAAAGCTGTCCATTTATTTCCAGCCTTAATGACATGTAACTGACATGCAACCCTGTGTATGTTCTAGGCGGACAGCAGAATGCTTCGACTGACATACAGGTCAGAGGTTTTGAAGAAAGCCTAAAATAGGTCTCAGGAGAGACAGAGCCCCAGAAAGAGGGGGAAAAGGAATTCAAAAGAGGCAAAATGCAGAGAAACCTTAAGAGTTAAGACATTATATCTGTGAAACAAAAGAGGAACATTCTGAGAACTTCCTAGTTACTGAAAAATAAAAATGATAGCATTAAAATTAAAAACAAAAAACAAAAAAACAACAGGATTAGACGAGAGATGAGGAACTCTCCCAAAAGGAGAATTAAGTGACAGAGACCTCAGGAGAGAGTGTAAAACAGAACTAGCTGGCCCAGCGCACCCACGGCAGGAGGCCAGCAAAGCGCAGCCCTTCCCGCAGCCCTTCCCGCCACGAGTCTCGCTTCCCTCCTGGCCGCCCGCTCCGCGCGCCTGGCCGCTCCGTCCTTACCCCGTTTCCTTCCAAGATAAGATTTTTCTGCTTAAGCAAACCCTTTGTCGGAGTCTATCTTCTGAAACCAAGACCCCTGACTAGGACAGCAGGAGGCTGGCGTGGAAGAGGGGGGAGGGGGTGGTCCGCAGGTGGCACGGTACCCCCAAGTCTCTGCCACCAGCCACTCTCCAGGGCAGAGCGGAGGCCGCTCTCTGTCCGGCCCCGAGTTTGCCCGGCCTCCGCCGAGGCCAGGCTGTCACCCCCTCTGCCCAGCAGCCACCACAAGACTCCTCAGGAGCCACCTCTCCCTCAGCACCTGCCCGACAGCCTCCCCGCTGCCCCGGGGCCAGTGCTCCGAGCGCCTTCTGAACGTCTGAGGGACACAGGCGGCCGTGACTCCACGCTGCCGACACTAGTGTGGGTGACTCTGTACATACAGTGATTTTGTTCAGGGGATGGCTATGCAACAGCCAGCAACTCTGAAGACCCATGTTTTAAAGTGAAACTGGCTCTGCAAGATGTAAGAGTGCTCATCGCAGACATCAGGTTTCCCGCAGAGTCTCTAGAGTGAGACCAAATCCCCAATTGCTTTTATACGTTTTGAAAAGGAACCAACACAGCAACCACTTCGAAAAGTGGCCTGACACTTTCCCCAAGTAGGACACCCACCCTGTGAGTCAACAGTTGCGCTTGTCAGTATTCACCCAGGAGAAATGAATCTGAACACAAAGCAGGGAGAGAACTGTCCGCAGCAACTGTATTCCTAATACTGCCCAAACCAGAAACAACCCAAACATCCACCACCGGGAGATGCCCAAGAAACTATGGTGTGCTTATCCGAGGGCACACTGCTCAGCAGCGAAGAGGAAGAAAATTCTTTTGTGAGATCGGCGACCACATGGATAAATCTCAAAGATATTATGTCACCCATATGACACTTGAAACCAGGCAACATTAATTTTTTCTGAAAGAATCAGAACAGGGGTTCGAGCACAAGGGGAGTGACCAAGAAGAGCCCAAGGTAACTTTCTGAGGTGATGCAAATGCCCTACATCCTGAGAGGACACTGGTGCTACCGGGACTTAAAGTTGTACATTTCACTGTGCACTGATTACGCTTCAGTTAAAAAATGAACAGGAGAAAAATAAGCAGCACGGTGACAGGGACGGGGTGGGAACGGTGAAGCGGAGGCCAAGTTCCAGCCAGATGCTTTCTCCAGAAACAGCACTCAGGGGCCACGATGTCCCTGACTGACCTCTGTCTGTATCTTCAGATGAGGTTCTTAGCCTCTTCCCTCCTTTTTCTTTGGCTGTAAACAATGTATCCTCAAATACAAACTGAAAACAAATAAATAAACAAAAGACATCAGTATTCTTTGGTGATCAGTCACGACAAAAAAGAATCAAGAGGGGCGCCTGGCTGGCTCAGTCAGTAGAGCGTGCAACTCCTGGTCTCAGGGTCGTGAGTTCGAGCCCCAGGCTGGGTGTAGAGATTACTTAACAATAAAATCTTAAAAAAAAAAAAAAAAAAAAAAAAAAGAATCAAGATACAATTACTTTCACTATTGCAATAAAAAGAATGTCTACCCTAGAGTCTGATAATCATGTTTATATTAAGATGCTATTTAAACTCATTATGGCTTTACTATTCATACACCCACTGATGACCTATAAAAAGCAAGAATAAGCAGCTCTCTGCTTCAGGCACAGAAGAAGCATATGAAGCAAACGCGAACCCTGAGAGATCTACTTAATTCAGCCATGGGGGGCGGGGGCTCCGAGCACCATCCTCTACGCCAGGCCCCAGGATGCACAACCATGGACGGCGGCTTTAGCTCACAGGAGCTCACAAACCAGCAGAGGCGGGAATCAGGCCAGTAAATAATGTGCTAAGTGTTATCCCCAAATCAGGAGCAAAGTGTGGTAAGGGAGAGAGATGACAACAGCTAATTCGATCTGGAGGAGCCGGAGAAAGTGTCAGTAAAGAGGCCAGCATGGTGGGCCCTGACAACAGGCGAGAACAGTGTGAGGAGGCCCAGGTGGGAGCAGGAACCCCGCGAGCCGAAGGGCCTTGAGCTCAGGGTGAAGGAGGGGAGGGAAGGACGGAAGGGGAAGGGCAGATGGGGCCACTCACAGAGTACTCAGAACGCCCAACTAAGGAGTCTGGAAGTCTGGACTCGTTCTGCTGGTACGGGAGGCACCAGATCTCTGGTAAATAGATAGATGTTTTAAAAAATAATTGGTGAGACCAAGGATGGAAGGAGGAAGCCAGCCAACCAGGAGGCCGTTGCCACCACCCAGAACAGAGAAGGAGCTGGCCGGGGCCAAGAGGGGAGTGGGGCCTGCAGGGGACTGAGCGCTGTCCCCAGAAGAAAGAGCACAGCGGGGACCAACGGCAAGGGGCGGCTGGGGCACAGCATACGGAAGTGAAAGGGACTCGGAGGCGTTTCTGTCCCGCTTGCTTCTCCCAGAACACGGGAGCCGCAGACTCAGGCTCACGGAACTTGAGGTGCCTCAGGAATAAACCAGCAGACAATCATCTGCCCTCCTGCTACTCCGTCCTCGAGAGACAAAGTGGGAACGGACGTGACCACCCAAGGGGCCACAGCAGTGTGGGGCTGGAGCTCTGACAAGGGTCCAAAGAGCCACAAGGGAGCCAGGGGGGCCTAAGAGCAGGGAGCTAAGAGCACGAAGGCTGGAGCAGTCAGCCCTCCCAAAGCAGGTGCCGGGAGAGGCTCAGCTCAGTAGGGACCTTTCCCCAGCAGGTTTGGTCAAGTGCCAGGAGCTTGGGAGACTGGGCGGTGAGGAAATTAAAGAAGCACCTTTTTAAAGATGCAGTTAAGTCCCGGACATATGCAGCTAGAAGGAAAAGTCGAGGTAATTCTGCCTCTCAGCTTGCGCTCTCGTGTATTATCTCACATAATGCTCCGACAGCGATCCTTAAGTGCAGCTGAGTCTGGAATAACACAGGGGCTGTGTCGCCACCCTGCCCCAAACAGTCAAAAATCCATGTACAACTTCCGACTCCCCCAAATTTAGCTCCTGATAGCCTAACAGCCTACTCCACACTAAAACATAAACAACCAATGAACACAATTTTTGCATGTATTCTTATGATAAAGTAAGCAAGAGACGCAAAAGTGTTAAAAAAAAATCCTAAAAGAAAATACGTTTATAGTACTGCATTATATTTATAAAAAAAAATTCACGTATAAGTAGCCTGTGCAGTCAAACCCATGTTGTTCAAGGGTCACCTAGACTTGGTTTCCCCACTTGCACACCTTGGCCGCCTTGGACCCACGGGGTTAAGTCCCCGCCAGCCCCTCACCCCTGTGAGTCCCTGGGGCTCCACACAAATCCCACCATACTGCATCCTGCTTTGACCATGGCTACCTTTTCTTTTTTTTTTTTTCAAAGATTTTATTTATTTATTTGAGAGAGAGAATGAGAGAGAGCACATGAGAGGGGGGAGGGTCAGAGGGAGAAGCAGATTCCCCGCCGAGCAGGGAGCCCGATGCGGGACTCGATCCCGGGACTCCAGGATCTTGACCTGAGCCGAAGGCAGTCGCTTAACCAACTGAGCCACCCAGGCACCCGACCATGGCTAGCTTTTAAAAGCCGAGGACAGCCCCAAAAGTGATTTAATGGAAACAGAACGAATATATGTGCAGTTAAGCCAATTAAGCTAGCAGCAATCTAAGAAAACATCAGCGAGGAGGCCCCGCCATGCCTGCTCCTGTTTCTTTTTCTTTCTCATCCTGTACTTATTTGAACTTTTCTTGCAACTACAGAGATAATTTAGGCTCACTGCAGTTTTCTGTTTTTAAAAAGAATGAGTGCCCAAGTTTGCAGACTCAGGGGGATGACCCTTCTTCCTGAGACGGAGGAAGCAACAGTGGGGCGGGTGGAAGGGGGGACGTCTACAGAGAACCATGGAGATGCACTGAAGCTAAAGCCGTTCACGCTCCATAACACCATCTTCTGAGCCAGGAGTCAGGAGTGGGTTGGGGGCGTTAACAAGTGCAGGAAGCAACTGAGATTGGAGAAGAGACACTGCAGGGAGGACAGCCAAGGGAGCCGTGGGCCCAGGCAGCGCAGCAGACCCCCAGTTTCTAACACCGTGATGGGAGTGGCTCGCCCTGCTATCCAGAAGCCCGGCTCGGCACCCAAAGCTTTATGGGGCTGGAGAGTAGCCAAGATGATAGGAGAGAAAACCAGGGTATCAAAGGCAAGACTTGGGCTGAAATGATTCACCGGGGAGTGCAGGATGAAGGGGAGAAGGCTGACAAGCCAGGGACAGCAAACTCCAGGGACCTGGAGGTCCTGGGGAGACTAAGAACCCAGTGGGGAGGAAGTGACAGGGTAGCCAGGTCAGACTGAGGCTGGGTCAGCAGGGCAGCGGTAAGAACTCAGCGGAGGCGCCACTCAGGGTAACAGTAAGATCCGGCAGGTCGCGACCTGGGAGGGGAGTGAAGGGGAGTGAAGGGGGAGGTCAGGCACGCCTGGCCTGGGGGTGTCAACCTTCAGCCTGGATACTAAGTGAGCCGGGACCCAGTGGGAAGACTACAGACAGTGGAGTCCTAGCTGAACTTGCTGAGAGAATGGAGCATTCAGATAATCTGGTACAGTGTATTTATGGCAATTACATTCTCAAATGTTCTTTCCGTCAATTTGTAATCACGAAAGATTTAGCTTGCGCTTTCAAACCCCACCGATAATACATGCTGTACAAAACAATAATTTTCTCAAATTATTGAATCTAAAGAACAGAATATTAACCTTTAAGGAAAAAACCCCACAGAATATTACGCTAACTAAAGCCAAGTCTCAATAACAGGCTGGCACATAACCCATACTGTGAACAGTAAACTTATTTAAGGTTTCTAGAAAGGTCTTCCACACTAAAATATGGAAGGATGGCGAATGGCGGAACGCACCCACGTGATGGGACTCAGAATGCAGTCAATCTCATGAATGGGGGGCAGGGCAGCACTGGGTTCTTCCTTCTTTCCCACGGGCCACACTTCAGTCTCTTACTGGGTCCTCGTCTTTGTAGACTCCTCAGTGTTGGCAGTGCCCAGGTTCAACCCTGGGTTTTCCCTTTATCTATGTGTTCTCTCTAAATGATATTAGAGGCTCTCAGGCCCATTGTCGCTGCTAAAAACACATATATCTAGGAACCCCCCAACTAACCATGTGTCACTGAGTGTATCAGCCGGCTCCTCAACAAGGCCCTCTGCCTACCAGACCCTTCCGATACTCACGGTTCCATGGGGGCACCTCCATCTAGCTGTCAAGGTCAAAACACAGGAGTTACCCTTCATTGAACTTTCCCCCACCTCCCCACACTGAACCCTTCAGCAAGTCCCGGGGGCACTACCTCCAAAACCAACCCCAATCTGACCCCCTCCCCCTCCCGCCCAGCCAAACCAAGGCCCACGAGCCTGGCCCTGGGCAGTGTGCAGGGCGCCTCCTAAGCACGGTTTCTGCTCTCACTGCTGTCCTCACCCCACAATCCACCCCCATTCAGCCGAGTACGTTTTCACAGATCTAAATGAGATCACTTTCCTCCCTTACTTAAAACCACCCAACGAGGGCCTCTGCAGTTAGAATAAAATCCAAAGGCCTTCCTGTAGTCTAAAGCCCAACCCGACCCAGACCGTGCTGACCTCACTTACCCTCCCTACCTCACTGGCCGGCTCGCTACTCTCATCACCTCCACACGATGTTCCCCGCTGTCCCGACACACCCCCAGGACGCTCCACACTCCACACCCATCTGTGGAATGAATAAGAGAACCAGGGAGCGCACCTGAGGAGGCCCACAGGAACAGGAAGGGGGTCAAGTGGGATCTGGCACGGGGGTTGAGGTCAGAAGTCTGGGAGCCTTGGGAAAAGCAGTCAGGGAGAAATGTGGAAGGTTATGGGGAGAGAGGGAGAAGAGGAGGAAGAGAGAAACCCACTTGCAGGGGTTTTCTGGGGGAACCTCCATTTCTGGGGTGTCACCCGAGCGTGTAGGCTCGCTGAGGTGGTCTCGAGGGAACGCTCACCCATATGCCAGAGGTCCGTTAGGCCTGCACTAGAGCCACAGCTGATCCTGAAAGACAAGTGGAGCAGCTCTTCTAAAAATCCCAAGAAGGTAAATGAACCCTGAGGAATTCTAAATCCAGAAATAAAAAGAACACTAGGGTTCCAAGCCTCTCTAGGTGTCCTGTCCCAGGGACTAGCTGAACCTCAATCAGGCTGGTGAATCCCCGCCTCTTTCCAGATGCTCCTAAAGAGGGTTTCCTTGTTTAAAATGAAATGAACTTTTATAACATCAGACTCAACCAAATCCAAAACACTATGAACATGCGCCAGGCTACTAATGTAGCCGGCGGTCAGATGCGAATCTATGACGACCTAAGATATCGTAAAGGAAAGGAAAGGCCCATTCCTACCACCGTCTCCCGGCACCAGGGGCTTTATTCGCATCAGTCCATCAGAACCAGCGGCTGCCCTAAAAGCAAGGCACTAGCATCAGCTCATTTCAGACACAAGTAGATGAAGCCTTAGAGCTGTAGTAACCGGCCCAAGCTCACAGCCAGGAAAGGGTGGACGCAGGACTGTCTTGACTCCAAAGCCCACGTTCTTCCATTAAAATACACCGCCTCCCAGAGCAGTTGGTTTTAGAAAATGCATTCTGTAATGAATAAATTGAATTAGGGACTCTGGAACTCTGAGAATTCAAAACATTTCAACAAAGAAATGATACTGTAAAAGCCTGTCTCAAGAGACACTGGAAGCTTCTCTATCCTGACTGCTCCCTGCTTACAGGGTGCTGCCAATAAACTGCACCCTCTCCCAGAACATGGAGCCTAGAACTGCACCCTTTCCAAAGCACCAGCGACACAGGGAGCGGGCCTCTCCTCCCACGTACTGAGAGCACTCCTCATGCAACCAGTATTCATTAAGTACCTTTTACCCTCTAGGCACACAGCCCCTCACCCCTTCCTACTTGTGCAAGGACACTCCCTGCTTAGGGCTCTGCCCCCTCCCTGCTCACCTTTCCCACAACCGAGTTTAGGCACCCTCACCTCTGGCGGGTACCTCTGCAGAATCCTAATCTCAAGGTCACCAGGTCCATTCACCACCCTCTGTGTAGCCACAGGACTTACGGCCAAAATCACAGTGTGGGTCACAAAGGCAGTCTGGTTCCAAACCTGTTAGCCCTGCCCGTGGCATTCAAGGCTCCACTGAATCTGGCTCCCCTACCTTTTTGGGCTCAGTGCTCGCCACAGTCTCTTCCACAAGGCGCTCATGCTGGTTCCCTCGCCATGCCCTTTCACCCCTCCGTGCGTCTGCTCCTGCTCTTTCCTCCAAGTAGAGGACTCTTACTCTCTGCCCAGCCAAATTACTCATTAATCAAGCTCTTACCAAGCCCCCACTACATACAAGACATCCCAGGATGACTTAAGTATTTTCAAAACTATAAGATGCTACACCACTGTATAGCATTACCTTGGGCCCACACCGAGTATGGATCTTATTAGACAATAGGGTTCTAACAAGGCTCTACAAGAATGGAATAAAACTTAGCAGTAAGGAGAGCTACGAATAGCAAGACAAGAACATGTTTGTAGATAGAGGCAAAGAAGTCAGTGAATGGGAAGAAATCAAAGAGGCAAAAGTGAGAGGAAATGCCTAAATGCCTGTCCCATGATAGGCAGAGCAAAGAACAGACACAGAGTTCATGGAACGATGGGATTCTCTCTTCCTCAGAGGCAGAGGAAAGAAAAAGACTGATGGATATTGAGAGAGATTTTAGCTAGAAAAGACTCAAGGTTGAGAGAACTCTCCCAGTAGCCTCTGTCTCCTCCATGTTCTAGAAGGTAGACATTCGTCAGTGGTAAAACAAAAGAGTGTATTTTTAAGTAGAAAGGGACCACGAAAAAAGGAAGGATGCTGTTTAACAAAAAAAATACAACCTTGCCCAAAAGGAGGTTTGGCCTTTGGCCTTGGCTGACAATCTGATTCAGGGTGGGAACTGACCAAACCAGAAAGACCAATAATGTGACTCAGAGGGGGGCTTTGGGTCACACAGTATCAGCGTGGTCCATTAATGAATCAGTTACGCTTAAGAAATGGAACCCCAATAAAGACTCTGAGCACCGAGGCTCATATGAGTTTCCCTGGTTGGCGATACTCCCGTGCACACTGTCTCATATCAGTGCTAGGAATTTAACACATTCTGAGTCCACACAGAGAGGACGACAGAAGTTTCACCTCTGCTCCTTCCTCAGACTCTGCTAGAAGCCTCTTCACTTGGCTGATTTTAATCTTTATTCTCTACCTGTAATAAACCACAACGTGAGCATACCAGCTTTCAGGGAGTTCTGTGAGTCCTTCTCTAAATAACCATCAAAGCTGAGGGTGGTTTTGAGAACCCCAAAACTTGCAGCTGATGTCAGAAGTGAGGGTGGTCTTGCAGACTGTTCCCTCTAAACTCTGGATTTGACTCTCACGGTTGGCCTGGACACTTCTCAGATGCTACAGCCGAAGGGTTACACAGAAGTTGTCAATACTGACCCTGGACACTGGCTTTGGGGCCAAAAGGGAACGCAATGAGTGTTGAGACCTTATGCTCTGCTCTAGTGTTTAACTTGGTTTTTTTTTTTTTTAACAAAATAAGCTGTATTTGTGTAACAAAACAAGAATAATAATTACTTATTATTCTTAAGAAACATAATCCCAAAAAGCTGCTTTAGGAAAATTGTCTTGTAGAGCTGCCCAACATGGAGTGGAGCAGGGCCGCTCCCACATCATCAGGAAAACTACTTCCCAATCACCCCACACATTAAATTCATATGTAAACTTATTTCTAGTGCCATTTCTCAAATTACCAAAAACTATATTATTTATACCACTAACAAGTCCCAAGCCTGCAGGTAACAGTTTCAGTAGGTATGGAGAAGTCAATCCATACTTTTGACTGAATCAAGACTAAGTTCCTTTTAGTACTTTCTCCCTCACTGAGAGGGCCATTCTGTTCATACTAATGCTTGTCCTTTCTAGAAGATTTCTGCTTTTATAGTGGATTAGCACAGCTGTAACAGTCCAGTTTGTACACTGTAATCTAAGGCAGGCTCTGAGCGATTGGTAGTGGAATACTTCTGCACACACTTTACCCCCTTTGCTTTGAGCTGAGACATCTGCATAAAAAGTTCCCATGGTTGTTTAATGAATTCTTTAGGAAACCACCCCTCAGATAGTCTTGTTCTCCTCCCTTTCTAAACGCAAAACCCACCAGTCTAACTTCCCAAAATACACAACCCAAGTAACTTCAATAACTTGAACCCTCCTATCTTCCAGAATGTCAAGAAATGCAATTTAACATTTCTGTTCCATCCTTTTTTTTTTTTTTTTTTTTACTATCCCAAGAACCTTTCACGTGAACAAAGTTCTGACTTCCTAACAAGCAAATTTAACAAGGTGACTTTTATAAAGGTGGCTTTAGGTACGTACAAGTTGTAAAACAAGGTCAAAAAGATTAAACTTGTCATCTGTGGGGTGAGGAGTTTAGGAAGAAATAGCTGACCCAGATTTCTAGACCATCTGAAACAGGAAGAGTACGATAGACAAATACATGTGCCGTAAGTACATACACCAAGCACAAGTGGTCAGCAAAAGAGGCTACAAGGCAGCCAGCTACCTCAACAGTTCTTACACTCCTATTTAACTACCATCATAAACGTGTTATTTATAAGCTAATAAAGTTCGTGCATCACAGCAGAGAGACTTAGTTCCAGCAGCAATGACTCCTTGGGAGAGATGGGCCTTGGCAGCACCAAGAAGAGATGCAGACGTTGCCCTGAAGGCTGAGCTGGTTGTCCGAGATGCCCTGTCCCGCAACTCCCCACAAAGACCATTGACGGGGTAAGGGAAGATAACCAGGAAGATGGGCAAAGAATAAAAGAGAACAGTTAAAACTTCTTAAAAGGAAGGTAGGAACAGGAGCATTCGAGAAGCCACGGGCGATGTTCAAGGAAGCCCATCGTAACACACGCCTATAAACCACTCTTACAGCTTACAGTAGGGTTTTACAGTCACTCTCTCTTGGGGCCCTACGAACGAGCCCGTGGTTAGTTTATTAGAGGGGGAAACAAGGCTCGGAGAGCTTGGTGTCATGCCCAAGGTCAGGCAAAAACCTGGGGCTGCAATTCGGGCCCGATCCCGAGAGATCCGCGAAGGAGTGACGAGGAGACACCTGGAGAGGAAGTCGAGCGCGGGCACAAGGTGGCACAGAGGTGCCCCCGAGGAGCTCGGGAAGGTCGCCGGTGCGCGGCGGGGGGAGGAGAGGACGCAGGGGGCCGAGGGAAGGGCGGCCGGGGGCCGGGGGCCGGGGGCCGGGGGCCCGGGGCGTGAGCAGCCTGCCGGGCCCCAGCCCGGCCCAGCCCGCCGCACTCACCCGAGGCCCGGGCGCGGTCGCCCGGCGCTGCGGCTCCTCCCGGCCTGCGGCGGCGGCGGCGGCTGCACCAGCCGAGGCGGGGTCGCATCATGCGGCCGCGCTCATGGCCGGGCTGGCGCGGGCCCCGCGGCCCGGCTCGGGTGGGTCCCGCCGGGCCGATCGCAGGGACGCGGCCGCCCAGCGCACACGAGGGCGCACAGCCCAGCCTGGAGAGCCGGGCTGCGCGACCCCCGGAAGTGAACCCCTCGAGGTCAGGGGCGCCGCGCGTGCGCAGTTCCGGCTGCGCCGCTGCCGCCCGCGGAGAGGGAGCTCGAGGCGGCTGGCGGGGACTCGGGAGCCGGGGTCCTCGCGGAGCCCAGAGTCCGGCGGACCAACAGTTCCTTGTCAGAGGCGGCTCTTGGCCGAAAGCTCCTCTCGCCAGATAAAGGCATCCGTCCAAGCTGAAGTCCGGCAGGGGAAGGACGGGGGCCACGGGCTGACGACGCACGGTGCGAGCCGCGCCGCCCGCTTGTCGAGCTCGCCGGGCCGCTCGTGTCCCGGCGCCCGAAGCCCGCGGCGGCGTCTGAGAGCCAGTTTTAGGTGTGGCCTGTGGGGCGTGAGGAGCGAGAACTTCGGAAATGGGGAACTAGAGGAGCGGGAGCGGGAACAGTTCAGCCAGACAGCGCGTGGGGAAAAGGGGAGGCGCACCGGGCTGGGCCCTCCTGGGGGCGCCTCTGAGCCTCTGACCCCCCCCCCCGGAGCGTCCCAGCGCCTCCTTGCAGATGCTAAGCCCTGAGTGCTTTGAAGGCAGACGCGTGCTTTTCATTTCTTTGGCTTTCCTGTAACGTTTGGACAGTTCTCGCAGGGCTGGGAGGTACGTGCTCGGGTAGTGTTTGTTGTCAAACTGGCAAGTGCTCGCCGACTCGTAAGGTGGACGAAAGCAGTGATCACAGCCAAGGGATCTATCAGAATCTCACTGTCTCGCTTCCAGAAACTTTTTTTTTTTTAAGATTTTATTTATTTATTTGACACCGAGAGAGACAGCGAGAGAGGGAACACAAGCAGGGGGAGCGGGAGAGGGAGAAGCAGGCCTCCCGCTGAGCAGGGAGCCCGATGCGGGACTCGATCCCAGGACCCCGGGATCATGACCTGAGCCGAAGGCAGTCGCTCAACCGACTGAGCCACTCCGGTGCCCCCCCCCCTTTTTAAAAGATTTTATTTATTTATCTGACAGAGAAAGACACAGCGAGAGAGGGAACACAAGCAGGGGGAGCGGGAGAGGGAGCAGCAGACCCCCCGCGGAGCAGGGAGCCCGATGCGGGGCTCGATCCCAGGACCCCGGGATCATGACCTGAGCTGAAGGCAGAGGGTTAACGACTGAGCCACTCCGGTGCCCCCCCCCTTTTTAAAAGATTTTATTTATTTATCTGACAGAGAAAGACACAGCGAGAGAGGGAACACAAGCAGGGGGAGCGGGAGAGGGAGCAGCAGACCCCCCGCGGAGCAGGGAGCCCGATGCGGGGCTCGATCCCAGGACCCCGGGATCATGACCTGAGCTGAAGGCAGAGGGTTAACGACTGAGCCACCCAGGCGCCCGCTTCCAGCTAAACTTTTGGAAGTAAGGGGTGCATTTAAAAGTTTAAACTTTCGTTACTGTATCTTGTACCTCTTTACTCAAAGTGGTGCTATGTATGCATTTAGTCAGCTCTCTCTGAGGCTCCTGTCTCCTGCTATCTTTGCTTGGGGATTTGTTTCCACGAGGGAGGAAAGTGAGTGAGGCCTTCAATCAGTGATCAATTTTTTTTTTTGCATTGGCTGAAAGAAAGCATGGTTATCTTTGAATAACACCAAGACCTGCAAGTAGCCCTATATTTGGGATATCCTTTTTATGAGCAGTGTTAAAACAATAGGTCTTTTTTAATTTTTTATTTTTTGAGAGAGAGAGCCCGGGGCGGGGGGGGGGGGCGCAGAGAGAGAGACTCTTACGATCTCATGACTTTGAGATTATGAAATCAAGAGTGGGATGTTTAACCGACTAAGCCACCCAGGAGCCCCCAAATGGGTCTTTAAAAAAAAAAAAGTTATGTCAGACAAATATAAACACATGTCAAGGCTTTAATTTAACTCACTAATTAATGAAGTATGTAAGGTGATACATACAGTTGGTTCAGAGATAAATCCAAAAGGCAGACATATATCTAGGCAGTCAAGCATGCTAAAATGAATTTGCTTAATAGATGCAGAGCTGGCTTCTGCAGTGGGGGAGGCAAATCAATTGAACTTTCACCAGGCAAAATTGACTTTATGTCTAATATCTGTGGACAAGAATCATTTGCATTGCTTTCAGTTCTCTGCAACCTGTAAAGTTATAAATAGCTTAAAGGAAAGTGAAGACCCCAGGAAACCAGATAACCCCGAAGGGTGAGTCAGACCTCTGGTTGTTCACCGAAGACACCTAACAATCTTTTTGACCCATTTCAAAGTCTTTCCCAAAAAATGAAGAATGGATTCTTCTTAGAGTTCCCCCACTTGTTTGTGTTGCCTATGTCCCTTAATCCTGGTGTAGCTTGTTTATTGTAACTTTGAAAGTGCACCCCTTGTTGTAGGAAATGGCACAATAAAATCATTCATTAAAATATTTAACAGGAAAAGCAAAGGTTGACAAAAACAATTCTGTTATCGAGGGTTTTCATCTCTTTCTCAACAGAATTGGTATGTTTTTTAAAAAGGCCTTCTGCAACGTGAAGCCCTGTGGATAAAAAAAAAAAAAAGCCTTCTGCAAGTCATTTCCCCTCTCCAAGCCTCAGCTTTTGTTTTTGTTTTTTTAATCTCTAAAATATGAGATTAGATTTGATTTCTAAAGTTTCTTCCTGTTTTAAGAGTGTGGTTCAACTCAGAGGTGGTTTTTTTTTTTTTTTTTAACCCTCTCCCTGATTTCACTGAGGCCCTGGGAGCAGAAAACCTAATATTTCCCATCCCCTTTGCAGGGATGGGAAACATCCCATAGCCAGGGTTAGTTCTGTTTATCCATCAGGAGCTGGTTTCCAGCTTACCACTCATCCCAGGAAGCAGCCCTTTTAAAGCAGACGCTCTATTCAAACATGGGAAAAGATGCTCAGGCTCATTCAGAGTAAAAGGGAGGAATGCAAATTTGAAGTACAAGGAGATGCCATTTTTCACTTAGTAGGTTGGCAAAGCTGAAAGTTTGGTAATACTTGGTATTGGCACACAGACTCAACTGATGCAACTGTAAATTTGTTCATCTCTTTGCAGAGCAAAATAGCAGCATGAACCACAAAAAAATGTAAGTGTGCATGCCCTTTGACCCAGCAATCCCCCTTAGGAATTTATCCTCCAGATAGACTTACCCACGTGCATGCAGCTTTTTGCACTTGCGTACATATGGTAGCATGCTGTAGAAGCAAAAAACTGGCAACATCCCGTAGGCCTCTGAATATATTCATAAAATATGTTGTACACACACAAGGGAATCCCGCGCTGTACAACTGGGGAAAAAAAATGAGGCCGATTTTCATGAATTCAAATGTCTGGTCTTCAAGGTATATATCAGGTCTACTGTGTCAAACTGTGTGTGTTCTTGTGTAAGAAAGCAGAGTGGGGAGATATACATGTTTATATGTACATAGAATATCCCTGGACAGATATACATGAAATGGGTCTGTAACTTGTTAATTTTTTCAACCATGTATTTATTTTTAAATACATATAAATATAATGAATAAGACAGCACACCAATTGGCAGAATACTCAAACAGGTACTTCGCAGAAGAGACTCTCCAAAACATGAAAAAGCGCTCTTTTTCATTAGTCATCAGGGAAATGCAAACTTAAACCACAATGAAATATTTACACACCCACCAGAAATGCAAACTTAAACCACATTGAAATATTTACACACCCACCAGAATAGCTGAAATGAAAAAGCACCAAGCATTGGCAAGCATCGGCAGGAACTAGAACTTCCATACACCGCTGGTGGGAACCGTTAGGAGTGTCTGCTGAAGCCGAGCATACACGAACCTATGTTCACCAAAGGAGTGTTCACAAAGCACGGTCCACAGTTGCTCCAAACTGGAAATGTCCATGACCAACAGAAGGAATACTATACTATACTATACTATATGATCCCATTAAAAGGTCCAAAATGGGGCAAAACTGATATTTGGTATAGGAAGAGAGGGCAGGGCAGTGGTGACCATTGTGGCAATAATACTTCATCTCTTGATCTGGGTGCTTTTTGTATGGGTGCCCACTTGGGGTCAATTCATCCAGCTCTGTACACTCAGGGCTTGTGTGCTCGATTTCAAGTAAACAGTGGGAGAGAAAGAGAAAGAGGGACGCTTCCAAAGGTTGTATAGTGGAAAACCTGAGGTTTCTTCCGGAAGGGTGTTTGGGTTGTTCCTTATTTTTTACCATGGACTTTATGGTGGTGAATGCAATGGCCAGAATAGGGAAGCGAGAAGGCCAACTCTCCACAGCTCATGGTGTTGGACACGGTCCAGGGAGTCTGAAGGACCCAAAGTGGTATGATGTGTCCTAATTCCTCACACAGGGCCGCCTCGCCTCCAGCTGTGGGTAAAGCCTGCTGGGGTACCATGGCCATGCTTGGTGGGGAAGGTGTATGGCTAGTGGACGTGTGTGGAGCGCTCACTGAGTGCCACGCTCTGGCCTTGGCACTCTGTGTTGCCTCCATAGCTCTCTCATGCCCTTCAGGAACTTTACTCAGTGGCATCTTGCTCCCTGGAACCCTATCTAAAGTTTCCCCCTCCCTCCCATCCCAGTAGCATCTCACTCCCCCTCCCTGCTTTGCTCCTTGTCAGCTTTATTTATCATATGTCTTTCACTTAGTTACTCCGTTGTGCATCCCTGGCTATCATGCAAGCCTCGTGAAAGGCGGGCAGTTTTCTTGTTGCTCTTGTCCACTCGTGCTTCCCCAGCTCCTGTCAACCGATAAATATGCATTGAATGAGTGAGTGAACACACTATGGGAGGCCCCTTTCATAGATGAGGAAACAGGCTCAATGAGGTCAAGCACTGTGCTCAAGGTCACACAGCTAGGAGAGGAGAGCCAGGAATGAGACACAGATCTGTCTTCTTTGCTGCTGTCGCACCCATAAACTTACTTTGTCCTCACAGCCCTATGAAGCTGGTGTGATCCCTTTGTACAGCTAAGGAAACTGAGGCTCAGAGTGAAGTGATTGCCCAACAGAAGCAGAAAGCACAGCTGGCTTGCAGACCTCTTTCTGTCTGCCTGTGAAGATCCTGTTCTTTTTTTTTTTTTTTTTTAAGATTTTATTTATTTGCGAGAGAGAGAATGAGAGACAGCATGAGAGGGAGGAGGGTCAGAGGGAGAAGCAGACTCCCCGCCGAGCAGGGAGCCCGATGCGGGACTCGATCCCGGGACTCCAGGATCATGACCTGAGCTGAAGGCAGTTGCTTAACAACTGAGCCACCCAGGCGCCCGAAGATCCTGTTCTTTATACTGTACCAGACTCCTTCTCTAAGGAGCCAGAGGCCAGGCTGTATACGGATGCAGCTCTATACCAGGCCCTGATGGCTTGCTTGCACCTGCTGCCAAAGGCCCCATCACCAAGTCTCCTGGAAGGAAGGCCCTGCCCATGGGTGCTCATCTTCTTGTCTCCTCCTCCCAGATCCTTTTCTTAAACTCATGTTGGTTTTTTCAACGAACATTTAACGATCTACTCTGTGCTTGGTGCTGCAGACACAGGAGTAAGCAAAACCAGCCAGTCCCTGCCTGTTATGGAGCACAGAGACTAAGTGAACAAGTAAATAAGGGCACAATTACAAACAGGGGTGTTCCTATAAGGGAAAAGGACATCATGTGGTGAAAGGGTCTACCTGGGAATCTGGCCTGGCCTCGGGGGTCACATGGCTTCCTTTTGGGTGTGGTAGGTGAAGGACATGTGGGTATTTGATAAGCAAAGGAGTGCAGGGGATGGAGGTATAGGGTTCAGGCAAAAGGGTAGGTGGGAAGGCCTTACAGAAGAAAGCAGCATGGATCGCTGGAAGTTGTGGAGGGTGAGCGGGGAGTGAGGAGACCGGGCTGCAGAGTTTGGGAGGGCCAGGCCATGCACGGCCCCAACAACCAGAAGGGTTCTGGCTTCATCTGAGGAGCAGTAAGAAGCCACTGAAGGATTTGGTCACATTTGTGGTTTCTAAAGGTGACTTTAGCTGCTTTGTGGGGAACAAAACTGGAGAAGGGCAAGGACAGATGCAAGATACATATCGACCGAGCCATTGAATTAGAGCACTCAGCATTTTGCAGTCAGCCTAGCATTATCATTACTGGATGCTAAACCACCGGGTGAAAGTTCATTGGAAAAAGAGGATATTTAAATACTCTAAAAGTACCTTTCCCAAAGATGACTATTATTTTTTTTAAAGATTTTATTTATTTGACAGAGAGAGACACAGCGAGAGAGGGAACACAAGCAGGGGGAGAGGCAGAGGGAGAAGCAGGCTCCCCGCTGAGCAGGGAGCCCGATATGGGGCTCGATCCCAGGACCCTGGGACCATGACCTGAGCCGAAGGCAGACGCTTAACGACTGAGCCACCCAGGCGCCCCCAGATGACTAATAATTGACAAGGGGGGAAAAAAAATACCGTTACAGTAGAGAAATACGTCACCATCTCAACCATCGGTCAACAGCATCAGCAATAGTGAGACAAACGGACGCTTGTGCTTCCTGATCCAATGCCCTGAGGACACATCCGTGCTGCTGCTGGCCACCCTGCGCTACCTGACTATGCGGGCCAGGCAGAAAAACCTACACCAGAGACATCCTACAAAACAACCAGCCTGCGCTTGAAATACGCATCCGTGCCCGGAAGGACACACAAAAGCCAGAAACTATTCCAGCTTAAAGGGGTCTGCTTTTGAAGATGGAGGAAGACTCCCCCCCCACTCCGCCCCCAGGCAAGGGGTGCTGGAGGCCCCCAGAAGCTGGAAAGGCAAGGAGGCCATCCTCCCCCAGGGCCTCCAGAAGGAATGCAGCCCTGCTGATACCTCAATTTTAGAACTTGACCTCCAGAGCTGTAAGATAGTAAGATAGTATTCTTTAAGGCCGCATTTGTGGCAATATGTTACAAAGGGGGAGAGGAACATCGGCATGGTGGGCAACCAGAAGCCGAAGTGATGCTAAGTCACGTCGCCTGGTTGATCTCGTAGAATTGCTTTTTAGAGCCATCCTCTAGTCAAAGTATTTTTGAGCATTGACTTTGCCATCCAATGAATTTACTATTTCTCCCACTCTTTCTTCATGTCCTTTATACAGTCTCAGGAGATACCTCAGCAAATGCTTTGTCCTGGATATCTGTTGCATTCCCCCATCTGCCCAGCATCTATCTTCTTTCTCAGTTCCCTGTGGCCACCCACTCTCCCCATGCTCTTCGCGCAGGGAGCCGGGTGGGGCTGATCCTCACTCCTGTCCAGGTATGGCCAATCCAATTTTCCCAACAAACTGGCCTTAAGAGATTGGCTTAAGGGGATGAGCACACGCCCAGTGTTGGTCCATTGAGATCAAATCCTAGGACTTTTGTTGGAAATACTGAGGGACAGAGTCCTTTTTCCCCCTGGGGTTGCTAAGTTGAAAGGACATATGCCTATTGCTCCTGGAGACCACCTTATAAAAAAGACCCTAGTCCTAGAATGAAGCCAGCTTAGAGGGAGACTGTCAAGTAGGGAAGAGGGACTGAGTTCTTTTTTTTTTTTAAGATTTTATTTATTTATTTGAGACAGAGAATGAGATAGAGACAGAGAGCATGAGAGAGGGGAGGGTCAGAGGGAGAAGCAGACTCCCCGCCGAGCGGGGAGCCCGATGCAGGACTCAATCCCGGGACTCCAGGATCATGACCTGAGCCGAAGGCAGTCGCTTAACCAACTGAGCCACCCAGGCGCCCGAGGGACTGAGTTCTGATGACATCCCTGGCACCCCTGGATCCCACTGAGCCAACCCCTGAATTTAGGGGAGTTACATGAGCCAATCTATTCCTTTTTTTTTTTTTTTTTTGAAAAACCAGTTTGAATTGAGTTCTATCACCTATAGCTGAAAGAATCCCAGGCCCAAATACACTATTTCTATCCTATTTCCTGACTTAGCAGTCTATCCATTTCACAACAGAAATATGGTTAACCTAGCAATGACCTGATCTTTGTCATCAATGCTTCCTCTTCTGAGGAGTCACAAATATTTTCTGTGAGTGATCTGTGCTGAATATTTCCCACGCCCAATGTCCACTTCACTGGCCTGTGGTTTGCAAAACTCTCTTCCCCACCCCTTTTTTTTTAACTGGCCATGTATCTGCCTCTCTCCAACCTTCTGGCAAGGTCAGAACACCTTTTCTGAGGCATGGAGAGGCAGGGTTCATAGGAATTTCTTGAGAAATGATACTTTCCCCAAACGGGATCTGACCCTGAATGAGTTCACATTTTCCAGTTTTCCTGAATAGTTATCACCAGAGTCAGGTCAGGGCTGCTTGAGTCCTTGCCTCACGCCGTGTTCACTCACTGAACTAGGTGAGGAGTTCCTCCAGCCACAGATACAATCCTGTTCCCATAAAGTCCAGTAGATGGGCTCATATTCTGCTGGAGGCACAAACAACATGCCCACCTATTTGTAGTATCCACTTAAGGGAATGAAGGCTACCTTACACTCCTTCCCTTCCTGAGTTCACACCAAACTTGAAATACCCTGAGACCCAGCTTCTCATACATCATGGCCACACCGAGCTGGTCAAGCAAATCTGGAATGGACCAGAAGCAGCTATGACATGAAGGTGCTATAACTCTTGTGGATAAAGCTCCCAGCTTTTTCCTTCATGTTGTTTTCTTAAACTTTGCCAAGCAAGTCTTAAGTTCCGTAGGTCATTTCACAGGGACCAGCAGGTGCACTCGGGGCACAGGAAAGATGCTTGGTCATCAATCCATGTCACCTTTTTTCCTAAAAGTCGCAGAACTCCAGATCCTCCCGTGTAACTCCTAGGACTTCAGAGAACCTGCTGACATTCAGCCCTATTTCAGATAGCACTACATTTATTTAGACAGGGCTTTCTTATTTCATACAAGCAACCACCAGAAGGAGCCCTAGAGCTCTGTAATGCAGCTCTGGAAACCTGTTTGGAAATGTAAGCCCACTCTATGGGATCATACTCTCTATTTTGCTGGTGCTAGGGCCAAGTTTGACATAACCCCCAAATTATTGGGAGTGGGTGTCAGTTTATGTTTCTATACTTCCTTCCTCCAGAACTGAAAAAAAGCTTCCATAGGAGACACTCCTATTTTTTTAACCTTTTCTTTTCTTTTTTTAAATTTTATTTTATTTTATTTTTTTATTTCTTTTTTTAAAGATTTTATTTATTTATTTGAGCGAGAGAGAATGAGAGACAGAGAGCATGAGAGGGAGAAGCAGACTCCCCGCCGAGCAGGGAGCCCGATGCGGGACTCCATCCTGGGACTCCAGGATCATGACCTGAGCCGAAGGCAGTCGCTTAACCAACTGAGCCACCCAGGCGCCCCTCTTTTTTTAAATTTTAGAGGTGTGGAGGAAGCCTGAAAGTTGTTTACTGCATTTGCTGAAAAGATGCAGACTAGCCTAGAACTTTCGGTGCAGGCGAGGTGGGATCTATCAGCTTTTTAAGATTCCCCCTTTCAAAAAATAAATTGCCATTCTATACTATGCTTCCTTACCTGACTTATTTTGAAAGGGTGTTGTTAACGTCAAGACTCCACCCTATCCCTGGAATAGGAGGGCAGGAAATGGCAAATGGCATCTTTGTGTTAAAGGTGGAGACACTCAGGGCCCGGAAGCAACCAGAACCGGCCTTACTCCCCGGCTCCCGGCCAGGGCTGCCCCAGGTCTCCCGACCCAAATCACCAAATACCCCTGTCCTGTGCTCGCAGAACCGCCCATCCCACCCAACTGTTCCCCGGGGAAACCCTAGTTCTGAGCAGATCCAGGAGACCGGGTTCCACGGCTTTCCGTAACAGCGATCCACCGGAGGTGTCCGAGCGTGCTCCCGGGGACGGTGGGACCAGACTTCCCGCGCAGGGACAGTCCGGGTACCGAGAGATCCGCGACGGGGGCGGGAACCCTGACATCCAGGCCACGAGCAGCCGCCCCGCCCCGGCCCGTCACGTGACCCGCGCTCGGTCCACCCCCGTGGGGAGGGGCGGGGCCACTCTCGCGCTTGCGCAGGCGGCGCCGGCGGGGGGGCGGGCACGGCCTCCTGACTGACAGCTCGCGCAGCTGGCGCCTCGGAAGGACCCGGCTCTCAGGCCCGCGCAGTGGCCGCAGCGCCGAGCCGGGAAGCAGCCGTTCGCTCCCAGGTCCGACCCGTCGGCCGGTGCCCGCCGCGGTGAGAGAGGCTCCCGCCGGCGCCCCGGAGGGGGAAAACGCGTCACTTGTCCGGGCGGCGCGGGGCTCTCCGAGGGCCGGCGGGTGAGGGGCCGTGGGTGGAGGGAGGGGGCCGTGGGATGACGCGGGGTCGGGTTGGGGGTCGGGGCCTCGGGGGCTTTTGCAGGGTCCGCGCGAGCTGGGGGTGCGGAGGTGGAAGGGAAGCCGAGAGCCCGCGGTGTGGGGGGCAGTGCAATACCTGGGGGGGCGATGGACGAGGGGTCCCCACCCCCTGGTGGCAGATGGTGTCGCCAGGTGGCTTTGGGGTGGAGTCGACTCCTCGGTCTTGGGGGAGGAAGAACCCCCAGACTCCTGGAAGGGCATGCTGGGGAGGGGGTGCCTGGAACCAGGATGGGAAAGACATTTGCCAAGTCGTGCTGTGTGTTCAGGTGCAAGTTTGCTGCCTCTCTGCTCGGAGTGGCAGACGGGTGGGGTATGGGGTGAGGGAGAAAGGGCTCTGGACTGGGGGCCGCCCGTCAACTCCACCCGTGCCTTCCCAGGGGCCCCCCATCCTCCGGACGGGTCAGTAAGCAAAGAGGTTTGCAGAGGGCACAGCTTCACGGGCGCCCTGTTAGCAGCTGGTTTAGAACAGCTGGCTCAGGGCAGACGGAACCAGTGGCCCCGGGGGAATCGGATAGGACAGGAGGCGGTCTTCCTGGAGCTGGGTGCCTTTTCCCGCCGGTACCGGGTTTGTGCTTCCCTAGGTTGCACCTTGGTTGGATCTCAGAGAACGACTTTGCAGTGGGCACTAGCCATGGCCAGCTCGTCTAACTCTGTGGTTAAGTGTGGGGCAAGGGTGCCGACCTGCAGACTGAGCAGGAACTTGCCTCTGAGCTGGCCCAGGTGAGGCGCCCTGATGTGGAGGTTGTCCCTGCGGTGAGTCAGTGGTGGAGGCACACAGACAGCTGTCAGGACCAGGCTGCCGCCCAGGCCATTGTCACCTAATGCTACTGTTTCAGAGTCATTTCATGAGAGGGACCCCCTCTGGGAACCTAAACCAGGGCAGCCAAGATATCGAACAGGGAATTGAGCAAAGAAAAAAAGAATGATTTTGACTGGTTACGCAGGAGCGCTCCTCCTTGGTCTTTTACATCTTCCCATTTGGAAGTTTATGTTTTCTCTTTGTTCAGAGTCTCTCCCTTCCACTGTCACTTTTTTAATGTTGTTCAGAAATAGGATTGCTCGGGGCGCCTGGGATGACAGTTGGTTAGGCGACTGCCTTCGGCTCAGGTCATGATCCTGGAGTCCTGGGATCAAGTCTCACATCGGGCTCCCTGCTCGGCGGGGAGTCTGCTTCTCCCTCTGACCCTCCCCCCTCTCATGTACTCTGTCTCTCTCTCATTCTCGCTCTTTCACATAAATAAATAAATAAATCTTTAAAAAAAAAAAGAAATAGGATTGCTCACGCATCTGAAGCACAGGGCGAAAGGCTTTTGAGATCAGCTCACAATGAAAAAATTGACTCATGAGATTTTCTTTTTCCCTAAAAGAAATGAAGATGACTGAGGACACACAGATAGGCGCTCTTAGTGATTACAGATTATCTCTAGCCTCTTGTATGGTTCTGGGATACATTCCCTTTTTTTTTTTTTTTTGTAGTGTGTGTCTTTTGTATGGCAGTGTCAGTTAACGTGAAGGTGGTTTGTGTTATTTGAGAATGTGACGACTAAAGGCAGTGAAAAGCTACTACTGGGTGACATTAGTAAGCCAGAAACCTTTAATTTGCTACAGAATTCCAGAGAGTAGAGAATAGTGATTCTCTTTGGATGACAGTTAATTTTGGTTCTTCAGGGGTAAATTGCCTTATGGTACCCCAAGAGAGGACATCTTTTAGGACAATCCCAAGAAAGGTTTAGAATGGAATGAGTCATGCTATACGCTTCTCTCTCGCTCGCTTGCTAGCCCACTCGCTGCCTCGTCCCTCAAAAAAAGAAAATAATCAGGTTAAAAGAAACATCAAAACAACCTGGGAAGATTAAAAAAAAGATCATGAAAATTCAACCGGCAGCAGGAAAAATACACAAAGGGAGGAGTAAAATCCTGTTGCTCATAATAACCCCTCACTTTTACGTGACAGAGTAATTTACAAAGGGCTTGTGCACAAAATCTCAATTTAGCTTCACCATAAACTTGGAGTGATAGGTGGTGTTAACACTCCCATGTCACAGATGAGAGAACTGAGGCTAAGCGAGTGCCCGGAGTCACTTAGGTCCTAGGGAGCGAAGCAAAAGGATAAACCTAGCCATCTGGTGTCAGCCGGATGCAATAGTCTGTCATCAGCCTATGGAATGGGATATGGGAAGGATAGGACAGATTACAGCGCATCCGAGGACGCCAGCATCCGCGGGCAAAGCATCCTTCTCTCCCACCACTTGCCTCTTCACTAAGTCCGCTCAGCTCCCTGGTGCAGCTCCAACTTCACCACTTCCTCCACCCAAGCCTGAGAGAGTCTACGTCTACTCAGATTTGTTTATCCGTCTTGGAGAAATCTAGTAGGAAGTATGCTTGCAAGGAGCCTCTTGCTCAATTGCTTGGTGTTTCCAAATAGTCTAGGTGTCTTCAGCTGTGATGCAAGAGAACAAAGCAATTCTAGGGAAACTTGCCCTTAGAGTTTTCCTTGTCCTCCTCCCGGAAGAAAAGTGTAGTGGTTGTGAAACGTGGGGAGCTGCCCCAGTAGTTTTGTTTATTGGATGCAGCATTCTATAACCTGGCATTGTCCGGGTTATGGTGACACCTTTTTTTTTTTTTTTTTTTTTTAACCAGGTCACAGCTGTTCTCATTAGAGAAGAACACGCTTTAATCCCACTTTCTAGATCTGGACATCTAGATCTTGAAAAGGACTTCGGGGGAGGTTATCTGAGATATGTTTCAGTGGGCAGTGGTACAAAACAGAATTAAAATCCAAGACAATTTTAGGGCACAGCAATAGATGTATAGATCTGAATGAGAAAGATGACAGTTCCAATATACAACTCCATGCTTAGAGTATTGTGTTCTTTTCTGGACATCACATTTAAAAAGGACATAGGAAAAAAAATCAAGAATATTCATTGGAAATTGCTACAGGGATGAGTGAATTATAGCTGGTAAGCCTGAGAATCTGGGGAGCCATGGTCACAGAAGGTTCAGGGCTGTCATTAATAAACTTGTTCTATAATGGCCCAAGAACCAAAGGACGCAAGTTATAGTTAGGAAGATTTTGATTTAGTTTTGTTTTTGTTTTTTTTTAAAGATTTTTACTTATTCATTTGCAAGACAAAGAGCAAGAGAGAGAGCACAAGCAGGGGAAGGGGCGAAAGGAGAGGGAGAGGCAGACTCCTTGCTGAGCAGGGAGCCTGATGCAGGGCTCAATCCCAGGACCCTAGGATTATGACCCAAGCCAAAGGCAGATGCTTAATCAACTGAGCCACCCAGGCACCCCAGGGAGATTTTAGTTTTAAGAACGTTATCATGCCAGTAATCTTTTAAAAACTATGGGTTGACTCATACCTCTCCCCAGGGGCTTCCCAATACTCTGGGGATTGAAATCAGACTTCTCACTGTGTTCTACTTGGGATGCTAGATGAGTGCTAGCTGCCCTTTCTTGTTTCTGCAGCTTCATGAGTTACCACTCTCTTATAAAAAGCCCACCTTCTTCTTGTGCCTTGAGTACATCCAGTTCACTCTGCCTCAGGGCCTTTGCATTGGCTTTTCATTTTGCCAGATTTTCCGTTGGCTGGCTCCCTGTCATTCAAGTGAGTGCTCTAAGGTCACATCCTTAGAACTTTCCTGACAACTAAAATAGCTTCTTCCTGGTCCCCAACCCATCCACTTTATTATATTATAGTGTTTTATTTCCTTCATAACAATATCAGAAATGATCTTCTTTGAGGAAGCTTTTATTGTCTGCTGCCCATTTACCACTGTATCAGCAGTACCCCCAAAGAGTGCCTGGCATATAGTTTCTCAATAAATATTTGTTGAATGAATGATTTTAATGACAGTCAGACCTTTTCAGAGATGGGAGGGATAGCTGCCTTCGTAGCTACCCAGTTAGTTTTCTTGTACTGGGGACAGTCAGACATCGGCTGACTAGCCGGCCATTGAGCAAGACAATTCAAGCTCTAGATAGATAGGAAAGCAGATAACGTACTGTACTTCTTTCCCGGGGCTGCTGTAACAAAGTACCACAACCAGGGTGGCTTAAACAACATCTGTTTATTCTCCCACTGTTTTAGAGACCAGGAGTCCAAAGTCAAGGTGCCGGCAGGGTTGATTCCTTCTTGGAGGTTCAGAGGGAGAACTGGTTCATGCCTCTCTCCCAGCCTCTGGTGGTCTCCAGCAACCCTCGTATTCCTTGGCTTGAAGCCTGCATCACTCCAGTCTCTGCCTCTATGGTCACATGGCCTCCCTCTCCCTTTGCGTGTGTGTGTGGGGGGGGGTCTGTTTCTTTTCTTATGTAAGGACGCCATCAAGTTGGTCATATTCCATTATGACTTTATTGTAACGTAACTAATTACATCTACAAAGGCCCTGTTTCCAAATAGGGTCACGTTCACAGATTCTGGGGGTTAGGACTTCAACATATCTTTTTAGGGGACACAGTTCAATGCATAACACCTTCTAACTTCAAGATCCAGTGACATTTTAAGATTTTTAATTTATTTGACAGAGAGAGCAAGAGAGCACAAGTAGGGGGAGCAGCAGAGGGAGAGGGAGAAGCAGGCTTCCTACTGAGCAGGGAGCCCGATGTGGGGCTCGATCCCACACCCTGTGATCATGACCTGAGCCGAAGGCAGTCGCTTAACTGACTGAGCCACCCAGGCACCCGGATCCAGTGACATTTTAAAGGGAAAGACTGGAAGGAGGTGCTGCATTCTCTTTAGGGATAATGACGTGGATTTGGGTATTTTTACATGAAGCATTGTGCTCTTTACAACTTGCAAGCTAAGTGGTGATCTGCATGTGCCAAAGTGAGGAGGCCAGGGGTCTGAGCAATTGAGTGACTTGCCCAAGGTCAAGAGGACAAGATGAGTCTCTTGTGTCAGATTGCAAGGCCCGTGGCCTCCCCCGCCTGCTACCGGAGGGGTCTTACTAGTGGCGCAAGGCCAGGGTAGGATGTGGGATTTGTCCGAGTGCTCTGCCGGAGCCCTTGAGGGATTATTTCCTTCCTCGGCGGTTTGCTTTACCCTGTCCTTGTAGGGGAGGCATGGCCCCTTGACGTCCCACGGTGAGGTAAATGGTGCATGTGAGCCTCACCCTGCCAACACCAAGCCTCGCGTGGCCAGCTCTGATGGGCCCTATAGGATTAGGAGAAGTTGTGTTTCCCCCTGTTGGGCTTTCCCAGGGATTCACAGGGGCTTTTCCATAAGGCTTTAAGAGTTCTGGGTTTTAGTGTCTTGGGCTATGACCCCGAAAAAATATTGCTGGTGTTCCAAGAATGAGCCATCCAGGAATTCACGGGGAAACTTTGCATTTTGGGGCCTGGGGTTGGGGGAGTGCACGAGAGCAGGGCAGGCTGCCAGCGAAACATCCGAAATGACTCACACCTTTGCTTTTGAGGCCTTTTCATTTCTGGCTCTGTCTCGCCTTATTAAGGGAGAGAGATAATCCCTCCTTTATTTAATGTAATGAATTTTTGGACAAGGTAATACATGCAGATGGTACAGAATTCGGATGGTAAGAAAAAGATGTCCAGTGAAGAGCAGTTCCTGCCTCTGCCTTCCCTGCCCCCTCCAGCTTCCCAGTCCCCTCCCCAGGGGCACCCATCACCCCCAGTTTCCTCCATCTCCTTCTAGATCTGCTGTCCCCTTTAATGTCCCCGAGTGCCACCTCCTCTCACAGACCTCGAAGCCTCTGCTTACATCCCTGCCTTCCATTCTTCCTTCTGCTGCCTTTTCAGAACCCCTTCCGTGGGGACCTGATGGGCTGATGCATTCCCACGTGTTAGGAGTTGATGACGAGCTCCTCTGCCACGAGTTTTATATTTGGAGGGAAAGTGCTCAGAAGGAATGAGTATGTGATGTAAAATGTGTGGTTCTGAGGCCAGAGGGTGGGTAGAATGCTTGTATTCCTGGGGTGGTTCTCAGAGTCCAGTTCCTTTACCATCAGGGTTAGCCCTGAAGGGAGGCCAGTGCAGAGCATTCTGGGGGAGAAAGGTGGGAGGGACACTTGTGCTCCCGAGGGGGTGTGTTGCTGTGACAGGTCATGCTGATTGGCTTTGCTCTGGCGTACCCAGCAGTGTGCTCAGCGCTCTCTGGAGTCATCATGCTAACCCCCGCAAGAACACTCCCGGGTAGCTGCCGGTGCCGTCCCCAGTTCACAGATGAGAAATCTGAGGCGCGGAGAGGAACCTGCCCGCTGTCTACGGTTCTCATCTGTGTGTGGTGTAATGATCCCGTGTAGAACAGTGTCTTCCTAGCTCTCGAGAGGAAGAGTGACTCACATGTGGCCTGTGTGTGAGGTTGGTGCTGTTCAATAGAGCAAGGACGTTACATAAGAAGGACCTGCTTTCATCCTCAGGGGTTTTCTGGGCTCATTCCAGAAACGTTCTCTTGCCTCTCACGGTCCAAGACGAATGACCAAGATTCGTTCCACAATAGGAATAGTCTCCAGCAAATGCTGAGGGAAATGGCAGATTTGGAGGGGGGGAGAAAAGGGAGAAAGGGGGATTTTTTTTTTTTTCAGTTAATTACTGGATCCACTTAGGAAAACACCATATTCCTCAGTGACGTCCTTTCATAAACCAGGTGTGTGTCCTGAGGCATTTTCCTGGCCTTTGCATCACAGCCAGGCATGACTCAGAGCAAATGACTCACCAGTGGCAAAAGTGACCAGTGAGCTAGGGGAAAAACGAGGATCTAGCAACAGTAGAGCAAACAGTAAATGGAAAATACCAGAGCAGATGAGCTTAGAGGACTGTTGTTTGCCAGCACTTCTGAGTTAGGGGACTTAGGGGTGAACCCAGGAGGCTGAGATGCAAAAATAGGGCCCAATTAAAAGGGGTGAAAGCCTCATGAGAGAAGAAAACCAAATTTTGAGTTAATAGTAAAGTAGCAAGAATGACTTCATTCTTGCATTCATACTTAAGTGCATTAAATGAGACCAAAACAATGATAAACCTAAAACCCCCCAGTTTTAAAAACTTCATTAGTGCGGTGGTACAAGGAAATAGGAAACCAGTTAACAGAGGAAAGCTAGTCTAACACCCTCCCTACTCTGCGAGGAGGCAGGTTAGCTGAACTTCATTAAGCAGCAGGATGGCTCTGAGAATCCTGATGCTCGATTTGGATAATAAAAAAAAATACTTCAGGGGCGCCAGGGTGGCTCAGTTGGTTAAGCATCTGACTCTTAGCTTTGGCTTAGGTCTTGATCTCAGGGTTGTGGGATCAATCCCTGCATTGGACTCTGCACTCAGCAGGGAGTCTGCTTAAGATTCTCTCCCTCTCCCTCCCTCCACCTTGCACTCTTTCTCTTTCTTAAAAAAAACAAACTTCATTTACCTGCTCTTGTGGTGGAAAGAGGTATTATATATAATCAAAATTTTAATGTAAGTTGAATTAACCAGACCTATCTATCCTATGGGAAAGAAGTAGCATCTCTGATGTCATCTCCTATCCTCTTCTTTTTGTTTTTAAAGATTTATTTATTTATTTGAGAGAGAGAGAGAGAGTGTGAGTGTGTGTGAGAGAGAGCGCGCGCTCTCTCACACACACACACACTCTCTCTCTCTCTCTCTCTCAAATTGGGGGGAGGGGCAGAGGGAGAAGGGGAGAAGCAGACTCCCTGCTGAGCATAGAGCCATACGCGGGGCTTGGCCCCACAACCCGTGAGATCACGACCTGAGTGGAAACCAAGAATCGGCTGCTCAACCCGACTGAGCCACCCAGGCGCCCTTCCCATCCTCTTCTAAGTAACCCCGCCAGCTGACCCAGAGTGGCCAAAAGCTTGAGGGGTCCCACGAGGTTGATGCCTCCCTCCTGGTGGTCCTGCTTCTGTTCTTGCTTGAATGCCAGTCCTTTCTCCACACAACCACCAGAGTGTAGCATCTTGGTAAAGCATAAATGAGGTCATGATGTTCCCCTGAGGCAAACCCTCCAGTGCTCTCCCATGGCTCCTGGGATGAAGCCCCAACCCCTTAGCTTGGCCTCTGAGCCCCTACCTCGCGCCTGGCCCGCAGCCCTGCCATCCTCAGCTCCTTCCCTCCCTCCCTGTGTCTACCCCACGGACCCATACACCCTCACTGTTGCTTTAATGGGCCAGGTTCATTCCCACTGCAGAGCCGTGAATTTGCCATTTCCTCGGGCTGGGATGCTGGTCCTCCAGATGTTAGAGTGACCCTCCCTGGCTTCTCAGGCTGAAGGGGCTCCCCACCTCCATCTGGTTTCTCTGGCCCAGCACTGCCCAATGGAAGTATGGGGTGAGCCGCATGCATTGTATTAAGTTTCTGGTAGCCACACTAAACAAGTAAAGAGAACAGGCAAAATTAATTTTTATCATGGATTTTATTTAATCCAGTATATCCAAAATCTCATTTCCACATCTAATCAATATAAAAATTATTAACGAGACATTTTACATTCTCGTTTTGTGCTAAGTCTGAAATCTGGTGCGGTCGGCACAGCTCAACTTAAATGGGCCACATTTCATGGGCTTCATACTCCTTTGTGGCCAGTGGCTACTCTATAGGACAGCATAGCTCTAACCCATTGAGCTTTATGTTATTCACAGCACTTAGACGGACTGTAATGGTCTCTTTGTTCTCCGACCAGAACATAAGCTCCCTGAGGGCTAGGCTTTTGTTTGTCTTACTCTTCTGAAACAATGCCTGTACGCTGTGAACACACAATATTTGTTGAATGACGGTATGAACCTATGGCAGAATGAATGAGACACACCACATCCGCCTAACCTCCAGGGGCAACTAAGTAGCCAGTGCCATTTGGAGCCTGTTGTAATCAGGGGAATTCAATGCACAGGGTTTCCCATGACCAATAATATTAACTGTTTCATATACAGACTTAGATACTGTTTAAGGTCTCCTGTGATCACTTTTATTGGGTTTGTTTTGGGGGGGTACGATGATAACCAAAGAGAGAAGGGTTTTCACTAGGAACCAGTTAACAGGATTGAGATTCTTTGGTGTTGTTTGCTGCTCGGAGTTAAAACGGATCAGAGATTTCAACTGGGGGAAGCATCCAGAGACATTTTTGATTGTCACAACTTGGGGGTGTTTCTCACATCGGTGCGGAGAGACCAGAGATAATCGCCACACATCTTGCTGTGCCCACAGAGGACAGCCCTCACTGCAAAGACTGACCCAGCCCGAAAGTGCTGGGTAGGTTGGCCCTGCTGTAGATTAGCGTGATGCCAACATTTGTGGCGTTTCTGAGTCGCCTCTGATAATGTCAGGAAGGTTATTAGTCTCTGGAAACTTGACAGATTCTCTGCAGACCCCATCTTTTCATGCCCTTCTCTCTCTCAGGCTAAACCTGCCTCTGTTTATCAGCTCTTTTCCTAAAAGGGTAGACTGGGAACAAAACGGCCTTCAGCTAAAGCATTTGAGAGGAAAGAAAATTAGCTTCCCTTTTAAACTGGGAGTTAGAATTCTGCAGGGAAGACATCTGGAAGAGCCTGTGTCCTCAGAACCGCGGATCAATACACTTGAAGTGCCCCCTGACAGCTGTTTAGTTACCTTCTGACCAGGGCAGCACCTGAACCTGATTTCTTTTCAGTTACGTGCAAGGAAACATCTGCCAAATACGCTTGTAAAAAATCCTTATTTACACTCCAAAGCAGGATTGGAGCACAGAATTATGTGCATTTTATTTTATTTTTTTTAAAAGATTTTATTCATTTATTTGAGAGAGAGAATGAGAGAGAGCACATGAGAGGGGGGAGGGTCAGAGGGAGAAGCAGACTCCTTGCCAAGCAGGGAGCCCGATGCGGGACTCGATCCCGGGACTCCAGGATCATGACCTGAGCCGAAGGCAGTTGCTTAACCAACTGAGCCACCCAGGCGCCCGAATTATGTGCATTTTAATTCTTGTTATACATTAAGGCCCCCTAAGATAAGAGAATTTGGCTCCCATATTATTGGGGGTAGAAAAACAATTGTACGTTTCGATTTTCAGGTTTTGGGGAATACAGTTGACTCTGGAACAGCAGGTTCAACGGGTTTGAGCTGCACGGCTTGCTTATATGCAGATAATACAGTACCGTGTCGTAAGTGTATTTCCTCTTACAATTTTCTAAATACTGCTTTCTTTAGCTTGCTTTATTGTAAGACTAGAATATGTAATACACGTAACATAAAACACATGTTAGTAGACTGTTTACATCATTGGTAAGGCTTCTGGTCGCCAGTGGGTTATCAGGAGTTAGGTTTTTGGGGAGTCAGAAATTATATGCAGATTTTCAACTGTGTGTGGGGGGGTCACCCCCCAACCGTGGTTCAAGAGTCAGCTGTACTTGCAAATACAAACTGAACTTGTACCAGACTTGGTGATCAATATTTGTCGTCCCTCGCGACTCTCCAGCGAGGTCTGAATGCGACTGTGTTATCGGTGTCCAGGGAATCTACTGCCTTCCGCTTCATGCTGTTCTCTCTGGAGTATCTTCCCTAGTCTGAGCGGCCGGCTTCTACTAGATTCAACCCCAGGAATGCAGTCTTTAAAGTCTCCCTGGGCAGAATGGAGCGCTCCTCCTTCTGGGCTCCCGCTGACATCTGCGTCCTGGAATTACGGCCCTCGTGATGTCCCTGTGATCATTTCCTTATATCTGTCCCTCCCTCGATCGTGTTGGGGAAAGGAAGGCCCCGTACCCTGTTGTTCCTTGTACCCCCAGGACTTACTGCAGTCCCCACGACATGGTAGGGGCTTAATACATGTTTGTCCAACGAATGACCTGAGTTTTACAAAATAACACCATTCACCTGTCCACGTCGGTACTGCCACCATCAGTGAAGAAAAGGGAAGCAGCAGCCACATTCTTTGGCCTAAGGCGGTGACATTCCAGGACGTGGCCCTGAACCGGGAGATGACACACCAGTCCAGGGACGAGAGTGACCATTTTCCCTGGTTCTCCTTTACCCATTTGGTGATGCTGTGGGCAGAAAGCATGGGCTCTGGATGCAGCTGTGTGGGCTCTAGATGAACCGCTTTGCTGCCTTGACATCACTCCGTCACAGCTACTTCCGTGAGTCTGTGCCTTTCCCCCGTGCCTCCCTTGTCTGTCTGCCAACCCCCACCATCCTCCGGAAATCTCAAGTCTCATCCAACTCTAACATCATGGGATTTTATTTGAGTTAAACAGCGTCTAGAATTATTTAGGGATAACTGTTTTGTTCCCACTCCTTTGCAGGCATCTCCTCTATTAGTGTTACTTTTCGATTGTTCAGGGTTTTCTTTTTTTTTCCTTTAGACACTGAGTAACGTCTGTGAAAACCTAGCATTTGTGGGTGACCATTGCTGAGCTTTCCTTGTTGGCTGATCTCTACTGTAATAGGAATTAGGAAACCTCTTTAAATGCTGTGGAATAAATGTCTAAATCAGACATTGCCTGCATCACCCCCAAACAGGGAGACCCCTGGATTGCGTCTTCTTCCGTAGTGATGGGCAAGAGAGGGTGAGTCCACAGCATCTGTTTGGAGGGTCCTTATCCACACCCCAGGTTAGCACAGTTACCAGTTTGCATTACAGTAAGGCTGTGGCATCTGGCTCTGATTGGGTTTACCCAGACTCTTTCATTTTGGCTCTCTGGCTTTAGACAGCTGTTTAACTTTTCTTTTTTTTTTTTTTTAAAGATTTTATTTATTTATTTGAGAGAGAGCATGAGAGGGAAGAGGGTCAGAGGGAGAAGCAGACTCCCCGCTGAGCAGGAAGCCTGATGCGGGACTCGATCCAGGGACTCCAGGATCATGACCTGAGCCGAAGGTAGTAGCTTAACCAACTGAGCCACCCAGGCGCCCACAGCTGTTTAACTTTTCTAAGCCTTCAAGCTTTTTTTCAGTCGTAAAAGGGGGATTCTATTCTAATAGACTTAGCCCACATGAACATTAGTGGTAATTATCATTTCCCTATTAACAAGTACTAAATAGTAGTAATAGTTAGCATTATGGAAGAACAGCCCAAACCAGCTTGGCTTTCTCGCACCATCGCATTCACCAAAGCAGCAGACGAGGAAGCAGGGGCTCTGACCTTCTAGGCAGCACGTACCACTGGGAACACCAAGGCATTCAGGTGTGGCAGGACAGCCCACACGTGCACGGAAGAGGAAGAAGCAGTGACTGTTTCGAGATGTCTGAAAATGCCATCCTTTTATTCAAATACGAACTTGTAAGGGGAGAAAAATTTTAGAAAAATGTGATTGTCTATAGCTTCTAGAATGGGTAGTATAAAAATCTTTTAAATGTTTGATAGAAAGACCTGTCATGTCACATCTAAGACCACTCAGCAGAATCGTGATGCCCTGTCATTAGGTCCGGCAGGGAGTCTCCGTGGGTGCATGCCTGTGTATGTATGTGTGTGTCCTCTCTGTTGTCCTTCTGCCTCTGTCTCTCTGCCCTTCTGATCGTTGGAACAACCTAGCAGGGATGGTCTGGCCAGAGGCACTCGGTGAAATAACCCTTTCCTCCCTGTCATGTTTTGGGGGATTCTGAGTCCAAAAAAAAAAGGCATACTTGATCTCTCAGGTGAAAACTGAGTGTCTGGAATGGGATCTGAGGAAGATATTCATATGTGCTCAGTAAAGGAACAGCAGTTGGGCAATGGGGCAAATCACTCCAGGAAAGAAAACAAGCAAAGCAGGCCACGGGGGTGGCGTCCTGTCTCCTTTGCAGTCCTGGCAGAGGAACCAGCACAGTCCTCCCTTGGTTCTCCTGAGCCTCGGTGTATGACTGTCCCTGGCGCAGGCCCCAGGGTGGAGAGACAGGCTGACGACTGGCAGAGGTTTGGGTCAGGCTGTGGACAAGCAGGGAGAATATGACCCCCGCCCCTACGGCCGCATTGCCTCCAAAGACCAGGGTGCTGCCCTGCATGACTCCCAGGCCATTCTCTGTTCTCTTTGCTTGGGTTGTTCTGCCGTGAGCCGATCGTGGTGACATCTAATTGTCTGAAATGTCTTATGTGGACCGTTGTGCCCTTAGGAAGACATGCACGCGAGTTTTTCATCTCTGTCTCCTTAAAACCACAATGGCTCAGAAGGAAGGAAGCCCTGGTTACAGAAGGCCTGTCTTTTTCCCTCAAGGTCACTCGGTGAGTTCTCTGTGGCTCAGGGCCTTTGTCCAGTCCATGCTGAAGAGGCTGGATCCTCGTGTGGGTTTGCAGGAAGGAGGCGACCCCGGGCCGGAGCGCACGCCAGGGTTGCAGGCCCCCAGGAAGGGGAGATGGTGGTCTCCTGCTTCACCCAGGGCAGGTCCCAAGCTTTCCAGGCCATGACTGAGAAACCAGGCCCCTCCCCTGTGACCCTGACTGGGGAGCTTTGACTTCTGCATTTACTTTATTGTGATGCAGAAGAGTGAGACCCCAACTTTACCAGGAGCTTTGGAGACAGTCTCTCCCTCCATGATTACTAGGTCAGCAGGAAAGGAATCCTCCAATCCTAGTCATGGAAATGGTCTGTAACAGTCAGAGATGCCCTTCTGGACACGTCTGTGGAATGACAGAGTGGAAGGAGAGGAGGACAGGACCGCCAGCCAGCTGGTCTCAGCTGCTCAGGGCTGTCGGTGAGCACCATTCTTTGGGGAGAGAGAGTCCTTATATGTGATGCTTAAGCAGATGCCCCATGCCCTTGTCTTAACAATGTAACAGAGGGAGTTTGGAAATTGGGTTCCACTTCAAGGATTCAATGATCCTAAGTCATTGTCACCTCAGATGAGGTGACCAGGTTCTGCCCTGTGTGGGGGGTGGGAGGGTGCTGTGCTCCAGCCTGTTCAGGCTGCATGGACAATTGTCACCTCCGACCAGCAATCAGCTCAAGGCTCTATCAGCTCAAGCCCTTTTGCGTGCCCAGCCTTGATCCTGACATCTAGCTTGGGCTTTCTGTACCCCTCTCGGGTGCAGGGCTGTGCTCCTAACGGGTGAGGCCCATCCTTTAGGGGCATCCACTTAGGGAGGAGTCCAGAAGGAAACGTTGGCAGGTGCTGGGTAGCCCTCAGGAGGTGAGCCAGGCCATTGCACCTGACAGTGCTGTGTTCTAGCTTCTCAGATGCAGGGAGTTGCCCTTGACTTCACTTTGGTCTTTGGCTATTTGTGCTTCATGTAGGGAATCTGGCAGGAGTCATGCCTGTGGGTTTCCCTCATTAAATCTTTCTCGCCATGTGTCTTTTCCCTCCCTACAGTCACGCCTGCTCTGTGTGGCTGTTCTACCTGTTTAGTTTGAAAACAAAACTAACTTAATCTGGGCTACTTTTTCCATGCATGACTCTCTCTTCCGTGTACACAAAAGATGAAAAGAATCACAGAAAAATTGGGGACTCTGGTATTGTAGAACTACCCACTTCTGTGCTTCCACCCTGCCTAGCAAGAATGGGGACCATTTACCCACTGGAGGCCCTTCTCCCCTGCCTTCATCATTTCCGGCCCATCTCTGTCTGCTGGACCCTCGATTGTTCTTTGCTTCCCTCATGCGGCAAAGAAAGAATTCCTTTTCCAAGAGAGTGCATAAACAGCAGAGAAGGCACAGCCTTTCTGTGGCCGGCGCCATCCTTTGAGGTCAGCTGGTGGTGGAGAGGCGATGGCTGACTCGGTTGCCCCACATTCTCCAGGGACCCACATTCAGAACCTGCTTGTCAGGAAAGGTGTGTAGCTCCAAACAGACACCTGGGAGAAATGTGGACAGAGAAGCCAAGAAATCTAGGACGCGTGGATGGATGATGGGCTGACGTCAGCCAAGCAGCTGAAGAATTGGGTCTCTAGAGCCCAACTTCTTATTTAAAAAAGGGAACTATCATTGACTTAGCCCCTGCTATGTTCTGGGAACTCGGCTGGCTGTTTCCACCTCTTTTCTTTCTTTTCTTTTTAATTAACCTATGGTAAAATTGACCTTTCCTTGGAGTAAATTTCTATGAGTTTTAAAATGTATAGATTCATTTAAAAAATAAAATAAAACATAGAGATTCGTGCAAGCACTGCTGCATTCCATTAGGAAACAAAACATTTTCTCCATCACCCCCCAAATCTCCTTGGGTTCTCCCTTGTGTTCACACCCACCCCCATCCCTAACTCCTGGCGACCACTGATACTCCTCTTCTGGGGCATGTCTTATAAATGGAATCATACCATAGGCACACTTTGGAGAATGGCATCTTTCACACACCATAATGTGTCTGAGGGTCACCCGAGGTGTTTCATGTAGTAGGGTTTTATTGCTGGGAGGTAGACAGACCATTGTATAGGTACCCCACAGTGTTTATTCATCCACCTGTTGAAGGACATTGGGTTGTTGTCCTTTTTTGATGATTAGGAATAGAGTTGCTAGAAACATTTGTGTACAGATTTTTGTGTGAACCTAAGTTGTTGTTTCTCTTGAATATGTGTGTCGGAGGGGCATTGCTGGGTTGTGTGACAAGTGTATGTTTAACTTTGTAAGAGGTGACCCAAATCTCCCATGCAGAATTCCAAATAATGTCTGTAGGAGCTCTACCCTGAAGGAGGTAGAGCATAACTACCCACTCCTTAAGTAGGGGCCGCCCATAGTGACATCCTTCCAAAGAGCATAGGATGGAAGAGGAGATTAACAAAAGAGTACCCTGCTGTGGGGAAGCCTGATAACTATGCCCTCAGCTGGTGCTCAAGGTCAGCAGTGAGAAGTGCGGTCGATGGAATATGCCTCTGATATGACGTGGTGACAGTGGCACTTTGCTTCTGGTCTTCCTCCCCAAAATCCATACCCCCAGTCTAGCCAGGAGAAAAATGTCAGACAAATCCCACTTGAGGAACATTCTACGAAATACCCAACACATACTCCTCAGAATGGTTAAGGTCATCAAAACCAAGCGAAGTCTGAGAACCTGTTAGAGCCGAGAGGAGTCTCAGGAGACACAATGACTCACTCCGGGTCCTGGAACAGAAAAAGGGCATTAGGGAAGAGCTGAGGAAATAGGAACGAAGTACAGATGTCAGTTACTGAGAATGGATCGATACCGATTCATGAATAGTGACAAATGGGGCTTATTAATATAAGATGTTAATAGTAGGAGAAACTTGATGTGGGTTATGTGGGAATTCTCTACTATCTTTGTGACTTTTCTGTAAATTTAAAACTCTTCAAAATGAAAAAGTTTATTAAAAAAAAAAACACCTGCCAAACCATTTTGCATTCCCACCAGCAACATATGAAGAGTTCCAGGTGCTCAGCATCATCGTCAGCACTTGGTACTATCAATATTTTTTATTGTAGCCTTTTTAACGGATGCGTAATTGTAGCTTGTCATGGTCTCGATGTGCCTTTCCCCGTTGGCTGATGATGCTGACCCCTTTTCCCGTGCTGACTTACCATCCACGTGGTCTTTGTGCTGTGTCTTTCCTCCTTCCCCTTGGTAGTAAGTTGGCTGCTGCTTCTTTATGTTTTGAGAGTTCTTTCCACATTCTGGACACCAGTCCATTGTTGGCTCTGTGACCAACGGCTATTTTCTCCCAGTCTGTGACTTGCTTTTTCATTGTTGTAGCAGTGTTTTTCACACAGCAAAATCTTTTAATTTTTAGGAAGTCCAGCATATCAACTTTTCGTTTTATGGATGGTGCTTTCGATGTAACGTCTAAGAACTCTTTGCCTTGTTTTATCCTGAAAGTTTTGTGTTTTATGTTTTACATTTAGTCTGTGATCCATTTGACTCATTTTTAAATAAGATGTGAGGGTTAGGTCCAGATTCTTTTTACCTATCTATCGCTCTACCTCTCTCTCTTTTTTTTTAAGATTTTGTTTTTGAGTAATCTCTGCACCCAATATGGGGCTTGAACTACCAACCCCAAGATCAAGAGTCACATGCCATGTTCCACCAACTGAGCAAGCCAGGCACCCCAATCTTTCTCTCTTTGTCTCTCTCTCTCTGTCTCTCTATCCATCTCTCTATTCTCTCCCCCCGGCCCACATCTATCTTTCTATCTCTATTTGCCCATGGATGTCCAGTTGTATCAACACTACTTGTTAAAATGACTATCCTTGGGCAACCCTCTTGGGTCCCCTCCCTCTTTGGGAGCTTTGTACTCTATCATTCAATAAACTTCACTATTGCTAAAAAATAATAATAATAATTAAAATAAAATGACTGTCCTTGCTCCATTGAGTTGCTTTTGAATCTTTGTCAAAAATTAGCTGGCTGTACCTGTAAGCTGTCCTTTTTCATTGATCTGTGTTTTTATCACCCACCAACATCACACTGTCTTGACTATCATAGCTATCATAGTAAGTCTTAAAATCAGAAAGTGTGATTCTTCCAACTCTATTCTTCTCATTCAAAGTTGTCTTAGCTATTCTAGTTCCTTTGTCTATCCATATAAATTTTAGAATAAGCTTGTTTATATCTACAAAAAGTCCTTCTGGGATAGGAACTGTGTGAAATTTGGGAAATACCAATTTGGGGAGACTTCATATCTTTACTGTGTTTGGTCTTCCAATCCTCAGACACAGTATGTATCTCCTTTAGTAAGTCTTCTTTGGTTTCTTTCTTTTTTAAAAAAAAGATTTTATTTATTTATTTGACAGAACGAGAGAGCGCAAGCAGGGGGAGCAGTAGAGGGAGAGGGAGAAGCAGGTTCCCCACTGAGCAGGGACCCCAATGCAGGACTCGATCCCAGGACCCTGGGATTGTGACCTGAGCTGAAGGCAGACACTTAACCATCTGAGCCACCCAGGTGCCCTGGATTCTTTCATCAGTGTTTGGGAGTCTTCAGCATACAAATACTATACATGTTTTGTTAGATTTGTGCTTAAGTATTTACTTTTTTCAAGTTACTGTAAATGCTATTCTGTTTTTAACTTCAGTTTCCAAATGTTCATTACTAATATATAGAAACATGGTTGAATTTGTGTTAACTTTGTATCTTGCAAATTTGCAAAAGTCAGCTGTTCTAGAGATTTTTTAGAAAAAGATTCCTTAGGGGGCCCTCTGTCTGGCTCAGTCAGAGGAGCATGCAACCCTCGATCTTGGGGTTGTGAGTTCAAGCCCCACGTTGGGTGTAGAGATTACTTAAATAAATACTTAAAAAATATATTCCTTAGGGTTTTCTACTTAGGCAATATGTCATCTGTGAATAGACAGGATTATTTTCTTCTTCCCAATATTTTTTTCAGTGCCTTTTGATATCTTTCCCTGGCCTTACTGCACTAGATAAGACTCCTGTTGTACTGTGTTAATAGAAGTAGTGAGAGCCAATATTTTTGCCTTATTCCCAACATTCTAGGGAAAGCATTCGGTCTTTCACCATTGTGTATGCCAAGTGAAGAGTTTTTATAGATGCTCTTTATCAAGTTGCAGAAGTTCCCTACTATTCCTATTTGCTGGGAACTTTAACATGAATGGGGATTGAATTTTGTCAAATCTATTTTGTTGTATCACTCAGTATGATCCTATGTTCTTTAAACTGTCCATGTAGTGGATCACATTGTTTGATTTTTGCATCATATTCCCAGGATAAACCCTACTTGCTCATAATGTATTATTCTTTTTGTGTGTTGGTGTAGTTGATTTGCTGATGTTTAACATGTCTGCATCTATGTCCATGAAGGATTCTGGCTTGTCATTTTCTTATACTGTACTGTCTTTGTTTGATTTGGTAGAGTAATACTGGCCTCATAAAATGAATTGGAAAATGTTACATCCTCTTGCATTTTCAAAGAGAGATTGGGTATAATTGGTGTTTATTTAAATGCTTGGTAGAATTTGCAGTAAAAGCATCTGGACATGGAGATTTCCTTTTTGGAAGGTTCAAAACTATCAATTTCTTTCTTTCTTTTTTTTTTTTTAAAGATTTTATTTATTTATTTGACAGAGAGAGACACAGTGAGAGAGGGAACACCAGCAGGGGGAGGGGGAGAAGGAGAAGCAGGCTCCCCGCAGAGCAGGGAGCCCGATGTGGGACTTGATCCCAGGACCCTGGGATCATGACCTGAGCCGAAGGCAGTCGCTTAACCGACTGAGCCACCCAGGTGCCCCAAAACTATCAATTTCTTTAATAGTTATGGGACTATATGCATTATCCATTTAATCTTGGGTGAATTTAGGTAGTTTGTGATTTTTAAGGAACTGAAATTAACCATCTTATCTAGCTTGTTGGCTTTATGTGTGCCCTTATTATCCATTTATTTACTTATTTATTTATTTATTCATTCATTCATTCATTCATTCATTTATTCTTAGGGAGTTGGAAAGAGAGAGAGATGAGGGCAGAGAGAGAGGGAGAGAGAGAATCTCAAGCAGGCTCCACGTGGGGCTCAGTCTCACAACCCTGAGACCATGACCTGAGTCAAAGTCAAAAGTCAGATGTTTAATCAACTGAGCCACCCAGGAACCCCTCTTGTCATCCTTTTAATGTCTACAGGGTCTCTAGTGATATTCCCCTCATTTATTCTTGATATTGGTGATCTGTATCTTCTCTCTTTCTTCATCGATCTTGCTTGAGGGTTATTAAGTTGAATGATCTTCTCGGGCGCCTGGGTGGCTCACTTGGTTAAATTGAATGATCTTCTCTAAGATAGAAGACATTTTTAGTTGTATTGGTTTATTCTCATTTTCAAGCTCATTGATTTCTGTTCTTTACTATTTCCTTTATGCTACCTTTTTTGGGGTTATTTCGATCTTTCTGTAGTATGTATGTGTGTATGTATTTATTTTTAAAGATTTATTTGAGAGAGAGAGTGCCGGTGGGGGAGGGGCAGAGGGAGTTGGAGACAGAAATTCAAGCAGCCTCAGCGCTGAGCGTGGAGCCTCAGGAGGGGCTTGATCCCATGGCCCTGAGATCAGACCTGAGCCAAAACCAAGAATCCGACGCCTAACCAACTTCGCCACCCAGGCGCCCCATTTCCAGTTTTTAAGATAGGAGCTTAAATTATTGATTTGAGACCTTTGTTCTTATCTAACCTAAGTATTTCATGCTATAAATGTCTTTTTAAGCCCTGGCTTAGCTACATTTCATAGGCTTTAATTTGTTGTATTTTCACTCTCACTTAGTTGAGTACATTTTCTCGTGTTCTTTGGGACTTCCTTTTTGACTAGTGGATTGTGTAGAAGTATGCTGTTCAATTTCCAAATGTTTGAAGATTTTCCTGCTATGCTTCTGTTAACTTCTAGTCTAATTCCATTATGGTCAGAGAACATCCTTTGTGTGATTTCCGTTGTTTTAGATTTGCTAAGGTTTGTTTTATAAGCCATGATGTGGACTGTCTTGGGGAATATCCACTTGAAAAGAGTGTTTATTCTGCTGTTGTTTGGTGGAATGTTCTATAAATGTCAGTGAGATCCAGTTGGTTTATGTTATTGACCCACTCTTCTCTATCCCTGCTGATTTTCTGTCTGCTACCTACGTAGAGGAGTAAGAGATGAATCCTAAAGTCTCCAGCTGTAAGTGTGGCTTTGTCTCTTTTCCTTTCAGTTTTGTCACTTTTTGTTTCATGTATTTTGAAACTGTTGTTAAGCACATGCATATTTAAGATTGTTGTATCTTCTTGATGAATTGACACTTTTATCGTTACGTAGTGTTTCCTTTTATTCCATGTAATTCTCTTAGCTCCAACCTAAACTTTGTCCCTAACATAGCTTTTCCAGCTTTCTTTTGATTAGTGTTTGCATATTTCTTTTGTCTCTCCTTCTGTTGTTAATCTACTAATACCATTACATTTGAAGTGAATTTACACTTGATATAATTATTAATAAGTTTGGATTTAATCTACCATTTTATTGTTTGTTTTCTTTTTGTTCTGTGGAGTTTTCTCTCCTCTGTGTTCCTTTTCCTGTGTTCTCCAGGATTATTTGAATTTCTTAGCATTCCAATTTATCTCTTGAGTTTTTTTACTTTACATATACAGTTGGCCCTTGAACAACATGGGGGTTGGAGGTGCCAATCCCCTGCACAGTTGGAAATTCACATATAACTTTTGACTCCCCCAGAGCTTAACTACTAATAGTGTACGGTTGACCCAAAACTTTACTGATGACATAAACAGTTGATTAATACATATTTTTATATGCATTATATATTATATTCTTACAATAAAGTAAGCTAGAGAAAATAAAATATTATTAAGAAAATCATAAGGAAAAGACATTACAGTACTTACTGTATTTATTGAAAAAAAATCTGCATATGAGTGAACCGAGGCCGTTCACACCCCTGTTGTTCAAGGGTCAACTCTAGCTGGTTTTTTTGTTTGCTTTGGGTTTTTCAGTGTTTTCTCTAGTGATTACAATATGCACACTTAACTTTTAGTCCACTTAGAATCAGTATTTGGCCATTGCAGGTGGAAAGTAGAAGGCTTACCACCACGTAGGTCCCTTTATTCTTTCCCCTTTGTGTTGTAGTTTTAATATGTATTATCTTTATTTACGTTGAAAACCCCATCAGCCAATGCCATGATTTTTGCTTTCAATGGTCCAACATATCTTAAAGAACTCAAGAGGAGGAGAATAAGTCTCTTATATTTACCCAGATTTTCTCCTTTTCTTTTGCACTTGCTTTATTCCTGATGTTCCGTTTCCTTCTGGTATTATTTCCCTTCTGTCTAAAGAAGTTGTTTTATAACTTCCTACAGAGCCGGACTGCTGGCAGCAAATGTTTTCTCTTCGCCTTCATTCCAGAAGCAATTTTTTTTGCTGGACATAGAATTCTAGACTGGCAGGTCTTTTCCTTCAGCACTGAAAAAGTGATGTTTCACCTCCTTCGTCATTAGTGTTCATTGAGGCCTGTGGCTAGAGATTTCTTTGGATTTAGTCTTTTTTGTGTTAATGTTGCTGCTCAAGTCTGAAGGCTTATGCCCTTCACCAAATTTGGGGAGTTTGGTCGTTATTTCCTCAAATTTTTTTGTACTGCCTTCTTTCTCCTCTCCTTCTGGGACTCCCGTGACACAAATGTTACATCTTTCAGTAAATTGTCCCATAAATCCCCAAGGCTTTGTTCATTAAAAAAAAAAACCTTTTTCTTGTTGTTCTCATTAGGTCATTTTCATTGATCTATTATCATGTTCACTGACTCTTACTTTTGTCCTATTAATTCTACTACTGAGCCTATCCAGTGGTTTTTAATTTTCAAGTTACTGTGTTTTGTTTTGTTTTTTTAGTTCTGAAATTTCCATTTGATTCTTCTTTATATCTTCTGTTTCTTTGCTGACAGACTCTTTACCATTCCCTTCATTCCGAAAACTCTTTACTTTTGGGAGTATTTTTTAAAATAATAACTGCTTTGAAGTCTTAGCTGATTTCAGTAACGTGTCACCTTGGCATTGGTGTCTATTGATTATCTTTTCCCAAGTGAGTTGAGGATTTTCCTGGTTCTTTGTATGTTGAGTAATCTTGGATGGATCCCGAATATTTGGATATTACATTATGAGACTAGATCCCACGGAGAATGTTGTTGTCTCTGTTTTAGCAGGCACTCGGATTCTGAGTCACTACCAGCCTTTGTAAGCTTTAGCATCAGTTGCGTTTTCGAAGCCTTCGTGGTGCCCTTCAGAGCTGTCCCCCGTGTGCCACCCCGTGGCCAGCGTGGAAGCCCGGCAGTGGTCTCTCCTGAACCTCAGCACTCAGAATCTAGAATATGCTGTTGAGGATTATATCTGTATATGCGCAGCTCTGGGGTGAGCCCAGGAGCTCGTAAACAGCTTTATGGGGTTGTTCTCCTGAGCTCCTCCCTCTTCACAATCTCCCCGGTACGTTCCAGCTCCAGGGACCTCCTCCCCTTGGGCCTTCAGCCAGAAAGCAGGGGTGTTTACTCCTCCTGCTCTGCTACACTCTCCCTGAAACTTAGCTCCCTTCCGTGACTAAGCAGGAGGAGTGCCGAGAGAGAAAAAACCAGTGGGTTGTCACCCTCTTCAGAGCACAGCTCCTCCAGTGGGAACGGAAGGCTCCCTCCTCCGTGGGCCCCTCTGCGGCTGTTATCACTGCTACTGCAGAGTCACCGAGGAGGGGCAGGGGGGTTTGCGAGGGAGCCGGGAAGACAGAGGCATGAGAAAAAAGGAAAAACCCTAGGCTTTGGCTCACGGTCTGTGAGAATCGGGGACCCCTTTCCTGCTCCTGAAGCAGGACTGGATGGCTTCCCCTTGCGCTGTGCTCTCTGCACGGAGGCCCGCTTCTGGGTGTCAGGTTGTGAGTTGGTCCAGGCGGGGGTCCTGGCCGGGGGGAGATGGCAGACTCACCACCACTTCGGTGGTGCTTCAGATTCTCTTGTCCTTCATCTACCTGCTGCTCTTTACTGTTCCGGGACGTCAGGTCGCTGCTCTGTTCATTCTGCCCGGGTTTTATAGCCATATTCGGTGGGTGAGGCTGGGTGGAGTGTCCTCGCCCATCACATTCAGAACCACAAGGAAGCCAGAAGTCATATGTTTTAGAGGCATTCAACAAAGAAATCTGGATTAAACAAAGGAATGAGGAAGTCGGGAAGTATCTGGTGCAGGAGAATTGTGGTTTGTGTGGAAAAAGGAAAAGAAAGGTTGAAGGTAGGTGTTAATGGAAACAGGCGCCATGCAGGGTCCAGACTCATGGGGCCCCTCCCTCGGGAGCTTTCCTCACTCCCATCCTCATGTATCTGCCCTTACAGAGAGAGGGAGGTCTTCCTCGGCACCTGCTCGGGCTGCCGGGTTGACGCAAATGTTTGGTTTGATTATAAATCAGTGAGCTTTATTCCTCCTCACCACCAGGAGTGCTGGGAAAATACCCATGGAGAAGCAGAGGAAGATCTCTCTGTGCGTCGAGTCTGTACTCTGCAACACCAGGGAATTCCTGGTGTGCACAGCCTCGAGCTGCAGAATCTGATCTGGTCTCGGGAGAGAAGTTAAATCCGTAAAGTAGACCTGTCTCTCCTTCTCTCTCTCTCTCTCTCTCTCTCACTCAAATAAGGCCAAGCCTTTATTGCAAGAATAACTCTTGCTTTGCTAAGACTTTCTGAATGAGTGGTCTGTTGATAGCAGTAACTGTTGCCCTGAATTTCCACCTGCACGTGTTGACACAGATAAAAACAAAGACTGTCTGTAGGTCGTAGAGCAGAACTTTTGAAGTGGCCTCTTTCTTGGGTCTCTGATGCTGATGCGATCTTCAGAGTTTCCATTTCCCTATTGGCTCCTGCCCTGAACGTTCTTCAAATGCCTAATTATTAATGCCCGTCAGAGTTTGTACGTCAGCCTTTTTTTTTGCTGCTCTGTTAGCTCATTTGATGGTAGTAGACACGGCGCAGGGCAGACAGGATAGCTGTGTTACTTTCACAGTTAAGTCTTGGTTTTCCATTGTCCGCTTCATTTTCATGTCACATAGGCGTTGTCACGATGCCGTGTTGTCATTACTGCTCTGTAAGACTCCGACGAAGCTCTAGAATCAACCCAGCAGAACTCACCCAAGTCCTTGTCGTGGAGAATTTAGGTTATCGTCACTTCTTTTGCTGTTTTAAATCGCACTGTACGTTGGCTCCCTGGCCATGTTTGGGGTTATCTCCTTAGGATAAACCAAATAGATAGACTTTTAAAATATTGTCAAATATGTTTCAACATTAAAGAGGATTTCAAAAGACCACAAATGACCTAGAGAAGGCACCAGCATAGCACATGAACAAATTTCAGATTTCTCCATGTCGAAGAGCGGGTTGAGATGTGCCAAGAGATTTGGCCAGAGGAACGTGGGTGGTGGGTATAGGGAAGTGAAGAAAGCAGTAACAAAGGCATGGGGTGTGTGTGTGTGTGTGCGTGCGTGCGTGTGTGTGTGAGAGAGAGAGAACGCAAGGAAACCAGCCAGATTAAAGCAGAAGTTGGGTCTTGAAGAGGCCAACAGCTGCATGCTTGTGGCAGGTTCCTTTTGAATAGTGGCAGGTCCCCTCTGCATGTGGCCATTGGAGAGCCGTGTGGGCAGCCTCGACCAGCTCCAGACTGCCGAGCACCTTGACCGCCAGCCAGAGATGACCTGGCCTGCTGGCTGAACTGCATCCAGGAGGATTTGCCCAGAGCCTTCCCTCCCAGAGACACGATGTCCAGTGTGCACGCTTCTTCCTTGAGCCAATGGAGCAAAGCACCAGCCCGAAGAAAATGGATGTTTGTTCAATTCATCCCTCCCCTCCCCTGGGTTCTTTGGAGAGGGACCAAGTCCCAGATCTTTTAGGGAGCCCACCCCAATCCAGTCATTAAGTGTGCCTATCTCCATACCAGGGATTGGAGCAGTACGAATTTATTTTGTCAGATTATCCAAAAGCATGGAAGGCCAAGTCAGTCTGTATCCAAATTGAATCCAGCTGTCACTGAATTGTCAGCTGTAGCCTTTTTTTAAAGAAGGCCAGCTGCTCACCAAGGGAGGGATGTGCTTTGCCGTAAATTCTAACATTTGGTTATGGTGGCGCCAATTCAGTAAGTCAGTAGCGAAAGTTCATGGGAAACACCTGTCGCCAAATTCCTCCTCGTGGCCTCAAACTGGAGGACTCACCCGTTCACTGAGGGGTTGCCTCGGATGAATGAAACATTAGCAAAGTGCAAAATGTACATCCAGATGCTTGTGTGAGGTGACTCCCGAGTTGAGACTCAGGACGACTTTTGAAGAACTAAGAAATGGAAAGTCTTAGGCCGTGGAGGAGCCGTTGGTGGGCGACCCTCGTCCCCTTTTCCCACCTCCCTAATCCACTTGGGGCCGATGGAACTCCTGGACCCTTTGGTTTTTTGGCAACGTGGTGAAATGGCATTTGTTCTGGAGCCTTCTGCAAGCTCCACGAGGTAGGAAATTTGTCTCTTCCACGGCTCTCTTCCCAGCCCTTAGCACAGCACCTGGCCCGTCATCGTGGATTGAAAACTGACACAGCAGAGTCATGGTTCTGTGGGGAGGTCTTGGTGGACAACTGAACCCATCTCACTCTCTGACCACACTGGGGAACCAGCAGATGGTCCCTTATCTCTTTTCCCTGTGAACTGTGGACTCTTTAGATGTTTCTTCCTGGAGGTCATAAAATCAGGGTCCTGTTTGGATAGAAGCTTTATAACAGCCGCAGGGGGGTAAAGCCTGTGTTAAGCGTCATAAAATGTTATCTCAGAATGCCAGTGGGTTTGGGTCCAGCGGCCTCTCCTGTGGATAACCTGCTGATGAGCAGACATCCGCCCTCTGCTTCCGGCGGCCTGGAAATGAGACGGTGGACACTGCTGCCTTGGTGGGCCTCCACCCTTAGGCTCACTTCTTCCTTCTGCAGCCACACAGAACTAATCTGGCCCCTCGGTCAGGTGCCCACTGCTCACAAATTTGAAGACTCCTGTCCTGTCCCCCGAGTTACTTACTCCCAGGGTTGGTTCCTTCAACTTCCTCATGGTTGCTCGCGTGACATGATTATCAGGTGGGCTTTCGTTTTCATCTGTATTTTTTTGGATGCTCTCCAGATTCTCAATGGTGCTCTTCTTCTTCTTTTTTTTTTTTGAAGTCTTAACAAACATTTGCATTTATCGAATTAAAATGCCTTTGCAAGTGTATTATTTTCTTCCCGAGCAAGAAATCCTCATGGGTTGCTTTGGACTTAATGATGGAGAACAGTGTGTGGGGGCTCTTGGATGCGTGTCCTCAGTATTGTTCCTTTCCAGATGTGCGATTGGGCGTAACGGGCCGGTGGCAGCCTGACCAGCAGAAGCAGGGTGGGGTGGGAATGGCCGCTCCTGTTTTGGGTCAGCTTGCTTTCGTTGACGCAGGTGGAGGTTGGTTTAAAGTTTGTTGTTAGCGTCAAGCACACAGACTCATAGTGAGCGCAACGCGTCCCCCGTACTGGGCTTGGGCAAGTCTGTGCCCAAAGGTCAGACTCCCTCGCTAATCATGTATGAGTTACTCAAGGGCAGAAACCACATTGTCCTTACCTCTCTCTCTGCTGCCACATCATGCCTGGCACATGGAGGGCACTCAGCACATGCCCAGCAAATGAACAGATTTACTCTTGAGAGGTGTCATTTAAGACTCAGCCCACCACTGAAGTCCGCCAAAAGCTTTTTGGGTCCTGATTGTATCATTCCCGGTGTTAACTGTCCTTCTGGCTTTAGGTTCTGCACATTCTCCATCACCATGTTATTTGCCTCCTAATTTGAGTAATTGATGAAGGTGTAGGGTAGCGCCTGGACTGGAGTTGCTTGCCCATTAGTGACAGACATCTTAACCAAGGTGACTGTCGGGTCGTGCAGCCAAGCACCGTATTTCATCGAATTTAAGACCTCATCACTTATAAGAGTCATCATTGTCTTATGCACAATGAAGAAAGAATAAACACTGCTTTCTATTGAAAGAATGCCTTTAGAATCACTTAGATTATTATCAAGTGTCACTCTGGTCCATTGCAAGGAGGAAAATGCAAACAAAACAAGTTGCTTAAAGTAATTCTAAAACTTCTTAACATTCAGAGACCATTCTTCTGAAGTACATGGGTTTCTGCAAAAATCCTCTCTGCCATCAGCATGCTCTTTATGGAGTGTCCCGTCCATGTCTCTTTGGGGAGGAGGGGAGTACCAGGGGCAGGGGAATAAGGAGGGCTGATCATGTCCACTGCCAGGTAAGGCAGGGCACTTGGGAGTATTCACTTGGTGAGAATTCAGTGAGTGATACAATTATGATTTATGCACTTTTTGAATTTATTTCTTTAATTATTTTGAAAAATAAATGAGGGTCCACTCTTGTCTCTGCACAATGACAACGGATCATGATAAGCCTACTTAAGAGCAATGATGAGGCATCCAATTTCAGAGATATTAAAATGCAAAAAAGTGGGCACCTGTGTAGCTCAATCGGTTAAGCGTCTGCCTTCGGCTCAGGTCATGATCCCAAGGTCCTGGGATCGAGCCCCACTTCGGGCTCCCTGCTCAGTGGAGAGCCTACTTCTCTGTCTGCCGCTCCCCCCTGCTCTTGCTTGCTCTCTCTCTCTCTCTCTCAAATAAGTTTTTTAAATCTTTAAAAAAATAAATAAAATGCAAAAAATTGTATTTCAGGGCAATGAAATACAGCATTTATAAATCCACCTAATTTACACAATGTTCAGGCCACATTTGTCCATTTCATCCTCAAAGGTGTGACGAATTTGTCAAGCGCCTTGCTGGAAGTCAACCCCAATGTACAATTTGCACAGTATCCCCTGGATCTACGAGTGCGTAAGACCAACCACACACAACGCCGGAGATGAGGTTGGCTTGGAGTGTGACTTTGGCCCTCACCACTTCCCTCCTTCGGGGCTCACAGAGCTGCCCTGTTAATAATGGCTGGATATTTCCCGGCTCAGCTATCCCCCTTAATCTCTTCACGGCGTCTCCTGCCTTCCCCTCTCGAAGTGAGGTTGACACATATGTCCCTGTCACATCTCCCCCACCTGTCATCTTCACTTCTTCAGAGATGAGAGATCGTGGAGGCTTCCCCTGCAAAGGCTGGGAGTTGTAACTCATCACTGTGGCAGCCACATGGTCCATCCCAGTCCCCTTGACCGGCGTGGGCTCTGGCCCCATTAGAGCCCCTAAGCTGGTGCCTTGTGCTGGGCTTTGGACTGACCCCATGCTCCTCTTTTCCCACACCTGCTGGTGCCCCTTTTCCTACACGGCTCCTCCTCTCGCCAGCACTCAGCTTTGCCCTACTCTGCCCTCTGTGTGGGCCTGTGCTTTACCTGTGCTCCTGCCTCGTGATCCCCAAGTGCATGTCTAGCCTGGGCTTTCTGGGAAGCTATAGCCATCCAGTTTCATATGTCCACCTGCCAGGTATGTCCTCACTCAGGGGAGCTGAGCATTGTGTTGGGATGGATGACATGAGGGTGTGCGGTTGGGATCCAGGATCCAGAATGTGGATCCCAAATGGCCACAAGTGCCCCTGCCCCTCCCCAGACCTCCACCCTGTGCTCCTCCTGTCAGTGACATATTACAAAAGCCCACCTCTTCTAGGAGGCCACCTCTGAACACGTTGCCCACTGGTTTGAATGCCTCAGAAGCCTCTGGTTCCAGATTTGGACAAGACCGTATGAAGTTACCCCCAGGGCCACACCACAGTGGTAGCTCAGTGCATTCCACAGGCCACCCCATCGGAAATGTCAGGACTCTCCAGGGGCACTTCTCTCCCTGTCTCTACTTAACAGAAATGGACCCAGCCTTCCAAGACTCTCCTTGTGATTGCGTGTGGTCTTGCTTCTTCTGAGCCTTAATCTTCTCCAGCCCCGTACCCTGTCCTGTGTGGGTGCCCCCTGCCTGTCGGGACAATTAGTTAGATCCTCATACTCTCCCTACTAGGTGTGCACTTTGTAAAAATTGGGTTGGCAAACCACTCTTCTTTGCACCTAGGCAGAAAACCGGTTTGTTTCATTTGCATTCTGGAATGCGTTTTCTTTGCCCCCGGGGTTATGTTGGAAGCCCACTGAGGTCTGGAATTGTGTGGTCTCCCTGTGCAGCCCAGCAGAATGGCTTAGGGGCAGGACTTACCAACTTTATTGACGGAAAGGTCAGTAGTGATCCTACAGTTTTTCCTGCTTTCAGTTGTAAAAACATGGGCAGTGGCCTTTTTTTCTGACAGTCTTCCTTCACGGAGGCCAAGAGCAGTGGAAGAAGTGTGTGCCCATGATTAGGGCTGGATGGGTGGGCCAGCCAACTTGGCAAATGCAGTCTGGGACCTGTGCTCACCTTTGAACTCTGACCTGGGAGAGTCCTGCAACAACAGATATTTCCTGTGCAATTATGTGCCTGGCCCTGTTCTGGCCCTGAGAACCCTATAGTGAAGAAAGCAGACGAGGTTGCTGACTCACCGGGAGCCTCTCCTGGGGGAGTGGAGTCCTGAGGTCACAAACCCCGGGCCGTGAAGAGGCTGAGCCAACTACAGGGTCTCCTCGACACTCCGGAGTCAGAACACTCCTACCAGATGCCCGGCTCAGATGCACGCCCTTGTAGGGGGCTGCTGATGAGCAACCCATCTGTGTGGGAGCCAGGCGTGCCCGTGTGGCCGCGGAGACAGGGCAGGGAGCTGCCACCATCCTCGATGTGACGGGAGTAGCCCCTGCATGCACCTGCGGGTCCACTGCTGTCCGTGTCCGAGGGAGGGAGCCAGCAGGACAGTCCTCTCCCCCCTGGGAACGGTAGCACGTGGATCCTGTTTTGGTTATCATGTCTGAACGTGGGAACACCTTATCTTCACCCGAGTAGTGCGCTCAGACCAGACTAACTCCTGTGCTGAGTTGATTTAATGTATGCTTCAGACTTCTGGAGGGACATTTAAAAATGTATGTTGCCAACATCCCTGTTTCTTTTACAGAGCCTTTTAACTCTTCATGACAGTGATCAGCAGTTTTTATATGAGGACTTGCTTGACAATTTCACTTTTAAATTCAGTGTCTGGAAAAAGGTACTCTGCAGATGAATATGTCAGAATGAGAAGGATCGTATGACCCAGTATGCTTCCTGATGTAGGAAAGAACGTTAGTTAGGGTTCGAAGCCCAACGGCCAAGAAAGAATTCTTGAGACATCTTTGATGCAAAAACGTGGTTGTATTGAAGCATGGGACAGGACCCGTGGGCAGAAACAGTTTCTCCCGGGGTCATGAGGAATGGCCTGTTAGATACTTTCAAGTTGGGAGGGGGTTTGGGATTGCATCATTCTCTAAGGAATTTTGGAAGCAAGGTTTCCAGGGCCTTGAGCTATTGTTGGGAAAAGGTCATTTATTACCATCTAATAAAACCTGAGTCATGAGACCCTTCAGATGTCTATCGGTGGGCTATATGCTTGGGGGATGATTGCCAACACATATCTTGAGTGGTTTAGAGATAAAGGAAGTTTCCAAAAGAATTTTTATATGTTAAAATAGACTTAAAGGATCCTGGGGGTGGGGGGACGCGGGGGGAGGGGGTGTGGAGTGTCGGGCTAGGATTGCCTTTTGCCCTCAGCAAAGTGTCAGCATGGAGATAGTTGAGTCCCTAGAGGAACTTGTCAATGGGCTGGAGGGAGTAAGGAAATTTAATCATTTTTCTTCTGCCTTTGTTTCCCACATCACTTCCCTTTTTTGCTTTTGCTACCAGGAAACTCCATGAAGCTCCTTGCCCAGCTTTGGAAATGGGTGTTGTTGTTGTTGTTCTTGTTTTGATTTCACAGGCCTGTAAGGTACCCTAGATCCACATTGACTAGCTTTAAATCTATGTCTGACCAGCTGCCCGAACACACTGACATCTAAAAGGACATCGGTGACATTTCATATTGGACACAGATTCATTCCCTGGAATGACTGTTGCTTCATAGCCCCAAACGGCCCAAACCTCTCTTCCTGGTTCAGAGGCAAAGTCACCTGTCACCCAGCCAGGAGGGGAGGAGCAGATGTACTTGTTAGGAGCCCCAGGGCTGAGCTGCTCAGCCCCTAGCAGAGGCAGAAGAGAGTCCTTGTTGTGGTCTCGTGGTGTGAGAGGTTCTGAGCGACAGGAAGCATGTTCTTACCAGCCTGGGCTAGTGACTGAGCTCTGGCTGGGGCGCTGGAGGGCCCGGCTGTGCAGAGGGGCTCAGGGGGCTTCCTCACTACCACCCGCCCCAGGCCAGCCCACGGGGGCCCTTCTCTGACTCGGGACTGGGGGGCGTGGGGCGCAAGGGGTAGCAAGGAGTGCGTTGAGCAAACGCCAGCTGAGCAAGAAAAGCCCTGGCCTGAGGCTGATTATTTTTGGCACGCTGTTGGGGGGCGAGGGGGGCTGTGGAAGCAGCTCCCACACCACGAGGCCGTGAAGCAATGGGGCTTCCAGATAACCTTGGTGGTTTACACGTTCATCCATGGTGTTCCCAGCTGTGTCTTTCCCTACAGGATGATTGCATTTAACTTTCTCCTCCTTCTGCCTCTCCTCCACTCCAGGGGTTTCAATAGGCACAGTCTTCCTGGAAACCATCCATTATTATATCTCATAATAGCAGAACAAAACCAGGTAGCGGTAACTTCATAATTGACCAGGTCCACCTGTTTCAAGGCAGCCCCGGAGACCAGAGATCTAAGCCCAGGGTCTGTCTCCCCTCATTCCTGCCAAACCCTGTCGACCTGCCGTTAGGTCAACTTGAAATAAAACGCGCTTTGGGGCATGAGCGAAGACTCTTCAGCAAGGTCACCTGCATGTTTGCAGATGGGAGAGGGATAGCCAGGTGCTTGGCCCGCAGTGGACATTCAGGCCTCCCTCGGCATGGTTGCGGTTCAAGCACAAAGGTGAGAAGGAAAGACACAGAAATGGAGATGCCGTTTTAGGCATGCTGCCATCCAGAGGTTTATGCCCCCTTCTGTTTCCCCAAGACCTTTCTCTAATGATGTGTTCACGATGGAGGGAGATGGAAACCAGATAACCCCCACGAGCTTGACCCGATGCTGGGACGCGTCCATTTTACGGGGATCCGTGTGGAGCCTGCATGGGGCTCGAGGCTCACGTGGCAGACAAGGGATGCAGCTCGGGCGTGGGCCCAGGCCCGGAGGTCGCCGCGCTCACGGCGCTGTAGTGTCTCTCTCGTTTTGTCCTGACACGCCTAGGCTAAAGCAAATACTGGGCACCTCAGTGGGTCTTTATGTCCCAACCACATACTAGCTGTCTTTGTTAGTTTCCTACAGCTGATTTAACGAATTTCCACAAATTCCGTGGCTTAAAAATCTCACACATTTACTGTCCTACAGTTCTGGGGGTGGAAGTTCAAAGTCAGTCAGATGGGGCTAATGACAAGGTGTGGGCAGGGCGGGTTCCTTCTGGAGGCCCCAGAGGAGACTCTTAGCCCTCAAGTTTTCCACATTCCAGAGGCACCTGAATTCCTTGGTTCACACGCAGCCTCTCCTCCAGTGGCAAAACCAACAGCAGAGCATTGCTGTAGCTCCTACCCTCTGACCCTCCTGTCTCCCTCTCCCAAGGACCCTTGGGGTTATAATGGGCCCCCCCTCAATCATCCAGGACCATCCCGAGGCCCCACACTCAGTCATAGCTGCAACGTCCCTTTGCCGTGTAAGGTCATGTATTTGTAGGTTCTGGGGACGAGGACGTGGGCACCTTTGGGGGACCACTCTTCAGCCTACTACACCATTTGAAAAGCTATTTTTCTTTCATTCTTCATTGCACATGGCCATTCTGTTTTCCTGTTCATATTGGTCTTCGGGCACTACTTGCTCTTTATAATGGCAAGCTGCAGAAAATTCCACTTTGCAAAGATACCAGGTCACAGGAAGGAGTACAACATGACCTAATGGTGAAACTGTGAGCTACCTGAACCTCGTAGTTTGGTCTGTGTCTGGAAGATGTCAAGTATTGCTGTGTTTTCCTCAAAATATCGAAATATCCCACAGCACCCCTGTGAGTTTGCTTAGGTATCCCGGGGTACCCTGGCACCAGTTTGGGAACCACAGCTGCAGGTTAGAAGCATCCTTGCTCAGCTCCTGGGGCTCTGCCTCGTGGGGTAAAGATTGGGGGGACCCCCTTAGCTAGGCTGTCTCCTCTAGTTGTGGGCAGCATTCAGCTAAGACGTGACTCCAGAAAAGAATGCAGTGCCCCAGTCTGCAGATGCTCTTGGACCCATAGTCTGGTGCTCCTGGCCAAGCCCTGGCCCTGTTCCTGACCTGATGTGGATGGGCTAAGGGTCACTGGCCTCCTTAGTCGGTCACATGGACCCTGCCCTCCATTCACAGCTCCTGCAGTCATGCTTCAGCATAGCCTGCATCCACAACCACAGAGGAAGAAAAGATACTTCTCTTGGGTTCTTTGGGTGTATTTTGTTTTTAATTTTATCCTTTTATTTGAGAGAGGGAGCGTGAGAGAGAGAGAGTACGAGCGAGCGAGCACACGAGCAGGGGGAGGGAGAGGGAGAAGCAGACTCCCCGCTGAGCAGGGAGCCCGACAAGGGGCTCGATCCCAGGACCCTGAGACCATGAGACCATGAGACCATGACCTCAGCTGAAGGCAGCCGCTTAACCAACTGAGCCACCCAGGCTCCCCCTTCAGGTGTGTTTTCTAAATAAGACTTAATAAAAAGTCACAGAAGGCATCCAACTGATATTAGGCAAAGAAGGCTGCGTGAATGCAGAAGGGTGCCCGTGTCTGGGGGGTAAACCGTCTTTCAGGGGTTAAATCCAGGAGCTTAAGGGAGTCTGATGACTGCAGGGGAGAGGTGTTTATATTCTGCTTCACACCCAGGACCCTCACCTTCTCTGTGTTTGGACGGTACCTTCGCACGAGGCAGGTGGGGTTGAAAGTCTTATGACTCGAGTCTCAGGGTCAAGGACTTTTAGTAATCAACATCGGGTAGAGGTGTGCAGTTTTTGATTTGCACTGGCCCTCCACAACCCTTAGGCCAAGCAAGGTGGATGTTCTGTGGGGAGTTAGCTCACTATTTTATGTGAGGCCCCAGGAGGTGACATTCAACTTGTGGCTGGAGAGAGGTCAAAATGTAGCAGAAGCTCAGGCAGCAGCTGTGAGGGACCTTTGACCTCTGGTCCTAAACCAGTAGGTGGTCCTGCTCTGCACCCACCCGCAGGTGACCCCGCGCAGCCATGCACCTGCCTCCCCCAGCCACAGACCTCTCGTCCCTAAAATGGGAATAAAAATGCAGTACTGCCCAGCAGCTTGACGGAGTGGTCCAAGACGATGTTTTTCTGTATCTCTGTGCCTCGAAAAGTGTCGACTGTTCTGATAATATCGGCCTCAGCATCGTCTCTCAGCTGTCTCGACGTTGCCGCGGCCAGGCTCTTGTTCAGCTTCTCCTCGTGGGCGAGGAGGACAACAACACATCTCCTTAAGACCGGCCATGTATTATCTCATTTATCTTGATAATACTCCAGATGAGTCTGGGAAAAGAAAAATTCACATTCACGTTTTCCAAAAATAGGAACTGGTTGTGATTTAAATGACTTTCCCAGCGGTGCCTGGCTGGCTCAGTCGGTGGAGCGTGAGACTCAAACTTCGGGTTGTGCGTTCGGACCCCATGTTGGGTGCAGATTGCTTAAAAATAAAAAAATAAAAAAATAAAAACACTTTCCTGGTGTGAGTCTGAGTGGAGCTGGAACCCGAGGCAGGAGGCTGGCTTTCTCTGTTCAGGCCAGTCATCAGGCAGAATACTCCAGCCACACGCCGTTGTCGAAGGCTGGGGCTCGTGGGAAGTTCTGGCTACAGAGACATAGCTGGCCTCAGTTCCCTCATCTGCAGAATGGGCCTGCCCTTCCTTGCACACTGCCCACACTTGACCCAGAGTGAAACAAATGGATTAGAGTTCCGAATCCAGGAGGTTAGGTGGTGTTTTGACTTTACAGTTGAAAAGGAGGTGCAGATGTAGAACCCACCGGGTATATAGCCACAGTACAGACTTGGGGGAAGGTCATCTGATAGCACCCATCGTCAGCCCTAGTTACGTGCCCGGACCTCTGTCCTGTCATAGGACCCTGGAGTCTCTGACCCAGCAACCCCACTTCTAGAAATGGAGCCCCAGGAGAGCACTGAAGAGGTAGCTGTAGGGGGACCATATGGTGGTCAAGAACAGGGACTTCTTGGTTGACATGGATTGTGCATGCTGTCGCTTCCTAGCCTGGAGTAAGTCTCCGAGCCTTGATTTACTGATGTCATGAGACGAGGAACGAGCTGGATGGACGCGAGTGTGAGCCAGCGTGTTAGGGATGCCGGGTGAGCGAGGCTTTGCAAGCCCTTCTCTTTTTGTGGGAAGAGCAGCACGTCTGATCACTCTTGGACACACTAAACGAGAGGGAGTTGCCTGAGGTGGATGGCAAAGGGCAGAGTTACAGAAAGTTCCGGATTCTTGCCCAGGGAGCCTCATCTGATTGCTCAAGGTCGACCTGCTAGAGATGTCCTGGCTCCGGTTGCTTTGGGATGTTGGGGAAATCAGAGTTTGAGCAAAGCCCTGTGGGGATGTGGCTGAGCAGCTGCAAGAAGGCAATCTCCTGAGTTCCTTCTGCAGCTGGGGCCGTGGTGGCAGGAAAAGGCTGGGGGGCGGGGGGGAGGGGAGGGGAGGAGGTCAGGAAGCCTCCCACTAGGATGTGATCACCTTGCCTGCCCCCCCACCCTTTGCTCCAGTCCCATGCATGCAGCTGCTTGTACTAAAGCTCGTCCCGTGGCTGCCGGCCAGCCCAGACCCCAGAGGTGGCCGACAAGCCATCCCTGGATGCCTGGCCAACCTCTTCTCCGTGAGCAGTGCCCCTCGCCTCATGAGCCTCCTGGTTCCTGAACTTTCCAAAGTCATTGCTGCCTAGGGCCTCTGTGCAGACTCTCCCTCTGCCCAGACCTCTCTCCTGTCAGAGGACCCTTGAGTCTTCTTGGCGGGTCCTCCTTCCCTCTCAGTTCCTATCTGCCTCCCCAACTCCCAGTCCAAAGAAGCCCTTCTCGGGGCTCTCAGAGACATCTCCTGGAGACTCTCCGTAGCACTCAGTGCCCCCAGAAGTTCTTGTTTGGGTTTCCATTTTATTAACGGTCTCTTACAGATCTCCCCCTGCCCGTCCCTACCCCTGCCACCCCTTCTCTTAGCCTGCGCCCCCCCCCCCCCCCGCCACACGACCAGATGCTCCTTACAGCCTTGTTCATGCGTGCACTCCCAGGTGCTGGGACGCTAGCTGATGCATAGTAGCTGCTCAGTGAATACCGTCGAGGGGCGCCCGGCTGGCTCAGTCAGTAGGACGCACGACTCTTGATCTCAGGGCCGTGAGTTCAAGCCCCACATTGGGTGTAAAGCCTACTTAAAGAAAAGAAAAGAAGTACTTGTTGAATGAGCAGGTGGGTGGTTAAGGCCTTCGGGTTATAGGTTGGCTTAGAATTTTAGCCTAATTTGGTTGGTAGAAACTCATGCTATAAGGCCCAGGAAATGAATTGCAAAAGTTGCAAGAAGGTTTGTTCTGCTTCGAGGCTGTAGAAGAGTGTTTTTAATATACACGGTCTGTAGTTGTAAAGATCCTGCTGTGATTTGATACCCTGAGTCTCAGAGCCTGTGGCCCTGCAGTGCGTTCAGGACCTTCCTTGTGCATAGAACAAGGCAGATAGATTGGGGCACAACCCACAGATGTGTTTTCTTTGGCCCGCAACATGTTTTGAAATAAATGTGAATTAGTTGCCAGTGTTGAGGAATTAGAGGATTTTGCGTCATGCATTTCAGCCATTCTCTGGACATCTCTAGGTCTGGTGCCGCTGGGCCTGCGCTCCTGAGTGTAGCACCCGGCCGGCTCTGCTTGGGGGCCATGTGGTTGGTTCCCACTGGGCCCACTTCCTCTGTGTTCTCTGGTTGGCCCAGCACAGGTAGTCATGGGAGGTGTGCCATCCTGGTGTGTTCAGAGTGACCGCCACCTTGTCCCGCACCGAGGCCCGTAATTACGTTTCCTTCCTGAAGGAAGAGGGTGGGGTTGCTTCCAAGGCCCTTACCCACAAACAGCTGCTTCCCCCTGGTGTCTCAGCTCTGTGAGCAGACTCGGCACCCCTGCCTTCTCTCCCCAGGGGAGCATGAGATCCCTGGGCTGAGGGGACCAGGGGGCAGCAGCGTGTGATGACGGCGTTCTGCTCTGCACACCCACCCCATGGTGCCCTCACACACCCTGGCCTGGGTCCCCTGCCACTTCTTTCTCCCCAACAGTCAGGCCTCTCACTTTGTGCCTCCTGCCTGAGCCCACAGAGGAGGCTTCTGGGAAAGGATGACTCACACACTCCCAGAATTTCGAGTGAGGGAGATGCTGGGAGAGCTGCTTGTCAGCCTCAGGCTGGACCAGAAATAGCCGTGATAATTTGCTCTGATCTTACAGCCCTGATGCTGCGGTGTTCTGCTTGGGTAAATAGATGCAGCCCTTCTGACTGCTTGAAACTGTTTCAAGATACAGAAATTTGTTTCCTTTTCGCTCCGAATATTTTATTTATTGCAAACTGTATCATTATGATCAAGCACAAAATCAAAAGGAGAAATGACCTCAGTGCCAGGACTATAATACACTTCTGTCTTCTTTTCCAGCCCTTCTTGTGCATATGCTTTGTTATTATTATTATAAGAAAATTAAGGGGCGCCTGGGTGGCTCAGTCATTAAGCATCTGCCTTTGGCTCAGGTCATGATCCCAGGGTCCTGGGATCCAGCCCCGCATTGGGCTTCCTGCTCCGCAGGAGACCTGCTTCTCCCTCTCCCACTCCCCCTGCTTGTGTTCCCTCTCTCGCTGTGTCTCTGTCAAATAAATAAATAAAATCTTAAAAGAAAATTAAAAGTCATGCCCTCCAGCATTCCCAGCCCCCAGACAAAAGGACAGCATGCTGTGGGATTTAGTAAATACTCATTGACTGTGGATTATTTTGTTTACTTAGCTATAAAGTGAACATCATTCACTGATGTTCTGATTGTTTACATCTGCATCATTCACTGATTACTATTGCATCAAGTTGTTAGAATTTATTTGCCATTTTCCTGTATTTAGATTTTTTTCCCCCAATTTATCAGGATTAGAAATACTGTTGCAAGGAGCATTTTCTTTTCCACGTAACTGGTTTTGAGTGTTTTAAATTATTTTCTTGGGATAAATTTCAAGCATTTGAATCCTGGATCAGAGGATAAAAAAATAAAAATTATAGAAAATAGTTTCTAGGGGTACCTGGCTGGCTCAGTTGGAAGAGCATGCAACTCTTGCTCTCTGGGGTCATGAGTTCGAGTCCCACCGTAGGTGTGGAGAATATATACATACATACATACAAAAACAAACAAACACACACACTTTCTAGAGTCTTATTTATCCCTATTGCCAGGATTGCTTGAGAATATTAACTTTACCATGGACCTCATCAGCATTTAGATTGCATTTTAAAGTTTTTGCTGATTTAGTAGTATAAGATGGTACCTAATTGTTTTAATTTGCCTATCTACATGTGTGGTTATCAGCGTAGGTTGAAGAATTGTCTAAGCATTTAATAAGAGTATTTCTTCTTATGTGATTTGTCTGTGTGAGTCATTTGTATTCCTTATTAAAACACAGAGTTTTCGGTTGGATTTGGGTAAATTTATAATACAGATATTTTTGACCCAACTTTCCTACCATAGCGACTGCGAACATCTTCCTAGTGTGTGATTTTCCATTTTTAACACCCAGTGTGTGGTCACAGGTGTGATTTTCTGTGCTTTGGAGAGTCTGAGAATGTGGTGGCCAGAAGGACCTCAGAATTCGAGCCCGACCACAGTGTCTCAGACGGGGAAACTGGCCCAGGGAGCGGAGGCCCCGGGTGCAGGTGGTGGGAGGGGGGCCAGGGCTGACCCAGCCTCAGACCGCCACTCCTCAATCTCCGCCTCTCTGCGTGATGGTGCTATCTCCTGAGCTCCTAAAAACCCCATGTCGTTCTCCTGGCCCAGACGGTTCTGTTGAGGGGAGGTTTATGCTTCTCCTCTTTGAGCCCAGGCAAGCTCCGTAGGACTGTCCTGAAAGGGTACCCTCGCCACTCCAACAACAAGGAGCCAGCTGTTCCATCTTTCTGACTCAGGGCATTTAAAAATGTCCTGAGCTGGGGAATTTAGAGGAACCTATGATCGATTTGTGAGCATTAAGCTCATTTAACCGGCAGCAAAGACAGTGTAATATCGAATTACCCACAGAAGATGCATTGGTGCCTCAGCGTTGGCAGCCACCTGTCTGCTGGGGGTTGTCCTAGATAGTCGGGGTCTGCAGAGGGTGAGGACAGGGACAGGCCCAATCTGGAGGCTGCTCTTGCCTGGAGGAGCTGATGCATCAGGAGGGCTCTTGCTTCATGCCGAGCTGTGTGCCGCTCATCACCGGGGAAGGTGGGTCCCAGACCTGGTAGGCGACTCCCCACCTGGCAGTCAGGAAACCCGGTTTAGACTTGAAGATTTTTGCCCCAGCTCTCTTGCTGTGCCGCCTGCATCCTGGCCCCCACCCCAGCTCTTCGAGTACATTCATGGGCGGCCCTGTCCATCCAGTCGCAGTCACAGCAGACCTTTCCTTAGTCCAGACTGCTCTAGATAGTCAGTGGCTACAGAGGTGCTTATATTATAGTGGGATGAGCAGAAATAGTAGTATCTGTCCGTCAAACAAGCAGAATTTTAAAATGGGGTAAATAAAATGCTGGAGGTACACAGAGGCACAAGGGAATAGTTTTGACTCGGGGTGGAGTGAGCTGCTCAGAAGAGGTGTCACCATGTCCGCCTGGGGGATGAACAGCATCCGGGCAGGGTGAGGCAGGAAGAAGGGATGGACTGGGGAAGGGAGAGGGCAGAAGGAATAGGCACCTCGAGACGCATGCCCTCATCCAGGTGTCCTTAGCCAGAGTGCAGGGAGAGGGCAGGACAGAGAGGCTGGGTCTGGGCAGCAAATGAGGCTCAGAAGCCGGTGGAGGGTTGGTGAGTGATATGAAAAGGGGCATCTGTCTGGCAGCCTGGGAAGGTTCTGGGCCTCTGGAAGAGTCCTCAGATAGGAGCCCAGGAAGGAAGAGATGCCAGCCCAGGAGGGGAGGGGCCCACGTGCTTAGCAGATGCAGCTTTTCCCAACGTGCCAGACGACACCATCTCCCATAGCCATGATGCTAACAGCAGTGATTGGGCAGATGTGTCCCTGGGGATTTTCTGATTCTCATTCTAGCCTGGGGTCGGCCTTTTTATTTACTGGCATCAGTCTGGTAGGCCAAAGCAGGGAGAGGGCAGGCAGGTGCAGTGGCTTTGAAGTCTGTGTAGTTTGGAGAAGTCCTGATCGTTGGTGTTTATGTGTTTATTATTTCAACAAATAGTTATTGTGTGCCTACCACGCACCAGGTGTTTAGCAGTAGACAGTAGGGAAATGATGTCCACGTAGGGATGACCCAGATTCTAGAAGTTTGGAGCCTATTCTCTTTTCGGGGAATTTGTGGCCTCATTCGTTCATTTAAGTCTGGATTTTCAGTGCTGAATTCCCCTGACGCAGAGAGTAGCTCTCGTGGTGATAACGTTTCCGTGTCTTCCGTTCTAGATGCCCTAGGGCCACGAGCGCTGCCCCTGAGGACTCCTGGTGGCCAGCAGCTCCGAAGCCACTCAGGCGCTTGGCCTCCAGCTCCCACTGACACATCCGGGCATCCTGTCTGCTGGCCTTCCAGCCTTCCAGCCTACCCGAACCATGGAGGCCCCTGAGGTCCCCGTGGGAGCGCTGATTGACTTCGGGACTGAGCCGTCCCCCTCCTCGCCCCTAGAGACACTGCCTCCGAAGCTGCGGGATGGGGACAGCTCCCAAGGCGATGGTGCTTCGGAGAGCGAGACCACAGAGTCTGCGGACAGCGAGAATGACATGGGCGAGTCGCCCTCACACCCGTCCTGGGACCAGTACCGCCGCTCCTCCTCCAACGAGTCCTTCTCTTCCAACCAGAGCACCGAGTCAGCCAAGGACGAGGAGACCCTGGAGTTCCGGGAGTTCATGCGCAGCTACGTGGAGAAGATCTTCTCTGGAGGGTGAGCCCCCGGGACCTGCTCTCTGCCCCAGGCTCTGTCCTTGACAGGGCACCCACTGGGGCCCGGGCTTTCGCTCCCTCATGGGCCAATGAGGGAGCCACCTGGGTGGTTCTCAGCCCCCACCCCCGGCTGCAGGTAGAAGGGTTTGGGGAGTTTTCGCTGCCTCTCCCATCCCACCGCCGGCTCCAGCCACTCCGCTGACATGCTCACGTCCTCACTGCTCAATCCAGAAGGACTCTAGGTTTGCTTCCCTGTGTCTGAGCCCTTGCAGGTTAGCGTCAGACTCACACTGGCCTAGGGCGCCTCCGCGACTAGCAGACTCTCAATGCAGGGCAGTACGGTCCAGAAGGTTTCGATTACCCGTACTCCTTGAGATGCTCATGGCAGCTGAGCCTCAAGCCCCTGCCAGGATGGGGACCCTTCCTGGCTCCTCCTTCTTGCCTTTCTTTGACGGTTCTTGGAGGGGTGAACAGGAGCCCTGGCAATTGGAGAAGCAGGGAGCGGAGTTTGGGTTGGGATCAGACCGAGGAGGGGGTGTCTGTGGGTACGCCTCCAGCTCCCCCACCCACTCTTGTTAATATCTCAGCATGGGGGTAGGGAGCCCACAAGCCCAAATTCCTGGGTTTCGGATGTCAGCCTTGCCCTGCATCCCCACCACACACTAGTCACTGAAGGCCTTGCTGCTCATTTGCCGGACGTGGACCTGCAGCATCCGCATTACGGGAGCTTGCTAGAAATGCAGAGTGTTGGGCCCCACCCAGACCTGCCGAGACTGACTCTGCATTTCAACAAAACCTCTGGACTCTCTGTCGCACGCTCTGCAGTCCGAGGAGCTCAGGGACTGAAGGGATCATTTTCCCATTTTATTAAAGCAATAGGAAGAATCTCTGCCTGTTGATTCTGTGTAAAAAGGATAGTATTCCCTACTGTGATTAAGGTCCCTTGTTCGTAACCTGGCGAGGTGGGATGTCTGCCTTTTCCAGGCGTGTGTCCGTTTTCTTTGCAGTTAGAACAGGGAAGAGAGCTCAGTGATGATCCAAATATTGGACGATCCGAGAAAGCATTCATGTTTGATTTTGAATGCATTCCGAGAGAGCAAGTAGATGTGGTGCCCTCCTAATTTTGTTTGACTAACACTGGAATTAGTTGGCTTTCCTGGAGCACTCCCAGTTAATGAAAGAGGAGAAAGCACAGAAGCCTGCTAATTTGTCAGGAAGGACAATCTATATTTGCGGCAGCCTGTCAGCAATACGGAGCATGGACAACTGAGCCGGATGCATTTTCAAGAGCATTCCAGAAATCACTGAAGACTGGCTGGCGAATTCCCCTATTTCATCTGGTGTTGGTATTTTGGGATAAATGAGACCAAGATGTTTTCTACCAAACCTTAAATAAATGAAAAATTACATGAGCTAATTGATCTTCAGCCTTCTGTTTCTTTTTTATCTGGTCTTTAAATCTGGGGGCAGAGTATTAGCCTCCCACAATGAGTGATCAGAGGTGGTTTGAGGTCAGGTGAGCGTTCTGTTCACCCTGGCCGTGGTGACCCCCCTGGGGTCCCCCAGTCTCCGTCCCTCACATACATAGCCAGGATCGTCAGAGAGGTGAGTAGCTGGCTCTTCAGCACAACCAGCCAGTCTAACCTTGCAGCCAGCCAGTGTGTCCTGCGCATGAGGGATTCTTGAACTCACTGTGTGGTTCTTTGCTGACTTAGCACCAGTGAGTGGGAAGGCGGTGGAACTTGAGGACCAGGCCCTCAGAGGGTCACGTTACCCTTGTCAGCACCCCTGTTTCACTGGAGGCAGGACGTGGGGGATGGAGCCTGGGCTTTGGAGCCTGGAAGTCTGGATGGAGCTCCCATTCACTACTCAGCTGTGTCTGATCCTCTGAGCCAGTCTCCTCATCTTTGAGATAGAAATGCCCCCATTTCCTTGTGGGCCCAACCGAGGATGGGATGTGCCCATGTAAGTCAGGTGTCCATGCTTGGCTAGGGGGCCGTATGTCCCCATTCCCTCTCCTGCCTCTTGCCCGCTCTGGCCGTCTTTGTTGTAGAGGGCTGAAAGTTGCTTTTCCTGCTCTGTTCCTTCCAGGGAGGACTTGGACCAGGAGGAGAAAGCCAAGTTTGGAGAGTACTGTAGCAGTGAGAACGGAAAGGGCCGCGAGTGGTTTGCTCGATACGTGAGTGCCCAGGTGAGGGGACGGCGATGGGAGGTAATGGTGGTGGGGCCCCTTCTCATCGGCTCTCCTGCTCCCTCTCTGGAGAAAAGCCACAGAAAACAACCCAGCAGAGAAATTAGTAGAACTTACTTAAAGATGTTCCCAAAAGGCCTCGTTAGAATAGCGGGAAGCGGGAAGTCACTCATCCAGATGCCCCTCTAGAAAGAATGAGTGAGCAAACTGGTCTTTCAACTGCGTGCAGTTACAGAAAAGTTCCTTTTTTTTTTTTTTTAAAGATTTTTTATTTATTTATTTGAGAGAGAGAGAATGAGAGACAGAGAGCATGAGAGGGAGGAGGGTCAGAGGGAGAGGCAGACTCCCTGCCGAGCAGGGAGCCCGATGCGGGACTCGATCCCAGGACTCCAGGATCATGACCTGAGCTGAAGGCAGCCGCCCAACCAACTGAGCCACCCAGGCGCCCCAGAAAAGTTCCTTTTTTAAGGGCAAGCATGTGGACGATGTCCACGCATAGTTTTGTTCAATAACCCGCAATATTCAGTTTTACAAAGATAATGTAGGGCAGTAACAGCCACGCGAGTTCAGAAAATAATTATTTTTTGTCAATACCTAGTAGGGTCTTTTTTTTTTTCTGTAAAGTGGCTTAAACTCTTGGTTTTGTTTTGTTTTTTTAAAGATTTTATTTATATATTTGAGACAGAGAGAATGAGAGACAGAGCATGAGAGGGGGGAGGGTCAGAGGGAGAAGCAGACTCCCCGCTGAGCAGGGAGCCAGATGCGGGACTCGATCCCGGGACTCCAGGATCACGACCTGAGCCGAAGGCAGCCGCCCAACCAACTGAGCCACCCAGGAGCCCAACTCTTGGTTTTTTAGAAGTATTTTGATCACAATTTATTTTTCCAAGAGAAATTAGAAAATGCAGATCAGCACAAATAGAGAAATGGCCCATACCTCTACAATCCAGAAATGGCCCGTGTTGTCTTCTGGGGGTTTCATCCCTCCACACTGTTCTGTGTTGTATGGGGGAGTTTGTGGGGTTCCTAGTTCTTAAAATTTCAAGGAGACACAGGAAAATGTTGGCTTGTGCTCTGCTCGGGGGCCCGGCTGCTCCTGTCCCGGGCTCGCGGCCCCCCTGTGTCTAGCGGTGCTCAGTGTGGTGAGCCCAGCGCCTGTCTGAGCTGCACCATGCCTCCGCCGCCTGCTCCCCCAGTGACATGTCTGCCCTGTTCCCACACAGCGCTGCAACTCCAAGTGTGTCTCGGAGCCGACCTTCTACCGCCTGGTGCAGTCTTTCGCCGTGGTCCTGTTCGAGTAAGTGATGCTGTAGCTCAAAGCCTTTGTCCTAGAGCACGTGTTCCGCACCCCTCCCGCCCCGTACTAACCCAGTCGTAACAGCCGTGTGAGTCATCAGTGGGCGCTTGCTCTGAACACCACCCCCCGCCCAGCATCCGCCGAGAGGCAGCATTGTACCAGCCTCTCTTGGGAGGGAGTTAGGGTCCTCCCCCGGCAGTGGGGGTTAGGGACAGCAGCTGGGCATGAGTAAATCCCTCCATGAGTGCTGTCAGGACAGGCGGGGATGACACGCAGTTGACCTGCCCTCCTGCTGCGGAGATGTGGCCTTTTCTGGATTTCTTGTTGTGAAGTACCTCCAACTAGATAACCACCCACTTAATGATGTGATCGGATGATTTCAGCCTGCCCCGCGTGCTAATTAGGCCCTGCTGCAACCTTTTATCACAAATAGCACAGTAGAAGCTGGAGGGTGATGAAAAGGGCCCCTCTCTGCATCTGTGTAGCTGCGGGAGGCGGGCCATGTGACTCACAGGCTCTCTCCTCCTGAGGCCCCAGGGCCCTGGGACGGCCACACTCACATCATACATCTTGGACCTGCATCAGAGCAGGTGACTGCCCCCCACCAGCAGGAAAGGAGGGGATGTGTCTGCCTTGGGGAAGCAGACAGCAGCTTTACTGATGGGGGAGGGGGTCACTGTGGATGAGAAATGGGAAAGGACGGGGAAGAGGAAGCCCTGATCTGATTGTTGTTTCTGCCCTACTTACCCTCGTCCCCTCATTCTGGCCCCGAAGCAGGTCCTGGTCCCGTGGTTTGTCCCCATGTCCCTTTTGTCCTTCCAGGCCTGAAAACCCCCTCCTTTACTTTCCCTTCCCCTTTTCCTCCCAGCAGAGACATAGCTGCTCTTGGGAACCTTAATTCCCTGTGTCTTGATGTCTCCTCACCTCTTTATTCCCCCCGCCATGAACATGGAGCATGGGCTGGAGGGAAAAGACCAGAAAGTGGAAGATCCCTATTTTTCTGGCACCTGCTTGGAATGTGCCAAGTTGAGGATAGGCTCCCATGGGGGGATTCTGGGTCTCGGAGCTGGCAAGGGTGGAGGGACGAGAAAGCATCACGGAAGGAGCGGATTTCAAACAGGCCCAGTTGTCTTGTGTGCAGCATGCTCTCAGGCACTGAGAACACCTCAGCTTCTGAACATTCCCACCCATAGGATTTCTCATGAATCCATATTGTGCAGGGAAGGCACCTGTCCCACTTGGTAACACGTATTTAATTCTGCACTGACTTTGAATTTTTCCTTCAATAAAAAGGGGGGGGAATAAAATTCAAATTCCAACCCGACCAAAACACAGAATCTCCCCATTTCTCGGTGAGCATATGTATTTCTGTATGGTTGGGGGGAAAAAGGGGAAAAAACCTTATAATCTTTTTAAAATATGTATTAATTTTTAAAATTTGAGTTTCATAAATTTTAGTTTATTAGTGTCTTATGTTTTTACTTTTATTTATAGTCCTTTATGATTTTTTTGGCAGAGTTTAGTTCTTTAAGTTTTTTTTAAAGATTGTATTTATTTATTTGAGAGAGAGAGAGGAGAGACAGAGAGCACGAGAGGTGGGAAGCAGTGGGCAGAGGGAGAAACAGGCTCCTTGCTGAGCAGGGAGCCCGACATGGGGCTCCATCCCAGGACTCTGGGATCGTGACCTGAGCCAAAGGCAGACGCTTAACCAACTGAGTCACCCCTGATTAGATTATTTTTATATTCAAAGGTAAAATTGGCCCTGACCCCACTGTCTAGATACATTCCATTGACTTTTCTTAAGTAATACCTGTGCAAGGTTAGAAACTAAACAGGAAAGAAAAGTACAAAAGAACAGGGTAGAGAAGCACAGTGCCTCAAATGGAAAGGAAACCCTTTTTCACAGCCCTGTCCTCGCTCCTGTGGTCCTCCTCCCAGCAATAATCCCTGTTGATGACATGCATCCCAGCGAATATATATCTTTCTGAAAAAGATAACCAATTGGGGATTCTTTTTTGTTGCTTCTATGTAGCATCTGGGGAGTGAGATATTAATGTGGACATATATATAAAATTTTTAGGTCTTGCTTCAGGAGCTTGCAGTGAGAAAATTGGGTAGGACAATTCTTTAGCTAGTCGGCCTTCCTTGTCATTTTAGGTGTCATCAGATGGACGACTTCGGGCCTGCCAAGAACCTCATGACCATGTGCTTCACCTACTACCACATCGGTAAGGCCCAGGGACGCGGCCACTGTGGAGGGCAAACATGGAAACTCAAGACTTGTCACCTTGTAACATGGCATCAAGTGAGGATTTCTTTCCCATTAGCGGCAAAGTTGTGAGGCTTCCAGAATACAATAGAACCTGAGGTTAGGAGGGGGTGCAGAAGGAGTGAGATTCCTGAAACAGGAGGAGACGCACGGTCCATATCATGGGTCATGAGGCTGCCTATCCACGGTAGGAAGGAAGCCACCCAGCAGCTGGGAGATGAGAGAATAAGTTCATTTGGTGGGAAATTTCATGGTCGACTCAGGAATTGCTGGATGTGAGGACATCGCTTTCACGTTTTAGCAAAATACGCATGGGGTTGGCTCTGGAAGAGAGTGGGAGGAGCAATATAGGGTCTTGGGGTGGAAAGCGTCCCTGGGTGTGGGCTGGTGATGCCCTCATGACGAGTGCAGATTGTTCTTCATCCTGACGTCTGACAGCTCTTCTGACTCATTGCTCTTTAACTTTCTGGTAATCGGAGCTTGAGGTCTCCCTGTGTGAAGTTCCTTGGGTTTGATGGCAGGGATTCATTCAGGCCGCTGCAAGCAGAAGGCTGCTGGGGGCCCGCACTAGAGCCAAGTCAGGGCGACAGTAAGCACGGCCTCTCTTCCCACCTCTCTCAGGATGCACGGTTTTGCTCTTGTGTTGAAACCCCGCGTCCTCTGCAGCTTGACTCTGTCCTCCCCCAGCTCCCACTGCCCATCCTCCCTGTGCCTCAGTTCTGCTGGCGACAGCTGGCCGGAGTGCCTTAGCTCCAGGCCAGGCCACCACTGGGAGGGTCCTTCATGCCAGACCTTTGGGTCAAATGGGAACCCCTCAATCAAACCGTGGCTCCTCCTCAAAGGAGTGGGAGTCACCTCTGTGCACAGAGCAGCTCAGATTAGTAGGGGACACTTAGCACCTTGACCTGTAGGGGGCCCTTTGACCTGCAAGGCTCTGATCGGTAGGTATCTTTTTTTTTTTTTTAAGATTTCTTAAAGGTTTTATTTGAGAGTGTAAGCGAGAGAGGGCACGAACAGGGGGAGGGTCAGAGGGAGAAGCAGACTCCCCGCTGAGCAGGGAGCCCAACGCAGGGCTCAGTCCCAGGGCCCTGGGATCATGACCTGAGCCAAAGGCAGATGCTTAGCCGACTGAGCCACCCAGGTGCCCAAAGAGGGTATCTTTGACCTGAGGTAGGGTCTTGATCTGCAGGGGTACCTTGACTTGAAGGAGACTCTGACCTGAAGGAGACCCTTTGGCCCGCAGGGTGCACCTTGGTCTGTGGGAGACCTTTGGCCTTACTATTCTCTCCTGGGATGCCCACTCCCGCCTCATCCAGTTTTAGGCCCACAGCAGGGGCGCGGAGCCTGTCTGGAGTTGGCATGCCTCCTCCTGGGACAGGGAGAGGCTCTTGGTCCCCTTGTAACCCTTGGCTTCCAACACCATGGTGTATCTCTGTGTGTACATTGCTCCCCTCCTCTAGGTCCTTGAGCTTCTTTAGGGCCGGGTCCTCTCCTGTTTCTTCTTTGGTCCAGGTGCACCTGGCTGCCTTCCTGTACACAGTAGGTGCTTAGCTGTGGCCCCCAGAGGCCCGGCCCTCCACCTGCCCCTGGTGGCTTCTTGGGGCCTTTGCTGGTCGCCACTGCCACCCAGAGGCTCCGGTGCCCTGTTGTTCCTGCTACACAGCGAGGTTCCATTCTTGCTCCCTCCCGCCTCTCCCCACCTCCAGGTAAGCCGCACCTGCTGCCTTCTGAGTCCAAGGAGAAGCCCGCGGGGAGCATCGACTCCTACCTAAAATCCGCCAACAGCTGGCTGGCAGAGAAGAAGGACATCGCTGAGCGGCTGCTGAAGAACACATCGGCCAAGACAGAGAATGTCAAGGGCTTCTTTGGGGGGCTGGAGACCAAGCTAAAGGGACCCCTGGCCAGGAAACACGAGTAAGTGTCACCAGGTGGACTGGGGGGGGAGGGGCAGACGTGGCCGAAGGCAGAGGCCATGTTCCACCTGCCAGTGGCAGTGACAGGGAGGCCATGGCCTGGCCGTGAAGGAGTCCACTTGGCTGCCCTGGGTGACCTTAGGGGCCCGCAAGCAGCTCCTGAGAAGCACAGCTTGACCCTCCACCCCCCAGAGTTTTCTGTGGTTCGCACATGCCTTTGGGTTGGCTGACAGGCAGCAATGTCCTGGGGCTCGGGGTTTGTTTGGGGAGCATGTGGAAACTGCCGGAAGGCAGCAGGGTAATTACAAATCCTCCCTGGCCCTTCCTCCTGGAAGTGTGGTGAGAGCGCATGTGAAGGGAACCACGTAGGCAGGGGACAGACCCCTGTTCCCCAGGACAGCCGTTCTGCAGCAGGAGCTCAGGAGCCTGCCGGGACCAGGTGCTTGAGACTGCAGTGTTGAAGCCAAGACCACCCAAGAAAGGGGGCACGTCAGCAAGAGAGTACCCTGGGCTCCCCGAAGTCCCCAGTGTCCCCTCCAATGGCCGGTTACAGCCAGGTGACTTGGCTTTGTTCCTCGTCTGGTCCAGGCAGTTTTGGATTCAGAGAAAATGGTGCAAAGGAGCCTCCATGCCGCATCTCCTTAATTCTGGAAGATCGGCAATTGGGAAACATTGCACTGACTTAACACTTTTGTAGAGGAAACCACATGCAATGTAGCCATTGATAAGAGACGTAATCCTTCAGCCAGGTTAGACCGCTTCCCTTGAGCTGAGAAAATGGGGGGGGGGGGATTGTTTTGTCACTGCTGTGGTTCTCTCCCCCAGGGAGGAAGAGAACAAGCCCAAGGAGAAGCCGCAGAAGACTGGTGAGTGCCTCCCAGTGCTCTCCAGGCCCAGCGGATGTCCAGCTGTGGACACACAGAGCCCCTGGTCCCAGAGCCAGGCCCCACAGGGTCTTCGACCGGCCTTGCCGGTAACCTAGCACCACCAAGTAGGCCCCTGAACCTCTGGGCCCCTCCCGCCGGGGCACGAGATGCTGCCATTGATGACTCCCGACTTCCGTCCACCCTGGCCTGGACTTGCCTAGTGAATTTCGGGGGGAAACCTCTTCTCTGGGGAGAGGATTCGGGAACCAAATTCCACGTCTCAGGGAAGTGAAGGAATGCATTGCTGGGGGTGGGGGAGCCGTGCCAGGGACCCTTCCCTCGGAAGGAATTCCCGAGGCCAAGGTGGCAGGATTGTCCTTCCCGGCCACGGGTGGCAGGCAAGTGGTCTTGGAATTTCCACTGCACGTGTCCGTGACCTTTGGGGAGAGGCGGTGCCGGCCGGGAGGGTCGCTGAGGGGTTTGCCAACGTGGGGGCACCCAGGGCCACGGGCAGTCTTTGTCGCCCTCCCGCAGTGACCGTGTGCAGCCCGGAGGAAGAAAGGAAGGGGGAGAAGATCTACCTGTACACACACCTGAGGCAGCAGCCCATCTGGTAAGGCCCCTCCCCACCCTGTGGGGCCGCGCCCCCAGCCCCGCGGCTCCCTCAGCCGCAGAGCTCGCCCCGCCCTCCAGGGTGGCCAGAATAAGGAAGGGGAACCGTGGCAGGTGTGGGTGAGGCTGTGGAGAAACTGGAGCCCTCATACCCTGCCCGTGGGGATGGAAAGGGGACGCAGCCGTACAAAACAGCCTGGCAGCTCCCCAGCACGTTAGCGGAGAGTGAGCCCGTGGCCCAGCAGCTCCGCTCCCGGCCAGGTGCTCAAGAGAACAGAGGACAAGACTCACGCACATAGGCTCCTAATAGCCCAAAGCGGGGAAGAACCCGGATGTCCACAGACATGGACACGTGATGTGTGGATACGCAAAACACGATATATCCCTACCGCACGGTTTTCTTCAGACACGGGAGGGAGTGAGATGCTGACAGTTGAGACGCAGGTGAACCTGGAAAACATTTTGCAGAATGAAAAGGCCAGACACGAAAGACCCCATGGTGGATGATGCCATTTATATGAAACGTTCAGGATAGGCTAGTCCCTGGAGACGGAGTAGCTGAGCACTTGCCCGGGGCTGAGGGAAGCAGGGGATGCGGAGGGACTGTTCACGGGTACGGGGTTTCCTTACGGGGAGGATGAAGAGGTTCTGGAGGGAGATAGTGGTCATGGTTGTACAACTCTGAATATACTAAAAACCACTGAATCGTGTACTTTAAAAGACTGAGTTTATGGTACGTGAGTTATATCCCAATGAAGCTATTTTATGTGAACGTCTAGGAATGAAGGTCATGAGTAAAGTGAGAGGCCGGCGGTCAGGGGAGCCCTTGCCCTCGGTGTCCCTCTGTGGATGACGGTATGGGCTGCCTTTGTCCTGCTGAAGCCTCTCCATCGCCGTGCCGTATTCACCCACAAGTAGGCAGAGAGCGAATCCCCTGGAGCCCAAAGGGTGTCAGACGTGCCCCTCCCTCGAAGGCCACAGTGGCGTAGTTGGCTGACCCCTGATCTTTAAGGACGTCTCTTACTTGTGTGTCCCTATGAACATGTTTGTTCTCTGCACGCGGTCTCTCCGCGCCGGGTTCCCGATTATGTTACTAGACCCAGTTCTCTGGCAGCAGGTGTCCCCAGGCCCCCGGCTTCCTCTAGGAGGCCCAGCGGGGGTGGAGAAGCGGAAGACGGCCTTCACGTCCCGAAGGTGGTGGCTTCAGTTTTGACCAGATGGAGGCGGGATTTACCCGCCTCTGTGTTGTACCTTCATCCTGGGAGAGATGTGACCCTCGGCCGGGAGCCCAGGGAGCCGCCTCAGTTTGGGACAAAGGCACATGGTCATTTTTCTGTTCCCTGCTCTGCCTCTCTGTGACTTGTCAGAAGGTCCTGCAGATGTGGTGGGAAACGGTGCGCCTTTATCCCTCCTGTGCCGAGACCTGCCTCCCTGGAGAGGACTGACAGATGCCTCTGTCTTACAGGCACACGCTGAGGTTCTGGAATGCGGCTTTCTTTGACGCCGTCCACTCTGAGAGGAGAAAGCGGTCTCCCACCACCAGGTAGGAGCAGCGTCTGGGCCTGCCTTGCCTTGGGGCAGGGGACCGGGGACTGGCTTTATTGTCCGGTTTCTGCAGAGGAGAACAGAAGGACGGCTGAGTCGGTGCGTCCGTCTCTTCTTCAGCCCCTTCTGGCCCCGGTGCCCGGCGAGCTGCCTGGAGGGTCCCGGGCACGCACAGCTTCGTGGCTGGCGGGGGGGGTGTCCTCAGCTTGCATGAGCGCTTTCTGTCCTGGGCTCTGGCATGACTTGGCCTGACCCTCCTCCAAAGCGCACACTCCCCCAGAACGCAACCATCAGGACCCCCAAAGATCCACCCCTCTGCCTTCCACTGTAGGAACCACCACAGGACTCTGGGGCGCAGGGCCGGCCGCCCCCGCAGACTCAGCTCGAGAGAGCTGACGTCTGGGGAGATGCGACTGCTGCCTTCAGCTTAGTGCTCTGGTCTGCAGCCTGGGACCCTCCCAGGCTCCCTGAGCTAGTCTCGCCACATCAGAAGACCCCCTTTGTAAACCATCACACACAGCACAGGGCGGCAGCGAGGGCTGGTGGTCCTTCCTGCTCTGTGCCCGCCGTGTCTAGCGGCTGGGCAGGAAAGGGCAGCAGCCCTCCCAGTCCTGGGTCCCCTTACTGGCAACCTCCCGGCAGTCATGAACCTCTCCTTCTCTAATGGGGAGACCCCCTCAGCCTTCCTCCCTGGCAGGGGACAGCCGGGGCCTGCTGTGTATGGCCGGTGCACTATCGCGGGGGGGTCTGAGGTGCGGTCTTTCTGTCTGGGGGGGGCAGCTACAGCCTAGTGGGGCGGGACGGCCTGCAGGCCGCTGCAGTTGCATCTCCTGAGGGAGGCAGAGGGAGCACGCGGAGGGGAAGCCGCTGAAGCCATCCCGGGGGTTCTAGAGAGAGAATCCCACGCTCTGCCAGGAAACCAGACTGAAGGAAGCGCTTAGATGCTTGTAGGTGAACGGGGTTTCCTGCTGCTTATGTAGCTGTCGGGCTCCTAGCAGATCAAGGGTCTCGAGTACCCCGTCTCTCTCCGTCTCTCTGTTTCTGCCTGTAATAACGCTCCTCTCTCGCTGTTCTCTTTTTTCCATCCACATATCTTGCATGACTTTGACATGTTCCTCTGTTTACCTGTTTCTGCTGCCGCTCCAGAGGGGATGCTGGAGAGGAGGAGAAGAAGAGGTGTGTGTCCACGTGACTTTGTTCATGTTACAGGGCCGGGGGTCCCCGCCAGGGCCACCTCAGGGCGGGGGCCGCGCGCTAGCTGCTGCAGGGGGCAGAGCCCAGGCGCAGGGGCAGCCCGGTACCACTGCCAGGACAGGCCGGTGGCGGGTGGGGGCTCGCCAAGGACAGAGCACCAGGAACAGGAAACAGAGAGGGCACTCGAGACCCTGCAAGGCCCAGGGTGAGTTCAGAGAGTGAGCAGCCAAGTCCGATTTTGAGCGGCTCCAGCCTTCTGGCACTCCAGCCCCTCCTGAGCAGGCCTCGAACCCACCCCCTTGACTTCACGCTTGGTAATCTGGTCACGGCACAAAGCCGTGGGGGGCACAGAGGCTCTTCCTCTCTGCAGCCAGGCTCAGAGGTGTGCAGGGGTCTGGCAGACCATGCCCTGCCCCTGGGACAGGCTCGGGGGGGGGTCAGGGAGGAAGGATGGCTGCCCCCTCCTTGCCAGCCATGTCGTGGTGAGGAGCCTATGTGTGTGTGTGAGGGGGTCCTCTGAAGAGAAGGGCCTAGAACAGGGCTCTTTTCTTCGAGCCCCCAGTGGGGTCTCTCATCGTTTGACCTTTGTATTCGTTAGATACCTTTTTAATATGTTTTTGGAGTGAAAGGCCTGCCGATTCAAAATAGTTTCTGATACAGTGATTGTTTCTCCTCAGGACATTTCCCAAAGCACACTTCCTTTAATCAGTAATATATTTTTAGTCCTTATTGTTTATGAGAAATCTTGCTTCTTATGCAGCCTTATTATGGCTATAAAAGGAACACTTAGGCATAATGGACACCCCCTTTACTACAAAGCCCCTGCGTCTCCACAGTCTCTCTGGGTGGGAGCATGACTCACCGCGGCCTCCCAGGGACCCAGTTGCTTAGCAGCGCGGCTGAGGCCTAGGAGAGCTAGAGCACCGCGGCCGCCTCCAAGCCCATGGAGGGAGTGCCAGCCTCTGGGCCTCACGGGCCTCACGGGCCCTGTTCCCCAGAGCAGACGTGGTCTGACCCACATGCCCCGGGCCTCAGCCGGAAGAAGGGCAAATGTTCCTCTGAGATTGGGGTGGGAGGGTGGGCTCTGGGTCCCTGGGCAACCTCTTGCCTCCAGCATCATATCTCCTCTTCGGGAAACTCGGCTGATGATGCTCAGAGGCAGAAAGGCCTCCATTTCCAAAGGTGTCTATTGCTCACATCCAAATTATCACTGTGGCAGTTTAGACACATGCCCTGCCCTCTGTGTGGGATTAGACCTCGACTGGTATTGGATATTGATCTCAGTTTTAAGGAATTGGTTGGATTGCAGGCAGCACCTGACCCGCTGAGTGCTAACGACCTTCCACCTCTTTCTTCAGAGGTCAGATTAAATGCCCCACCTCTAGTCCTAGCCATGGCAAAAAGTATCTCCTTCTCATCCGGGTCAGGAGGGCTCGGGCCGCCGGGTCACTCCCACATGGTGGGGGTTGTGCATCCCACAACTACAGCAGACCTGATGGTGGTTTGGGATTCATGTGCCTGGACCACCCTAAGGGTAACCGTTGGGAGAAAGAGGGTGGGAAGCAAAATGGGATGGGATTAGCATCGTGCCTGGAAGCACTTCTGGGTGTCTTCATGGGAGTCCTGTCCTCAGCGTGAGGAGGCCGGGAGTGACACCTGCCCCCGGCGTCCTGTGGCCTCCTGCTAAGCCACAGCAGCTCGCTTGGCCCTGGGCCCGGCAGGTGGAAAGCAGTTGAGGTTTGATGTTGGGTCTTTTTCTCTTCCTTTGGCTTCTCCATTATCCCCACCCCTCACTCCCTCACTCTGCCTCTTCTCTCCCTTGTCTCTTCTCTCTCTCCTAACCTTTTTTTAATCAGACTCCTCACCCAGAGCTTAATCTTTAAGGGGCAGGGGGCTTAAGTGAGCGTCTCCTCCGCATCTGCGTCTGCCCCTGCAAGGAGCCCGCTTCTCAGGTAGACACAGAGGGGCCAGGGATGAGTCCCCCATCCGCTCGAGACAGGGGTGCTCCGCCAGGGGGGGAGCGAGCGCACCTGCAGTGAGCTGCTGGAGGCGGCTTTCCATCGGGATGCAGGGTTCATGGGGCTCAGAGAGCGCCCTCCCCGCCCCAGAGCCTGCGCCTGCTCATGTCCCTCCGTGGGGAGCAGACAGAGCCAGGCTTCAGAGTCCCACCTGGGCAGCCACACACAGACTGCATTTCTTTCTCTTGGGGTTTTTGCACCTTGTGCCGTCTTCACGGTGGTCAGGGCGGGGGAGGAAAGTTCCGGGGGGCCTTCGGGAAGATCGGGGTCTCATCTGTGTGCTCTGGGGAGGGGCGTGGAGCATGAACTTGGCCTCTCAGGAAGTCAGGGCCGGGAAATGCAGCAGAGCCAAGACCCCGCCTGACAGGACAATGTGGCCCTCTGCAGCCTCTCCTGCTCCCTGGGCCTCCCGGCCACGAAAGGCTGTGCACACTGCCCCCTCCAAAGAGCCCAGGAGGCCTGCAGATGAAGCACCAGCCTGAGGGCCTCCCGGACGGGTTCTCAGCTCCTACCCTCCAGGGACGCCGGCAGGGCCCTGTCCTCTCTGTAGGTCATCCTGCCTCCCCGGTGGGCCCGGGACCTCCCATTCTTGAGCCACAGAAAAGGACACGGGGGATGGTGTTCTTGTCTCCTAGAGAATGTTCTGGACAGCCACTAAGCACATGTCATCTCTGGGTCAGTAGGAAGCATATGAGCTTTTGGATCTCCTCATCTCAGGAAGGATGAAGTGATGAAGTTTGTATTTGGGGCCCGTCAGGCAGAGTGTCAGAACCCTGGGCAGGCTTTGTGGAAGAGCAGATCAAACAGCTCTTCAGGGGAGGTGCTCCCCACTCTGTGTCAGGGAGGCAACGCTGGGGTGCCCCCTGTAGATCAGAGCAAGGGGGCGAGAGGTGGGGGACGCGACGGCATTCTGGAACGCTCTCCTGTCACCTGTGCTTGCAGGGAGAAGTGGTGCCACATGACCCAGGAGGAACGCAACGACAGTCTGCGGTTCAATGAGAACATCACCTTCGGGCAGCTGGGGTGAGGGCACCACGCGACCCCACCCTGGGGGTCCCGACTGGGTGGGGCATTGGGGACGAGGGCCAGCCTGGGGTTCTCTCCTGCCGGAAGGCCTGTCCTCATGGCTTCCAGTTCCCCACGGACGCACCTCCTGTCCCCATGCCCGGTGGTGGGCCAAGGCGGCTGCCCTTCATTTCCACTTCTTACAGTTCCAGGCAGGCCCCCCTCCCCTGGCGCCCCCTCCCCAGGGAGGAAGAAGGGTGCCAGCTCACGGGTGTCTTTTTCTCCAGCACGTTCACTCACAACATGCTGGCGTTCGGGCTCAACAAGAAGCTGTGTAATGATTTCCTGAAGAAGCAGGCCGTGATCGGCAATCTGGATGAAGGTGAGCAGCGGCCAGAGGTGGCCGGGGCTCGGGGCTGAGGAACCAGTGGTCTGCCCCACCCTGCTCACAGGATTTCCACGGTTTTAATTAGAAACGTGATGCTGGGGGCGCCTGGGTGGCTCAGCTTCCCTGGAAAATCACAGAGTGCTGTCACCAACCCCACAGTACCGGGCAAGAACACTGTCCCCTTGCCTGCCGGGCAGCCCTGGGCAGCTCGTAGGACTCAGGCCTGGCTCCCGTGCGTGGTTCATCTGCCGGCACTGTGCCTTCCCCGGGCTTCATGTCCTTTCTGTAAGAAGATGCGTCCCATTTCCAAGGAGCCCACTTCCGGGTGCCAGGAGTGCAACATGCTGGCGGCTGAGGGCTCGGTGTTACGGCCATTCCTGGTGAGGTCCTGCTTTGTTACTGCCCGGATGAAAAGAGCAGGGCCTACCTGCCGATGTCGACGCCTTTCTTCCGAGAATTAACGTTGTTTTTTTTTCCAGAGCAATACAAGCTGCTGAGCGACCACATTGAACAGATGGCCATCGAGTAGGCAGGCCGTGGGAGGTCGCCCAGAGCACCCTCCAGGAGGACTGAAGGTGCACACCCCTCTCCTGGGCCAGCGACTGGCTGTCACCCCACCTGAAGACCCTGCATGACCTCGGCAGCACCCAGAGCCGCTCCACACTGCCCTAGAACTAGCGGTTAGAACAATCTGGTTGCCCGTCTCCCCACCTCCCTTCTGCCTTGTCTGCTCCCCCCATCCGCGTGCCATAGGGTCCCTGGGATTACACGATAAAACCAAGGTGACTGCCCCTACTCCTGGGTGTCAGGCCTGTGACAGAGGACCGAGCAGGAGGCGGAGGAAGGACACCAGGGCCGAGGTGGGCCCAGGGCAGCACCTGCTGCAGCCGCCTGCGGGAGAGGGAGGGGGTGGGGTGCCCGTGGGAATGCAGGTGGGGGCATCATGAGCTGGCACACGCCAATGACATGGGTGACAGTCTGGGACCCTCTTCTTCAGCAGCGGGATGGAGTAGGGGTACTCCGCCAGTCGGGGCTCCTGCTGAGCCACAGCCCTGCGCAGGGGGCGGTGGGCCTCCCCGGGCAGGCTGGGTCAGTCCGTGGCTGCTGCTGGCCTCGCCAGCTCCCCACTGTGTGACCGGAACTGGAGTCACAGGAACCGCTAGGAGGAAAGGGACACTTCCTATCTTAGAGAGGGAGAGAGCCCAGTGCAGAAGGCCCTGGCTGCGGAAGGCCCAGCGAGGGGTGTGAGCGCCCCAGAGGCCTCTTGGGATCTGCGTGGCTGCTTGGGACTCACACCAGCACCGAGGTGTCAGTGTCAGGCCATCTGAAATGCTCCTGGTCAGCTGACGGCTTCCTTCTGAAGCAGAGAGAGTCCTGCACTCCGTCCCTGGGAGTAGCACGGGCTGTGTGCCCCGTGAAGAGGCACCAGAGAAGTCTCTTCAGTAGCTGCAAGACAACCACCCTTTCTAAAAGCAGACACTGCTGTTCTGTATTTCAAGGAAGACAGAAAAATCTGCGACGGTGTTAGACAGCGGGGCAGAGGCGGCTTCCCGGGGCAGTTGCATGAGGCTCATGGGTGGAGCGGCCATGCGGCATGGGGCCCTCCGCCCCCCGGCAGCCTTGGGAAGGCGCCTCTGCCCCCCTCGGCCCTCGCCGGCTGACCGCTGTCCTGCACACTCTGCAGATACCCCTCGTCGTGCATCCGGTGACCAGGAACCCTGGCTTTTCTCTCGGGGTTTGTCCCGGCTCGAGAGGACTGACGTGTGACAGCAAGCAGCCAGCATGCGGCTCCTCCGGCCTGAATATTTCCCCATCCGTCCGCTTCCCTCTGCCTCGCCCCTCGCGCTTGGGCACTGACCTTGAAAGTAGGCCCCGGGGCGTTCTCCTTCATCCTCCCCTCCTGTTTCCCTCTCTACCTCCTCTCCTCTCGGTCATTACATTACAGTCTCCTCTGGAGCACAGCAAAAACATGCCTGGTAGTCACTCACCCATCCAGTGCTGGAACGCTTTCCCTCATGGGATGCCTCCCTGGAATGTTCCAGAGACGAGCTGTAGCCGCACGTCTCGGTGAGGACAGGAGAGGTGACGTGAAGCATGGTGTGATGGGAGTGGGCATGAGGACAGGAGAGGTGACAGGAAGCATGGTGTGATGGGAGTGGGCTGGTGTCCAAAGGCTGGATCCCAAAACTCAGCTTGTTTTTATGATGGCATCGTGTGTGTGTGTGTGTGTGAGAGAGAGAGAGAGAGAGAGAGGTCAGCCTATCTGGCGATGTCACCAAACAGAGCACAGCTGTGTTGCTGGGGCAGGTCCCACAGACCGCAGGTCCCCCCCACCCCCCGGCCAGTGTTGGGCCCCAGGGACAGTGCATGCCTCTACCGAATGCATTTCAGAGAAATAAGGTCAAATTAATGAGTATGTGGACCCTCTTCCAATGCCTATTTCAGATAAGGCATCCCCTCCTAAAACGCTCAACTGTGACCCCTGAACCGTTGTGCTCCCCTCCCTCTCTGTAGAATCAGGGCCGCATGGGGAGGGGGGCTGTCTGAGGCCCCTGCAAGGCTCTCCTTTCAACTGCATTATCATTGGCTTTATTAGTCATTTCTCAGTAGTTAGTTGAAATGCGTTACAACTTTATTGTAAGGTGCCCCAAAGACTTATCCTTGTATATATCAGATTTTTGTATAGAAGCCTGATTCTGATTTCTGGAGGGAGTGAAGTGGGTTCTGAGGCTCTTTCCAGAGTGCCAGGGAGTGGGCATGGCCCTTTCCCCCTGGGGAGGGGCCGGTAGGACCCCTCCGCCTTTGGAGGGAAACACCCCTTTGACTTCTTGGGCTTTTCCAAGCACTTTAATTTCAAAAATGATATTGAGACGTTGATTCCCCCCTGTAGGCCTCTTGAAGTAGCAGTTGGAGGTGGAAGCAAGGCCTGCTTAGGGTTTTCTCCGCCCCCGCCGCCATTGCTTGTTCTTCTGGCTGGGCAGAGTGGGGTTGGGCTGCCGGGCTTGCTTGGACCGTGCCAGAGACCTGGACCCTCCTCAGAGGCAGCATTTCACCTCACAGTGCCTCTGGCCGGTGTCACTTGGAGGAGTCCCGTCCCTAGAAAGAAGGCTGGCAGCCTGCCCTACTGAGGGTGCCTCTGTCCCTGGGACTCCGTCTCTCCCCCTGGGGGCCCGGCCAGAGCAGACCGACGTGGGACATCTCAGAGGTCCCAGCGTGCGGAGAGGGCTCCCTCTGGTGCACACACAGGGACACGTTGGTGTGAGAGCCCTGCGAACCCTTCCTATAAACTCAGGAACAGTAGACTCAGTGCAGGAAGGGTCAGATCATATCCTAGAAGAGAGCTTCCCGTCCCAGCAGGTAGAGTGTCCGAAGCTGGGAGCTCTGAAGGCTCGCCCTTCGGCACTGGTGTTTCAGACTTTCTGCTGGCTGTCCTCCGGGGCTGTGGAAATCCCAGTGAGCCAGGACAGCTAATCCTCTCAAATAAAAAGTTCCCTGCTTGGAAAACAGGATGATGTTGAGATGCAGCTTTTGGAGGTGGGGCTGGTGCTGAGGGAGAGCGAGAGAGAGAATCCCAAGCAGGCTTCACACCCAGTGGGGAGCCCAAGGCGGGGCTCAGTCTCATGACCCTGAGATCATAACCTGAGCTGAAACCAAGAGTCAGATACTGAACTGACTGAGCCACCCGGACGCCCCAAGATGCAGCTCTGTGTTTAGCCTTTGTTTTAATTTTAGCAATATTGGTAGATGTGTAAGCGGGGGGGGGGGGGGGGCACGTTAATATTCAGGTTGCATCTGCTGTGTGTGTGCATGTGTGTTTAACCAAAGGTAGGAGAGCAGGATTCCGATATCCTAAGTTATTTGTACAGTAAAATGGAGTGAACTATGATTTTCCTGTTGCCAAAAAAGGGGGGGAGGGTTTGCTAAGAAGTTCTTAAGTTACCAAAAGGAGGACCAGAAAAGAGTCCCGTTTTCTGAGTTCTGTACCCAAATTAAAATCTAGGATGTTCAGGTTAGCCCGAGAGCCCACCTGGGGGCAGGTCAGCCGGTGAAACCCCCCAAGCAGACGTGAACAGAGGCCCAGGGCAAGAGCCAGGCATGCCTCCCTTTTCTCTGTGCTCCTCTGCGGAGTCGAAACCAGTGTGTGCCCTACTTCTCCAAGCCCAGCTAGACCGCAGAGTTCATTGCCGGGGAGAGGAGACCCAGCCTTGGAGTTTGCTCCCCGATGGAATGTTTTATGCGACTAGCTTGTGCCACTGAGTGCCTGGCATTCCAGACTCCGGATGCAAGGCACACCACGAAGGAGTGTGTGCGAGGCTCTGTCTAACCCCCGTGACCGTGACCACCAATCGGGGCTGAAAGTTGCAGGCCTGACCCTCCTGCTCGTTACAGCTGCCTAACGGTGGGCTTTTATTTAGGGAGGATCCAGGTGAGCCCGTGAGGTTTGATCAGTTTTGTTACCAGATTACCTAAAACTGGAGATACTTGGCAGCTGGGGTGGGGGGTGGGCGGGAGTCCTTTGTCCAGAACAGTGAGGAAGCTTTGGAAGAAGAATTTGTCATCCAGAGTGGGGAACCTGGGCGCAGGGGAGCGAGGTCCAGCCCCAGCCTCGGGAGAGGGGGGTACAGCGCTCAGACCAGCTCAGGCAGCTCTCTTCTCTCCCCATCTTCAGTCAAGGACCAGCTGCCGGGTGGGAGTTCCTCCTGCCCCCTAGTCCCCCAGCCTTGTAGTTCTGAACCCTTACTCTCATGTCTCTCTGCGTCCCCCTAGGTTCCCTATAAATCATTTATTCCTTATGACTCCCGGGGAGGAGTTTCACCAAAAAGGGAATTGCATCGGCTAGAAGCACCCCTAATTGAGTAATGTGCAATGTTCAGACCTCGGGCAAAGCCACACAGGCCATATGTCCCATACGTCCTTGTCGTCGTGGGGCTGGGAATAGGGGGTGTGTTGTTCACCAGATAACAAATGGAGGAGTCCTTTTCAGATTGTTCACCTTCAGCAAATATACTCGATGCTAAGACCATCCTCCATGGCAGCCTCTGGTGGGCTTCATCGGTGTCCCTTGCTGTCCCTGGGCCCGAGAGTCTCATACTCCTCGGGGAAGGATGGAAGGGTCTCGGGGGGGCCGGCGTGCTCTGTGCCTTGGCACTGTCTTGTGCTCCCCTAGTCAACCAGAGCCCGGGAATGGAACCCCACCCCAGCTGTGTCCAGGGGACTCACATGTCCCCAGGATTCCAGTGGGGCACTGTTCCCCCTTGCGGGCTCTTGGTTACTAACAGAAAGGGATAAACTTGTGATTTCCAGAAGAGCGTCAGGATGGTCTGGGTTTGCCCATCTTCCCGTCACTTCCACACACACCTGTCACAGGGTGTCCGAAGTTGGGGGAGAACTCGGATCGTCGCCTAACCCCCAGACTCCAAGGCTTTGACAAGGCAGAGTCAGAGCAGAGCCCACCACCACCTGGAGCCCTCCTGAGCTGCCCCTGAAGGGGTCTGCACTTGAGCTAAAACGGACCACCTATTGGTAAATCCCCCTTGACCCAGAGGTCAGTCCTAGAACTGGGGGCTAGTACCTGTTCCCTCCTTGGACATGTGCTCGTGAAAACAGGGGAAGAAGGTACTGCGGGCGCTGTCCCCGCACGTCAGCTCTGACAGGGGCGGGGTCCTATTCTCTTCTGTGCCAGAGACAGCGTGGGTTAGCTTCCTCCGTCCCTGCGGTCATGAGCGAGCCTGGGGCTGTCACTCCTGTAAGGCGCCTTGAAGAAGACAAGCCCAACCTTTGAACACTAGGAAATGCTAGAAATTCAGACATTAGACATAGATCCCCTTCAAATATGTAAATGTGTTAGCACAAGGCCCGTCTGTCACCTCTGTTATAAACCGTGGCCTCTGCTGGGGCTCTCGGGGATGGTTTACACGTGTGCATTAATGCGTTTTCTCCTTCAGCCAACTGGTCTTGGACCCTGACCTTGCCATTGCCACACCCAGAGCTTGCCTTTAGCAGCCCCAAAGTAGAGTTCCGTGAAGCAGTTGTTCTTGGTGTGACCATTACGCAATCCTGTGTCCCACCAGGTCATATCCTACAAACAGTATTTTAAGGCTGAGGAAGTTTCAAGGTGGGAGATCTCAGAACAGTGCTAAAATCAAAACTTTAATGCGAAGGAAAAAAAAACACCTATGTCTCTATATTGCACCTCAGATTGTCAGAAGGTGGAAACTTAAATAAATTATCTTTAAAAAAAAAAAAAGCTAGTCTGTTTAATTTTTGTTTTCACGTATCGGTGAGGACTTCTTACAGAATTGGCAATCTTCTCAGTGACATGAGCTTTTCAGAAGAAAGCATCTTTTTTCTGGGGTCAAATAGATGCTTTCCCCACTTAGGCTGAGCGTGAGGGTCTTGTGCAGATGCGCGTGCGTCTCGTGGGAGTTCGAGGAGGAGGAGGAGCGCCCCTCGGAAGGCCAGCCCGCGCCTGGTCTGCACAGGGGGTCTGTGTTGGTGGAGTGGCTCCCGTGGACGGGACCTCAGCCCGGGCCTCCAGGATGCCTGCCAGCCCTTCTAGCTGGAATCCTGATCTTGCTCTTCCTCTGAGCCCCAGCTGCCTCCCTCCTGTGTTTTTGAGGCTTGGGGTGGGGGTTATAGGTAGAACCCAGTGGCATCTCCTACCTGGCAGGAGCAGGATGCCTTTATCAGTCCTTTCCAGTGTGGTTTGACAGACATGTTTTTTGAAATGTTGGGCTTTCTCTTTTTCGGATTATAAGAAGTCAGTAGCCATGTTTATATCTCTGGCCTAAACAGATGAGGGAGGTGAATCTGGGGAGCAGTGAAGGGTCTGGGAGAAGGGTCCTTAGCCCGAGGGGTGCCCAGGGGTAGGATGGGGTGAGGGCCTGACCTCCATGTCCCCAGTTCTCCCACCCAGTCTGGAGAATGCCACGCCCTCTTAGCCGAACATAGAGGGATGGCCTGGGTGGTGGACGCTCCCGTCCCCAGGCTGTCACCTCTGACTCTTCCTCTGGTGCTCGGGGGAGTCCGCCAGCAGCAGCAGGCCAATGGTGGGATTCAGAGGCAACTACGTTGAAGGGGAAGGATCCCCTTAGGGCAACAGAGACCCAGAAGACCATGGGGCAGGGCGGGATAGCCCCAGGAAAGAGGCCAGGTCCCATCCCACCTCCCTACCAACTGCCAAATCGTCCTTTGAGCCTTGGTGTCTACATCTGTAAAATGGGAAGAACATAGCACCTATCCTGGGTGGTCCTGTGAGAACCAAACGGGTATACACAGACCTCAGATTGTGCTCCTCACCGCTGCTCCTGCCGTCATTATCCCCACGAAATAAACCAGGGGGCTGTGCCTGCAGGAGGGCTCCCACCTGTGAGAGAGAAGAACACCAGGCTTTTCTGTCCAAATTTTATAGGGATAAATTTAAAGTGTCTTATTCAAGATTCACAAAACTAGATATAAAATTTAAACAGTGAGGCCTTCAAACGGTGTTTCTCTGTGGGTTGTAACTTTTCTCCCTCTGACTTTATGGAAGCGTTGAGGGGACACCCCTCTGTTTTCTGGAGGGGATGCTGCTGCCAAATTTATGAGTCTCTTAATAAAGCCAACTAGATCCTCTATTTGGCTGAATTTTGTATTTTAACAGAAGCGTCCCCGGGCCTCACCCTGCAGCGACGGGTCCTGTCAATGTCATTGTTTCTGCGCTCAGCAGTTCTGAAAGGGATGCATGCTAGCTCATCCTTGTTCTAATCTGTGATTCCCTAATATTAATCTAGAGCCTGTGTCCGTATCATGCTTGACCCTCTATCTTCTCTGCTGAGGTGTCTGTTCAGACCTGTACCCGTTTTTGTTTTTGTTTTTGTTTTATTTGCGAGAGAGAGAATGAGAGAGAGCACGAAAAGGAGGAGGGTCAGAGGGAGAAGCAGACTCCCCGCTGAGCAGGGAGCCCGATGCGGGACTCGATCCAGGGACTCTGGGATCATGACCTGAGCCGAAGGCAGTCGCCCAACCAACTGAGCCACCCAGGCGCCCTGTACCCGTTTTTGATGGGGTGGGTTGTCTTCTTATTGTGGAGTTATGAGAGTTCTTTGTATATTTTGAATACAAATCCTTTGTCAATAGGGGTTTTGCAAATATTTTCTCCCAGTCTGTGGCTCGTCTTCTGGTTCCTGGAACAAGGTCGTCCGCGGAAGTAGAAGGCTTAATTTTATAAAGTACCCGTTACCGATCTGTGTGTGTGTGTGGATAGTCTTTTGGTGTTTTGGGTTAAAACTCATCACCGAACCCAAGGTCGTGTAGATCGTCTTCCGAATTGTTACAGTTTTGCATTTGGAATATATCAGTGGACAGTTTTGAGTGAATTTTGGTGTACGTTGTAAAGTTTGTAGCTGAATTCACTTCATTCTGTACGGCTTCCAGTTAATTGTCCCTTAACTATCTTTGGATAAGGCATGGGACATTTGGCTCCATTCGGTTTGAATTTCAACACCTGGGGGATTCAGCGGGCCCCAATGCGGCCGCTGAACTGTGGCTGGGCGTCCTGCACTGCCCCGGGGGGCCGGCAGGGGGCAGCGGAGCTTCCCCCACCCCCGCCTTGCATCGCGCATGCGTATTCCCGCCCTGCATTGCGCATGCGTATTCCCGCCTCGCTCTGTCTCCACGTGCCCACTGACAGGAGGCGGTGAGGACGCTGAGGAGGGAAGGATGCGGAAGGAGGTGAGGAGGGGAGGACGCGGGAGGAGGAGGGGAGGGTTTGGGGGGGGAGGTGAGGACGCAGAAGGAGGTGGGGGGGGAGGGCCAGGGAGGAGGAGGGGAGGGTTTGGGGGGGGAGGTGAGGACGCAGAAGGAGGTGGGGGGGGAGGGCCAGGGAGGAGGAGGGGAGGGTTTGGGGGGGGAGGGGAGGACGCAGAAGGAGGTGAGGGGGGGAGGGCCAGGGAGGAGGAGGGGAGGGTTTGGGGGGGGAGGTGAGGACGCAGAAGGAGGTGAGGGGGGGAGGGCCAGGGAGGAGGAGGGGAGGGTTTGGGGGGGGAGGTGAGGACGCAGAAGGAGGTGAGGGGGGGAGGGCCAGGGAGGAGGAGGGGAGGGTTTGGGGGGGAGGTGAGGACGCAGAAGGAGGTGGGGGGGGAGGGCCAGGGAGGAGGAGGGGAGGGTTGGGGGGGAGGTGAGGACGCAGAAGGAGGTGGGGGGGGGAGGGCCAGGGAGGAGGAGGGGAGGGTTTGGGGGGGGAGGTGAGGACGCAGAAGGAGGTGGGGGGGGAGGGCCAGGGAGGAGGAGGGGAGGGTTTGGGGGGGGAGGTGAGGACGCAGAAGGAGGTGAGGGGGGGAGGGCCAGGGAGGAGGAGGGGAGGGTTTGGGGGGGAGGTGAGGACGCAGAAGGAGGTGAGGGGGGGAGGGCCAGGGAGGAGGAGGGGAGGGTTGGGGGGGAGGTGAGGACACAGAAGGAGGTGGGGGGGGGAGGGCCAGGGAGGAGGAGGAGGCGAGGACGCGCAGGGGGCCGCGGGTGGGGGCGGGGCGGGCTGGATGCGGACCCGGGGCGCTCGTGGTCGGTGGCCGGAGCCCGTGCCCCGCGTGGCTTCGGCCGTGGGCCGACAGGCGTGGCCGCGTGCTCGGGGGTGCTTGGCTGGCCCCGGGCGCCTCGCCCGCCCCGCCGAGCTGCGCTGCGGGCTACGGACGCGCGCGTGGTGGGGCGCGGGGAGCGTGGCGCCTGCGGCGGCGCCGTCCTTCCTCTCTGCGCCCCGCGGGCTCCACCCGCGTCTGGGCTGCGCGTTGTTCCTGGATCCGCCTCGGGCTTTGATCGGGGCCACGCTGAGCGCGCTGACTTGGGGCAGCGTGGCCGCCGCCGGGACGGGCTCCTCCAGTCCCCGAGCACCGTCTGCTGCGTGCTGGGCAGGGTCTGGCCGAGGCGGAGGCGCTTGTGCCCTCCGTGCCTAAACTCCAAGGCAGGTGCCTTGCGTCCTGGACGGCCCCGAGCAGGGCTTCGCCTTGAACCGCCTGAGCGCTGTCTGCACTGGGCCTCAGGGCCCTGCCACCGCAGCGCCCGAAACGCTCCCGCTCCCCCAGAATCCCACTCCCCTGCAGCCGCGGCTCTGGTCTTCCCGTGCCTGGACGAGGCTCCCACTGGCCAGGCCAGGCCTTCCAGCCGGGCGCGGTGCCCGCGCCTTCCCTCCCCCATGCCAAGACCTGCACAGACTGCTCTGGCAAGCAGTGGGCGAGCTCGCCTTCAGCGAGGAGGGGAGAGGAGGCGAAACACACACAGGGAGGGGGGGCCGTCCAAGCCCAGTGGTGCGGAGAGCCCCAAAGTCACGCTCCTTCCACCCCTGTCCACCCCACCTCCCCCCTCTGCCTCTGGGGCCCCCAAAGAGAGAAGCTCTGAGTTTTTCCGCCGCTTCCCAAGTGACCATCCACAGAGATGGTGTCGAGGAAGGCTCTGCCTGAGTCCAGCTCTGGAATTAGGAGCCATTGGTCCGTCGGGGGCACTGGGGTCCGAGCAGGAACGGACAAGCACCTACTGTGTGCCAGGCGCCACCGGGTGAATAAGCAAGGCCATTTTTCTGTAGAAACCGTTAGTGGGGTTGGGACAAGGTGAGATTGAAGAAGATGTACATTTGTGTGTACGTGGGTACATATGCATGTAAAAGTATGAGATACAACATAGAGTATAAAACATGACTACGTGTAAGGTGTAATCTATTTGTTGTTTTACAAATTACTACATGGAAAATGTAGGATGTTTTAGTTATTTTTGGAATGAGTGTTCTCCCTGGTAGAATCAGGGTGGGCTTCCCTGAGGAGGTGCCATGGAGCTGGATTTGGGATAATAAAAGTCATTGTGGTGAGGTTGTTAATCCTGCAGTGATCCCATGAAGGCTTTGTGTTCCCCACTTTGTTGATAAGAAAACCGTGGTTCTCACCTCCTTCCTTCACCTTCGTCAACGCTCCACCTCCCTAGACTTTGGTGATGTGTCCCTGGTCCCAAGATTATCCCCGCATATCATGGCCATGTGTTAGGGGTGACTCATGTCCCCCAAAAACTTCTGTGTTGAAATCATAACTCCCAGTGCCTCACAATGTGGCCTTATTTGGAAATAGAGTCTTTGTAGATATAATTAGTTAGGATGAGGTCACACTGGGTCTACTACTCCCATAAGACTGGTGTCTTTATAAAAAGAGGGAATTTGGACACAGACACACGGGGAGAATGCCATGTGAGGATGAGGACCCAGATCCGGATGCCGCGTCTCTAAGCCAAGGGATGCCAAAGATGGCCAGCAGGCTCCAAAGGCTGGGGGAGAGGCCTGGAGCACATTCTCCCCCACGGCCTCAGCAACAGCCCACCTGCCCACACCTTGATCTCAGACGTCAGGCCTCGGGAGCTGTGAGAGAGTAAACTCCTGCTGCTGGAGCCCCCAGGTCGCGGTGCTCTGTTACAGCAGCCCTGGGAGACGAAGCCACCCTGTTCTCAACATCAGCAAGGGGGTAAACATCCGAGTCCGCAGGTCATAAGGTGGGAAGTGAGACCCGGCACGATTCAGGTTAAGATGCACCCCGCATTTATTGAGCACCTATGGTGTACCAGGCACCATGCTAAGCCTGTGGATCCCCAGAGTGACCTGTCTGGTGAGCAAGATTGCCCGTGTTGCACAGATGAGGAAACAGAGGCTCGGAGGACACGAGACTCACCCGGGGGGCTGTGCCCCCAGCCCAGAGCACCTGGGGCCAGCCCCCATCTTTCCAGCTGGGGAGCTGTGGTCCTATTGCTGGGGTGCCTGCCCCTGTCCCCTGAGGTCCTCCACGGGGTCCTCCTCGGCAGAGTGCTCCGTGCTCTCCTCCTCCTCCTCCTCATCTCTCCTCTGGCTCCGTATGGTGGTCTGAGTCCTCTGAATGGTTAACGGTCATCAGCACAGCATCAGTAATATTAAAGGCAGCGACAAGTATCGAGCACTTTCTAAGAGCTTCCTGTAGATTTGTTCACCTGGTACTCACCACAACCCTATGAAGGGGGCCCTGTTATTAGCCCTACTTTGCAGGGAAGGAATCTGAGGCACAGAAAAGTTAAGGTAGTTTCCTGAGGTCACACAGCTTGGGAGCAGTGGGTTTGGACGCAGGTGGTCTAGCTGGGGGCTGTACTTGCTTCACTGCCTTTAGAGAGAATTATTCAGGAAGCCTGCCGCCTCCACTGTGGGGCAAGGCTCCCCCTGGCCCCCCACTCACTGAGTGACTAAACCTCCCCTGATTGGCATGAGGCTGCTTAGAGTCTTTGTCGTACTTGGTTGAGCCATCAGAGGTCTTCCTGCAGAAATAGAAATGTGCTTTGCGGAGCTTGTAGGAGAACATGGAGTATGTGTACCATCTGACTTTCCGAAAATCTGAGAAATTTGGACTTCTGAAACCCATGGGCCCAAGGGCTGGGAAACAGGAGTGACCTGTCCAGAGAGCCCTTGCTTCTCAAGTGGACACACTTCAGGATGCCTCTAGGGGGTGCTCAGGACACACGGTGGCTGCACCTGCCTGGTGATGCGTGTTACTTGTGTTTCACTCCTGGGCGAGCCCAGGTCAGACCCTAGGGCAGGTCTACACACTCTCTAAGCAGTGCCTCCTCCTCAGGACCTCTTGCAAATCCCTGTCCTCAGATGGCCTCTCCCTCGGCACAGGATTCACACTCCCACCCCCAGTGCTCACCTGGCCAGTAAGAGCCCACGGGACAGCTGGGGAAAGCATGGTATCCTTGAGTGGCCGAGCATTGTCATGTCCGTAAACCCCATGCATCTTGGCTCTAAAATCCTGCCCAGGAGAGACCAGGATGGATTACTTCCAATCAGGAAATGAAGGAAGGGGCAGGGGGAGGGGGGCGGGGGAAGGGGAAGAAGGTAATGCACGGCTGGTACTAACAGAACCCCACCTGGACTAGGTCCTGTCTGGGAGCTTCCTTTGTGTTCCTCCAGGTAATCTACAGTAGCCCGGTAAGTGGGCATCATCATCCCATGTTACAGATGGGGAAACAGGCCCAGAGAGTCTAGGGGGCATCTATAGCCACACAGAAAAATTAGAGATTGCTCTTGCCCCTAAAAGAATATTGTAGAGAGTGGGGCGCCTGGGTGGCTCAGTCAGTGAAGCATCTGCCTTCAGCTCAGGTCATGATCCCGGGGTCCTGGGATCGAGCCCCGCATTGGGCTCCCTGCTCAGCTGGGAGTCTCCTTCTTCCTCTGCCTCTCTCCCCACTCATTCTCTCAATATCTCTCTCTTTCTCTCTCACTCTCTCTCAAATAAATAAAAATATAATATTAAAAAAAAAAGAATATTGTAGAGATGAGTGAGCACACCAGAGCCTGTTTGGTCTGCATTTAATCTCATGTGGTGGTTTTAAAGCCTACCCACAAATTCTTTGAGACTTTGCCCATCAGAAGCTGGAATATAATTCTCCTCCCCTTGAATATGTCCTTAGTGACTGACTCACTTCTAAACCATAGACTGTGGCAGAAGCAACACTAAGTTACCTCTAAGGCTAGGTCATAAAAGGTGATATATTTTCTACCTGCCTCTGTCATGGGATGCATGCTTTATTTTTTTATTTTTTAAATTTTTTTTAGAGGTTGGGGAGGGGCAGAGGGAGAGAGAGAATCTGAAGCAGGCTCCACGCCCAGTACGGAGCCAGATGCGGGGCTCAGTCTCACGAGCCTGAGATCATGTCCTGAGCTGAAATCAAGTCAGACACTTAACCCACTGAGGCACCCGGGCGCCCCAGGATGCTCGCTGTAGACCAGCTGTCATGCTATGAGGAAGCCCACACCAGCTGGAGAGGTCTCAGGGCTGCAGACCCCTGCGGACCCAGGCAGGTGGGCCTGTGTGGGGGTGCAGCTCCTGCAGGAAGTGACCCAGGACCCCGAGCTCAGAGGCGCCCTGTGTTTGGTCTAATACTCTGCTGTCACTCTCTTGAAACTCTTAATAATCATTGAACGAAGGGCCCACATTTCCACTTTGCACCGAACACTGCAAACCAAGAAGCCTGTCCTGTATCTAGATAACAGCCATCATCTATCAGATATGGGGGAGCGAGCCTTTAACGTGACTCCAGCCCCAGCTACCAACTGATGAAAACCCAGGAAAGACCCACATAAGAGCATCCAGCTGAGCCCACCCACCCCAGAACCACAGAAGATAATCACAGTGAGCGATAGCTGTTTGAGGGTACTGGGTTTGGCACAATGTGTTACAGATACATCAGCTCGTGCTTGATATTCATCAGATGAGGTGGGGATGATAAGCACTTTGTCTGCATCTAAACTGTAGCAAGCATCGGCCTGGGATGCCTTTTGTCACTGTTGACTCATTTGTTTGTTTTTAAACACCTGAGTGATGCTGAACAGGTTGATATTCCAGAATGATAGACTTGGGAAAATCCCCCACCTCTGGTTTTGGTAGCCAGGGGCAGATGTTTAAAAGAATTCATCAGAACGAGTCTTCAAAATTCTAACAATTGCAAAATGTTGCCAATAAAATGGCTTCTATCAAGATACCTAACCTCAAATTGAACCCCACACCATCAAGTAGAAAATGGGGCATTTGAGGGGTATACCTCCAGATCTCTCTCCAGGTCATAGCTCTCCAGGATCTGGAAGGCGCTGGAATATACCTCCACCGCTTTGGCATGGAAGACCATCTCGATGGTGACAAAGTCTGAAAAAATTTTCTATGGGGAGAGAAGCCCGGATAACATAAGCAACACTGTCACAAGGGGAGTCCTGGGGTCATTGTGAATATGGACAAATGGGGGTGGAGGGTGTTAGCTGTTCTTATGGGACAGGTCATAGGCCCGTGCTACTTTTAATTTATTTTGTTTAAACAGACAATACATTCCCATTCAAAAGCTGCCTTGCACGGGAATTGTTCTGGAAACGCAGAGGGCTTTCTGAGGGACGTCCTTTGCTCTGCTCTGTCACCTGGGTTCATCTGCACAGACTTAGCTTCTCTCACTCTGAGGACAGGTGTTTGCAGGGGGATGGCTACAAAACCTCCGGCCTCTGTCCCCCGTGGGCCATGAGTGGATCTCACAACCTGACGAGCCAGTTCGTCAAAACGTAGTATTGGCTTCTCTTGATCAGATGGTTCTGCTCAGCTCAATGAGCTCTTACAGAGCTCCTCCTGCATGCCCGGCCCCAGGGAGGGCCCCCACTGCGTGCCAGGCCTTCGCAGAGGTTCCCACTTTGCTTTGGGCCCCGGCAGGACACAGGCTTGGTGCTGGGGTGGGGGGAGCTTGCAGTTTGGAAACACCCCACTGCACACAAACATTGGAAGTCCCTGGTGGAGGGGCGGGCTCAGAGGAAGTCCGCAAGCCAGCGTAGGAGAGGAGAGGGGAGAGGGGCCAAGACGGATGGCAACACCTGCCTCCTGGCTCCTCCCCGGCCACCCCTGGGAGGCTGGCCTCGTGGTCACCTCTGCAGATCAAGAGGCAGGGCCCAGGCCTTCTCCTGCCACTCACTGGCATATGGCCCGAGGAAATGACCGATCCTCTCTGAGCTCCAGCGTCTTCATCTGTACAGCGGGGACAAGGGTGGCCCGAGTTTACAAAGCCCTACAAGAATCTCTTAGCACAGCAGTTCTGTCTGGGCTCCCCAGATCAGCCCCAGCCCTACCTGGGAGTTGGTCAGAAATGCACATTCTCCAACCCCACCCAGCCCCATGGAATGGGACTCCCGGGTGAACCCATCGCTGGGGGATATGTGTTTTAAGCAGCCCTCCAGGAGATTCCTGCCGCACGCTCAGCTCTGCGAACCCCTGTATGAAAGCATCACTTATATGCTTTCACAGAAGCCAGAGAGCTCTTTGGTAAATATGATCACTTTATTAGACATGGGACCTAGACGTGATACGGTGATAAACATTACCTCCAGTTCTGAGTTTCTGCTCTTTCAGAACTGGGAGGGCTCTCTCAGGGATGGCTTGGATAAGTGCCTCTTACAAACTTAATCCCCAAAGTTTAAAGGATGCCTATTTTAAACTGCATTCATCTGTTGGTCCCTAACTGTGGAAGCCAAGAATCTCATCCCCAACTCTTGCTGGCACTCCACAGAACCCTGCTTTCAGGCCTTCATAAACATCAGGTCCTTAATAATGGCCTGCTGGTAGTTTTAGGTCCTGCCTGCAACACAGATGCTTGAGCTCTCCTCACCACGGGTTCTCTCCTTGTGCATTCAGTTCCCAGATATTGCCGGAGTACTGCAAAGTGCCAGGCCCTGGACCCAGTGCAGGGACCCAGCGGGGACATGGCAGGCAGGTGCCATGTCATGCCCCGTGTGTTCATGCCCCGTGGCACGGACATGCAGTGTGGGGGGCAGGCATGGAACAGCAAGGTGCCCCCCCAACACTCTTCACTCCGTAATGATATGCATGTGTCATGGGTCTTCCCCAAGGTGTCAACTCCATGAGGACAGGGGCCTTGCTCTTCTGGCTGTGATGTCCCAGCTCCAGGCACAGCGCCTGGCACATCGTAGGTGTGTGTTCTACATTTGTTGGATTAATGAGTGAATTAAAGATACAATTAACTCATCCCCTTGGGATAACTGCACCAAGAGGGAGCAGAATAGTGAATTAACATCAGGGCTGGACTGAACTGGGGGTCCGGGTGAGTTTCCCTGAAGATGAGAAGGTGTTAACTTGATGCAGAGTGAGGGCAAAGCCTTCTTGGCAGAGGGCACAGCCTGTGCAAAGGGACTGAGGTGTGTCTCGGGGTTCGGTGCACCTGAGCTTGATTGATGCGTTCAAGATAAGGCTGGGCTGGGGCTTCCAGAGGCTTGGGGAGGATTTCTACCTTTATCCTTAGAGTAAGAGAAGTCATGGGAGGGCATTTAACCCAGGAGTGACGAATTGCAGCTGCCTTTTGTGAGATCCTGGGGCTGCAACTGAGAGTGGGGGGCGGGTGTCGGGAGTGGGTGCAGGGATCTCTGTGACCAGCTGGGGCTCTGGGCCCAGGATTCTGGGTTGCACTGCAGGGGGCGGGGGTGTGGAGGGAGGCATCACCTGTACCCCCCGGCTGACCTAAACATGGCTGGCTCAGTGAAGGGCAAGGAAAGGAGGAGGAGGTCAGAACAAATGCTGTGGGCCCTTGTGTGGAAAGCGGGGGACTTGGTGGGGGACAAAATCTGCCAAATTCTACCGGTGGGGAGCTGGGCCTGGGCGCTCAGAGGCAGGGCCTTCCCCCTGCAGCCGGGATTAGGCCAAGATGAACTGTCCTGGGAGCCCAGGACACACCTGCTCACGTACACACGTACGTGCTCACACATACGCCATGCACACACGTGCATGCACGCTCACACACACACGCACATGTATGAAAACACTCGTACGTGAGGCCAGAGTACTTCTAACACAGGGCCGACCCCGCCTACCTGTAGGTCCTTCAGCTTCTGCTTCTGGAAGGTGTCGATCATCTCCTCCAGCTGGTGGGTGGTGCGGCTGGCATCCGCTGAGGCCCTCTGCACACTGGTCTCTGCCTGGCTCCAGGGGTAGAAGTGTCATGGGGTGGTTCTGGCCTTTAGACACTATTCTGGGTCACTTTCCGTTCTTCTTTTGGGTCCGATCTCCTGCCTCATGGACATCTCTTGCCAATTTGGTCATCGAAGGAAAGACCAAATAGGACAATGGTGAAAGGGCCAGGCACTGCTTGGATGGACCTACTTCCTGGCTGTGTGACCCTGGGCAAGTCACTAAACCTCTCTGAGCCTCAGTTCCTTTTCCCTGTAAGCAGGGGCAGTAATAACACCTGCTTTGCAGGGTTGTCGTAGGAATTAAACAGTGGGTACCTGCTGAGCTAATATAACAGGTGCTCCACTTTCAATAATAATTAATTCCTGCATGTGGAACGTTTTTAGGTAATTAAGTAATTCATCTGACCCGACCCCTCACCAGGCACACGAAGAACCTGGATTTTAGAGTCAGACACCCTCAGAGTGGAGTTCCAGGTTCGCCCCTGGCCTCCCTTTTGTGACCTTGGGCAGCTCCCCTTTCTTGGTCTTGGTTTCCCCATCTAGACAATGGGCATGAGGCTAGAGGTGCCCACATCCAGTGAGCATTCAGTAAGTAGCCCTGATAAGGAGGTGGGGGCATGAAGGGGGGTGACTTGCTGGCTTACTGATCAGTGTGAACGAGGGGACAGAACCCAGGTCTCCAGAGCCCCCAGCCCACTGCTTGCCCTGCACCTTGACCTGCATCCTGAGCGCCAGGCTCTGCACATACCTGCCCAGGTAAAAGCTCACCTAGCTGTTTTGTGAGGTCATTCGTCACCTGCATGAGATTCTGCCTTCCCGCACAGCCCTAGGGCACTCACCTGGGACTGAGAAAGGTGCTGTTAAGGAGCCAGGTTAACCAGCAGCCCTGACCCAGAGGACCGCTGTTCTCACAGTGGTCATGGCCACCCTGGCCCAGCAGCCTCAGGCCCGACCTCCGGGGAAGGATACGATCATTTGCCTGTCCAAAGGGGACTTCTGCCTCAGTTTCTCCAGCTTTTCCAGTTGTTTGATCTCGTTCTTCTGGACTTGTTTGAATTTCTTGATCTCGGCCTAGAGGACAGAGGATGGCTGTTTCCTGGATGTCTGGGTGGGCCAGACCCCGTCGGGCAGTGCCCCCTACTCACCCGTGTCTGCTTGATGTGCGCCCCGTACAGTTTCAGGGGGCTGACGACCTTGGTCTCCAGCCTCTCGACCTGGGGGAGCATGGACACACAGAGAGTCAGAGCAGACAGGACCAGGGAGGTGCGTGGAGCCTGTGGGGCCTCCGGCCTGCATTTAGAGAGTGCCACGTGCTGCATGACAGGAGCCCATGGGGCGCTGCGGAAGCGCAAGACACCCTCCCTCGCCCCTTAGAGGGTTGTGAGCCCCGGCCTCCGCTCAGGGCTCTGCTTCCCAAAGGCTGGGGTGATACATTTCATCTCACGAGGCTTGTTACGTCTCCCATCAAATGGGTATAACTACTGTGCCCACTGAGGGTGTCATGACCGTTCACTGGGAGTCACTGCAATTCCAGTTCCCCAGACTGCCTTACGACCTCGCTGCAGGGACTAGATAGACTCACTTGGAACACAATACAGCCTGGGATTCAGAGCTGCCTGAGCTGAGCGGGCTGTGCAGCCCCCCGAGGGCACAGCAGGATCTGTGAGGGGGGATGCCTCACACCCCTGAGTTGGTCCCTAACTGAGCCAGACATAGGAGCCCTCCCATACCTTTCCCCTGGGCCCCTTAAGACCCTGATTGCCGGCCACCACCCCCAGGGGGTCTGAATCAGCACGTCCTCAGCGTGACCCAAGATTCTGCATTTCTAACAAGTTCGCAGGTGAGGCTATTGCCTTGAGGACCAGTGGCAGGGGGATCCCCTGAAATCTTGGCTTGCCAGATGGGCCAGGGGATCTGGAATCCCCACCAAGCCCCTTCCTTCTCCTTGTCAAGGCTTATGACCCTGCTGGGGTAAACACAAATCTTAAATAATAACAATTTTCCCAGGAGTCAAAAGGAAAAGAGACTTTTCCCCTTGCTTTCCTTACAGCATTTTCTTTTAGAAAACCTGCAGTTGTAAATCCCTTTCTCTGTGCCTTTGGGGCTTATGTAAATCTTTTTAAAAGCTAAATAAGATTCTTGATGGTTTACAAGCCAGGCATGACAGGTATCTCTTTGAAACACAAACATGGAGGTCGGCAGGGGAGTTTGCTCTGGGGCCTGGCTCCAAGCTCTGACGACCTGCTGGTCCCAGAGATCGGAGAAGTTTTACTTTTCCTTGGGAGAGAGGCGATGCGCTGACACAGGCGGCCGCCCTGCCGACAGGTGGACTTCAGAAGTCCCGTGGGACCAACGGTGCCATCTGGTCGCCTGTCCTGAGACGGTGCGCAAGGGGTGGTTTCTGCACGACTGTGTCGGGGAGTGAGGTTTCTGAATGCAGACAGCTATGTATCGCCCGCAGTGTGTCTCATTTAGTGCTTATTCAAAAGAAAAGCTGGTTGGATCTTGTCTGCCGTCACACAGAGGGCTTTCCTGAGTTGGCAGGTGTGTATTTTTAGTCATCTCCCTAATACCCCACTACCTCCTCGCCCTCCCCCGCCAGGATTTCTGGGGGTCCTGGGCCCCAGAATGTGCCTCCTGCCTGGGACTCGCAGAGCCCACAGCTGCAGCCCTCAGGCCTGGCTTCCTGGGCCCCCTGCCTTGTCCGGCCTGTGTCCAACACCGCAGAGCCTCCAGGCTCTCAGTCCCATAAAGGGCGGCGCGACCCCAGGGAGGGAGTGGTGTGAGTGTCCACCCTTCAGGGACGCCTTTGGAAGAGGTGTTTGTTAGGTGTGGCCCCCGCAGGGCGGCTCCCACCCTCAGACCCCCACCCTCGTCCTCCTGGGCGACCCCGCCTACCTCGGCCTGCCGGTAATCCTGCACCTTGGCCAGGTCCTCGGCAAAGCTCCTCACGGTGGCCCGCAGCTCTGGGTTCTCGGTGTTGGCGAAGTCGGTGAGCTGCTTGACAAGCTGGTCAGCCTTGTCCCGCAGCCGAGCCGTCCTGCGGGTGTAGGCAGCCAGCAGCGAGCAGAACTGGCCAAAGTACTTCTCGGCATTGGTCACGGTGTTCTCCATCACCCTCACCTGGCTGTCCCTGGGGAGGAGGGGGCCTGAGAGGCTGTTCTGGGCCGTGACATCCAGGTAGGTCAGGACAGCGACACAGGGGTCACCTACACATCACCCGCCACCTAGCTGTCGAGCACCCTGCCAGGTACCTGCTCCCCGCCCCCCCAGTAATGCGCACGGTTCTATCAAGGCAGATTTGGGAGACCAGCTGGACCTGAAGGCTGATCAAATGGCTGGAAGGAATGCAAAGGGTGCTTTGGCTCCAAATCCAGCCTTACCCTCCCTGGGACCCTTCCTGGGGCTTTGATCTTCCTGGGGGAGTTATTCTGTCTTCCAACCGTCCCTGGCTGCAATGGCCCCCTCCCTCCAAAATCCGCCGATTCTGCTCCACGCACCCCCCCCCCCCGCCGCCGAGCTGTTGAGATAGATTCTCTCCTTTCTCTGAACCCTGAAGGTTTTTAAAAAATTAATAAACTTTTTTGGGGGGCCAGTTTTAGGTTTACAGAAAAACTAAGGGGAAAGTACAGAGAGTTCCCATAGGCCCTCCCCTCGGGGCAAACATGGTTTCCCTGTTATTATCAACAGGGGCTGCATTTTTATAGAAGCACATGGAGTGGTTCAGAGGCACCCTGGAGTTTGCAAAGCTCAGAGGAACCAGGCGCCAAAACAAATGGGTCAGGGGCAGGCAAAGCTGTAAGACCGCATTGATAGGATCAGGGACGGTGCCACAGGGGCGTGGTGTCTGGTGGGCTTGGAGGCACGAAGAGAGCTTTCCCAGGTGAGCAGATGAGGGAAAGAGGGGATGGATCCTTTGAATTTGGCCACCCCAGAGCTGTGGGCAATAATGCTGGGGAAGCAGAGGTCAGACTTTGGATGCTTCCCTGGGCTTCCCTTGACCTTGAGGTGGGGGTGAGCACCCTTTACCCATCTCTCTTGGTACATCAGGCCCCCAAACCCTGCTTCCCCTTCCCTCCCAGCCAAGGCCAGCACAGGGCCACTCACCTGTAGAGAACAATGCTCATTGTGACGGGAGGCACCAGCTGTCCTAGGCTAGGAGAATAAGGCCAGGGCCCCAGGGGTCCTGCAGGGCTGGGCGCAGCTGTGTGGGCTGGGCTCAAGGGACGCTGCCACCTGGTTGCCAGGCAACATGGCCACCCACAGCCACCCTGGGAGGAGCCCCAGCTGGTTGCCTGGCAACCTCTCCCCAGGCCAGCCTTGCCCAGCCTCGCATTGGCTGGGGGGAGGGGTCCCAGAGAGCCCGGTACCCTTCGTTTGAGGGTGGAGGTTCTGCGGAACCAGGCAGTGTGGGTTCCCTAGGACTGGACAGAGGTCAGATTTAGGGGAGCTTGCTTGGGGCTCAGCCATGAGGGGCTGCCGCTCAGCCTTCCCCAAAAGTCTGGGAGCAGCAAGCAGGGTCCTAGGATACCTGGTTACTGGGGAGGGGCTGTATGGGAAAGCACAGAGTGAATCTGGGGGGGGTCCTGAAGCCTTGTAGCTGAGTGGAGGGGATGGAGCCCCCAGCCCAAAGGGACTTCTTTAACATTTCAATCATCATCTTATTTTTCCCCTCATTTATAAAAACAGTTCTTGCTCATTGTTAGAAAAGTAAGAAAGTAAAGACACAGAAAATCCAAGACCACATGATGAAACTGTAGTAAGGTATAATACATTTTACTAAGTGGAAGCTGTGGATCTTTCACTGTATGTACATTTTACCTAAAGCAGCATGAAGGTCGCAACACTAAGAGATACGGCGGGAGGGGCAGGTGTGGACCGAACCCACGGCAGAACTTGGCAACCCGCTGGGCTGGGACTCCCTGGATGCGGCTGTTCATTTGCTGTGTCTGCAGGTTTTCAGAGTGGAGAGCCTTTTTTTTTTTTTAAAGCACAGATAAAAGCAAGGACTTTAGAATCAGCTAAACACAGGTGTAAATCCCAGACTCCAGCCCTGCTGTGGGACCTCGGGCAAGTCACCTCCCCTGTAAAATGGGACAGTATCTCCTTGCCTTGTCGTCGTTGGGAGAAAGAAGTCTGTGGTGTGAGGGTAAAGGGACAGGGCAGGGCCAGACTTGCACTGCGGTTCCCTGCACATCGGCCCAGGGTGGTGACCGTTGCCCCGCGGCGGGTCCTGGGTGCCCCGTCTCCCTGTGCTGCTGTCTGCCCGCTCCCTACACTTGGCTGTGCCCTGTGTGCCCTGTGGGCCAGGGGCAGCATGTAAACATAACTCAGCGTCGTCCTGTGCGGCAGCTCCGTGTGGGGCACGCCACTTCCCCTGACCGGTGCCCTGAGGCTCTCCCCTGCAGGACGCTGGGCGGGCTGGGGCCGGAGCTCCTGTGCCCCCACTTTGTGCAGCGCACTGGGTCCCATCCCCCTCCCATTCTTGGCCCCCTTCACTCTTGGAGGCTGTGCTGAGTTGAAAAGTGTCTCCCCAAAATGTCCCCTAGAACCTCCGGAAGTGACCTCTTTTGGAAAGGGGTTTTTGGCAGATATAACTAGCTGAGATGAGTCATGCTGGAGTAGGATGAGGTCTAGTCCAACGACTGGTGTTCTTAAGAGAAAGCAGAGACCCAGGGAGACGGCCATCTGACACAGGGGCTAAGACTGGAGGGACGTGGCCACTGGCCAAGGATGGCCGGCAACACCAGGAGCACGAAGAGGATCTTCCCCAGGGAGAGGCACGAAGGATCTTCCCCTGAAGCCTTCAGAGGGAGCTCAGCCCTGCCCACCCCTTGATTTTGGACCTCTGGCCTCCAGACTGTAGCATAAACCTCTGTCGTGTTAATGCCATTTTAGTATGGTGGCCCCAGGACACTCGCACACCCCACTCCCTCCCCACAGCACTGCTGTGTTCCCACGTGGTCAGCCTCTCTCCCCACAGGGGCTGGTGGCCTGCCTGGTTTCTCCCGGTCCTCTGACTTCTCACCTGCGCCCTATACTTTTGATGATCCCTTTGGTTGATGAATCCCCTCCTGAGCAAGCCTAGCGGAGAGTCTCGTCCATGTTGAGAGGCGCCCACATGGAGGAGGCGCCTTTGCCCTGGGTTCTGGATCTGGTCCCTGGTCCAACAAGCATCCCTGCTCTGTGTCCCTGTCCCTCCACGCTCCTTCCTGCAAGCTTCAGCAGGAGCAAGCCTCTCCTCCTGATGGAGAAATTGCTCCCCAACTGGCCCCCCCAGCCCTCCTCTCTTGTACTCCCCGCTTCGTGCAGCTTTGCAGACAAGTGGCCTTTCCTTGCTCTCGGTTCCCTTCACTCCCTCTTGCCTTTGCGGTCGTTCTTCATTGTCACTAAATCCAGTGCCCTTCCTCGGCCATGTCCCCTGCCAGCAACATCCAGGCCTGCAGCCCGCTCGATGGATTTTGGACTTGCCGGCCCCCACAGTCCCACGAGCCAGCTCCTTAGAATAAGTCCCTCCTCCCTGAGGGACTGGTTCCGTTTCTCTGGAGACACGGCCGCTCTTGTAGGACCAGGAGAAGCGGCAAAGCTCTGCGGGCTTCTGCCCTCCAGGAGGGGCGTCTGTGTTGGCGGCGGTGGCCACAGGAGGGCAGCAGAGACCCCCTTATGAGGACCTCCAGCGTGCGGGGCAGTGAGGCTGGGGACCTGGAAACCCAGCGCGGGGAGCACAGCCCAGAAGACACCACCTTAACGCAGAGGGGGCAGAAAGAGCAGCGGGGAGGGGGGAGTCGGAGAGAAAGGGCGACGTTTTAATTCACGTCTTAGAGATTTTAAGGAACTTTCCAAAAGGAAAACCACCTTCCCGCAGGGCCACATGGAGACCTCTTGCGGCCAGAGAGAGAACAGCGGGGGCACAGGGAGCACCGCGCCTGCAGGGGCCCCCCTCCCGCCGCCTGCTGCCCTCTCTCCACCCCACACCCCTTCTCAGGGCGGGCTGGTCTGAGTCCTTGAGAACAACTGAAAACACAGCCGCTGGAACCAGTGGGTGGAGAGCCCGTGGACTCTCTCTTTCCTGTAAACATTTCTGCCGAACCCCGCAAGGGATGCAGACATCCTGACCCTTTGCCCAGACCCCAGCGTGCACCTACAAGGAGCCAGGGCATTCTCCTACGAGCCCTCACGGGACCGTCACACCCAGGAAATTAACACGGACGCAGTACCCCCTCTTGAAATCCCCGCGTCCCCCACCGTCCCATGCGTGTCCCTGAGAGCTGGCTTTCCTGCTGATTCGGGAGGCGTTGCAATTCCTGCCTGAGTCTACTTGGTCTCCTTAAATTGGGACCTGCTCCTCAACCTTGTTTTCTTTCAAGATACTGACTTTTCTATTTTGCAACTTTTTATTCTGAAATCGTTTCAGTTGTACACAAATCATGCAAGAACGCTTTCACCCAAATTCCCCAATTGGGAGCATTTTACTGAGTTTGTCTTACCATTCTCACTCTCTTTCTGTGTATGTATGTTATTCTCTGATCCACTTGAGAGCAAGCTGCAGACCCGATACCCCTTCACCCAGACACTTCACGGGTGCTTCCTAAGAGAAGGGCAGGTCTTTTAGCCACAGTACAAATGGTGAAACCAGGAAACTAACACCTATTATTTTATTCTATTATCTCATCTACCGACTTTGTTCAGAATTCATACTTGTCCTAATAATGTCATTTCAGTCAATAAGCAAACATAATTTTCCCCTGTTCCAGGATCTGACCCAGGCTCACCTGCTGTCTTTAGCTGGCCTGATTCTGACATTTTTGTGGACTCTGGGCCAGTTGTTTTGGAGAACGTTGCTCCATTTGGGGTCATTGATGTCTCCTGGAAGATTGGGTTGCACACTTGGGAGGAGGGCTCAGAGCTGGTCCCAGGACAGGCCAGGACTCCTCCCTGAGGCTCGGTGAAGTAGGAATAGTAATCGTCCGCCCTCATCAGCTCACTTTGGGGAGATGTTGGGAAGGACCCTCAGTGTCTGGCCATAGTAACCCAGGGCAGGATGGAAGTGCCAGATCCAGATGGGCAGAGGGCTTGTCAGAGCCTGCAGGGGCTCCGTCGCCACATATAGTCCGACCTAACTGGGCTCAGGGAGCTCTTCCCTCCCAGATCCAAGCCTCAGACATCGTCAGTGCAGCCAAAGATCAAATTTGTTGGTTTTTTTCCAGCAGCCACATTACACTGTACTGACATTTCTCAGACTGCAAAACCAGCCGGCTAATGCATGGACTCAGATGGGGGCTCAGTTCGGGGCTGCTGCAGACCCCACACTTGGCAGCGTGTTTGTGACCCTGCCAGGGCCCAGCATTTCTTCCGATTCTGAGTCTGGTTTGGGGGATGTGTGCAGAGATCTTGGGGGTCATGCTAAGAGGCCCCAGGGGGAATGGGGTGGGGTGGAGCCCCCCAGCTGGGTCCTGGTTGGTGGTCCAGACCCCTGGGAAATGGCTCCATCCCAAATGGGGATACACTGGGGGAGCATCAGGCCAGCCCAGGAGGGGTATGGCTGGGAGGGGTGTTGGAGAAGCAGGTGGTAGAGTATGCTTCCCCAGGCGCTGGGCCCTGAATTGGCAAAGAGCAATAAAGAACGGAGCAGAGTGTCTCAGTTCCACGAGATGGGCAGCCCCTGGAAGGGGCAGGGGTGGGGTTCTCATCCTGCCTACCCTTTACACCCCCAGACTCTGCCTCCTGCTCTGACTCCTGACCTCCAGGACATGAGATAATAAATGTGTTGTGTTAAGCCACTAAGTTTGTGGTCATTTGCTACAATAGCCACAGGAAACTCCCTCTAAATTCCAAGCCTGGCCGTTTATCCCTTCTCTGGGGCTGGCCACAGAGCACACAGAAGTAATACAAACGCTGAAGGACCAGAGAACTGGTGGGGTGCCTGTCCAGGGGGCGCTGATCGTGAAGCCCCCACTGCCCTCATGGGCTTTAACATGCTCCCCACTCCTGGACGTGGGCCCTAAGCTCCAGACTGGACCCCTGGCACTTTGCTCCTGTTCTTCCCATTGCCTGAGCCCTGGTTCTCAGCCCACAGACCCGCAGGCAGGAGGACTGTGGAGCCAGAGTGTCCCAAGTCCAAATACAGCCCTGCTGAGTGCCTTGGGGAGGTACTTACTCTCTCTGAGGCTCAGTTCCCTCACCAGTATAATAAGGATGGAATGCATCTGTTCTACTGGGTTCCCAGGGTGTCATGTGAAATAATATCCATGAAGCTCTTTGTCACCGTGCCTGATGGTGTCACTTGCTCTTCTTATTCCATCTTTAAGGCCATGTTCAAATGCCTCCCACTCCCGGGCTCTTCCCTCTGACCGCAGACAGCCCTTTGCATCCCATGTACCAGGATATGGGGTTTAGTCACCTATAATGACAATACAGTTGCTAAAATTTAGGGGGCTCTTACCCTGGGCCAGGCACTAGGCTAAATGTTTAACACATACACACTGATACATGTCACAATTACTATTATGCATATTTTTTAAAAGATTTATTTATTTATTTGAGAGAGTGAGAATGAGAGAGAGAGTACATGAGAGCGGGGAGGGTTAGAGGGAGAAGCAGGCTCCTCGCCAAGCAGGGAGCCCAATGCGGGACTCGATCCAGGGACTCCAGGATCATGACCTGAGCCGAAGGCAGTTGCTTAACCAACTGAGCCACCCAGGCGCCCCTACTATTATGCATATTAATTATCAGTCTCATCTCAGAGTGTGCCCCAGCCTCTCACACATACTAGGTCCCTTCAGCCCCTCTGCACCTGACTGCAACTCCACCCCTCAACCAAAAAATGGTACATCATTTAGAAAGAGTACTGGCCACAAGTAAAAGGAAACCCCAAATAATCATGGCTTTAAGAACATGGACATTTATTTCTCACTTGTGTGATGTCATGATGTCAGAGTCCAGATTTCTCCTATTTTATTCTTCTATTGGCTTCTATTCTTAGAGTTGCCTCATAGTCCAAAATGGCTGCTGGAACTCCAGCCATCACATCCACCATCTAGTCAGTAAGAAGACCATGTCCCTTTCTTTACTTAAGTTGTACACATCACTTTGTGCTCATATTCCATTGGCCAGAACCAAGTCACACAGCCACATGTAGCTACAAAAGAGGCTAGGGAATGTAGTCTAGGATGCAGGGTCCCAATTTTGGCAGGGCCCCCATCTACCAGCTCCCCATGGACTCAGTTGGCACTCCTATCCACAAAAGCCCAGGCTCAGGAAGCTTGATGTAGACTCCCTCGGTCTTTCCCGATGGGGACCCAATGTCAGGGATCTGGGGAACTTGGCAAACACCCTGTACTCTCTAGAACTCAGAGCTCATGTGCTGACCAAACACCAGTGACAGGCCTGATGTCCTGTCTCTCCAGGGCAGTGGGTTCCCTGGGCTCAAGATCATATTTGTGGCGTGCCTCACTCCCTGTCTGTAGTCTTGACCAAACAATTAGAAAGGACTCTCGGATTTCTTCAAATGAGCAGAAGAAAAGAAAGAAAACCCAAAATATGTTTCCCTTGGAAAACCCAGGGATGATTTCAAAACCTGATGATGCACAAGTCGGGAAGGGGTTGGAGTCGCTGCTATCTGGGTCCACCAGATAGAAAAGTCCAGAGTGCTATGGGGGAAGGGCCCTGGAGCCGAGGGCTCAGGAGTCGTCAAGTCTTGTCTCGGGGAGACTGCGCTGTGTGACCTGGGGCAGGTCGTTTTCCCTCTCTGAATCTCATGTTCTGATCTGTATGAGGGTGAGACCATGTGTCCTCCCATCTCTGCCACCCTGGAGATCTGTCCCACACCCCACAGCCCCCCACAAAGCCTTCCGATGAACAGAAAGCCCTCAGCTCCTAGCTCAGCGCCATCCCTGGAACCCCTGGCTCTTGGGAGCCGGGCCCCAGTTCCTCTCCTTCCTTCTTCTGCTGGATTTCTGGATGCATGGATGTTTCTGTAGAACGGGGCAGACTTATCCCTCCTAGGCAAAGGGAAGACAATATAGGAGCAATTAAGCAGCTCCCTGCTTGGGAAGAGAGACAGGGAAGGGTGATGCGGAGCATAAAACCCTGGGACACATCTTACTCATGTTTTTTACCAAGCATTTTCCCCTAATTATAGAAGATCCAGAAACAGAGAGAAAAGCCCATAATCCCCCATCCAGAGGTGTCCATTAGTAACCTGTGGAAACATTTCTTTACCATCTCTTTGGTAAATAACCTACAGTCTCCTACTCTCTGCATGTCACAGGCATTCCTGGGCTATTCTGTACAAACTCTGTGTTGGTGTGATTTTTGTTATTTTCCACCTTTTTATTAAGAAAGATTTTGAGTATACAGGACAATGGGTAACAGTAGGACGCTGCAATTTGTCTACCTGTCATCGAGGTTTGGGAGAGGTCAGATTTCTAACAGTGCAAAAACTAGCCCAGCAGCCTTGCTGGGCACTCAGGGCACCTCTAGGGTGGAGGAGGGTCTCCAGGAGCCTGTGGCCCATCAGTTTGGGACCCTTTCCTCAGTGGGAGGGAATCGCCAGGGCATCCCCCTTCCCCTCACCAGTGGGAATCCAGTGCCGAGCGCTCCCACGCTTTCCTCAGCCACATCTCCATGACGGCTGCTGGCCGTGGGTAGGATGCCACTTCCGGGGGGGGGGGGGCACCCATGGGCCTCAGTGGCCAGCCACATGCCAAAGCGGGCCTGGTTGGCGTTTCCACAGTCCAAAGCAAGCAAATGGGGAAAACATGGAAAATGCAACAATGTACTCACAAAATGGGGCTGATCCCAGTTTTTAAAAAAAATTCCCAAACTGCTGATTTCCTTTGCTTTGGGGGGGTCACGTGTCTCCTGTTCAGTGCAAAATGGTAGTGGCTGAAAGTGGTATTTTGAAAAACGTCCTCCTTTGGCAGAACACAAAGTTGGCTACCCTCTGTTGGTCCCCAAAACTGAGGAGAAGAATCACTAACTTACGGCATTTAAAGGCTGGGGACTGCCATCTGGTGTATCTCGTTGGTATCTCTCTGACCACCCAGCCTGTCCCAGGCCTCTGTGAGGTGGGGGCGGGCAGGACCACCTGGGACACAGGTGAGCCTCGGAGGTCTTTGAGGGGGAGGGGAAAACCCCACTCGGTGCCGGGGATCCGGCTGCATGGGACGGGCGATGTGGCACATTGATGCCCGTTCTCCAAATGAGGAAACTGAGTCAGGACTGGCCTGTTCTGTGCCTAAGACTGGAGCCGGCACCAAAACCCGAGTCTCCCCTCCCCACCATGTCCTCATTCCACCAGTCAGGAAAATACAAAAATAATAATATGGGGGGGAACCCATGCAGACTCGACAGCTCGCTATTTGGCCACATCAGAATATTTGTTAAAAGCTCCCCCAAATGGATCTGAAGGGTACGTGCACCCCGATGTTTATAGCAGCAGTGTCCACAATAGCCAAACTGTGGAAAGAGCCAAGATGTCCATCGACAGATGAATGGATAAAGAAGATGTGGTATATATATACAATGGAATATTATGCAGCCATCAAAAGGAATGAGATCTTGCCATTTGCAACGACGTGGATGGAACTGGAGGGTATTATGTTGAGTGAAATAAGTCAAACAGAGAAAGACATGTATCATATGATCTCACTGATATGAGGAATTCTTAATCACAGGAATCAAACTGAGGGTTGTTGGAGTGGGGGGTGGGGTGGGAGGGATGGAGTGACTGGGTGATGGACACTGGGGAGGGTGTGTGCTCTGGTAAGCGCTGTGAATTGTGCAGGACTGTTGAATCTCAGATCTGTACCTCTGAAACAAATAATGCAATATATGTTAAGAAAAAAAAGAAGAAGAAGAAGGTAGCAGGAGGGGAAGAATGAAGGGGGGGAAATCGGAGGGGGAGACGAACCATGAGAGACGATGGACTCTGAAAAACAAACAGGGTTCTAGAGGGGAGGGGGGTGGGAGGATGGGTTAGCCTGGTGGTGGGTATTGAGGAGGGCACATTCTGCATGGAGCACTGGGTGTTATGCACAAACAATGAATCATGGAACACTACATCAAAAACTAATGATGTGATGTATGGGGATTAACATAAGAATAAAAAAATTAAAAAAAAAAGCTCCCCCAAATGGAGGTCTTCCGATCACAGCATTTTATTCAAATAAAGGATTCTGTAACATCAAAAAACAAAAACAACAAACACAAAACAACTCTGAGCTCAGAAGACAGCGTCCCCTCCCACTGATGTGTTCTAAGTACACAGGGTCCTTACTTTGTGCCTCTGTTTTGAGCTCCTGGTAACTTCTGCCTATTCCTCACCGACCCCCAGCCCACCTTTTGGGGACTGCCATGGCCAAAGTGCTTGGTTCGAATCCCAGCTCCTCCGCCTCCTAGTCAGGCGATGGTGCACCCGTTCTGACCTGCTCCGGGCCTCAGTGTCCTCGCCTGTAAAATGGGAATAGTGAGACAGCCCCCTTCCTTGTGGGAGGGTGAACACCACCGCCGCACTCTGATGGGGTCTGGCACGGAGTAAGGGCTCCTTAGTGTCCCGGAGCAGGGGGACGAGTGGGGCCTGGGGTAGGAGCTGCCTGGCGGAGCGGGGAGAACAGGGGGTGTGAGCCAGGAAAGTGGGAAGGCACCCAAGAGCAACTCTGCTGACTTCAGGGCTCCACTGAAGCCCACGGCCACCATCCAAGCCGCCTCTGTCCGAGGGAACAAGGGTGACCTCCCCGCAGGCTCCCCGGTCCCATGGGGACGACTCAGCGTCGCTGGACAGAACTTCTTTCTTGAAACAGTAAGTGCTGAGCGCTTGCGTTTCCTCTCTCCCAGGGCGGCCTCGGCACATCCGCCCCAATGAATTGACGTCCCGCCACATTTGGCCGAGATGACCACCCCCGAGGCCAAGTCGCGGGGGCTGGGCCCCAGCCAGGCCAGGGCGCCATCCAGGAGCAGAACTGCAGCCCTGGGGCCTGGCCGTCACCCTCACCCCGACACCAAGTCCCTCCCTGGGCGGTCACTCGGCTGGGGTCCACCCCGGCCGGGCTGAAGCCACAAGTTATCAGAGCAGAGCTTGCCGAGGACTTGGAAATTTCCACACGACACCAACGTTGCTGTGGCTTTTGGACGTCTCACTGATAAAAAAAAAAAAAAAAAAAATCTTTAGATCAAAGCAGCAAGCACTCAGGATTCATTCGACACTGTCTTTGTTGGGAGCAGCTGCTCTCAGCTGGGCCCTGGGGACTGCAGTGGACAGGACAGGTGCGCACCCCAACTTCCTGGAGTCTCAGGCTGGCAGGAGCGCCCCTAACCAGAGCACCACGGTTAGTTCTGGGAGGCAAGATCTGGTAGGTGAGGGAGTTAAGAGCAGAGAGGAGTCACCCCCACTGCCATGGTTGGAATCAGAAAGAAGGACAATAACCCGGGTGGGCGGGTTCGCAGAGAGACCAGAACGCAGGTGCACTGCCCGAGGACGTGGAAATGGGAGCAGCCACCCTGGCCCTTCCTGCAGGGGTTAAATGAATGAAAACGGCCGCAGAAACGCCTTCGTGAACCTTCACAGCAGCGCTGTTCACATTACCCAGAAAGTGCCAACAAGCCACACGTCCATCAGTGGTTGAACGGATAAGCAAGTGCGGCCTGACCTCGCCGTGGGATGTTGTTCAGCTGTCACAAGGAACGGAGCTCTGACGCGGGCTATGACATGGACAGACCCTAAAAACACCCTACTAAGTGAAAGAAGCCAGTTTTTAAAGACCTATTCCATTTATGTGAAATGTCAAGAATAGGGACATCAGAGAGAGAAGTAGATTAATGGTTGCCAGGGCTGGGGGAGGGAAAGTGGGATGACCCTGAAGGACACAGGGTTTCTTTTGGAGGGTGAAGAGAATGCTCTCAGCTACACAGTGGTGATGGTTGCACACCCTTGTGAATATATTGAAAACTGCTGGGGGGCGCTCAGTGGGTTAAGCGTCTGACTCTTGATTGATCATGACTCGGGTCATGATCTCAGGGTCAGCCTAGGTGCTCAGCGCAGAGTCCGCTTGAGAGATTCTCTCTCTTTCCCTCTCCCTCCCCCACACATGCGCACACTCCATCAAATAAATGAAATCTTTTTTGAAAACTGCTGAATTGTACCCTTTAAAATGGAGAATTTTATAATATATGAATTATACTTTAATATTAAAAACAAGGCAGAGGAAACAGCTGGGAAATGGGGGCTTTCAATCTCTTCACGGCTCTCTCCCCTCATAAGTCCTGGAAAGTATATACAATATTCGTGCCTTTGAAACTTCCCAGGCCTTCAAAGCCAATGACTGCAACCTCTTCTTCAAGGTCTTCTTGCTGGGGGCTCTTTCTATGGCCTGGACTGTCCAGGGAAGGGGCTGGTACATTTTGAGCACAGTTAAGTCATCGACAAAGACAGGCATGTGAGGAACAGCAGGGAAGTCTGAGATGGCCACCTCTTTCTTTCTCTCTGGAGGTCTAAACGCCAGCCAAAGCCTTTTGCCCTTCAAAGCTGACCCTTGCTGGCTCCTCTCGGTTTAAATGTATAGCCTTTTCATGAAAGAGAATCGAGAGAGTACTGCCAGGTACTGTTGGACAGGTTGTCTACTGTGCAACAACATTTACTGAACATTGCTATATATGAGAAACAGTACCGAGCACTTTACCTATGATGAACTTTGCTTAATCCTTCCATTTACCCTTCAGCGAGAGTTATTATCTTCAGTTTATGAAGACAGGAACCTTGGGAAGTTTCATGATTTCCCCCAAATTCGCCTTTCACAGTGGCTTTGGGAGGGATGCAACTCCTACAGGATCCTGGCCTTCCTGCAGAGCAGGTCCTGCCTGACCACCGCAGGTCACCCAGGGAGCCTGAGGCCTGCCTGTGGCTGGGAAGGGCAGTGGTGAGGCGCTCAGGGCAGGCGTCAACAGGACAACAGGACCTGGCCCAACCTTGCTGGCTCTGTTCTTGTGGAAGCTCTCTAATCTCTCTGGGCCTCAATTTCCTCATCTGTACAGTGGGCAGTGATAACATCTTTCTAGAGTTGCTGTAAGGATTGAACGATTTAACACAGGCGGTTAACACAGAAACTGCGGTCTGTGGTAATGTTCAGAGTCACGCGTTGGCTGCTTTCCCCACCAGTCCCTGAGGGCAGGGGGCTCAGCGGTCCCATTCACAGGGGTATCCAGTGCCCCGTGCAGTTCCTGGCGCATGGGAAATGAATAGTGTTTGAACAAATGAATGAGTGAGTTCTCCTTAGTGCAGGGGCCGAGCCGAGACTGCGGGATGGGCCTCTGGAATCACCAGGCCCATGGTAGAAGAGGCCATAGCCCCCAGTAGCTCCCGCCTGGGCAGAGGTCGGGCTCTCTGTGGGTGGTCCTGCACTGGAGTTTGATCAGTACAAAGCCTAGAAAATGTGGCTGGAGGGGCCACCGCGCCGTGGGGGAGCTGGAGGGGGCGCCCTGGCCTCTCCTGTTCCGGCCTTGCCAGCGCCGTGACCTTCCCCACCTGGCCCTGTCCGTCTCACCGGCTGCCCTGGCCACCAGGGACCCTGTGGGGCCGCCTGGCTTGCCTTTCACATGGAGAGGGGCACCTTCTCCATCTGTCCTGCCTCACGGGGACTTGCCTCTCTGGCTCTCAAATTACATTCCATTCACAAAAAACAATCTAGATCTTAAGACGTGTGAGCGCATTATGGGGAAAAAAAGCGAGGTGGAAAAATGTGGTCAGAGAGCGAGTGAGCTGGGATTGGGGCACAGGAAATCGCTACGCCCTCCCCCTTTCCACCCACCCACACACACATGCCAGCTGGGGAGCCTTTCCATCTGCTGCGTGGGCTTCTAGTCTCAGAGCTGCTCGCTCTATGGAGGGGGTTGTGGGGGCTGAACCAGGGAGGCCAAGAAATTCAGAGGTGGAGGCCCTAATCAACCTTTCTTCTTGGCCACGGTTGCCGAGTACAGTTGGGCAGGTTGTTCACTCTGTGAGAGTACCTGGCTCTCTCCAACAAGCCATGTGCCCTGGCATGGGGCTCGGTTACCCAGCTGGAGCATCTTTCTCTCACATACAAAGGTACTGCATGGGCTAGTGATCCTGGCCCCTGTCTCTTTCCTTCTAATATGCCTAAAACAGAACTCAACTAAGGGTGACCCCCTCACTCTAATACTCCCCATAGCTCTCGTTGACCTACAGGACGATAACAATAACATATTTCCTGACCACTCACTATGTGCCAGACTGTGCTAAGGGAGTTTGTATATAGTGTTTCTTCCCCACCATCACACACAATCTTTATATTACAAAGCATAACACGTATACAGAAAATGATAGAAAACGTGTATATACTGTTTAACAAATGATACTTTTCAACCTCACAGCAGCCCTGTGAGGTCGCCACTGTTACCATCCCATTTTCCAGATGTGAAGACTGAGACAGAGAGAGGGTAAATTGCAGGCCTGAGATCATCCACTCAGTGGTAGGGGCAGGATTTGAACCCAGGTGTCTGGCTACATAACCACATGGGAATCCCGTGCTGCTTCATCTCAGGGAGTCCTCGCACCGACCCTCCAGGGGCTTCTCTCGTTGTGCCCATTTTCCAGATGGGACCCTGAGGTCAGAGGAATTAGGCGTTTGTCCAGGGCTCCAGGCCCAGGGTGGAGGAGGCCATGCTTATACCATTGCGCTGTCCCTCTGCACACAGTAGGTGCTGAATAAATGCCTGCTCAAGGATGGTGGGTGCGTGAAGGCACACCAGCGGTCAAGCGCCTCTCCAGGCAGCTCTGAGCCTGCTGGGGGCGGGGGGGGGCTCTTCCTCTCTTCCCTGGCTCCCCTGACATTCCTCGTGCCCAGGAGAGGCTTATTACAGGGCAGAGTCCTGCTGGATGGCCCCACGTAGGAGTGGGAGCCTTGCCTGCACGTCCCTTCCCCCCACCAAGCCCTGCACGTAGTAGGACCTAAATGCACCTAGGAGGACCTAAATGGAGTGGAATTTCAGGCAGCGCAGGAGTCTCCGCACTCCCCAGTCGTGCCACCTTGAGGAAAGTATTTCACTGCCCGAGATCTCGGTCCCCCCACCTGTAAAATGGGGTGAACATCTTGCCCTCAGATCTGTTGGTGGCTTCCACGGCCTATGCCCCGGCCCGTGCCTGGGAATGGGTCAGCACACAGTAGGCATGCGATCACGGCTTTTCCCTTCCCGGGCTGGAGACCCCGGCGGTGGCAGGACTGGGGTGCAGACAGATCTGGTGGCTTGCACAGAACCAGAGGCTGCTTTTCACATCGAATTCTTATCCACGTGGCCCCACAGGCTTATTCCTGCTCTGGGATTTTTTTTTCCCCTGTTGCATCTGTCAGTATCATAAATACTTGCAAGGGGAAGAAAAAATTCCCCCAGACTTTACGTCAACACAAACAGCCGTAATTGGTCCTGGAGCCTCATAATTCTCCGATTGTCTTGACCGTGTGTATCTGGGAAATTCACAGCAGTAAAGGTGAAGGGTGTTTTCATTCGTAAATTGAAGTGGAGGCTTTGTCTTAGACTGAAATTTGGCTCCAACCCCTCGCCTCAGGGCACTTTTTCTATGTGTGTGCAGAAATCTGACTTATCACTTTCTTAGGGGAAGGAGAAAATGCATGAATATTTAATTATTCTGCTGCCAAAAGGGGAGGGTTAGAAGCTAAATGAATAAAGCACTGGATTTTTCTTTTCAAAGGCCAAGGCAGGATCCGATCGAGCCCTTCGGATTTTACCCCGTCCTTCCCACCCCCTTCGTTATGTTGGGGGCCACAAGCTGTCATGTTTCTGATACTCCAGCGTCTCTAGTTTTGGAAAGGATCAGCTGTGGGCGAGTTTGGGTAATTTCCGGTCGGTTCTTCTGGGCTCCTTGGCATATATTGTTTTGGTTGCAACAAACATAGGAGAAGGGGTGGCGTAGGCGGGTGGGGGGGTAGAAGAGGGGAGGTAAGGGCCAAATACATCTTTGGCCAAAGAATTGCCAGCCCAGAGGGAAGGGGTGGGGTGGGGGAGCCTGTGGCTGACCTGTGGCTGATGAGGCTAGAACATTCTGCAACGTGGAAGCCAAAAAATTCCGAAAGAAACATTCTGTAGCTTCCAGCCTGTAAGAGGAGGAAGAGGATTTCCTCTTTGGGCAGCTTCTGGGGGCTCTGGGGGAGGGCCCCCATCAATGGCGGCCCCTCTGGCCGCCAGCATGAGAGGGGAGGGGGGTGGGGGCGGGGGACAGGAAACGGGGTCAAGAGTCTGGGCAGGACCAAATTTGGAGATACTCAGGGGCAAGAATTTCAGCCCAGGCAGAACAGGACTGTGTAGGAGCAGAGCATCCTCCTGCAACCATGACCCTGGGGAGAGCTGTGTCTTCTTCTTGGGGGGGTAAACTGAGGCACAAAGATGCCTCCACACTGCAGAGCAAATTGCCAGGAGGGCTGCGTGTCTAAGGAGAATAAGCACCAGTACCGCTCGCTGAGCACCAACTGTGCACCACAGACTTCTAGTACACTCCCTGAATCCTTAGCACACCCTGCAAGGGACAGGCCCTGAGGCCCATGAGACAGGGAAACTGAGGCTCAGGCGAACAGTCTGGCCCAGGCTCCTTAGAAAGAGTTTAAGTTGTACTCTTATATTCTCAACAACAACAGTATACCAAACGTAAAGGCATTCTGTATAAGCTGTTGAACGTAAGATAATGGAGAATTCAAAATTTCCATAACAACCATTAGGAATAATTAAGACAATGGCATTACGTGGATTTCGTTAGGTCAAGTCCCTCTATTGCCATCTGACAAAAACTGACATATTTGATGTGCAAACAGCCCAAATTTCACATCAGTCAAGCTATAATAAAAATACAAAAAGATTTTTTAACAAATAAAGATGTCCACAACTCGAACAGCACCCCCTTAGATGTGGCACCTCGTGCAATGTGCAACCTAAACAACTGTCCACAGCACCCCTGATGCATAAGCAGATTTGAACTTGGGGTGGCCTTCCGGCCAGGCTCATCCCATGATTTAACTGGCTTGGGATATGGCCGCACCCCAGCTTCTAACCACTAAGACAAAGAGAACTGACGGGTCAGAAAAGAACAGAAGGAACAGAGAGTGCAGGGATTACGCAGCTGGCCGTTGAACAATGCATGGGTCCACTTGTGGATTTTTTCCGACAAATATGGTATGGCACTGTAAGTTTCTTTTCCTTATGATTTTCTTCTCTCTAGGTTACTTTATTGTAAGAATACAGTACATGAAGCATATAACATCCAAAATAAGTGTTAGTTGACTGTCCATGTTATCAGTGAGGCTTCTGGTCAACAATAGGCTATTAGTAATTAAGTTTGGGGGGTCAAAACTTATACATGGATTTTCTACTGCGTGGGGGGTAGTCGGCATCCCTGGCCGCGCCCCCCCCCCCCCCCAGCTGTATACAGGTGGTATCACTCTCTCCCTGGGGCTTGTACAGGGCCTGTCACACAGTGGGTACTCATGAATGCAGACAGAATGAACAACCGTACTTATGAATGGAAACAGTCCACCTGCCCTCCCCTCCCTCCTCGTCTGCAGCCCGCATAGCATGGAGCCCAGGGATGGTGGCAGATGGAGAGGCCGCAGGCTGAAGCCCCCCTGAGCCAGGGGAACAGAAGCCAGTTCCCACAGGCCCCGGGACACAGTGAACCGTGTGAAAGCCACCAGCCAGAACCTCTTGTAATCAGGGACAATGCTTGGCCCTCAGTCCCGAAGGACATCCCGGGGTCTCCGGAGACGAGAGTGGTTCTGCCAAGTGCCCTGGCCTTCTGCCCGCCCGGCACTGCTTTCCGAGGGTGGGACCCACCTGGCGACTCCTTCCTTCCAGCTGCTGGCTCCGGGGGTTCCGGCCACACCTTTCCTGTGGCCGCCCCTTCTCTTCCCGGCTCCCACCCTGCTGGCCAGGCGGCTCCATTTTCTGCTCGCCACCACCCCCTAGGCTTTTGGGGCTGCTCCCCTGAAAGGAGGTGAGAGCGTGATGAGGGGAGAGCAGGGGTGGTGACTGGCTTGTCACGCTTGGCGGGGGGTGGGTGAGGGGTTATGAGACCGGGCACCCATCTGTGTGACAGCCAGCACATGGGCGTCCTCCACACGGCCTCACTTGGGCTTCTCTCAGCAGTCCGCATGCAGGTGTCACCCTCCCTTGACAGATGGGGAAACTGAGGCTTCAGGGCTTGAGCGACTTGATGAGGGGACACTAACTGAGGCTCCCAGCAGAGGGCAAGGCTTAAACTCAGGCGTATCTCCCTCCAAACTGGGCATGACTGACCACTCCACCGTCCTGCCTTGCAGAGGCTTCACAGACCCCAGGACTCAGCAGGCTTCAGTTCACTTCGGCTGTGTCTGTGCTTCTTGTGCCGGGGCCTTGTTGGAATCAGAACACCCCCCCCCCCGCCCCCGCCCACCACCTGCCCAACTCCTAGCTCCAGTCCCATCCAACAAAACAGCCTGAATGGGCCAGAAAGCCAAGTGGCCTTTGCCCAAAGAGCAGTTCTTAGGGGGAAGCCAGAGTGATTGAAGTTTCTCGAGGACAGACCCTGGGGTGTGGGTGTGTTACCACATACACCTGGTGGGCAGATGTCTCCCGGGAGCCAGGCTGTCAGGGAGAAGGGGGAAGCAGAGGGCAGGAGGGGTGGAAGAAGCAAAAGGAAGGCAGGCAAGGACCGAAGTCAAGCCACAAGACCAGGCGGCTGTGCGTCACCCGAGTGAAGGGCAAAGGAAGAGAAGAAGGGGCAACTCCTGGGGGAGTGGGCCCCCAGGGCCTGGAGGTGTGTCTGTTCCCCCCAACCCCCAGCAAAACCTTATCAGGAGGAGCCACTGTGCTGCTGAGGCAAGAGCCCTGTCTGGGGGTCAGGACAGCTGCGTCCCAGCCCAGTCCTGTCACTTCTTAGCAGCTGTATTCCTGGGCAGACACATCACCACTCTGACCCTCAGTATCTTCATCTGGAAAGTGAGCGAAGCACAGTTCCTACCTCACTGGTGGGGAGGGGCGGTGGTTGTGAGGAGCAGACAAGCCATCGTGATAAAATCCAAGTGCTTCTTGGTGTTCCTACAAGTTGGAAAAAAAGGAAGAAGGTTCAGGCCATCCCAGGAGGTCAGTTTGAGGGTTGAGGGAAAGAATCTTCCATTTCCTCTGGGGCTTGGCCTTAGTTTGGCCCACTTCCTGCTCCAAAATGCAGCTCATTTAACTCCTCCACTGTTCCGCTGCTTCGCCAGGGCCCAACCTGGCCAGGTTGGTTTAATTGTCCTCAGCCTGCATTTTAAGGCAAAATGAGGCCTCTCCCTACAGGACCCTCCGGAACAGTCCCCCTCCTCACTCCGGCACCGGCTGCAGCTACCCGTGCACCAACCCCTTCCGCTTGCTCTGATGCTCAGGGTCAGTGGGTCACCCAGTGTGGTTCCTGTGCCCACAAGCCTGGCCACGCAGCCAGCACGGAGGCCTGGCCCGGCCCCTCGGAGCTCCGCCTGGCTGGCCAGCACGCCCTGCCACCAGCTCGCTGTGCGAGCTCTGGACCCGTGTCCTTGCATGTGGAGCGACTTAGGGGATCGGGAACATTCTGCCAGCAGTGCATCCCACGAGGTGTGAACTCCCCCCAGAGCCTTCCCTCCAACTCTGTCCACCTAGAAAAATCTCAGGGAAGGACTTCTGATTGGCCCTGCTCAAGTCACATGCCCATCTCTGCACCAATCACAGTGGCTAGGAGAATGGCAAATTGTGATTGGCCAGAACTGGGTCACATGCTCTCCCGTGTTGCCTAGGGGCAAGGGCAAACTGTGAATGGCACCTGCCCCCAGAACCGCAGGGTCGGGCCAGACGAGCCCCATTCCCCAAGGTCAGGGTGCAGTGCCACGGGCACGGAGTGGGGGTTCAGGGCAGACCCAACCAGATGTCCACACTCAGGCTAAGTCCAAGGTGGGGTGACTTGAGTGGGCCGTGTGGGGTCAGGCTGGGGGACCCCCACCCCTTCTGCCATGTGTCCAAAGAGAAGGGGTGTGGTGACACCTCCTGTGCGGTCCCCGAGCGCTGGCCAGGCTGTCCTGGTGCCCCGGGCGTCCCCTCCCTGCCGCTAGAGCACATGTTGCAGACATCTGCCCGGCAGGGTGGCTGCTGGGGGTCGCCTCCTGGAGTTCCCCGCTGCTGACAGGAACCAGCTCGCCTTTTTATTACCCGCAGCGCACATCTGGGAACACTCTGGATCAGTCTGGTCGAGCCAGTGGGCTGAAGAGCTGACTCCCGGCCAAGCTAACGGGGGGGGGGGGGGGGGGGGGCGGGGCGGGGCGGCGGTGGCGACAGCCTGGGTCTGGGAAGCGCCGCCCCCACCCCACCCCTCCCACAAAGCTGCCCCGTGTGACAGCTCCTGGCCGGCTGCCACAGGGGCGGTTGTGTAACCAGCCTTGTCCAGGAGGGAGGGGACGGCCTGGCCCAGGGTGGGGTCCCACCAGCCAGCCTGGCCTGCCAAGTCCAAAGAGGGGCCTTTGGGGGTGGTTTCAGGATGGGGACGTGATGGGGGTGGTGCTGGGGCTTCTCTTAGGGCTCAGGAGCAGTTACTCCCCCCATTTCCTTCCTTCCTTCTTTCTTTCCTTTCTTCTTTCTTATCTTCCTTCTCTTCCTCCTTCCCTCCCTCTCTCCTTTTCTCTCCTCTCCTCCCCGAAACTTTGCATCTTCTCACTTAAAGAGCACATCCTTAAGATTGACCTTTGAAATTGAGCAGGAGGCAAGATCCTGAACAAACATTATTTTTAAATTTTTTTTATTTTCTTTTTTTTAAAGTAGGCTCCACACCAATGCAGAGCCCAGTGTGGGGCTCAAACCCGCCTCCTTGAGATCAAGACCTGAGCTGAGATCAAGAGTGGGATGCCTAACTAACTGAGCCACCCAGGCACCCCTGAACAAACATTGTTTTAGACAAACCTAGTCTTTCTGCTTCTAAAGATGACCGGGTGGGCATCTCTTCTGCAAATGAAGAACCCCACCAGGGAAGCCAGGTGGCCCCAGGGTGGCAGGGCAGGGGCTGCTAATCCCTGGTCTCCTCAAAGCCAGAACAGCAGGGAAGTCCTCAGGTGCTAATGAGGCTCTCTGCACCTCCCCGCCACAGCCAGAAACGTCCCCTCTGGTCACTTCCTCATTTTTTTCACAGAGAGTGACCAAACCGTCTGGGCTTAAGACACGTGCCGGGTATCTGGTTTATAACAGTGTGCAAGACAGAATGTTAGGAATAAAACAAATCCAGTAAGTAAATGCAAGCAATTATAATTAGGGTGGGTCTATAAGTAAACTAGGCACCAGAATCCATGAGGCAAAGGTCAACCTGCTTCAGAGGGATGAGGCTCCTTCCACCTGGGCGGGGCAAGGAGAGAGGTCCAGTCTTGTGAGGATTGGAAAGGATACCCCAGGCAGTGGGAAGAGCAGGTGCAAAGGCCCTGAGGTAGGAAGAGCTTGGTGGGTTCTAGGATCTGAACGGAAGCTGGGGGATTTTATGGAGGGAGGAAGGAGAGGAGGTTGGGGGCAGGATAGGACCTGATCACAGGGGTTCTGGGGACCTTGGCCGGGACTTTGAACTTTGTTCTAAGAGCAATGGGGAAGTCACTCCATGGGCTTAAGCAAGGGAGCATTATGATGTGGCTTACATTTTAGAAAGACTACTCACCAGGTGGTAGGAGAACATAAAGGGAGACAGAGAAGAGAGGTGGGGAGGAGCCAATTATAATCATTTAAGCAGAGGTGTTGGTGACCTGGACAGGTAGAGCCCTGGAAGTAGGACAACAGGTTAAATCAGCAGAATCAGAGTCTCCACTCTCACTGGGGCCTAGTTAGCAAGGGGAACAATGAAACAGATATTTAAATATCAAATACAGGGGCAACTCTGGGGGCTGCAGGAGTCCTTAATGAGGGGTACCTAACCCACTCTTAGAACAATCAGGAGGGCTTCCTGGAGGAGGAGACATCTAAGCGGGTATTGGAAAGATGATGAGAGCCAGGAGAAAGGGGGTTGGCGCAGCAGGAGAATGGGGTTCCAGGGGCTGGGAAAAAGCCATGCCAGGGCTGGAGACAAGAGACAGCATACACATTTGAGGGCTCCAGAAGGCCAGTGCATCCATGGCCAAGGTGAGGAAGTGAGGCTGGGGACCTGGAGGCCACGGGGGGATTTAAGCCTCAGGGTCACAGTCCGATTGCAATTTATCCCCGAGCTGCTGGTGGCATGGATGTCGGGGAGACGTGTCTGGTTCTGACTCGGCAGCTTCTTCCTGAGCAGCAGGAAGAAGCCAGGCCTCACCTGGGGGTAGCAGGTGGTGTGGCGCAGTGGGCTCCTGGGTTAGGAAGATGGGTCTTCCCCTGCCAGCTCTGGGCCTGTCTGGCTCTGAGACAGGCAGGTGGGCTGACAGAGGCGAGGCTTCGGGGAGGGTATTTCCACCTTGTGGGTCCGGGAGCCCCAACGGCTCATTGTCTCCTCCTGGGTCTGGTGCTTCGTGCTGGCCTGGGGCCGGTCTGTTACCTGCATCCAGCTCACGGGCCCCACCCCTGACCTCCGGAAGGAGCATCCCTGAAATCAGGCGTCGGCATCTTTTTCTGTTTTGGATGTATAGGATTTTTTTGAATTAAAAGAAGAAAATGTATAATATATTTGACTATGAAAGCTATTGCATGGGAGCGCCTGGGTGGCTCCGTCGGTTAAGCGTCTGCCTCGGGCTCAGGTCATGATCTCAGGGTCCTGGGATGGAGCCCCGTGTCAGGCTCCGTGCTCAGCAGGGAGTCTGCTTCTCCTTCTCCTTCTGCCCCTCCCCCCCACTCGTGCATGCTCTCGTTCGCTCTCTAATAAATAAATAAAAGCTTTAAAATAAAAAAAGAAAACTAAAAATAAATAAATAAAGCTATTGCATGAATAACCTAGCTTTAAAAAAACTTTAAAATATTTTTGACAATCTAATCCCTCCCTGTGAGGTGCTTTCAGGCAGCTGTAGAGGCTGGTCCATGACGTAGCCTCTCAGTCATAAAAAGCAGTGTTTGGAGAAGTGGACCAAGTGGAAGGAGAAACACAGAATATGGGAATGAAGCCCACAGATATTTATGAGGCTTATCGCTGTCACCCCATGACTATAACTTAAGCATTAATGAGCCCATTTAACTAAGCCTTGGCCTGTCATCCCCTGTGGGCCTTGTCCAGAGAAAGCGAGTCCTACAAAGATTCTACGAAGACGCTCCATTCAGGGAACAGAGACGTACACCACTTACTTCCCTCTTAACACTGCCTCCCTCCCAGTCCTGACCTCCCTCCCAATTTGAATCAGCATCCAACTAAGGTCCACACTGGGAAGGGTTAATTTCATATGTAAGTTTAATATAGAGACTCTTTAAAATATAGGTTTCTCCTTTGTGCCTTTCCGTCTGTCTGTTTCTCTCATCCTCCCTCCCTGTCTGTCCCTGTCTCTATTTCTCTCTCTGTCTCCCTCTTCCTCTCTGTCTGTCTCTCTGTCCCCCTCCCTCTCTGTCCTTACAGTGTATTTATTGACGAAACAGGGTTGTTTGTCTTGGAGAGATTCCCACAGTCCTGAGAGTCTATTTTAACATGGTCCCTAAGTAGTAATTCATATGTGTGTGTGTGTGTGTGTGTGTGTTTAAAAACCATGCACTATGTCAGAGCTCTCAAGCTCAGCGCTGTGGACATGGAAGCCACGTCATCCCTGGGGCTGGGGCCGTCCTATGCCCTGTGGGACATTGAGCAGCATCCCTGACCTCCCTCCTCACTAGATGCCCGTGGCGCTCAGAAGCCACCTCTGGAGGGAGCTGACGTGCACTCATTTGTTGAGGTGCACTGGGATCAGCACTGTGCGGGGAGGGGAGCCGGCAGGGCAGGGGGCCTAGAACTGCTATACGGACTTGGCCGGCCCCCTGGGAGCCGTGGAGCCAGGGTGGCCCCCGGAGTTGTCCCCAGCTGGGCTGAGACGGCCAGGCCTTTATGCACCAGCGTCCATGGGTCACCGAGCACGGACTGCGTGGGAAGGGCCTGACCTTGGGTGCGGCCGACCCTCAGGGGTGACAGCTGAGTGCCATTGATGGACAGCACCGTCAGTGGGGTCGGGTGGCCGCACTGTGTCACCAGAGTGGAAGAGCATGTGTGTGAATGGTTGGGGGGTATCTAAAGTGTGGGGGCAGACCACAGGGCCCTGAGCTCTGCCTGCAGGAGGAGCATGGGGGAGAGAGTTCCAGTTCCCTTTCTCTGAGCACCTCCTGAGGTCAGACTTGCACAGAGCCTTCGTGCGTGTGCAAGGTGACATGGCCCAGTGGCTGACAGCGTGTCAGTGTGAGCAGGGCGGGCAGTGAGGGGCACCGGCTGTCAAGAAGCTCCTAATGATGGAGCCGGCTAGAAGTCGGTCTGCTTTTTCATTTGTAACAGTGTGATTGAGACATAAATCAAGGGACGCACACTCCATCCCTGTAAAGTGTACAATTAGGGTTTTCTAGTATATTCACAGAATGTGCAGCCTTCACTGCTACCTAATTCCAAGAACATTTTTGTCAACCTGAAAAGAAACTCTATATTCCGTTCTTGCACTCTTTCCCCATTTCGCCCCAGCTCCCTAGCCCTAAGCCACCAGGAAGCTGCTTTCAATCTCTAGGGATCTGCCTATTCCGGATATTTCACACAGATGGAATCATACACTGTGTGGTCTTCCGTGACTGGCTCCTTTCATGCTGCGTGCTCTTGTCAAGGGTCATCCGTGTTGTGCTTTACTCCTTTTTGTGGCTGAATAATATTCCGGTGCAGGGCTGGACAATACTGGTTGATCCAGTCATCCACGGATGGACATTTGGGTGGTTTCCCATTTGGGCTGTGATGGATAATGCTGTGGGACCCTTTGTGTATAGGACTTTGTGTGGATCCATGTTTCCAGTTCTCTTGGGCATAGACCTGAAAGCAGAATGGCAGGGTCATATGGTATCTATGTTTAACCTTTTGAGGTTATGCCAGACTGCCCTCCAGAGCAGCTGCCCCATGTTACATCCTTCTCAGCCACCTGTGAGGGCTCTGCTTTCTCTACGTCCTCGCCAACACTTGTTCCTGTCTGTCTTTTTGATGATAACCATCCTGGCGGGTGGGAAGTTGTATCTCACTGTGGTTCTGATTTGCATTCCTAATGACTCATAACGTTGAACAACTTTTCATGTTCTTATTGGCCATTTGTGCGTCTTCTTTGGAGAGATGTCTATTCATGCTGTTTGCCCATTTAGGCAAATAATTTAGGTTATTTGTCTCTTAATTGTTGAGTTGTGAGTATTCTTTCTATGTTCTGAATAGAGATCCCTTATCAGATTTATGATTTGCACATATTTTCTCCCATTCTGTGAGTTGTCTTTTCACTCTCTTGATGGTCTCCTTTGGAGTGCAAATGTTATTAATTTTGATGAAGTTCCAGTATCCCTGTTTTTTCTTTTGTTGTTTGTCCTTTCGGTGTCATTTCTAAGAGCCATTGCCTCACCAAGTTTATGAAGATTTCCCCCTAAGTTTTCTTCTAAGAGTTTTATCGTTTTAGTTCCTGCATGTTAGTCTTTGATACATTTTTAAGTTTAAGTATATGGTGTGAGGTAGGGGTCCAACTTCATTCATTTGCATGTGGCTGTCTAGTTGTCCCAGCCCCATTTGTTGAAAAGACTATTCTTGGGGCACCTGGGTGACACAGTCGGTTGAGTGTCCGACTCTTCATTTCGGCTTATGATCTTAGGATTGTGAGATTGAGCCCTGAATTAGGCTCTGTGCTCAGCATAGAGTCTGCTTGAAATTCTCTCTCCCTCTTCCTCTACCCCTCCTGCTTGTGCTCTCTTCCCCTCTCTCTCTCAAATAAATAAATCTTAAAAAAAAAAAAAAAGACTATTCTTTCCCCACTAAATGATCCTGGAACCCTTGTTGAAAATCAGTTGACTATACAGGTGAGGGCTTTTTTTCTGGACTCTCAATTCTCTTCCATTGATCTATATGTCTACCCTCATGTTGGAATCACACAGTCTTAATGACTATAGGTGTACAGTAAGTTTTGAAATCAGGAAAGTGTCCCTCTTCAATTTTGTTCTTCTTTTTCAAGATTGTTTTGGAATTTTCCATATGAATTTTGTATTTCCATATGAATTTTAGGATCACCTTTTCCAGGCTGTTTTTTATTCTAAATAATATTGGAGTGTCTAAGTGGCTCAGTTGGTTAAGCATTTGACTTTTTTTTTTTTAAAGATTTTATTTATTTATTCATGAGAGACAGAGAGAGAGAGGCAGAGGGAGAAGCAGGCTCCCAAGGAGCAGAGAGCCCGATGCGGGACTCGATCCCAGGACCCTGGGATCATGACCTGAGCCGAAGGCAGACGCTTAACCATCTGAGCCACCCAGGTGCCCCTAAGCATTTGACTCTTAATCTTGATTCAGGTCTTGATCTCAGGGTCATGAGTTCAAGCCCTGCACTGGGCTCCTTGCTGGGCATGGAATCTACTTAAAAAAAAAAAAAAACTAAACTAAATAATATCAGTGATAAAATCTTTCCTCTCTCCTACCACACCTCCTGGGATTCTCTGATTAAGAGTGGGACTGGGATGCTTAGGTGGCTCAGTTGGTTAAGCATCTGACTCTTGATATCAGCTCAGGTCTTGATCTCAGAGTCAGGAGTTCAAGCCCTGCATTGGGCTCCATGCTGGGCATGGAACCTACTTTAAAAGAAAAAAGAAAAGGGCGCCTGGGTGGCTCAGATGGTTGGGCGTCTGCCTTCGGCTCAGGTCACGATCTCAGGGTCCTGGGATCGAGTCCCACATCGGGCTTCCTGCTCCTTGGGAGCCTGCTTCTCCCTCTGCCTCTCTCTCTCTCTCTCTCTCTGTCTGTCTCTCATGAATGAATAAATAAAATCTTTAAAAAAAAAAAAAAGAAAGAAAAAAGAATGGAACTGAAGAGCCTAAGTCCCGGAGCTGATGCCATTGGTCCCACTACTTACTAGCTGTGTAACCTTGAGCAAGTTAATGGGCCTCTCTGTGCCTCATCCATCTCAGGTGTAGAATGTGGATATTGAGTGTACCTACCTCAGGGGTTGTCCTGAAGATGAAATAAGCCAGTACGGGGGAGGGACTTCATTGCGTATAACACATTGCCAGGACACAAGATGGCCCTTCGGGAGCTTTAAAATGTACACTCACCAAGTGCCTGTCCCCCAAAGTGCTGATTTGATAGGTTCAGGGTACAGCCTGGGAAAAGTTGTTTTTTGTGTTTTGTTTTGTTTTTTTAAGATTTTATTTATTTATTTGAGAGAGAGACAGAGACAGAGAGAGAGAGCACTAGCTGGGGTGGGGAGGGACAGAAGGAGAGGGAGAAGCAGACTCCCCACCGAGCAGGGAGCCCAAAGCGGGACTTGATCCCAGGACCCTGAGATCATGACCTGAGCTGAAGGCAGATGTTTAATCGACTGAACCACCCAGGCGTCCCTTCGTTTTTGTTCTTTAACAGGAAAGCGTGCTCAGGATGACACACTCTTCTCCACGTGGTGAGGCACCTGTGGGCCCACAGCATGGCCACGCCCGTGGACCCAGAGGGGACCCATCCCCTGACCTCAAGGACTTGACAACTTAGCCAGCGGGCGAAGAGACGTGCCAGCGAAGACGTCCAGTGTGGTTAAATGGCAAGTTACGGGCACAACACAAAATGTGAGGATGTGAAATGAAATAGTCTCATCAGGAAACGTTCAGGAGCACAGCGAGCCCCCAGGGGATGGACAGCACGCTGAGACCACCGGGTGTGGAGTCCAGCCTGGTGGGCTGGTGTCCCGTGGCCATCCCCTCGTCTCCATCACAGGTCGCCCTGAGGGCTACACGAGGACATCGGTGTGGATGCAGCTGCCATAACAAATTGCCACAAATATTGTGGCTTGCCACCACCCAGATTTGTTATCTTCCAGTTCTGGAAGTCAGAAGCCCTAACATGGACGTGTTGGCAGACTGCGTTCCTTCTGGAGGCTCTGGGGGAGACTGTTCTTCTGCCTTTCTGCCTTTCTGCCTTTCTCTGGGCTGCCTGTGTTCCTTGGCACGCGGCCTCTTCCCCCTTCTTCGAAGCCAGCGATGAAGCATCTGCCGGTGTCTTCCTCTCTCTCTGACTCTGCTTCCATCATGCATCCGCTCTGACGCAGGCTCTCCTGCCTCCCTCTTGCAACAACCCTTCGGATGACTTTGCCCTCACCCCCACGCAAGCCAGGACGAACTCTCCATCTTGAAAGATCCCGCCTGGGCTCACATCTGCAGAGTCCCCTTGCCAGGTAAGTTCCCATATTCACAGGTTCCAGGGATGAGGTTGTGGGTATCTTTGGAGCTGTTATTCTGCCGACCACAGTGATGATGGTGAACCGTTACTGGTCCCTTCTGACCTGCCAGGCGCTGTGCTCTCTGTGCCAACCCGCGAGGCCCCTCTCAGGGAGGTGGGGGTGGAGTTCCTATTTCATCAGTGGGGCCGCAGAGGCCCCAGGTCATAACAGCAGAAGCGGGACAAGGACCAAGGCAGGCCTGGCTATCGTACCGTACCGTGCACATTGTCCCTGTGGGAACAGGTGGGGCAGCAACTCAACATTTGAGTTGGAGGGGCAATCAGAATCTATCATGATTAGCATGAAATGAGTTGGGCCAGCAGTCAGCTGAGATAGCCAAGAAAGATCAGGGTCTTCCACGTAGGTGGGATGGTGGGGACCGAAGCCTCAGTCAGGCCTGGGACATTTCGAGTCAGAGAGGGGCCTGGCTGGAGACAAGGCTCCCATTGGTGGGGAGGCCTGAGAAAGCATTGAATGCCGAGCCTCGGGGTCTAGACTTGATCCTGTAGGATCAATGGGGAGCCACAGAAAGTGTGTGAGCTGAGGAGTGATATGAGAAAGGGGATGTTAGGAAGGCTGCCCCTCAAGAGCTTCAATGCCCATCCCCTTCCCCAGAGCAGCCTTTCTATCCCTGTGCTCAGGGCCCATGGCGTTCCTGGGGGCCACCTGGCACCTCTTTCCTGCGCCTGGGGACTACTCAGCAGCCGGAAGCAATGCATTGTAATGCTGGCCTCCAGGATTTCCTGCAGCAGCCCAGGGCCCGGACGGGTCTTTGTGAAAACCCTCCCCAGAGAGCCCTGTGCTGCCTGGCCAGGGTCAGGCCCAGGAGGAGGCAGGAGGGGGGTTTGCTCAAAGCCAAGGAGACCTTGAGGAGAGGGGCCTTGCAGGAAGTGGATGCTCACTGCTCTTGGGCCACGAGACCTCCACCCTCCAGGCTCTGGGTGTGGGTCACCTCCCAGCATCCTTTGCAGTGGGTGCTCTTGGCTCTGACCCGCGGCAGGCCATGGTCTCCTGATCCCGGCAGGCTGTCGGCTCCTCTGCTGTTTGTGTCCAGCAGAAATGACATCTGAGACATCAGGGACCTTAGGATGTGTCCCCCCCTCATCAGGAGGGCCCTTTTGACCTCCGCCCCCTGCCCGCCTCCCACAGGCTGGCGGGGAGTGACCCCCTGCACTGAGAACGTGGGAGGCTTGTCGCTCCTGGTCTTCCAACTGGTTTTGGCTGCGGGCAGGAACACACACTGGCCAAAACGGAATTGTATTTATATAAGCAGCGTCCACCCAGCGCCTGGCAGCCAGAAGGGGCTCAATAAATGGGTGTCAGAGGACCAGGGAGGACAGTGGGGGAGGGAAGACATCCTGCTGCCCTCCTATGCCAGGGATGAGGGGGCCCCCACACACTCCAACCATGACCTGCCGCCTCCCCGACAGGCTCTGGGGCTCAAGGCTACGACACCCCAGGGGCACCGTCTACCTCACTGCAGCCTCCAGAACCCAGCCAAGGCCGCAGAACACTTCCTGTCACCAAACTTCCGAGGCTAACGTGTTCCCTGTGGCCCGGGTCCAGTGAGAAGCTGGCCAAGGAGTTAGGGCAGGGTCGGGGGCTGAGGTGCGTGTCGACAGCCTGACTTCTGCCCCAGCGTGACTGGAGGAAACACCTTCTCAGCCCCCAAGCCTCCCACCACCTGGGACACCTCGTCCCCCGTGCTGCCCACACGCGAGTGACACGAGCTGCCCATCCGAGTCCCGTTCCTGCAGAGCAGAGGACAGACGGGTGTTTTCATCCACCTACAAAATGCCTCGGAGCCCTGCTGGCCTCCGCCATGACCCACAGGGAAACGCCCTAGGGGAAACCAGCGCAGGCTGGGAATCGGGCTGCAAGACCGTGACTTTGAGCAAGGCCCTTCCCTGCTCTGAGCTCCATTGCCGCACCTGGAGAGACCCCCCCGAAGGGGGTGCCGGATCGCTAGGGGTCTCCCCTCACCCTTGGCCCAGCTGGAGGGAGGGGAGGACACCCCTGCGGTCTGTACTTTCTGTGGCCGAGGAAAGCAACCACCTCCCAGCCCGTGGGTCAGGGGTCACCGTGGTGGAAGCGAGAACTGCTGTTGACTGAGCGCTTGTGTGGTGTGCCAGGCCATCAGCCTGGGCGTCCTGTTTGGCCCTCACCACCCCGACGGGCAGGTGCCACCACGGCCATGTGGCAGACGAAACCCCTAGACTCAGGGAGGGGTCGCGCGGCTCAGCCAGCGTCCCCCAGGGGTCAGCCCTGTGAGGGCTCTGTGGATTCCCCGCCCCAGCGTAGCCCAATGCTGCCCTCAAGAAGGTTCTAGAAAATAAAGCTAAGCCGTAAATGAAATGATTTCCAGTTGTGAGTATGCCACGTGGGGGCATCTCCAGTAGGTAATCAGCGAGTCCCTCTCAGAAGAGGTGACATTCTCGTGTATGCTGTGCTGAGCTTTGAGAGTAAGAGCTTTGAATCCGGGCGCGGTGAGCGCTCCAGGAGCTGCTTGGGCAAATGCTCTGCCAGGAGGCTGACCTGGCCCGCCCCCCGGAGTGCAGCAGGTGAGGCCGGGCCGACCCCAGGGCCGAGGGGGTGGAAAGGCTGCCTGTGTTCGCGTAAGCCCACACGGCACTGGGTGCTGTGGGAGAGACAAAGAGCCCTAAATCAGGTTTCCTGCATTTGAGGAAATTCCAATTAAATGTGAGATGAGATGCAGAGCGTGATAAGTGGCTAACAATGGCAGGCAGGGGAAGAAGGTGAGCAGGACCAGCCGGTGAGGGCGCACAACCCAGCGGCGGCTGGGGCCCTGCAGGGGCTGTGACGGCCAGGACCTCCTCGGGCCTCGGGTCTGGGCAGGGCGGGGTGGGGAAGGGAGGGAAGGTGTGGCCGGGACCCCAACAACAGGAGGGCATGTCCAGGGCGCTGTATGAGTGCCCTGTGGCAGCTGGGACAAATGACAACAACCATGGCTTATACCATCACCGGCTTCTTCTTAGAGCACTGCGTGTCGGGCGCCTGACCCGGTCTCACTGGCCAGAGCAAGCAGAGCTGGCTCCTTCCGGGGGCTCCGGGGGAAATCTGGTTCCCTACTTCTTCCAGCTTCTAGATGTCGCTGCGTTCCTTGGCTCGTGCCCCTCCCTCCAGCCTTCAGGCCAGCATCCCAGCAACCTCATTTTCTCTCTGTGTCTGGGTCTGACTCTGTGGCCTCCCTCTTCTAAGCCTTGTGATTACGTTGGGGCCACCCAGAGAACCAGACCAGATCATGTCACATTTATGGTGAGAGGGTCCATCCCAGGACCTTCTCAAAAGGTGAGCAAGTAAAGGATGTTCCAAGAACAGCTGTGATGACAACAGAGACCAGAGACCTCACTGTAGCACAGAGTAGGTGCTTAATGGATGTATGTAGAATGAATGAACAAATCGGGGAAGGGGGTGCGGCGGGGAGAGTGGAAGGCCCTGGATCCCGCACAGGGGAGAAGTAGGGGCGGCTGTGCCCAGGGACAGAGCTACTGGCCGGGGTTGGGGGTGGACAGAGGCGTCCCCTCTCCCAGAGGCGCCCCTTCCACAGTAAAGGTCCTTTAATCTGACCAGTGGCCTCGAGCTGGCTACGCGCCAGCCTGGGTCTGCTCTGGGAAGAGGTGGCTGCAGAGCCCAGAGGCCAGGGCGGTGTCTCCTGCCCAGAGGCCGCTCTCCGAGGGATGGCTCATGGTGGGCGGCCACAGGTCCAGCGCCACGGAGGCCCCGAAGCCCCAGGAGATGTGTGACTAAGTGCGGAGACAGTGGGTGCGGCGAGGGATGATGTGCAGAGGGCGCCTGCCCTTCTGCTTGGGACCTCTGGAGCCCCCTGCCCCCTGGACAAAGCAGCCCCCATAGGGAGGCTCACCAGCCACCTAGCGTGGCCCCAGGGCTGATTCTTGCCACGTGCAGCTGTGGGCCTGGTTAAGCAGGACGCATAGCTAAGCAGGACCTTACTGGTTCCTCACCCACTGATGGAGGGGCCGTGCCCTCAGCAGCAGACCCACTGGCTTGCTGAGCCTGTCCGCCCTCTGCCTCCCGGCCCATGAACGCAGTGCCGTGCACTCAGACCCATGCCTGTTGAGTCAGGACGCCCAGAACTGGGTGATGGGAGGGATGCAAAGGCCAGTAAGACATGACCCTTGGCCTCAGAGTTTGTTTGGAGAGAGGGGACTGCACAATCTCGGGCCACCCTGCCCCCCGACCCACTGAGTCAGAATCTGCATTTGAACAAGGTTCCCAAGGGCTCTGTGTATGCATGCCTGTCTGAGAAGCACAGGTCTGGACAATGGGAGCAGGAGCGAAGCAGGGTGACCCAGCGGGCCTGGGGTGTAGGCAAGCCGAGCTGTAGAAGGCGGTGTGCCTCTGGAGGAGCGGAAGGCAGGAGGCAGACATCACAGTGATGGGGCAGCAGCAGAGATAGCCGGGTGGGGGTGCTGTGCATGGTGGCCGGGGTGGACCCAGGACACCGTGGCCTGGGTCAGAATAAGATGGACCGCCTCTGTCCTCAATATATATAATACTTAGAGCGACCAACGGGCACGTTCTAAACACTTGCCACGTATCAGCTCGTTCACGCTGATAACATGCTGCCGGAGGGGCGATCATTTATCCATTCTACAGATGGATAAAGTGAGGGAGAGGAAAGTGGAGAGACTTGCCTGACATCTCTCAACGTGTATGTGGTTGCCAGGATTCAAATCCAGAAATCCTGGCGGAAGTCCTTTGAGCCCATCTCCAAATGCCCCTCTGTAGCACTAGGGAGCCCCAGATTGTCAGAGGGCAGGGGAGCGATGTGAGCAAGATGGAGTTTTAGAAGGCGGGGTGTGGGTTGGCTGGGGGAAGCCTGTGTTTGTGTGGGGAGTGGAGTGGGAGACGGGGTTGGGGGAGTGGAGGTGGGGGCCTCTATTGGAGACTGTCCTCCATCCCAGGCAGCAAGTGGTGGGACTGCGTGGAGAGGGGACCACAAGGCTGAGACGCAGCCAAGAGTGAGGTTTCTGGAGAACTGCAAGGAGGACGAGATCTGCCCATGGCTGCCTTGGGCTGGGCACAAGAGGCCGATGGCTGAGTCCGTGGGAGAGGTTTGGCCACTTGGAGACAGAGGTCCTCCCGGGCAGCCCTGGGAGGGCTGGTTTCCCTGGCATGTTTTTTGCTATGTTTTGCCTGCTACCCAGAACAGACTTGGAGTCCCTGGGAACTCCCTGCTAGCCAGGCCTCCTCCAGGCCCTTCCTCCTGGCTCAGCCAGGGGGCCCCAATCAGGCCATATCCTGCCACCCCCTGGGGGCCCAGGCTCTCAGGGCAAGCTCATGGGGACACAGCTTGGTGTCCCCTCCGCTCAGATCTATTAAATTCCCGAGGGGAGAGGACCTCACCCCACAAAGATGGCCCAGGGCACATCTGCCCTTGTAGGGAGCCCCACCATGTGTACCGTGGGGGCACGGGGCTGGCCGACCTCGCGGGCCGGGGCCTGCTCACCTCGCCCCACAGGCTCAGCAGTCTGCCAGGCTGCGCTGGTTGCTGACCTTGGGCGGGTTCCTTCACCTCTCTTAGTTTCCTTCTCAGTAAACACAGGGAGATTAATAATAATAAATGTTAAAAGATTCCCATATGATGGGATTGTTTTGAAGATTTCTTGAAGATAATGAATGTGAAGGTCAGAATAGCATGGCAAACAAGCTCGTCACCAGGTTTTCCTGGCAGTGTTTGGCCTCAGGGCCTGGGGAGGTCGCAATTATAAAGCTAGCTATTCGTGGCTTAACAAATGTTTGTTGAGCACCTATGTGCCCGCCGTAGTCCAGGCATAGGGGAATAAGCAGACAAAACCCCTGAATATCTCAAACCTTCATTCTGGGGTCTGTCTTCTTGACCCTTCCCCAGCAGTGCTATGAAGAAGGCATTATTCCTGCTAGATTATCCCCCCCCCCTTTAAAATTGGGGCAAAATACACATCACATAAAATTCACCATTTTAACCATTTTAATGTGCACGATTCCTACGGCATGTAGTTCATTTACAGGGCTGTGCAACCACCACCTCTCCCTAATTGCGGAACATTTCATTACCTGGAGAGGGGACCCTGTGCCCCCGAGCACTCACTCCCCATCCCTTCCCCCGCTCCTGGCCACCACGCATCTGCTCTCTGTCTCTAAGGATTTGCCTGTTCTGGACATTTCACGTGTGTCTGGCTCCCATCACTTAACTTGGTGTGTTCATGGTTCATGATCTCAGGGTCGTGAGATCAAGTCTTGTGTGGACTCCGTGCTGAGCAGGGTGTCTGCTTGAAGATTCTCTCTCTCTCCCTCTACCCCTCTCGCCCTCCCCCACTGCATGTACGCACGCGCCATCTCTCTTTCTCTCTCTCTCTCAAAAAAAAAAAAAAAGACTTCACTTTTTATAGGCGAATAATGTTCCATCATGTGGATAGACTACATTTTGCTTATCATTCATCTGTTGATGGACATCTGAGCTATTTCCACTTTTTTATCCCCATTTTAAAGACAAGGAAACCAGAGCCAAACCAGACACTGGCCCAAGGTCAACACCTGCCTATGACCCAGAAATTCCACTTTGAGGCATTTACCCAAGAGAATGAGAGCTCATGTCCACACCAGGAGCTGTACGTGAATGTCCACAGTGGCTTTATTCATAGTAACCCCACACTGGAAACAGTCCAAATATCCATCCATGGATAAACACACTGCAGTCATCATCTACTGGAATACTGCTCATCCATAGGAAGGGAGGAATGACCGATTCACACAGTCACTTGGAAGAATCTCAAAAACCTGATGCAGGGTGAAAGGACCTACACACATGTGGTATGACTCCATTTATATGAAATTTTAGAAAAGTTGAACCTGCGGTGACAGAGGACAGAGCAATGCTTTTCAGGGGCGGGGCTGGCCGGTGAGGGGCACAAGGGAAGCTTTGGGGGTGATGGAAATGTTGATTATTTTGATGGGTGTAGGCATGTGTCGGACTTAGTTTAAATGGATGCATTTTATTGTATAAACTGGGCCTCTGAAGTTGTACACCCCAGCCTCGCACACCGACGGTCCTCCTGGCCTCCACTCTGGCCCCCATTCTCTGGACCACGCAGGCTGGGCCCCTTTTTCTGCTAGGTCCCTGAGTTTGCAGCCTGTTTGAGGCTGCTGGGGCCCGGCATGTAGTAGGCCTGCTGGAAAACCTGCTTGTCAGGCTGACCGAGGTCTGTAGACTCCCCCTGGATGGAGGATAGAGCCCAGATCGGGACGACTCCATTTATTTATTTATTTTAAAGATTTTATTTATTTATTTGATAGAGCACGCACAAGCGGGGGGCGGGGGGGGTGGTGCGGCAGATGGAGAGGGAGAAGCAGGCTCCCTGCTCAGCCCCCATGCAGGGCTCGATCCCAGGACGCTGGGATCATGACCTGAGTGGAAGGCAGACGCTTAACGACTGAGCCACCCAGGCGTCCCTGGGAGGACTCCATCTGGAACCCAGGCCCAAGGCCACACCGCTACTTACCACCCTCCCTGGGACCGGAGGCCAGGCCTCCATCTGAACGCTAGGGTTCTGACCACTGGCATCCTTCACCCTGGCAGTGTGGACACGTCGACAGAGGGGGATGGTCAGCCTGGTGGCCCCTGCTGAGGTTCATCGCTTCCCTCTGGCAGGTGTGCAGCCACCCCCTCTCTACTTGGAAGATGAGGAGACAGGCTCAGGGAGGGGCTGACTCTTGACCTGGCCGTCTCGGCGAGTGGGTGGCAGGCCCGGGATTGCAACGCAGGCCGCGGGCAGCCAGCCCGAGAGTGTGTCTACCACATGGGCTCCTGCACTGCACAAAGCACCAGCCCCGAGGAAGTCTGGGATGGCAGGCACCAGGCATCTGGGAGGCTCGGGGTCACGGACCGCCCCAGGGTCTGCTCCAACTGCTCCCCCAAGAGGTGGCCGATTGGGGTTGATGAGGGTGGCGGGCTTGGGAGGGTCTTGTGTCTGGAGGGTCGCTGTGGGGGTGATGCGGGACCACCATGCAAGAGTCTGCGTGTGTGTCTCTGTCTCTGTGTCTCTGTGTCTGACACTGTCTCTGTGTTTATCTATGCGTACTGTACGTCTCTGCTTATGTACCCGTGTGTCTGTCTCTCTTTTGTCTCAGTGTCTCCTACTGTCTCTTATCTCTGCTTCTGTTCTCTCTCTCTCTCTGCCTCTGTCTCTCCCTGAGTATCTGTATCTCTCTGACTCTGTCTCTCTGATATCTGTCTCTGTCTCTCTGACTCTCTTGTCTCTCTCTCTCTCTGGTGTCTCTGTCACTCTGTATTTCTGTCTCTCTCCCTTTGTCTCTCTGTATCTCTGTCCCTGTATCTCTCAGTGTCTCTCTGTCCCTGTCTCTCTCTATCTCTCTGTCTCTGTCTATCTCTGGTGTCTCCGTCACTCCATGTCTCTGTCTTTGTCTCTTTGTCTCTGTCTCTCTGGTGTCTCTGTCTTTGTTTCTCGGTCCCTGACTATCTCTGGTGTCTCTGTTAATCTCTGTCTCTCTCTGGTGTCTCTGTCACTCCATGTCTCTGTCTGCCTTGGGCGCTGGTGGGAAGAAAACCCTTCTCAGGGCAGGGACCGGAGGAGGGGACAGGCCTGCCCTGTCCTGGCACAGGGCTCCTTCCCAGGCCGGCTCTGGCGCCTGGGGGCTGGTGGGAAGAGGCAGTCAGCCCAGGAAGGCCAGGGCCTGGCAGGCAGGCCTTTCCCGGGACAGGCCCTCTGGCTCCCGCCCCCTGCAGCTGGCTGGCTTTCTTCCTTTACGCCTTTAGGATAAACTCCCTCTCCCTGGGTCTCCAGGGCCCTGAGCACTGGGGAGAAGGCCTGCCTCCCTCTCAAGGGCCCCCACTCTGCATGTCCTGGGGTCCTGTGGGGGGGGGGCTGGGAGGTGTCGAGGACTGGGCCCCACCCCTTGGTGCTGCCTCTGGCCTCCCTTGCCCTTCCTGGGACCCTCCCAGTCACTGTCCTCCCCCCTTGGTATCTGCACTTTTTGGCCCCCGTTTGGATGAGTTGCTGGGGAGCCCCTCCCCAGCTTTGAGTGTCAAGGTCATTGGCCAGACCCCAGACATCAGAGGCCCCCGGGCAAGGCTGGCCACGCCGGACTCCAGAGCCACCAGCCCGCCCAGAATAGCTATCTGTTCAAAAAGACAGAGCCCAGTGGGCCAAGCGTGGCTTTGGAGTTGGCCAATCTGAGTTCATGGCTGGGCTCCCCCGTGTCAGTGACTGCTTGTCTCCAAGTTCAAGGTCATCATTTCCCAGGAAGGCTGAGACCACAGACCCACAGATGTCTGCAGTAAACATCGACCCGCCGTTACCCAGCGACCACCCTGCCTGGCATAGGCCGTGCTGCCTGGAGCGTCTGCCCTTAGAGGAGAGGACAAGTACATGTTCTAGGCTTTCAGGGGTTCTTCATAGCCTGTTCTTCCAACGGGTACTTGTAAGAACCAGCATGTACTGATGAGCCGCTGTGCAGCCCGGACTCCTGAGATGCCATCGGGGCAGGCAGTTCCCATCCCAGAACCCATGCCCCCCAGAAAGCCCTCTCCATGCGCTCCTTAGGCCAGTATGGGGGGGTTACATGGCCCGGTGGGAAGAAAGGGGTCAGGCAGGGCCGGCTGCCTGGAGGAAGGGGCCCGTTAGGGGGCTGGAGGTAGCACAGGCTAGAACACACTTGAACTGTGGCTCCTGCCCGGCCCCCCTCCCTGCCTCCCATGGCTCAGAAGCTGTATGTAGCTCCCCAGCCTCGGCCGGCTGGCTGGCACTGGATGCCACACACCAGGGTCCCGGCAGCTGGGAGGGTGACAGCTGAGCTCTGCCCTGGGAACAGGTTCCAACACGTTCCCTTCCAGAGTAGAAGCAGATTCAGAGAGGAGGGAGGAGGGGGGCCGCGGAGGGGGGGGGCACCTGGGGTCCTAGTGACTTGGGCCCGCGTCTGGGCTTGCCCCGTGCATGCTGGCAAGACACTCGACACGTCCCTTCCCTCATCTGCAAAGGGCTGGATTGACCGCACAAGGTTGTTCCAAGAATAAAATAAAAGTATGTGATGCCAGGGCTGAAGAAAAGGATCAGCCCGTAGCACGTCGTGCAGTGAGCTTTGACACCGCAGCTCTGAGAGGTCTGGGCTTGTACACATGAGGACACCAAGGCTCGGAGAGCGTCCTCTCTGGGCCTGCGTCCTGGGTTTCAATATCCGTCAGGTAAAGGATGGGCACACCCAGGTCTAAAAAGCTTTTAGGCCAAACTCCAGGAACCCAGCGGAGAGAACTGCAGGTCAGGGCTGGAGCACGGGGACTTTCCAAAGTCCCTGGTCATTTTTAGCCTCACTCCTAGGGGACAAGCGACCCGCAATGTGTCCTCGGCCCGGCCCGCTCTCAGCGAGTTCTTTTTCTGGCTGTATGAACTCAGGCCGCGTGCGCAGCCCAAGTTAAACTCAAGAGGGCTAGACACGTGGCTTGGGTGGGGAGCCACAGCAGATGGCAGGCCACCTGTTGAAGGGGGACCCGCGAATCAGCGGCTCCCACCCAGCCACCCCTCTGCCGCCCGCTCCCCTCCCTCCTGCTGCCTCTGAGTCTGCCTCCCGCCTCCTCCCCCGACTCTCTGCATCCACCGTGGGGACTCCAGGCTTGGGACTCTCACAGAGAAGGGGACCCGTGGAGGCTGGGGGTGGGGAGGCAAGCGTTTCCTTAGAGCCTGTTCCTCCCCAGAGGCTGAGTGGACTAAGGCAAGGGGGCTTCATTCAGCCCTCAGAGAAGACCCCGAGCAGGGTCTGCCTCTGGCATCTCCCTGTCACTCCCCGCCCCCCCGCCGAGGGGTCATCTCACCAAGTCTTTGGGCATTTAAAGATCTGAAGCTCCTAGTCATAATAATAATGGGGCGCCTGGGTGGCTCAGTCCTTAAGCGTCTGCCTTCGGCTCAGGTCATGATCCCAGGGTCCTGGATCGAGCCCCGCATCGGGCTCCCTGCTCAGCGGGAAGCCTCCTCCCCCCCCCCCCCCCCCGGCTTGTGTTCCCTCTCTGGCTGTCTTTCTCTCTGTCAAATAAGTAAAAACCTTTAAAAAATAATAATAATAAAAATCCTGAAGCAATATGTATGCATGGTTCTCAGGAGGAACGTTTGAAAATCCGGAACACCTATAAACAGAAAGGGGAAAATCACCTGAAGTCCTGCCTGGCAGGGAGACCCAGTGTCGTTGTTCCCGCTGTTTGCCCGCGGACACATATCGAAGGTTCTCTGACCTTCTGCTTTCACGATATAGGACTGATCTCCTACGTCAACGCTGGCATGGTCTTTTCCGTAGCATCATTTGGATGCCTGCATCTTTATACAGGGCTCCATCCCTTAGCTGAAACTCCAAAATCGCAAAGGCTCAAAAATCCAAGTTTGTGTGGAACTCATTTGGTCCCAGAAATCTGCCCTGAGCTGACACGACGAGGCTATTTATAGCCTCCATTCCCCGCCTCAGCATGAAGATTTGTTGATTTTGCTGTAGAAATAACAACGAGCGTGGCTAGAAGGGCTGCGTCAGACCCCACGGAGGGGTACGGTAATACTGTGCCTAGTATGGCCCTTGCTATTTCTCAAAGTCTCAGAATTCTGAATTCTGGAACTCCTCTGGTGTCACGGGGATGTGCTAGATTTTAGCGGAGCGGATGCATCGGGAGCTTACGTTTGCTGGCTGTGCACTCTCTGCTGGTCTTTTGTATTTCGTACTCACGTCAACACCAAGAGCGAGAGAGACAGAGAGAGGGCACTGTATCCTGTTAGCAGGTGGAAACGTGAGGCTCAGGGGGCTGGGATTGAACCCAGATCCTTGGCTGCCGAGTTCAAGCGCCTACTGCCTCCCTGCCTCCCTCCCTGCTCTTTCCTGATACAACTTGAGACACCACCGAGATCAGTGTTTTTCGACTGTGATCCATGCCCCCTGGATACTCGTTAGAACAGTGCAGATCTCCAGGTCCCGCTCCAGCTCCTGACCCAGGCATCAGCTTGCCAAGCAGGCTTGTGGAGATTCTGGGGCCCATCGAGTTTGAGACCGTCTACCCTGGGCCCCGGAGACTTGAGGTCGAGGGAAATGCTGTCCAACTCCTATTATTTAGACAACTGTAACGTGGGCTCAGGGACTCCAGGGTCTCCGTTTTTGTCTCAGTTTTTGCCTCTACACCCTGCTGCCAGAGGCATGTCAGCCCTGCCAATTCGGGAGCCCTGCATCTCTGCAGCAGCCCAGGGACGACCCGCCACACCCTGTTGGCCTCGAAGTCATGGCCTGGAATGGGCTCTCCAAACCCAAGTCATAATTTTGGTTAACACAAGGGAATTGCAGCTCAGTTCAGAAACTACCTTCCCTGCCTGCTACCCTCTCAGAGCCTGACCTTGCATGTTTCAGGGACACAGAACAAAGTTCCCACATGAGCACTGCCTTGCCCCCTCCCTATGCTTCTCCTCAAAAGACTAGCTGTATCTTTTATCTTAATTCAGCCTGTCCATCTGCCCATCCTGCTTTCCTTTGTTTTCTAGGAGTAAATTCTTCCTTCCTCCCACTATCAACTCATCTATCCATCATCCTTCCTCTCTCCTTCCATCCATCCATCTGCTAGCCAGTCAGCCTCCTGTTCTTTGCATTATTCCTCTTCTTTCTTTCCTTCCTTCATCCATCCATCTATCCACCCACCCATGCACCCATCCATTCATTCAACCTGGCATCCAGTAGGTGCTCAATAAATTGTAGTTGAATGAATGATAAGTTTCTCCAAGCAATCTATCTAGAACCTTCGGGGGGGGGGGGTGGAGATTCACCTAGAATAAGTAATTCTGACTGAATGAGTGGCTCACACCTCTCCTCGTTCATTCATTCTTCAGCAGATGCTTATTGAGTGCCCCCTGAGTGCTGGGCACTAGGCTAGGTTCTGGAGCTGGAGATACAGTGTTGAGCACAAACAGATGTCTGGCCCTTACCCTCATGGAACTTGCAAATTTGGGGGGAGACAGCTGTTAATCAAATAACCACGCTCATGAATTCATAATTGCAAACAGCAGTAAGTGCCCAGAAGGAAAAGAAATCACCCAGCATATCCCAGCGGTTCCTGAGCCAGGCCTGGGGACCAGTGAGGGTGCCAGGGAGGTCTAGACCCTCCCTCAGGAGCCCAAAGATGAACCATGTGCCACGAGGACATCTGCCTCAGGTGGCTCAAGAGAGGGAATTAAATAAAGGAACCTAGTTACAGAAGTGATAACACAGTTGCAGGAACAACAGGACATTAGGAGCTGCGGAAAGCTGCTGACAAACCCCCCACCCAGGCCGGAGGGACAAAGAGGAGTGTTACTAGAGCTGTTGCTGGGGCCATTTCTGGAGACACTGCCTGAAGCAGAGAGGAGAGACAGAAAGGGGAGAGAGTAGAAAAGAGGAAAAAGGAAGAAATACCCTGGCTTCTCCCTCTGCCCGCCCTTCCATCTCCCTCTGTGCTTCTATTGGCTGAACCTAGGGGGTGGTCACAAGGCAAGGGACACTGGGACAAGGAGTCTGCAGGGCCTGCCTGCAGAGCGGAAGGGTGAGGAATGGCTTATGTCTGGCACAGGCAGGAATTAATGGCTACAGTGGGGAGGGAAGCAAGTTCCAGGCTACTAAGAAGCACGTGCAAAGGCCCTGTGAAGCAAACTGCATGGTGCCTCTTAGAAAGGCCAAAGCACCCGGAGGGCAGAAGGGGCCAAGTGGAGTCCTGGGGGTTCCCGGAGACGTGGCCAGGGCACAGCCAACAGGGGGTTTGATCTTTTCCCCCTGGAGAGCTATGAAACCTGAGGAGGATTTTAAGTAGGAGGGAGGCCACAAGATTTGCACTTTTAAAAAGACTACGTGAGCTCCTATGTGGAGAGCAGATGTGAGGCGCCCTCAGCGGGGGAAGCAGGCAGGAGGCCACTATCCGCCCCACCTATCCCCCTGCCACGGCTCACACTCCAAGCCAGGGGCCCTCAGACTCCTCCCCACCCTCTGGCCTCACACACCCACAGTAGCCGGAAAGCTCCAGCTTCTCATATGATGTGTCTGCTTCTTTGATCATGCACTTGCCGTCCTTTGAGATCTATGCCCCCGGAAGGGGCCTCCCACTCAGCCTGCCTCGTCTGTCCCCTCACCCTCCACGAAGCCCCCCCAGCTGCCTGCAGCCTGGGCTGGGGTGCCAGCCACCACGGCACCTGTTCATGGCTCCTCTCCCTTCTCCAGGGGATCGGCTTTCAGGTCTGATAAATATTAATGGCCGTGCAGGGTCCCGGGTGGCCCCGCCGGGAGATAGTCTTTCTGGAAGGCACGGCAGGGTGCCCAGCCAGAGTTGCAATGGGATACCCCGACCTCCTGCTGGCTCCCTCACCCCACAGCCGTCGGGGGGCGAGCCTGGTGCCCCAGGAGACCACCCAGAGTGTCAGACCTGCTCTGTCTGCTTCCCTTCTAAAGGCCGAAACTGGGCATCCCGGGAGCTAAGCCTTGGGGTCCTGAGGAAGACATGGAGTCAGGAAGACATACTTGAACCACAGGACGAGGGCATCTTGTCCTCAAAGCCAGAAACCCCCATCTCCCGAAGGAGTGGAAGCGTGATCAGCTGGGAGTTCCCCTCACAACTCTGTGTGCCCGGGACCTGGGACAAGCCGGGGCTGCCCTGGGGCCTTGGCCCCTCCACCTGTGAAATAAAGGGGATGGGCTGGAGAAGGTCCGAAGTCTCAACTTTCCAAAAACACACTCTAGAAGGCATCCACTTCTTCAAGGCAGGAGCCGTTTCAGGGAGCCGTGTCTGGGGTGGAATAGATGCCCCATGGGGAGGGGGGGCATTTGTGTCATCAGTGGGGTCCCCATTGCCCCATGGCGATGCGGGGCGGCAGGCCTGGTTATTCCCCACACGCAAGTGCGCTCAGGAAATACGGCTCAGGGGTTCAGCCACCTGCGCAGGGCCAGGCGGCGAGGACATTTCCATCCAGACATTGAAATCCGATGGCAACATAGGGCAGTGCTCAAGCATGCGGGCTCCGGAGCCAGCCAGCCCGGGTTCGAACTTCAGCTCCGTCCCTTGGAAGCTGTGTGATCTTGGGCAAGTAGCTTAGCCTCTCTGTGCCTCATGCTTCTCATCTATGAAGTGGAAATGACACTTGTGTCCCTACCTCATGGAGTCAATTGAAAGGATTTAATGGGATGACGGACACAGATTTAGAACGGAGGGTGGCTGGTTTAGGATCTGAGATCTCCTCACCCCAGGCGTGTGCAGGTCGTGCGTGCACCATCCCGCAGTCTGTAGGCTTGGACCCTGCACAGTGTCGAACCCAGCCCTCCCCACCCCCACCCCGGAAATATGCTTTGAATCCAGGAGGGAGTGGAGTCAGGACTCAAAGTGGGAACTAGGGACTGTAAGTCACTGTTCCTGGTGAGCGCCATCCTCTAGACAGCTGGAATGTTCTAAATCATTCTAAGACCTGGGCAGATTGGAATTTTAAAATGTGTTTCCCCTTTTAGAGCAAGCCATGCCTAAGTATTTCTGGCCTGTGAAAGGAATACAGTTTCAGAGCCAGGGCAGAGAAACCACGCGTGCTCGCACAACCCAAGGAAAACACCCGCCACCGGGCCCTTTTCCTCTGCGGCCCGTGTGGGCTTCACGGGGGCTGCTGGGCAGGGAGGGGGGCCGTGCAGGGAGACGGCACCCGGGGCCGGGCTGGCGAGCGGGCGGCTGAGAGCAGGGGCCGGGAACCAGGGAGCCCTGTGTATTCTATGAGCCCCCACAAACGTGGTTTGCAATGTCTCAGTACCTATGGACGCCGACCCTACACCTACACTGCACCTACCTGAGGATCAGCAATTCCACTCCTTGACTCTGCCCAACAGAGAGACACATTCTGTGTTTCCAACAAAAGATGCGGACTAGAATGTTCAGAGAACACTATTCGCGTCAGCCTGAAATAGGACCTACCCCAAACTCATCAATACTGGACTGGATGAGTAAGTTATAGCATAGTCACCAGTGGAATACTATGTAGCAAAAGGAAAGAAGAAGGAGGAGGAGGAAGAAGAAGAAGGAAGAAGGAAGGAGAAGAAGAAGAAGGAGAATCGAGTATTCCTACGGGGAAAAACAGGGCAGAACTTCACAGACGTAACATAGAGCCAAGAGCCAGACTCAAAGAGGATATATGACATACTTCTATTTATATAAAGTACAAAGACAGCATGTACTGACATACACCACCACATGGGTGAACCCTGAAAACCTGAGGCTGAGAGAAAGAAGCCAGGCACAAAGGACCCCGTAGTCTCTCAGTCCATTTCCACAAAACATTCAGAACCGGCAAAATCCACAGAGACCCAGCAGACAAGGGGTTGCCAGGGGTTGGGGACGGGAGGTGGGAGGTGATAGATAAAGGGCCCTGAGTTCCCTTTGGGGGTGGTGATTTTCACCTGCAGATACACTAGAAGACACTGCATGTCCACCCCTGAATTGGTAGATTGTGTGGCACGTGAAGGACCTCGCAACAAAGCTGCTGAAAAGAAAAACACCAGTTTGGTGTTAGAAGCCGGGGCACCCGGAGCCCTGGCTGGAAGGCGTTACCCTTGGTGGGGGGGGGGGCAGTGCCCAGAAGGGACCCCAGAAGGGGGACTTCTGGAAGGCTGGACATGCTTATTTCTGGGTGCCAGTAACACAGATGTGCTCAATTTGTGAAAGTCCCACAGGCTGTCCCCACACGGGGAGGCACACTTTTCAGCATGGGGGTCACATGTCAGGGAGAGGTTTTGAAAAACAACACCCCAGTTTAGTACTAGACGCATGCTTCAGTCCCATTTTTTCGTCCCCATCATGAGTCCGGCACCAAGCAATGGCAGAAGTGAAAGACCAGGGCGGGCGGGCTGGCCGGCAGGCTTGGAATACCCTTCAGTGACTCAGAGAAGAGCTGGAAAGGATCCGTTGCTGCTGGCTGCCAGCCCCCGCCCCCCGTTAGCCAGTGCCGGGGACCTGCCGCAGCCCCCCGACTGTTCCAGGGCCTGAGGGTGAGGGAGCTGGGGCGGGGCCCCTGGCGGAGCCAGAGGCAGGACTCAAAGGCGTCCAGCAAGCCCTGGCCAGTAGCCCCCCTGGCAGGACCCCGCGAGGGACAAGGGTGCCTTTATTGCAGAAGCTGGCTGGCAGGCCAGGAGCTGAGTACACAGCAGGCTGGATTAGACCAGGACAGACGGCCTGGTTTTGAATCCAGCTCTGCCACTTCCCAGCTCTGTGACCTTGGGGACGCGCGGTCCCAGTTCCTGAGTGTCCGTAAAATCGGGTTACAAGAGTGCCTGTCTTCTAGGCGGTCATGGAATCTAAACGAGATCGGGCCGTCAGCTCTGAACAGAGCACCGGGCGTTTCGTTTCAGCATCCAGCAAACTTTAGCTTGCTACCATTGCACGCCGGAGGACGCGAGCTGGGTCGTCTATTGAGTGCCTACTGCATGCCGGGTACCCTTAAGGCAGCTACCCTCTACTTTGGTTTCCACCACCCCCCTTCCTCCCCACAACGCCCTGCGTTCTCAGGAAACCTCCCTGGCTTCAAAGCCTGGCAGCTAAGCGCGTAAATGATTGCTGTGATTTCGTGCCGCAGATCAGGGTCTGTTGAGAAACCAGCAGCCAGGGAGCCTTTGAGTTCACTCAAGATTTATGTGGAATGTTTGTCCCCTCATCCCCAGTGGCAGGTCCACCCTGGCGATCATTCATCAGAGGGGTTTTACGAGGCCCCTGAAGTTGCTGGCAGTAGCCTCGGGTTTCGAGGCGGAGGAGGTCGAGGGAATGGTGTCACCCGGAGGGGAGACTGTGCTGTTTGCGTCTAGGTTCTTTTTCCAGGTTCATGGGAGCCAGGCAAGGTTTGAGGGGCACCTGATTCAGCTCTTAGGGTCTGTACCTCACGCTCTGATCCTTAAATGTGTAATGCAAGCACTGTTTTGTTTTTAATGAAGCACTTTGCAGCGCACAGAATGCTTCTGCATCAGGGTCTCAGGCCCCCGAGATGGAAAGCGTGCCCTCCTCCCACGTCCACTCTCCTGTATGAGAAAAAGAAGGGATGCTTAGACAAGGTCACCAAACACGCTGTGCATTTTTCATGTTTACACTGAACAGATTAGCCCAGTTTACACATAGAAAATGCAAGGAAATTTCATCAACCTTGGCAGCTGGGAGCTTTTCCCAGTCTCAGGAGCTGTGCCTTTTGGCCTTGGTTTCCCTGTCTCTCGAATGGAGCCGATGATTCCTGCTTTGCCCCCCTGGATTGCTCTGTCATGCGAGCTAACGGGTGTGAAACGGCTCATAAGCCCGAGGCCCCCATAAATCCCAGGGATTTTTTTTTATTGTTAACGGTTGCATTCCTTCCCTCTGAGAAGGAGGACATATTTTTGCCGGTGGCCTGCCATGTTTAAAGCTCTTTCTGAGGATGGCAGAGAAGTGCTTGCTTCGTTCTTAGGGAAAAAAGAAAAGAAAGAAAGAAAAAAAAAATAGGGCAGTCAAATGATAAATTTTGTTTTTCTGGTCCCCGGCGAGCCAGAGGCCAAACACACAGCACCCGCAGCCTCTGCAAGAGGGAGGACAGACCAGCCTGCAGAGGCAAACGGTCCGGGAAGGGGAGCTCGAGGCACACGTGCAGTTTCGAGGGAGGAGGGACAGAGCAAAAACCCAGTAGGAAGGGAGGAGGCCAAGGGCACCAGGATGGACTTGGCCTCCATCGCTGGCCCTTGGAGGGGGAGCAGGAGACTGGAAGCCGGCCGGAGTGCCTGGGCAATTCTGGAACTTGGAAGGCCCGGTGAGGTGTTGGCATCCCAAGTTCAAGCACAGATTGAGCCCCAACCACATCCCTGGCCTTGTGACACCGTGGGACAGCACCGGGGAAGCCAGCCGGGCTCTGCCCCAGGGGGAGAGACAGGTCCAGAGGCAGATGCACAAAATAACGTGTGATAAGTGCTCAGAGCCTGGAAACCAGCCTCCCCAGCAGGGTGAGGGCAGATTCCTGCGGTTTCTGGGCCAAGACAACCCCACAGGAAGCTGCGGATCTGAGATGTGCCCAGATGTTCTATGCTGACAGCCTTCTGGTCTCCTGCAGAACCGAGGTGGGGCGCTTTCTCACCGTCCGTCCGTCCGTCTGCAGCACCGTGTCTGTCCCTGAGCACCTGTCATTGCTTGCAAGCCCCCCACTCCCAACCCGAGGAAGGAAGATGGGGAGAGCAGGCGGGGGTGCTGGGGGGAAACCGGCACCCTCTCTCCAGCTGCAGGGGGCCCTGTGCTCAGAGCGCTCAGAGCGGATGCAGGGAGATGGCTCTGCAGCGGTGGGGAGGCGCGCTCCCCCAGTGAAGTTAATACAATCGAGCCTCATCGTCTTGCCCATGTGTTGTCTGTTCTGTGTCTACCCAGGACCCTGTCAGGGGCTCGGAATACGTGTGAGGAGCGGGAGGCCGAGGTGCCCTAACGCACGGGCATCTCATGCCCCGGGGCCACCCAGGGCGTTACAGGGACACACTGCCTGGGTTCCAGCTCAGATCTACCTAGCTGCACCACTTGGGGCCTTTATGTCCCTGCCGGGTGCCCCTGCCTCCTCACCTGTCAACTGGGGTATATGAGAACCTCCCTCACAGGCTTGTTGCAAAAACCGGGTGAGTTGCCATCTGTAAGGCACAGGTCCCTGCGTGTGATTAACATTCAACCAATGGGCACAAACACTCCCTATTATTTCTGGGTCCAGAGCATGTGCTTCACGTGGACGGTCTCAGCTCATCCTCCTCCCAGCCCTATGGGATGGGTCATTTTGTTATCCCTGCTTGGCAGATAGAGAAACCGAGGCTCAGAGAGGTTAAGGAGCAGACCGCGGCCACACAGCTAGTAAATGTCACGTGGTGCCGGCAGCCCCACCCCCGTGGCCCCCACCCGCAGAAGACCAACCAGCATCACCTGCCTTCTTCTGGCTCTGATCTGTGATCACTTGCTTCCTGGTCCCATATGCACACACACGTGTACACATCAGGACACGCAGACACACACTAACAGCTGCATACACACGTGCACATACTCAGGAAGCTCTGCTGAAAGACGGGCTTAGTCAAGAAAACTCCGCCTCCCTCATCTTGTCCCATTGACCCCTGTGGCCCTCCTCCCTCACACAGTGCCCCACATTGAAGTACAAACAGGCAGTACCAGAACCTCATCAACCACTGGGTAGAGTCAACACACACACACACACACACACACACCCGTCACCTACCCTGTACCCAGGGCCTCAACTGGCACAGAAACATCTGGTGAGGATCACCAACCCATTGTACAGAACAGGAAACTGAGGCGTAAGGAGCTAAGAGGTTTGCCCAAGACTCCCACAGATAGGGATGGGGCAGGATGGGGACCCAAATGCACGGGACCCAGGCCCTGACATGGGCCCTGGATATACACAGTGAGTGAAACAGACCTGGTTCCTGCCGGGGGCGGGAGTCCCCAGGCTTCTCGAACAGCTGACAGAAAAATAAATAAAATCAATGGCAAATTCCTAAGCCGACGAGCTGAGTCAGAGAATGGTGAGGGGGACCCATCTGAGGTAGAGAAGTCAGGGAAACCTTTCGGGGAGGGCACTGCAGCTGAGACCCTGGAGGTGGACAGGAGTCGGTGTGCAGAGAGTCTGCAGAGGCATTTGAGGTGGGAGTAAGGATGGGCCAGGCCTCCAGGGGTTCACGTCAAACTCCCCAGCCCGGGACCTGCATTTCCTAAGCCGGCCTTGTTTTACCAGCAACCTCTTGTCTGTATGGGGCTTGAGGTTTGTGCTAGGGCACCATGAACAGACCCCAGCCCTTTAAGTTTCCTGATCAGGCCCCTCCTGCCACCAGATATGAAAAATGCCAGAAGCCGAGGAGCCCCCCACCCACACCCCAGCATTCCTTCCGGACAGTTTTGCTGACATAACTTTTTTTCTGGGCCTGGATAAGGACCTGCAGTACTGAATTTCTGGTGGTGGTGGTGATGATGATGATGATTTTTTTTAAGTCCTAGACTGTGAGCCCTGGAATATGCCCCAAGGGTTCCCAAGAGGTGGTCCTTTTCTCTTGTTCCATTTATTTATAATGCATGGTCCTCCTCCGTGCCCAGGGGAAGCCGAGTTTTATTTACATATCAATGCCCCAGAGGGCAGAGGGGCCCACCTGGCACCTTTGTCCCCAGGCTCACTCTGGGTTCCAGTTGGCAGGCTGGGATAGCTGTCAACTGCTCAGAAGTCAGAGACTCACGGACTTTAGAAGCTGGAAGAGGTGTCCTTTCACAGATGGGAAATGGAGGCCCAGAGAGGCCTGGATTTGCACAAGGCCTCCCAGCCTGAGCCATAGCAGTGGGGAGGACTGAGGGGTCCTGGCCATGTCCCCTGCCATGGACAGTTTTCATCAGCAGATGGGTGACATGGACCAGATGTCTGCCTAGTGAGGGGCTTAAGAGCAGGGGCTTTTGGAGCTGAATCCCAGCCCACCAAGCTTGAAAAGTAATTTGACCCTCAGTGGCTCTTCTTTCTCATCTGTAAAATGGGCTGATCACAGCACTTAACCCAGAATTAAGGAGCAGGAACTGAGCTGATGTATATAAAGTGCTTAGACTAGCACCTGGCACAGTTCATCCCCTGCCAGAGCTCCTATTTATTAAGAGGAAGAAAGGCCCAGAGTTGTTGAGTCACTTGCTCTGGAACACACAGCCCCGAGATACACGGGACCCTTCCTGTGCTGCTGGTGAGGGCTCGGTAGCCCCCAGACAGCGGTGGGGAAAGGCGTGGCAAGTTGAGGACCCCTGTCCCCCTAATGGTGCCTTCACTAACGTGTTCCAGGAGGCAGGGCACAGCTCCTCTTCCGTCTGTCTCCAAAATTAGCACGCTGGGCCTTGAAAGGTGCCCCAATCCGGGGCTGCGCAAGGCCGTAAATGACCCCCATTTGGTCCCTCCTTTCAAACGAGGAGGGGGGCCGGGGCGCCCCGAGCCGAGTCGGCAGGGCGCTGCCCCTCCCGAGAGTCCCTCCAGGGCTCCTCGGTCTCTCTCGGGCGCCGGCCGCGTCCTCACCAGGCTCCCGCCCACGCCCACCCCACCCCCACCCCCACCCCGCGTCCTGCTTGCCCTTTACTTAAAGAGCAGCTCCAGCTGCTGATGGGTTTCCGCGGGTCCCCGAGGAGACCCTTCGGACGGCCCGAGCCGGGCGCGCTGGAGAGAGCCCCTAACTGGGGCCCTGAATCACCGCGCGCGGCTCTCGGCTGGACGCAAAGCAGATAGGAGCCGGCGAGCCATTGTGCGCGGTTCGGGCCGCGGGGGAGGGAGGGCCGAGGGGGCGGGGCGCCGGGCGCCGGGCGGGAGCGCGAGGGAGGGATTCCCCGCCCGCCGCGCGCCCGCCCTCCGCCCCCTCCCCGCCTCCCTGCGCGCCGCCCGCCGCCCCGCCCCCCTCCTCCCCAATTAAATGACCCCACGCTTTGGCAGGCGCCGGAGCTCGCACATGCGGCCGCCGCTGCGGCCGCCCGGGGCCCGCCGCCGCCGCCGCCGCCGCCGCCGCGTTCCGGGCGCGCTCGCCGCGGCGCCGCCGGGGCCTCGGCGGGCCGGGGGGGCGCCCCTGCGAGCGGCCGTGCGCCCGCGCCCGCGCCGGCCGCCCGCCGCCAAACTTCGCGGCGCGCTCATGCCCCACGTTGGGCGCGGCGGCGGCGGCGGCGGGCGCTGAGGGCGGCCCCGGGCCCCGGGGCGCGGGGCCGGGCGGACGCGGCGCGGCCATGAGCGGGCGGCCGGCGCCGCTCTCCCGCAAGCAGCGGCTCATGGCAGCCGTGGGCGAGCGGGCGGCGGGCGGCGGCGGCGGCGGCGGCGGCGCGCCGCTCTCCTGCTTCATCTGCGGCGGCGGCATCGGCCGCGGCAAGGAGCTGAAGCTGCAGGTGAAGCAGCCGGCGGCGGCGGCGGCGGGCGCGGGGGCGGCGGCGCAGCCCTTCTTCCCGTTCCTGCAGCAGCAGGAGCCGGCGCCCGGCGCGCGCGAGCTGTGCGCGGCCGACGGCTGCGTGCTGGTGTGCGCCGTGTGCCGCTGCTTCCTGGGCGAGCAGTGGGCCGCGTTCGAGCGCGCCCGCACGCCGGTGGACAAGCGCATGTACTGGCTCAAGCGGCCGCACCAGTGCGACGCGGGCGCGGGCGGGCGCCGTGGGGCCGCCGGGGCCCCCCGCGAGTGGAACGCCGCCTACGCGCTGGGCGGCGCCGCGGGCGACGAGACGCGGGACTCGGAGCCGTCGGAGCTGTCGGACACCGACCCCCCGTCCGAGACGGAGCCGGCCGCGCGCGACGCCGCCAGCCCCCGCCCGGGGCCCGGGCCTCGCGGGGCGCGCTGCCAGGAGTGGGGGCCGGCGCCGCGACCCCCTCCGGGGCAGGGCGACGTGGAGGAGGAGGAGGGGGCGCGCTCGAGGCAGCGCGGGGACGGGGAGCCCAGGACCGGCGTGAGGCGCAGGCGGAAGGCCGCCGGGAGGCACTGGGTCCCCGAGGCCCGGGCCAGCGTCCTGAGGGGCATTCAGGACCCTTGGCAAGGCCCTGCCGGGCACGCGGCCCCCGCGGAGGGCATGGAAGGAGTCCCTTCGGGCGGGACGGCCAAGACTCCCGAGAGCAGGCCGCCGGCGGAGCCCCGCGGGAGCTACTGCCTGTCCGAGGACAGTGACATCAACATCACCAGCGAGGAGGAGGACCGCAAGGAGCAGCCTCTCCCTGGCCTCAAAGAGAAGGAGAGCGCCGGCGGCGTCCCCTGGGCTTCCCTGGAGAGCAGGGCTGCGCCACCAGAGGGCCTTTGCTGCTACATTTGTGGGTCGGCTCTGGCGCCGGCCTCGCAGCACCAGATCCACGTGCAGAAGCAGGAAAAGCTGGCCCAGGCTCCCTTCTTCCCCTTCTTGTGGCTGCACAGCCCCCCTGCGGGGGCCCAGCCCATCGGCGAGGGTGGCAGCACCCTGGTGTGCCCCTGCTGCTTCTCCTCGCTCATGCAGCAGTGGCAGAACTTCGAGCTGGCCAGCGTGCCCGTCCTGCAGCGGCTCTACGTGGTGCCCCTGAACAGCCACGCGCCCGGCATGGCCTCCAAGGGCCGGAGGCTCCCCAGGGAAGACGGCCCGCTTGCTGGGGCCCTGCCGGAGGCCTGCTACCTCTGCGGGGAGGACTGTACCCAGGATGCCCGGGCAGTGGCCTCCAGGACCCTCAACGGCAGTGCCAGAGGCTCCATGCATTTCCCCTTCCTCAGCCTCTTGCCCTGTCCCCCCAATGCCCGGGGCCCCAACAAGCGCTGTGAGGTCCGAAGCTGCCCCAAGTGCTTCAGCGTCCTGGAGGACGTCTGGGCCCTGTACCGGGCCTGCCAGAACGAGGAGCTTATCACCTCCGTGCAGGGGTTCCTGGGCAGGTACCACCAGGCTTTCTCGGCTTCAGACCCCGCTCTCTCCGAGCCGCCCGCCCCGACCCGGGGCAGCCCGGCGTCCGTCTGCTACATCTGCGGGGCTGAGCTGGGCCCTGGGAAGGAGTTCCAGCTCAACGTGAACCCCTCCAGCCGCCTGGGCGAGAAGGAGCCCTTCTTCCCGTTCCTCACCGTTTACCAGCCCGCCCCGCGTGCCAGGCCTGCTGACTCCACCGGCCTGGTGGCCACCTGCGTCCTGTGCTACCACGACCTGCTGGGCCAGTGGCTGCAACACGAGGCCCGCAACGCCCACCACACCGTCAGCCCCTGGTCGCGGCAGTACGAAGTGGAGACGTTCGTGTGCTTTTTTTGCCAGCAGGAGAAAAAGCGGTGTCTGGGGCTGAAGGCCGTGCGGGTGGCCCGGCTGCCCTTGTTCCTCTATACCCTCCGAGCCAGCCACAGCCTGCTGGTGGACGATGGGCGGCAGCTGATCATCGGCGCCTGCGTGGAGTGCGGGACCCTGGTGTGTGCTGGCCCAGGGCTCGCCCGCCAGGGGCCCGTGGGGTGGAGCTCCCCAGTGGCAGCGGCAATGAAGGTAAGTGGCTGTTTTCCCTTCAGCCTCTGTGATTTCAAGCAGGGAAGGAAGACCTGTTATTTTCTGTTCCTCTGTGCTGGGAGGAGGGCGTGCTGATTCTGTGTGGTCCGTTCCAGTAGGAGGTGCCCTCCCGGGGGTCCCCGGGCTGGCGCGTGGGGAGTGCGAGGGCCTGGCTGAGCCAGGAGGCACGTAGAGTTGGGGGGTTGCGGGGAGTGGTCTGTGGAAGAATAGGGCACTGCTGAAAACAGCAGGCTCGGGCCTGAACTTGAGTGTTTGCAGCCGAGTCCGTCAAACAGAGGAAGTTCGGGGCATGTCTGTCATCCGCCTGATAACATTAGTAATTAGTCCAGCCGCGCAGGTCACCGGGAGGTCCCTGTGCTCACCCGGTTGGAAATGCAGCAGAGGTGGTGATTCCTCTCCACTCTCGAGTGCTGGCCCCACTTAGCTCCGGCAGCTTTCCCCCCAAGTTCACGCTTTTCCTTTGAGACTCTCCAGTTGCTTCACAGCAGATGGAAACAGATTTTCAGACGTGGGGGTTTGGGACCCCGGGGGACAGTGGCCTAAACAGACTTTTCCCCTGGTGGGAAGAGAGTCTTTCTTCTCTGCAAGTCAGCTGTGCAGGAGGAAGGCGGAGGGGGTCGGGGGGGGCTGGCGTTCGCCCCCTTTATAAGGCGCCTGCCTTCACGCTCCCTGCCCGGGAGGAGCCACACTGGGGCTCAGTTCATTTTGGATCTGGCTTTGTAAAGGCCAGAGCCGGGCCTGCCCTCAGTGGATCTGGGGAAGTAGGTGTTGGTGAGTTGTGATCACCCTGATGATCCTAATCTCCGCTATAGACCCTCAGAATGGTTTGTTTTAATCAGATGCCTGTAGTGGGAGCCACTGGTGAGGGGCCAGCAGACGGCTCTGTGGATGGGGAAGAGTGTCTCTGACTTGTTCAGGGATGATCGTTCCATGCGTTTGAGAGGCTCCTGGTCATGCCTCCCCCTTGTATGTGCGTGTGCACCCGTGCGGAGATTCCTGGGTCATGCGTTCGTTCACGTGGTTGCACCTGTGAAGTGGACACATCCTCCCACTTCCCTCCAGTGGTTGCCCTGGGCCTTCACACTCTGCCCAGGCTTCCTTCTCTGCCAGTGTCCCTTTCGGACCACAGAGATGTAACTGGGGCCTTTGGTGGGCCCCTCATTCTAAATGGACGCACTGTATCGCTCCCCACCGTGGTGCTGGACTTCTCATTGGCAGCCTGTGGCCGTCCAGCCTGTGGGTCTGTTCCTGGGTATCTGAAGAAGTGATGTTTCCGGAAGTGCCAGCCGGAGCTGGGAGGTGAGCCTGGCTTTGGAGCAGGATAGACCTGGCTTCCAATCCTGCCCTGTCTCTTGGCCACTGAGCACCTGAGTGGATGTGTCTCACCCTCCCTGTGCTTGTCTCCTGGGCTGTGGAGTGGAGATCGGGATCGCCTGCCCCTGGAGGGCCAAGTATGCAAACAGATTGGGCATCCAGCTGCCCCCAGAAAGTCAAGTGCCTGCCATACGGTGGGACCCTCCCATCTACCCGACGTGTTGGGCAGGGTTGTCTGGGATATGGGTCAGTCCTCTGCGTGGCTCTCGGTCTGCAGGATGGTCGTGGGTCTCGGGCTTGGGGATGGGGGCGCACGGAGTCATCAGAGCGCTTCCTCTGAGGTTTGCCAGAGTGCTTTTCTGCAGAACATCCACTCTGGGGTGAGTTTTCCTGTGTTGATTTGCTCACTCATCAGGAGTTGATGAGATGCCAAGTGTGGGCCTCCCGGGTAGGAACTGCAGGAAACGGTCCAGCTGGGAAGGTGGCCGCGGAGGGTAGCCCCATGGGGATGAAAACGCAAGCTGGTGTCTGCCCAGAAGGGGTCAGCATGAGTTTGGGAAGGCTGATTGGCTTTCTTGCTTTTGCACCGTTTCTAAAGCAAGTTATTTCGTTTGCTCTTGTGAGGCCTTATTACTCCCATTGTGCGTATGAGTACAATTGAGGCTCAGAGAAGTCAGATGGCGTCGGCAACTGTCACGCAGCCAGTAGAGGAGGCTGGGGTGGGTCTTCAACCTGGGTCTTCCCATCCCTGAGCCCCACTCCGTCCACCCCCTGGCAGAGGTGTAGCCTTGGAAGATGGGTGGGATGCGGTGGAGGGGGGGCTCGGGGGCGGGGTCCAGCAGAATAGGCACGGGAGAGCCTGTGGGGATGAGGGGGAATGAGGTTGCAGTGAACTCCAGGCCTGGGAGTCAGGCACAGGGGAGAGATAAAAAGTCCTTGAAAGAAGGCTTGGAACGCACCGAACGCGCCGGGAAGAGATCCACCCAGGGCTGGGCCGTGGCAGCAATCCAGGTGGGTGGTGAGGCCAGCGGCCTGGGGGGGTGGGTGTGGGGGGGCGGGCAGCATTGCGGCTCCCAGGCTCCCACAGCCAGAGGGTGGGAGAAGCATCTACTCCTGCCTAGAGGAGAGCCTGACTGGTCATCAGTAGAAAGCCGGAAATGCAGCCTCCTGCCCTTCCTTCCTCCCGCCCATTCATTTAACAAATGTGATGGAGCACCTACTCTGAGCCAGGCACTGTTCCAGACGCTGGGGATCTGGTGGCAAGTGCCGCGCCTTCAGTGTCAGGGGGAGGGGTGCGGTGGTGGAGAACCGTAAACAGAGCAGGACCGGCCCCCGGCGCCAGGGTGGGCATGAGGGGCGAGCGCTGGCCTCGCGGCTGGGGACAAAGCGGGGACTCCCGGGTCCCGCCTGTCTCTGGTGTGTGGTTTGAGGATTCGAGGGGAGTGGCTCGGGGGCGTTGGCACGTAGCCCCCGGGAAACTACTGAGCCGGAACGGCATGTTCCGGAACCTCATCGATACCACCTCCTGTGATGGCTCCTGTTGTTCCTGGTCCACGTTCATTCATTAGTGAATCGGCCTGAAACACTAGGAAGAACATGGAGAAAGGGAGAAGGAGAGAAAGGAAAGGAAGGTGTCACCGACACCCTCTGTTTGGATGGTGTTTGCGGCGTTTCCCTCCAGCCGGACTCCTTGCTTCCCGGGGGCGCCCCGTCCCGTAGCCCCCAGATCTCGGAGCCGGCGTCTGGCGCAGCGCTGTGTTGGGGCTGGCGGGGCAGGCTGCAGCCCACCCTCTCGGGGGGCCCGGTACCCCCTCCCTGAGGAGGAACGCCAGCGCCTGGGCCCCTCTGTGAAGCCGCCCCTGAGACTCTGGGTCGGCATTCACCCAGCCCTCGTTTCCGTGTTTGTTCTGCTGGGAGCCACCTGTGTGACCCGGGGCCAGACTTGCCTCCTCGAAGCACCGGAGAGATGGAGATGACCTTTTTCTGGAAGATTTGCGGTGGGAGCCGCAGGTGCGCAGTAGGAAAACGGGACGCGTTCATTCCTTTCTCTCGCTCTGAGGTGCTGGTAACTGGGGGTTGCGTCTCGTTGGCTCCCACCTGCTGTGCTGTTGTGGCCTCTGCCCACCCCCCACCTTCCTGCTGGGGGAGGGGGGCTGGGCTGTCCCTCCCTTTAGAGCCCAGGGACGCAGCGGGCCAGGCTGCCGGAGGCGGCATCCGGGGACATAATGATGATGATGGTGGCTTCACGGAATGCACTTTGTGTTCCAGACCGTGCCCCACGCTTCCCTTGTATCACTCTTGCTGGATCCTCCTAGCGGCCCTGTTCAGGGAGGTGACACCATCTCCATTCCTTAGCGGAAAAGCAAGTCCAGAGAGGGCAAGCGATTTGCCCAGGGTCACACAGCTGGTAACAGCAGGACCGGCATTGGAGCCAGGAGTCCGGCTCTGGCGTCCGGGCCCCAGCCTCCACTGTCTCTTGCTTTTCTGTCCCCTCTGGGGCTCCCCCTGTGAAGGTGGCAGTGCCCTGGACGGGGGATGGTCCGAATTTCCCCGCACGTGCCTCCCCCACCCCTGGAGCCCTGAGAGGCGGGAGTTAGCTTGCACGGGCCAGAGGCCCTGAAAAGCCCCCACCAGCCGGCCCCGCTATCCTGTCCCCCGCCCCCCTGGTCGCTGCCTAGCTGATAAGTGGTGCCCTTTGTCTCTGCTCCCCACGGCATTGTGCCGGTGTTCAGATTTCAGCCGGGACCTCCTGCTGCGGGTCGTCCCCGATAGGCCTGCTGCGTGATCGATGGGCTTTCCTTGCTTGCCAGTTGGCGGGCCGGCTGTCCTGCCCTCTCCCAGCGACCCAGCGATCCGTCCGGGGAGTGTTCAGGGGAATGGAGCGTGCAGCTGTTTACCTAACCGCACCCTGGCCCCTCACTGCGGGGACACCCAGCCCAGCCCCTGGAGCGTGGCCTCCGAGCCCGGAACAGGTGTTGCTGCTGAGGCCCCTTTCCTTTCTCCACGCTGACATCTGAGGCCTGCAGAGAGCGTCTGTCATTACTCGCCTGTCAGGGCTGGCCCGCACATCTGTTTCCGTGTTTCCCGGCTCTCTGTGCCCCGATGGCTCCCTGCTCTTCAGGACGGGCCTGGCAGCCCCCCTCCCCGGGGCCGGGCTCATGGGACACCTAAGCCAGGTGAATGGAGGAGGGAACCTTCTGGAAGGTGCCGGAGGGGGCCGCCCGCCTGGGCCGAAACTGGCACCCTGTGCCTGGGAGCAGCTGAGAAATGGCTGGGCTTTGGGCCTTTCTCGAGCGAGCTCCGAGCACCTCCTCCGAGGGGAGGGCTGGGCTTTTCTTGGCGGGTTGGGAGCCATCTGCCCAGAGGAGTAAGCTCTCCCGACGGGACTTGTCCTAAACCTGGAGGCGATTGGGGACACCTGGGAAAGAGGAAGCAGAGGCAGAGGATCTCCAAAACTCAGCCTTCCCTGGAAGCAGGGAGGGGCAGGGCGGTAGGGAGGCAGTCTCTGGCCAAGTCCAGAGTCCTCCAAGCTTTCCGGCCCCTTCCCTGCTTAGATCTCTCGGGACCTTACCCTTGGAAGGTTAACTCCCAGTGACTGTCTTTGGAGGGTTTGTAGGCTGTGGGCAGGGTGGCCTCACTGGCACATTTTCTGGGCTGGGGAAGCGCCCACATCTAGAGTTCAGGTTCTTCTTCTGCCCCGGCTCCATAGCCTGGTCGGGATGGTGGAGAGGGGCGATACTTCTGCCCTCTGGGTAGAGTACCTGGGAACTTGAGTTCCAATGGCCACATAGCCCCAGGTGGGACATTCATGGGGGCCATTGTGGAAGGAGCTTCTACTCACCATGTGACCTTTGTGCAGTATTCCCGTCTGTCCAAATGAAACGTCTGGTCTTCGGGGGTCACGGGCGGTTTGCTTTCCACACATGAGGTCTGACCGGCGGCCGGCACCGTCGAACAAAATGTTGAGCCTGTGTCCGGACTTGCTGCTAAAATATCCAGTCCTTGGGGTGCCTGGGTGGCTCAGTCGTTGAGCGTCTGCCTTCGGCTCAGGTCATGATCCCAGGGTCCTGGGATCGAGCCCCACATCGGGATCCCTGCTCGGCGGGAGGCCTGCTTCTCCCTCTCCCACTCCCCCTGCTTGTGTTCGCTCTCTCGCTGTGTCTCTGTCAAATAAATAAACGAAATCTTAAAAAAAGATTTAAAAAAAGACCGCCTTGACTGGCGGTCTCTTCTGTGCGGTTAGGAAGGAGAGAGCGCCTTCCTGGGGTCTAGGTTTTCTTTATTTTTCTTTCCTTTTTCCCAGCTGTATTGAGAGAGTTGACACATAACATTGTGTGAGTTGAAGATACAACGTGTTGGTTTGATACATATATGGGTTATAAAATGATCACCACCATCTCACCACATCGTTACTTTTTCTGTTTTGTGGGGAGAACATTTAAGGTCTACCCCCTTAGCTGCATTCAAGCATGGATACGGTATCAGGAACTGCAGTGACCAGCTGTACATCAGATCCCCGGACTCCCCAGACGTGTGAATCTTATCCCTGGAAGTTTACACCTTCGTTCAGTATCCCCCCCTTTCATGGGGTCTAGGTTTTAAATTCAGGCTAGGATGTGGGGACCCCCCAAACACCATGATATTCCATCCCATGTTAGGTCAGAAAAACTGCATGGATCGCCTTTTTGGGGGCAACCCCACACCAGGAGGACCAAGCCCACAACCTAATGCCACTTGATGCTTATTTTTTCAGTATTACGAGCTAATTAGATGTATAGGTTTTGAAAGAAATTCTGGAAGTCCTGTGACAGGGACACAGCTGCAGTTCTGCCTCTCGTCCCTGCTCATTCTTCTACCCTTGTCCAGAGCTGCCCTGGGGAAACACACCTGGAGAACCACACATTCTACCCATGAGATCAACAAATGTTTGCGGCCGACGGTGTGGAATCGGGCAGGCTCTGCCCTTGGGTGCTCGTGTGGGTGGGTGGCGGGGGTTGGTGAAAGGCTCTGGTCGTGATTGTGCAATGTGTTGAGTTCTGCGCTGGGGTCTGCTGGGAGCTCACAGGAGGGTGGGAAACTGGTATGTTCAGGGATGGCTTCCTGGAGGAGGTGACATCTAAGCTGAGCCCTGAAGGCTGAAAAGGACTCAGCCAGGTCAGTGTAGGAGTCATGTGCTCCTGGTAGGGAGAGTATGTGCAAAGGCCTACATGTGGGGAGTGGGGTTTGCTGGAGAACCTTAAATAGGTTTTTGAAGTGGGAGAGGAGGTGATGCTGTGGGAGTGGTTGGCAGTGACTAGATGTGGGTTTGAATCAGTGTGAATTTTATAATACCAGTGACTGGGCCCTACCCCAGCCTATTAAATCAGAATCTCCGAGGGGTGGCCCTGGTGGCCCTGGTATTTTAAAGCTTCTAGAAGATTCCAGCAATGGGGTAAGAACTGCTGATGGAAGCCATTGTAAGCATGGCCCAGGAGTTTGGGATTTTTATCTTGAAAGCTGTGATGGTCACTAAAAGGATTCGTTCTGTCTTTACTAAGCACTTACTGTGTCCCAGGCACCGTTCTGGGCATCAGGATCCAGCCCTGAGTAAACCAGATGGGGCGCAGGGAGGGGCTGAAACAGTAGTCAAAGGAGTGGCCAGGGAGAGGTGGGCGGGCTGGGGGCTGTCACCTGAGCAAGGAGGACGGTTTGGGCAGCGGCCTGAGGTGGGACCTCAGGAGAGCGAGGATGCTGGGGTGCCAGAGGGCAGGGAGGGGCGGGCCAGGCAGGGCTCTTGCACTGACCTTGAAAAGACATTGTTTTTGTTAAATCTCTTTTTCAATGGAGATATCATTCACATACCATAAAACCCACCCTTCTAAAGTCTACGATTCTGTGACATTTAGTACATTTACAGAGTCATGCAACCCCCAGCACTGTCTACTCCAGAGCGTTTCTGTCACCTCCAAAAGGAGCCTCGTGCCAGTCACTCCCCATCCCCCCAGCCCTGGTGACTGCGAATTCCCTTTGCATTTCTCCCAGGTAGACACCCCTGGAGCGGAACTTCGGGGTCACCTGGTAACTCTTTTTAACAATTTGAGTTCCGTTTTCCCTCTCCGGGTTTTAAGGACACAGTAGGACTTAGGTCGTTCTGTCAGCTCACTGACCAAAGCCACACATCCCACCCTAGGTCTCCAGACACCGAGTTGGTGTTGGAAGACGGGAGTCGGTCTTCTCTCTGGGAGAAGGGTTGGGAAGGGGTCGCCCTTGTTCTTGGGGCTTTTGACTCCAGCCCAGGGAAACCAAAAGTGCTGGATTCCGGTGCGAACACCCACGGTGCCTGCCGCACCCCCGTCTGGGTCTCAGTTTTCCATCTGTAAGATGGGAGCAGATGGTGGGCTGGTGGCCGAGCCCCTTGGCGCCTGCACAGCTGCTAAGCTATGGCCATCTCCCCTTTCTGGCCCCGAGAGCGGTGCATAGAGAAGGGCCCTGACGGCGAGGTCTGGCTTGGCTCTGAGTCCGGTGGCTCTCGGGTTCCCTGCCCCAGCACCGGCCACCCCAGCCACGGGCTGCCGCTCTCTGCCGCCGGCCGGGTTGGTCTGGAACCCTGTATGGAAACCCTTGCTGGGTTGGGTTTCCTTCACGTGATGCCAGCAACCTGAAATGAAAGTTGCAAAGGTCCCAGTCAGAACGGGGGTCAGGCGAGCCGGGGCAGGCCTGCTGGGACCCGGGTAGGAGCAGGCACGTCTGGGGGCTCCTGTTTCCCCCGGTGGGCTGTTGGGTGAGAGCCAAGAGGGGAGAGGAAGCAGTGGGTCCACGGAAGACCCCTCAAAGCTCTGGGCCCACCGAGGCCGCGTCTTCCTGCCCACCAGTCAGTCTCCTCTGGAGGGCAGAGCCAGTGACAGGGAAGGGCGCAGAGGTTCTGTCCGTCCACCTGGTCCTGATGAAGACACAGCGAGGCCTAGGGAGAGGATGATGGGAACACCGATGGTTGTCGCAGCATGCTGAGAGCACCCGCTCTGTGCCGGCCGCCCTCCCGTGGTGCCTCGTGCAGCCCTCCACCCGTCTTATAAGGTGGCTTTTCCGATTTTCTTAACGAGGAAATTGAGGGACAGGGGGGAAGTCACTTGCCCAGAGTCGCACAGCTGGCTGGGAAGTCTGGAGCTGGGATTGGACCCGGGCCGTCTGACTCCAGCGCCCAAATGCTTAACTGCTGTGCCACGCTCCCGCCACAATGCCAGGGGGAGCGTGGGACGCCGGGATGGCGCCACATGGGGGGTAACGGTTGGTGGACATGGTGTGTATGGTTCAGTGCCGGGAGGGCTGAGGGCCCAGCCAGGACCTGGCCCCGGGGCGGGAATGGGAGTCTGGGAAGGCTGCCTGGAGGAGGCGTCACTGATGGAGGTTCTACAAATGGGCAGGACTTAAATAAATGGTGACATCTAGAGAAGTCTTCACCTTTGGGGGTTTATATGGCAGTAATGCCGTTTTCAAAATGTCCCCATTTTATTCTCCTAACGTATTATTTGGATGTTGCCTGTCAATTGATGACACTCTAGGAACAAACTTCAGTGTTTTAAAGGTATTTTCAGATTGTGTTGTGTTTTACCTGAAAAATCTTACATGCTTCAGGATAGACAACTTGGAGCAGATGGAAGGTCGCCGCAGGCCAGGTTCAGCTTACCTCTGCTCTCTGGGTCCTGCTGACCTGCTTGGCTCCGTTTTCCACAGCTTCCCACTGATGGGCCATCAGCCCAGGACCCCAGGAGGTCCTGTCACTGGCTCTTCTGCCACCAGCTACCTGGGCAGCCTTGGCTAAGATGCCAGCCTCCTCCCCAGGCTGCCCCTTCCTCCCCTGACCACAGCGGGTGGCGTGAACTGCCCTGTGGGGAGGTGGCATGAGCCCCATTTTTCAGATGAAGAAGCCAAGCCTCATAATTCTGGGAGTTGGGATTGAATTACTAGCAGTAAATGGCGGAGCTGGGCCGCCGGGTGAGAACAGGGTGGTCTGGGGGTGGTCTGGCTCCAGGGCCCGTCCCCCTGCCCGGGGTTGAGCGGCCCTTCCTGGAGATGGTGTGGGGCTGGCAGGGACCTGACTTTAGCCACACAGGAGGCTGCTGGGGGTCTCCCGGATGGGCTTCCAGCAAGGGGCTCGGAGGAGGGGTCAGAGTGTTGACACACCGCAGCAGCATTTTATAGGCCGTCCCAGGCCCGTAAAGCTCGGCTCCCGGCTTCCAGATGAGAGGGTTCGCAGCCGGGAGTAAGAGGCTTGTGTGGTTTGGGATGGGCCAGCGACGCAGGCAGGTCGGAGGTGGGCGTGGGCATAGCAGGATGGGGCTTGGGGGGCACAGGGGGTCCCGGTGACCCTTCAGGCGTCGGAGGCTCGGGTGGCCTGAGGGCCTGCTTGCCACTGGCTTTGGCACCAGCCCCTTTCATCTAGTTCCTCTGGGCGGCTGGGCTTCTCAGCCTTGCCGTCTTCCCTTCCAGAGGCCTTTCTCAGAGTCATGTGCTGTTCTTTCTTTTGTGTGGTCATGCGACATCCTGGGGCCGTTGGACAAGGGAGGCCTGGAGTGTTCAGAGCGCAGCTTTATGCTCCTTTCATAGGGCTGCTTGCACCAAGCGCCGAGGGACTGCCAGCCCTGCAGAACGCAGCTCGGCCCCAGGGACCACCCAGGGGGACAGGGTGAAGTGGGCTGGGCGTCCCTGGGCCCCCGGCCCTGCAGAACGCAGCTCGGCCCTGGGAGCCACCTGGGGGGACAGGGTGAAGTGGGCTGGGCGTCCCTGGGTCACTGGCCCTGCAGAACGCAGCTTGACCCCGGGGACCACCCGGGGGGACAGGGTGAAGTGGCCTGGGCGTCCCTGGGCCCCCGGCCCTGCAGAACGCAGCTCGGCCCTGGGAGCCACCTGGGGGGACAGGGTGAAGTGGCCTGGGCGTCCCTGGGCCACCGGCCCTGCAGAACACACCTCTGCCCCTTCTGGGGGCCCATGGCCTGGGTCCTTTCTGGCACACATTTCCCCTCTCGTGCAGGAGCTGAGGGTTTGCCTACAGACCTGCACGTCCCCAGCCAAGCAAAAGCTGGCTGCTGGCCTCTGTCCCCTCGGCCCTGCCATGCAGAGAAACCAGGCCTAGGACTGGGGTGGCAGAGCGTCAGACTGTCCCCCAGCGGCCTCCTTCCCACCTTCTTGCACTCTGTGCGCGAACAGGAGGCTTGCTTGGTGGCCGGACCCTCCTCCTTCTCTTCTTGAAGCTGCAAGAGCTTCTCTTGTCTTTTCAAAGCCGGGTAGGGTGGTAGTGGGCCTGGCTTTGTGAGCTCCCGTGCCGTGTGATTGCTGATCGCGTCCCATTAACCGGCGGACCCTGGCCCTGCCTTGCCAGTTACCCGTCACTTGTCAGGGGACTGGACGAACCGGACTTTCCTCAGGGGGGTTTTAAGGACTGGCTTCAGGGCAGGTCCAAGGAAGGCGGGTGGAGGAGACAGGTGTCGCCGGAGGCCGGCTGAGTCAGAAGGCCAGCAGGTCGCTGGGGGTGGCGTGAGAGCCCAGGGTGGGGGGCCCTTCTTCCTCTGACATCCCCCCGACCCCCTCCACGTGCACCTGCATCCCCCCGTCACCGTAGCACACTCATCGTCTCTCCCACGCGTTCCCAGACCCTCCCTCTTCCATCCTGTCCCCTCACTGCACACACGCACTCGCCCCAGCTCCCTCCCTGCCCCTCCCCCACACGCGTATTCGTGCTCACGGCCGTGTGCACGCTCACTGCACCACACTCTCTGAGGGAGGGTGTTAGTAGGTACTACAGTTTGCATTTGTCTCTTCTCCCTTTTAACTTTGTCCGTTGTCACTACTTCATGGATTGGGGGGCTCCTGCTTATTTATGATTTTGTCTTTCTGACGGATTGGCTGTGTCGTCCCAGTGATGTATGCCCCTCTCTCTCTGGCGGTGTCTCGAAGTCCGTCTTATCTGGATTAATCCCCATCTGAAAATCAAGGCGCCAGAGGCTCAAATAGGGAAAGTGACTTGCCCAGGGACACACAGCTGTCAGTGTCAGGGGCAGGATTCATGCTGGTCCAAAGATTTCTCCACCCCAGCAGCTGCTTTGGGACGGTGGGTCTGAGAGGAGCCCCTTCCTGGTAACTTTTTGGGTGCCTGCATTTTGATGTCATCATTGTCAGGCGGCCAGAGCTGTGTCCCCACCCGCCCTCAGCAGAGGACCCCCCAGGAGCCCGGCATCTGGCCTGCAGCCTGCGGGAGCTCAGCTGAGCATGCTTGGAACATACTCTGGAAACTTCTCACCAAACTCTGCTCCGGAGTTCCTAACCCTCCCCACCCCTTTTGGTGAGATTGTTCCGAGTGTGTTGGGCAGACCTTTTGAGTCCTTCCACGGAGAAAGCGTTTCTCTGGGTGGCAGGAGAAATGTCCCCCTCCCTGGCTTCCCTGGTCTGTGGGGGCCTTTTGGAACTTCAGCCAAATCTACCTCCTGGTGGTTTCACCCCAGCCAGGGCCACGGTCTGGAGCTCCTTGGGGGCTCTGCGCTGGTGGCCTGGCAGCTCCCCGGTTCCGGGGGAGAGCTGCTGCCTTCCCGGGGCATTCTGGGAAACTCTGGGGCCTTGCAGGGAGCCTGGGGGGACGTTGCCTAGGAGATGTGTGTATGGGGGATTGACACAGGGGGGTGCCTTTGCTGTGGGCTGTATATCGGGGGCATCAGCTAGGATGGTGGGTGGGTCTATCCAGCAGGGTTTCACGGAGCCCCTACTATGTGTGAGACGCTGCAGAACGAGGGAGGCAGGGCACCCGGCGGGAAGGACCACGATCGTGCCCGCCGGAGGGTGTGAACGCTGTCACTTACCCGCTCCTTCTAGAAGCCATCCATCGTAAACACATTACCGTTTTATGTACTACTGGGCCAGAAAGCATGCTGCCCGTGAAGCCGATGCCCCACCTACTGTACAATTCCTCCTGCTTGCGGAGAGGTTCCAGTGTGAAACAGAGTGCGGGCCTTTGGATCCGTGAGACACAGGGACACGTGTGTGTGATGATGATGATGATCAGAAGTAGCAGTGACAGTTCTGACAGGGAGACCTTATCTTACCGACCCTGTGAGTGAGGGAAGGTGGCTGTCATCTCTCCTGCTGGGCCCCTTGGTGACTTTGCAGGGACTCAACAAGGTTGGCCCCTCTGAGCCGGGATCGGGCCCTAGTTGGGTTCGATGCCGCGACATGGCCACACCCAGCGCTGTGAGGGAGCCGTGCCCCTCGAGGTGGATGCCTCTTGCCTCTGTCACCTCTGGGTCCAGGGCTGGGGAGCAGGGAGCAGTCTTGCTGACAGGCTGGCTCTGTGGCATGCAGGTGTCCAGGGCTCTGGGCCCCAGGGGGCATGATGGAATCGCTCGTGATTCTGGCTGCAGTGGCCCCGGGAGCAGAACCCGGCGTCAGCAGAAGCTGGGAGCTGCGCGGCCCCGGGGCCTGGCTGGGGGAGGGCCGGGAGCAGGGCCAGGCTGTGCCCCCCCACCTCCCCACTGCCCTGCTGGGGCCGCTGCCCACTGGACCGAGGTTCCAGGGAGGGTCTGGGCACCACCGGCCTGGCCGAGAGCCCTGCAGACCTAGGAACCTTCCTGCTCTGGGGAGAGAGAGACAAGGACACGAGACACTTGCCTCCCAGATTCTTCCCCTTGGGAAGGGCTGCTCCGCTCTGTCCCATCCGCTCTCCAGCCATCCGTCCAAAAGGGGTGGGGTAAGCACCGTGTCAACCCTCTGAGACTGATGGGGAAACCAAGGCTGCAGGTGGGGTGATGCTGGTCTGCTCTCAGTGGGCGGCTAGTGCGGTTTGGCTAACAGCGATCTGAAGTCCCACCTTGGCAGCCTCCCCTGCTACCCATGTGGTCCTCAGCACGTCCCTTTCCCTGTCTGAGCCTCATGCCCCTCACCCATATGCCAGGACAGTCTCAAGACCTCCCTCCTAGGGACTTAAGCAGGCAGAGTCCCTTATGAAGGGCCTGGCGAGCTGTCAAGACTCCAGAAGTGGTGACTAGTTACTGGGAGCAGAGGAAGGAGGAGAAGGAGGAATCGGAGGCCCCGCTCACAGCCCTGGCCTCGAGGGCCCCTGGAATGAACATGCCCTGTGCCCCTTGCTCCTACCCACAAGCTCCGACCAGGCCGTGCATAGCCCATAGCAGCAGCTCCTGGTTAATCTCCCGTGAGCCTTGGCGGCAGCTCTAGAAAATTCCGGCCCTGTTTAAAATGACCACCGGCCTCTGTTGTCCAAGAGGAGGCAGTTTGGGGGATGGGAAACCTGGAAGTAGAGCCCGGAGCACCTGGGCCCTGAGCTCCCATCATTCCTTCTCTGGGCTCTCTGTGCTCATCTGAGAGATGAAAGGGGCATTCGGGTGGATGGTCCTTCTTGGGACTCCAGGCCCCAAGAACACCCACGTTGGCCTTTGGTGGCAGTCAGCAGGTACATGCCATCTGACTGCTTGTCTGTCTGTCTGTGGGGCCTGTTTCCACGTCTGTACCTGGGAATCACGGTTATGTATGTGTCACAGAGTACACGCTCCATAAATGTTGGCTCTTAACTGTTTTTGTTGTCATTCAGTTTCCTCCCCAGTCCTCCGCATTCCAGAGAGCTGAGCTGTGAACCTCAAACACACAGGGGTCTGGACCCTGTTAGTGGAACGAGGTAAACCGGGAGGGGCCGCATGGGGGTCAGGCCCCAGGAAGGCAGGCACTGTAGAGTCGAGTTAGAAGAATTTATAGAGACCCACTATTCTCAATGCTGTATCCCCATTCTCACGTGCACATTTGTTAACCCTCAGAACTCCATGCAGAGTCTGATGCATGGGTGCGTTTTTCTGGGGAGAGGATCAGGAATTCTTATCCGACTCTCACAGGGTTGTGTGGCCCCCAAAGGTAAAGAGCCACTGTTACAGGTGCACTTACCTGTACACACACTGGTCAGCACTATGCGTGTGAGCCAGCTCCTCATTATTCCCTGAGACCGCCACCCTTGTTCCCATCCTTATGTCTTGACACCTGCTCGCTCTTCCACTTTTCTGCCTGTTTCCTGCTCCAGGAGGCCTTCTCTGCTAACTTCTTCCAGCCAAAGGTTCTCCTCTCTCCTGGCTGCCCTAGGCACTTGTCTGTATGCACCTTTTTCACACTTGCTAATAAATGATCACTTTCTTATATGTGGTCTCATGTGGTCTTCTGAGCGCCTCACACGGGTGAGCCCTGTCTCTCCTACTAGATAGAGAAAGTAGCTGAAATTGGAATTTGTATCCCTTGACCCTCCACTGGTTTTTCTTTTATGTATTGATTCCTCACCAGCCCATGGGCGTGGCATTCCTGAGGAGTGCCATGGCTGGCAGAAGCACGGTTGGCAAGATCAAAGTCTCAGAGAAGTAGGAGCCGGAGTGGGGAGGAGCGAGAGAAACAATGAAGATGGCATTAAGTGTAAGTCTTTAAAAACCACCATAAATTAAAGTTCTAGGAGACATCTCTGCCAACACAAACCAGCTTTGTCCACATTTAAAAAACAACTCCATTCGCTAACCTTTTCCTGAATTCTGTTCTTTGGTGGATAAGAGACTTGGCCACCATCTTGATGTGCTGAGAGAGACTTCTCCCGTGAGGTTTATTTCTTCTTGAGTCTGTTCTGGTAATTAATGTTTTTCAGGGAACTTACCCATTACATCCAGGTAGTCAAGTCAATGGGCGTCACTTCTTAATAATATTCCCTTAGTGTTTTTCTAATGTCTGTAAGTTCTGTAGTGATGTCCCCTCTTTGGTGATACTGGTAGTCCGTGCCTTCTCTTTTTCATCTTGATCCACCTAGCTAGAGGTTTATGAATTTGATTGATCTCCTAAAAGGTTTATATTTAAGAGACTGTGCCTTTTTGAAGTTTTTTAACCAGCCCATTTGGCCTTGAAATGTAAAGTCTTTTGTGCTTGCAGCCTCTCTTGCTCTATTTTTGTAAGACTAGATGAAATGTTCGTGAGACCACTAGGCTTTTTCCAGGTTATTAATGCTTACGGGAACATTTTCCATGCCTGATCTCCTCTCTCTGTGTTGAGTCAGTAGAAGTGAAAGCAATTTCTGTCTATCAACCCACCCTCGTGACCTCCGTGGTAGTCAAGGCAGTGTGTCCTTGTGCCTCAGGAGACTTTATCCAGCCTTGCATAAGTAAGAAAGATACTAGACTTATGTGTTTGTTAATGCAGAAGAGAAAACTGCATTGTCTTAGAACCACAGATTGTGAAGGATTGACGGCTCTCTCTAATATATTAGTGGTTCTCTTACTTAGAACATACGGACCTAATAATGTTGTGTTTCATTTCTTATTATACAAAGTATTTACCATTAGAAAGTTTTGTGTTCTCCCATGCCACAAAGTGTCTTTTATCTGTCACACAGATAAAATTTGCCACAAAGTATATTTTATCTGTAAACATGATTGACGCCTCTGTTTCTTCTGTCTTTGCATTTATGGCACATCTCAAGAGTGTCTCTTCAGAATCCTAGGACTGGGAGGAAGCATAGTGATTCTTGAGTGCAACGGCCCTCACTTTGTCAAAGACTCCGAGGCTTGGGGAGGGGAAGGGACTGACCCGTGAACACGGGGCATGTCAGAGGCTGAGGCAGGTGCTGGTGCCCTGGGACATCTCCGCTTCGTCAGCCAAGGCTGTCCCTCTGGGGACAGGTATCTTGATCTGTTTGCATTCTCAATTTGAGGGGCCATGGGATCCCCAGAGCCAGGTACAAAGGGGGCTCATGAGGGTGAGGCCAGATGGCGGCCAGCATCCTTCTGCAAACCTACCGCCCCTCCCATCTCCGGGGCCACCTTGTGTCCTCACAGAGCCGTGGGAGTAGTGGAGAGGGAGAGAGAATCTTAAGCAGACTCCATGCCCAGTGCAGAGCCCGATGCGGGGCTCAGTCTCACCACCCTGAGATCATGACCTGGGCTGACATCAAGAGTTGGGCGCTTAACCGGCTGAGCCATCCAGGCGCCCCCTTTTAAAAAGAACTTTTTTTAGCAGCAGTTTCCTTGAGATACAATTAGCATGCTATCAAATTTACCCTTTTGAAGTGTGCAATTCAGCGGTCTTATTATACTCGCACAATTGGGCAACCATCACTACTGTCTAATGGTAGAACATTTTTCATCACCCCTGAAAGACACCCTGTCCTCCCCTCCCCGAAGTCCCCAGCATCCACGACTCTGTCTCTCTGGATGGGCCCGTTCTGGACACTCGATGTAGATGGAACCGCATGACAAGTGGCCTTTTGTGTTGGGCTTCTTCAGCTTAGTGAAGAGTTGTCAAGATTCATCCATGGTGACGGCAGATATCGGCACCTCACTCCCTGTTTATGGCTGAGTGATACTCCGGCGTGTGGATGTGCTGTGTGTTCGGTCCGTTCATCTGCCAGTGGGCATTTAGACTGTTTCCGCCCTTTGGCTGTTGTGACAAATGCTTCTGTGAACATCCATGTCCAGGTTTTTGTGCGAATGTGTTTTTTTTTTCCCCTCCTGGGTGTATACCTAGGAGTGGCATGGCCGAGTCCAGTCCTAATTGTACTTAACCATTCAGGGAACTGCTGGGTTGTTTCCAGAGCGGCCACAGAGGTTCTGCCTCCCACCAGCAACGTGGGGGGATTCTTATGTGCGACTTGCTTTTAAATGAGGAGCAGGGCAGGTGGGCAGTTTTATATATCAGGACACATTCAATAAATATTAAGGTTCTTTTCCATTCTTGAGCCTTCAAGATTAAATTCTCAAAAGAGAATTTTAATACTTTTTTTTTTTCAATTTTAAAGGGACAGATCCCACTCCAACACTTACTGTGTGGTCTTGAGCAAGTCCCTTTCCTTCTCTGTGCCTTATTGTCTTCATCTGTAAAACATTTGTGATCGGATCAGCCTCCAAGAGGCGGTTGGGTGGATTAATGCATGTAAAGCGCTTAGCGTAGTCTCAGGCAGTAAGTGCTGTTATTTCTACATTATGTTTGCGTTATTGTTGGAGGGCTTGGGGGACGTACAGAGGAGAACAAAGGAGAAGTTCTTCCCCAGTCCAGAGGCAGCTACTGTCCCCACTGTCATGGTTTCCTCCTATGCATGGTCTGCACCTTCTCTCTACCAAGTCGAGATGAACCTCTCTGTACAGCTGTTCATCTTGCTCCTACGCAGTGTTCTAGCATAAACATTTCCCAAAGTTGTTCTAAGCGCCATTTTAATATCTGGGTGTTAGACCCCAGGGAGAAGGGCCATGCCTTACTGCCCCCCGCCGCCCAGCCCCGAGTGAACCATCAGGCAGATGGGAGCTGTGGATGCAGCCCTGAAATGTGGTTAAGGCAATGCTGCAGAAGCATTTTAGCTGGAGAAGAGCTTCCTGAGCTTGTGACGGGCCCTCGCCGTGGGTGTGCGAGCCTGGCCTGGAAGGACCGAGCTCCTGAAGTCTCTGGAGCCTGTCGGTGTGGGTGTGGGTGGGAACATGCCTGGGAAGAGGCGGGAGGCGGTACCAAGGGATCAGGGGCAGCTTACCTGACAGCCTTGAGTCTTTGCCTGAAGTCTAACATGTTCTGTGCTGAAAATGCAGACAACAGAGCCAGAATGGAAGTGATAGAAGTCCCCCGTAGTTCCGTAACCCAGGGCTTCCAGCCATTTTCTCTGTGCATATGCACGGGCGTGCACACGCACTGCTGTGGGTGGGACCACACTGTGTGCTGTTTTCACGCATCGTTTCCGTGGGGTATCGTGCATGTCTCCTAGTGGGGCTAAGACTGGGGCCTTTGGAGCAAGGTGCTTGGTTCCCATCTGGGCTGTACTCCTTACTAGCTGTGTGTTCTTGGGCTAGTTACATCACCTCTCTGTGCTGTAATGTCCCGATCGGTAAAGTGGGATAATAGCAGCGTCCATATGGAAGATGGGGCAGACTAGAATGTGTTAGAGCAGGGTACCAGCTGTCTGACCCAGAGCCCTCATGGCACGTAGCCTCCTTGGAGGAGAGGAGTTTCATTGGCTACATAGTGACCCCCGGTCATCTGTTGCTGGTTACCCAGGTTGTTTCTGGATTTTCCCAGATGTGAACTGCTCTGCAGTAAGCCTTCTGGAACCTCATCTGCCCCTCAGAGGCCTCCACCCTGGCCCTGTCCCCAGCCCCAGCCCCCGCCCCCACCCTTTGGTTCTAACTGAGTGGCCTCATGGACTGCCCTCGTGAGGCGGCGGGGAGCCGGGGGGCCTCCTGGCCTCTCTGCTAGCCGTGCTGCAAGTGGCCCGAGGGGTGTGAGACCAGGAGGGGCAAATTGTCTTTGGCAGCCTCTGAGCGGCTTCCCTGGACCGGCTATCTGTGGGCAAGGACCGGGACCCGGGGCAGCGGGCAGGGCCAGAGGCAGCCCGTCCCGCACCTGGGCCTCTGCTGGAAGGCGCCTCCGCCCTTCTGGGAAAGGGGTGGGATTTGGGTAAATGCCTTCCCAAACAAGAAGGGTTCTGCCGGCATGCCTGCTCCCCACCTGGCTCCAGCTGCCCGGCTTTCTGCTCCCCAGCACCTGGCAGCTCCTGACCAAGCCCCTGCTGCTGAGAGGCCACAGGAGGCCCCCCTCCCCTGCTGGTGGTGTCCCCAGCAAACCGTCTCCAAGGAGGGCATTTCTCTGGGCTCTTAAGGCTTTATCAAAAGAATAAGGAAAAATATTGAACACCTACTGTGTGCTCCATATTGTCTTCCACCGACTCCGTTCTTCAAGGTTTTTTCGTGCACACCTACTGTGTGGGGAGGCAGCCCAGAGGGAATGATAAATACACCCTCTTGTTGAATATCTGTAATGTCCCCAGGCTATAGGTGTGAGCCTGCTTTATTTTAAAAAACTCATTTTGAGATCGTCGTGGATTTACATATAGTTGTGAGAAAGAACAGAGAGAGATCTCATGTACCCTTCACCTCATTTCCCCCAGTGGTTACATCTTGCGTAACTATAGCCCAGTGTCACCAGCAGGATATTGACCTTGACACAATCTACCGATCTCGTTCAGATTTCCCTGGTGTGACACGTACATGCGTGTGTGTCTCTGTGCGTGTGCTGTCTTTGTGCGTGTGCATGTCTCTGTGGCCTGTTTGATTTTACAGGGAGGAAGTGAGGTTCAGGGTCAAGCCCTTGCCCAGGACCAGTCCGCCAGGGTGCAGCAGAGCTGGGCTCCATGTCCAGGCATTCTGACTCCACATCCCTGAATTACTCTGGGAAAACAAGGTCACATTTACTCTTTGCTGGGTTCTTGGACTCAGTAACCCCACCGGTCTCTGCTGCAGTTCTGAGCTGAAAACCCAGACAGGCTAGACTCGTAACATGTTGGTGCTGAGCTGCTGGCCTCTCTGTTTCGCAGACAAGAAACTGTGGCTCAGAGAAGCTGACAGTTTGCCTAACGTCCCCCAGCTAGCTGGTCAGGGGCTGATCTGAGTCTCTTCCCTCCCAAGTCTGCATGTGGCAGTGACCGCAATGAACTTCATTTTCCAAGAGGTGAAAGGACAGAAGACACTGTTGATCACAAGTACCAGGCTCAGGATTCAGATCAGTTAGTTACCGGGAAGATAGCAGGGGGGCATTTGGGAAAGTTTCTGGGCAGGAGGTGACCTCGGACACTTAGCATGTCCCCAAGTGTGTGCCAAGGAACACTAATAACTCAGGTGTTGAGGCGACTCTTTTCCTTGCTCAGCTATGTTTGGGAACAGTAGGTTAAAGAAATCTATACTGTGTTGTGTGCTGCAGGACTTAGCAGTGCCTTTAATGCTCTGATGTTCACTCTGACCCTCTAGAGGGAGGACGGATTGCCATTCTGCAGTGTATTTCAGGAACTGCTTGATAAGACACGCTGCCACATGAGATTCTCAGTGTTCAGGACATCCATAGCTCTGGTGAGGCTGGTTGTGGGGCCAGCAGCCCTCAGATGAATGTGGAGGCTCTTGCCCAGCACAGGAAACACTAAGAAGTGACATGACGTGTGGGAAGTGGGATGCAGATCTGTCCACCCACCGTGATCACAGCCATGTGCCTCTGCGTGTGTGGACAAGGAGGGGAAGTCAGCTATCTTAGGTCGACAAAATTTCAGGTGATTTATTATTTTTAATATAAGATTTTTCTTTCTTAAACCAACAAAGGAGGTTGGGCTCCATTCACTGGGGCAATAAAAAGCCATTGTGTGTTTGAGCCAAGGGTTGAAGGTGACCTAACAAAAGCGGTTTTAAGAGAAGAATTTTTTTTTTTTTAAGATTTTATTTATTTATTTGAGAGAGAGAATGAGAGACAGCACGAGAGGGAAGAGGGCAGAGGGAGAAGCAGACCCCTTGCCGAGCAGGGAGCCTGATGCGGGACTCGATCCCGGGACTCCAGGATCATGACCTGAGCCGAAGGCAGTCACTTAACCAACTGAGCCACCCAGGCGCCCTTTTTTTTTTTTTTTAAGATTTTATTTATTTATTTGAGAGAGAGAATGAGAGACAGCACGAGAGGGAAAGAGAAGAATTTTTCTATGTGGCGTTGGGCAGGCAAGCTGGAAGGAAGAGGGGGACAGGCAGAGACCGCTGGGAGCCGGCTGCCGTGGCCCTGGCCTAGGTTGGGGTGGTGCCCGAGAAGGGAGACCTGGATGTGACCTCACAGCTCTGTGGTTTCCTGAGGCCCAGAGAGGTTATGTCACTTGCCTTGAGTCACACAGCGGATGGTCTGCAGAGCCGGGACTTGGATACAGCTCTGTGATTTCAGAGTCTTGGAACATTACCACATGGCGCGTAGCTGTCTTCATCTGCATTACATTTTCGCCAGCATTTGGGGTATGTACTGCTAATCTACGCTCTAGAAAACACGACTCATGTGTGCATGCGTGTGTGAGTGTGTGTGTTTGGGGGCGGGGGGGCGGATGCGGAGAATCAGGATGTCCGCTGCAGTGCGACCCCATGCATGTCTCCCTGACGGAGAACATTCAGGATGCCCAGGCCCCTGCAGCATACCGACCATCACGGGAAGGACACAGACAGTGAGATGCTCTGCCCTGTTTTAAGAGTCAGCAGCGACTTTCCAGTCGCTTCTGGTCTGTAGGCCCTCGTTGGGTACTTTTGGGGCCAGAAACGCTTCTGGATTTTTCAGCCCCATAGACAGTTGCTTTTGTGTGGCGGCTGTATTTTATATAACACTCGGCGGGGCCCGGGCAGCCCCCTGTCATCAGCCACCATGGTGCATCTGTGTGAGACATGTGAATGTTCACAGCCGGTGGGGAAAGAGCAGCGGGTACAGCTGGCCTCCGGGCCAGGCGGGCTTCGCTGCCAAAGGGGTGAAGAAGGCTTTGGGTCTCCAGAACTTTTGGACTTGGGGGCTCGGGGGAAGGGTTTGGGGATCAGTGTTGAGCAGATGCGCATTCATGGCTGAGTCCTGGATATGGGCGAATGAATCTCGGTTTCGGTGACCGGGAGAGAATGTCCCTCTCTGGGACTTTTCCACAATTGAGAAGCATGGGGAGGGAGCAGCATCCGATCCTAAACATGGGCGGCGGTGGGGTCAGGTAGCAGAGAGCAAGGAAAACGATGGATTTGTTATTCCCATATCCCTGCATTGTATGACTGCAGTGAGTGTGTGTGTTCCTTCTTACATTTTAGGGAGAAAAGGAGAAAATGGCCCCCAGGATGAACCCCCCCAGCCCCCCCCCCCCCCAGTTGCTGGCAGCCAAGCCTGCCTGGACCTTGAGCAGCTACATAAATTCACCCAGCAGCGGGTCACCGCCCTGCACAAATGCTCCCTAGTGGCACTGGGAGGGAGTCCCGGAGGCCGCGTGTTTAGACGGGGTGGGACCTGCTGGAATTTGCATTCCCTCATTCAGAAGCTAAATGGATCTTTTATTAAGATCAGCAAAATCCATTTTTAACTGAATTTGAAGGTCACCCTGTGCTGCGGTTTCTTCCGAGAATGGTGAGGGTGACTGTGCGTCCACAGCGCTTGAGGACTGGCCACCAGCCTTGGAGTGGGCCACCTGGTGTCGGGAGTCCCAAGACCCCAGTATGGGACCCAGCGGCCATCTGGTGCCCCTGGGCCAGCAGCTTGCTTCCTGCGGGGTCAGATGAGGGATTGGATGTGATTCATCCACTGACCAACCCTCTCTTGGGCACCTACTGTGTGCCAAGCACAGGGGAGGACCAGACCTGGTCCCAAGGAGTGTGGAGCCTGGCAGGAAAGCTGGACAGATGGACAGACAATTCCAGGACAGGGGAACGAGGGCTGGGCTAGGGGTCAGTGTTTGGGGGAAAGACTGTGAGAACACAGTGAGGCCCCCCTGTTCACTTGGGGAGGGGCAGGCCAGGCTTTGTCGCTTTCAAATCCCGCATCCATATCCTCGTTTAGGGCCAGAAACCCAAGAGAAGACAGCATGTCAAACTGCGGTTCTAGAAGATGAAAGCAGGAGCTATATTGCTCTCTGGCTGCCAGTGGTCATGACCGCACCAGGCCCTAGGCAGGGCTAAAGTAAATACCCCTGTACGCCGGGTCCTTTGGCAGTTTTCTCTCTGGATCAAGGCCACGTGTCACGCAGGTCAAGAACCTGGTCATGGTGTCCCCGTTCCGTGTCAACTTGGAGCGAGCCCCTTAATCGAGTGCCTCTGTCTCCTGGTTGGAGAGCTGGAAAATTCTAAGGGCCCCCATCCTGTTCAGGCTGAGAGGCCGAGGCCCGGGGTACAAGGGGGGCGTGCCCGGGGCTGGCCCTAGGCTCTGCGCGGAGCAGAAGGCAAGCGTGGTTGTCTTAAAGTGTGTCTCTCCTGTGCCTTTGATGTGTGGTGAGTGCGTAGGGCACTTTCTAGATGCAATCGATGACCTACGAAATTTGCTTTCTCTAAGAAGACATCAGTTTTTACCTCCTGCCGAGAGTACCTTTGTGATTGGGGACCCGTCACATGCTGGGATGCTCAGGCAAGGCCATAGGGGTCCTTGCTCCTGTTCCCGTTCCTGGGGCGTGCGTCTGCCTGTAGAGAGGTCCCACCTCCCGGGAGGGCAGCCCTGCTGCTCTGGGCCTGTAGTCTCCTGCCCCCCTTCGTCCCTCCTCTCTGCCGTAACCCTCAGGCCCACAGAACATCCAGGAAAGGAGCCTGCGTGTCCCTTGATAGAAAAGGGCAGGCGCATCTGCTGGGGCCTGGGGAAGAAGTGGCGGCCGACGGGGGGGTTGGGAAGGAGGTGGCCCCGAGTCCTGCTGGCCAGAGTCCTGGCCTGGGGAGGAGTGCCGACTGCTCCGCCTGTAGGAGGACCTGGCGGCTTTAGAGGTGCTGTGGGCTTCTCCCCCCGAAAACCCTGGACGCCACTGAGGAGCATTGCAGAGAACCGCCCCCCACCTCCCGGCACCCCCATGCTCCAGCTCCCTGCTCTCTGGGCTTGGGTCTCTGCACTGCCTTCCTGGCCGGGCCTCCTCTGGATGGGCAAAGTATGAGCTGGGGTGTGGGGTTCCTTCTGTCCCCTGGTGGGGCATTGAGAGTACGTAACAGAGGGTCCTGCTGTGTGTTCTCTCAAAGGTCTCCTGGCTTAACCGCAAAAAGAGGCAAGTTTGTTCAAGACTCCCTTCCTTCATTTCTGTGTAAATACACATTTTTGGTTTTCTTTTTTTTTTTGTCTGTCAGAAAGCGTTTCAGGTAGGAACTCGGAGTTCGGGCCTCTTAGATTTTTCTCTCTGAGATCTAAGTTTGGGAGTTCGGGATCCAAAAAGGATGAAACAGGGCATTCTGTCCAGAGGGCATACTTTGCCCACCTCGCCGCGGGCAGTGGGCAGCGGGGAGGGGTTTGAGCCAGAGCACGATGTGACCAGAGGTGAAGCAGGCCCGGGTGGTAGCCAGGAGAGCAGGGAGGAGGCTATTGCGTAAGTCTGAGCATGGACGGCCGCCGGGGGATGGGACAAGCCGGGCTTGGAGACAGGCTCCTAGGCTGGGGGCTGTGACCACCTGCTCTATCTGACTCTGCCCTGCTCTGTTTTCTCCTAAGTAAAAATAGCTAGGACTGTCACCCTTCCCTCTGCCGTTTGAGGACAGTCCCACCTTCTTCCCTGCCTGCTCCCTGACACCTTGTCACTCTCTTCCTCCCCTTTCCTTCCACCTTCAGATATACTTGGGTTTCATTTTTGTCACTAGCAGGTGCTTGTCCTTGCGGGCCAATTTTATCCTTCCCTATGAGGCTCCGGGGTCCCTCGGGGCAGGGACCTCTTGAAAGAACCCTTGGGTGTCTTCCCTTACCTTACGTCAAGCAGCCAGGCCAATGACACAGTGGTTTACTGTCATCTTGTTATAATGGGTTTAATTAATAAATGTGGAGCTTTTTCCCAAGGGCTTCGGTCTCATTGTCCCAGCGGCTGCCCGTCCTCTCTGTGTCAGGAGCAGGGAAACAAGGAAACTGCTCAGAGGGGTCATTGGGCTGGCCCCCTGTCACACAGCTGTCCAGGGTGAAGGCCAGACCTGAACTCAGGGCCCTGGTCTCTGGGCCCCGAGCCCTGTCCCTTGGGTCGGTGTTGCCCAGCTGAGGGCTCGCACTGTCACACGGGGTGACTTCCGTTAAGGGACCTGTAGATGCGGCCCTAACTGACCGTGAATCACATGGAGAGGAAATTGTATTTTTTTGACTCTGCCTTTAGCCTTACTGCAAGGAGACGGCTCAGGGCTGGTGCCTCGTTCAACCGCAGTATTTTTTTTTAATTGTGGTAAAATGGATGTAACATAAAATTTACCACAAACCCATGACAGTGCTTTTTAGTTTTCAGACCCTTTTGGATTTCAGAATTGAGGATGAAGAAGGTAGAACTTTAGCATCAAATCCCTAGATATACTAAGTTACCATCTGTGGATGGTGAACGATACTGGCTTTTAAAAAACTCTTTAAAAGGTTTTTAAAAAGTGAGTTGATGAGGGGATGCTTGGCTGGCTTGGTCCATAGAACGTGCAACTCTTGATCTCAGGGTTGTGAGTTTGAGCCCCACGTTGGGCGTAGTGATTACTTAAAAATAAAATATTTTTTAAAAATGAGTTGATAAGAAGGAACATTTCAGGGAAATGGTGGTCCCAGTGGGTGTTAGGGGTCCAAACCACGCTTGGGGCAGGTGGTATGGGGAGCTGCCCTCCAGGCCTCCCTCCCACGCCCTGGTGACCATCAGCTCCCCAGTACACAATGTGAGGAGAGCTGGATTCCAGAACCGACCTGCCTGCGCATGCAGGTGTCAGGACCTGGACAGGGAGGGGCTGGCCAGCTGCCCCTGGTCCCAGAACCATCGCCCCAGTCCCCACTGCCTTCTGGAATCCACACCTTCTTTTTTTTTTTTTAAGATTTTATTTATTTATTTGACAGACACAGCGAGAGAGGGAACACAAGCAGGGGGAGCGGGAGAGGGAGAAGCAGGCTTCCTGCTGAGCAGGGAGCCCGATGCGGGGCTCCATCCCAGGACCCTGGGATCATGACCTGAGCTGAAGGCAGGCGCTTAACTGACTGAGCCACCCAGGAGCCCTGGAATCCGCACCTTCTGAGGAAGGGGCCCGAGTGCTGGGGTCCCTGGAATTAGGGGACCTCCCACCGAGGGCTGGGGAATGCTCCACGACACCATGGCCCAAGTGGCTACGAGGGGCCTGCTGAGGCCTCAACCTGGCTCCTGGGGCCAGGGAGCCGCTGCTGGGCTGTGGGGAGCTGGGGGCCCCCAGAGCGGGAGGTGCTGATGCAGGTAGGAAGCCGACGCTTCCCACATGGCTCCACACCAAGGTGTGGGTCCCAGCGGGGGCAACGTCCCCACCCTGTCAGATTTGTAAATATGTGGGGTTTCCTTAGTTGTCACGTGTCCCATGATATGTGGGGCCACCAGCATCCTCAGCTCCCTGCCGTCCTCAGAAGAACCCACAAGAAGGAATCGCCACCCCCACCCCCCACTCTGAGAGCCAAGAGTGCCCTCTCCGGAGAAGCTGTGTGTCCCTTGGAAGGTGCCCGTGGTCCTGGAGGCGACTCCTGGCCACACCGGGGACCTCCATGTGGAGCCTAACAGAAATCACACTGGTTCCCTTGTCTGTTTTCACCGAGGTACCCTCCTTGGACCCACATGTGGTCCCCCCAGGCCCAGAGTGGAGCCAAGCCTGGCCTGGGCGGGGGAGCTGGAGGCCAGGGGTCAGGCCTTGTCCCACGGCCACCCTGGCGACAAGCTGCAGGCTCCTGGCTGTGCCCCAGCTCCTGGGGAGGCAGGCTGGCCAGCCCTGGCCTCCCTCGCCCACCAGTTCCTCCTCCTCGTCCACCCTCGGCCAGAACATCTGTGTGTTCCTGGGGAATGTGGCTTCCAGCCCCAGTTCACCCCAGAGAGGATTTCTCCCCAGAGGCTCGTGCCTTTGGTCCCCATCCTTTCCTCTGGCAGCAGGTCCTCAGGGGCACCTGAGCTCTGAGTTCACATCTGGCTCTGGGGACTCTCCCTGAGCTCCTGCCTCTTCCCCAGGCACCCCTACCCCTTGGCCTCTCCCCTCAGCTGTCCCTCCCAGCGCCCCATTCAAGACGGCCACCCACACAGAGCCTCTTGTAGGCCAGGCCTTGACCTGTGGGCCTTTCTGGGCCTACAGCGGTGCAAGGGGGAGCATCAGGCCTGCTCAGGTGGGGGTCCTGACCGCAGCGGGGACAGGCTTGTGTGCAAGGCCCAGGGAGTTTAGTGAAGGGCCCATGTGCCGGGGCGCGAGCAGGTGCAGGAGAGTGCAGGTGTAGGTGAGGGCAGCAAGCCGGAGCACGGGAGGCCTAGGATGGGACGAGGGAGCCGCCCGAGAGCCAGAAAGTCCAGGGCTGCGGACCTGACAGGGGTGGGGGCACAGCTGACCCACGTGGCTAGGTGATGATGTGCTCAATGCCCACGGAAAGTCTGGGGGGCCACTAGCACACGGCACCCAGATCTGCCTTGCAGGACCCGGAGAGAGTGGGGAGAGAGGAGGGTGAAGTCCATTTCGCCGGAAGGAAACCGAGGCCAGGGAGTGGGGTTGTCTCCTCTGTACCAGTTTTGTTGAGATAGGCTTCCCATACCGTGCGACTCAACAGACACGCGCGGTTCAGTGGCTGTTAGCGTCTCACGACCTTGGACCCACCACCATGGTCTGCTGCAGGACCTTCCCGCCCCCCAGAGGGAAACCCCTTAGCCGTCACTCTGCACCCCCCGCCCCCAGAAGGAAACCCCGTTAACCGTCACTCTGCACCCCCTGCCCCTCCAGAGGGAAACCCCTTAGCCGTCACTCTGCACCCTCCGCCCCCCCAGAGGGAAACCCCATTAGCCGTCATTCCGCACCCCCCGCCCCCCAGAGGGAAACCCCATTAGCCATCACTCCGCACCCCCCGCACCCCCAGAGTAAAACCCCATTAGACGTCACTCCGCACCCCCCGACCCCCAGATGGAAACCCCGTTGGACGTCACTCCGCACCCCCCACCCCCAGACCTAAAGGGACCCCTTGTCCACTCTGCCTCTCTGGGTCTTTCCGTTCCAGAATTTGATGTGAATAAAGCCTTATCACCTGGTGTCTTTCACATTGCCAAGGGCATCCGTGTTGAGGCGTGTTTCGGTCTTTACCCCTTCTTATGGCTGAGTAGTATTCCGTCGTGTGGCTCCATCGCCGTCCGTTTCCACGGTCATCGGTGGCCAGCGTCTGGGTGGCCGCGCACCGTTCGTAGGTGGGTTTTCCTGCTGTCGGGCCGGTACCTGGGAGTGGATTCGCAGGGTCGTGTGAGGCCTGCCACACCGTCTCCGCAGTGCTGCCCCATCTGGGGTTCCCGCCCACAGTGTGTGAAGGTTCCAGTCGCTCCGCGTCCTCACCAGTGCTGGTGACTGCTTGTCTTTTTGCCTCTTGCCATCCCAGTGGGCGTGACGTGGTCTCTCTCCTTGTATAAGGGGTGAGATTTGAACTGTGGTCTTTCTGCAACCCGCCCCCCCCTCCCCCGGCCATGCCCTTCCTCACAGGAGCTTACCCTGGATGGGGCTGTCCTCCCTGGGACTCCAGTGTCCTCGGCAGCCGGCCCAACTCCGGGAGGGCAGGGTCATGCAGCCCCTAATCCCCTGTGACAGCAGGCCGGGCCCCTGGTGCCCCACTCCCAGCCCGCCAGGGGTGCTCTGCACTTACAGCTCCTTCCAGGGTCTTCAGGCTAGGGCCTAGGTGGGTGGTAGACCACAGACCCAGAGTTCTGGAGTCCAGACTGTCAAAATCCTCGGCTGGGGCGTTCTGGAGAAAAGCCCCTGAACCCCCCAGAATGTTCTGGGCAGATGGCTTGCCCAAATCATGAGTCATAAAAGTTCTCATCTGTTGGACATGTACACATGTCTGAGCTCACTTGATCCTCCCCACAGCCTTTGAAGAGGTGAATGCTGTGAAGGCCCAGAGAAATCAGACCGCTGGCCCAAGGCTGCACAGCAGGGCCAGGACTTGAACCCGTGTTTGGCCAAAGTCCAAGCTCAGGCTTCACAGCCTTACTTTTTTCTCACTTCCTTTTGTTTTCTCTAGCCCGTTCGTCCCCACAGCCCTGACATTGTATGGTGGGGGTGAGTGGCAGCCATGAAGGCCCCTGCCCAGTGCCCCTCCTGCTTGGGCAGCTCGTCGTGTCCTCTTGACAATGGTGGGGGGTGTCCCTGTGAGCCAGGAGCCCTGGGGAGCTCTGAGGAGTGGGGGACAGGGATCCGCCTACAGAGGCATCACAGCCTGTGAGGGGATCTGAACTGAGCTCTGGATGACCTTTCTAGGTCATTCCTTCATCCACCAATTCGGTCATTCCACAAGGATCTGTTAAGTACAGTGATGGCTGGCACCTGAGACACGGGGCTCCGCAGAACCAGCCCCAGACCCTCCCTCATGGAGCTTCCAGTCTGGTGGCAGAGAGACAGCAGAGTCAGCAAGTCTCACACACAAGTGCGAGCTTGTAGGTGGGGTATGGGCTCAGAAGGAGAGGGTCATAGTACAAGGAAAGTAGGTAACGGGGGAGGGGGGGCTTTAACTTCGTGGAGGCATCTGGGAGGCTTCCTGGAGGAAGTGACTGCTGATCCAAGGTCTGAACTCTAAGGGGGAGTGGACCAGGCCTAAGAGGAGAGGGAAGAGTTCCATGTGCAGAGGCCCTGAGGCAGGAGGGAGGCCCGTGGTGGGGAGGCTGTGTCTGGAGAGGAGGCTGAGGAGGCGGGCAGGGCTACGACTGGGGGTCCCATTGAAGGGTTTCAGCTGGGAGTGACGTGGCTAGATTTGCCATACGAGGAGCCTCATGGTTCTGGAAAGTACAACCAAAATGAAGGCATTAGGTCAGCCTGATTTGCACCAGCAGCAGGGGCTGTCCCGGGGCAGACGGTGGCTGTATCCTGGGGCTTGTGTGACTAGCTGAAAGCCCCAGGTGGACTCGGGGCAAGCTGGAGAAAGCATCTACCTCCCTTGGCCAAAGCCAGGGGCCCCGGAGAAAGGGCCTCCCCCTCCCCTGCCCCTCTGCCTGCCCTTCCGCCTGCCGCCGCACCTCTGCCTCAGCTGGGCCTCCGCGTCCTTACCACGCTCATTCATTCACAATCTCCTCCAGAAAGGGGGAAGTTTCCAAGCCTCGAGGATGGAGGTGCTGGCCCCGGGCCCGCCCAGCTTGCCTGCCCACCGCCCCCTCCTCAGACGCCCCCACCCTGGCCTGCCCTTTCTTTATGGCAGGCAAAGTGCTAATTCCCAGCGCAGAGAGGTGGGCCAGGGGCCGCAGCCAAGAGAGGAGAGACTGTTTACAGCCTCCGGCGGCTCTTGGCTCCAGCGGTCCGGCGGGCCGGCCTGGCGGTGACATGTTTATTCTCCAGGCCCTGCTGCTGGCCCCGGCTCCTGGCAAGGCCCGGCGCGGGCTTCTTGGTGATGGGGACGGGCTGGCGGCTGGGGGCAGTTTGCCTCCCTAGGCTGCTTCCCTCCTCCTGTTTTCTTCCCGTTCAGGCAAAATGTGGGGTTGAGGCCAGGGGCCCACTCCCCTCTCTGAAGGCACCGTCCCCACCACAGCCCCTCCCGGCCCCTTCAGCCAGAGCCCCACCCGGGCCACTCCCAGGAGACCCTCTGCCGGCAAGCCTCCCATGTCCCACCGGACAGGTCTCCAGGGCGTCCCCCGCCTGCTGGCCAAGCCAGCCTCCGTCACTGATGCCCTCGGCAGATTGCTGCCGAGCACCGCGCACGGGCCAGGCCCCGGTGGTGGCAGTGAGCAAGACAGATGAGGCCCTGTCCTCTGGGGTGGGCAGCCCAGCGGGGAGCGGCTGGTGTCCCCTGGCAGCGGGGCCTGAGGACCTGAGGATCATTCACAGGCTCTCCTTCCCACCGAACCCATTCACGGTGCCTGGCTGGCAGGAACCAGGGAGCCAGCTTTGGACCCAGACTGGGCTGGGTGCAGTTGCAGCCCTGCCGCTAGCCAGGAGGGGGACCTCAGATGCGTCCCTGCCCCTTTCCCGGCCTCTGCTTTCTCATCTGTGAAATGGGAGGCATGGGCCAAGTTACAGCTGACTTCACGGGGCTGAGCACGGGCCACGCTCTACTGGGCATGCAGTGATGAACCAAGACAGAGGCTTTTCCGGGCAGCGTGTGAAGCAGGGGCAGCTCTCCAGAGGGGCCGGGGTGGGGAAGGACAGGCCTGATTCTGCCAAGCGTAGCAGGGACAGGGCTGGTATCCCTGCATCCTCATCCCGGGGCCCTCATTGAAGGAACACCCTGTCCAGGCTGGAGTCTCCCCGTGGGTGGGGGTCTGACTAGGGTTGCTGGGGACACAGGACATTCAGGAGGTTTCCGGCTCCCCACGTCCGTGGGGACCCGCCCCAGAGTCCATGTGCAGTATGGAGTATCAGCTGGGGAGTTGGGACCCCTGGGTTCTCATTCTTGACTGGCCAGCACTTTGGGTGAATCATGCTGTCTTGCCTCTGTTTCCCTGGGGTCCAACCCCACGACATGTCAGTGTTCCCTCCAGATCTGGGTTCTTGAGCTCCAGTGGTGAGGGGCCACACCCCGTGGCTGGGGCCTCGTTCTGCAGCATCTCAGCAGAGGCTCCCATGCACACCGGGGAGGGGGGTGGGCAACAGCACCTTCCTCTGGCCGGTCCCACCGTGAAGACCCAAGCAGGTGCCTACTCCCGGGCCCGGCACCTCTGAGCACACAGGTCCTTCGAGGCAGCCCTAGCTTGCACGCTGACTTCTTGCTGTCTTCCCTACTCACTCCTCTGAGTCCTCACCCCACACGCCACCTGTCCCCTTTCAAACAATTCCGCGGGAAACTTGGGGGCCTCCAGACCAGGAGTCGGCAAGCTGCTTCTTAAAAGACCAGATGGTAAATGTTTTCGGCTCTGTGGGCCAGTCTCTGGGTTTCTGCCCCATATTCTTCTTCCTTTCTTTACTTACCTGTTTAACAAATACTCCCTTAAAAACGTGAGAACTGTTCTTGGCTCAGCTGGTGGGTGGGTTGCAGCTTGCTGGAGCCTGCTGTAGAAGAGCAGGGTGGGCTCTGGGCTTGCCGTGTGTCTGTGTTTTCTGAGCACGGACTGTGGCCCGGGCCTGCTGAGCTGCACACAGATGGGCCCTGTTCCCTCTGACGACCGCCCTGCCTAATAGGCACTATGATCCCATTTTACAGATAAGGAAACTTTGACCCGAGGGGGGAGGACACCCGCCCACGGCATTGGAGCTGGTCAGGGCAGCATCAGGATTTGAGCCCAGACCACCAGTGTCCTCGTTTTGAACCGCCCGTGGCTTGCCACCTGGCTTCTCTGCCTTCCGCCCCCACCCAGTTACTCTGAGTGTGACGGAAGCCCAGATTCTATCTGCTGTTCCTGGCTTTTTCTGCCTTTCTCTTGGTCTCCGGAGGGCATATGCATTCCCCTTGGCATTTGCCCCCTCCCATCCTCTCCCCCGGTACCTTCACATGCCCCAAATTAGGAAGATGGCCTCCGGAGTAACCCAGAGTCCCAGAATCAGCTTCAGCAGCACCTGCTTCTCCAGGGCCAGCCCACAGGTCACGCAAGGCAAAGCGGTGTCCCTGCAGCTGCTTGGCCCACATTCTGCAACCCTATATCTGAGCCACATGGGCACAGCCAGAGCACGTGACCTGAGGCGGGGATGAGGGGCCCCAGGCAGGCGGCCCAGACGTTGCCTGCAGGGCCTGCCCTAGCGGTAGAAGCAGCTGAGGCTGGGAAGGCCCTGGGGAGAGCCTATCCCTTGCCACGGATCAGGCACCAGGCACAAAAAGTGACCCATTGGTGTCCTGAACCTGTCGGCCACCAGAGGCTAGTTCTGAACTTTCTCCCTTCCAGGGTTTAGCTATATTAAAAAAAAAAAAAAAAGTTGGGAGGGAGTTTGGACAAGTAGTTCAAATGAAAAAGAACACAAGTAATAAGTATATAGGAAAATATATACGTGAAAACTATTAAAATCCTGGAAAAGCAGTAAGACCCAGTGCTGATGATGTTGCTTAACTAAGGCTCATTCCTGTTGCTAGTGGCGGCACGAATCTGAATCATACCACTTTCCCCCAAACCGTTTGTTAGTATCTAACAAGGGCTTAACAGACACGCCTCTGTGGGACCCACCATCCCGTTTCTGAAAACGCATCCAAAGAAGTAACTTGTAAGGATGGAAATACAAGGATGCTCTTTGCACTGTTATCATCGTGGGGGGAATTCTAAACGTCCAGCAGCCCGGTATGGGTAAGAAGAATGCCGTGTGTCCCTTGCGTGGAACGTGGTGTGGCTCGGACTGACCACCGTGGAGCTCACTCGGGGACAGAGTCGCCAATGCCCTCAAGCGGATGACAGAGCAGCGGATCCTAAAGCCGCATACGTGTCTCCGTTACCCCTGTGAGGAAGCGTGTTGCGTACGTTCCGGCTGGAGGAGAGTTTGGAAAGCTGATGTGGCTGCGTTCGGGAGGTGATGGGGCCCACTCTCTCCCTGAGACACTTTACTCCTGTCACTGGCTCATCTTTTTTTTTTCTTTTTAAGATTTTATTTATTTTAGAGAGAGAGAATGTGAGCAGGGGGAGGGGCAGAATCTCAGACAGACTCCATGCTCAGTGCAGAGGTCGATGTGGGACTCGATCTCACCACCGTGAGATCATGACCTGAGCTGAAACCAAGAGTGGGACGCCTAACCGTTATTTATTGGGGGGGGGAATATTCTAAATGTCCAACAGTAAGGTAATAAAACCCAGACGTCCCCTGTTCATATGCTGCTGAGCATCTTCAGCTGTCACCCTGTGACGAGGTGGGTGCCCTCACGGCTGTCTTTGGGGTGGCTGGCTAGTTCTCAGGGACGGCCTGAACCGCGCCCCAGGCTGGGGGCTTCGACAGCTGAGATGCATCTTTCTTGCACTGCTGGAGGCTGGAGGTACAAGCCCCCGCCGTGGGCAGGGCTGCTGTGCCCTGAGGCCTCTCTCCTGGGCCTGCAGGCGCCACCTTCTCCCCGTGTCCTCACACAGTCCTCCCTCCGTATCTGTGTCCCAACGGCTTAGAAGGACCGCAGTCACGATGGATCAGGGCCTACCCTAATGGCCTCATTTTAACTTCAGCACCTCTTTGAAGGCCCTGTTTCCAAATAGGATCACATTTGGAGGTGTTGGGGGTTAGGAATTCACCATAGGAATTTGGGGGACATAGTTCAGCTCCTGTCAGGCATCCTCCACCAAATGGAAGCCATTCAACAGGTTGTGTTTCAAGCGACCCTGGCGCCGTGGGGCACAGAGCCTTCGGGCTCCCCGTTGCCATGAGCCCCCAGAGTCCGCAGGTCCCATTAGCTGCTGGGAAGGAGGCAGTGCCTGAGATGCTCTGCCCCAGGGGGCAGCAAGGGGGCTGGGCAGAGGCCTGGGCCAGCACCCGGCTCCAGCTCATGGGAGCTGTGAGGCCTTGGACAAGCCACCCCACGCCTGCCTCTTGGGTCCTCGATACCAGAGGCCAGAGCGTCTGCTTCGGACGCTTGCATCCTCGCTGCCCTGTGCCACCCCTGGTCTCGCCAGGCTTGATGGTAGTACCAGCTCCACGTGGGGTAAGAAGGGGCCGCCCACAGAGGGCGTGCACACCGGCTGCAGCCGTTGCCACCCCATTTCACAGATGGTGGTAGCAGGACATGGGAGTGCAGCTCGGAAGCGGGAGAACTGCCTCCCTCACATTTAATAAGATGAGCCGGGGCTGGGGGGCCGGGGGGCGGGATGCCTGGGCGGCTCAGTCCGTTAAGCGCCCGGCTCTTGATTTCACGCTCCACGCTCAGTGGGGAGTCTGCTTGGCGGTCTCTCTCCTTTTCCGTCTGCCCTCCCTCGCGTGCTCGCTCTCTCTCTCTCTCAGATAAATAGACAGCCGCGCGGAGAACCTGTCTGTGCACTTTGTGCGTGTTCGTCCTTGAACAGCACCTGTCCGGAAGCGTCCTGGTAGCCCCGAGTGCCCCAGTCAGCCAGGCCGGCGCAGCCTGGGCTCCCACTCCCAGCGGCACGCTTGCGGGGGCGACCTTGAAGGCCGTCCTCCGGGCTCAGACGCGGCGCTGCCGTTCTCACGGGAGCCGGGAGCCTCGGAGGAGGCCCTGGGCCGGGGGCAGGGGGCCGGCGCCTGCAGGCAGCTCAGACTCACAGGCCCTGAGGGTAGAGGTCGGGCAGGCTGCTGACAGATGCGCTGAGTCAGTGGTGTGGGAACGGAGGCCTTGGTCGTCCCCACAGAGATTTTCTGTGACTGGTTCCACGAGCGAGCGAGCGAGCGCTGCTAAGCGAGGCGGAGGCCATCCTAGGGCGTCTCTTGCCAGGCTGGGGGCCGGCACTGGCGCCCTTCCTCTGGGTACATAATATCCCATAATAGGGTCTGGCTGTTTGGAGTCCAGAGACGGAAAAAAAGATTGACATCATCCAAGTATTGGGTTCGGTGAGTGGAATGCCTGCTGGGCCCGTCTCCACAGAGGCGGCTTCTCTTCTCCCGGGGAGATGTGCCCAGGTGGCCGCACTGCAGGGAATCGGACTATCCTGGGCTGAAGGGTCCCCCGAGGTTCACGTCCACCGAACCCGTGAGCGTGGCCTTATTTGGGAAGAAGGCCTCTGCGGACACGGTCGAGTACCGAGGAGGCCGCCCTGGCGTAGGATGGCCCTGAGTCCCCCAGCCACTGTCCCTGCAGGAAGAGGGAGACACGTGCACACACAGGGCCACGTGAGGACGGTGGCGGGGGTGTGGTGATGCCACGGCCAGCCAGGGCACGCCAGGAGCTAGAAGAGGCAGGGAGGATCCACCCCAGAGCCTGCGGAAGGAGCGGGATCTCCGACCTCTCCAAACCGAGGGAACGGGTTTCTGTCGTTCAAGCCCCCAGCATGTGGGACAGCAGTGCACGCTCCTGTTGGACCTTGCCCTTGCCCCCCGCCCCCGGCGCTGGCATGCTCCCTCTTACTGCACCTGCTGCCAGAGATGGGAGCGTCTTTCCTGCAGCCTTGGGGCCTCGGTGGGGCTGGCCTTGGGGCAGCACGCAGTAGGTGCGCGGTCTGTTTGTTGAATGCATGAGGGGGATGTCGGGGGCCGTGGGGGGAGGACAGGAAGGGCAGGGGTGCGGCAGGGGGAGGAGGGCAGCCCCTGTGGCCCCTTCCCTCCCTGCATGCGCCCTCCCCTCCCGGCCCAGGCCTGGCTTCTGGGGGCAGGGGGCGAGTAGGGGCACTGAGCCGGCGCAGCCCAGGCCAGAGTGCCCACTGCTCACGTCCCCGCCCTGCCCCTTGCTGCCCGTCTGGCTCTGGGCCACGTACTGGACTGCAGTGTCCCCAGCTGCAAAGTGGGTTTGCAGCATCCCTTCTTTGGGTGTTCTTGGGGAATGAGCGGGGTGGCCTATGGGAAGCCGTGTGCCTGACCTTTGTGTGGGTCTCGACAAAGGCTGATTGGGTTGACGAGCAGCCAGAGCTGGCCTGGGGGGGCGGAGAGAGGACCACCCGCCCGTGGAGAAGGCAGGGGGGCAGGATGGTTGATAGTGTGGCATTAGAGGGGGCTAGGTCTGCACCGTTGTTATCCTGGGGTAACCTTTGAGCAATTGACTCGACCGTTCTCTGCCTCAGTTTCCCCACCCGGAAAATGGGGGAGAGGAGACTCCGACCGCACAGGTGGCCAGGAGGGTATGAAGTGTGGCAGGACACTTGGACCAGCGGCGGTCCACAGAGCCTGCGCCTGGAGAGGATGGGGTGGGGGGAGGTGGGAAGCCGAGAGTGTACCTGACAAGGAGGGCGTGCTGTGCCTGTCGGAACCCGCTTGTCTTCATTTCTGGGCTGCATTGGGGGCTGAGGAGAGAAGCATTGGCGAGGCAGTCCAGGGGAAGCTTGCGGGTGCAGAAGCCTGGCCATCCCTCGGAACGGCTGTGGTCCCCAAGCCATCCACTCCGCTGCCGCCCCCTGTTTTGATGGAGGGGAGGGGACAGGGGGATCCCAGGCTCAGAGGGAGCACAACTTGCCCAAAGCCACACACTGTGGGAGAGGTGGCCCTGGGTCTAGGCCTGTGGACTCCCCGTCCTGGCCTGCCATGGTTCATGTGTTGAGGAGTGAGTAAGATTGGGGTCCCTCCTCACCCACACACCTCCCTGCCGGCACCAGGGAACCTCTGGCAGGATCAGAGGGCAGTCTGATTGTGGAATGGAGGCATCTGGCTGGGGACAGAGACCCCAGCCTGCTTAGCTGGCAGCCAGGGCCCCGTTCACCATCTCGGATCCTGTCCTTCAGAGTAGGGTGGGGGACCCTGACCCTTTTCCTGTGGTCCTTTCTCTCCTTTCTGTGTTTCCTAAAATCGCGTATAAAGGCCCCATGTGCCAGCTGCAGCTCCAGGATCGTGGGCCCCCATCTTTGCTCCCCCGACACCACCAGGAGGGCTGCTTTATGCCCATTGCGCAGATGGGGTCACTGAACCCTGCTGGGCTGGTGTTTCTCCTTCTTTGTTTCCGGCCTGGGCTGGGGAAGGCAGGCTCCCCTGGTCTCCTGGACTTAGGGACAGATGGGCAGCACTTTCCAGGGTGACCCCAGCCTGAGGGAAGGGGGGGGAGTCCCCGCTGCTATTTTGGGCTGCTCCCGGTGGGCCCCGGGCGGGCGCCACCCCCAGGAAGCCGCAGCTGCCCAGACGCGGGAGCATCATCCTGTCCCTGGGGGCCCAGCACCCCCTGCTCGGCCCCTCAGCCCTTTCTCTCAGGGCAGAGGGGGGGACCCCGTGGGCCGAAGCCGCTCAGCACAGCCCCGTGCCTGGGTGTTCAGAGCGCGCTTCGGTCCTCCCTCTGCCGTGGGTGGCTGTAAAAATAGCACTCGGTTTCAGTTAGGCCCGGGCGGGCGGGGGTCCGGTTTCCCCTGCTCCTGGAGGAATTACCGGCCCACATGTTGCCAGGAGGCTTGGCTGGGAGAGGCAAGCGCGGCTCCAGGCCGGCGAGCGAGCGGAGGCACAGATGGAAACTCGATCACCCGGCTCAGCAGACTGTTGGATTTATTTTAAAACCAAGCAGATGGCTGCTGCAGGGGTTTGTTTAAGTTCAGCGCGGAGCCGGGCCCGCAGCCAGGAGCCTCGGGGCAGCTGAGCCAAAAATTTTTCAATGACTTTGGTCGTCAAACCACCTCTTCCCCTCCTTTTTGAACTTCAGCCTCACCACACACATGTCGGCCTTCTCGCGCCTTCTCCCGTGGCCGCGCTGTGCGCCTTCTCCCGTTCTCTTTGTCTCTGTCTCTGGGTGTCTCTCTCCCTTCTGTTCCTCTCTCAGTATGTGTCTCTCGGTCTCTGTCTCTCCACGTCTCTCTGTGCTTCCGTGTCTCTCTCTGTGTCTCTGGGTCTCTCCCCACCCCTTTCCTCAGGAAGTCTTCCCAAAACGTCCTCCCTGCTCCCTGGCTCCTTCCAGCCTCCTCCCGCCCCGCCCCCACCCCGCCTGTGCCCCCACTGCAGCCCCCCTCTCTCCTCCCCAGCCCAGCGAGGCACATGGGAGAACAGCCAAGCCTTTGTGGCCACTCCACGTCCTCTGGGCTGTCCTCGCTCTGAGACACGGTGGCTGGGAAAACCAGGCCCCCAACCGTAAAATCCTGGAGTAGACCAGCCCTCCAAGGTCAAGTGGCTCAGCCCCTGCTTTAGGCAGGGAGGCCAGGGGAGGCCAGGGGAGGCCGGGGCAGCCTGCAGCTGTCCCTGCTGGGGGGGAGGGGCGGAGCCTGGTCACCCACGAGGAGCCCACTCTGTGGCTCGTTTGCTGGGGAGGTCAGCTGCAGGCTACTGAACGCCCCCCACCCCGCCCCCGACACACACACACACACACACACACAGCTTCTGTACAGGGCGAGCCACATGCCCCACGCCCCCGCAGGGATTAATTGGTCCCTGTTCAAATGGCAGCAGGCCCCAGACCCCCAGCCGGGGCTGCCCCCTAGCCCGCATCCCCTCGGGCTCAGCCTGCTCAGCCCTCTCTGCCGGGGCTTCCTAAACAAGCCGGGGATTTAAAATAGCAGCCAGCGCTGTAACTAACGCAAGTCCAGAGAGGAGCGCCTTGCAGGCGGGTGGGGGCGGGGGGCATGGCGTCCAGCCTCCTGGGACCGTTGCAGGGGCTGCTGATGGCACTCGGGCTCCTTGCCTGGGCTGGGCAGGCCCTGGTTGGAGACGGGCGTTTTCCCGCCTCTGGGTGGGGAGGTCAGCTCTCTGCTTGACCTGGCGGGAGCTGACTCAGCTGCTGGCCCGGCCCTTCTCCCCCAGGGTCACCCCTGTCTGGCTGGGCCAGCCTCAGGGAGGGCGGGGGAGGCCTATGCCCACCAGGCCACGGGGCAGCCACGGGTCTCCTGGGGGTGCCTGGGAGAGGGGAGAGGACAGCAGTCCGGGTCCACAGCTCCCTTCCTCGGAGCTGCACCCCTGCTGGCAGGCACCTGCCCGGCCCTCCATTGCCCCCCTGCCCCGCCTGAGGCCCCAGGTGCAGCAGCCTCAGGCACTTCAGGGTGGAGGCCCCAGCCTCTTCCTCCGTCGGACGCTCGGGGCCAGATTGGTCCAGAACCTCAGTCTGCCGCGCCCAGCCCCTGAGTGGGGGCCAGAGCAGGACTCCCCAACTCCGGGCTGGCCCTGTCTGCCAGTGAATTGGCCAAGTGGCTGGCAGGACCACAGGTGGAGCTGGAGGCGCACGATGGGGGGTTCGACGCTCTCCAGGACACCCTCAGTGGTTGAAACTGGCCCACGGGCAGCTTTAGATCCGGGAAAGACGTTGCTGGTTGGCCGGGGGGGGGGGGGGGGGCGGCAGTTAGACCTATTTTTCCAAACAGCTGGCTCCCCCTTCCAGTAGCCATGCGCCAACGGCTGTCAGATCAGGCAGCTTGGACGTTGTGACCAAGTCGAGCACCTCCTCAAACACACATGTAGCCGGGAAGCCGAAAACCGTGGCCCAATTACAAATACATCTGAGGCTCGCCGCGTGGCCTGCCGACGGAGGACCGTCCGCGTTGCAAACCCTCTGTCCGAAGTTGGGAAGCTTTTGTTTATTTATTTTCTGTCTCACTGGTCTCCTTCCTGGGGGCGGCCCCTCCGGCTCAGCGCGCCTTCCCGGCCGGTGGACTCACCAGATTCACCGGATTCACCCCCGGGCTCCGTGCTTACAGTGACATTTCTTCTTCTCTCTCTATTTTAATTTTGCATACGAAAGAGGAAAATAAAAAATGTTAAGCTGTATACCGTCCACCACAGAAGCACGTTTGTGGGATGTTTCAGTGGGCACTGTTACCAGGTTGATTTTGATTGTTTTCTTCGTTGTCGTAGGAAGAAGTCGGTTTGCCGGCCAGGCAGGAATCAAAGCTATCTGTTCTATCTCAGAGAAATGCAGAAAAATGTCTTCAAACTTAGCATCACTGTCAGTTTTAAGTTCTTCGGACTCCTGAACTTGATGATGCCAAATGGGGCCAGCACCATTTTTTTTTTAACACTTTTTTTGTTGTGTAAAAAAATGAACATTAAACAAACGCAATGTAAAATTTACCACTGTAACCATTTTCCAGGGTATAGTCCAGTGGTGTTAAGTACCTCCATGCTGTTATGCAACCCTCAGGGCCATGCCCATTTCATTCTAGAACTTTCTCATCATCCCTGATGGAAACCCTGTACCCATTCTCAGGACCATTGTTAAGATGTTCTGGAGCTAAGACCTCCTTCCCTCAGCTTCCCAGGGCAACGCCTGGCACCTCTCAAAGGCTGGCGGAGGTGGGGCCCCCACCGAGGTTCCTGCATCGGGTTGGGGGGAGGCACCCTTCGATGCCGTGGGGAGAACAAAGGAGCAGAGAGCCCTGGGAGGAATCTCTGTGCTGGTGATGGCATCGAGCATGGAGAACAGGGAGAAGGGGAGAAGCGAGGGAAGATGAGGTTTAGGAACATAGAGGAGAGATTTCTGGAGCCAAACTCATTAAAAAAAAAAAAATCCTCGGTCTGGTTGGCAGCCGAGAAGCATTTTTATATTTGGGTTTAGCTCGAGGCTCTACAAATTAGCGTGGTCTGTTCCAGGTCGGGTTTAGAACTTCGTTCAGTTCGAGTCTGACTCCCTGGTTTCCTGGATGCCACATGATATGGCAGGATGGGGAGGCTTTAGCATTCATTCCGCAGAGGCTCACTGAGCACCTACTATGTGCGGGCCCTGCTCTGAGTAGGGGAGGGGGAGCTGCGAGCCACATGGACCCAGCCCAGCCCCAGTCGAGATTCCCTTCTGCAGAGCAGCAGGCAGTGACGAGGGAGTAAGTATGCACCGTGGTGTCACGTGGAGGTCAGTGCTGTGAGTAGCCGTGAAGCCAGTGAGGGTCGGAAGCAGGGAACAGGGCCTCGTGGGGACTGACTGGGAGATACTGTGGTCAGGGGGCCTCCGAGCAAAGCGCTGAATGGAGTGAGGGCCAGAGCAGGGAGGAGCGGGTCCTGTTAGAGGGGACCAGAAGGACTGTCAGTGCAGAAGCCCAGAAGAGGTGGGAATGAGTTTGGGGTTTTGTGGGCAAAGCAGGAGGCCGTGTGGCTGGAATGGATGAGGAGCAGGGAGGAGGGAGAGCGGGGCAGGGGTGGTGGGGTCTGAGTGGTCAGTAGGGGCTGGAGGACGTGGAGCGCTGGGTGTTCACTCTGAGTGGGAAGGGCATCTCTTGGGGAAGCTCCCCAGGAAGATATGAGCTGATTCACGCAGCCCCCTCCCTCTGGCGGCTTGGTGGGGAGCAGACGGGAGAGGCACCGTAATTAATAATATTCACAATAGCAAAGAGTACATTGAGTCCTGTCAGGGCTCACTTCTTACCCTTCCAGTTGCGTTTTCATCCTCCCGACTACTTGAAAGAAGGTCTCGGTTTGGAATTGCCATCTCACATGCCTCTCTCTCACTGGCTATGTGAGTTATCTCTCGCACGCGGTGTAACAAAACACCCCAGAATGTTGCAGCTTCAAACAACAAAGAGTTCTTGTCTCACAGTCTCTGTGGGGAGTGGCTCGGCTGGGTGATTCTGGCTCCAGGTCTCCATTGAGACTGTAATCAGGGAGGTGCCTGGGGCTGTGGTCTCAGCCGAAGGCTCCACTGAGGCTGGAGGACCAGCTGCCAAGATGGCTCCCTCACACCGGTGGCTGGAGGCCTCGGTCCAGTGCTCGCTGGTGGCAAGAGGGCTCAGTGCCTTGCCACGGGGGGCTCTCTGCTGAGCAGCTGGCTTTGCAGAGTGAGTGATCTAGGAGAGAACCAGGAGGAAGCTCTTTGCCTGTAATGACGTGGTCTCAGAAGCCACACGCTGTGACTCCCGCCCTCTTCTCCTCATTGGTAGTGAATCACTAAGTCTGGCCCATACTCAAGGGCTCCACCTCTTCACCGAGTGAAGCGTGTCGGAGCATCTGTGGACGTATTTTTTAAAACTACCACACTCGCTGATCTCTCTTTTTTTAATAAGAGTAGGCCTCAGGCCCAGAGCCTTCTTTGGGATTAGTACTTGGCTAAAACTGAACGGCACTGTTTCATTTTCATGGTATGGGTTTTTAGGGTCACCTTCTATTTATGTTACTTAATACCGATTTTCCTTTTGTGGTCGTCATATACATTTCAAATTTATTTAAGCAAAGAAGGTAAGTTGATTGAAGGGAAACCATGAAGTAAGAAATCCTATGTAGGATTAAGACGAGGAACGAGGAGAGTGGAAATGCCAGGGAGCGGGCAGGTGGGACATGGCGACCAAGCCTGGGGCCCACGGGCAGCCGAGGGGCCAAGCATGTGGGCTCTGGAGCCATGCTGCCTGGGTTCGAATCCTGGCTCAGCCACCTGCACCTGTGTGACTCTGGGTAACCATCTTTGGGCCTCAGTTTCCCTCTTGATAAGGTGAGGGAACAGTCTGCTGCCTGGCACTGTTTTGGAGTTCAGGCTGTCTGGAATCTCCAAGGAGGGGCCTCTGTATGTAGCAAGGGCTCTGTGAGTGTCCCCTGCTAGGAAATGAGTCGGTACGCAGCCTCACCACACTGTCTGTGGGGCTGGTCCTGATGCCCCCAGTGGGAGGGACGTGGGGGTTTGTGTGGACGGAGCGCTAAGAAGATACCACCCCTTCCCTCTGCTTAGAGCAGCGGCAGCCCTTGGCAGTGAGGGTGGGGGAGACTCCTCTGTGGGGTTCTTCATCTGATCAGAAAGCCGAGGGGGGGACCCGTGAAGGAGTAAGTAACACGGGCAGTGCTCATTCTCCTTACCCAGTTGCCTGCCTGCCTGCTCGTCTACCCTTCCGTCCTCCCTCTCTGGCTCCCTCCATCCATTTTTCGCCCACGCATCCATCCATTTCTCCTTCCATCATCCATGCTTGCATGCATCCATCGTCCATCTGTCTGCCTTTCCTTCCTTCTTCCAGCCATTTATAGATCTGTCTTACCTGAGTCCTTCATCCATCCATCCATCCATCCATCCATCCATCCATCCATCCATCCATCCATTCATCCATTTTTCCTTCCTTTCTGTTCATCCACCTATCTGCCCATCTGCCCATCTGTTGGTCCATCCATCCATCCATCCATCCATCCATCCATCCATCCATCCACTGAGGACTTACCAGTGAGTAAAACAGCCCCTGCCATCAGCGCTCCAGTCCCGTCGGGGAGGCCTGCACGCCGGGAAGGAACGCAGAGGAGGTGGCTCTCTTGTGGCGTGGCAAGCACCTGCTGGGTGCGGGCGCCGCGGTCCGTGAAGGCAAGCCCGTGTGGACCTCACAGTGGGTGTGTCCACGCCACAGGGTGTCAGAGGGGGTGTGATCGGCTCTGCCCAGCAAAGGACGCAGTACTTGCAGGGGCTCTTGAGGGATGTGCAGGAGTTGGCTGGGTTGGGGGCGGGGAACACGAGTGTATGGGCATGGTTGGGGAAGTCTACACGGTTGGGGCAGGTCTGGGAGGGTAGCGCACGGGATCTGAGAGGCTGGGGCCAGAATGGGGGTGGTTGGGCCCAGGGGAGGTTCCTTTCAGGCCAGCCAGGACTCGGGATCTGTGTTGGCCCTGCCTGAGCCCCGGGAGATGCGAACTCATTCACACACTTCTTCACTCAGCAGTCCCCAAACCCTGGCCACATGCTGGCACGGGGGCGCAGCTGTAAACAGGACAGGCGTGGCCCTGCCCTCGAAGGCACACCGGCTAGTCAGAGGCCTCACACATTAAACAGAGCTCAGCACAAAGAAAGGATCATGCTGGGCAGTGAGGAGCGGCGGAGAGATCCGCACACGAGAGGGCGTGATGGGGGTGCTGCCGCGGGGGGGCCAGGAGGTGGCAGGTGGGCAGAGAAGGGCACTGCACAAAGGCCCTGCGGTGGGTGTAGGCCGGCCTGTTGGAGGAGACAGTGTGCAGTCCAGGCTCTCAAGGAGCCCTTTGCTTGGCTCTGGTGAAGAGTCAGTGGGTTCCAGGGCTGATGTCAGGAGTCAGGGGTGGGGAGGGCTCTGCAAAGGGTTTGGTTTATTTTTTTCCTGTGGGTGCTGGGGAGCCATGGAAGGTTGCTGAGCAGGGGAGGGTTATAAACACTGTTCTTGGGCAGCAGTGTGCAGGAGGGGGAGGACAAAGCCCTGCGTCCAGAAGCTTCTGTGAATGCTGAGTCAGTGCAGTGAATGCCCTGGCTTTAAGGTCAGCCAAGCCTGGGTTTGAATTCCTGCCTGTCCATGAACTTGCTGTGTGACTCGGGGAAGGTACTCACACGCGCTGAGCCTCAGTGTGCTCACCTGTAAGATGGGGGGGAGCGACAGTGCCCGCGTCTGGGGTCGTCATGGAGAGGCGAGGAAGCGTTGTGTGTAAACGTCCAAGTCCCTGCCTGCAGGCCGTGCCTAGCATCCTCCATCCTTACAGTGTCCCAACCCCGAGAGACCCACATAGAGCCAGCAGAGAGGGAGGGAAGCTCAGTCATGTCAGATCCACTTTCGGTAGCAGAGGGCGGTCAGCAGTAACATGTTCTTGAGCCCAGAGGAGCAGATAGCAGAAGAGGAGATGGTGCAGAAAGATGTGAGCCTCCTTCTCCCTCAGTTTACCCTGCTGCAAAGCACCCTGGCCCCCCCACCCCCCCACAACACACACACACCCTGAGCCTGGGGCGTTCGGCCCTCGCTGGAGAGAACACGCCCGAGAGAGTTACGTGGCCCCCAGCCCAGCAGCCTGCTCTGAGCTGTGCAGGGCCTGGGCATCCGACAAGCCAGACAACTGTTTTTGACTCACTGTTGCGAGGCTGCCAAGTGGAATTGCTTTCACACTCGGCTGTGGCGGGAGGGGCCGAGAGACACGGCTCTCTCCCCCGAAGGTGAAGCTCGCTGGCGGGGAGTCAGGGAGGGCTGCCTGCAGGGAGGTGGGGGGGGCACCTCTGGACCGGTGGCCGAGTCCCCCCCACCCCGCCCCCTGGGCCGATAGGACGCCCACCTCGCGGGCCGCCAGCCTGGCTGTCGGTGGGCGAGGGCGGCACAGCCAGCGGGCGGGCTGCGTCATCGGCAGCCTGGAGCCAGCTGCTCCGGCCTTGGCAGGGGGAGCGCAGAGCAAGTCAGCGCAGCCGCCGCGGTGCCAAGGCCGGGAGCAGACTCACGGCTCCTGTTCGGCTCCCGCGGGCTGGGCCTCTGCGCCTGCCCGGCTTCCCCCGGTCCCAGCCTACCCCCCACCCCGGGCCCCTACATTTTCTGACTGTGATGGCTAATTACACCTCATGTCTGTTGGGCACTTTCTTTGTACTGAGCACCGTGCTAGAGGTTTTCGAGCTGTACTAAATTATTTAACACTCCAAAGTATTCCCATTTTTATAGAGGAGAAAATGGAAGCACAGAGAGGTCAAGTAACTTGCCTGAGGTCACACAGCCAGCAAGTAGTAGAGCTCAGATTTGAACCCGAAAAGACTGGTTCCAGAAATCACTTCTTTTATCTGCTTCATAAGACCACCTCCCACAACCAGTAATGAGAGTGTAAACCCCAGCTCCCAGCCCCAAGTGTACAAGAGATGACCCTTTCCTTCAGGTAAATCCAAGCATGATTCTCTTGACCCTTTCCTCATGGTTGCAAGCTGGCTGCCATAGCTCCAAGCATCACGTTCTCACATGATAATATCCAGAAGCAGGATGGGAAGAGGAAGGGGGCTCTCTCGCTCTTTTCTCTTTTGGGGAAGAGTGTTTCCCAGAAGATTTCAGCCAACTTGAGTCCACTTGTCCAGGCCTGGTCATCTGCGCAACTGTAATTGCAGGGGTGCTGGGAATAGGAGTCTCTGACCTTTTCAGACTTCATGGGGGGTAGGCTGTGCCATCAAAAAAGAAGGGGGTAGGAATGGCTGGTGGGTGGGCAGCTCACATGGCTTACTCCATCACTGATCTTCGAGCAGCCCTGCACGATAGGGATGCTGTCTCCATTTCATAGATAGGGGAACTGAGGCTTAGTGATAGGGGTCTTGTCTGTCCCCTTTTGATCCCGTGCTGTCCTAGTGTCTGAGCTGTGTGGCTTTGTTGTAGAACTGCCTGTCCAGCTGGGGGGTCAGCCTCTGGCAGGAAGGGCAAGGCTTGTTTGTCTATAGGCTATCCTCATCTGACTCAGGGATGAGCATCTAGAAGGTTCTAAATCACTGGATGCCATATGAGAAGGGCTTGTGTGACCCCTGGCCCTTTCTATCCTTAAGTGACAAGCCCAACTCCAGCGCACGCTAGCAAGAAGGGGCATTATTGAACTGACTGAGGGTGATGCTGCCTTCAGGCCCCGTGGGTCCCAGGTTCATCGGATGCCGCCCGGCCTCTGCCTTTCTCCATCCTCAGCTCTGCTTTTTCCTGGGTGGGATTCCCTTGTTGGCAGGTTCTCTTCACAAGGCTGTCAGAGACTGCCACCAGCAAGCAGTTCGAGGCTGACATCTAGTGACTCCAGAGTGGGGAGAAGAACAGTTCCCTAGCTAATGTCCCAGAGAAGACCCTGATTGGCTCAGCCCGGTACACCTGCCCACCCCTACGGAGAGAAAGGGAGTGTGCTGATTGACAGCCCCGCGGGGTTGGGGAGGGACAGATGCTGGTTAGGTAAAGTGAAAAAGGTGCAGCCTACAGATGAGTGGGTGGAAGGACAGAAAGATGGGAAGAGAACAGACGGACAGGCGGATGGATGCATGCATGGTTGAGTGTGTGGAGGGTCAGGCAGATGGATGCTTAGATGGATGGATGGACCAGTCGCTGGTCACACGGGTGGGACAGAGGGGTGACTGGCTGGATGTAGCCCCTTTCTCTGCCTTCCTCAGGGGCCGTCTGTGTGGAGCTGCCTGCGTGAGCAGTGTGATGGCTATGCGGGGTCTTCCTTGCAAGAGCTGCCGGCCGAGGTCCCAAAGCCCATCCAAACCTTGACAGTTTCGCTTCTGTGTCAAGGCCATTTCCATTCCTTCCTCCCGTGAGTGTCTTTTGTAACACTCCCTGCTCCCCCAGCACAAAATGATGCCTGAAAACTTCGAAGGTCGAGAAAAACTTGCAAAAAGCAAATGGAGAGTCACCATGGTCCTGGCCTCCAGGGAACCCCGGTGCCGACAGCTGGTGGGTGTCGCTCGGTGCCTCTTCTCTGAGGGCTGCCAGTGCCCACGCTTGGCAGACCCTCTGCCTTGGTTAAGGGGCGTCAGGCTCGTGGGGCCTGGGCCCAGCCAGATTTGCTTCCCCGCAGTTGGGCGTGGGAGACGGAAAACAGTGAGGCTTTTTGGCAGGCAGGCCGTGGAGAAGGCGTTGGCCTTTGCTACATCCCTTGGAAGGCACATGCTTGTCACCCCAAGGCCAGACTGGGCCAAGTGCTTTCCCTGACTTCGTCCTTGGGAGTGGCCTTCTGGATGCTAAAGAACACGCAGAGCCCAATGAGAGGCCCTGGCCACGAGGCGCTTCCCGGGGGCACGCTTCGAGAAAACCAGGCCTCGTATCTGAATGGAAATGTTCTATACATTCTGCTCCCCTCAGGCCTCAAGCTTCGGCCCGGGATGGATGGGGGCTGTGGGGGGAAGGACCCAGACTACCCCATCGGACGCCCTCAGGTGGGTGGGTGGATCGGGGCTCAGGGTGTGGCCAGAATTGGGAGCAAAGAGGGACAGGACTGCCTCCTGGTGCCTTGACCTGCTTAGGATGTGGGTGTGGGAGCCAAATGGACAGATCCTCACATGGTGCTTCTTCCTGGGCTCTGGAGCAGGGAGGGGTCCTGCTGCCACAGCCCCTTGCCCCCTCTGTCCTGGGCACCGGCTCTTTTTCATCCAGCACTCAAGTGTCACCTCCTCCTGGAGGCCCAAGTGCTCCGCTGAAGACAGCTTCTCTCCACCCTGGTTGCATCTTCAGGATCTCAGCCCTGTGTTTGTGTCCTTTTCGGTAGGAGCGGATGAATGAATGAACGGCTCTGGGGTTCCTGTTGTGTAAGGCACATGAGCCCAGGCCAGACACACACAGCTGGGCTTCTGGGTCAGAGAGGGCGGTGGGTGGGTGGGCAGGGGTGGGGATCTCTGCGCTGTGGTCCCGGAGGTCTCTCGGGGGCTGCTGGCTCTGGATGGGTCGCTACCCGGCGCTTGTTCTCATCGGTGAAATGCGCGGGGAAGGACAGTCCCACCCAGCCTTCCCGCCCCGAAGAATCCTCACCATGACCACCCTCCCTGCTCGCAAAGGCAAGGTGTCTGCCAAACCATGTTTATCAGCCCATCAGTAATTCATTTCCTCATTTTTTATTAATCACCCTGCCCACCAGCCAAAGCTTCAGATGGGCATGAGAAGCCTGAGAGGTACAAGGCTGACAGCCTTGCAGCCCCGAGCAAGGGACCGTGGGGCTGGAACCTGGCTGGGGCCCTGGAGTGGAGGCTGCACGGGGCGGTGTGGCCTTTGGGGGTGTTTGTAACAGCTCTGGGGCCCTGTCTTGTCTCCCCACAGGGTGGGAACGGGCTTGACCGCCGTGTGCACGCGTGTATGTGTGTGTGCTCATGCTAAGTACAGCGTGAACGTACAGGGTGTTGCGCGGGATCAGCGTGTGGTGTCTGAAATCTGTGCCGACGTGTGCGTGTGCGTGCACAGCCTGGGTACCGTGGGTGGCGTGCTCTTGCATGTGTGGCGGATGCAGACGGCAGTGTGCTGTGCATCTGCGTGTGTGCGCGGGCATGTGTGGTGGTCTGCGTGTCTGCGTGTCTGCGTGTGGGGCTTGTGCATGGGTGGAGGCAGTGGGAACAGGGGGACTGACAGGGAGTTTCTTCGGATGATTAATGGCCTCTGGAAGGAGGCGCCGCATCCATCAGACACTCCTGGCTGGTTCTGAGCTTGGCATCCCGCCCACCTTCTGGCTGGACCAGCCCAGGTGAGGCTGCGCTCCCAGCCCGGGTGGCCCCGGGCTATAGGGTGGGCCCCAGAGGGGACAGAGAGCCCCCTTCAGAGTTGCCTGGGGCTTGGCTTGCCCTAGGCCCCTTCTCCCCTGGCCCCCCATACACAGAGGGCACGGCCACCTGGATGGCAGCACAGAACGCAAGTCCTCCGACCCCGCCCCCCCCACTGTCACATACACACGCCTGTAATAAATGCAGATTCCAGGGCCTCCCCACCGGACTCTAGTGTGGTGGGGCAGACCGGTGCCTAGGAATCTGCATTTTTAGCAAGACTCACAGGGGTCTGATTCTGGACGGCTTTAGACCCCACTCTGAAGACCCCACCTAGTGCTACCAGGGGACCTTGGCATTGCCCTCCCCTTGCTGCTCCCGCATTCGCCCCTGGGGCATCTATTCTCTGCCTCTCATTTGCTCAGTGACCTGGGCCATTTCCCTATTTTACTGATAATCCTGTGTCTTACTAGCTTTGGGAACTTTCTGGGCCTCAGCTTCTTCCTCTGCACAGCGGGATTAATGTTAGCACCAGCTTCCTTGGGTTCTCTGGTTCTTGGAAGGAATGGGGTGCGCCTGCAGAGTTCCCTAGGCATCTCCGTGTCTGTCATCGCTGTTCTGTGCCCTGGAGACGGGGTGTGTGGTTAGATGGGGCACTGTGGCTCTTAGTGGGTGGTCAGGGAGGTGAACACCATTCCAGATCCTAATAAAAGTATCTGAGCTATAGGACCTGTGGGGTTTGTCCTCATCATTCCCAATGTATAGATGAGAAAACCAAGGCTCTGAGTCACGAGATTCACCGAAGGTCATTTGGCCCCATGAGGACAGGATCCCAAAGCCAGGGGCCTCACCCTCTCCTTGGCCCTCAGGTGGGAGAAGAGTAGGGTTAAGGCCGCCAGCACCCCCAACCCCCACCCCCAGCAGCCCTGAAAACGCCAGCCGGGCAGGCGGGGCTGGAGGGCTTGGGAGGCTCTAGAGCCTAAGCCGCCAGCAAATCCAGCCCAGCTGGGGGATTAGACCGCATCTGGCTTGGTTTACACCCGAGAAACAAAGGCGGCTGCCGGCGCCTTTATCTAGGGAGGAAGGGGCAGGAGGGGGGACTGCCCTTGGCCCTGTGGGGGACCTGGATGGAAGGGAGGAGCGGAATCTGGGCTCTGATCCCCCAACTGGCTCCCTTTCCCCCCTGCCCCCCATGACCCCAGGCTGGTGACCTCACATCTCCCAGTGGAGGACAGGGTGTTCCCGGGGTGAGGTGGAGGGGATAGGCTGGGGGGGAGGGGTGTGAGTTCCCTTGTGGTGCTGGCAGGGAATCCTAGGAGCCCCAGCTCCCTGCAGCTGCGCTTCCCACAGTGGAGATCCCCAATCTAGGGGCCGCTTCCCACAGTGGAGATCCCCAATCTAGGGGGCACCTGCAATGCCTGCCCTTCACCTCTGGCCAGGACCCCCAGCGCAGCACGTGGTCTCCTCTCAGTCACTGAAGGGAAACAGCCAATATAAAAGTAGAACAAGCCCCGCGCGCATCCCCACCGACCCTCCAACGGCAAGGGGGTGGCGTTCTGACCTCTCCCGCCTCGGGGTCCCACGCCTGGCAGGGAGGGGTTCGCTGGGGGGAAGGGTGCTGGGTGTTTTTTGGTCCCCCTAAGGGGGGGTCGGCTCCTGCCCCCAGGGGTGGATGAGCCCCGCAGCCCTTCCGCGTCCCCACGGGGGCTCGGGCCCTCCCCCGCGGCGGCGGCGGCGGCCGTGTGTGCGCGCGGCTCGCCGGAGCCAGGAGCTGACCTTATTAGCCGGGGGCAGCTGTGCGCCGTGCGCATCTGGCGGCGGCCTGCGCCCCCGCCCCCCGCCCCCCGCCCCCCGCCCGGCCTGGCGTTACCTTCCAGGAATGCTGGCAGCGCGCGCGCATCTGGAGCGCGTTTCTGGGGGCAGCCGGCGCCCCCTCCGGCGCCTGGCCCGGGGCTGGGGGTGGGCGCCGCCCCGCCCGGATTTCCTGGCTCCTCCCTCCTCTTGCCGCTGTCGCTCGGGGCAGCTCCTCCGGAAAGGACTTGGCCTTCTCCCGGCGGGCTTGGGGCGGGGAGACCTGGGCGCGGGGGGCCATCTGCCCAACACCCCGGCAATGTAGAGAGGAGGGAACGGGCCTGGAGCGCTCAGGGGTCCGGAGTCACGCGGCTGTCCCCTGGGGTGTGGCCAGTGCAGCTGCAGATGCTGATTTCGGTGTTAAACTCCCAAGGTCTGAGTCTGCTAAAGCCCGCAGGGGTTCATGGTCAGATCCCGTGTGTGGCATCGCCCGGCTGGGGCTTCATCTCTGGCCTGCTGGGCTAGAAGCTCTGGGATCCCCTGGCCGCCCCGGGCCAGGGAAGGAATGAAGGGCTCCCTCTGAGGAATACTGTGACCGCTGCAGGCTGTGTAAGGCACAGAGTGCGGCCCTGTCCCCAGCCCAGCCCCTCATTTCAGAGCTGTGTGGCCTGGGCATGTGACCTAACCTTTCTGTGCCTCAGCCTCATCTGTAAAATGGGCAGGGTACCTAACTTCAGGGGAGGAATGCCGAGGTGATACAAGTGTCCCTGAGTCTGGAGGACTGCAGTGGGACAGGGTTCAGGCTGCCTGGGGTGGATGGGGAGGCTTCCTTGAGAGGACGAGGAGGGCTGATAACCACGGGTCAGGTGGAGGAGAGAGGGAGGGGCCTTTGGGAGCGAGAGAACAGCAGGGGCCTTTGGGTGGAGGAGGGAGGGTGGATTGGGCCAGCATGAGGGCTGTGAATGGCCACTCTTGGGTGCCCGGCATCTTTTAGACTTTGTGGCTGGGCCATGGGGAGCTCTTGAAGGTTCATGAGCAGGAGAGTGGCCTGTGGACCCCAGGCAACAATTCTTTCTCCAGCTGTGAGTGGAGGGCCCCAGGGTCTGTCAGCAAATGATCCCTGCCCCCTGCAAAGCCTCCAAACTGTGACCATCCTGCCCCCCTCCAGGCAGGCCCCCGCCCTGGGACCCCTGCTCAGTGACCCCTGCCACCCCTTCCTCAGGCCCCATATCCTTCTCCCTCCTGCAAGATCTCCTGTGACTCACATATACCTGAGTGTGCTCGTCACCTCGATCTCACACCAGGGGTCTTCAGTCTAAAGCTAGCATCTGGTGGAGGGGACAAGGGAGGTGTCCTGAACAGTGAAAAATGGGTCATGCGCAGAGGGGACAGGATGGTACGCCTGGTGGAGGGACTGGCGCGGGCAAAGGCTTGGAGGGGGTCATAAACTTGGGTGCAGTGCACAGTGTGGGGGGCCTGTCCGGATGACTGGAGCCCTGGGGGAAGGCTGGAGTCCAGAGAGGAGAGCTCCAGCCCGGGTTGATGGCTTTGAATGTGTGTGTGGGGGGGTTGCCCCGTCCTGAAGGTAGTGGGGAGCCATTGAGGGTGAGTGAGCAGAAACTCTGCCGGCCATGACAGGTCTGTCTACTGCTGTAACCCCAATGCCTTGAGTGGGGCCTTGGAGCTCCCGAATGCCTAGTTGAGTGAACGAATAAGGGGTGCTGAGGGAGGATGGCTGAGGGCTTGACCTCAGGCAGGAGCAGTGGACAGGAGGGAGCTGAGGCCTGGGGTCCTGGGCTGGGCCACCCAGCCCCCGGTGCTGTCAGATCCAAGATGGCCAGGAATGTTGGCCGTGGGTGCAGGAGGACCCCTGGGTCGTGGCAGCCTGCCAGGGACACTTTCTCTGCCCAAGTTCCCTGCCAGGCCCAACCGGAAGAGCCTGGGGGCCCGACCCTGGCCTGGCGCCACGGGGCACTCGGGGGGGCCACCCTCCAGCCCAGCCACCCGCCAGCCTGCCCTGACCTCCTCCAGACACTGTGTCTCGCCTCCCAGCATCTGCTGCCTGCTTCCTCCCTCCCCACCAAGTGCGCGTTTGTTTTTCTTCCTGAACCATGCCTCCCATGGAGGCAGTCATCCAAAGGAGGTGGTGTTCTGGAGACATCCCTCTGCCCTCTGCAGCCTGACCATGCCTTGCAGCCCTGGAGGGGATGCTGTGGGAGGCCAGGGCCCTGGGGGGGCAGGAAGGCCGGTGGCATCCTCGGATAGGTGGGCTTTCGTCAGCCCTTGGCTCCTGGTCCTGCTGGTGGAATCTGGAGCATGCGTGAGAGCATCCCCTTGCCTCAGTGCGTCCCGGGAAGGGGCTCTGGAAGGCTCTCTGCTTATCTTGGCCCTTCTCCTTGCTCCATTTCTTCCCCCCTTGGAGGAATTAGGCAGGATTTGGGTCAGCGCTCCATCAGGGGAGGGCCCCCGGCCTCTGGCTGCTGGCTCTCCCTGATGGCCCCAGGACCCTGGGCCTCGTGGGGGCCAGCCCTTGGCCCAGGCCTGGTCAGGGCAGGGGCGTCTGCAGGGTGCTGACGCCTTTTCCTCTGCCCCAGCCTGGCTGCCCACTTCCTTCCCACTTTCTACTCTCCCTCAGTCAGTCAGTCAGTCCCACAGACACCTAAGGAGCACCTACTATGTGCCCAGCAGGCAAGACCCTCCCTGCAGGGCACCACCTGGGGAAGGCAGTGTGGCCCTCGTGTCAACATCAGGGGAAGCATTGGAAGGCAGCCAGGAGGGTGCCATGGCCAGAGCTGGGCGTGTAAAAGACCACCATGACCACGTATGGAGAAGGGAAGCAAGGTGGCTGCCTCCGTGGGGACAGATGGACACTGAGCAAGGCCAAGGGTGTGAGCAAAAGCAAGCAGAAATGCCCTCCTCGGACAGCTTGGATGAGGGGGTGCAGGAGGGCAGATAAGGGGATGCTGGAGGAGCCGCTAGAAGGGACGTGGGCACACTCTGAGATTTCCCACCAGCCCTTCCCCCTCCCTTGAGCCTCTCTTTGAGCTGGGGCTCAGGTGCAGACCTTCCCAGCAGCCCCCGTATCTTCAGGGCCAGATACTCTGCCGTTGAACCCTGCCTGCAGCTCTCCAGGGAGCTTGTGGCCTCTGTGCAAGAGAAGAAGCTGAGGCCAAGAGCGGTAGGAGGGATAGAGCCAGGAGGATTCCTTCTGGAGAGCTCCGTCCCCCTCCAGACGTGTTGTGGGCGTGGTCACCCAGAGTCTGTGATTTTGCCATCTGTTGTGGATCAGCAGATAGACATTCTTCACCGTGGGTACCCTGTGCTGGGTTCTGAAATCCCACATGGGAATCCTGAGGATCCCATATCCCAAAGTGAGGGGCCTCCAGGCTGGAAAGGGGTGGGGTCAAGAATCTGTACGCTAGAGTGTGTTCCGTGGGATGCCAGGACGGGCGAACCAGCCGCTCGGGCCAGCAGTGAGGCCTGGCCATTGGGAAGGGACCCAAGGAGCCCCGGAAGGCTGGACATGTTCTGCGTCTCGCACTGCTAGCAACAGCATGCATTTGTCCATACTGAAGCACCAGGTGGGGCGTTGAGCTGTGTGCAGAAGTCTGTGATCTGGGGGGCGGACAGGCTGGAGGGCCTGGGAGAATTAAGTCTGCAGGCCCGTGGCACCTCTGCTCAGTTAGCTTGGGTGGCTTTTTGCAAATCATCGAATCTCTCTGAGCCTCAACCTCCTCATCTGTGAAGTGGGGACGCTGGTGTTGCCCTCACAGGGTCTTGGGAAGGAGTGAATAAGTCAACACAAGCACAGTGCTCAGCTGTGGTCACTGTTCTGGCCACATGTGTGGCCTCCGGGGTGTTTTCTGCGCCCCGCCCCCTACCCCGCCGCAACAGGAACTGGCCCGGTGGTGCCTTCCCCGTAGGAATCCCACACTGTTCCTGTTGGTGCGGGCCGGGTCCTTGCGGCATCCACACGGATGGCAGATGAGATATTCTGACCCTACTTTTGACTACCCTGGCTCACTTTTGAAAAGTGCTTTTTTTAAAAATTTTTATTTAAATTTTTCGAGAGAGAGAGAGAGAGCGTGCGTGCGTGCGAGCAGGGGGGAGGGCAGAGGGAAAGAGAGAATCGCAAGCAGACTCTGGGCTGAGCCCGGAGCCCGACCTGGGGCTCCATCCCACCACCCTGAGATCATGACCTGAGCTGAAATCAGGAGTCAGTCGCTTAACCGACTGAGCCACCCAGGTGCCTGGGAAAGTGCCTTCCGAATACACAGCTGTCACCTGTCGGCCCTCAGTCCAGCTCAGGATGCGTGAGGAGGCAGGTTCCCGTCCTCCCCCGGTGCCTGTCATCAGCCTTGCTCTCTGCTTCGGAGACAGACCAGGCTTTGAACCTGGCTCTGACACTCTGCAGCTGTGGACCTTGGACTCGTGGCCTCCCCTCTCTGAGCCTGGTCTGCATCAGTCAGGCGGGGCTCCCAGTTTCCACGGCAGGGGTGCTGGAGGATTCCGCACAGGAGCCCCAGGCCGGCAGCCACACTGAGTGACGTCCCGTCGGGAGCTTGAAATCAGCCACCCTGGGAGTATTTATACCGTGGAAATAAGCAGATGCTACAAATCAGAGCTGTCTTTTGGTTTTGCTTTTGTGGTTTCAGGAAGCTGGTTGTTCGGCATTTACCATGCACCACTGGGGTGAGTTTGTCAATGAGTCTCAGAAAGAAGTGTGTCTTTTACCTGAGGTGCGCCCCCTACACCGCCCCCCCCACCCCCAGTGCCGCCATTGAGGAATATGCCAGAACAAGGGTTCAAGCTGAGGTCTGCAAGAATCCAGAACCCTTCGCTTTAAGTACCGAGCCCTGCAAAGATAGGGAGGGCTTCCTGGAGGTGGTGGGGCTCACAGCCAGGCCCCAAAGGATTCTTTCCCCCCACTCTATCCCCCGCCCTTACTTTAAGACTAAGGATGGTCCAGGCCCTCCTTATGGCACCCTCCCCAGGCGCCTCCTGGCCTGGCCCGGGCAGCCTGCCCATCCTTTGTGGCGGCTGCTGGGGAGGGAGCCAGGCCCTGGAAGGCCGCTCGCCTCTCCCAGCTGCTGTCTGCAGCCCCAGGTCAGTCAGGTCCCCTTCCGCCGCCCACCGCCCCCAGCACAGCCCCCGTCCTGGCCACTCCTGCGGCCGCCCTGCTGCCTGCATCTCAGAGCTGCATGCTGCGGAGTGCCTGCAGATTTCCTGGCACCGAGGACGAGTTGAATGCCTTCCTCTTCCCTTGCCCAAATGTCCTCCTCCTCTCCCTGGCTGCCCTCCGGCCCCTCCTCTCCCTCCAGGATCCCGCAGCCCTCGGGGGTGCCCCCTGCTGGACGTGGCTCTGCACACAGGCCTTGGCCATCGGAAGGATGCCATCGGAAGGAACCAGCGGGGCTGGGCGGCCAGGTCTTCCGCGGTGACACCCTGCGTGTGTTCAGCGTGCAGGCACCCATCGCTGCTGGGCTGGGAGCAGGTGGGGCCTTGGGCTGAGCCGGGACCAGGGCTGTGCGTGGGTCCTGGTCCTGCTCTGCTCTGCAGTGTGGTACCATGTCCTCATGGTGAAGGTGACAGCAGGCTGACCTGGACACCACCATCTGGGTGGTGAGCCCCGCGCCAACCTCTACACACACCTCCTAATTTGAAATCCACAGCAGCCTAGGAAGGACGGTGCTGTCCCTGGCGTTTTACAGATGGCGAAATAGGCCCGGAGATGTCCCCGGTGGCCTGCCGGTCATGGGGCGTGGGGGCTGTGGCAGTGGGATGTCAAGTCGGGGGAGACCTGTGCCCATAGCCCCAGCCAGTGCTCTGGGAAGGGGGCTCCGGGAGCGGGAGGTCTCGGCAGTGCCCCCCACCCTGGCTGCCCCTTAGAAAACTCTCTAGGCCTTCTGATTTGATTGGTCTGGGGTGAGGCCTGGGCTCAGCTTGTAACTTGTAAAGTTCCCCAGGTGACCGTGCGCAGCAAAGTGTGGACACTGGCCACTCCTGGAAGCCCTAGGGCCCCTCCCTTTAGCTGTGCAGCGTGCTACGCTGTTCGACCATTTAAAACCGTGTGTCTCGATATTTAACATTTTAAAAAGCCTTTTGGCGTGAGAAGAAATGTTCCCAGGAGCTAGAGGACTGTTTATTGCTGGTTCAAAGGCCAGAAATGCAGGGGTGGCTTTCTCCCGGTCGATTTTCCCTTGGGGTGGCACATCTGTTCATCCCTCGTTGGCAGAGGAGGGAGGCCCCAGGAAGTCTCCGGGGACAGGTGCGGGCGGGTTGCCTCGCCCTCGAGCTAGCTGCGTGGCACTGATGGGCCTGTTCACTGCACTGGGTCCTGTTGCTGCCAGGTCACCCGTGGCCAGGCATCTGCTGGGCGGAGCTTGTAAGGAGGGGCCGTAGGGAGTCCAGCCTGGAGAGGGGAAAGCTAAAGGGTCAGGTGTGTGAGGGGCTGCAGTGTGTGTGAAGAGTAAACTGAGGCACGGGGCACATGGAGAGGAGCCCCATGGCTGGATAGCATGAGGACAGTCAGCCTTGAGGAGAGGGCACCTCTCAGACCCCATTGCTCTGCCTGGAAGCAGGAGGGGAAAGTGGGACAGAGGGTGGGGGGACAGTTTTGTTTCAAAGTGCATGGACTTTGGGGGCACCTGGGTGGCTCAGTCAGTTAAGCATCTGCCTTCAGCTCAGGTCATGATCCCCGAGTCCTGGGATCGAGTCCCACATTGGGCTCCCTGCTCAGCGAGAAGCCTGCTTCTCCCTCTGCCTCTCCCCCTGCTTGTGCACGTGCTCTCTCTCTCTCTCTCTTTCTCTCGAATAAATAAAAATCTTTTTAAAAAAATGTATTTTAAAAGAAGCTTCCCATCACAGCCATGGTAGGCAGCCCACCCCGTTACTGTTGTAGAAGGGCCTTCAAAACTGATCCCTGTTTGACGCTTTTGGTGGGATTTATTGAGATAAAGTTACATGCCTTACTCTTGACTTGAAAGCAGTTACGTTAAATTTTTTAAATATTTAATTCTTAAAATAGCCCTTCCCACTCCCTCCCACTATCAGTTAATTCAGTGCTTTTTATATGGGTGTGTACCAGAACTGATACGGGTTGGGGTCTTTAGTAGGAAGAAGTTTCTTCTGGCTGCGGCGCGAGGTGGGGCGGTGGGGGTGCTGCCTTGGGGTCAGCCGGTCTGGCAGTTCCAGGGGATGGACCCTAGGTGGCGCCAAACCCCCAAACCTGCAGGTTCCCCATTGCTCACGAGGGGGATGGGTGTGTGCCTGTGGGGTAGGAGTGAGCGTGTGTGGGGGTGTGTGTGTGGATGTGGGGTGTGATGCCTGTGTGTCCGTATGAGTGTGTGTTTGGGGTACCTTGGAGCTCCCCGCCCTCGCTGAGAGCATGGCGGCCGTGGGGAGCGTGGACCCCCCTGCAGGCCGCCCCTGCCTCCCCCGCCCTCAGATGTGATTAGCAGATGTACAGGACCAGGCTGTGATTTATGTTCCTGGTCACCTAATTATTCCCAGCCCCAGAGGAGGAAAAATAAAATGCTTTGCAGGGCCAGGGAGCCCGAAATCCTGGCGGGGGCTCTGGGGCACCAGGCCCACCCCGCCAGACCTCCCTGGGCCTGGAAGGGAAGCTGCGGTGGGGGGGCGGGCAGCCTGGAAGTGATGAAAGAGCCCTCTCTGGGGAGCAGACCTGGGTGGGGGGCACTGAACGCTGTGCCCAGTGTGAACGCTGAAGGGGGCGGGGGCGGTGTGGGGCTCAGCTCTGCTTCCCGAAGCCGTGACTGGGGTGCCTGCACACGCAGCCCCAGGCCGCTTTGTAGAGGGGCCTGGTTGGGTCACCCTCTGCAAGGGCCCTGAGGCAGCTTCCCAGTGTCCTGGGAAGGGAGGAAATTCCAAATCGTCCCCCCAGGGCCCTGGGACTTTCTCCAGAGATGAGCAGCACCTTCCACCCCACCCAGGCACCCCCAGCATCCTCCCGCTTCTCACACAGGCTGCGTGAGTTCCCACCTCGGCCTGTGCGCTTTCTTTTCCCTCTGCCCGAATGCTGTTCCTTCATGCGGTCACCAAGGCCTCCCTGACCACGTGGTTTCTTGCATTGGTCTCTGACCACAGGTGTCCTTGGCTCCGGGTAGGCGGGTCTGTGTCTGCCGTTCATGCTGTCCCCGGTGCCTCGACAAGCACCTGGTGGGTAGCATGTGCTCAGGAAATACTTGTGGTTTGGTTGGATGGACAGACACATGGACAACGGATGGTGAGCTCGCAGCAGTTCTGAGAGGCCCGGACTTGGGGCAGATGGGACCTCAGCTCAGAAGCAGTGGGATCCCCTGGGGCTGGCTTTGTTCGGGAGAGGCATCCTACAAGGGGGACCCTGTCACACTCACCAGAGGGCTCCCAGTCTTGGCTGACCACACAGCGGCTTCTCTGCCCTCCTCCTCCTCTGGGGACCCCGCTCAAGCCCTCACCCCCAGGGGGCTGTGTTCCTGCAGCTCCAGCAGAGGACTTCCTGCTCCTGGAGGCAGTGTATCCAGGTTCAGGAGCATGGCCCTGACCTTGGGTCACTGGTTTGAGCCCCAGTGTGGGTCTCCCTGGCTGAGTGGCCTCGGGCAGGCTAGTCACTCAGCCTCTGAGTGGAGCCCATCGTTGTTGCCCCGGGAGGCTGTTCCCAGACTCAAAGATGGGAGGTGGGGAGGGGCTGGGCACCTGGTAGGCATGCGGGGGGGGGGGGGGGGCTGGTCTGTAACTGCCCTGGACATACCGACCCCTCCCTCCCTGCTCTCTCTTCCGAATGGTGCCGGGCAGCCACTGCGTGTCTGGAGGCCTTTCTGCAGAAAGGTCCTGGGCTCCTCTGGGTGACAGCGCTCATCTTGCTGCTGTGGGAATCCTTGGGGGACAGATCACTCAGTGCCGTGGGGTTAAGGTCTGGTGGGAGCAGCTCCACCCCTAGAAGGGCTTTCTTGTGGCCTGCCTGGTGCCCCCCAACCCGGCCCTGCCTGCCTGCCTATCTGCCTGCAGGGGCAGGCAGACCAGGAGTGGGTGCTCGGGCTGCACATCCTGCAGGGAACCTGGGTGGGCCAGCCCGAGCTGCGCCTCCTTACAGAGCTCACAGCTGCTTCCTCCCTTCCTTCCCCCCACTCCTCCTCCTCCTCACTTCCCTCTCCCACCCCCTCCCTTTTTCCTATTCCCCCTTCGCCTCCCACTCCTCCCCTTCTCCCTCCTTCCGCCCTTAGCTCCCTCCTGCCACCCTGGGCCTCCCTCCCTGCCTCTCTCCCACTGTTCTTTCTACCTGTCCTGTGTCTTCCCACTCTCCCTGTCTTTCCCTCTGTGTTTGTGTGTCTCTGGCATCCTCACTGTCTCTTTCTCTCCTTTTGTTTCTTTCCCTTTTTCTATCTGCCCTCCTCTCTCTTACCCCCTCTCCTTCCCCCTCTCTCCCTCTCTCTCCCTCTCTCTCACCCTCTCCCTCCTCCCTTCCCCTCCCTCCCCTTCCTCCTTCTCTCCTCTATCTCTTTCTCCCCCTCCCTCCCTCTTCCCTCCTCTCCCTCCCCCTCTCTCCCCTTCCTCCTTCTGTCCTCTCTCTTTCTCCCCCTCCCTCCCTCCTCCCTCCACTCCCTCCCCCTTCTCTCCTCTCTCTTTCTCCCCCTCCCTCCTTCTCTCCCTCCCTCCTCTTTCTTCTCCCTCCCTCCTCCTTCCTCTCCCTCCCTCCTCCTTCCTCTCCCTCCCTCTCCCTCCCTCCTCCTTCCTCTCCCTCCTTCCTCCCTCCCCCTCCCTCTTTCTCGCCTCTCTCTTTCTCCCCCCTCCTCCCTCCACTCCCTCCCCCCTTCTCTCCTCTCTCTCTCTTTCTCCCCCTCCCTCCTTCTCTTCCTCTCTCTCTTTCACTCTCCAAGCAGCTGTTACCTAATAGGCTGTTAATGATGATACAGTAAGTAGAAGGCAGAGTCCTGGGGGAACTGCCATGCTCTGTGTAACTGGTCTCGAAGGAGACAGAAGTATCTAATATTTACACACCAGCATTAGTCCTTTGGGAGCCTTATCTCGGCTGGAACCAAGCAGGGAGAGGCGGCTCTGGCTGGTGCTGTCTGCCCCATCAAGACTGCTCTGAAGGTGTCTGGTGCATGGGAACTCTTCCCTTGGGGAGGGTAGGCCAGGCCCTGGGTCGAGGATCCTAGAAGGCACAGGCTCCATGCTAGGGGTGGTTGGATTGGACCAGCCTAGTGGGCACTGGGCACTTAGCGCCCCCTCCGGTTAGTGCTCAAGGGGGCATTTCATGGCCAAGAGCAAGGGCAGTGCCGAAGAACTCAGGGCTGGGGGGACAGGGAGAAACAGACAGACATGGGTGATGCTTTTGAGCCTCTGGATCCAGCCATGCCTGAAGTCCTTCATGCCCAAGACTCTTCCCTTTCCAAGTTAACAAACCCTGTTTTGCCCAGCCAGCTGGAGGCCCCGTGAGCAATCCTGCCTTAGCCAGGCCTGATGGCTTTGTAAGCGACAGTGACGTTTGTTTAGATCTCATTGTACCCAGTAGCCCAAATACCCAGTCAAAAGGAGCAAAGCTGCTAAAGGGAGGATCCGGGCCCGAGCCCACCCACACTGGGCCCCTCCTCTAGGTCCCATGGGGCAGCAGGGAACCCCTCGTCTTTAGAGCCTTCCTGTGGCCTCACGGAAGGAGGCATGGGGCCCAGTGACGTGAGGTCACTGGGGGTCTGACGTAGCTCTTGCCAGGTGCTGTGCCCAGGCCGGGGGCCAGCCTGTGATGGGCCTCATGAAGGCCTAGCAGCCCCCAGTGGAGGACAGCGTTAGCCCGCTTTTGGGACTGGGAGACCGAGACGCGGAGCTGGGGAGCAAACAGCGCCAGTCACTCAGCGACACGACCGCTCTTCAGAGCAGAGCGCTGGGCTCTCTGCCACCGCGTGGGACAGGCAGGCGTCCAGGCCGGCTCTCAGGGCCCGGGGCTGAGCGGGGCTCCTGCGGGATTCCGTGGGTCTTCCACATGGCCGTCCCTGAGTTGTGCCCCCGACAAGACACCAGTACTAGCAAGTCTTGCCTCCCTGGATTCTGTGAGCCCCTCTAGCAAAGTAGCGAATCCGCAGTGGGGGTCACGGAAGCCCCGGTTTCTAGTGTCCGGTCGGGCAGAGGCATGGGGGACCAGAAGCCTCACATGGGCGCCTGGAGCAGAGGTACTCACGTGGGGCTGAGCCGCTCCTTGGTGGCTCTGCGCTGACCCCGGTTGGCACTGTCGGCACTGAAGGAAACCACAGGGCACCCAGTCCATGTCCAGTGTCTGCAGAGTTGCACAGTGGGTGGTTGGCGTGGAAAAGCCACACCTTTGGTATCACAAGGGTCGTCCTGTGGGTAGAAGCGATCATAGCTGTGGGGACGGTGTTCTTCTGATAGCCTGATGGCCTTTGAGTGAGGTCTGCTTCCCATGGCTCTGTGCCCAGAGGCAGGTGCTGGGCAGCCACGGAGGCCTCCCTCTGGGCAGGAGGGCAGACAGATGGCCCCCCGCGGCCCAGCACCCTGACCACCTCCATGCGGATGGCCGGGGCCATGGCTACCGTGGCTGCTGACGCTTATAGAGCTGAGGTCCACGTACCTGGGTACCTCTCCCTGCCTCTGTTTCTTCATCTGGGCAGCGGGGATGGTACCAGTCCTCCTCTCGGGCTGGTGCGGCATCCGCTGGGGAGTGTGTAGGATTTGTGGGACAGCGCCCACCTGGACATGCTTCACGCCCTCTGATGTGTGTTATCATGTCGGTCACCGTCCTGAGGCCAGCCCGAGCTCTTGGCTGTGCCCCTCGAGAGACCTCCCCTGCCCCCCGTCCCTGCCCACTGCAGGGAGAGAAGGCAGGCAGCCTTTCTTTCAGAAGGAGCTCAGACCCCTTACTATAGGCCCCTGCCCAAGGAAGCCACACAGTGCTTGGCAGAAGTCCCTGGGGAGCCCCCGCCCACCTCCAGACATGTGGCCCCCTCTTGATCCAGCCCCCGAAGGGCCCGCGGACAGTTTATAGAGAAGCAGCCTCGGGGATATCTCTTCGCGGTCACCCCCCCGCACTAGCTGGCTGTCTCCAGGGCTTCCAGCCGGCTGGGCTGGCGGGGACAGGGTGGCCAGCCCGTGCTGCCTCCTGGGGAGCCTGGGTAGGACCTCCGCTCCCGGACCCTTCCCGGCCACACCAGCAAAACCGCCTAGCCCTGGAGGCTGGGTGCCAGCACGCGCCTGTCTTACTGCTCTGATCATAAAGCTGTACGTGCTCATTGTCACTCCGACGTATGAAAAGTATGCATTTTGTAAGTGCTATCGTAAGTGCATTTTTAATAACAGTTCGCCCTTTTAAAGTGTAGAGTTCAGTGGATGTTAGAATAGGCACAGGTACGTGCAGTGTCTCATTCTAGAACATTCTGTCACCCCCAAAAGTCCCTGACCCTTAGCAGTTACTCCCCACGTCTCCCTGGCCACGGCCGCAGCAGCCCCAAATCAGCTCTCTGTTGCTGTGGGTTTGCCTCTTCTGGATGTCATGGATAAACGGGGTTGCATAACACGTGTCCTTTCATCCCGGCTTCTCTGACCTGGGAGGCTATTTTCACGGCTCATCCACGCCATGGGGTGTCACTGCTTCCTTCCTCATAGGGCTGAATAGTATCTCACAGGTGGACAAGCCACCTGTGGTTTATCCGCTCACCGTCGGTGGGCATTCGAGCTGCTTCCACTTTGGGCCGTTATGAATTAGAGCTGCTGGGACCCAGGCGCGTGCAGGTTTTGCGTGGACAGGGGTCCGCGTCTCTCTCGGGTGCACTCCCCGGAGTGGAATTGCCAGGTGGCACGGTGCTCCAGGCCTCGGTGCTCTTTGGGGACAGAATCCCTTCCAGCTCTTCCCGGCCCTGCCCCTGCGCTCTGTCTGGTTCTCTCCTGGGTGCCCTGAGGGTCACGTGGCCTGTCCCTGCAGGGAAGGACTTGGGCTGGTCTGCCGCCGCATCCCAGTCCCGAGCACAGCGGCCGGTGCTCAGGACACACTGGTGGGTGACTACGCTGGCGACCCGGCCCTCCACCAGCCAGCCTTGGCGCCTCTCTGCACAGGGGATCAGCTTCCCTCTGGTGCCTGGCTCCGGACCTGGCACATACCATCAGCTCAGTAGAGGCAGACACTGCCATTCTCCCAGTTTCGCTGGGCTCAGCACGTGTCAAGGCCCAGGATCATCAATCCCTGGTTGACCTGACTCAGGAGCCAGACAGGGCTAGAGTAGAGAACTAGGGTAACCCTGAAGGAGGCCTGGGGACCTTCCTGCTCATCGAGATGTCCACTGGGCCTTGCTGGGCCATCTGAACAGTAGCCGGGGCCCCAGCTTCCTGGGGGGCACACAGGACTGTTTCTAAACCTGGAAGGCCTTTCCTCCTCCCTGGGTAATTCTCCATCCAGAGGCCAGAGTGATACAGCAGCTGCCCAGCGGCCTGGCACCCAGCTCTTTCCTCAGCCCCTCAGAGGTAGCTAATTCCCTGCCTCCTGTCTGCGTTAGGGCCTTGCTCTCATTCTGCTGGTCCTCTGGATAACCAGGCCCTGCTGTGTGCCCATCTCAGAGATAGTCTCTAGTCTCTGTTCCCCTGTGCACCTCCCTGGTGGGTGCCGTGCCCCACACCTACACCTCCCTGGCAGGCCCGGCCAGGCATGGGGCAGAGCTGGCCTGGCTGGGGGCCTCACCTTGTCTGTGATGTGGACACTGTCACCTGTCTTGGACAGAGGGGCTCAATGCTTGTTCCATAGATGGGAACACAGCAGTCAGGTTGAGCTTCCTGTCCCTTGCTCCAGCAGTGACCATTTGTCCAACATTTGTCCTACACCAGGACATGTGTTCGTTGTAATAAGTGACAAGTGAAAATAACAATGCAATGCTCGGCTCCCAAGGACTGTAGCCTCTGGTGCCCCGCCGGGCCACGCCCTCCTGCCAGGCCACGCCCCCACCAGGCCACGCCCCCTGCGCTCCTCCTCTGAGGTTAGAGTCCTTTTACAGAGCGGGATCCAGAAGACAGGGGAGGCTGGTGCGGGAACCAGGTGGGCTGGAAGCCTTCCCTCCAGGGCGTTGGGTGACGGCCATGGGGGAAGATGCCTGGGCTGCCCCAACAGGTGGCCAAGGGAGCATTAGCCCGGGAAATGCCCCAGATCAGAGAGGACAACACTGAGCCCCACGTGGTGAGGCTGATTTGCAGGCAGACAACTCACCGTCTGGACCTTGGAGTCCGCATCTGTAGGGGTGGGCCTAGGTCACCTGTCTCAGGTTTCGGTGAGGATCAGCACCCTCATGTTCACGGGAGCTCTTCCGTGTGTCAGGCCGTGCTCCAGGCTCTGAGGATGTCTGGAGGGGCTGGAGAGTGTTTTCCCAAATGCACGTCCACCCGGAACCTGAGAGAATGTCACCTTCTTGGGAAGGTGGGTCTTTGCCGATATAACTCGTTAAAATGAGGTCGTACTGGGTTAGGGTGGCTCTAAATCCAGTGACTGGTGTCCTTATAAGAAGAGGGGAATTTGGACACAGAACAGGATGTGGAGACCAGCACATGGGAGAAGGCCATGGGAAGACGGAGGCAGAAACGGGAATTCGTGGCCACGAGCCAAGGCAGGGCCCTCCCCAGAACCTTCAGAGGGAGCACAGCCCTGTCCCCACCTTGACTTCAGACCTCTGGCCTCCAGGCTGTGAGAGAATCCACTTCTGTTGCTTTAAGCTGCCCAGCCTGTGGTAGTTTGTTATAAACCCTGAACCCAGTGTAATAATTCACTGAACCCTCACTGCCGTTCCTGGAGAGGGGCTGTCATCAGCTCCATTTAGAGATGGGGAAACTGAGGCACAGACAGGTGGGATCGCTCACCTGAGCCGCACAAGCTGACAGGGGGAAGAGGCAGGATTGCCCCCCAGGGATTCTGATTCTGGGTCCCTGACTTAAGCCCTGTGCCGTGGGGTTCAGTGACCCCCGCCCAGTACCTCGTAGATCCTCGATGAGTATCTGTTGCCTATGAAAGCGGTCCGTGGAGTTGTCTCAGCCCGGCTCCTGCAGGGCTAAGCCTGCTATTCCTCAGTCTTACCTCCTGCGTGGTGCAAAGCTCGGGAATCTTCCTCCCCTCCCCCCCGATCACTTAGGACTTGTGTGCCCATGTGTTTACTAAGGAAATCAGCTCTAGACACTTTGTGGTTTAAGGGGACAAGCCCCTGCCCCCCTCAGTTTCCCAGACAGACCCCAGGCCTGTCTACAGAACGCCAGAGCTCTGGGGAACCCAGTATGGGAAGCAAAGTCGCTTGCGGACTTCAGGCCAGGAGTCGCCCGGAAGATTTCCCTGCTGGGGTTATCGGAGCAGGCGGAGACCAGCAGGCCATGGTCTCCAGGGGCGCCCTGAAGCTCTCGCAGGCGAGGAGGAAATGGAGGGTCTCCTGGAGAGGGGACGCACACAACAGTCCCACCCAGCCCCCCTTACAGAAACGCCTGTCTGCCCTGCAGGCTGTGTGGCCTCTAGCAAGTTGCTCAGCTTCTCGGAACCTCTTGGCTTCTGTGATGTGAGATCATAGGCCTGCCTCCCCGCCCCCCCGGGGGTGCTGGCACGCCTCGGAGCGGCTCCCCCAGCGGCTTGCTCGCTGAAGCAGTTGGGGTGAGCTCCAGCTCGGAGGCACCCCCACGCCCGCCAGCAGGCTGCTTGCGGGCCCGCTAAGGATGCTGTGACAAGGAGAGCATATGGCGGGCATATGCCACGCAGGAACACGGCTGCCCACGGGAAGAGGCAGGAGGAGCTCTAGAAGGGAGGGAGCTAAGCCCTGTCGGTGCCCGTGACGTGCTGCGTCTGCCTGGCCTTCTTGGCGCCCCTCTGCCCTGGTTCTCCCGTGGAGGGTGAGCCTCTGCTCGCCTGGGCACTTGGGGTGCTCTGGGGTTGGGGGGCCTCCTGGGGTGATAGGGTGATGTGTCCTCTGCCCACTAGATGTCGCTGTCCCCTGCAAGATCCCGCAGAGCCACAGCCTCACGAGCCCTGGAGGTGGGGGGGGGATCTCCCTCATGGGCTGTTCCCCTGCACACTCCCCCTGAGACACCCACCCAGCCCCCTTTGCAGAGCCAGAAATGCATGGGTTGATACCTGGGGGAAGAGTGTAAGTTAGCCACGTGGCAAAGGAGGGTAGGCAGGGGTGTTCCCAGTAGAGGGACTGGCATATGCGAAGGCCAGGAGGTGGGGTGGGGCCAGGTACCATGGGCTGGGGGGCAGCAAAGGAGGTTCCAGGGGACTGGAGCTGGACGTTGTCATTGTCCTGCTGCCTGGCCAAGACTGAGCACTTACACGTGCCAGGCGTTACTCAGCGGCCCTTGCAATCCCCCCCAGAAGGGGGCACTGTTCTTGTCTGGGTGGACTTGGCACTCAGAAAGGCCAAGTCACTAGCCTGTTGTCACAAAGCCAGGAAGTGGTAGAGCCGGCATGGAGCCCTCTCACGGGGCAGTGTCAGAGGTGGGGGGAGCGGGGGCTGGCCCTGGGTGCCTGTCGAGCCCTCTGCCGCCCTCAGGACCCATCTTTTTCCCTATGGAGCCTTGCCTGCCATCTTGACCCTCCCTTTGCCCCCCTCGGCCCAGGTGCCCCACAGGCCTTGTCCTCTCGCTGCCCAGGCTGGGACACGAGCAGACGCTTAGAGATGATCCCCCGCCTCTCCCACGGTGCCCTGCATACAGCAGTTGTCCAGGATGCACTCTGCTGTCTCTTAGGTGGCCTGTCAGCATGACTGCACCATGGGGAGGGCTCCCCTGAGCTCCCAGGAGGTCGGGCAGTGGGTGTCACAAATTGAGACAGCTGGCTCTGGGCCCTCAGCATCTAAGGGACCTCTGCCACCAACCAGAAGGCCTCTCCGAGGTCCCTGCCCCCCTTGCTTGCTGTGAGTCTAAATCAGGCCACACGACAGGTGACAAGGTTCTGGAACAGCAGGAAACATTTGCTAAGGGAGGCGCACGGAACCCCGGGGGCCTGCGGTCAGAAAGCCCGAGGAGGGGAGGACACGGGGAAGGGGGCTCTGGCCGTGGGCGGGAGCCGGCTCAGGGACCCCAGCCACCCCCCATGACGTGCGGCTGCGTCCGTTAACGCACGCGACACGGAGCGGAGGGGGGTTCGGGCCTGCTCTGCCCACTGTACCGTGCCCCCTGGGGACGGACGGCCGGGCAGGGAGAAGGGGCGGGGCGGGAACAGCAGCAGGCAGGCTAGGCAAGGGCCTGACGCCCCCCCCCCCCCATCCCAGCCCAGGAGCAGATGGGCAGGGAGAGGGGAGGCGGCGGCAACGGTCGGTGCTGCCAGCTTCCAGCTCCCCCGAGGCGGCGGGTGCGAGCGGCAGGGACCAGAGCGGATGGCAGAAGCCCAGCCTGCTGTCGGCGCCTCCCCTCCCACCCTGCCTCCTCGGCCCTTCCAGACGCTTCTCCCCCAAACCCTCTGCCTGCCGCCTCCCTGGGAGGCCCGAGAGTCCAGCAGGCAGAGGCTGGGCTCAGCTGGCAGCCCAGCTCAGCCTCGTCCTGGCTGTGTGGCCCGGAACCACCGAGGACCCCCTCCTATTCCACCCCAGCCTCCGTGTCCCCGTCTGTAGAGTGGGGTGATGACAGCAAGGAATGAATCCTGGCTCCACCATGTGGAACTGTGTGGCCTTGGGTGGGTCCTCACCCTCTCTGTGTTCCCAGTCTGTGTCTTCCCATTTGGTGAACGGGAGTCCTAATGATCCCTGGTAGCGTTATGGGGCTGAAAGGAGTCGATTCTGGTGGAGGCCCGGCGGGGGAGGGGGTGCCAGGAGGCCTAAGCCGTGGGCTCTGGGACAGCGCACGGAGTTTTGGTATAGCTCACCTTACGGCGTGTTCCGTGTAGCCAGCAGTGCGCCACGTGCTCTGCGTGGGTGAACTCGCCTCAGCTCACAGCAGCCTGAGGTTTGGGGTCACTACATTTGTGGTCTTACAGATGGGGAAACCGAGGCACAGGGCTGTAGAGGCGCTTGCTTTGGGTTCGTGCTCTGTGAGTCTTTGCAAGACCTTCCTCCCATCCAGCCTGATGTTCGCTCTCGCAGGGCTTCTGTCCCGGGTCCTGGACCCTGCCACCCCTCCTCCCTCCGCCCGATGACCCCTACCAGCCCGGACCACCTGGCCCAGCCATGGCCGCGCTGTCATCCCCGGGGGCCCGCTTACCCTCTGACCTCAGGACGGGCTGGTACTGAACAGTGAGGATCTCACTCCGGAGCTGCAGTGTCAGGCCACCAGCCACACGTGGCCCCTAATGCAGTTGGAAATCCGCTTCCTCGGTCACACTAACTGCACCCCAAGTGCTCCTTGAGCACGTGTGGATGGTGGCTGCCCTGTTGGACAGCTCAGATCTGGAAGGCTCCTCATCATAGAAAGTGCTCTTGGAGAGTGCTGCTCGTGCGATTAGGCCTTTGGGGCCTTTGGGTGGGAGAGGGAGGACCTGGGGGGCTGGAGCCATGAAGGGCAGGTGACATTTGGCCCTGGCCTGCGGGGCAGGCAAGAACATGCTGGATCCACGCTCTGCAAACTCAGCCTGTGTTTCACCAAACCTCATGCTGGAGCACATGGTCTGAGAAGGGGGAGCTCCTGTATATTCGTAACGTGATTTCTAGAAGCCTTAGGGTACGAGAAATGAAATCTCATTTGGTTGAACGTTTTGCAGACTGCTTTACTAAGAAGACAAAAGAAACTAAACTCGCGTGTCTCTCTGAACATCTGGGACATTCATTCTCATTCCTCCAGGCCTCAGTTTACACATCTCCCAGGCCCCCAGCTCAGAGATTCTGGGAGGCCAGGCTTAGCGGTGGGGAGCACAGGGCCTGGAATGTTGCTTGCTTTGCCCAGTGGCCTTGGGCAACTTGGTTGGCTTCTGGGCCTCAGTTTCTTCATCTCTACAATGGGTAGAATAACCCTTGCTGAGCTGAGCATCTAATCAGGGAGTAGCTGTGCAGCACTTGGGGGAGGCCCAGCAGGAGCCGAGGCCTTTGGGAATAGACGGCACTGTGCCAGGAGGCCCCTGCCCCTGCCCGTCCACCACGAATGCCTCACAGGTTGAGTTAGGCTCCTTCCCCCTAAGTCCATCCCAGAGCCTGGAAGAGCCCAGGGACACCTTCCCTGCCGTGGGATGGAGGGAGGGAGGGAGGAGGACCTGGAGCTCCCTAACACACATTTTCCTGGCATTCTGTCTTTAGCATTGGGGCTCCAGATTCTTCTAGGGGTGTAAGTCAGAGCAAGAAAGGTCCAGAAAGCATGCTTCCTCCCGTGTCCACAGGACCAAGTGTGATCTCAGGGGATCCTTGTCCCAGCCCTGCCCCTGGTGGCCTGCCCGAGCCTCAGTCACAGGTGGTAAGGAAGCTGCCCGTTTCTTCTTTCTGCCATTTGACACATTTTCACCAAGTACCCACTACGTGCTGCAGGGACAGCACGCACGGCCAGGCCCGCTCAGCCACCGGGAGCCTGCAGCCTCACCGCCCGTCCTGGCTGGGCTCCAGTGCTCAGAAGGCATCAGAGAATTCCAGAGAGCGAACCGCCCCCCCCTTCCCCGCCCCCCCCCCCCCCCCCCGCCGTGTAAGAGGCGGGAGGCAGGCTTCCCCAGTGCCCAGCCCTGCTCAGTGACTGATCTGCAGGGTCACCACGGCCCGGCAGTGTGGGTGCTGCTCAGCCCCACACTCCTCCTCCCAGCGTGGCCCCTGCGCCCCGGCCCACTCCCTGGTGGGAAGCCAGCCCCACTGTCTGCCAGACTCCACTCCCGCCAGCTGGCCTGGCCCCGCGGTTGCCATGGCAATCCTTCCACACGGCCGTGGGGCCTGCTGCTCCCCCTTTATCTCTCTTGGGGGCCGGAGCCACTTCTGGGAGGCCCTGGGGGCCGCCAGGCTGAGGAGAGGTTCTCAGAGGCCCCGTGGGGTCCTGGGTCCGGGCCAGGCCTTGACTCCCGTGGAGGGATGGGGGCTCTGTAGAATGAGGTTCTGCAGGGTGGCCAGTGAGAAGGTGGGAAGAGGGGGCACAGAGAAAAATAGAGTAAGATAAGCCAAGGTGGGTACTGGGCCCTGGGTCTCCACCTCCAGCCAGTCATCTGCAACACCCGGACCTACTGTGCACAGCACCCCGACCTTGTGTGCCCTGCCTCCCCTGTGTGCTCCGTGCCCCCACTTTGTGCTCCACCCCCACTGTGTGCCCCATCTTCCTACTGTGCGCCCCATCCCCCCATTGTGCGCCCCATCCCCCACTCTGCACCAGACACCAGAAGACTCTTTCCTTTGTGAGGAGGCTGAAGGTATAAAAGCAGTCCTACAGGGATGTCACAATACCGAGTCACCCAGTTTGGGGAAGTTGGGACCCCCCTGGACGCCTAGAGGGGGAAAGCAACCGGCCAGAGCTGCACTGGACTGTAGCTAGGCCTCCGTCAGAGGGTTGTTCTCACTATGAAAACATCAGTGCCAGAGGTGGGGAGCCTCGGAGAAGGAGGAACTGGGGGGCGGGTATGCGGGAAGCAGGCCAGTCCAGTGGAGGGCTTCATGGGTTGGGGGGCACTGGAACAGCTCAGAGGCAGTGGGGGCCCCAGATCCTGGCTTCCTGAAGGTGGAGACCCCTCACACACGGGTTTAGCTCGGCTGGAGCTGAAAGGACAGAGAAGAGGGGGCGGGAGGAGGTGGGGGTCCAGTAAGGGATGGGACAGGCCACACCCCTCCCAGCACAACCCCTGGAAGGACCCTGGGTGGGGGTCCCAGGCCTGGGAGGCTCCTGGGAGGGGCCCCATGGCAGCCCACCTCCCCTTCCAGCAGCATGGGGGTGGGGTATATGCAGGGGTGGGGGGTGACTCCAGCCTCTCCCCTTCCAGCAAGCCCTCCCAGCCACCTGGCTTTACCCCCTTCTCTGGTCTGAGGAGGTCACACCAGGGCTTTAATTTCAGTGACCTTGATGCTTGTCAGGTCAAATATTTCAATTCTGTGGACTCATGTAGCAGGGAGCAGTTTTCCCCAGCAACAGAGGCTGACCCCCAGGAGCCTCCCTGGTCCCCTGAGCTCTCCCCCCAGGATGCTGCAGTCCTAGAACTTTCCACAGTGGGTTGTTCCTCCCTGTGCTCACCCGTTCCCCCCCCGCCTCCGCCAGACGGTGCTGGGCAAAGACCAGGATTGTGTCTAGTGGGGCCTCTGCACCTGGCACTGAGCACGTGTCATGTGAGCCGTGGGGGCTGTTGTCCGCAGGGACCCAGGGAATCCATCTGTGGCTGCAGAGAGAAGGGGAGGGGGCAGAAGAGACATAAGGCCTGGCTCAGCATTTGGGGATGGATTCAACCAAGACAGCCCACGACCCCTGATTGCACAGAGAGGCTGTGTGCCAGTGGGTGTTGTCCACGGAGTGGCTCAGGTCACCCGGGAAGAGGCCTGCCACGTGAGAGTTGAGTATTCAGACAGTATTTTAGCTACCAGCCCTCACGTCCACTGTGTAGGGCCTGGAGTGCCAGGGCCACCCCCATCATCTAGGCGCTGTCCTTCTGCCCCAGGATGGTCCGTCTGCTTGTATCCCAGCAGCCCCCGCACCAGTGCTGTCCTGCTGATTGTCCTTGCACCACAGCCCCGGCCCCTGTCAACACCCACCGGGTGCTTACTGAGTGCCCGGCATGCCCGGAAGCCATGACGTGCATGATCTCATCCTTGCAACACCCCACCAGGGCCCCGGGGGGCAGGAGTCCTGGGGCCAGCACTCACTAGCAGTGTGACTTTGGGGAAGCGACTACTTCTGGGTGCCTCAGTATTCCCATCTGTACAGTGGGCTGCTGCCGGACCTCTGCGAGTGAATTCATGAGGCGTTTAGAATCGTGCCTAACTTCTGGTGAGGGCTCAGCAGGGATCAGCAACCCCTGTGCTTCTCCCTGCCCTGTGGAGAAGGAGGGGCACAGAGAAGTTTCTCACATCTGCAAGGCGGCACAGCGGGTTCTGACCATGAGGCAGCGCTTCCAGCCGGTTCCATGGGGGCCCCTTGGGAGAAGAAGGAACAAGCTCAGAGTGAGAGATTTGCTGAGCCACATGTGGTGGGGAGGATGTGGCAGCCGGCGGGGGAGGGCTTAGCATTTATCGGTCCCCTTGTCCTGAAGCTATCCACCTTCCACTGCGTCCACAGGACCCAGCAAATGTCTACACAGGTGCATGCTAAGCACTTTAGGCCTCATCCATCCATTGAATTCTCCTGATAACTCTGAGGTCAGAGCTGTTATCATCCGCATTCTGCACACGGGGAAATTGAGAGACGTTCAGAGTTCAGCCATGTTTGAGTCGATCAGCAGCAGGGTGGGTGAGGAGTACCTACAACTTACTACGTGTTTATGATGTCCTCGTGATGCCAAGCATTTCCAGTGCATTCCTCTAGGATCTCCCCCCAGAGCTTATGATGTAGGGGCTTCTACCACCCCCACTCTACAGATGGGCAAACTGAGGCCCAGGAGTGACCCTCCCCAGGTCACATGGGTAGCGAGAGGCAGAGCCTGTTCTGAACCCAGAGCCCAGGCCCTCCGCCACTGTGCTGGCACCTCCCAGATGATGCTCAGAACGCCCTGCTCTTCGAGAATAACGTCTTTCTGAAGACTGACGATGACAAATTATTTTTTTAATGGTTTTAATTTATCCCCCTTTCCTAGGAGAGTGTCAGAGGCAATCTGCTGCTCTCTGCCTCTGTGAGCCTCCCCGTCTCTTGTTAGTGGCTCGGCTTTGAACATATTTCCTTTTATCATGTGGTGACACGCGGTGGCAGAGGGCGATTCCGGGAGAGATTGTCGGGGAGGGGCCGGGCTAGAGTTTGCATCGCTCCTGACAGCTAATTAGCTGTGTGTCTTTGCACCGGGGGGCCTCGTGTATGGCAGGCATCATCGGCACGGCCCCGACGCTGCACGCCATGGCCCCCCTGCTCCATCCCCCGGAGATTTCCAGGCTAGCGGTTTCCATTTTGGCGATGCCATTGGACCACTGGGGCCTGGGTGTCGGCAGGGGTGGGAGGGCAGGGCCGCAAAGGCTGATGATCCCCGGGGCCCGAACTGGCCATCCGTTAGCGGGGGGCTCCATGGCTCAGGACCTGGAGCAGAGTGGGAGTCCGAGGCTCTGTGTGACCTCAGGCAGGTCCACTGTTCCCCAGGCTCACTTTCCCCATCTGCAAACTGGGTACAAGAGTGACACTTTTTCCGGCTCCTGGAGCTTGTTGAGACCCTCCCGTAGGAAAACGTGCTGCAGGTGAGCTGAAGGAAGCGGATCCTTCCTGCATCGATTCAGTATTTATTGAGCACCTGCTGTGTGCCAGGCCCTGTTCTCAGTGCCCGACTAGAGAAGGGCACGGAACGGCTGCTGACCTTCCAGGAGGGAAGGAGACTAGCGCGAAGGATCAGCGGCCTCATCTGTGCCGGGCTGTCTGCGAGGGGCTGGCCTCGCCTCCTGATAGCGAATTAGAGGTGATTAGAGGCCTGGAGAGAAGAGCGGGTGGGGGGGGCCACAGAGTTGCGGGCATGGGGGGCTGGGGGAGGTTACACACTCAAACAGCGTGGCCTCGTTGACATGATCAGCAGCAGCGGCATCATTGATTAGTATTACAATCATGTTTACTCACAGGGTTGAATAACAAAGATCATCACCCCCCTTTTATAAAAAATAAACTACCCCCCCTTTTTTTTTGGCTTGTTAAAGAAACAGTCTGTTACTTTATATTTTCTAAGGCAGGGGTTCCCCCAGGAGCAGCAAGGGCCCCTGCGGAGCTGGGCCACCCCTACGGTTTCCCTTCTCCTCCCAAATCCGCATTTCTGACAAGCTTTTACGTGCTGTGGATACTGCTGGCCCAGGGGCTACAGTTTGAGAATCCCTCCTCTGGGCCTGGAATAGACTTGGCTCCTGCATTAAAGCTCGAATTTCTTCTACCTGCAGGATGTGGCCGGGAGCCCCTGATTCCCGCGACAAACACTTCACAGTCTCCTAAGATCAGATCAAACAGTGTGAAATCACCACTCTTGCCATTTCCTATGGTCTAGCTTCATCTCGGTTGGGTCTAAACAGCCTTCCTGGCCTCGTAGAGCTGCCGGCCAGCAGGGGGCAGAGATACACAGAGGCTGGTGTGCTGGAATGAAGCTCAACCCAGGGCCCCCAGCCAGCCTGGCCATCAAGGAGGGCTTCCAGGAGGAGGGGACACCTGAGGGACATTTCCATAGACTCCTAGTGCCTCCAGGTGGGGAAGGTGGGGTGGCTGTCAGACTGGCCAGGGACAGCCAAGTGAACCCACGCACCACCCTTGTGCCAGGCGCTGGTCCACATGGAGCTGAAGGCCCAGCCTCCTCTGGGTTTTACACACCTCCTCTCTGGGGAGTCCCTGAGCATATTTCTGAGGCCCAGGCCTTACTTGGCACTGATCCCCTGTCCTCACCATCCCCTTATTTTTTACTTCTGGCCTAGTGATGCCGAGAGCACCCTGCACTTTCCATCCTCGGCACCACGCCCTCTCTGAGGTCTGAGAATCGCCTCTAGCCGGAGGCAAGAGGACTGAGGGCTGGGCGTGCTGCCTGGGGGCCCGTCCTCTGCGAGGTCCATGTGTGCCTGGTGCCAGGTGCAGCTGTCCTCGGTGCTCCCTGGGCGCTCCCGGCTCTGACCCGTCGCAAGCTTCCCAGCAGCGGTCGATCGGACTCGTGTAGAGTGAGAACGGTGTGAGGCCGGTCCTGCCCTTCGTTCAGAACCCCCTTCGGTAGGCTGTGGGGGGAACACACGGGCCGGGGCGCTGGGGATAAGGCGTTGCATCTTGAGATCAGACATCCTGGGTCCTTACTTGGGTTGCTCTGTGATGCCAGTCTGGTAACTTGGCCGCTCTGGGCCTCAGCGTTTGCCTTTGAGAAGTGAGTGCTAGGCACACCAGTGTCGCGAGCTTGTAACGTGCAGTAAGCGTTCTCTGTCTTTACTGCGCAACTGATGGGGGGCAGGGGGCTGCCTCCCTGCAGTGTCAGATTGGGAGTGGCCTGAAGGGGGAATCACTACCCTCTTGTTCTCCAGCCCGCCCCAGCACTGGAATCCCATGAACGAGGGCCTTTGGGTGGATGCGGGGAGTGTCGACAGGGGCTGGAACCCATTTCTTGTGGTCTTCTCCTGAGTATACCCAGCCTGTCTCTTGTCACTGGGATCCCTCCCACCCCCCTCCTTTGTCCTCAGGCGAACGCCTCATCGCAGGCATCACCTCCTCCGGGAAGTCTCCCCTGATTGCCTTCTCCACATTGGCTTTCTGGTACCTGGTTTCACATCTGTTTCCCCCACCACTAGCCACTCCCCACAGCTTGGCTCCCCTGGCGCCCCTGCCTGGGCCACCTTCTCTCTTTACTGCTTATTTCATTCCAAGGCCAGCCTCATTTCCCCTCCTCCAAGAAGCCCTCCCTGACCTCCCCAGTCTGTGGGATGCCTTTATTTCTCAGCTTTGAGGTCACAGCCAGCGCCCTGTACCTTTCCTGGTGGCTGACCCAGAGGGTCAAGGCCCTTGGTCCGGAAGCACAGATTCCCAAAGGCCCATATGGGGGTTCACGGTCCACCTGGGGCCACAGACCCCATCCCTGAGGCCCTGTGCCTTCCGTGTGCTGTCCCCCGATCCAGATGAAGAGCCTGCGGCGAGAGAGAGGACCGGTCCACTGCTCCCTTGCCACGGCTGGGGGCAGGCACCAAGAGGCTCCGGGCAGGTCCGGTTTTCCTCAGGGAGGAGTGTTCCGATCGGGCGTGGGGGCCTTTCTGCTGTTCACAGGACACAGAGCACCTGAGTCCTACCCACACCCTAGGTGTGCGAGGCTCGCGTGGCCCACGAGAGCACATTTTTCCAGTGAGCACCCCAAGGTCGGGAGGTGAGGTTCCAAGGCCATGGTCATGGGGCAGGTGTGGGTCGAGGTCCAAGGCACTCAGCCTTGACGTTCTTTGGGCACCGTGTGCCCTGTGCTGCTGAGCATATTCACCACCCTCCCCATGAGAGTGGCTTGGTGGCCTGCAGAGCCCTAGACAGATGACACGGAATGATGGATTCCAGGCCTTGGCGCCAGGCTCCAGAGGAAGGACGGGAATCATTCATGTGTCAGGGGAAGGCCGTTCCAAGGAGGTCGTGGTGCCCCGGGGAGGTGGAGGGGCACCCCACCCCACGGGGCACCTTGGGGGCCGCAGTGACCTCTTTCTGCTCCAGGGCTAGGGGCCCGATCGTGCATCTTTTCTCTCTAGGATGTCTCCAGCCAGGAAGGAGTGATTTGGATGGTGGGGCAGGGATGACCTTGCTCATTGCTCAGTTAGAAAACCCGAGGCCCGAGGAGCAAGTTAGTGAACGTCAGGGCCCATGAGGGCATCAGGGAGACCTTGACCCCTTCACTCTTGCTTCTATTTGGCCAAGCCAGGGGGTGCCGACTGCAAGCCCTCCAGAGCTGCCCAGGGCCACCCTCTAAGTGGGTGGGGATGGCAGTGTCCACCAGGAAAGGAGCCCAGTGGTGGGAGCTGAGCCCGCCCTTCCTATGCTTGCCAGTGGCCCCTGCGGCCTGTCCCAGGTGTGGGGCGGCCTGTGGCAAGGGCCTCCTGCAAGCGGACCTGTTTCTTCCCAACGTGGAGGTCGCTTCTGTTGTCATGCCCACTTCACAGATGGCAGCACTGAGGCCCGCACATCTGGGTTGCTGTCACACAGCAGGCAGGAGATGGAGCCCGTGCCCACCCCCCACCCCAGGATGAGAAGGGGCGGTTTGGGGCCTGGGAGAAGGACGGGAAGCAGCAGGATGGCGGGCTCGTGGGCTCTGTTGGGGACTGAGCAGGCTCGCAGGGCTGGGGGCAGAGACAAGGTTCTCGTGAACACTGATTTCCTCCAGGGAGTCCCCGAGTCCGCGGGTGGGGAGCGGAGCCTTGAAACTGGGTCTGCGTGACTGCAGGCACCTTCCCCCCACCGTCCTGTGCCTTTCCACCTCATCCCGCCACGGCCCCCCCACACCAACATCCTCCGGTGCCCTCAGAGCCGGGTGGGGGGAGGAGGGAGCTAGGGTGGCTCTGCCCTCAGCCACAGGCCTGTGGGCCCTGGAGCAGCAAGCTCCTTCCTGCCGCAGAGCAGGGGCCGTGTCTCCCGCTCAGCTAATTATGTGGAAAATTGGAAGGAATTGCACGAGCCTTGGTGGGAAATGAGGTCAGGGCTGAAGGTTATCGGAGCAGTGGTGGTGGCTGCCCGGCCGGCCTCCCCCGAGGCTCCAGGCCCCTCGCCTGAGGCAGAGCGGGGCCGAGGCCCCCTCCCCACCCCAGAGCCAAGGCTCCCGGGAAGTGGGGGCGCAGCAAGCAGCTCCCCTCCCCCAACCCCAGTGAACCACCCAGTCCTTGAAAATCCAGAAGCAAGGTGGACCAGCCTCCCTCCCTCCTCCCCCACCTCGAGTCCCCTCAGTGCTCCCCAAGAATGCTCCCCTGCGTTGGGGGAGGTGCTGGGTGGCAGAGGGCTTGCCCTGGGCGATCAGGAACACTGCAGGGGGCTGGCAGGAAGCCCGAGCAGAGGGGATGGGGGGTGCGTGTGTGCACCCAGGGGTGTGCGCACGGGATCAAGCTGGACTCCTCAGCCTGGCCCTCCAAGCTTGCGTCTTCTGCTCTCCCACCCCCAGCACCAAGGTCAACGGATATTTACTGAGCACCCCCCACGTGCCGGGCATATACTTGTCTTCCTCTGCGGTCATGCTTCTCCTGCACACATCCGTGCTTTCCTGGACCCCAGAGTTGTTCCCACTGCTGACCTACTTCTATTCACCCTTAAGAACCCTCTGTGGGGGCCCCTCCTGGGCCAGCCAGTGCCCCGCATTGCTACACTCTAGGGCACAAGAGGCAGTCCTGCATGCTGGTTACACAGGGCCGGTGGAGCTGGGTGAATGCCTGGGTCCAACCCTGCTCCGCTGCAGACTAGCCGGTCACCTTGGCTGAACTGCCTGCCTGAGCCTTGGTTCTCCATCTGTGAAATGGGGGTAATGGAGGTGCCCACACCAAGATTAAATGAGTAATTCGTATACAGAGCTTGGTTCGCTGCCAGACCTGTCAGGGTCTGTAACGGTTGGTGAGGAGGGATGGTTTCTTAGCCTCCCCAGCCCCCCGGCCCCCAAACAGCCCCGTCTGCAGCCTCTGTGCTGGCCCGGCCCTGGTGGGTCGTTCATGCCGGGGCCCAGGACCAGCTCTTCTCCAAGGATGGATCATCCCTCCTCTGGTCCCTGAGCCTCTGGTGCCGGCGCAGGTGTGGCTGGGCGGGGCGTGGAGGACGGAGGTCCGGAATGTTCCTTCAGCGCAGGGCGTCCGCCGGCCGTGCCCCCGCACCCTCCTCCTGACGGTCAGGGTGGTAATACGAGCGTCCTGGTGACGACCGCCATACGGGACTGCAGATCCCCGCCTTCCCCACGTGTGGGCCCGTGGTGGGGAGCGTGTCAACAGCGGTCTCACTGTCCTGGGGGGAGTCACGTCAGGAGCTACGAACCTCTCAGGACGGACAGCCTTTATGGGCGTCCAGGTGTCAAGGATGTGGGAGCGATGCCCTCGAGGCTGGCCTGAGGCTCATTGCTGTTAGGATCTTGGGTGCACCTGTCGCCGGAGCCCCCCGGGGGCTTGGACAATACACGCACCGGGGCAGACTCAGCGGGACAGGTCCCAGCCGCCCCAGTCTGCGTCCCTCATGGGCGACCAGGGCGTTTCCCCTTCTAGAAGGGCAGCAGCTACGCCTGTGCTTGCATTCCTGGGTGAGGACCCATGAGCCACCACTCTTTGGGGTAGACTCTGGGGCCCCCAAACTCTCTTTCCATGCTCAAAGCTGCCCAAACTTGGGGTCTGAAAGACAGGATCCATTTCTACCCCAGGTAGGTGGGAAGGGTCTGATTTGATTTGATTTGATTTATTCATTTGAGAGAGAGAGAGCAAGAGAGAGCAACGGGGGAGGAGCAGAGGGAAAGCGACAAGCAGACTCCGCCCTGAGCACGGAGCCCAGGATGGGGCTCAAGCTCACGACCCTGAGAGCATGACCTGAGCTGAAACCAAGAGTCGGACGCTTAACCGACTGCGCCACCCAGGCACCCCAAGGGGAAGGGTCTGATTTTAATGACCAAGGCACAGGAGGGGCAGGAGAAGAGCAGGCTGCAGAAAACACAAGAAGAGGGAAAAGCAGACCTTGACCTCCTCTGCTCCAAGGGCTTCCCATATGGTGACCACGGGGGCGGGGCACGAGCTCCATTTTACAGGTGGGGAAACCGAGGGGAGATTCAGAAACTTGCCCGAGGCCACCGTGAAAACACACCATTTTTTCTTTATCACTGTGCTATTTAATATGGAGGTTGAGGGATGAAAATAAATGAGCTGCCCCCACCTCCCAATTTCTTCCTAATTGAGAGGTGGCGGCCTCCCGAGGGCCGGCGGTCCCTGCCCCCCCACCTTCCTGGGGGAGCATCCCACGTCCTTCCTCGGTGTCCCGACATGGTGAGACGCTTGCCCCCTGCGGCGTCAGAGGCTGGCTGGGAGGTGGGCGTAATTGACTTGTAACACGCAGACCGTGACAGGCTGTCATCTGTGTCTGGCTCGGGGTGGGAGTGCACCTGTCCGTGCATGTGCGTGTGTGTGTGTGTGTGTGTGTGCGCGCGCACGCATGCGTGTTCTCTCCCTCATGTTTTATGGAGATAACAAACGCTCTTTCCTGATTAGGGAGATCCTTACAGATGCAGGGCAGGTGGCATGCGGGGCTGGGGAACCTGGACGGAACAGGGCATTCCTGACTCCCTGGAGCTTCCTCCCAAGCTCTGCCTGCCCGGCCGCTCCCCTGCCCACCTTCAAACCCCAGCCCCGGGCAAGGTTGTTCCCGGTGCCCCCGAAAAGCAGCCGGAGTGCCCTGTGCTCTCCTCTCGGCAGCAGGTTCCCCTGGGGTCTCGGGGTGGGAAGTGGCGCTGTGGGCAGGGGACCCATGCTTTCCTCGCACACAGCGCACCCCCGTCCGAGCAGCCTCTGGGGCAGCGAGGCCTGGAGCTGCATTCCGTGGACACCGTGAGGGCTTTTGGAATTGCCGGCCCCTTTTGCAGGTGTGAAAACCGAGGCACAGAGAAGGCAAGTGACTTGCCCCAGGCTGCACAGCTGGTAGAGCCGGCACCCAACCCCGAGTCCCATGGACTCGAGCCCCGCGCTCTCCTGCGATGCTGCCACGTGGCCTTCTACTCAGGGCGGGGCTTCCTCCTCTAGAGTCACGATGGCCCCCAGGGACCGGACAGGTGCTCGGGAGTTACCTTCCGGGGGCACCAGCCCCCTGAGCAGACTCCTGGGACTCCAGCCCCTCGCCCTGCCTGCCGCCACGCAGTTGCGTGGTGTCCACGGGTGACAGATGGCCCCGGGTCCTCCTCCCTCCAGGGCTGTCTCAGCCAGGGCAGTGACCAGCTGCTCCCCCCCTGGCGTCATCCAGAAGCCCGGGTTGATGGAGCCTCTCCTCCCGGTGTCCTTTTCCACCTGGGCCATTTGTCTTGGCGACATCAGGGCTTTGCCCCCCTCTGCCCAGGTGACACTTCGAGGACACGGCTCACGTGGGCATTCAGCACGGCGAGCTGCAGACGCGGCAGTAGCCAGAGGTGGATTTTTCCATTTGCATCTTCTTTCCAGATATTTTCAGAATCTGGAAACAATTAAAACAGCCCAGTGGGGGCCGATTTTATTAAATCAAAGCTCGCAGGCTGTTGTGTTTGTCGGATTGATGTGCCCTGGGCCGACTGCTTTGTTAATGCTCCGTCCTGCGTGCGGCGGCCTGGAAGGGAACTCCAACCAGAGAGAGGAAAAATCCATTTAATAATCCTTGGAAGCCTGGCTCCTGCAAGCTGCAGGGAATGTCGCCCTGGGTGTTTCCGGGGTGGGAGAGATTCTGCGTGAGGTCTTCCCATCCCCTCCAGAAAGAGCAGTTTCTAAATGTGCCTGTCTGCAGCCTCCGACAGCCCATCCATCCAGGCTTGGCAGGCAGGAAGGGGCAGAATCAGGCACAAACGCCTGGCCCTGGGGTCCCCAGCTCACCTTGTAGCAGCTCAGCCAGTTTCGGATTCTTTGTTTCCTAACCGGAGCCAGTCCCGGGTCCCATCCCCCTTACCGCATCATCCTGCACGCCCGCCTTCCAACGGCCCGCCCCTGAATAGATGTCTCTTCTCGGTGCTTCTGGGGCCCCAGGAGCACGCAGGGCCTGTCACGGGGGCAGGGCAGACGTGCTGGAAGCTAGCGCCCTTTCCCGCGACTGCCTGGAATGGGTGTATAAACACCCCAGCTCCCTCCCGCCGTGGAGAACCCTTGAGCCAGTCTTCACAGCGGTTCCCAGAACCCTCTGCGGGGTGAGCAGAGCTGAGGATGGGGGCCCTTCTCGACATGGCTCTCTCTACTGCCATCCTTCCCTCCTCTGCCTCCCTCCCTCCCTCCAGTCTGCTCTCCTGACACCTCTTTCACACAGAGGGTGTGCTGGGGTCCTTGTTTCCGTGTGCTCCCGGGGTCGAGGGCGATGCAGAGTCTGGCCTGGGGACACAGGATCCTAGGAGTTGGTGGCAGAGTGTCATTGTAGTTACTGTCATTGGAAGTCTTGAGGGGGCAAAAGGAGAGGCCTCCCCAAAGCCTGAAAACTCTGCCCGGGGAAGGGAGTAACCGTCATGGCGAGCTTACCTGTCTCTGCGGGTCTCCGGACTCCATGTTCGCCCCTGTCCCGGGAGGCAGGTGGGGCTGGGAGAACCAGGCCTGGCTCAAAGCTGGAAACAGTAGTTCAGAGAGGCCGGGGGGCCTGCAGGGTCAGAGGCCAACGAGGGGTCTTCTGACCCCCGTGCCCCTCTTCCCACTGTCTTGGGTGCCTGGGACAGAGACCACGTGGGGAGGGCAGCCTTGCCTGGAGGGAGGGGGGAGGCGCTTCGGGGTGGGTGGCTGTTTCTGGGTCACGTTCTGCTGAAGATGTACCTCAGTCTAGGGAAGCAGGTGGAGGCCCTAGCGCTGGGGGACATCGGGAGTCCCCGTGGGGCCCTTGTGGCCAGGTCCGCAGGATGCCTTCTTGTAAGGACTCTTCTTCCCAAGACCCACCCAGCTCACTCCTCCCGTCTGAGGGAGGCCGCTCCCCCAGCTCTGTCAGTGGCTGGCCTGTGGCGTGGGCAGCCGCCAGCCAGGCCCAGGCGTGCAGGTGGCCCGGGCGGCCCCAGGCCAGCCATTGTGAGGGACAGACAAGCCCCCGGCCGTCCTTTCCTACGTGGCTGTGGCACCAGGCGTGATCGTGGGCTCCGCACACTCCAGGGGAGCACTTGGACTAGCTTCCAGCACAGGCCCACCCGGTCCTCCAAGTAGAAGGGCCACATCTGGCCTTCACCATCTGTGGAGTTCATCCTTTGACAACTTTGTCTGTTTCTCCCCGGGTTTGAGGCCCGTTCCTGTTTCTGCTGCTTCTTGGATGAATTTCGGAACTTTTTACTTTCCTAGAAAGTTGTCCATTTTCGGTGAGATCTTGCTCCGTGCCACCGCTCCGTGGTGCATGGTGTTCGGTAAGCCCTCTGGGCACCTGCCAGGTTGGAGCCTGCCACCCCCTTTCCCGCCCCCCAACCCCGCGGCCCCGGGCACCTTGGCATCTTTCCTGAGAAGCCGCGCAGGCTGAGCTCGGGCTCTGGGTTGAGGGCCTCGTGGAGGAGCAGGGAGAGAACCTCACGGCGCTGTCCGTGCTCCAGAGTCCCGGCTCCCGCTCGGGCCAGAACGGAAGCCAGGCCTGGCTGGGGATTGGCACAAGGACAGCCTGGACGTGAAGGGTCCCAGCTGCAGGGCCCATGGCTCTCAGATCAGGGGGGCCCACAGGCTGGGCCCCAGTGTCCTCGTTTCCAGCCTGGGGTGACCGCCCCCTTGGGCCCTCCTTCTGGCCCGGGGTGATCGTCACCAGCTGTACAGAGGGGATACAGGGAAGGGGCCATCACGGCTACGTGCGGTGGGAAAGGTGACTTTCTGTATGTAATTAACCTCACACCTGACGTGGAAGCATTTTAAAGGAACTGGCACGCACGTTCACAGCAACATGAATCCCAGTAGCCAAAAGGTAGAATCAGCCCCAATGTCCATCTTCAAATGTTAGAACGTGGTCTGGCCATACTGGAATATTCCTCGGCCGTAAAAATAAAGTGGAGCATTGGTGCAGGCTACAGTGTGGATGGACCCTGAAAACATCTTGCTGAGTGACAGAAGCCAGTCCCAAAAGGCCACATGTATGGGATCCCATGCATAGAAACATCTAGAATAGGCAAATCCATGGAGACAGCAGGTTCGTGGTTGCCGGGGGGCTGAGGGGTAGGATGGGGAGTGAGTGCTGATGGGGACGGGGTTTCTGTTTGCAGTGACAGAAATCACAACCCAGAGGATGTCATAAATCCTACCAAGTCGTTTAAACCACTTAAAATGTTCAAATTTATCTTATGCATAGGTAGAGTGGTGTATTCGGTGACATGTGTCAGTGCTGGCCGCGGTGGCGGTCAGGGGCTCGGCGCGGCAGGTTTGTGACCTGGGGTCCCAGCACGGTGCACTTTGCCCCGCGGGTACCCACTGCGTCCCTGTCCTCTGCATGCAGGGACAGTAGGTGGCTGAGGGTCAGCGGCGCTGACAGGGCCCGGTACCCATGCCCCCTCCTGCCAGCGGGGGGAACAGAGCTGGTCCGGGCCGATCCAGTGCCTGGCACCTGCCCCCAGGAGCGCGGCACGTACCATCTGCTCGGTACAGAAGCTAAGCCCTTGCCCCTGAAGGTCTCCCCGGGCCCGGCCCTGTACCTTCTGGAGTTCGCAGGAGAGATGAGGCATTTCCATAGTTTCTCCACCAGCAGCCTCGAGGATCAAAGGGTCCCTACTTATAGCTTGTTGGCAGCCCCTGTCCCACGTTGGGAGGCTGTCAGGAACGAGAGGCCACACGTGGTTCTGCTGGGGCTGGCCACAGAGCACGGCGTGGAAATGCCAGCCAGCCGCAGACGCTGACCCGGGCCTGCTCTGGATCTGCCTACAGGCAGAGGAAGATTCCGGAGGGCACAGCCTCAGGAATGGGGAGGAGGATGGACAGTTCCATGCCAGGAGCCGGCTGGAGGCCCCGCGGTCTGGCTCCTCAGCCCTGAAGGAGGGCTGGACGGGATAGCCAGGTGGAAGGCGGGCAGGGGGAAAGCCCAGATGTTGGGGGCAGCGTGACCTCGGGGCGCTGAGGGGCGCCTCCCCCCCCCAAGGCACTGGCAGGGAGCATCTTGAGGGCAGGGCGTTGACGTGAGCCTAGGGCTGCCCCGCCAGACTCATAGTAAACATCCACTGAGTGTGAACCACACCAATGAAAGGAGAGACGGTCCTGGAGCCAGCACCTAGCCCTCTCCGCCCCGAGAGGCCCAGCGTGGGCACATTAAGGTTATGCCTCCCCCCCCCCCCCCGCCCCCCGCCAGGCCCCAAACCCAGGGTGGCAGCCCCGTGAAGGTCACGCCGGGGTGCAGAGCCCCAGGCCCCCAGCAGATGGCGCCCTCGGCCTGGGCAGGGAAGGGGCTTCCTGGGACCAGGCAGACGGCTGAGCATCCTCTGGGCCCTGTTTATATCTGCACTGGTGGGTGCACGGCCTCACACAGGCCCTCCCTCAGCTCCTGCATGGCTGTGGGCAAAGCCAGAGGGGGCACCTCCTAAGTCCCTGGCCCTCAGGGTCCCCGTCCTCATCATGGGCATCTTTCCTGCCTCAGAGGGTGGGGAGCTGGTGGTTAATTGAGCCATCCACTAGCACAGCAGCACCTGGTGGGTAACCTGGGCCACAGAGAACGTAGTCCTAACTATTAGACAGCGTTGGCAGGGTTCCCACTTCTCAGATGAGGAAACTGAAGCCCAGAGAGGTTGAGTTACTTGGCCAAGGTCACACAGCAGGGAGGACCAAACTAGGCCTTGTAGGGCAGCCGGAAGACCCTTCTGGTGGCTGCTGGCTTTTGCCACGCACTTGCTGTCTACACTGTTTGAACACCTTACACGACTCTTCTCACTTAGTTCAAAGGAAGAAACCGAGGCAGGAGGACCGAAGGAAGGTGGCTCAGGAGACTCAGAACCACTCTGTGGTGGGCCAGGAAGTCGGAGTCAGAGCGAGGCTGGGGTGGAGTCATTCATTCACCCCACAGTTTTCTGAGTACGTGCCGTGACCCAACCTGCCCAACACCCCCGCGGTGGCAAAGACATTAGTGAAATCAGCCCGTGAGCCACCAAGCTGCTGTGTGGGTGTGGCAGGGAGGGCTGTCCAGAGGTAGCTGGCCAGGAAGAGGGTGGAGGATGCAGAGGTGGGGTGGTGTGTGCACCTGGGGGAGACCCAGGTGACCCCAGGACTTCCTGCTGCTGGGCCGTGGGCTGGGGGCTGCCAGGGGTTTCCTCTGGGCCTCCTCCTCCCTGCAGGACGGCAGGTCCCGAGGTGCCAGGCTCTGACACAGAGGGGACTTGGGTCCCGGTGTGATCTTTGTGTGCAGAGGGGACACCGGCAAGTAAAACAGGGAGTTTGGGGGGCTTTGCTGCCTCGGTTCAGGGGAGGTTTGATATTGGCCACATGTGCTCTATTACCATCCTATTTAAGCCTTGTAGCAGCCCGTAAGAAAGGTCTTTCTCGGGGCGCCTGGGTGGCTCAGTTGGTTAAGCGACTGCCTTCAGCTCAGGTCATGATCCTGGAGTCTCGGGATCGAGTCCCGCATCGGGATCCCTGCTCAGCGGGGAGTCTGCTTCTCCCTCTGACCCTCCTCCCTCTCGTGCTCTCTGTCTCTCATTCTCTCTCTCAAATAAATAAATAAAATCTTAAAAAAAAAAAAAGAAAGGTCTTTCTCATCACCCCATCTTACAGATGAAAAAACTGAGGAGGGAGGTGTCCAGGTCTCTGGGCCAAAGTGCAGGATTTGATTCCAAGCAGGTGAGGGGCCCTCCTGAGCTCCCCCTCCATGGGCAGCAGGGGAGCTCCCCCAGCCCAGGCCCTGCGGGTCTTGGCCCGAGACCCGGTGTTCTTGCTGGGGAGCCATGGAAAACAGGCAGGAGCCTTGGTGGTCTTCGTCTGCCTCGCGAGGCAGGAGGCCCCGAAAGCTGCTACTGAACGGGGCTATTGGGTTTTGTCTCCATGTTCTCCATTCGCTTTTTTAGAGAAGAGCGATATTGCCCTTAATAATGCAGATTTTTTTGATTAGTTAATCTTGGACTGATTTATGCTTCTCCTAGGAGCATGAGTTTATTATACTTTTTGTTCCTGTATTTTTACTTCAAATGTCTCGGGGATGTTTTTACCCCCAGTTTTTTAAAAGGCAAATGATGTGTTATGTTATGTTGAATGAGACGTGTTTGAGGCCTGGCTCACTCCTCTCGCTTAGTTGTTGAGCACTGTGAATAAGAGGGTGAGAAAATTGTGTGGAGGGAAGTAGGAAGCCTCAGGTCTGAGTCCCTGGGCCAGGGGGGACGCGTGCTTCCCTGTTCTCAGGGATGAAATTCCTTCTGCCAGGCCCGCCTCCTATCAGTCCCACTGCAGACAGCCCCATAGCCTCAGTGTCTCACCTGTCGAGGGGTCGCGCCATCTCTGCCACTTCCTGGGTTGTTGGGGAGCAAACGAGCCCCGCATCTGAACACCCGTGAGTCTGCCAAGAGTTGTGCCGATGTTGCAGGTGGTTGTTTTCGGAGCCCCAGCTTCTCTTGTGTTCACCCACATCCCTGAGACTCTGTCCCTCCCCTGCCCACATTAGAAGGGAAGGCTCAAGAAAAGCCCCTTTCCTGAACACCATGTCAGAGCTACCAAGGAGCTTTCATCAGGCAGGAGCCTTAGCCAGGGGGGTGCCATGTGTTAAGTTCAGGTGTGTGACTCTGGGAATCATTGGATTTCCACACCTGCAGAGTTGGTGGGGGGGGAGGGCAGCTGAGCCCGCCTGGGCCCCGGAAAGCGTCCTTCCCCCCAAGGTTTGCTGAAATCAGCATGTCCGTTGGCAGTCTCCCCAGAGCTAGGTCTGTAGCGCTTGTCCCCAAGCCCGTGTTATTTTGGAGCTGATGGATCCAGCCCTTGGAGGCTGGGCTTCCCTGCAGGTGGAATGCAAGGCCCGGGGCCAGGTATCAGGGGCTTTGGGACACGTGCACCCAGCTCTTGCTTCTGACTGCCTGTTGACCTTGAGCAAGTCCCTCACCAGGCCAGGAGGAGGCCTCTGTGCTCAAGACCCCCTGCACACCGAAGCTCTCCGACTCCACCAGCGAGGGGTCACCTTCCAGGGCAAGGTCACGGACTCCAGTGATCTCTTTTATGTGGGGATTTTCCCCACGTTGTTCTGGCAAACTAGGATCGTTCATTGAAAAAAACGTCCCCATTGCTTCCTTACTCTATTTTCAGAGGGCTCCGAGGACATTGTCCAGTGTGACTCTTTCTGGCTTCTCAGAAAACTAGTGCAGGAGAAGCAGAGGGAGCCAGGGACAAGGCGAAGGTCCCGTGGGCCACGCTGGTGCGGCCCAGGTTGGCTCCCCAGGCCTGGGTCTTCATGAGGTCCTGGGGTTGCCTGCCCAGCTCATCCCACCTGAGCTTGCTCCAGCAGCCAGGCCAGGGGAGGGCTCCCGTGGAGAAGGCCGGAACCAGGTGGAAGAGGTGGGCCAGGTGCCCTTGCTGCACCCTTGTCTGTGGTGGGATGTGGGGACGTTTGGGAAGAATGGCTCTCCCTGATCTGAAGTTATGTAAGTAAAGACCCCAAAAGGTGAAGAAGCAAATAGACCTACAATACCTTCAGCACAAGCACCATTAAGCTTTCGAGCTGCAAGGTATCTTAACAGGCCAGCAGTTCTGAGCCTCGTGGGGCAGGGGGACACGGGTGACTTCTCCGAGGTCATGAATTCCTGACAGCAGGCAAGCAAGCTGGGGCGCCCCGAGCCAGGCCGCAGAGCCTCTCAAAGCAGTTCAGTTAATTAACCCTCCCAGCACCTCTCCAGAGGAGATAATTATTACTCATATCCTCTCCGTAGGTGGGTTAAACTGAGGCCCACAGGGTTGAGCGGGTGGATTAAATGCCCGATGGAGAAGTTACTGTGCATCGGGTCTTCGTCTAACCTGCCTCTTAATTAGTCCGAGCTGCGAGCCTCCACCCCATTTCCAAGAGTCCGTTGTCTTGTTTTAAAAACCACACTCCAGAAAAAGAAAATCCCAGAAGAATGTGAAGCTCCTGCCCGGTCCAGCCTGCGGTGGGGTTGCCGTGGGCGTCGTTGGGGAGGCAGTTACATCCCGAGGGCTCCACGGTTCTGGGTGACGTCCTGGGACAGGAGGATGGAGAAGGGGGTGCATGAGGCTGGCGTGCCGGGCCTCTTCGCCTCTATGTTACTTTCGGGAGGCCTAGGAGAAACGGATGGATTCACCTTGCCTGAGTGGGACCCGATCACCGTGACACCTGCAGGGTTAGCCAAGAGTCACGGGATCCCTGGGGTCAGCCACCCCACGTGCAGAGCTCTCGCTTCCCTCGGAGCCTTGGGGGCTGAATTGGCCCCGTGTAGGATCTTGGGCGACACAAACATCAGGACTCTTGGCCGTGGTTTATTTTCACTATTTCTGTTAACTGGATAGCCCACCTGCCTCCCACTTTCTTGCTCCAGGTTTGTGGAAATTGCTTTTGCCAAAAGTCTGCTCCAGAGTTCTTGTGCCTTTTGGGGGCCCATGGTGTTTACAGAACCAGGTTAGTGCTGCAGATCCAAGAGTGTCGAAAGTTTGACTCAGAAAGGACCAGAGAAGGGACCGGGTAGCTGGTTGGTTTCATGACAAGGACAATGAGCCCCCTAGAGGAGCAGGGCTTGCAGCTGGGCTGGGTGGGGGGACCGCAAAGCTCTTGTTTCCCTAGGAGAATGTTTATCGTGGATTGTGACTTCTCTCTGTCTGTTCATAATTTGGTATTTTTTTCTATACCAGAGTTTCTTAAGTCCACATGCACCTTTATCACCTGCCATATAAGGTCTAGTTTCCGGATTAATTTGTATAATTCAATGCTGTATTAATACCTAATGCCACATAACTAATCGTCCCCCTCCCCCCAGCTTAGTGGCTCAAAACCACATGGACTAGGTTTCATGGTTTCCGTGGGCCAGGACTTCGGAAGTGGCCCCACAGGGCCGTTCTGACCCAGGGTTCTCAGGACGTGCTGGGTCTGGCTCCGGGCGGAAGGATTAGCTTCCAAAGTGGTGCCCTCACACGGCGGGCAGGTGGGGTCCTGTCTACGTGGTGGGTCTGTCCACCGGGCTGCTTGAGTGACCTTGCAACATGGCCAACAGCTCAAGGGAGCACGGTGAAAGGGGCAACGCGTCTGGTGACCTAGTCTCAGATGTCACAACTCTCCCTTTGTCATAGCTCACCGGCCACGCAGGTCCCTGCCCTTGCCTCACTAGGCCTACAGCGCCCCCTCCTTGCTCTGTCCTAACCAAGCGCTGAGTTGGCAGAAGCTGGAAACCCTGCTGGGGGGAGCCCTGAGAAGCCAGAGCTGAGTGGGTGCCAGCCCCTCGTGCCCAGGGTCCACGTGAATCCCAGCTGGTTCTCTCCCTTTGACTTACGGGGCTGCAGCTGAGGATGAGGCCACACACACTCTGAGTGGGCTGGTGCTGAGTCCTGGGCTGCCTTCCCTGGGCCGAACTGCAGATCCCCAGCAGGCAGACCTTCTTGGCACCGTGCAGTCTCGCCAGGCCTGTGGACCAAAGCCAGAGCAGCCCAGCGGGGGTGGAAAGGATATTCGTAGTCGTCTGCACGGCGGGGTCCTGTGTCCCGACCCTCCTGAGCATATTAGCTCAATTAATCCTCAGATGACCCCTAGGAAATGGATGGGGAAACCGATGCTCAGAGAAGTTAAGTCACCTGCCTAAGGCCACGCAGCTAGGAAAAGGTGGAGCTGGGGTTCGGATGCAGGCACTGTGGCTTCAGAGTCCCTCCTCTTACCCACTGGGCCTTGTGCCCCTCCTGTTGGGTGCCCTTGGGCCCATCTCTGCCCCTCTGGGCCTCCGTTTCCTGCGGGGAGTAAAATGGATTGGGGTGGGGGTGGGGTGCAGGCCTGCACCGTCTCCAGGCCCCTCCCGGCAGCTCTGGTCCTGCCCTCGGCTGTGGCCTTCCTCCCTAGACGGCTGCCCGCCAGCCCTCAGAAGCACGCTGTTCTGCTTTTGAGATGCCCCGCACTGAAGGCCCTGCGGATCAGGAGGCCGGGAGCCCCGAGAATCTGCTTGATGGGTCGTGCTTTAGCTGTAGCTGCAGGATGACTCCTGGCATGTAATCACGGCGTGCGGCACGGGGACAAAGAACATGACAGCGGAGAACGATCAGACAGGGAGGAGGCGGGAGAGGGCAGAGTGGGCAGGAGCCGGGCCAGAGCCTCCGCTCACATCCACTCGGCGAGCGCGGGGATGGTGGCGGGGAGGCCTGCCCCGTGCCCTCCACTCTGCTCCTGCCCAGATGCCTGAGCTCCAGACGGCCCCACCTTCCCGGCCCCGGGGCTCTGTTCTTCCAGCGCAGGGGCCTGGTTTGTCATGTCCACCAATTAAGGGATTTGCTGGGTTGACAATTCTCAGGAACTCGGGGCAGATGTGTTCGCGCCAGCGAGGGGTGCACGAGGGTCCGCTAACTGGATGTGAACCGCCACTGGAGCGTCGTGGTCCATGGCCTGCTGGGATCCTTCGGGCGGGAGGGACAGTTGGGAAAGTGGGGGCCCACGGAACCCGAAAGGGGTGGCTGGTCGATGCTGGCAGAGGGCTGGCGCACGCGGCCACAAGGCCGCCCACCGAGGCTGCCTTTCCGCGGCTGCACGCAGACCTCAGCCCGCAGGTGGGGTGGGCATGGCTGAGGGCCCCACTCAGTGGGATCTGGGCTCTCTTTTTGCTGAGCTCTAGAGTAACAGACCAGAATTCGAATGAAAACATTAGTGAACATTGAGGGAATGGCAGAAACAGAATTCTCGTGTGCAGACAGCTTGGTAACCCCTGTCTGGGGCAGGAATCATCCGTGGGTGCCAGGCTCGGTGGGCGGAAGGATGATGGAAACGGGGTGTTCGCGTCATCACAGAGTGTCTCCCCACAAGATCCTCATTGATTTCGGGGGGGGGCGGGGGAAGTGGTCACTTTAGACCAGGCAGGCCAGGTCACCTACGCCCAGTGATCAGTGTTACATCAGGGGGGTGTGACGAATGACGTCGCGGGCGGTATGTGGTTTTGATGCCGTTCAGACATCACGGGGAAAGCAGAACAGTGGGGCGTGACCCCGGGCCAACCAGAGGAAGCAAACCGGGAAGCCAGGGCCGGTTTATCTGGGAGACGGGGTGGGTCTCCTGACTGTGGGTGCAGAAAAGCTGAGTGTCCTGACTCATCCCAGAACCCCGCCTCATGCTGAGCTGCTGAGTCCACCGCCCCGGGTGCACGTGTGTGCCTCGCTTGCCCAGGAGCAGGTCAGCAGACCCTGCCGTGAGAAACTGGCCCAGGCAGAGGGCTCACCGCCCCCCCCCCCGGGGGGGGGGCTTGTTAGTGGAGGAGCACAATGGCCACTTGATATTTTCCAAGGAAAGCGTTCAGGAGGGTCAGCCCGCGTGTTGGCATCGGGGCCTGGTCTCCTTGCCAAGTGACTCATTCGAAATGGGAACATTTATTTGAGGGAATAGTGTGACAACACAGCTCTGGAAAGTAAAATGGGGGAGTCTTCCTGGCTGGGACATTGTCTCCCCCGGAATCACTGCTGGCATCCTACCTCGCTGAGCTGGGGCGTCCGTTTACGAGGTGGGCTTCCGAATGGCGGTCCTGGCTCCAGGAGCCCCCCGTCTTGACAACAGATCGTGGAGCGCCTGGCCCAGAAGCCTGGGTCCTCTTCTCGTAAATTAGGAGCGGGCACGTCTGAGCTGTAATAATCATCGTGAGGAGTTCTCGGGCTTGCCAGAAATTATTCGGCACTGCGGTTTCCACGTCTATTAGTCCAAGTGCCCGACAGCGTCAGACTGGATTGTGCGTGTGTGTGTGTGTGTGTGTGTGTGTTTTTGGAGAGATGAAAGATTGACGGGCTATTTGAACATCTGTTCTGGTATCACTTGGGAAGTTTCAAGTCAGGCGGGTTTGTATGATCAGCCAGAGTGGGAGGTTTTATTCCCTGTGTTGGGAGTTAAAAAAAAAAAAAAGTGAAAGCCACATGTCCTTGTCCTGTAGTGTGGGGCTTGAGGTCTCTCAGGGTCTGGGGCCCGCAGCAGGAAGCAGCTCCCCTTGAAGAGAAGCTATTGCAAAATGTGCTTCTACCTGGACTGGAAGGGGCAGGGGCTGCAGGCTCAGGGGGTCACTCCACCTCGGGGGATGCTGCCCCCTCATCTCATCTGCACACTTGGCTCCAATGCCTCTGGTCTCCCCGTGCGTCTCGGGGGACGGGGACAGCAGATGAGGGTTCTGCGGCGCTGCTGAGAACTCTGGCCCATGTGAGGGACCAGCTGGAGGCAAGCACTGGGGTCTGCTCGAGACAGATGGCTCTGTCAGATTTGGCTCCCGGAAATTGTGCAAGACAGGTGACACTTGGTGGGGCTGCAGAGGCCTGGGCTCCCAGGGTGGCCTTGGGGGCCGACTCAGCGGGGCCCAGAGCAAACGAGAGTGGGGGACCTGCTGCCTGCCTGTACTTTGCACCACCCGCTCCAGGATTTTGTGTGAGGACTTGGAAGCTTCACGACCACTCATGACCTCACAGTGCCCCAGGAGGCCTTTAGTGACTGGCCCACACCGTCGGCCTAACCTCTTCTCCTTACTCACTCCATTCTAGTTCAGCTGGTCTTCTGTTCCTCCAACACGCCAGTCATGTTGCTACCCCAGGGCCTTTGCACATACAGTTCCCTCTGCTCTTCCTCCTAGTGTCTTCATGGCTCACTCCCTCACTTCCTCCGGTCTTTCCTGTTGTTACCTTCTCTGCAGTTTTTGCTTGTTTGGTGTCTGCCTCCCCAACTCCACTGAGACCTAAGTTGGCTCTGTAAGCCCTGGCTTGGCCCGTTCCGTTCATGCCTAGAATAGTGCCTGGCGCCCAGTAGGCAATTCCTAAATGTTTGTGGGAGGAAGAAATGCAGATCAGGGAGACGTAAGTGCTAACACTTCTCCCGCCTCTTTGGCATTTAAAAAAAGTGAGGAAAGAGGCACTGACTCTGAATTCTCTCCAGAATGTAGTGCGCGGGCAGGGGAGTGGGGAGTGACCTCCCAGACACCAGGCGAACGGGCAGAGAGCAGGACCATGGGAGCGACCCGCCTTGCAGCTGTGGGGACTGGGATGAGGACCTTGGGCGGCCCTGGACCCTGCAACACGTCACACTGGGGACCCGAGAAAGTTCAGAGAGGTTTCTGTTTTAATCCTAACCCTGTCTGGGGGGAGACACCCAGCGCCACTTGGAACAGCAGAGGTCGGAATGCAGTCTGCTCCTTAGAGGAGGGATTCCAGCTGGCTTCCTGGAAGAGGCGGCATTTGTGCTTGGGTCAGTGGAGTCTGGGGCAGGAGGCGTTTCAGTCCCAACACAACTTGGATGAGGACCTAGGCCCAGAGCGGCTGAAAACTTGCCCGAGGTCACATAGCCAGGAGGCCCTTCACCCCAAGTCCCGGTCCTCCCCCGGAGCCGCAGGTGCCCGTGGGTGCTGGGGAGAGTGACTCCACTGCGTTTGTCCCGACGGGGTAGGAAAGCCTCCGTCTTTGTCCCCCCTCTCCCGTTGGCTTTTGCCTGACAACGGCCGCGGAGGAATTCAGGAGAGGGGCCCATGATCCGTGACTGCGGGTGCCTGGTGCTCTCTGAGCACAGGCCGGGGGCAGGCAGCATGGCTCCCCACATCTCACTCCACCCTGGGAGGGCGGAGACCAGAACTGCCCTGGGGTATGGGCAGCGGGCAGGTGGGAAGGGGAGGTTGAAGCCCAGAGAGGTCAGGTAACTTGCCACAGGTCACACAGCTCGGAGGTAAAAAAGCAAGCTGCAAACCAGGGCAGCCTGACCCCCTGGGGCACGTCTAACTACTAGGGCTGCAAACTCCCCACAGGGCCTCCTGGCACCTGTTTCTGTTTCTGGAACCGTGGCAGGCAGGGTGGGCAGGACCTTACCTGAAGCTTCTGTGGCGTCAGCTCCTGACCCTCTGAGACCCCGGTGCAAAACAAAGCAAGAGGTGGGACGAGGCGCCCTGGGAGGAAGCCCGGGTCCCCACTGCTGCTCGGTCCGCTCCCTATGACAGCTCCAGGGCTCTGCGTGGGTAAGGAATGGAGAGGTTTAGGTGCCGTGAGCGGGTCCCCCTGGGGTCCCCATCCATCAGAGACACCCCCCCCAACACAGACGCGTGCATGGAAGCTCAGAGCCGCTCATTCCTGTCTCCTAAGGGGCACTTTGCAGAAGGGGCCCCGAGGCCATCCCCTGTTCATTTCTGTTCCAGCTCCAATCACAGCACCTCTGAACAGTCCGAACCAAAGCCAGCCTGGGCCTCGGGGCCTCCTGCAGGCGGGCCACAGCCCCCCACCGTGGCCTCTCACAGGGGGGCCAGGAGGAAGGTGTAAGCAGGCTCCGGCTGAGACTCAGAGGTCCCGGGAGGACGTGCCTGGCCTGCTGTCAAGAGCCTGGCAAACGGGCGCAGGGGGGCGGTGGACCAGCGGGCAGGTGGGAACGTGAAGAGGCCCTTTCCTGGCCTGCCCTCCCTCTGGGCGGGCCCTGGGGCTGGGGCACAGCAGCGACAATGCTGGCCAAACTGTGGGGCACTCTCAGGGGCCAAGGGTCTTGGGGTGAGCTGGAGGTGCTGTGTCATCTGGTATCCCTGCCAGGCTGGTCCGGTGGACACATTCTGCACCTGCACCCAGGATTCAGGTCACTAAGTAACTTGGGCAAGGCCTTTACTTTTCCTGAGCCTCAGTGTTTTCATCTGTGAAACGGGAGGGTTACTTGGTCCTTATGAAGGTGCCGAGCACCTGTGTGCTGTGTAGCGAGATGCCACCGTAATGATGATGCCCGTGGGGTGACTGACGAGGCAGCAGACTCTGTGGGCCGACGGTCAGAGAGGGCAGCCGACATCTGCATGGATTTCCTGACCTGGTGGCAGGGTACCATCAAGACCACAGGCCCGGGGGCAGGTGTCCGCTGCTGGACCGAGTCACACCCGAAAAGCTCCACATGAGAAGGGGAAACCACGGCCTCGCGGGCCTACTCCTGCCTCCTCGTGCCTGGACCATGCAAATCACAGCACCAACCCCGCTTTCATGTTTTAGGGGCTGGAGAAAAGGGGGTACCTGGAGAGGGAGAGGCAGGGGGGGATCCCAGGGGCCCAGACAGGCAGGGGCTGTTTGTGGTCTCCAGGGAGGAGCTGAGGGCAATGGGGCCGGGGGGCCTTGTTGCCAAGTAGAAAGTAACCATGGGCAGTGGGGGGTCCTGAAGGTTTGGGGTGCAGGCCAGGACCTGCACAGCTTCCCCTGGAAAGCGGGGATTGGTTGCCGTCAGGAGCCGCCTAGATCGTTGGCACAGGAAGGGACACCAACCCGGCGGGGCTGAGGAGAGAATGGAGACCACGGCCCCCTCTCCCTCGGGATGTCTGAGGGCCCCAAGGCCCCAGGGCGGGGCACCCCGACTTGCCCTCCAGCAAAGACGTTTGCCGATTCAGCTGATGACCAGCTTGCTCTCCTGTCCTGCATCGAGAGAGCTGGAGGAGGACGTGTTTGGGGAACAGGGCCAGGAGGCAGGGTGGGGTTCTCAGGTACAGAACCCCGGGAAGTGAGCTCCCTCGGCCCAGCCCCGTCCGGCAGGCGGGCTCAGGTTCAGGCTGGCCCTGTGGGGAAGGAAGAGGAGTCCTCTCTCCTCCCAAAAGTGCTGTCTGGGTTTCCCTTGGTAACAAGGGGAGGTGGTTTGGATGCCAGGTTATTGAACAGTGAAGCCCTTTCCCTGGAGGGGAGGTCGTGTTCCTCATGCCACGCCGGAGGGCATCCTTCCCGCCCTTGGGCCCAGGCCTGGCCCCATTAGCTGGCCCTCACTCGTCCTGGCCCCAGCCTGTCTCCTGGACTCCCCTCGCCGACCTCTGAGCACACTGCCTTGTCCACTTTACCCCTGTGACCTGACCTGCCTTTGCCTGGCTACCCACCCAGGAACACACTGGCCTCTGGGATCCTTCTCTGCCAAGCACCACCTTGGTGTGCGCCTTTCCATCTGGCGCTGATCCATCCTGCCTTGCACTGTTAACTGAAGCATACGTGGGTCTCTTTCCTGCACCTAAACGCTAGGCCTCTAAAGAGCAAGAAACATGCCTTCAGCCCTCTGTCACACAGTGGGCATTCTGTTCATGACTTCAGGGCTCCCATGTGCAGTTGTGCAGGGTCCACACTGCACAAGGATATCAACTGAAATGTAGCCTAGACATTACACACCAAGCCATGTCTCCTCAAGAGGGCACTTTTTTCTAACTTAAACCTCTAACTTACACTTTGCTCCCCTTTTTTGTAATAATTTGTAATATTAACCAACTCTGCATAAAAGCTTGGTGGGGGCCAAGACTGATACAGAGAGGAGAGGATATGGTTCCCTTGTAGGCTGCCCTGCAGTCTCTGAGATACTTTTTGTTTTATCATGCTGACCAGATGGCCAGAAAGGACCACATCCTGGACTTTTTACCCGGTACCAGCTCGCACTGAGGAGTGAGTTGGGCCCGTGTGGAAGCCCCTGCCCGGCCTCCCACCCCTCCCCTGCCCTGGGGGCATGCAAGCCCAGCGTGCAGCAGCCGCTTGGCAGGAGGGTGCCTTTGTGCCTGTCTGGCTTCTGCCGTATTTTCTCTCCTTCCTGAAGCAGTCAGGCAGCATTTTCTGGATTCTTCTGTTCCGGTGGACTGGCTTGCGGAGGACGGAGCGCCTCCCTGCCTCCCACCTGGCCCGTGTGCATGCTCTGGTATCACAGGGTGTGAATGCAGGGCAGCTCTGCCCGCAGGGCATGGGGCCTTGGCTTCGGCGCAGTGTGTGGCCTCTGCCCAGCAGGGAGGCTGGGCCTCCTCCCAGCCCTTCTTCGCCTGAGCCAGCCCCAGCTGCTGACTGAGCCCCTGACCCCCGGCAGACCCTCCCATGCTGTCCTCACCCTGCAGAAGGCTGGGGGTGGAGGTTAGGGCGGGCACAGCCATCCATTGGCAAGACCTGACAGGCCTCTCTGTGGGGTCATTAAACTCCTGGCCAGGCTCTGCCCTCCTCCTTCCCAAGCACAGAGCACTTCCTTGTGACTCTTAACTACAAAAGGCTCTTATTACCCTCCATCTTTTATTAGTGCAGCCTTTTGCATTGACTGGGTCAGGCTGCAGGGACTGAGACAGAAATAAGATGAGCCTGCTTTTGATCCTCAGAGCCCAGTAAAGAGGCTGGGAGGCCAACAGGATAACCCTCCTCAGCCTGGGAGGCACCCTCGTCCCACCTCTGTGGCTCATTGCTGTGCATCTTTGGGCAAACTACTTAATATCTCTGGGCTTTGATTTCTTGTCTATAAAACAAGACAAATAATCGGGAAGAATAATTGTGTGTTTGCATACAGATCAAATGTTTTATGTTTTATTTTTCGATCAGCTTTTTTTTTTTTAATTTTATTTTATTTATTTGACAGAGAGAGAGATAGAGCAGGAACACAAGCAGGGGGAGTGGGAGAGGGAAAAGCAGGCCTCCCGCCGAGCAGGGAGCCCGATGTGGGACTTGATCCCAGGACCCTGGGATCGTGACCTGAGCCAGAGGCAGACGCTTAACAACTGAGCCACCCAGGCGCCCTCGATCAGCTTTTTTGAGGTGTAATTTACAACAGTAAAACCCATGAGTTTTAAGTGTCTCATTCAGTGAGTTCGGACTCACACGTGTTTACAGCTGAGCAACCACCACCGCAGTCTTGACCCAGAACATCGCCGCTCCAGAGCGTTCTGGCATATGCCCTCTGTCGTCAGTCCCCTGCCGGCCCAAGCCCCTGTCGGTCCCAGGTTTGTGTCTTTCCCTAGGCTGCGCCTTTCCTATTTGCTGCGGGGCCCTCCTAGACCTGTACTGTGTCCTGGGGCGGCCGTTACGGGCAACCACATACCTGGTGCCTTCAGACAACAGAAATGCATTCTCTCAAGTTCCAGAGGCGAGAAGTCTGTGTTCAAGGTGTGGACAGGGTCGGTTCCTTGTGATGGCTCAGAGGGAGAATCTGTCCGTGCCTTTCTGCTGGCGCCTGATATGGGCCGTGGCCCCCGGCATCCCTCGGCTCGGACCCACGTCACTCCCGTCTGCGCCTCTGCTGTCACGTGGCCTTCTCAGGGGGACGCCGTCACTGGGTTAGGGCCCATGCTCATCCAGGATGATCTTACCCTAACTGATTACATGGGCAAACCCCTGTTTCCAAAGAAGCTCGCACTCGGCGTTTCTGGGTGGATATGAATTTTGGGGGGACGCCATCCCACGCCGTGTGGCACCCCTTCTGTGCTCCAGCTTGCCCGTGTCTAGCAGGTGCAGAGGGTCCCTAGGTGCCCCCCCCCAGAGCAGCCCACTCTCCAAAGCTGGAGGTTTCAGACGTCCCACGCATGCGGTTACAGCCAGAGACCACCAGAGCCCAGTGTGGCCTCCTGCTCTCCCTGGATGAGCGGCTTCCCAGAGCACCTGGCCAAGGGCACCTGCCTTCGGGCAGGCAGTTTCCTCTTAGCGACTTGTGTAGGTCCGGCCTGCCCCTTTTCCCAGCTGCGTGGTGCTCCACGTGTGACACTTCATTCGTGGGCTACGCTCAGGCATGAGACTTTCTCAGGGGCTTGTGGCTGAACTGCAGGGTGATCTTGCCAAACCAGTCGTTCCGGCTTCCCCTCTCCCAGCAGGGTAGGAAACAGCCCAGGTGTGCACCCTCCGGATTGGGAACAGGGTGGAAATAATCTGAAGGAGAAAGACACGGGGAATGGAGTGGGCACGGGCTGCCCTCCTCCGTTAGCTTGGGTCACACCTGCTCTAAGTCACTCCGTTCTCCCCACAGCCCTCGCATGGGTCACCCCCTGGGTCACCCCCATTTTGCAGACCGGAAAACAAAGGCACAGAGAGGTTAAGTAACTGGTACAGACGTCTGGCCGTGGCAGAGCCAGGATCTGAGCCCAGGGGGCTGTTCTCCGGGAGTGTGTGGTGGTTTGACGTCCATGCCCACCCTGGTCAGCCCCTGTCGGTCCCCTCGAGAGGGCAGCACCTCCTGCATGGCCTGCCCGCCACTGACCTCTCACTGCACGCACCCTGCAGACCCCAACAGAGACCCCGGGCCTGTTGGTTACCTTGCCTCCGTTGACTGCAGCCTGGGGTGTTTCTGGGGGGGGCAGGAATATGTCCTTGAGGGCAGCTTCCGGTCATCTGCGGGGCTTGACTGTCCCCTTACATCAGCAGCTACCACGATCCCGTGGCCTCCCAGCATCGGGCCTGGCCTGGCTTAGCCGGGCTCTGCACTGGGGGTCTCTCAGGCAGGCCCGGTCACAGGGCCAGGCTGGGGCTCCCTGGGGCCCCCGTTTCCCTACAGTGAATGGAGACAAAGTCTGGAGATGGGACCATTCTTAGCAAGTGGAGAACACGTTTGTAAATTTCTCTAGTTTCCAGCTACACCAGCTTCCGTTTTAGTTTTCAGTGACCATTACTAGCTGCTGGGCTGCCCTTGGCAGGCTGGGGTTTCCGACACCACCCACAGAGCTCATTTGGGGGACCCTGTGACTTGGAGTTAAATCACTCGCCTGCGCCTGGAAACACAGGGACAAAAGCGGGAAGCAGACCTGGTCGCTTCGAGCTCGGTGCCAGGACAGCCTTCTGTGAGGAGGACACGCTGGGACGGGCCACCGAGAAGGACGTGCAGGAGATGCAAGTCTCCCTCTCCGGGGCGGCCAGGACAGCGTGTGCCTCTCAGACTGTAAGGTGACACACATCTCCCGGGATTTTGCTAGAAAAAGCGGATTCTGATTCCCCAGGTCTGGGTGGGGCCCGAGACCCTGCCTGTCCGGGGGACTGTGGAGGGCTGGCCCTCGGGGGTCAGGAGCCTAGGCCTGTCTCCGGCTGCCTCCTGGCCGAGATGTCCCCAGGAGGCACCCCTGATATGTCCGGGAAGAAACAACTTTTATCTCTACCCCTTTCCAACCCAGTGGCCTTCCAGGCCAGCAAGGGCGTCACTCACCCCTGTCCAGTGGCTTTCACTGGGTGTCCTGCCGGGCATCCAGCCCATCGCCTGCCTACCCAAGTGATTCCAGAAAGTTCCAGAGTCTGTCCTTCACTCCCCACCTCCACCGCAGCTGTGCTTTCAGACACACCTGCTGAGGGGTCCCAGGAAACCGCCAAGTCTGGGCCAGAACACTTGCAGGCAAGGTGCCTCCCTGGACGGTCTGATATTTCCAGCTGGGCAGTGGGGCCCCACCCCAAACAGAGTCCTCCGGGTGGCGGGGCCGCGTGGTCCCCGTGGTCCCCGTGGTCCCCGTGCACCATCTGGCAACACCTGGGCAGGCCTGACCCTGCATTTTGACGGTTGTCGTCCAGGGGCAGGGGTGGGTGGGATGGAGTTCTGCCTGCCCGAGCGTCAAGGTGATGGCCCTCCGGGTCCTGGGTGGGGGGAGAGGGGGCTCCTGGAACTTGGCGGGGGTCCTCCCAGATCCTCCTCAGCTTGGAAATGGGAAGAGGGGAGAGGTGCCAGGGCCCTGCTGCAGAGGACAAGTCCCTCATGCCATCGCCAGGGGCGAGAGAGGCCCCTCTCCACCCTGGGGCTGCCACCCACGCACCGTCTCTGAACGAGTTGTGCATGGTGCTTTCTCGTTCCCTGCCTTGGGAGAGGACTGCGATCAGAAGCCAAGGTCGAGGCATACACGTGGTCAGGCCACCACATCATCAGCATGTCAGCTCCTCATGCGGCATCCGCCGTGCTGGGCCTGCTGTTTCGGAGTCGTGCAGCAGAGGGGCACTGGGAGGCAGGACAGAAGCCCGGCCCGGGGTCACCTGCTGGGGTGGGAGGCCGTGCTGGGGTGGGTAGGAATTCTGCTGCGTCACAAAGCTTTGGTTTGGGCAGGTCCCGCCGTGGACCCAGGGCTCGGGGCGGGGAGGGGAAGGTGAGATTTCAGAAGCAGGTTCTTACAGGGAGCAGGGAAGGCATCCCTGCAGGGATGAGTCTGTGGGCAGCAGGGTGGCATTCGCAGGCGTGGAAGGTCAGGCAAGTGACGCTGGGAGAGCTCTTCCCGTGGACGTCTTCGAGTGGCCCGCCGAGGGGCCGGCTCGGGCGTTCAGTGGCCCAGCCTCCGCGTGCTTGTCATGCCACCTGCAGACCTTGCCCGAGATGCGGACAGAGGGGCTAAGTCCGTGCTGTCAGAGAGGCTGGGGTAGAGCCCAGACCCGATCCCGGGGCCCCGCATGCCTTGGTCCCTGCCTGTCTCTCGAGTTTAGCTGATCAGCATCGGCGTTGTGTCTTAGTGGCTTGGGGGGGCCCTGAGCCTGGGCACTGGCTATCTGCGGCTGCCTCCCGAAGGAACCTCACCTCGCCGGCTGAGACAAGGCACGTGTATTGAAGTCGCACACGGGTCTCCCTGGGCTGAAATCAAGGCGTGGGCAGGGCTGGTTCCCTTCTGGAGGGAGAATCCATTTCCTGGCCTCTGCCAGCTCCTGGAGGGCTGGCTTTCCTCTGCTCTCAGCCCCTCCTTCCTCAAAGCCTGAAGCCCAGCGCCTCCCTGACCTGCTTCTGTCATCACACTTCCTACTCAGCGCCTGAGAATCCAGGACCCCTCCTCACCCACGGTCCTCAACTCCATCCCATCTGCAAAGTTCCTTTGGCCGTGAGAGGTCACATACATACAGGCCTGGGGGACTAGGGTGGACTTATCTTTGCGGGCCATTATTCTGCCTGCCACACCGGGCTGAGCAGCGGGCCACTCAGGTGGAGGCCAACAAGGAGGGGCAGAAGGGAAACCAGAGCCCAGGGACCCGGGCGGACTCTCCCACCCTGAGAAGGGGACCTGGGCTGGTGGCAGGTTCGCAGCATGAGGAAGCATGAGCCAGGGACGGCCTGGGGTGGTGACGGAGGGCCGACGAGGCAGTGGGCTGACTCTAGGTGAGTGTCTTTCCATATCTCAAGGTCAATTGACCTTGAGAGTCTCTGCAGCCAGCCTGGGCAGTGGGACCTCTCTGTGGATGGAAGACCCCCGAAATTCCAGGAAGGTGTGTTGTGAAGAGGTTTCTTTCCAGTGTTGCCCTTGGGGTCTGGAGCATACTCTTCAGTTGGTAGATGTCCTTGGTCTGTGAGAAGGGACCCCTGGGAGGAACATTTCTTTGGCTCTGATGAAAGAGACCTTGTCATATTGTAAGCTAATTAAACAGGTTCAGGCCCTGTTGATGGGAAGGCTGAGTCCTACGTACTGCAGATGGTGTAGAACCGGCAGGCGTGGGCTCAGAGGGAATCTAGGTATTTATGTGCATGGTGTTGGACAGTTTTCCTTCCTGGCTGGCAGAGCTGGTCCCCCCGCACCAGTACTTCTGGTTGTAGGCACCCCCCCCATCTATCTCTGTCTTCCTGACACTCCACGGCCATATTTCCCAGCCCCCACCCACCATAACATTGTGGGGCTTTGCCTTCTGGTCAGTGAGCTCGTTCAGTGAACACGTACCATGGTGTAAAGCAATCAAACCTCACGTAGTTATGTGTCCGCTCATCTTTAGGGAGGAAAATGCATTTGGGGTTGACCTGCAAAATCTAGGATACCTGCTGACCACACAGTACCTTGTTTGTTAACAGGTTTGGTCCTGAATGTCCCAGGTGCTGAGTCTGGCAGGGCAGATTTCCCATGTCCATTTGGGAATTGGTCTTCAGGGCAGAAAGCTGCGGGGTGGCAGAGCTGGGGGCAGAACCCAGATTTCTGGGTCCTCGGCTGCCTTCTTCGTCCCACCTGGCCTTCCTGTGTCCTGCCGTGTGTCCAACCCTCGCCTGGCCGCAGGGAAAGCCCATGCTGCCTCCACACCCACGTCCACCTTACAGAGAGGGCGGTGTCCTAGAGCAGGTGGCCTTGGGGCATCCGGTGACCGTGCTCTTGCCTTTAGAGTTGAAGTGCAACATGTTCCATCTGAGACCTCTGGTCGGCCCCTTCCTCCGCAGAAATGAAAATGGTTCTCACTGTACTTAACAATTATGCTTTCTATCATATTAAAATATATATAGTACACATTTTGCCATTTTAACCACGAGGTGTATGGTTGGGTGGCATGAAGTACATTCACGGCGTCGCACAGCCACCCCCACTGTTTCCAAGACTCTTTCATCTTCGCAGACAAACTCCGTCCCCATTCAGTGAGACCTCCCCACTCCCCCCCCAGCCAGCATCCCGTCACCTCTACTTTCGGGCTCTGTGAATTTGGCTCTTCTGGAGATCTCGTGTGATAGAATCCTATGAGGTTTGTCCTTTTATGTGTGGCCTCTGTGACTGAGCACAATGTGTCCCAGGCTCATCCTCACGCAGTGTGGTCTGTGGCTCATTCCTTTTCGTGGCTGAGTAATATTCCATTGTGTAGCTAGACCCCATTTTGTTTATGCATCATCTATTAAGGATTGCACTTGTGAGCAGTCCCCATGCATGCACCTGACTTCTCACGGCGCCTCTGGTTGAGATTCCAACCTCTCCCCAAGACTGTGCACGAGGAGGTTGGAGGGTCTACTCTGTGAAGCAGCTTGGCCCCCGGACACCTAGCACGCTGCTGGGCTGGGACACGCCTCGGTGGTTGCACTCTGCACCCTGGACCTCAAGCCCCGAGCCAACCTGCCGTCTGCTATTGGGGGGTGCAGAGGGCCGGCAGAGGAGGAGACAGGCAGAGTTTCAGGCACTGGTCCTCATGGGCTGGTGCTGCAGGATGGACTCACCCCACTGGCCCTCTTGAGTATGGCATGGGAGCGTTCGGTGGGAGGGTCCAAGCTTGCCCTCCCCTGGGGCTGCCCCCACCGTGCATCCTCCCACCATGCACACTTCCCGCGTGGACCCAGCCGAGGGCCCTCTGAGGTGGCACAAATCCTCCCCGGAGCCGGAGGGCTTGGCCAGGACTGGCCTCGCCTTTCCTCAGCCTCGCTCACAGGGCGCCTTGACGCTTGGCGTCAGGAAGGTTGCCAAGCCTGCTGCAGGAATGTTTATGGTTGAACCTCCCAAGTTGAGTGTGTGCTGTTTTACAAGCCATGTGAGCCTAGCTGAGCAGTGGTCTCGGTGAATGTTTGCTAATAACTCAGGCAGTTGGCAGAAGCGGCCTTCGCTGGAGCGCAGTGTGGAATTGCTGGGGGCGGCGGAAGGAGCCCCCCGAATGGGGCAGTCCCTGGGAGAGATGGGCTGTACGGATAATGAATGGTTTCCAGAAAATAGAATCTCCTCCTAAAAATCTGCCACTGAACACAGACGTTTTTCTGCCCTCATTTGTACAAGCCACAGTTTAGAGAAAATGAGACCAGCAGCAGGGGGTAAATCCCAAGCCACCCGAAATGGGCAACAGAAAGGAAATCCACCGAGACGTTGTGGGGCTAGCCCAGGACTTGTCTCTGTTTTGTGGTTTCTAGGTGGGACGCTCTCCAGCCCTGTGGCTGTGTGTGTCTTACTCTCCGTGGCCTCGCAGTGGGGTCCTGTCCCCCGTCCCCAGCGTCCTCTCCCAGGGCTGAGCAGAAGGATCTCCCTGCAGGCGGCAGCCCCCTGCATGGGCACACCCTCCTTCCGGGTGGCCCAGAGGCCCTGCTGTTTCTGTCACTAACTGAGCACAGCCAGGAGCCCATCCCCTTGCCCTCCACCCCGCCCGTGCACTCCTGGGCCCTGCCAGGCCCTGCCCGGGAGCCGGGGGCCGCCAGAGCAGCTCCCAGGGGTGCAAGACGGAGCGAGGCGAGCTAGGCTCCATGACCCAGGCAGCTGGCTCTGCCCGCTTCAGCGGGTCAGACATTCAAGAACGAGCAGAACTCTCCAGGCGGGGGCCCTCCCAGACCTGCCCGCCCAGCTCGGCTGTTGATGGCTGCTCCAGGTTCTCAAACCTTCTGTTCCAATTTCCCGTCTCCGAATGTCACCTGGAGGAAGAGACGCAGCCGGGGAAGGGAGAGGGGAAATAAAAGGGAGAGAGAGTGAGCTCGAACGCACACTCTAATCTTCGCTCAGTGGCTCAGCTTTCAGGAGCCCCAATTAATCATTATTAATTTAATCCGGGATGACTCAGAGTCGTCCTGACAAGACTCAGCCACGATTTATCCCACCTGCTCAGGGACGACCTTATCAGAATTCAATGAATTCATCATTGCGCTAAGCGAGGACCCTAATGAATCTCTCATCTGCCCAGTTTACTGAATGACCAGCAGCCACAAAGGGCTCGCAGCCTCCCAGCCCCCACGGTGCTGCCGGCAGACCTTTCATGGCAGTGGGAGGGTGGGGCTGCACTCAGGCGGGAGGGACCGAGCCTGTCCCCGTCCCCTGCATCAAATGAGAGAGGGTGATTTTCTACGCTATTACCAGCACTTCTTGAATGCAGTCATGCACTCGAGTCACCAGGGGTGCTGATTTAAAAATGGGGTTACAAGGCCTTGCCCCCAGAGCTTGTGACTGAGGAGGCATGGGTTGGGGCCCAGGAATCTGCATATTTACCGGGCTTCCCCGGTAATTCGGATGCAGGGCCCATACCTCTCACCCTGAGAGCACTGGGAGCCCCTTGAGGTCGGGGCCTCAGCCGCTGCTGAGGCTTGGTGTGTTAGGCAGGACAAGCAGCCCCGCACCTCCAGTGGTTAATGCAGGGAAGGTCATTCTCGTTTGCGCGTTGTGGCTCGACAGGATGTTGAGTGGGCCTTCCGTGAGATGGCTCAGGGCCCCAGAGTCCCCAGCTACTGGTCCAGCTGGCAGAGGGTGGAAGGAGGTGGTGACATGGTGAAAGTGATGCCGAGTTAGTCCAGCTGAAGGTGAGACTGTGGGAAAGGTTGCTTTTAGCTGGGTGTCCAGAGAGGGGCAGCAGACTTGGTGAGCAGGCAGCCAGGCCTAGCAGAGTGCCCAGCCCATGCCCGGCATCCAGGTGAGGTGGCCCAGGGACCGAAGGCTTGCCACGTGACCCATGCCTTGCCCTTGGAGGTCACTCTGGTTTGGCTTCTCTGTGGGGCTCCAGGACACACTCCAGTCATGGTGATGCAAAGGCCCGGGGGCCCCCTAGGAAGAGGGTTTCAGACCCATCTGTGGGTTTCAGACCCGCCCTTCAAGGGCGGATCACTACCCAGGTAGTCCCAGAACAGAAGCCTGTCCTGATGTCTGCGGCTGGTGGCTGCCGTCATTCCCTGCCCGTCCATCTGGTGATGCTGGATATGTCCTCCTGCAGGGAGACCTCACTGTCACCAGGGTCACTGAGAGGCCCCATCCTCCGCACGTCTGTCCTGCAGTGCAGAATCCTAGGAGCCGGCACTTACTGAGCATTTGCTGTCTGCCAAGGGTTCTACCTGGACTCGTTCCTTTGACCCCAAACAGCAATGCTGCGTAACACATTCTGCAGTTCCTTCCATTTTACAGACAAAGAAACTGAGGCCCAGAGAGGTGAAGCGGCCAGCCTAAGGCCACACAGCGCACCAGCTGCAGACCAGGCCACACGCAGGACGGCCAGCAGCAGGGCTGTGGGGCCAGACTGCCATTTCACGCCCGGCACCGCCGCTTGTGCTCTGGGAGACCCAGGGAGAGGGACTTAAACCTGGCCCTGCCTCAGTTTCCCCATGAATAAAACGAGCGTGAAAACAGGACTCCCCCCATTCAGGGAGGCCGTGAGGGTTACAGCCTGGCACAGGGCGAGGGCCCAGTAAGTGTGGCCGCTGGCTGGTCACAGCTCCTGCTCTCAAGGCGGGGGGGGCTTGAGCCCTGAGTCCCCTGCAAGCTCTGAGCACAAGGGCTGTGCCCTGTGCTTTTCCAGGCACCCCCCAGAGCCAGCTAGAGCATCCTAACCGGCTGGGGACAGGAGTGTCTGCCTCCTGGCTGTAGGCAAAGACAGTGACCCAGACGAGGACAGCAGGACCAGGAGTGGCCCTAGGGGCTGGGGAAGATCCCAGAAGTGAGGAGTTGATGAGAGGAGACAGCAGCAGGTGCTCCCGAAGGCCACGAGGGGCAACTGTCCAAGCAGATGGGACAGGGTGGCTGCCATGTATCCTTTCTGCACCAGATGCCCCAAATCACGGAATGTCACGCGGACGGACCTGGGAGGCAGCCTTCCTGCTTCGTGATGGGGAAACTGAGTCCCAGAGCGAGGAAGGGGTCAGTCACGCCACAGTTGTGTGCAGAGTTTCCAGTGGTCCCCAGGCTGATGCCTAGGCCCACAGCTAGCGGAGGATGGACCCTCAGGTGGGGTGGGGGCCCTCCAGGCATCATGGGTGAGACTGGGCGGCCCCCAGGGGCAGCTCGTTTCCATGCCAGGAGAAGCACCAGGCTCATGACTTCGGAAAGGAAAGGGAAAGAAGGAGGCTTTTGGGATTGGAGAGCATGCAGGCAGCCACCAAGGCGGGGGTCCCTTTGCCCTGAGCCTGCCAGGCCTGGTATCAGCCGAGCAAGTGCAAATCTGCCTGCCGGCAGCTGGGGATGACATGCCCGCCGAACACAAGCAACGCTCACAGAATACAGACGGGCCGGGCCGGGGCACTCGTGACCTCACCCGGAACAAGACGGGGGCCAGACAGCGGGACCACCAGCGTCACCAGCTGTGCCTCTTTTGCTGTGACCCCTGTAGCCTCTTAGGAACCATTAAGGTCCCCCGTCACCAAACGGCCCCTGCTTTCGATCATCATCCAGCCCAGAATGGGGCCCACTTCCTTCAGGGCCCCTGAGGGCCACGCCACCCAGGCCAAGTCCTATGAGAGGTGCCCCTCCACCCGCGGCCCGGCCCAGCCCTCCATCTGCGGGGCGCATGCTCCTTCTGAGAGAAGCAGGGGAAGGCGACCTGGATGCAGGCACATCCCAGCGGGCTTGCTGGTGGGCTCTGCCCTGGCGAAGCCGCTCGCGGGGGGTTGTGTGTGCGCCCCACCCAGAGGGGGCTGAGAACAACGGTCCTCAACTCCTGCCGCACATTACGACCACCCGGGAGCGTGTTTTTGTTTTTTTTTTTTAAAGATTTTATTTTTATTTATTTGACAGAGAGAGACATAGCGAGAGAGGGAACACAAGCAGGGGGAGAGGGAGAGGGAGAAGCAGGCTCCCCGCAGAGCAGGGAGCCCGACACGGGGCTTGATCCTAGGACCCTGGGATCGTGACCTGAGCCGAAGGCAGACGCTTAACGACTGAGCCACCCAGGTGTCCCCACCCGGGAGCGTTTTACAAAACACTGATGCCCTGGCCCCGTGCAGACCAACTACACCAGAGTCTCTGACGATGGTCCGTGGGTATTAGTACTGTGTAAAGTTTCCCAGTGATTCTAGTGTGCAGCCAGGCTTAGGAACTGCTGCTCTAGAAAAAGAGCGAGAACCTTCCTCTGATAGTGTATTGGCTCCCAGTGTCCCTAAAACACCCCCTGGCTCTGGCTTCCTTCCTGCCCGGCTCCATTTCCCAGTCCTCCCACTTGGGGCTGGGAACAGGTGGGCAGGTGTCGACGCTCTGGAGCCCTGGCCAGGCCAGCAGGTTTGGAGGAAGGAGGCTGGCCAAGACGTCCAGGGCCGGAGGCCAGGTCGCTCGAGAACAGGGCGGACGGGTTGAAGATGCTTTGTCACGGGTGGTGTGGTGGTGGTTCCTGCAGACTGGGGCCGAGTCCCAGGAGAAAGATGTTGAGTCGGTAGGGAAGGCAGGTCCTAGCAGTCTGAGGCCGTCCAGACAGAGGGCCGCCTCCAGCCCCGGGCAAGGCTGTACAGAGGCCAATCTGGGGAAGCTGTTGGGCAGACTGGGTGGCTTTTAGGCCAAGCGTTTTCCAGAGAGGAGTGGCCTGTCAGAGAACCAGTTCACAAAGAGAGATGGAGCTCGGACCTGAGTGCTCTGGTTCCCGGGGCCCCTTCCTGTTACGCGCTAGGGCATGAGCTCTGCTTTGAGAGAGAAGGAGGCCCAAGCCTCCAAACCCAGCTCATGACATGGAGTATTCCAGCCCTGAGTGCCGGGGTGGGGGCCGGTGTCTGGCAGGGGAGAGGGGTCTGCAGGGTTGGGCCACAAGCCAGGCTCTGGCTCAGGCAGCCCCGCCGCCCCCAGGTGTGGGGAAGACTCAGGCATGGCTCACCTGCTGACGTGTGGCCTCTAAGGGACTTCAGGTTGTGTGCTCGGGTGGGAGGCAGGTGCTCCCCATCAGATCCGGCGGCTCATGGCCAGTGGCCCCGACTGGGCATCAGTATTGTGTAAAGTTTCTCTCGTTTCTCTTGTGCTCTGTCTAGTTCTGCCATCTGCAAACCTGAGAAGCAGTCCACAAGACAGCCCTCCCTCCCCACCAGTGCAGAGCTAGGGGTCCCCAGGACCACTCTCAGGTTTGACACTTTGCTAGGAGCACTCACGGAAGCCCAAGCTCAAAGCTCTTAAGCTCAAGTTATGCTTTATGATCCTGAGAAAAATTAGCCGAGGGAAGAGGCACACGGGGCAGCGTCCAGAGCGGTTGAGCTTCTAGTTGGCCCCTCCCAGTGGAACCAAGACAGTGTTGACTCCCCACAGCAATGATGGCAAGACACACACAGGGTACTGCTGACTGGGGATGCTCCCCCGAGCCTCAGTGTCCAGAGTTTTTATTGGGGCTCGGTCACAAAGACATGGCTGACTGCCCACGTGGCTGACCTCCGTGTCCTCCCATCCGGAGGCAGCCAGGCCCCCACCAGAAATCATGCTGATGCGTACAGTCCAAAGACTTGTCCAGGGCATCCCAAGGGCCTAGACATCCCCCCCCGCCCCGCCCCCAGGAGCCACGGGCAGGGGCTGACCTCTATGGGCACAGTTCATCCTCCACTACCCACCATTACTTGGGATTTTGGGAAGTTTGGATTCGGCTCTGTTGAAGCCGATAGCAGGTTCTTGAAACATAGGGAAGGATGTGGTGATTTCCTCCCCAGTAGCGTGCCGGCCACGCCGAGGGCATCCTCCAGCGGCGGGGGGAGGGCAGAGGAGGGATTTAGCTGTGAACTTTGAGGGGACCCCAAATAAGCGTCTGCATGCCGGTGTCCTCATATTTGAACTAGAACGCAGAGCTGCTGTCTCTCTAAATTCAGAGGAGGCGTCCAACGGAGCCCTGAGCTCTGAGGACCTGGAGGCACGTGGCTGATATCTCAGTGGTGAGAGCCTGGGGGGTGGCTGGTCCCCACTGTGCCATGGACCCCAAGCCCAGCCTCCAGGAAGACCCTGAAGGAACCTTTTGGGGCAAGCTGGGCCAGAGGACACATTTTACTTGTTCAGACACTGGCCTGAGTGTCAAAACAGCCTCTCGACTACGGGGCCCGGGAAGCCATCCTCAAATGTCGGCATGCATCTGAAGGCACCAAGGACGGTGCTGACCACAGACACGAGGACAGGGACTTAGCTCGGGAAAGGCTCCTAGGACTGTCAGCAGACCTGCGGCAATCAGTCCTCAAGAGGAAATCTTTCTTTTCTGTTTATTAAACCTGGGCCTCCACCCCCCAGAGGTCTCCAAGAGGCTGGCCTGGCTTTACATTGCTGCATACCCCCGAAAAGAATGAAATATGTATGTTTAAGTGCCTTGCCTGTGGAAGTAAACCGTTCTCGAATTCTGCAGGCTAGACTGCCTTCTTCCACATAGTCTCTAAATCAGAGAGGTTTGGACCAGAAACCTTTTTGGGGCAGATCAGGGCAGCTTCAGCTTTCTGAGATCCAATGTTGTGGCGACCTTGACCCACAGGAGAAATTCCACATCCCCCGCTCCCCCTACACCCCGCTGGGGACTGAGCCACCTTGGGTGGGTGGCGGGCATTTCTGCGGACCCGGGGCTTTGCGAGCGCTCGGACGGGTGCCTGGCAGTACCAGAGGCCTGATTCGGTTTGGTGGCAGGTCACAGGTACAGCAGTCAGGGGGCTCCCCCCATTGGCCGGGGAATTAGGATTTGACTCTGCAGGCCTGGATGGGACCCGGGAATCTGCATGTCTGACCGGCCCCCAGGGGTGCTGCGGCCACGGGTCTGGACCCCTGTGATTAGCGGGGCTCTGGACGCAGGCTGCCCGATCTCAGTAGGACCCCAGCCATGTCTGTCATGTGAAACTCCCACGTGGCCCCATTTTACATGCACGAAGAAATGGGGGAGATCGGTTTTCAGGAGACGTCTTATTTAATTTGGAATATCTGCCTTCGTGTCCGGGGGCGTGGGATCAGCCGGGCGGGGCAGGAGCCGCACCCCTCCAGGGCCCCGGGGTGGGGAGCGTGTCCTCAGCTGCGGGGGGCGGGGGGGAGCCACCCGCCCGCCCCACGGCCGCCTTCTGCAGGCTCCATTCAGGCCTAATGACCGCTTTCAGCTGCCGCTCTGCCTCGGGAGGGTCGCCGGGCGGCGGGGCGGGCCGGGACCGAGGTGTGGACGCGGCCGGGGAGCGTCCATTGTACCCGCCGCAGCTGATGCGCTTCCAGCTGGTGCAGAGGCCGGTGCCCCCGCCCCCCCAAACCTCGGCTCGGGAACAAACATCTCTTCTTACAAAAAAATAAAAAAGGAGAAGTGACAGGGGCCGTGGCCGTGCTTTCCGCATGACCTGCCGGCGAACAGAGCGCGTCTTTGTTAATCCAGCCGTCTGTCAGTTGGCCTCCACATGGAGGCATAAGCCACTTAGCGCCGCCTCACCCCTGACCCGCAGCAGCCGGGGTGGGGGCCCGGCCCACGCCTCCTGCCGCCGCCCCCGCCACCTGCCCGCCCCACCCCCCGCCCCGTGCGGGATGGCCCGAGCAGCGCTCTCCTGACGGTGACAAGAGAGGACCCGGGGAGGGGTGCCCTCGCGGGGCCCGAGCATCGCCCTCAGTTTGGGGCCTGCAGCTGTTGCAGGCCTCAGTCTCCCGGTCAGTGAAATGGGCATAAGAGCCATGGCTGCCGCACTGGCTGGCCGTGAATGTGTGTCCGTCAGCGGGCAGTGCCCGAGAAATAGCAGCTGCCTCGGTTCAACCATCATTCCCGTGAACGTTTCCATCCTCCTCTCGTCCGTTTTCACAACCAGGGGATCAGGCTGGCCTCCCTCCCCGCTCCTTCCTTCCTCCTGGCTCCCCCCCCCCCATACCCCCCGTCGGCACCTTCTCACTTCAGAACCACCTGGGCAGGAGCAGTTGGAGGCTAAATATAGCCCCAGCCGGCTTCTCCTCCGCGGCTGTCAGAAATGGTAGTGGGTCTGTCGAGAAGGATTAGCTCGTCTTTCAGCGGGCGGTGGGTCTGATGGCAGAGGCGGGTCGGGAGGGGAAGGACAGCCTGCTCCTGGATGCCAGTCTCAAATTCCAAAGGCCCCCCAGACGCCCCATTTCTGGAGCTCTCCCCGCAGCCGATGGCTGGAAACCTTAAGCCCCCGGGCAGTGAGGCAAGAGGGGGAGGGCAAGGCCCCCCACGGAGGAGGTGCCCTCTCCTTCTGCCAGGCGGTGGTCTCGCTGCCAGGGCATCTGCAGGCCCCAGGCCTTCTGGGGTTTGTGGCCATATCCTTCCAGTCTCTGCCTCCACGGTCACGTGGCTTCTCCTCTGTGTCCCCAAATCTCCCTGTGCCTTTTTTGTAAGGATATCTGTCGATGGATTTAGGGCCCACCCCTAATCCAGCATGACTTGGTCTTAAGTTGAGTCTACCTACAAAGACCCTGTTTCTGATAAAGCCCCATCCATAGGTTCTGGGAAGACATTCATGGGGTGGGGTGCACTGTTTACCCCAGGACAAGCAGGATGAGGTCTTGTCCATCCAGGTTGAGGAAGGGCGGCCCTGGGTCCCTCTCCCCGTATTGTCCTGGCTTGGCTGGGGCAGCCTCCTGGCAGGGCTGCCCAAGATACAAGGCTGCCCAGCAGGGGATGAAGAGGCATCAGGACCAACAGGGGCTGTGGGTCCTTGGAGCGAGCGGCCTCCCTGGGACTGGCTCTGGGCAGGGAGGAGGCCCTGCCTCCACGGATGTTTGCAGAAGCCCCAAGGTCTGAAAGCCTGTGGGCCATTAGCCCCTAAACCCCAGCAGAGACATTCCCACTCCCCAGACAGGAGGGAAGTCCATGGGGCCTCCCAAGGCTCTTTCTCAGGACAGGAAGGGCAGGCCCAGCAGTGGCCTCTTGTCCCTGAGACCACAGCTGGGAGTCCACAGGTGGGCTCCAGGTTCAAGTCCCCTCTCTGCACCTTCCCTGCTGAGCCCCATCTTCCCACCCAGTGAGGGGCCCCACCTGTAACAGCTGCATGAGGACCATTGTACGATGGAGGGAGTTAATCTGCGACCTCTTCCTGGGAGTGCGTACCAAGTCAGCGTCAGAGAACCCTCTGCCTTCCCACGATCCTGCTTCTCCTCCGGCTGACCCCCTGCCCCCATTGCCACGCATCTCCCCTTCAAGGCCCTGAGACCCCTTGATCAACCCTTGTCCCGTGTGGTTCCATGTTTGGGAGGCTGCCCCGGCCCGAAGCCCACCCTGGTGGGTGTCCCAAGAAGGCCCGCCTGGTTGGGCCCGGGCCAGGCCATCTTGGCCCTCTCTCTGTCACGGACAACAGCGCCTTTCAGTCAGCTCTGAGGAAGCCAAGCAGAATAATCCCACCCCTGCCTCAGTGCCCCTTCCCGCCCCCTCCCTGCCCTGTGCCCTGACAGGATTTCCTGCCCTGTCGGTCACCACAGGACAGCTGTCGGGGCATCATATCCCGGGGCGGGGGCGAGGTCTTAGCCTGAAACAGGACTCTAGGGCCAGGGCCAGCACAGACAGGCAAGGGAGGGCTGAGGCCAGGTGGCCTCAGGCCTGGGCCGTGGATAGCTATGGAAAAGGGATATGTGAGCTGCTGGGCTGCTCTCAGGTCAAGGCCTGACCTCTGCCACCCTCTGGCCAGGGCGGAGCTGACAGTATCCACGCTGGGCCTGCTAGACCCCCGCACCTGCTCACTTCGGGAGGCTGGGAGGCCAGGGCACCTCAGAGAGGTGTGAGCAGGTCCTAGGGCAATATGACAGTGAACTGGTCCCGGCCAGGGTGCGAGGGTGCGTGCGCGTGCGTGTGTATGTGAAAGAGCGGGCTCAGAGAGTTCCCCCCTCCCCCTTCCTTCCTGCCCCTCAGTGCGTCACACAGCTGGGGGAGGGAAGAGAAAAGGAGAAGTCAGTCTCCTGGCTGGTGCCACAAACACAGCCCAGCCCCCGAGACTGTCTGCAGATGCCTCACCAAAGCAGGGGGACAGGAATGCTACCTCCTCCCAGGAACCCTCTGGAAAGTTCTTTAGATTGCTCTAGGTGTTTGTTTTAAGCTCACAACTCCTACTCAGCATGCGGTGACCTGGCCAACATGGGGCAGAGGACAGCTGGGGGCCAGATGGACGGCCGGCAGGTGCAGCAGGGCTTGGGTGAAGCTGCAGGCCTCGGAGGCGGCCAGGCTGGTTGCCGGCTGTCTCCTCCGCATGTGCACACACACACGCACACACCTGGGTTCCCTCCATCCCCCCCCCGCCCGCCTGCTCCCCAAGGTCGGCCTCCTCCTGCGCACTCACAGGTGTGTGCCGTCATCCGGGGTCACATCTGTCAGAACCCGCAGCGCGGAGCCGCCTCTCCTGTCCCCGGCACTAACCTTTCTCCAGCCAGCATTTTTCTCCTGCTGTTTCCTGAGCCCCATCTCCGCAGGCAGGCGGGGTCCCCTGAGGGCAGGCCCCGCTGTGGTCTCTGTTTCTCACGTATCTTTCAGGGCATCAGCTGAGAGAGGCAGAGCGGTCCCAGGGCCCATCCTTCCTAGCTGAGAGATGTGGGGCCTTCACCTCTTGATCAAGATGCAAACTGGCGCTTGTCCCTGTGTTTGCCCTGATGCGTCAGAACACCCGGGACATTTGGACAGTCCGGAGGGACAGCCGGTCACAATGTTTCAAATCAGAGCCAATTCAGAAAATCTGCCGTGTGTGCGTGTGTGTCCCGGGACCACACAGAGGCCTGGCTAATATGTGTGGCTTGGTTCACACATATCCCAGCTCTGCCCCATCTGGACACAAGCGGCTGAGGCATCCGGTGACCTTTGGCCTTTACTGTCTTCCTCCAAGACTTGCAAGGACACCTCTGTGCAGTTAGATTAGACTGAGACGGAGAAGGAGGGGTCTGTGGAGGGAGAGGGGGTTGGAGGCCGGTGGCCACGTTTATCCCTGCCCAGTCCTGAGGGCCAGGCAGCCCAGTGCATCCTTAACCCAGACCCGGGCCCGCAGCGTGGGGGGGCCAGCAGCTGTCAGGGCCTGCTCCTGGGAGGGCAGGGCAGGCAGGTGTGGGGCCCCAGGTGGGGGCCCGGAGAGGTGGAAGGCGAGGTCGGAGGGGAGTGGCCCACATCCTCCGCTCTGTTGCTCCCGCAGGGCTCTGCTCGGGCTGCTCCCAGGCCACCGCTCAGGGCCACAAAGTGTCCCAGCCGGACAGACGCCAGAGGCCATCTGGTCTGTCTGCCGGTTTCCAAAGGGTCAAGTGATTTACCGGAAACTTCATAGCAGCCAATTAGCTTCTCCAGCAGCGTCCCTGCCCAGTAGAAATACCACGCCAGCCACATTTGTAATCTGAAATTTCCTGTAGCCCCGTTAGAAACAAGTAAAAACATTCTCATCACAAGGAAAGAAAACTTTGTAACTGCACGGGGTGATGAATGTTAACAAAACTTATCACGGTGATCGTTTTGCAGTAAACACACCCGTCAAATCGTTGTGTTGTATACACATCTGAAGCCTATACAAGTCGTCGGTCAATTATATCTCCATGAAACTGGATGGGAAAGTAAAAAAAGGTGAAATACGTTTTAATGGGTAGCCAAAATATTATCATCTTAACATGTAATCGATGCATTGAATTATTCGTGAGATCTTATCCTCCTAGCAAACCTGGTGTGTCCACTTACCGTCTATCTCAAGGGCCACGGGGTACATTTTGAGGGCTCCACAGCCACGTATGGCCTGTGGCCGTGGCACTGGATGAGCAGGTCTGGGACCCACACTCCCAACTCCTGGTCCAGGCACCTTCTCTCCCCCTGGCTCGGGAGGGAGCTGCTCAGAGAAGTGAAGGGTCGTGCTCGTGGCCAGTAGGTGGCAGTGGTAAGTCAGTGCCCCGGGTGTTTCCAAGGGCCAGGACACCTGCAAGGGCTGCAGGGGTCCTCTGCAGAGAGGCCACAGAAATCACCTGTGATCTTTGCAGCAGATTGAGAGGTTGGGAACCCCTGCTGCCCCACTCCCCCCCATCCTGACCCCATGGGGCTTCACAGGCGTCGTGGCCCATAATGGCTTGGGGCTTGTTTCCTTGTGTGTCTGGGGAGCTGGGAGGTGGCGTCCCCTTGGCAGGAGGACCCGTTCTCTCAACAGGGGCGTGCAGAGCAGAACCTGGGCAGGTGTGAACGCCCGAGCTGCTCAGGTAACTCGATCTGGCTTGGCTGCAGCCCAGCACGGTGTGGGGGGAAGGCGGCACAGAGCTTAAATATTGAATGAGCTGCCACTTGAGTCAACAGTAATCACAGCGGGAGCCCAGAAGCGGCACCCTGATGCTTGTGTCTTCCTTCCTGCATTCCTAGGGCGTGGGGCTGGCCCTGCAGGAGTGCACCAAGCCCCCTGCCCACTGGTGGCCATCGAGCTATCCACTGGGGCCTAAGGCAGAGGCACATTTCTCCCCTAAGGGCGTGGAAGGGTCTCCCAGCCCATGCTGCTGTGTGTCTATTAAACCACGAGCATTCACTGAGCACCTACTGTGTGTGGCCCAGGGTCTGTGCTCTGAGGATAGCATGGGAGCAAGACCAGGCGTTTGTCAAATGACAGCAGATGTCTGCTGATTGGTCAGTATGCGGAGGCACCCCGCCTCTCCCAGAGCTTGACCCACCGCCAGGGCTTCTCTGCCTTCTGTGGCCAGTGGGGCTGGGGAGAGGGCAAACCCTCTAGCCTCCTCCCACTCGGGTGGCTCAACCCTGGTCTACACAGCCCCCAGCTCCCCAGAGGGACTGAGTCCCCGCCACCCACAGTGTAGCTCCCTACTGACTCCTCCGATTCTTGCCTCCCCTCCCACCCCCAACCCATGCATCCAGGTCCCCTGTCCACTCCAGTCCCAGTCTCAGGGTCAGCTTTTGGGGGACCCAAATGAAGACAAGAGCCCTATCTTACCAGTGCTGGGCTTCCCAGGCCATCTGGGCCTGAGTCGAGCCTTCGAAAGAACTCAGAAGGTTCTAGAAAGCAGAGAAAGAGAGGGGTTGGCATGCCAGGCAGGGAGACTAGCATCTGCCAAGGTCTGGCAGTGGGGCAGGGCACAGTTCGAACAGGGCAGGTGAGCAGTCCCAGGGTGACGTGGCAGGGACCGCATGCAGGTGGGCAGGAGGCCGTGGAGGGGGCACCTATCACCAGGCCCCTTAGGAGAGCCAGCCCTTTGCAAGCGGTGACTGCTGGGGTCCAGCGAAGGCTGAAGGGGCCCTTCTTGGAGAGGGCATCTCTCTCTGGGCTTTGGCTGCCCCGGGAAGACAAGTCATTAATCTGCTCTGGGCCTCAGTTTTCCCATCTGTAGAATGGAAATGACAGTAGTGTGTGGTCACAGGGACTGAGGGCGTGGATGTGGACACACTCGGAGCAGAGGCAGGCACTCGTGGGACGCGGGCCATCATCAGGGTCATGGTTGCCAGGGGTGTTGGTGTGGCTATCCAAAGCCCACTGGGCAGGCTCTGCAGCAAATGGCCTATGAGGACGTGGTTCCTCAGCTCCTCTCCCCCAGAGCTAGAACCAGGAGACACGAGGCTCCCCGACTGTCAGATCTTGGGCCACCTGAGCTGTTGGCTCACCCCATGATGTTGAACTGGCATGAAGTGACCTTGGGCCTTAACGTTCTCACCTCTGAAATAATCTCGGCAACCACAAATTCCCTCAGCAATGTGCCTTCCAAGCAGCTTATAAATCGGGTCGTGTTTTTAAGGAACATGGGAACTGGGCGTGTGGCCCAGCCCCTGGTGCCCATGAGCTCATTTGGAAAGCCCAGGGTGATCTGTAGCTCGGATAGGTGGGGTGGGGGTTCCCCCTGACGAGAGACTGTGGGGCCTGACTCTGCCCCCCTTTTCTCCCCTTCTGCCCTGACATGCAGACAGATTCCCCAGGGCTGGGCTGGGGTCTCAGAGCTATCCACCGCCAGTCGACAGAAATTTGGGAGGGAAGTATAGGCGTGTGACCTGAGGCTGGCAGTCAGTGCGGAAGGAATCCTCACGGAAGCTTCCAGATCGAGTGATGCCATAGGAAGGGTGATGTCAGGCCGGAAGTCAGCTCCTGGGCCTCATCCTTGTCCACGCAACAGCTGGGCCTCCCGGGGTCTTCCCCCTTCCCTGGATCCGGCCAGGCTGGGCTGGGCTGGGGTGGCGAGCGTCAGCAGAGGAGGTCACCGTGGGGAGGGCTCCTCGGGCACCTCCCATCTGAGCTCGGTGGCTACGGTGCAAGGCCCGGCCGGCAGCCAGGAGCACGACCATTTACCCGCGAGCAAGCTGAGGCTCTGCCCAGAGCACAGACTCACAGCCCCTGTGTTACTTCACTCGGCTTTCTCCTTCCCTTCCCCCTTAGAGGCCCGGCCTGGGGGTACTTGCACATCCGGCCTTGTACCCAGTTATTTCCGGCTGGCCTTGGGTCTTACCCGCTTTGCCCTTTCTTTAGAGGCTTTTCCACAAATCGTGCACATTCGGTAAAATGGTGCCAGACTGATAGAAGCTGTGTTTGTGGAGACGCCTAGCTTGGTGCCTGGCAAACACAAGGTGCTTAATAAATGCTTGTTGCGTCAGCAGGTGACCTTTCCCTCCGTCCCTGACTCGACTCACCTCGTCCCCCGGCTCACGACGGGCAAAGCGTGGAGCTGACGCTACCCAGCTGACTCACTGCTCCTTCCGGGCTGTTCTTTTAAAAAAAAAATTACAGGTTCTGGGGTGGATAATGACAGGCTCCAAGTTTTCAGAGCAGAAAATCTGTCTGGTAAACTTTAAATAAGGCAACAGGGAGAACCAGTCTGGGCCGGCAGATCCGTTCTGCTGTTGTTCCCGGGGCCTCTGGAGGGGCCCGCGTGGAAAGCCAGGTGGGCGGCTTTGGCCCGCCGCGGGCAGGGCCCCCGTCAGCCTCCCACAGAGAGCGCAGACACTTGGGATGCGCATGGCCGGGCAGGCGTGTGTCACCCGAGGGCTCCTGGGTGAGCAGAGGCCGTGGGTGGTTTTTCTTTCTCCTCCAGGACGCTGCGCCCATCAGCCCCTTCTGAGGCCAGGAGCCTGGTGTCATGGATGCGGGCTTGAGTTCAAGAACTCAGAGGCGGGGGTGGACAGGGTGGGCTATGGGATGCCACCTGGCCCTTGAAGATGCCCATCAGATCGTGCCCTGCTTGCACTCAGAGCCTGCGTTGACCCGCATCTCTCCCCAGATGAGGGCAACGTCCTTCCCCGGGTGCAGGGTGTCCAGGGGTGGCCGTGACAGAAGGCAGCAGACATCGATTCTCCTAGAGCTCTGGAGAGCAGAAGTGCAAAACCACGATCCCTCTGGAGGCCCCCGGGGAGGGTCCTTCCTGCCTCTTGCAGGCCTGGGGGGGATCTAGGCATCCCTTGGCCTGTGGCCACGTCCCTCCGGTCTCTGCCTCTGCTTCCTCCCAGGCTTCTCCTCTGCATCCTCTCCCCTTCTTATAAAGACACTTTCATTGAATTGGGGCCTGCCCTAGTCCAGGGTGACCTCACATCAACTCATCGTATCTGCCAAGAGCCTGCTTCTGAATAAGTTCACATCCGGAAGTCCCAGGGGGACATGACTTTTTGGGGGGATGCTGTGGATCTCTGTACACTTAGCCCACCACATTGAGATTTGACCCCTTCGCTGTCTCTCTCGCCTCCTTTCTTCCCACTGCTGTTGGCTGCCTCAGCCACACAGGCTTTCTTGCTGTGCCTCCAGAATACCAAGGATGCTGATGCCTCAGGGCCTTTGCATCATCGGTGGTCCTCCTGCCAGGAAGGCACTCAGAGCTCTCTTCCTCGCTTCCCTCAGGAGGTGGTGCTCTTCACATGGCTCTTGGTTTCCCTCTGGTGAAGCACCTATTTCTTTTCCATCGTGTCCCTTCTAGGAGTCCAGAAGACTAGGGGCCCCATCTGTCCTGTTCACAGCTGTATTCCCGGCTACTTAAACAGTTCCCGGCACTTAGTAGGTGCTCAGCTAATTTGTAGCCTGAATGAATGCTTGTGGTTTGGGATGCCAAAGGGTCCTCAACATGGTGTATTCAGGAGAGGGGCCTCGGGGACCTCAGGTCAGGGAGGAAAGGGAGGGGAAGCGAAGGGGTCAGCTCCATCCCTCCCTCTCCCCCCACCCCCCACCCCCCGCCCCGCTCCCTGCTATGCTAGTCTGCTTCTATCTATTTTATGTATTTATTTGAAACAAGGTCGGCGGTGGGGGGGGGGGGGGTGGAGAATTCTGTCCGCAGCTGATTGAATTCCAATCTTGACTAACAGCCCCATTTTACCAAGAGGACAGGGGGTTCGGGAACATGCCCAAGGTCCCTGAGCTTGTGGGGGTAGAGCCCCGGAATCTGGCTCTGTGACACCAGGGTGGTGTCCCCCACCGAGCCTCCCTCCCCAGGCAGTGGCGGGGAGGCCTGTTGCTGATCGGGCCCTGGGCGTGCGTGGAAGGGCTCTGCACCCAGCGCCGCGCCGGCCGGAAGGGCTAGGATGCGTGGACCCTCCCGGCCACCCAGAGTCCAGTGTCACTTTCCAAGTTCAACACTGCTGTCCACCAGAGGCCGGCTCCGTGTCACGTGGGCACACGTTCCAGGAAACAGAGCATCCTCTGCCATCCCTGGCGGCCAGTCGAGGTCTGATAGGGCCCGATGGGGTCAGTCCCCTCAAAGCCAGGGGCGTGGGGCTGGGGGGCGTTGGGGGGGAGCGGCCCACCCAGAGTGACCTAGAACTCCCTGAGCTTTCTGGAAACATTGTAACCGGCCACACTGTTTGCACTTCCAAACCCTATTGCAAAGAAAAATAAATACCCGAACCTAATCAGAGGTGAATTTGCCACATGCGCTGACCAGCGGGCTGTTTATGCGGCGGCTGTGGGAAGAGCTAACATTCGGGGGGTAAGAGGGGGGTGGCTGGGCCCAAGGCCTGAGCTCGGCCACCCGGGGGACACCGTGCGGGGCCCCTCGAGGGCTCTGCCGGGCGAGGCCTGTTATCTCTGCTCACATTTCAGGAAACCAAGGCTCTGCCAACTGGGGGGTCACTGCTGGTGAGAGACCCCCCCCCACCCAGGAGACTGGGCCCCGGGTCGGTCTGAGGGGAGAGCTGATGCTCGCTCCACTTTGTCTCCTGCCTCCCGAAATAGCTGTTGAAAGGGAAAACAGAACAGGGCGCCGTGGGTTGTTGCCGCTAAGCCTTTGTGGTTCACGGTGGAGACAGAACCTCGGAGAACAGCGGGAAAGCCAGTTTCAGGTAGGCCTGGGACTCTGAGCGCCACAGTCTCCAAACCCAAAGTGAGGTCCGTGGTCCGACGCGGCGATTTTGTGCCACTGCCAAGGGGGGAGACGCGGTCTGAGGGACGGCGCTCTGTGCCAAAGGCTCAGCATGTCTGGAATCTTCTGAGGGTTCGTGGAGACCACGGGATCACGGGGTCAGATCCCCTGCCCACTTCCACTGCCCTTAGAAAAGGTGGAAGGTCGGAGGGCACTGGGAGACCAGAGCTTATGAGTCAGAGTCTCAGGAGGCTATCAAGTAGAGCCAGATTCTGGACACTTTAAAATGGTGCATTTTATGAAATATAGATTATAGCTCAGTTTAAAAAAAAAAAAAAAGCCTTGGTGGCGAGGGCATGCTTTGGGCCCGGCCTACACAGTTTATTTCTTTATGTCCCACACTGCTTTGACCTCTCGGGGCTCACGGTTGTCCCTTCAAGTTCTCACTCGATCACGATCATGGTTTTCAGATCAAAAACCAGGTCCTGTGAGGGGCGCCTGGGTGGCTCAGTCGTTGAGTGTCTGCCTTCGGCTCAGGTCATGATCTCAGGGTCCTGGGATCGAGCCCCATGCCGGGCTCCCTGCTCCGCGGGGAGCCTGCTTCTCCCTCTCCCACTCCCCCTGCTTGTGTTCCCTCTCTCGCTGTCTCTCTTTCTGTCAAATAAATAAATAAAATCTTAAAAAAAAAAAAAAAAAACTAGGCCCTGTGATTCATAAAGGATATTTTTGTAATTGATTTTTTAAATAGATTCATGTGAAGAATTTTACAGGCACAGAAAAACGGCCAAACGGCCTGTCCGTTTGCTCTTAACATCTTTTCGTTGGAAAGAATACGTTTTTCTGGAACCAGGGGCCCTCCTGGCCTTTTCGGGGACATGGGACCATCGCAACCACTGGGAGGGGCAGGAGAGCCTAATGGTTAAGGGCGAGGACTCTGGACCCCGTGGCCCAGTCGGAGTGCCACTCCACCTCTTCTTGGCTGTGTGACCTCAAGCTCTTTACTGAGCCTCTCTGTGCCTCAAGCTTCTCATCTGTAAAATGAGAACGAACGTTGTTAGGATGAAATGAGTTTAACGCTTCAAACAGTGCCTGGCACTGAGGAAGGACTTAGGGTCCGAGTTTTAGCTCCTGCTGCAGAGCCGACAAGCAAGTATCTGTGGGGGCCTGCTGTGTGCCGAGTTCTGTGGGGTCCCTGTCAGCCTAAGAGCAGACTGCCTGGAAACATTTCTCCAGGTTGTCTGCTGCTGGGTGACCAGCCACCCCCAAGCCCGCTGCTTTTTGCTCACAGATCTGCAATTTGGGTGAGGCTTGGAATGGAGGGCCTGTCTCCGCTCCACATGGCACCGCGTTAGCTGAGGCCGTCCTACCAGTGCTGGGCTGCTGCGGAAGGGGCGCGTCCACACAGGCCGCCCCGCAGGGCCAGCCCCGCGATGGCGCACGCGCGCATACGGTGCACAGCTAACAGGTTGAGGCAGGCTGTCAGCTGAGAGCTAGGCCCCTGCTGGTGTCCCCCTGTGGCCGCTGTTCCGGGGTAGCTCGGCCCCGAGCCCAAATGTCCCGAGTCAAAGAGATGGACAGAAGCAAATGACCTCTTTGAGCAAGCCTCCTTGGTCACCTAGCCACTTCTGCCCCTTCCCTGTCAATGGAGGCTGTCACAGAGCCCTTTCCCGTCCCAGGTTCGAGGGCAGGAGCCAAAACTGAAGGTTCCAGAATAGCGTGGGGGGATGGGAAGTACCATCGTGGCCATTTTAGGAAATATAATCTGTTTTTGCAACATAAAGGGTCTGGGCTGCATGGGTTCAGGTCACCTGGCCCTGGCCACACACACATTTTACAGATGGGGGAAAATGGAAGGAACTCTCAGGGTCACGCATTTTCCCCTTCCACATATTAGGTCATTGGAAGGATGGCAAATTCCTAGAGAGGAGGACTGAGTCCTCTTTATTGGGGCCCCCACTCTGCCCCCCAAATGCCTGGCATGGATCCCTGGCCACACCTGAATCCCGTTGACCCCCCCCAGGTCATGTCCCAGAAGACCACTCAGACAGTGCTGCATGCAGTAAGTGCTCAATAAATGCTAGGGAGCTCAGGTCCTGCCAGGCCAGGGATGTAGGACAGCAGAGCACTTGGGGTGCTGTCCCAAGCTGGCACCCCCTCCTCTCTCAAACCAAGCCCCCAGGGAGTGGAGGACCCGGAGGTGCTGGCCTGGGTGGGGGGTCCTGCACCCCAGGAGGGACGGGAGGCCTGAAGGGCTGGCTTCCTATTTCCCCTCTGGGGGTGTCTCTGAGGCTCCAGGAAGAGCCGGTGGAGCCAGATAAAGGCCCAGCGGGGGCCCTTTCCCAACAAAGGAAGCCAGCAGAGGCCTTTTCTCTCCCGCCTAAACTCTCCAAACGCCTTTCAAGCTCCCCAGCAGACTGGCGGGCTATTCAGAGGCGAGGCGGGGGAGGGGGGGGTAACTGCAGCAGAAATGGGGTGGGAGGCGCCTCTGCCTTTCTCCAGCAACCCAGAGGCAGATCCATTTATTTTAAAAGAAAACAAAAAACCCCCCCATGATCTCGAATATTCTTTTCGGAGTGCAGGCCCCTTTCTGGGTCCTGCAGGATGGGCACCGGGGAGGGAATTGGAGAGAGAAGATGGGCCTCTGTGTGCCCCACACCCTACCCCCCTGCCCTGCCTGTCTCCCCTCCTCCGAGTCCTTGCATCTCTCCTGTGATTTACGAGGCCTGCCACTGGCCGTGCGGCTGGCTGTCCTTTCTGGGGCCCAGACCAGCTGGATGCTGTCTGCCCACAGCCTCGCAGCAGGAGACCCTGGATCTGCAGGAGGTCACCGGAGGCCTCCAGGATTGGAACCCTCCGTGGGGCATGCATGCGGTGGTGGGCTAAGGGGGCGTTCATGGCCCAACCCCTCATGGGGCCAGAGGCTGGGGAGGCACCCCTGTTTTTCATTTGAACTCTGCCCTCTGCCCCTGCTCTCCCATAGCTCCCTGGGCTCCCTGGAAAGAGCTGCAGGCCTTGGAATCAGTCCAGCCCTCCGTGGAGACCACCCTTGACTCCCCAGCAGAGTCTTTAGCTTTTCTGCACCTCTCCCTTCCCATCTGTAGAATGGGGGCTAACACTGCCTGGCTTTCAGGACCGTTGTGTGCAATCAATCCAGAAAGTGCCTGCATATATCAGTCTCTGCTCCCCTGGGGCCCCTCTGGGGACAAGAGAAGGGGGGCTGGGGGCGAGGTGTTGGCCACTTGGAGAGGTAAAGCCTCAGAACAGCCTGGGCTCCCAGGGCGGGGGGTGCTGGTCAGTGTGAGCCAGGGTGCCCTGCTGGCTCAGGGGACACAGAGCAGCCTGCAGAATGACACCCAGTCCAGGCACCCGCTGCCCCCCCTCCCGCCCCGGACCTCAGACTCCTTTGGGCTGTGGGGCGCCTCCTGGCAGGGCTGAAGCCGGCTCAGTAACGAGCCCCTGGGGCGCTGCAGGGCGCCTGGGAGAGGGCAGGAGAAGGTTTGCTGGTGCCAAGGCTCATTAAGCGCTGCCGTTCAGATGGGGATTAGGTGGGAGCCAGCCCGCCGATTCCTTGGGTTTGGTTATTAAAGGCTCCGTGCAAGGTAAACACCAGGCGCTTCCTTTCAAAGCCACACCTGCTAATTAGAGGGCAGAGAACTCATTAAAACAGTAACTCCGGGGACTGCCTGGGAAGGAGAGCTGGGGGTGGGGGGGTGAGGCGGGGAGAACCCAGAGCAGAGCGTCCCTCCCTGGCAGAGCCCACAGAACCCTCCCTCTCCCCCCCTGCCCCAGCCCCACATGGTGGGCGGGGCCGGGCTCCAGAGGCAGGTGCAAAAGACTAGTTTCCCCTAGGGGCTGGGCCTGGACCTCTGGCCCCCACCTGCCATGCTTCCTGGTTGCCTTGTGGGCTCCTGGGGGTCCACAAGTTCTTCCTGTGACAGGGGGTGATGGGAAATGACAGGGGCAGAGCCGCATTTATGAAATGCGTGCTGTGCTGGGCTGAGGAATGGTCCCCGAGATGTCCTTGTTCTAATCCACAGAACCTGGGCATGTGTGACTTCATGTGGCAGAGGAATGCTGCAGGTGTGACTCAGTTAAAGACGGGGAGATGATCCTGGACCATCCAGGTGGGACTAGTGTCATCCTAGGGTCCTTAGGGAGCGGAGGGGATGCTTCAGAAGAGGCTGTAGGACAGGTGATAACAAGGGCTTGGAGACAGGTGAGGAGGGGCCGTGAGCCTTAGACTCCCGAGAGACAAGGAAATGCCTTCTGGAGCCTCCAGAAGGAACCAGCCCTGCGGACACCCCTGCTTGAGCCCAGTGAGGCCCATGCCAGACTTTGGCCCTCCAGACTGGGGGGGTAGTGAACTGTGTTGTTTGAAGGCACGAAGTATATTTCATAATTTGAAAAATATTTCATAATTTAAAATGTTTTCAGTAACATCTGCCTCGTCCCAAATTCTGCACCCTGTTCAGGCTCCTCCTGCGGATATTTGGCAAATATTGACGGCCACGGGCGGGGGCGGGGGGGACTGGCCTGTGGCCAGACCTTCCCTGTGCCTGGACCAGGCCATCAGGAGGTCTGAGAGGTTGCCGGTAGCAGATGAGGACCTTCTTGTCTCCCAGGCACACTGGATCTATTACAGCCTACATTTCCCAGCCGGGCTATGGGGCAGGAATTAATCCAACCAACCCGACTAGGAATCCCAGAGACCATGGTCAGACCCTCCTGTGTGACCTGGGGCAAGGCACCTAACCTTTCTGAGCTCAGGCTTCTCCTGTGGAAAATGGAAAAATGCTTCTGATCTTTGCGGCTCACTTCAGGATGTAAAACTTATACTGGGCCTGGCGTGGGAAGAGTGGGCGTTGGGCCTCCTCCTCGGGGGGACGCCTGAGATATTTAATAAACCTGTGTGTCAGGCCCTGGGACCTCTGGATGAAAGGGGTGTGGACACCTAAGTCACCTTTATGGCGATTCTGTGCCCGCCGGGCACTTCCTGCTTTGTCGCGGAGCCGCGGGGCGTAGGTCCAGTTGGGCTGCCTCTGGGTCACAGGCGGCCGGTGGGCAGGTGCCAAGCCGCACTCACGCCTAGAGGTGGGAAGGAGCCACACTGCCCAGTGCTGTCTTCTAGGGGCTGCCCCTCCGTCACCCCCGGGGCTGCGCCGCGGTGGGCAGCTTCCTGAGCCAGGGGTGCCGTGCCCCCTTCTCCCCCTTCCAAGCGGTGTGTAGGGAGAGCATCCTCCGTGTGCTCTATGCTTCTTAACTCACATACTCCTCCAGCACCCCTACCAAATGAGGACCCCGGGGGCCCCACTTTCCAGGTGGGGCAGCAGTGCTCCCAGAGGTGAAGTGGCCTCCCTGAGGTCCCACGGTGGGATTCACCACCAGCTCCACTGGGTTCCAAAGCCGAAGTCTTGGTTAATGTGATTAAACCTCCTCTCCTGTTGTACCTGCCCTCCCCTGCCCTCCCCTCCCTTCCCTGGCCTCCCCTCCCCACCCTTCTGCTTCTCCAGGCTGGCAGCACTGAGACCAGGGCTTCGGTGTGTCCTGACCGGTAAACACGAGTCCTCCCCAGCAGGGAGGGGAAGGAGCGTTTATTTCCACAGTGAATTTAGTTGTTTTCCTTACATGGAAAGCCTGACTCTGCCTCCTCCTCTCTGTGCGTCTCTCAGAAACTCTGTCTCTCCTTCAAGAGGCCATTCTTGACTGCTAAAGTCCCGAGAATCCCAGAGGCTAGACCCGGTGCCGGGTGCTCCCAGCCTCAGAAGCTTCCCTAACCCCCCCCCCCCAGCCATCTCTCCCCCTCCCCCAACCTCCCAGCTAGGGCCTTTGCCTGTCAGCCTGGGGTGAGCCTCTGAGTTCCCCAGGGGCCTCACTAAAGTTCAGGTTCTGACACAGGGCCTGGGCACCTGGGAGTCTGCATTTCTAGCAAGCTCCTCGTCATCTCTCCCTGCAGGAGCTTTCAGCCTGCTTCTTGGCTGTATTTGCTCTCAGAGGCCACCGGCCACCTCTGGTGGCCGCTAGTGACCACAACAGCTCGTGACCAATTCCTGGTCTGTGTCCCCCCACCCCCATTACGTCCCAGCCGCCATGGGCCCTTCTGTGAACCCCACCAGAGAAGCAGAACCAGAGGGAGAGGGGTGTGATGATGCGCTGCCAGGGGATGGCTAGTGAAGGCGGGGCCCGCAGGGCGAGTCCAGCATCCGCAGGCCCCCGGCCGGACCTCTCGGGCGTGGGCTGGAGGCGCCGTGCACACGCGGGGCTTCTCCTTCTCCAGGGAAGCGTCAGCTCTGCTCTCGGGGCTTCCAGCTGAATGAGCCAGGGCTGCAGAGACAATCTAGAACCATCTCCCTGCTGAAAGTCACCTGATCGGGGACCGCAGTCCCATCCGTGCAGGACACCGTCCCCGCGGCGCAGAGGAGTGTTTGGATCACAGGACATGTGCCTCGCTCCCGGGCTGGTGGGCTCTAGGGGGAGGTCAGGCATTCAGAGCCGTGTGTGCCTGAGTGCCCAGGGCGGGGCTCCTCTCCCCTGTGGGTACCACTTCCCTTGAGTGCAGGGGGGCCGCAGGCTCCTCCTCACCACACCCCTCCCTGACCACACCTCTCAATTCCTCTCCTCTGGGGTGAGGGTCTCCTTGTCCCCAATTTCTCAGCCTAGGTACTATTGACATTTGGCGTCAGATCATTCTTTGGGGGGTGCCATCTGTGCTTTGCAGGACGTTGAGCAGCATGCCAGGAGTACCCCCAGAGGTGACAACCAAAATGTCACCAGACATGGCTGGGTGTTGCCCCTGTTGACACTCCCCCCCACTCCCCGGCTTGTGCCCATCCTTGAGCCCAGCCAGCCCCCCCCCACTGTCCAGACACGGGGCGCAGGTGAGCCTGTCCCCCAAGCTGGCCCAGTGCTGGCCCGCTGGCCCAGGCCTTCACAGCCACAGGCCCGCTACGAAGCTGGGCGGGAGGAGGGCAGGGCCGAGAGGTGGAGGGCCTCCTGTCTTAGCGCTGTTTCCAGGGAGGCAAGCAGGCAAGTTCAGTCCGCTTTTTAATCAATGAGGCCTTTGATCTAGCAAAAATGAGTAATTAGCAGGGAGCCAGTGAGTTGGCACCTTGGCAGGCTCTCAGCCTGGCTGAGCATATGCCCACCTGGGCCTCTGAGCTTCGGGAAGTGAAGGCCGTGCTGTGCCCACCAGGCTCCCGAAGAGGCTGGGGCGTCTGTTTCTCGGGGGTTGGGGGTGGCATCGCCAGGGACAGGGAGCTATACACCCCAGGGTGGGTGTCTGGCTTCTCTCCCCCAGCCCTGGGCTGGGGAACCCCATGGGCCGCCTTCCCTTCAAGCCTCAGCTTCCTGATCTGTAAATTGGGGCTATGAGCCCTTTGCTCTGGGGGTTGGCCTGAGATGCCACCGTGACATGAACAGAGCAGCAAGGACACATGGCCCCTGCTGGTCCTCTCACTCATTCAGGACGCCCAGCGAGTGCCACCACCGGTCCATAGCGTGGCTCCGTGGCCACGGGATAAGGCACCCCTCTGAGCATGCAATCCACCAGCTGGAAACCCAGTTCTGTCCTGCTCCGCAGCTCCCCCTACGGTCTCCCCTCCGTGGCCTCCTGGAGGCCTCTTTCTGGTGGCCGTGCCTTATTTCTGTGAGCGGCGTATGCATCCTCAGGGCACCCCCTCTTAGTGAACCTCGGTGCCCAGGGAAGGCTTTGGGAGTCTTGGTTCCCCCTGATCTCGGTCAGCCCCACCGGCTATGCTAAATAATCCAAGTGGAAATTCAGAACACATGCGTGTCAGGCCTCTCTCCACCGCTCAGCCGTGTGTAGCCTGGCCGGCCCGTGCTCTGCCCCATCAACAGCAGCACCAGTAATCCTCACACCCAAAGCCGGAAAGACAGGAGAGGCCCAGGAGGAGGGACCCCGCCTGCTTCGGAGCTGGGGACCCCGAGGCCCAAAGAAAGGAAGCCAGCCTGGGAACAGGTGCGGACGTTAGCCTCCCGCTTCCCTCGGGGCTCGCAGAAGCCCCCAACATACTCCGGGCTGGGGCGGGGGATTCCAGCAGCCGGGGGGCTCTCGGGCACGGCAGCCCCCCTCAGAGGACAGACAGGAGGGACGCCCGCACAGCTCTGGGCGCAGGGTCGGGAGTACACACACAGAGACCTGGGGTCCTGGCCCTGGGGGCACGGCCGTGGGGTGTGGCCCCAGGCCCCACAGGCTCCTCGCCCTTGGGGACACCTGGGGAGGGGTGGAGCTGGGCGGGGGGCGCTCACCCAGGGAACCCAGGTCTGAGGCGCTGCTGACATTCGGTACTTGAAATGGTTTCAGGAGATCTTTACGGCCTGTGGTGCGCACCAGTATTTTTATTGTATCCTGATTCCTTGTTAAAAATTGTTCTCGGGCGCCTGGGTGGCTCAGTCGTTAAGCGTCTGCCTTCGGCTCAGGTCATGATCCCAGGGTCCTGGGATCGAGTCCCACATCGGGCTCCCTGCTCCGCGGGGAGCCTGCTTCTCCCTCTCCTGCTCCCCCTGCTTGTGTTCCTGTTCTCGCTGTCTCTCTCTGTCATATAAATATATAAAATCTTTAAAAAAAAAAAAAATTGTTCTCATGTGGGACCCATCCCAGGGTTTGAGAAACATGGGGCAGATGACCATTCGGGTTCTTCCCGCCTCTGAGATTCGGGGGCGCCCTAAGCGTCCGAGGCTCTCGTTCCTCTTTGCCGTGAGACAAAGAATGAGCAAAGCCAGCTCCTCAGCCCGCCCGGCCTCCTGCGCTGTCCCTGGTCACCCAGCCCTCCGCCCACATCTCTCAGCTGCCCGTGCTGGCCTTCCTTTTTCCACGTGGTCCAAAGAAACCCAGCATTGGAATAGAAATCTGGAAAACAGACGTAGGACCGAGGGCCCCTTCCTGCTCCTGAAGCCTCTTGCTTCCAGGCTCTTGCCTCGCGCCCCCCCGCCCCGACCCCGGTCACTGGGCTGGGAGAGGGCCCACCGGCCTTATCTCCCCCACCCCCCATGGATTCTCACTCTGCCCTCCTTCCCAGGGGCTGAAGCATCAGGGCTTTGCCCCTCTGAGCCTCCAGTCTCACCTCCCTCTGCATCTCTCTTCACTGCAAAGCAGGTGTTTGTATTAAGTTGCTCAACTTCCTTTGTAGGATGGGGAGTACCCGAGGGCCCTCTAGACTCTCCTGAGGGCTGTTCTGGGAGACAGTTTCGTGTGGAAGTTAACCATTCAGACCAAGGATGACAGCATGACGACGGCTGGGTGCAGAGCAGGCTGTGTGATCTGGGGCAGCTAGCTCACCTGCTCTGGGCCTCAGTCCCCTCGTCCACAAAATGGGTGTGTAATGGCAGAAGCTACCTCATGGGCGTGTTGGGATCAAGCAAGTTAAGATTCGTAAAGCATTTGAACAGAGCTTGGCATGTTTGTCAGATGGCACTGAGTAATTGTCTTAAGGGGTTGCTGTAAGGAGACGTAAGATCACCTGGGCTTTATTGCGTGGGTCCTGAGGACCAGGCCGCGTTCTAAGCATGTGTGTCTGAGGCTGTTTGTTTCTCTTCTGTGAGGTGGCTGCTGTCTTTATACCATTTCACAGGTGAGGACGCGGGCGCCCAGAGAGGCTAAGTAACTTCCCCGTGGCCACACAGCCCGTGGTGAAGGAGTCATGGCTGCAGCATGGCGAGCTTGAATAGGAAGAGGCTGCTGTGGCTTGAGAACCTGAGGGGGTCGTGCAGAGCACGGCCTGGCACATGGAGGGGGGGCCCACGGCAGCGCATCCTGTGAGCGTCGCTGGTTTTAGCAGTCGGGCTGTCACAAGCAGAGCAAGCCCCGCGCGGGACCGTGAGGCCCCCTCGCGCCCGCTCACCTCTCCTGGAGCTCCACCCGTGCACCAAAGTGACTTAGCTGCCTCTGATGTCATTTCCCCTCCCGGAGCTGGGCACTTGACACGTGCTAATTCTCCTGCTATTTGACGTGATTGCAATCGATGATCCCCCTGATGATTTGTTCCAGAGTCCTCCCTGGGCATCAGAGCCAAGCTCTGGGCCTGTCATTTCCATCGTGGGGGTCTCTTCCCCCCTGAGGAGGGGGCTCGGGTGTCTTTGCCCGGCCCTGGGGGGCTGCCCACTCGTGGCTTCTCCGAACAGGTGGCGGGCCGAGCTGACCGGTCCTGCGGGCCGTGCCTCCCCGCTGTGCCCTCCCCAGGCCCACCTTCACTTCCCTCCTTTACGCCCCCCTCCCCCCTCAGCCACCACGACTCCCACCACTTGCTTCCCTCGGGTCTTTTCAGGGAAGACAACGGTGAAAAGCCCCCAATATCACTGCCTTCTCAGTGCCCCTTCCCTCCTCCTTCCCTGGACCTGGGGGTGTGCACCTGTGTGTGGAGAGAGAGAGAGAGAACGACAGTTTCCTTCTAATCTTTCCCTTTATTCTTCCTTTTGAAAGAATAAACTTAAAAGTCCTTTGCCGGTCGGAGTCTTAGATTCTCAGATTGTGTCTTTACACCGCGAGACTGTGTTTGGAGATTCATTTTCGATGACTTTCTTGTTTGCCTCTGGACCCCAAGTGAGCAGCTGTGCTACTGTCTTTCCGGAACCTTCCCGTCTGGCTCTCCGCTGACCCCCCAGTGCCTGGAGCCATGCCTGGCACAGGGCAGGGGCTGAATGACCGGGTCCATCCTGTTCTTCGACCCTCCCCCTGCCCCCATGCGTACTGGGCACGGCTCAGGGCACAGACTGGGAGCACAGGGGAACTTTCTGGTCTTGACAGGTGAGGGTGAAGCCAAAATGGAAATAAATTGTACGAGTCACTTAAAACTCAGCGTAAGCGTGCGGGCCCGGCTCCGGATGCCGCTGTCCACACTGCGACCCGCGATCGGACTCAGCCTTGAGTGGACCGGGCTGTGTGTCTGCTGGGCGGTGGGGGGGCTCACCCCGTGTGGGGTGCAGAGGCGGGCGGGGGCAGCTCTGGAGGCCGCGGAGCCCCCATTATCCCCCCAGGCAAGTTCCGCAGCCTCTCCAGGCCTCCAGACTCATTTCCTCGTCTGGAAAACGAGCATGATAATGAGAGTGTCTACCTCACGGGTTGTTGCGAGGATTAAGTGAATTAAAATATGTGGAAAGTACTTAAAAATGGTGCGGAGCGCCGAGCAGATGCTATCCGTGTGTTTATTATTATTTTATTGCCGTTACGTTTATAATTCTCTCATATGCTCCGTTGAAACCTTTTCGGCTCCGGAGAGGTGTGCAGACTCTCCCACGTTTCCCGGGCCCTCTGTCACTAACGTGTGGGAACCGGTTTGGCATCCGGCTTCAGCAAGCAAGGCCTCCTGCTGGCGGCTGGGCCTCCTGGTCCTCCGGCCTCTCCCTGGGACCCGCGGGGTGCCCCCCAGCTGCCTCTGTCCCTCTGCAGGGGGGCCAAGGGGCGGGCGGGGCGGCGTCTGCATACCGTGGGCACCAGCCCCCGGCCCGTCCTGCCACCTCCCCGACATCGGGGGGCGGGACCTGGCCGAGCCGCCACCAAACCAAGCAGATGTGACGTCCCGTGAGGCTGTTTGCGGTGGCTGTCACCATGTTTCCACGATCCTGTGACAGAAACCCTGCCCTGGTGTTAATTTACATTATAGCCAGTGCACCCCAACGTGTGTTTTTAAAGGGTATAATTTCTATCAACTTCAATTAGAGCTATTTTTATTTTTGTCACCCTGAAGAATTTCCCTGCGGTTAGGCTGCCATTTTTCACTATAATACCCCTGGCAAGAGCTGGGGAAAAAATTAATAGTCTAGTGATCACTTAGCTAATGCACTGTCAGCGCTTGATAAACTGACTGCCCTGGGTGAGACGGCCCGGTTCCTTCCACAGTAATTATGTCTTGTTCACCTGCAGCAGGCAGGGCCCCTTTGGTGGCGGCGCAGGGCGGAGCTGAGCCCCCACAGAGCCCAGGGCACACCCCTCCACCTCACCGCCCCCTCCACATCTGTCTTTGCGGCAATTTAGGCGCCCCAGGGTGGGCGTCTGCCCATCTTCTGGCTGTGTGGCGTTTGGCAGGTGGCTAAACATCTCTGATCCACACTGGAACAGGGAGCACCGCATAAGGGTTACGGCTGATGAGCTAGCTGACCTCCCTGGCTCGGGGCAAGAGAGGAGCAGGGGATGCTGGGGGCAGGTGCGTGGGGAGCATCATCAGGCCTGTAAATGGGGGCGTGGGGGCATGGTTCATGGACGGAGGGGTGTTGGCAAGCCCGAGGGGAGAGCAGGGAAGCTGGGCACAGCTCTGAACACAGCAGAAGGGAGCAGGGCTGGGGCTGTGCGGGGCTGCGGGGCTGCGAGCCTGCTGTGGGGACAAAGGGAGCAGCCAAACCTGCGGGAGCCGGCCTCCCTCCGAAGGAAGGAGCCGTGCTTGTGCCCAGCCACCGGGTGCGGCTGCGTTCACACGTGCTGGGAGGGCAGGACCCAGGAGTGGGACCGGGTCGGTGGGGGCCGGGGTCTGGGGTCTGGGGCAGGAGGGGTGGGTGGGGGTGCTCATGGACGAGTGTCGCAGGGGATGCATGCCCGTGGCACCGCTCTCCGAGTCTCGTCTCCACTGCGGCGGTGGACGCAGGAGCCCGCGGGGACACCACGGAGGCCGAAGTGCACACCTGCGCGTGCGCGGCCAGACCGGGGCGGCCCGCGGCCGGGTCCGGCCTGCAGTGCGGTGCCGCGGTCCTGGAAGATGTCACCCCTGGGGAAGTGAGGAAAGGGCATGCCAGAGCTCTGTATTACTGCTTACCTGCAAGTGTATCTGTAAGCGTCTCACCAGAAAAACTTAAAAACTAAATCCGGATCACCCTCTGGGCTCACTCCAAACGAGAGCCGGAGCCTTTATAGGGACCCACGAGGCCCTCTGGGATGTGAACCCATTGCTTCCCTTGATCCTCTCCGGCCACACAGGCCCCCTTGCTGTTTGTTCTTCAAACACACTAGGCACACTCCTGCCTCAAGGCCTTTGCATCACTGCCTCAGGGATGTTCCCTACGCCTGGAACCCTGGCCTTGGGCCTCCTCAAGGCTCCTTCCATAACTCACATGTCTCGCCCAGCTGCTGTGTTGAGGACCTCATGCCAGGGCCTGGGGTTACAGAGTGCCATCTGGGGGGAGGGCGACAGTCGGGGGCGGATGTGTAAGGCCTGCATCTGGGCATCTGAGGACACTAATGGAGGTGGGCTGGCAGTGGGTCAGCTCTGCCTGGGGAGGGGGGCTGGGGGCAGAGACCACAGAAGGGGGCACACCCTTGGCCGCGGAGGAGGCAGACGATCTGGTGGGTGACGGTTCAATAGGAGAGAGGCACAGGGCATTGCAGAGTGGGAGGGGGCCTCCTGGACACTGACAGTGACCCTTAAGCAGACCCCAGTATTGCTTCCACCTAGAACCCTGAGCCAAGGGTTCTGCACTGGGGAGCCTTCAGCATTTACAGATAGGGAAGCCAAGGCCCAGAACAGTAGAGTCACTTGCCTGAAGACACACAGCTTCTTAGGCAGTGGAGCTGGGATTGGAAGAAGGCAAGATGGTTTCTGTAGCTGCCTTGAGCCTTCAGCAAGCTCCAGCCCCTGGGCCGTATCCATCAGGCAGCCTGTTTATGTACCAACTCATGAACCAAAAATGCATTTTACATTTTTAAATTTGAAAAAAAAAATCAAAGGAAGAAAAATATTTCATGATGCGAAAATTAAATGAAATTCAAATTTCAGTGTCCATAAATAAAGTTTTATTGAAATGGCCACACATTGTTATTTTCATGTTGTTCAAGGCTGCTTTAGGGCGACAATGTGAAAGTCGAGTAGGTTCAACAGAGACTATATGGTCCTTAAAGCTGAAAATACTCACTATCTGGCCTTTTCAGAAAAGGTTTGCAAACATGCTCCCACCTCAGGGCCATCATGTTTACTGTTCCCTCTACCTGTAACACCCTTCCCCCACATATCTATCTCCGTGGCCAGCTCCCTTGTTTCCTTCAAGTCTTTGCATAAATGTCCCCTGTCAATAGGGCCAGCCTGCAGAAAACTCAAATTCTACTCACCCGCCCTCCTCCCTATTCTCTTCTCCTATTTGTCTTCCTGGCACTCCCTACCAACTGACGTGTGAAATGTCTCCCCAGTCAGAATGTCAGCTCCTTAAACGCAGAAATTTTTACCTGTTTTGTTTGCTGCTGTATCCCAGGCATAGTGCAGGAAGGAGGTACATAATAAATGTTTGTTGGACAGATGGATGGATGAATGATTGGATGGATGGACAGATGGATTGATGAACAGTTGGCCAGCCAGATGGGTGGGTGGATGGATGGATGGATGGATGGATGGATGGATGGATGGATGGATGGATTTGTGGATGGATGGATGGATGGATGGATGGATGGATGGATGGATGGATGGATGGATGGATGGATGGATGGATGGATGGATTTGTGGATGGATGGATGGATGGATGGATGGATGGATGGATGGATAGATGGATGGATAGACGGACAGATAGACAGGTGGGTGGATGCATGGTTTGTTGGATAGGCAGATGGGGTGGATCGATGTGAGGTGTGACAGATGTGTGAAAAGCTAGGTTGGGCCAAATCACATGGCTCTTGGATGCCATGTGCAGTGTCAGAACTTTGGTAAAGGGTTTTATGCAAGCAGGATGAGTGGTGTTTTACAAAGATCACTCAGACCGAGGCATGGCTGGGAATGGAGTGGACAGGGCTCTGTGTCCAGAGACTGATGGGAGGCTCTCTCCCTGGGCAGTGGGAGGAAATGAGCAGGCACAGCGGGCCTCAGCCAGGGTGGCGGAGGAGGACCCCAGGAAGCTGGGGTGTCAGGCCACAGTTGGTCAGAGACAGGCTAGCTCCCCATGCTGGCCTTCAGGAGGTGGCCCTCCAGGTTGATGCCAAGGACTCAGGGGCCTCCATGTCCCTGAGGGCTCTTGCCTGGGTCTAGGCTGGATTCACCAATAACACCCTCATGCTCTGTTGCCTGCAAGCCGTGGGCCAGAGGGGGTGGGGGGCACTCTGGAAGCAGTAAACTCTATGCAGCTTTCTGCCCTGTCCCAGGCCATGAGAGGGAGTCAGCTGCCTTAGAGGCCTGACTTGAGGGAGGGAGCCAGGGACATGCCTTCTAGAATGTTTCTTCCAGCCACAAGAGCAGCAGAAGCTGGGCATATCTGCCGCTGGCCAGTTCCCACGGCCTGCCTGCTGCCCACATATTCTGCCAGCCTCCCTGGTAGACCCCACCCTTCCTGGCCACACCTGCCCCACCCAGGTGTGTCTCCTGAGGCTCTGGGTGCTATTAGTGGCGGACTCTGGCTTTCCGGTAAGGCTCTCAGGGACATCTCATGCCACCTGCCCATCCCATGCAGTGTGGCCAAACACCGCAAGCGAGTTATCCTTTCTGTGCCTTGACTTCTTCATCTGTATAATGGGGCCTCACCGTTCCTGCCCTTCCCCCTGCCCAGGCCTGTCTAAGGCTTGATGGGCTGACACCTGCAAAGATCAGCTAGGGGCCCGGCCTTTGTAGGTGCCGTGGACGTGTAGCTGCAACCATACCTGATGGGCAAGCAAGCCTCCCACTTTGGGGTCACGCCCCATGAACTTCCACTCGGCCTGTCAGAGACATAGCATTCCTGGCTTGGAAATCCACCCAGCTTCTTATGAACCAGGAGATTCTTCGGCCCCAGCAGGCCCCTGGTCTTGATCCGGGGACTTTCTCATTGTCCCATGAGAACTTCTCTTTGTGGCAGGTGGGATTGGGATCCCTCGTCTCCCCCTCTTTCCAGCTTACTGAATGCATTCGTGGGCTTCCTGTGTGTCAGGCCTGTGGTGGGCTGAGGGGATCCTCGTGACCGCTCCGGCTGTAGGTGTGAGTCTCAGCACCCCCCCTTTATAGGTGAGGAAGCTGAGCCCCTGAGACGTTAACAAGCATGTCCAGGAGCACCCAGTTTGGAGGCCAGGAGCGGCGCCCACCAGCTGGCTCATCGGCCACATACGGCCTTTCACCGCACATACGGCTGGGGTCAGCTGCCCTTCTGGGAAGCACCTGTCCCCCGACACGCACGGGCAGGTGCCCTGTGGCTGCCGGCAGGGGAACCAGGCAGGGCGATCTCCGTCTCCTTCCCGTCCTCTTAGCCTCCGTTCCCCATCTACACAACAGGCCGCTCACACCCCCTGGTCTGATGGCCGAGCTCCAGGCGGGGTGGCTCTGTGCATGTTCCGCAGATGGTCCAGGTGGAGAGTTAGGACCTTTGCTGTCCCCTTACATGGCTGTAGCAACTCGTCACCTGGCCAGACTTGAAGCCAGGGACAAAACCTTGATTTCGTTTTCCTGAGTCCTGGATCACATGCCTTCTTGGGCTTCTGTTGTCCTCAAGGCTGGATGAGCCCGGCGCCTCCTCTCCTTCCCTCCAGCCCCTGAGAGGTGGGAGCACCTGGGAGGACTCAGGTGGGGCAGAGTCGGATCGAGACCCCTGGCCGAGCTGGCGACCCTCCCCCCCCCACCCCGGTGCCGCAGCCGAGTGCCCCTAATTGCTGTCACAGATGCGGCAGCCACCAGCCTCTCCGGCATGATCCGCTGTGTTGCGTGAGCTTAATTAGTCCCTGATTACTCATTTACTGGGTGCTGTGTGTATTCCACATCTAATAACTTTCCAATTACGCCCGGTCTGCGCCGCACATTTAATAACCCTGTAGTTGTCTGCTTATCGGGGACTCTGCATTCGCCAGCCCAGTCTCCCCCCTGACCCAGAGCCTTATCATTCCCTTTACTGCAGCGCGTGGCGTTCTCTGCTTGCCATTATGGAGCTATTACAGGGAATTAAGGGGCGTAAAGTACTGTTTTTTGGCCTCTGATGCACCAGCTTGCAGTGCAGAGCAGGGAATCCCACCAGAGAGTGTGGAGTACAGTATCTTGGTGGGGGGGTGGGCTCTGGTGGGAGCTGCAGGGGGCCAGGAAAGGGGCGGGGGGGCCCCCATGGCAGGGCTGGGCCATGTCCCCTTATTTCCCTCCCGGGCAGTCCTGTGACCTCTGCGTCCCCCAACAGTTGGCAGACAGAGGTCTCCGGCCGGTTCAAAAGGTGCCCCTTGGCCATACCCACCCAGCCTGCCTGCTAAGGCGTGCCTCCGGCCATCACTATTTTGGAGGGAGGGGACTTTTCTCCCCAGACTTGGCTTCTGCCTGTGCCTGATTTTTCCTTGGGGGCAAAGGGAAAGTAAAGCTGCATTCTTTTGTGCCATCGGATGCTGGTGTCTCCTCCTCTTCTCCTGCAGCTCTGCACCCTGTCTCATCCTCCCAGTCTTGTTCTTGAAATAAATCAGTCACAGCCCATCAGCAGACCCACTGCCGTTTACCCGCAGCCCAGCCTTGCACGCCGGAGGCCTCAGTCGGGCGTTGCCGCCTGTCTGCTGCGGCAGTGAGCATGGGAATCAGGCGCTTCCAGAGCTCAGTGAGCAGCACTGGGTGCCAGGGGCTGTGGGGTCTAGGTGCTGGACAGAGGACACAGTGCTGGCCTGATTCTCCGCTGTGATGGTGACTGCTGGGTGACCTGACTTCTGTCTTGACTTCTCTGTGCCTCCGTGTTCTCCTCTACAAGGTGGGAGTTAAGGTAGGGTTGTTGGAAGGATTAAATGGGCTACTGACGTCAGAAGCTTGGTGGGCACCTGACACATCGCAGGTGCTCAGTAAATCTAGGGTAGGCGTTGCTAGCCCATTTCCCAGATGCGTAAACTGAGCTCAGAGAGTCGTGATTGCCTGTCACCCTTACTTAGGACAGCAGCAAGCAGCAACTTAGGACTCAGTCCCACGTCTGTTTTATTCAAGGCCGGCACGGCTGGCTTCCTGGAGTGCATCCTGAGCTGACTTGGAACTAAAATGAGATTCAGGGTGATGAGGGAAAGTGGGGGGCCCAGGTACTGCCCCAGTTCCTGCAGGGACCCCTTGATTGACTTGGGGCTCTGGCCCGCAGCAGGTGAGGGGGCCTGGAAGGTGGCTCTGTTGGCTGCCGCCAAACCCCCCAGGAGGCCAGGTGAGCCCCCCACCGAGGCCAATGCAGTGATGCCTTCCTTGGTACGCACCCCTCCAGGCTTTGTGGGGTCCCCGGGCCACTGCACCTCTTTGGCTCTTGCTCCTAATGCTTATGCCGCAGGTCATGAGACTAGCTGCCGTTTCTCGAGCAGCTGCTATGTGCCGGGTACATTTAGCATCTAATTCTCTCCACTGTCCCTTTGGCAGTAGATACTCATTGTCATCCCGCCCCTTTTTATGGAAGAGGGAACAGAAGCCGGGCGAGGTCACTTTGCTAAGATCTCCCAGCCGGGGAGAGTGGCCAGGACCCAGCGTGTGCCCACCCACCGCAGGGAGGCTGAGCGCTGGGGTCCAGCTGGGTACCGGGAGGGAGGCGGACACGACCCCAGCTCTGCCGCAGAGGCTACTGGGGGAATCCTGGTGCCGCGTCCAGCCTCTGGGCTGCTGTGGGCCCTCCAGCTGGACTGTCCCTGGTCTTCAAAACTGCATACTTTGCACGCTACAACATGGATGAGCCTGGGAAACGTGCTGAGAGAAAGAAGGCAGACACAAAGGGCCACACGCCATTGGTACCGCATGTGCGAATCGCCCGAACAGGCAAGTCTGCAGAGACAGCAAGGAGGTCGTGGCTGCCAGGGCCAGGGAGGGATGAGGCGTGACTGCTAGCAGGTCGGGCTTCCTTTTGGGGGGACGGCAATGTTCTGAAATGGATTCTAGTGATGGTTGCACGACTCTGCGCGTGTATTAGAAGCCTCGGTATTGTACGCTTTAAATGGGAGAATTGCATGGTTATGTGGATTATATCTCAGTAAGACTGTTTTTAAAAATAATCGAGCAGGGGTTCCCAGACTTGGGGGGGGTCTCATGAACCCATAAGATTAATAAGACAACACTGCGTGCCTACAACACCATGGCATGGTTTTCCCCTTTGGAGCAGGGACATGGCATCCGCCTCCTCCCCAGCCCTGAACTTGCCTGGAGTCCACCTTCTCCAGAAATCACTCAGTTCCCTGGAGAAAGTGTAACAATACAAGATCCCACTAGGATATTCAGTGGTGGGCTGCAAATCCCCTTTTCTTTGAAAGAACCCTGGGAATTTGCCCCCTTTTGCCTGGCCCCACTAACCGCCTACCGCTTTAATCATAGTGGCCCCGGTCCAGAGAAATAAAAGGAACAATAGGCATTACCCCCACTCGATCTACGGGGACCCCATGGACTGCCCTGAGATGCTGCCGGCTGCCAGGGTCCCCAGGGCGGGGAACGATGTATGTCCCAGGCCCAGTCCTAAGAGTACCTTGAAAGGAGAGCTTAGAACTCTCGGCTGTGGTAGAGAGGACACGATGAATATGTCTGCTCGGGGCCTACTCTCTGTTAGCCAGGAACTGTCATACATTTGGCTTTGAAGCGAGAGGAAAGGTGACTCTTTACCTCCATTTGATGGTCTGGCCGAGAACCTTTGCATCCACCTAAGATGAGCCTGGCGTGAGATGATCCATATTCACAAGGCCACATGTGTCGGCAGATAGCCTTGCCCATCATTAATATCGGCTGAGCCCCCCCAACCCCCAAGATCATGGGCAGCTGCAGATGAGCACCAGAGGAAAGGGGGTGAAATCCTTTCACTTCCAGGGATACCCACAGTGGTGGGAAGAGCTAGCATGTTTCTGGCACACAACAGTGTGCCAAGGAACATTTATATCCAGGCCAGGCACTAGTCTAGACGTTCCAGGTTGTATTAGCTATCCTCTGCTGCGTAACAAACAATGACCAACTTAGCAGCTTGTAGCAACCTGTTTATCTTCACACGACTCAGCTGGGTCCTCCACTTAGGGCCTCAGAGGCTGCTAGTCAAGGTGCCGGCCGGCTGCACACTCATCTAGAGGCTTGACCGGGGAAGGACCCACCTCCAAGTTCACGCAGGCTGCTGGTGGAATTCATTTTCCCGTGGGACCGAGGGATGCTGTGAACATGCACATACAACTGTTTGTGTGGACACGGGTTTCCAGTTCTCTCGGATGTCTACCCAGGAGTGGAACTGCTGGGTCACAGGATAACACTACGTGTGACCTTCTGAGGAGCTGCCAGTCATTCTCCAAAGCAGCATTTTACAATCCTAGTGGCAGTGGATGAGTGTTCACATGGTGTTTTAACATGCTTTGGACTAGATGCCAATATTTAATCATCATGAGAGTGCAAGTTTTTTAAAAGTGGATTCCCAGGGTGCCTGGGTGGTTCCGTCAAACCAAGAGGTGGATTCGGCTCAGGTCATGATCTCAGGGTCATGAGATCGAGCCCCTCATCGGGCTCCAAGCTCAGCGGGGAGTCTGCTTGAGATGATCTTTCCTGCTCCCTCTCCCCCTCCCCACCGCCTGCTCGCTTCCCCCTCCCAAATAAATAATAATCCTTAAAAAGTAAATAAATAGGGCGCCTGGGTGGCTCAGTTGGTTAAGCGACTGCCTTCGGCTCAGGTCATGATCCTGGAGTCCCAGGATCGAGTCCCGCATCGGGCTCCCTGCTCTGCAGGGAGTCTGCTTCTCCCTCTGACCCTCCCCCCTCTCATGTGCTCTCTCTCTCATTCTCTCTGTCTCAAATAAATAAATAAAATCTTTAAAAAAAAAAAAAAGTAAATAAATAAAAATAAATAAATGAAAGTGGATTCCCAGCCTCCTCTTAAAAAATCAGATCCGGCAAGATGGAGCTCTGTTTCCTCCATGTGACGCCAGTGGCACTGAGACCATGCCGTCCCCCTACATCCTGACCTGCCCAGGACCTTGTTCATGGTTCACTGCCCCGGCCCCTCAGGGATGAGGGTGCAAATCTCCCCTCCCTCCCTATCCTCCCTCCCTTTCAAAACCTGCTCCCTTTGAAGGCCTAGTTCAAATTCTGCCTGCTCCAAGAACACTGCCCGGATGTCTCCAGCCCCAGGGAGGTCTTCTGACTCCTGCACTGCTTGTCATCTGCACCTCTCTTGCCCAGTCAAATTCTCTTTTGCTCCCTGCTCTTCTCTACTTAAAAGCCACGTCCCCCTCTTGCTTTGTAACAGCTGAGTCTGCTCCCAACTGCTTGGGTTCAAATCCCAATGCCTCCAATTATGGGTAGGAGCTCAGACAGGCCACTTTATCTCCTCTGCCTGTGTCTTGGTGCATGACACGGCTGGTGGGAGGATTAAGCATGGCACATAGTAAATAGGGTCCTCCTGCCTACAGCTCCCCATCCTAGGAGCCATCCCTACCTCCCAAGAGGTGGCTCCCTGCCGCCTTCCACCAGCAGGACCCTGGCCCCCCAGCTCCAGGAGGAGAAGCAGGAGGGGTGCTCTCCCCTCTCTCCCTTCCACCAGCCCATGGGCAGGGGTCAGAGCCAGCTGACCCTCCTCCACTCCCGACCCCAGCCCACCCCAGTGGGTTTGCAAGCCCGCTGCCTGGTTTGACCAGGTACCACCCCATAGATAGTCCCCAGGCTGGCTGGACAAACCGTCCTGTGACTGATGGTGGACACAGCAGCCTGCGCCTGGCAGAGTTTCCCAGGATAATTAGGATAAGATGGTAAGAGCCGCTAAAGCCCGACAAGACGGGATATGTATGGGGCTCCAGGGTCCCTGCCATGCCCACGGGCCCCGGGCCCCTGAGCGAGCGAGCGAATAAAGCGTGCCGGGCTGAGGTGCCGCCTCCTCCTGGCTCCAGCCTAGGCCTCCAGCACGCCTGTGGGATTTGCGGGGACTGTGGTCTGGGCAGTGTCACCATATGGATCCCATAAATTAAAGCATGCTGGAAACAAACGGTAAACGTAGCCGCCTCTTGCACGGAGGGCTGGCAGAGCCCCTGCTCACCCAGGGAATTCTGGGCCATCCATCTCTCTTAGGGCACTTTGGTTTTATGGCACTAATCCCTAAAACAACTGGATCAACATGAAGCTGCTTCCCGACGGCCCTGGAGCTCGTAGTCGGGAAGTGGGGGGTCGCTGGTCGCTGGGACTGGCCCCCAGATAGCTGTAGGCATCAAGGCCCTGGAATCTGTGCAGGGCCTGGCTCCCCGCCTCCCCCACCGGCAGGGCAGGGTCTCTGAGGTTGGAAGTGTGAGCCCAGGACCTGAAGCCCTGTTGACTGGGAGGGCGTCAGCCGTGGAGTTGAGCAGCCCTGTGACCTCAGGCTCTGAGCCCCAGTTTCCCCTGATGTGGGAAGAGGATGGGGCAACCAGGGTAGTCCGAGTCATAGAGACCGGAAGAACGGTGGGTGTCAGAGGGTCTGGTATGGAGTTCCTGTTTGGGTGAGGACGTTCTGGAAATGGGTCGAGGTGATGGTTGCACATTGTGAATGTACTTAATACCACCAGGTAGTACACTTACAAAGGGGTCCAGATGGTAAATTGAATGTTAGGTATATTTTATCACAATAAAAGAGATACGGAACAAGGGGCCGGGGTTGGGAGGAATGGGGTGACCACCCGGCAGAGTGAACTGAAGATTAGCTAGGTTAATCATTATAATTATACTCAACTGGCAGGTAGTTATGCCAAGTTCCATGCAGAGCTGAGGGGGCTTGGGGAGTGACGAGGCCAGCAGGTGGAACCCCACTGCCCAGCGGCCAGCCTGGTGCCCTTGGGCAGGGGTCACCGGGCAATGAAGACACTCACCGTGGTTTTGCTGGGGACCAGCCCTGCGCTGCCCCAAACCAGCTCAGCCAAGTCCCTGACAGCAAAGCCGGGCCATCGTGGGGGACGAGTGGTGCCCAGCAGCTCAGGGGCCCACCCGTTGGGCAAGTATGGCCAAGACTCACCCTGTCCCCTCCTGTCCTTCCAGGTCACGTCTGCATCTCTCGAGGCAACGACAGCTGTCCATGCCCCCGCCAGGGAGCCTGAGCCTCGGCCAGGCGCCCCAGCAGAGAGCACACCCAGAGGCCCCAGGACGGCCCAGGAGCTGGGGCCCCCCCGGTTTCAGCAGAGCGGCGTGCCCGGAGCGGACCTCGCGGGCGCAGGCACAGGTAGACACGGGCGCTTTCCCGTCTCCGGGTGCTGGCGTGGCTCGTGCGTCCCCAGCAGGGAGGGGGGCTCCCAGCACTGAGTCCAGGCGCAGACCTCCACCCCACCGTCACCACATCCTCGGGGAGAGCCTGGAGGCCGGGTCTCTCCCTTCCTTGAGTTTGGATCTTTTTCTTTCACACTCCTCAGGGATCAAAGCAGAATCCCTGCTTCCCGACGCCCTCTCATCCCCGATTCACAGCCTCTGTGTGCTGTATTTGTTCTCTGTAATTCCACTGTATTCACTCGTTCATTTTTTTTTTTTTTTTTTTTTTTTTTAAAGATTTTATTTATTTATTTGACAGAGAAAGACACAGCGAGAGAGGGAACACAAGCAGGGGGAGTGGGAGAGGGAGAAGCAGACTCCCTGCCGAGCAGGGAGCCCGATGTGGGACTCGATCCAGGGACTCCAGGATCATGACCTGAGCCGAAGGCAGTCGCTTAACCAACTGAGCCACCCAGGCGCCCCACTCGTTCATTTTAAAACGAATGTAACGGATCTGCAGAACCCACTGCCTGAGCGCTGAGACAGGCCCTCCACGGGGCGGTGCCTGCGTCCACCCCCCCGGGAACCACCCCGCACACCCGTGTTTGCCCAAACCGCGATTATCTACTGTTCCTGGGGGTCTGAGCCGCGTCTCGGCTCCCCGGGTCCGTCTGTGTGGTCGCCGCCCTGTGCTGTCCCGACTCCCCGCGCGATGCCGTGGGCGTCCCCTCTCTGCCCGTGGTGCGGGGACCGTTCCTGGTCCTCTCCGTCAGGAATGCGCCGGGGCCTGGCACACAGCTCTCTCGGGGGCTAGCCTCAGCTGGGCCAGAGGGAACCAGGGCATGTGGCTGGGGAAGATGCCGCCCACCGAAACCCAGTGTGTGCATTTTACTGCCACCACACCAGCTCCGGAGACCCTGTCCGCCCATCTTGGCACTTCCCCGATGACAGAGAGGCTGTCCCTCCCTGGGTGACAGGCCTGTGAGTGTGGAGTCCTGGGGCCTTCACTGCGGGGCCTGTGGGTGGATCTCAGGCAGGCCATTTGGCTGGATGTCGGTGTGCGTGGGCAAGTGTGTTCTTATTTGGGGAGGGTTCTAGAGCAGCCCTGAGGGGACTGAGTCCCGGGACCCATGCCAGCCTCTGGTGTGAGCCCATGTTGAAAGCGCTGCTTGTTAGTGGACACATCTTGGGAGGAGCCAGGCTGGCCGATGTGGGGAGGGGGTGGTGGCATTGGGGGCAGCTGCCCTGGCCCGCCCTCTGGTCCTGGGCTGCCATCTGGGGCATCTGTCTCCAGGACACCCCCAGTACCCACCTCTTTTTCTCTGTGAAGAGCTCTCGGCAAGGACACATCCAGCTGACCAGGGGCCCTCGAAGGGATTCGCAGACCCTGGCAGATGGGCATGCAGGTGGGGGGGGATGCTGTTTGGGGAGCCATCACCCCCCGGCCCCCACCACACTCGGAGCCCTGGACAAGTGTCTTCTTCCACTCCATGCCTCTTCCTCCTCATCTGGGAAATGGGAACAAAGGCTAACGGGAGGGCGTGGCTTACAGGGCAGGCATGGGAGTCAGGTTAGCTTGGACGGAAGAGGGTCCAGGGCGGGGCTGGCCCCGACTGCTTGCAGGTAGCCATTGTGACCGGAGTCCCAGGCACCTGGCCACACCTCTTCCAGGCAGTGCGGAGCGTCCTTGGGGATGCTCTCCCACCTCCTCCATCCCAACCACACCTCAGCTCTCGGTACTGTCCTGCAAAACCTGACCCTGGGGGAGCCTCGCCTCCCCACCCCGCACAGGCACACACAAGGCCCAGCCCTCCTCCCCCAGCCCTGGGGCTGCCCCGGGGCAGGGCAGGGGCCCAAGGCCCACGTCTCCCAGCTGCTCCCGTCAGGCTGCAGCCCTGCCCGGCGGGGGGCGGGCAGCTTCACGGCCAGAGAACTGCCAGGAGCACCGTCCTGGAGTCAGGCTCCTCCCCGGGAGGCTGCTGATGCTGCTCAGAAACGTGACAGTGACTAATGGCTTATTACACACCTGCCACCTCTCATCGGGCGGGCAGGCCCAGCCCCCGGGCCAGCTGTGCACGACCAGCTGGGTGGCGGGCAGGCGCGGGGGGCGAGCACATCCAGACACATGGGCGCGGGAGCCGGGACGCGCGGGAGCAGACACAGAGCCAGCAAGTGCCCCGCACGCAGAGGCCCATACATACAGATCCGTGTGCACACACACGCCTGGGACTCGTGTACGCGTACATGTGAACGCACACCACAGGCACACCCATCCAGGACCCATATCCACACACACACACCCGGTCCTGTCACTTCCTCTCTCCAGAGCGCTGGACCCCTGTCTCCCCGCTGTCTCTCCCCACCCCCCTCACTGCAGCAGGGGCCTCTCCCAGAAGGCCCGGGGGGCTGTGAGCATCTGTTGTCTCGCGGGGTGACTACCCAGCGCGGTCCATTTCTGGCCCTCCACTCCCTGCAAACATCCTGTACGTAGCAACACAGCATTGGCAGAGGGAAGAAGCTGTCACAGTGGGAACCTTTGTGCCAGGCCAGGTGGCTGGGCGGGGTGCCCCCGGGGACACGGGGGGCCCCCCTGCTTTGTTCTCTCCCAGAGGTGGACGTTGCATGGTTCAGAGCGCCCACCTAGGATGTGGCCACGTGCTGGTCGTAGGGAGTATCGCTCTGGGGCTGCAGGGAAATGGGACTCCAGGCAAGCCACACGCCTTGGACTGACTGGAAGTCTCCGGCGGTGGGAGAAGGGCACAACCGAAACCTGGCCATGGGACAGCCTCTTCGCGTACAGTGGCAAGCCCCTGGGCGCAGCTCTGTCCCGATATTCTTAAGCCTTTAATCAAAGCAAGGTCCCTTTCTCATGTGGCTCACTCACACGCGGTATAAAATCCAGCGAGAGGACACTCCCAACTCATCACAAATGGATGGGAACAGGCATTCCTGAACGGGGATCTTTGTGCAGCCACAGCCTCCTTGGGAGAGAAGCCGCACCATCCTGTGATAAGCGAGGGTGTGGCTTGGTGCCCAAGACCCAGGTCCAAGTTTCCAAGTCAGCGCCGCACTTCCCAGACATGGAGGCTTTGCAAGGTTCAGAATCTTCCAGAAGCTTAGCTGCTCCAACGGCGAGTAGGTGTAAAAATGGTCTTCCCGTAGCATCATGTCAGTGGGATGAACATCACGGAGGTACTCAGGGTTACTGTGCACCCTGCACAACTCCAGGGTGTGCCGTTCGCCTTGTGGTCTCTGTGAATGTGCTTCTTGTGTGGTCATCAGGGCTGCCATATTGCACAGCTAAGTGGTAGCCCCATGGTTATGCCCCATGGGCCCTAGATGTCCTTTCTGAGCTGTGGAAGTAGCAAATAATGTCTCTACTAAGAGAGCTAGTGGAGGGGCGCCTGGGTGAAGTCGATGAAGCAGTCGGTGAAGCGCCTGCCTTCGGCTCAGGTCATGGTCCCAGGGTCCTGGGATCGAGCCCCGCATCGGGCTCCCTGCTCAGCGGGGAGCCTGCTTCTGCCTCTGCCCTCCGCTCCCCCTGCTTGTGCTCTCTCTCTGTGTCAAATAAATAAAATTTAATAAAGGAAGGGAGGGAGGGAGGGAGGGAGGGAGGGAGGAAGGAAGGAAGGAAGGAAGGAAGGAGACAGAGAGAAGTAGTGGTAGTCACAGACCCCCTAATGAGGCTGCAGTGGGTATCACAGGAGACCAGGCCAAAATCATCTCTGCAGTCACAGCTGAGTTCCCGGGGCTCCTCCCTTTCTCACCTGCCATGTTGGGGAGCTGGGGTCGGCCACCCCTGTTGGGTGCTCCCCAGAGCTGCTCTCCTCCCACCCAGAAAGCCTCCACTCTCGTTACTCTGGGCTTTGGGGGACCATAGTTTGTGGGGCAGCGGAGAGGAGGAACCAGGCTAACAGGGTGGGAGGAGGCGGTGCCGCCCAGAAGAAGCCCCCCTTCACCTGCTCTTGTCCGCCCCCCGTGGCAGTGGCTTATCTTGGAAGAGGTCTGTCCTCTCTAGTTCCTGCTGCTGTGGTAACAGATGGCCACCGACTTGGTGGCTTAAAACAACCCACATTTACTGACTTACAGTTCTGATGGCCGGGGGTCCAACATGGTCTCACTGGGCTAAACGCACAGGGCTGGGCAGGGCTGCGTTCCGAACCTCTGGAGGCTCCGGGGGACAATCCGTGTCCTAGCCTTTCCCGGCTTCTGGAGGCTGCTCATATTTCCCCAGCCTGTGGCCCCAGCTCCGGCTGCGGAGCCCGCGACGCCGTGGGTCTGCCCTGCTTCTCCATCCCCACCTCTGCCTCCTCCTTCCACTGGTAAGGGCTTTGTGATGGCCTGAGTCCACCCGGACCATCCGGGATGCCCTCCATGCCCGGGTCAACTGATAGCTCCCGTCCTTCCCCTTTGCCGTGGGAGGGATGGCGTGGACAGGTTGACAGCCTCCAGGAAATAGGACAGGGACATCTTTCAGGGCCCTTGGTCTGCCGACCCCCAAGTCACTTCTAAAATCAGTGGTGGTAGTCAGGGCAAGCCCTGACAGGTGTTGTGATAGATAACCCTGAGCCCATCGTGGTTCCTGTTGGGTAACACGGGGTCCCAAGTGTCCCCTTAGCCTCTGGCTCTGCCATCTCTTGGCTTCCAGAGTGCCCTGATTCCATCACCAGCAGACACGGGAAGAGAACACAGGAGAGCCACTGGATACCCACCTACCTTGGCCTTGGCCCCACCAACGTCCCTTCCATTGGCCTGAGCCAGTTCCCGCCCTGCCCAGATGCAGGGCGGGGGCGGCGGGCAGCCCAGTGTAGGAGGGGCCAGCCACTGCGGAGGGTTGGCTGGCCACCTGTGCCCCAGCCCCCCGCTCCAGCGGCCAGTTCATCAGGGCTCCGTGAGCTCCGAGAGCTGGGTCCGAGCCTGAGGTGCCCCACCTGCACACCCTCCCCTGGTCCCCGTGTACTTTAGGGGAAGGGCTGGGAACTCTCATGCCCTGGCAGATGCAGGAGTGTGAAGCCCAGCCCCTTGGCTTCCATCTAAGGATGGAGCTTACCCTCTGGGGCTCCTGCGGGGCTGGGGCCTCACCTGGAATTGGCTCTTCCTCCTCCGCTCCCTGTCCCTGTCCTCTCCCCAGGTCTCCCCGGGGGCTCTGCCTTAGAAAGCACTGTACACACATCCGTGTCTCCTCGTCGGCTCCCGAGAAAGCACCTGAGACAGCACGTTTCCCGGGGCCATCCTGCTCGGCCTTGTCGGTGCACAGAGCAGGAAAATGCACGCAGGCCTCTGCCCCCCCCCCCCCCCCGGACACCGGGGAGCTTTGCACGCAGGTGCTGGGCCTCACCCAGCTCGCCCGGGAAAGGCGCCCTTCAGGAGTCAAGCTGAGGACACAAAAGAAGGAAGCCAGTGGAGAATCGGGCAGGTTCCTCGGAGCTGAGCCCCCTCAGGCCCCGGGCTGAGTTCCTGGAGTAGGGGGCCCAGGGGAATAAGGCAATATGACTTGCCCAGGAGTTGAGTGTATGATACCAATCCTGGGGCTCGTTCATTTTTCTGGACTTCTGCTCCCTAAGTGCCAGTCCTGCCTTGGCTCTTCCCAGCCTTCGGTACGAGGCAGACAGCCTCCTGCAGCCTGGTTCCCGCCCAGTCGCTGTGAGGATCCAAGAGTGGCCCCCCATCCAGGGCCCTCGGGAGCGCGGGCGCTGGCCCCCAGCCTCGGCAGGGAGCACACCAGCGGCCACCCCAAGGCCTGGCCCCACAAAGGCTTTTGTCTCTTTTGTTGGGCAAGTGGGCTCCCGGCCTTGGGCCTCCAGGGCCAGAAAGGCAGGGTACTTGGCTCCGGCCCCAAGAAGTGCTTGGCAGGCCTCACTTGGAGCGGGTGCTGGTGCTGAGTGCTTTGACAGAGGCCCTCGGAGGACGGCTGCCCCAGCTGCCAAGTGGCAACTGCTCGGAGGGCACGGGGGCCGGTCCAGCCTCGGCCTCTCCAGCCCTGCACGCCCCCTCTCGCCAGCTCTGAGGGAAAGGCGCTGTCTGGCTGCCCGAGGCTCCCCCACGCTCTCCCTTCCCATGTGTGCCTTCAGCAGCGCCGGGATCCAAAGCCTGTTTTCTCTGCAACAAGCCGCGTGTTTATCTTCTTGGGAACTCGGGAGCGCAGAGCTTGCAAGTCGGGGCAGGAGGTTTAGAAAGCCAGGCGGCCTTGAAAGGCCCTTTGCTTGTGGGTCCATGTCGCCCCAGAAGCCTCTCTGATCTTTACCGGGGACTCACCCCCCGTGGGCCTGAAGACCCTTCCTTCTGTTGTGCGGCTGAGCCAGGGTCCGCTCGCTCTCAGCTGGTCCCTTGGCTGGCGTGTGACTCTGGGTGTCTGAGTGATTTCGGTTTCATGAAATAAGGAGAAGAGAATTCAACGCGTGGGGTTTAATAAAACGATAAACCGAGCGTTGGCTGAAATGCGGTTCATGATGGTGCAGAGCTCAGAGCAGCTCTTTCCCCACAGAGCCGCTGCCGAGAAGGTCTGCGTGTCTGAGCCCCCATTTCTTTCCAAGGAAGCTTGTGATCGGGCTTTCAGGTGGAAACAAAGAGATGAGCTGAGCAGTTATGGGGTTCGGGTGGGGGCCCCAGGGAGCGCCTGCCCCCGTGGCCAGTTGTTGCCCTCCTGCCCCGGCTCCGCTCACCCACCGTCCTGCCTTCCCCTGTTCTAGCTGATAAGCTGGCGCTCAGGGACCTCAGCTACCCCAGTTTGGCGCCACATGGGTTTAGTTGGCTCCGAGAGCTGCACTTCCAAACCCTGCGGTGCCCCACACCAGCTCGCACCTCTGGTCTGAGAGCAGAAACCACTTGAAAACTGGGCACCTGTCCCAGTGGACCTTTGCCTGCGTCTTCACCATGACTGCCCGTTTGCATGTCGACACCGTCATTGATGTGTATGCATTTGTTCATAAATATTTGTTCAGCACCTACTATGTGCCAAAGGCTGTTAGGCAAAATGCGTGGTACTAGGCGGTGTTCAGTGCCGTGAAGAGAAATAGAGTAGGGGGACACAGAAGGGTGAGAGCTGCGACTTGAGGCAGGGTGGTCACAGAAGGCCTTGTTGAGGAGATGGTATTGGGCAGAGAGTTCCAGACTATGGGAAGAGCAAGTGCAAAGGCCCTGGGGCAACCTGTGCTCAGCTCACTTGCCTTCTTCATGAAGGCAGGAACTACATCTCACTGTCTTCTCTCTCCTGAACCTGGCACAGTGCACATAATAGGTACCCCGTAGTCATCTGTGGAGCAAATACAAGTTTTTCAGTCAGTTAGTGCTGGGGAACCAGACAGGGGACGGTAAGGAGGAAATGAGGTTCTTATATATATAGGGGGCATATATCTCCTCAGGCTTGCTGGGCTGGAGGCTGATGTTCCAGGCAGGTTCTTACTCCGTTCCAGAACCTTTCTGCCCTCCCAGGGTGCTGCTCTAAACTATAAAATTCTAGGGATCCCTGGCTACTTGCTTTTCTAGAGGTTTGACCTATTGGGGTCAAGGACACTTGAAGGTCACCTGTGAATGATTGCTTCTTTCTCTCGCTCGAACTTGGATGACTCTGAGGAGGGGCTGTGAGCTCCCTGGATCAAACACATAGAAGAGGGCATTTATTGAGCAGCTGCTGTATGCAGGAGTTGGGAGTCTGGGAACAGCCTTCTTCCCGGTTGTACTACTTTCCTGCATTGCCGTGAACTCAGCACAACTTTATGACCTTACAGTCCAGAGGTCGGCGGTGGCAGGGCTGGCTCCTCCTGGAGGCTCCAGGGGAGAATCCGTTTCCTTGCTTTGCCAGCTTCGAAGTCTCCCTTGGCTCGTGGCTCCTCGCCCCATCACTCCGGCCTCTTACTTCTGCACTCACGTTGGCGACCACACAGCCCTGCCTCACTCTCGTGGAGACCGTTGTGATTGCATTGGCCCCCCCAGATCATCCAGGGTCATCTCTCTATCTCGAGGCCCTGAGCTTAATCACGTCTGCAGAGTCCCTTTTACCAGGTGACGTGACACACTCACAGGCTGTAGGGATTAGCACATGCCCATCTCTGGGGGGCCGGTATTTGCCCTGCCACACTGGTCACGGTGGCCGGGCTGAGCTGGCCATGTGCAGCCCGAGGAGCATGGGGTCCGAGCTCTCGACTAAAGCATGGGCAGGCTGGTGAGGACCACAGGGGCGTACAGGAATTTACTGAGTGCTGACGCAACACCGAGCATCCTTGTGGGCGCTTTGCCGGGGCTGTCCCCTCAGGCTTCATGGCCAAGCTCCAGGGGGAGCCTGAGATAGCCCAGTTCAGCCCCAGCAGGTGCACTCTGGGTCATCCTGGGCCAGTCTCCTCCTCTGGAACGTGAGGATGATGACAAGACCTTTGTCTCAGGACTGTTGCTGTGAAGGTGACCCGAGTTACCAAGCACTGTATTTAGAATGGGGACCCCCTCCCCACCGAGGGTCCCCACACCACCCTGGCGGGGGAGGGGTGTCCTGGAAGGGGCTGGATTCTCGCCCATCCCAGGACGTTCTCAGTGCAGTTTGGTGTTTTCCCAGGACGTTGCGCAACACAGAAATGGGGCTGAAGTCACAGCCCTGGACCACCCCCAAGCCCCTGTCCCCCAGCCCCGCAGCCCTGCTGCCCACCCCAGGTACAGGACAGGGGTTCACCCCAGAGCTCTAGACAAGGCTCTGCCCCTCCCGTAGCCTCCCATCCGCACACCCAGGAAGCAGCCTGTGGGCTCACCTAGGGGTGCACCAGGCATCCCTCTGCCTGCCCCGCAAGGCAGCTGAGCCATGGGCTCCACCCCCAGCAACAGCCCAGCCCTTCTGTCCCCACACGGGCCGAGACAGGCTCTCACAAGGGGCAGAATGGCTGAGGACGTGTACTACACCCAGGAGGGCTGCAGGGAGGAGGAAGCACTTGAAAGAGGCCTCTCGACCTTTGTAGGGCAGAGAGGAGTACCCTCGAGGGAGGAGACCCCAAGAGCTAAGACCCCGGTGACAGTGGGCTTCCTTCCCCTCATGAGACGTCCTCTGTCTCCCAGGGGAGCTTCTGTCCTGGTCGGCAGCGACCACAGCCCTGCGGCGGGGTGGCTTCCTGCCTGCCTGGAATTCCCCCAGAGCCCCGGGACCCCTGCCTCTGCTTCTGCACAGCCCTTCCTCCCCGTCGGGGCCGGGCCGTCCCCTCCCCCGTCACAGCCTTCCTGCGGGGCACCCGCCGAGGCCTCACGTCCCGGGTCCAGGGCACCGGGCCTGCACCCTTTGCTTCCGCCGGAGCTGAGCCCGTCCTTGGCCGTGCCTCCCTGGCGTCTGCCCGGGGTGCGCCTGACCTCCGGGAACGCGGCCAGGTGAACGGCTGCTTCTGCCTGGAGCGCGTTGCAGCACGCGGCGGGGACTTGGCGCGTAGTAGGTGCTCGGGATGGGTTGCCGAGTGACTGCGAATGCACACGGGGGACCGGGGTGGGCCGTGGGACCCCCTGTGGGACATGGCAATAAATACCTTGGCCCACTGGCTTCGCCCGGGGAAGTACGGTGCCGGGGTTTGCAGGGAAAGCAGGAAGTGGCCGCCGCAGCCGCCGCCGCCCGCTGCCCTCCGGAGCTCCGTGCCCAGCCCGCGGGGGTGTGTGCCAGGGCGGGCTGGAGGCTGGGAGGGCGGGAGGAGGGCCTGCCGCCCGCGTGGGGTGCCGCGGCTTGCCGGGCAGCCCTCTCTCTCTCTCTCTCTCAACTGACTTCTCAGGAGTCTGCTCCGGAAACTGAACTGCAGAGCTGAGAGAGCCCAGCTCTGCTCCTCCTGGCCCTGCTGCTCCACCCCCCTCAACCCTCCCCCAGGCCGAAGGGAGCTACTCCAAGGCCGCCGGGCCGGGCCAGGGCCAGGGGCCAGGGGCTGGGACAGTCCGTTCTCATGGAGCAGAAGAACTGCAAGTGGAAAGTGCTCCTGCCGGGTGAGTCCCCCGGGACGGCCCCCCGCAGAACCACGGGGGGCGGGGGGGTGCATGGGTCCTGGGCCGCTGGCCAGACTTCCAGGACAGAAGATGGACGTGGGGGGGCAGTAGAGTGCTGGCCTGTGACTTGGCGAGGGGTGCGTGTCCTGGCTGTAGGGGCCCCTCGGAGCATGTGTGGAGCATGAGCATGGCCCAGGGGACAGATGTGATGTCTCGGGGGCCAGCATAGTGGCCCCCGTCAGAGCCCAGGGGCCCCAGGCAAGTGCTGGAATCCTAAGGGGTGTAGCAGGGCCCTGAGGCATGGCAGCACGCACTGGAGCCCCTGGGGGCCCTCCCCAGGGGGTGTCCTCGATGCCCCTGCTGTGGGCGCACCCTCCTCCCCCTGTGCCAGCTTTGGGCCCCCCGACGGCGAGCTCTGGAACAGGTCTGAGAGGTGCGTCCCCGGGAGCCAGGTGAATCCTCCTTCCCTTCCCACAGAGGAGGGAGCACCCCTGCCGGGGGTGGTGCTGCCCAGCTGTCCAGGATGGGGCAGAGTCTAGAACCTATATGACCTGTCCCCCCACCACCTCCTGCTTCTGGAAGAAGTAGGAGGGAAAGGGCAGGAAGGGTCAGGATGTGAGCCAGGCGGATCTGGGAGCAGGTCGAGAAGGCCAAGGACACAAGACTGGGGCTGGGTCTGCAAGGAGATTCTGGGAGCGGCAGGTGTGCCTGGCCCAGGTGACGCCAAAGCCCCGGGGCTCCCACTCCCACCCCAGGTCAGGTGCAAGGGCTTCCCGCCTCGCCTTACCTCCCCACGGCCGGCCGACGTTTTGGGCAGCAGAGAGCACATGCAGGGTATCCGGCTGCGGAGTGGGAAGCAGGGACTCTGGTCCTGATCCTGCACTCCCCGGCTGGGATTTCATCTGATTTAGAAGGAGCACACGGACACGTGGAGCACACCCCACTGCCCATCTGTGGACGGGCCAGCTGGCCATGAGGTAGTAAGCTCCCTGAGCTCAAGAGTATTCAAGCAGAGTCCACCAAACCGGTTGGACAGTCATGGAAGGGCCGAGACCAGACAGGACAGTCTTCTTTCTGTGTCTCAGATTCCACGTCTCTTCTCCTGTGTGCACCTCATTGGTGCAACAAGAAGGACCATAGTGGCTGGCGTTTAGCGAGCACCTACTGTATACCAAGGCTGTTTGCCACACTTGGTGGGTACCAGCCCACAGAATGCTCACCAGACTGTGAGGTAGGCGCTGTTCTTCCCGCATGTTCCAGGTGAGAAGACAGGGTGTGGGGGGGGCGGTCAGGTGATTTGCCGATGGTCAGTGGAGGGGCACACCTGGGATCCAAGGTGTGTGGCACAGAGCTTGTGTCTTGAGCCGCCGTGCAGGACGAGATGTCCCCTTGATTACAGGAATTCCAACCCCAGTCCCCGAGGTTCTCCAGAATCGCTTCAGGGCCTTGGTGGGAGGGATAGTGGGCAGTGGCTTTCCAGAGCCAGGTCCTCTGCTGGGCTGCACACCTCGTCCACCCCAGGGGCGCTGGGAGGGCGGCCAGGGACTGTCAGGGGTACAGCCCCAACTCTGGCCCTTCCTCACGCTCTGCACTTTCTGGGCCCCCCCCCCCCAGAGCAGATGGTCCTCAAGGAGAGCAATAAAGTTGAGCACCGGCCCGGGTCCCGGGTCCTGGACAGGGGACCTTGGTAGGTGGTGTCTCCCCTCCTCCAGGCACAGCTCAGCCCCACCTCTTCCAGGAAGCCTTCAGTGATTGCTCCGTCCTAGGACCGTCCCTTTTTCTCTCATATTACATCTTTCCCTCGGCTCAGGAGTGGGAAGGGAGCTTAATTGGCTTCAACTAGGTCTAAACCAGGACACTTTGAGAACACAGGAGGCGCTATTATTATTTATTACGTGGGGAGAACCAGGGCTGCCCTGGGCAAACCAGGACATACAGTGGCCCAGCGGGTATCGAAGTGTGGGTGTTGCCTTTTCTGGTTCTTTCTCTTTGTCATTTCAGACAACACAGAGGGACACGGGAAGGGGAAGGAGGGAAAGGAGAGAAGGAACGGCTCAGGCTCTTGGGTCTGCTACTTTCTAGTGGAGTCTCCGTTTCTTGATCCGCGAGGTGGGGGTGCCGGCAGCAGCCACTGAGAGGGTTGCAGGGAGGAGGTCAGCGAGGCAGTGCATTAGCGAAGGGTCAGTGTCCTGGGTCCACCTCCATCCCTCAGCACCAAGCTGGTGTCTCATGTGCTTACTGATGCCTTGAAGAGGGTCTACACACAGTTGGTGCTCAGCAAACCTTTTGAGGATGGGTGGGTGGCCGCCTGGCTGGGGAATGGATGGGTCCCCTCTCCTCGCAGCCTGGGGTGGCATGACTGTGCTTTTGTCCCCCCGGCCCCCGTGGTCACGCACCTCCAAGGCAGGGCCAGACTTTTCCACATTTCCGCCATGCGCCGCGCAAGCCCTGGCCGTCCCCCAGGCCTCCCTCCCCGCCTCCAGGCTCCGTCAGCACAGACGAGTCAAGTGGGTCTCCAGGCCAGCAGCTCGTCCTTCTGGCTGTCTGTGCGCGTGTGACTCCGAGGTTGCGCGTGGGGGGGTGTGGTTCTGAGCACGTATGTGCGTGTGTGCGTGCACCCAGCACGCCCTGCAGGCCAGGTGGCCCTGTGGCTTCGGGCTGAGGGAACGAGGGAGCAGACAGCGGCTTTGGCGGCCAGCCACGCGGGCCGTCCCTGGAGGCCATGAGGGGCATGGACGTGACACGTCTGACCTGCTGGCTCGGTGGGGGCTGTGCCGGGGAGGGCCCGCGAGGCCAGCTTTTGGGACCCCAGACCCCCTCCTGCTGGGCTGCACTCTGCCACCCACATTCGGAAGAAGGCCTCTGTCCTCTGTAGGGCAGGGACGGACACACACACAGGACCAGCCCCTCCAGCCCTTCACCTCGGTGGCCGAGGCCCCAGGCCCTCCCTTATGGGGGCTGAGAGACCATCCCAGGCACCCCTCGCTCCCCAGACGTGGTGTGAGAAGTAGGGCTCTGGACCCGGCTGGCCTGGGTTCGAATCCCGGCCCTGCCGCTTGGAGCTGTGTGCCCCGAACAAGCTGCCCAACCTCTCTGGCCTGCTTCCCGATGTAAACCCCGTGGGCCGCGCAAGCGGTCAGCACCACTGCCATCATTGTCCGGAAGCTCAGGAATCTCGAGACCCCGCTGGGCCAGGGAGGACCCCCTGGGACCCTCACTGGGCCTGGGGTGGGAGGCAGCCACCAAGGGGGAGACACGCACAGCTTCCTTATCTGGAACCGAGTAACTGCTCGGAAACTGCTGGAAAACACATCCGAGGCGCAGCTCCTTGCCACCCTTCCCCACCCACGACATCCTGGCCTCTCCCCCTCCCCCCCCCCCACCCGGCGAGGTACAGGAAGGGAAAGAGCATGTATTAAGCACCAACTGCATGCCGGCTCTCAAGCCATTAGCCCCGTTTTATAGATAAGGAGATAGTTTCATTGGGGTGGGAGGTTTACCCCAGGCCTGTTCAGGGCCTACGACCAGCCCCGCAATGCTGAAGCAGGACTTTCCACCAGGAACCAACCTCCACACTCTGGGGTGGCCTCGCTCCCCCCTCCTGCCCCCTTAAGCCCTTGGGCTCCCCAAGGTCTGCTCCAGCCCCTGCCCAGTGAGAGAGCTGTCACGCCCTCTACAGCCCACCCCCGCCAGGAATCACAGTCTCAGGAACCAGGCCATGCAGGCAGATCTCTGTGCCCTGAGACTCGGTTCCCCTCGTCCGTAAACTGGGGGATAACCCAGGATCTCCATCCTCCCCAGTGTTGGGGGTGCTGCCGGGGGCATGGTTCTTGGCACAGAATGAGCCCCGGTGACCCTGGGCCATGGCGGGTGCCGCTGCTGTCACCCTGCCCTTCGGCCACCGCCCCGGGCCCCCAGGGGCTGGTCTGGGCTGAGTTTGGTGACTGGGTGGGCTGGGCTGGCCGCCGTGAGTCTCCCTAATGGCAGGTTTGGGCACAGACAGAGCCTGTGGCCTGGCCGTGTGGGCTGGTGGCTTTACGCCCCCCTCTCCCTCCTCCCCGCCCGCCCGCCCGCCCGCCGTGTGGTCCCAGCGGGGACACGTGAACACAGCCTGGCTCTGTTCTCAGAGCTGTGGGAGGCGGGCTGTCACTGCGGGAGCCAGGAGCTGGAGGTGAGCCCAGAAGTGGGGGACGGGCAGCGGATGTCTGCGCCTTCAACCCTCAGCACCAGGCCCTGCCAAGCCACAGGTGCCCCCACAGCCCAAGGTGTGAGTGGGAGTCCCACTGGGTGCAGGGCTGGGGCCGGGCAAGGGGGGCACCGTGAAGGGGCATGCAGGAGAGCAAAGAGGGGGTCTTTTGCGGCAGAGCTGCCCCTCTGTTCTGGGGAAAGACGTTGTGTCCAAGGCGATCTGCAGGTGGATCTGCAAATCCCCCCCACAAACCCTGCTGGGTTCCTGGACTGCTCCTACTGTTGGGCAGGTCGTGCACTGTGCAATCTCGGGGGGGCTGGGAGGGGCCTTTGCAGCGTATAGTGGCCCGGGTCCTCCTTCCCATCTTCCCTACCAACCCCATTCTCATTTTCGGTTCTGAAGTTCTGGTCGCCTTTGGTTGTGAGCCTGGAACGTTGGCAGGGGTGGTGTGTGTCCGTGCAGTTGGGGTGACAGACACCCACAGGGGGCCGCACATGGTGGGCTTGGGGGGTTGCAGGAAGCCATGTCCATCGCTCGGAGCATCCCGAGCATCGCGTGCACCCCGTTCCCCACAGACTTCCGTGTAGGTTCAGAATGTCGTGGGTACCAGACCTCCCTGCCCCCCACCCCATTCCTCCCATTGCCTCCTGGCCCTCCTTGCCAACCTATAAAATCTTCACTCTAGGGTTCACATACGGTCTGCCGGCCAAACAGAACCGGGGGAGAGAGACACCAGCTGAAACCTGTCCCGGCTGTGTGCCTGTGGGCAAAGTACCTAACCTCTCTGTGCCTTAATTTTCTCATCTGAAACGTGCAGGTAATAGATTACGTCATAGGGCAGCTTAGCTGAGATAGTGATGGGAAGCACTTTGCGCGGAGACCGTGGTTAGAAAGTGCCTGTTGCTTCTTGCTCCACATGTCCTGGGCAGAGCTTCTAGCTCTTTTCCTCTGACACTTGGAAGTCCTGGCAGGCAGGGGACTAGCAGCAGGCTCTGCATGGGGTAAACCCTGCATTCATAGACATCTGCAGGGTAGTGGGGGGAGGCCTCCCCCTCTCGCTCTCTGGGCCCCAGTGCAGAGTGTGCTAGAACGTTCACAGGAAGACACAGGCTCTGTGGTGACTGCTCAGCCTTATCTCAGGCCTTCTGCAAACAGCCCTGTCCCCAGGAAAGGGGTTTATCAGCCGGGTCATCTGCACCCCAGTGGGCTTGGGAACACATGTGGTTGAGCGGATTTCCCTGGGGACGGCAGCCCCTCTCTTGGTGCCAGCGGTCAGGGCTGGGACGGCCAGGTCAGGGAGCTGGGAGGGGAGGGAGGCCAGTGAGGGGGGTGCGTCCACCTGACCCTGACATGGTGCCTTCCTCATGGTGGGCTCTGGGCAGCTTAGGAAGGGTGGGGCTTCCAGACTCCCTTCCCAGACCCTGTGACGTTCCCTGGCCTGGGCACTTGGCACCCTGCACGCGGCTGCCCATCCGCTCGGGCCATCTTTGGGCTGGCCTCCCAAGGAGGGTTGCAGCCAGAAGCCTATTCCAGGGTGATGAGCCGTGGGAAGGCCGCTTAGCCTCCCTGACTCCCCACTAGGGGCCAGGGAGACCCTGGCTCTCTTCATGGGGAGATCAGCTGCGGGAAGTTTACTGCACAGGCCTCGCTCTTCCTTCTTTGCACGTATTCCCTCTTTCAACTCCTCCCCATGACTCTAGGGAGGCATGCACAGTTGTGAGCCCATCTTAGAGACACGAGACTGAGGCCTGGGCAAATCTTTGTGTCCTGTGGCCTCATACGCACCGTGGGTCTCTGGGCGGGCCTAGCAGACAACTGGGGGATGGAACTGGCCACCTGTCCCCTTTGGTCCCCAGCCATCTCCCTACGTGAGTGTTGCTGCAATACCTCCTCCCCTCGGGGAGGGGTTTTACTGATCAGGTGTGTGTTGGTGAGGAGTGGGTAGCAGAACTGGACCGTCCCCAGCTGGTGCAAAGAACCAGAGAGAGGACTTCAGGATTAAAATATCTAGGTTGGGAGCCCAGCTCTGGCACTCACTGGCCGAGCAGACCTGGAGAAGCCGCCTAGCCTTCCTGGCCACGCAGGGGGCCGTGCGCCCTTCCCTTGCTCCAGACAACACCCCCCCCCTGCCCCTTCCTGGGCACCTGCCACCGTCCAGCAGTGCACTCAGCAGATTTTCCTGTTTGCTATCTGCTGTCGTCGCTGGCCACGAACCTCCAAGAGAACAAACATTTCCATCAGCTCCTGCTCCCGGCACCCAGGACAGCGCCCAGCACATAGTAGGCCTTCAATCGGTATTTGCCGAGTGAATGAATGGATGGATTAGCACATAAGAAAACTAAGAGCAGCTTCACACCTTTCCTCTTATTGATTGACAGGTTGTTGCCCCCACCTCGCTCCTGATTTGATAGGTGCTCCCAGCACATAGTAGGTGCGTCCAAGTATCGGTTTCCTTCCCCATCCCCGTGGTGAGCTGCTGGTCAGTCTCCCGGGCCTTCTGGTTCTTGTGGGCCAACCGAAGTCCCACCAGAACAGAAGCAGCTGAGCCGTTCCCGCAGGGCATTTCCCACTGCCCCCTCGCTGCGGGCACCAGCTCAGGCTGTGAGGCCTAGAACCCACTCCCTGGCGGGCTGGCAGAGCCCCGGCAGGGCCGTGAGGGGGCCTGGAGCCCCTCCACGGAGCATGTGCTCCCTCTGCTGCCTGACCCCGAACCCTGGCCAGAGCCGCACGGCCACGGCCCAGGAGGTGAAGGAAGCGAGTTGCTGTGGGCATCCTCTGCTCCGGCTCCCTGGAGATAAGACCTTGGCAGGGTCCAGGGCATAGCCACGAAGAGGGGCTGGCCCATTGGCCTTCCTGCCCGGTCTGCACCTACTGGGTGCTACAGTCTTGCCAAACTTGGTGGGGAAAGGGGCTTCTTTCTCAAGTCCAAAGACAGGACATTGGGCGTTTGGCCTTGGGAAGTCAAAGCATTATCATTTCCAGAACATTCTGGTGGATTATAAGGACTGGCTAGTAAATTCTAACAAAGATGGTCACCATAGCTCTAAATGATAGCAGGAGGTCAGAGGTAGGGGTCTTGTCCTCAGGGATCTTAATGTCCAACTGGGCACTCCAAAGGTTAAAGGCACGCAGCTGCGGCAGTCTGGGAGGGCTTCCTGGAGGAAGAGAGACAGAGCTGTGACTTGAAGGATTCCAAGATGCAGAGGTGGTTGGTGGAGGTTTTGGAGGCAGAGGGAGACAATTCTGTGGATGGGGAGGGGGTAGTGCCCCAGGACCTCATGGAAATTGTGGAGATGCCGAACCCCCCCCCATCTCTCCCCTTTGCCCCTGGATCAGCCCCACTGTTCTGCAGATGAGGAGACTGAAGCCTAGGGAGGGTGGAGGTCACAAGCAAGATAGAGGTAGGGGCGAGGTGAGGTGAGGGATGCCCCTCCCCACCCAGGTGCCCCCACTTCCCGGCCACTCCACTCTGGGGGCCACTGGCCCTCTCCATGGCCCTCCATCATGATGCAGTTAAGTGCTATATTTTGGACATTTGGTCTATGCTCTGTGTTACCTGGTAGCGATTTGAAATCCTAACATAAACACAGTTAACAAATCGGCTCCATTTGGTGTGGACCCAGATCTAATTAGATCCAGTTAATACTCATGAAGGGGGTCTATGTCATCAGCCCCTGATCCGTCATCCAGCTCAGAAACCCTCTCCTGCTCCTCCAGCCAGGAAGTGCCGTTCGGCCCAGGAGGGGAAGACCCCTTCTCCCTGTTCTTTGCACCTTATGAGGGGACCTGGACGTTTCCAGGTGGGCATGGGAACCCGCCGGTTGTCTGGTAAAGTCTTCGCAATGCACTTTCATTTAAACTTTTTGTATTGAAATAAAATTTACATAACATAAAAGAACCATTTTATAGTAAGCGATGCAGTAGCTTCTGGAACGTGCACAATGTCGTGTCGCCACCACCGCCATCCAGTGCAAGAACATTTTCATCCCCCCAAGAGGAAGCCCCCTTACCCATTAGCTGGCATCCTCCCCTCCCCTCCCCAGCCCCAGCATCCACTAACCTGCTTTCTGTCTCCATGGCCTTGCGCTTTCTGGACCTTTCATGTAAGTGGCATCTCTTCTGTGATGGGCCTCCTTCACCTACCATGTTTTCCAGGTTCGTCCATGGGTAGCATGACCAGTATTCCATCCCTCTTTCACGTGTGTTCATTTCATTTATACTGCGTTCATTCTGCTGCTAATGGGCATTTGGGCCCTCGCCACCTTCTGGATATTGTGAATTTTCACATACAAGTTTGACTTCCAACACCTGTTTTCAATGCCTCTGAGAATATCCCCAGGGGGAAAACCTGCTAGTTCATGCTATTAACTTCATTTTACTTCATAAACATGTATGGAGCTCTTCCGGGGTGCCAATTCAATATTCGCAACATCCCTAAGAGGTAGGTACAGTTAGCCCCATTTTACAGCTGAGGAAACTGAGGCTTGGCAGTTAGACAGTCAGGATGTGAACGAGGCAGCCACCTGACGGCAGCTGCCACTAACGTGGAACGAAGGCCAGCATCTCGGGCCAGCCGCTTGGGACGGTGACCCACTGCTCAGGGCCCAGAACACAGGCCCAGGAGGACACGCTTGTGCTGAGCACCCTTCCAGAGGCTGTTGGGTAAACCTGAGGCCAGCGTTTCTGTGTGTGGAGGACACGTCTGCTCAGAACACACTGGGGATGAGTCCCACTCCGTGTCTAGGAGCACCTCGCGGGCCTGGGGGCCGTGCCTCGTGCAGGGCTAGCTGGGGCGCCCGGAAGAGTCCTCCCGAGGCCCAGGAATAGATCATAGCTGTGTGGGCTCTCCACCAGCTCCGCTCTCCCGGGCTTCCACAGAGGCCCTGCTTTCCACTGGGTGGGCGGGCGGCTCGTCCACTGCGCATCAGTCACACAGCCCCGGCCCCATCCGGCTGGGGGCCACCCCCAAAATGTGGTTATCTCCCAGCCCCACACTACCACGGGGCCTGGGGGGGGTGCACAGGCGGCTCCTCTGGCTTATCTCCCTGCTTGTTGCTCTCTCCCCAGTCACTCTGAGTCCAGCCTTATCTTGGCATCCGGGCCCTTCCTTTACCCAGAAGCCCTAGTAGGAGCGGGACAGGGGCCAGCCCCTTGGAGCCTTGGACCCTGAGGGGCAGGGTTTACTCCCCACATGAGGCCAATTGGCCGGGAGGCCTCCGCTGTGAGTGCTTGTGTCTGAGAGGACACAGAGTGACCCCGCAGTCTTCCAGACATTCAGATCCTGTGGGCCCTGACCGCTGGCTCACGGTGAGCAGGAAGGACAGTGGCGGGGCCCGGGGGTGTCCTGTTTGTGAGCACGGACGCAGAGCAGGTCAGAGTGCTTCTGGATAAGACCAGACATCCTCCAAGCAAGCCCTCCTTCCCCCCTCCAGCCTGGGCCGTCACTAGGTGCTTTACCGTAGTCTCGGGGGCCTGGCGTGGGCACACAGGGCTCCCTGCGCAAGTGCACGTCCTCCCTCGTGCACGCACTCACACACACGTGCACACTCACAGATGCACACAATCTGCCTCACATTCAAGCATGCACACAGGCTTACGTGCACGCGCCCGCGCGCACACACACATTCCTCTCTCAGGCTAGCCTGGGTGACTGCAGGTTTGCTCAGAAGCGGCCCACAATTGACTATTCATGCTTCGTGGGTGTCTGTCTGCTTGGGGCGGGGGGACGCAAGCCAGGAGGAGACAGCAGCAGGGTCTCGAGGGTTTGGCTGGGATAAGAAGTGTCTTCCATTAAAGGGACCGCCCCCCCGCCCCCCACCGAGAGCAAAAAGTCATCCAGCTGGGGATGGGAGGCCCCTACGTGCAGAGCCTGGGGCCAGAGTGGACGGTTGGTCTCCAGGCCACAGGACTGACTGTGTCCTTGGCCCAGAGGCTGCTCTCATCAATCCTTGGCCATTCCCTGCGGGCCTTAGCAGCCACCCCCAACTCTGGCTCAGTCTGACGGGTTTTCCCCTCAGAATCCGGTTAACACCAACAGTGCCTCTGGATCTGGGAGCCTGCCTTTTCCAAAGCAGCTTCACCCTCCCTGGAACACACACCCTGCAGAGACCGTCGGTCTTGCCTCCCTTCAGTGGTGGGGACAGGCTCAGAGAAGGGTAGCCCCATGAGGGCTACTCAGGCCAGGCCCCCTGATCCAGAGCCCCAGAGACCCCTCAGAGAGAAAAGGAATATGCCTCACGCTGGCTGAGCCCCCCCCCCCCCCCCCCCGTGAGGATGTGGTGGCGTGGCAGGGTGACCTTCATCCCAGAAGGGCCGGGCTCAGCTTGGAGAACCGCTCACCGGCCCCATAATGTAGGTGAGACCCAGAGGTGCTGGCTTCCCTCCCAGCTCTGCTGTTTACTTGCTGTGTGACCTCAGACCACTCCCTCGACCTCTCTGAACTTTCATGCCCTCACCTATAAAACCAACTATAGAACTAGTCCTGCAGCCTTGCCGGGAAGATCACATGAGCTCCTGCGGCTTGTTCAGCAATGAGCCTGAACCGAGTAGACATTGAACAGCCGCCTTGACTATTACCAAGAGAAAAAATTTCAGGTGCCTGTCCCTCACCCCTGGGTTTCCCTTTTGCTTCTTGTACAAGCTGGGACCTGTGCAGCCTGTGGCTCAGCCCGCAGAAGGGCCAAGAGCTCACAGCCAGTCGTGTGGGTGGAGTGTTCTGGATGCCGGACAGGCTTCATCTTCGGGGTCCTTGATGAGCTCTGGCTAGCGAAGCCCGGGCCCTCCGGAGAGGACCCAAGATGGAGGAGTAGAGTGACTTGCAGGGCCCTGCAGGGGTGGGGCCAGGGAGGGGCACAGAACAGGCCTGTCCGGGTTTTATTTTTCTGTGCCTGGGGGGCTCTTTGGCAAGTGACGGGGGGGTGGGGGGGGGAGGTGGGAGATCCACCTTCGGAGCAGGCCTGCCGTACTCCTAGCTGCTCAGAGTCTCCACTAAGCTAGGGTAGCCTGCTGGGCACCTGCCCCCACCCCGCTGGGCACAGTCAACTGTCTCCAGAGTGGCTTCCTCTCGTAAAGGTCTCTCTGGCTCCCTGTCACCTGCCCCGAGCCCTAGGGGCCTCCGCCAAATGGGAGACAAGCCCCTTCTCGGCCAGGAGGCCCTTTGGCCCACACGGGGCCCGGCAGAGCAGGGCAACTCGGGCAGGTGTTTTGGGGGGGTGCGAGGGCTGCTGGCCTGTAGCTGCTTGTCTGGGCAGGAGGCGGGGAGCAGGGTGGGACGCACGTCACCCGTGTCTCACGGCATGGCCCCCGCCGGCGGAGTCCACAGCCCCGATGCTTGGACAGGGACTCAGAGCTGCGCAGAGTCATGGCCCGGTGGGAGACACCTGCCTCCTGCCCCGCCCTGGCAATTGGCCCCCTCTCAGGGTCCCTGGGGAGTGAGGCAGGCGGCAAAGCTGTGAGCCAGAGCTAAGGTGGAGCTCTGACAGCCGAGTGGCGGGGGGGTGTCTGCAGCCCCCACCCCAGGGTCAGGCTGGCTGCTGATGGATGGTAATGAGAGCCGGGGAGTCTGATGAAGTTCATTTTTCACCTGCGTGTGATTTTGCCTCCCCGCTCTCTCGAGGCAGCCGGTAATCCATCCTGGAGCCCTTCAGAGGCCTCGGCGGTAATGGGGTCATAGATCACTCCCTTGTGGAGACAGAGCTGGACAGGAGAGCCGAGCCATTAAGAATGACCGCTGGTGACCCCCAGGCCAGAACGGCTCCAGCTCCGGCTCCAGACGGGGCCTGCCACGGTCCTGAACTTGGGTGAGGGTGGGAGAGGGCCAGGGGACCCTTTCAGGGTTGGTTTGCACCCCATGAGGGGGGTGCAGGGGAGGCTACGTCTTCCTAACTGAGGGGGTGAACTGCTGGGCCCAGAGTGAAGCCTGTCTGGGGTTCCCCGTGGCTGAGCGACAGCTGCCCCTTGGTCAAGGCCTCTGTGTCAGGTCAGGGTTGACAGGTGCCTGCTCGGAGCCCGCCCCCACCTCCCACCCTGTTTGAACACAGGCGACCGCTGGCTGCGGGTGGAATCCTTCGCGTGCCTCTGGCCCCCAGAGCTCAGGAGTGTGGCCCGCAGAGCAGAGCGAGACAGCAGATGCCCTAGGCTGCCAACATTTATAGCCCTCCTGCCCCAAAACCAGGAGGGACAGCTGATTCTGGGGGGACAGAAGCCCGTCCTGCCTGGTTGAAATCCTGCCCCACTATCTTACTTGCTGTGCAAATGGACAAGTCCTTTAGTCCTTTCTTGCCTCAGTTCCCCCACGTGTAAAGTGGGATAGTAACTCAGGGTTTTGTGATGATACAATGAGGTATCGTGTGGCGTGTTCCCAATAGCGCCGGGTACCCAGCAGTCTGGAAGTGAGGTCTGGTATTATTGTTGTTGTCAGAGGCAGGATGGTGCATTCACAGCACAGACTTGGATCCCTGCTGTGTGATCTTCCAGGAGATTCTTACCCTCTCTGGGCCTCAGTTTCTTGATCTGTAAAATGGTGATGAGGGGATTGAACATGCTGATTCGTGAAAAGCCTTGGAAGGGAGACCTCACGGAGCTCAGTGCCCAGGAAGGACCACCCCATGCTACCCTCTTGGGATGCTCCTTCCAGAACCTTTTTCTGGGGTTCTCGCTAACAGACGCCACCCCAGTGGTATGTTGGGGAAGAAGAGGGGGCCAGAGCTGTCACGGCTCCCCTCACAGTCACTTCTACCCAGCTGGGTTTCCAGAAATGGGTGCCCATGAGCTGAAATGACTGGCCCTCCATCTGTCTTCTTTCCAAGGCCCGCCGGCTGGGCAGCCTCACTGCGGGAGCCCAGAGGGCTGGCCCAGAGGGTGAGCCTGAGGGACTGCCTGCCCCGGGCCCTCACTCTGGCCCTTGCAGTGGGGAGGCAGTGCCCTTGGCCTCCTTCAGGACCAGTTAGAGCCTGGGGTGGGTGTGTGCTAGGGTGAGCTGGGCCCACAACGGGCATTTGGATCAAGGCAGAACTGCTCTGGGGAGGGAGGAGGGAGGCTCCTGGTCAGTAGGCCTAGATGGTGAGACTTTTGGGCAGGCCTGTTTATGGGAGCCAAACACTCCTTGAGGCAGCCCTGCAGTGATAGGGCATCCTTGTGGGGAAACCAAGGCTCGGAAGTTCCTGGGACCCACCAGGGCCCCACGGCATCACACGCCAGGTCCTCTTGTGCCAGCCCCCCCTGAGTTCTTGCCAGTTTGAGTATGGGGCACTCTGGAACCACCAGAAGACCACGGAGAGCAGTGCTAGGTGACACCACTCTGTCTGACAGTCGTGGTCTCTCGTGTCGGCTGCCTGGTCCAGGCCTGAGGAGGGTGTGAGCTCCCCCCCAGCACCTGAGGGTCCAGCCTCCAGGCCCCATCTGATCCCTACAGCAGCCAGTTTCCCAGAATCGCCCCTTCACAGTACCCGGCCTCCTCCCCACCGTCCTCCACACCCCACCCCACCCCACCCCTCCGGCACTGACCTCCTGTGATCCAGTCTCTCCTGGTCCTGCTGAGGGGGCCTTTGCACGTGGAAAGGGCCTGGAATTCCCTTTCCCTGGAAGTTTGCGTGACTGGTTCCTTCTGCCCTTCAAGCTTTAGCTTGAATGTCACCTCCTCCACGAGGCCCTCCTGGATTGCCTTCCTCACAGACTCACTCGCTCTCTTATCACCTTGACTTGCTTTCTCCCTCATACTAGGCACTAATGACCCCAAGCTCTCTCGTTCGTTGATTTCCTCTTTAAAAAAAAAAAAAAAAATCTATGTCCCTTGGCTAGAACGTAGGTATTGTGAGAGCTTGTCCGTCCCTTCTGTTCACTGGTGTACCCCCAGCACGTGGAGTAGTAGCTGGTGCATAGTAGGTGCTCAGTAAACCTTTTTTGGCTGCACACATGGATGGACAGAGGAAGAAGGAAGGATGAGTACTTGGATGGAAGGAAGGAAGGGCATTTTAAGGGTGGATAGATGGATGGTTGGAAGGAAGTTCTAATCATTGATGAGGGATAGTGGGAGGTGGTTGGGTTATGACCGGCGGCGGGAAGGTGGGTTAGACGAAACGCCTCCAGGCAAGGTCACAGGTGCATCACGAGTCCTCGGGGGTGGAGGAAAGCTGTGGCACATGGGGTGCTCTCTGAACCTCTAAGTCGCTGTTGCTGATGGGGCGAGGGAACTCAGTGCCCGAGGCCTCCCAGCCAGGTGCTGGGGAGAGGAGGCGTGGCCCCCTGCCAGCCACCAGTTTGGGCTTGCTTTGCCTCCTGCGAAGTTCTGTGATGGAGTGGAGCCTCGCTAGGAAGCTGCCAGGGTCACCCCGGGGCGTGTGAGGGTGAGGGTCACGTATACTTGCCTGGGATGCGCATGCAAGTGGTGTGAATCCTGGCCGTTGCAAGTCCCATCAGGTGGCTGTGTGTCTGCTTTCCTCCCTGCACCCCATCCACTGTGGGTGACTCTCCTGCAGACCCTAACACAGGGCCGAGGCTGCCCTCCTCGTCTGGCTGAGCCTCCAGGATCTCCTCTTCTGTGTAAATAAGAATAATCCTGGACAGTCATGGAGCCCTTTCTGCAGAGAGGTGCTGTTGCCCCCATTTCACAGAGGAGCAAACTGAGGCCCAGAGAGGGGCGTCGTTCACAAGCAGTCACATAGTGGGGAGGTCGGAGCTTCGCGCTTTGTGTGGCCTGGGGCCTGAAGCCTCCCAAAGACCCCACAGGGTCAGGCCCTTTGCCCATCCTACACGGGAGGAAACGGGAGGCTGAGAGGGACAGGGAACAGGCAGCAGCAGCCGGGCCTGGCGATGCGCCAAGACACATCCGTGTTCCGGCATGTACTTCTGTGTCCCTAGGAGCCAGGACCGTCCCTGGCACGTAGTAGGTGCTCAGGAAGTACTCAGCGCCTGTGGTTTTGTGAGGCCACGGACACGGCTCTGCCGGTCATTCAGGTGAGCGATGGGAGGTGCTCAGCAGGAGGTGGAGACGGGCTCTTTGTGTTCGGGCCCGAACGACAGGGTCAGCCCTGCACAAAGTGGAGGCACCCATGCGCGGGCGGGCGGGGCCCCAGCCTGGCCAGGGCAACGAGCCCCCTCCGAGCCCGAATTCCGAGAGCCAGCTCTGTGTCCCCGCCATATAACAAGATGATCAGTTAGGGTCAAGCTGTGGTCCCATAACTTGCTGGAAGACATTTCAGAACAATAAAGGTGTCTGGCTTTATACCTTCCCATATTTTATCTCGGCTTTAGCCTCTCCCGCTTACTTGCCTTCGATTTACTGCGCGTGTATTTTCAGCGGGTGGAGGTGACGCCCGCGTCCCCGGCGCTGCCCGGCCCCTCCTGCCCGCTGTGGGGAGCCGAGCCCGTCAGAGCGCCCGCACTGGCCTCCGCGGGCTGAGATACTGCCCCCCCGGCTCCTCGGACAGCCGAGCCACCTCCTGCGGCAGCGGCGATGGGCCTGGGAGTGTTAGGACGTCACCGTCGCGTCTGCACTCGAGATGCGTGGCGCGGGCAGCCCGCCCGAGGTTTAGGGATGCGTTTTGCACCAGCCTCCCCGTGAGACAGGCGGTGTCATCCCGTCGGGGGCAGCCGCTGAGGCGCGGAGACAGCCACTTGCCGTATGAGCATCCTGGGGCTGCGGCGACAGAAGGCCACAGTCCCGGAGGCGGGGGTCCGAGATGGAGGCGTGGGCAGGGCTGCGCTCCCTCCGAGGGCTCTCGGGGTGGAACTTCCTTTTCTCTTCCAGCTTCCGGTGCGTCCAGCCATCCTGGGTGTCCCCTGGCGTGTGGTCCCATCCCTCCAGTCGCTGCCCTCCCTTCACACGACGCCTTCCCTCTGTACGCATCTGTGTCCAAATGCCCCTCTTGTATGGACAGCAGGCCTTAAGTCAGGGCCCTCCCTGGTCCAGTATGACCTCCTCCTAATGTGCAAAGCCCCTATTTCCATTTGAGGTCTCACTCACAGGGTCCAGGTGGACATGAGTTTGAGGGGACACTCTTCACCGCAGTGTGCTTGCCCCCAGTCGCTGTAGCAGATGCTGTTGGGCCCTGCTCAGCCTGGCCCAGAGCTCACCTGCAGAGAGGTCCGTAGAATCCCACGGTTTCCGGATCTCTCTGCTCTGTGCTGTTAGCTGGCTATGCCCCCACTCCGGGTAGGGGGTTGACATCCCTGGGAGCCACCCCTGCCCAAGAAGGAAAGGTGTTGGGGGATGGGGATAAATAGCCCACCCTGCATGTCCTTCCCAGGGTCCCCAGCAGGCCTGCTCAAGGTGGCCCCTCGGTGGCTGTCCTCCCTACCACTCCCTTCCCTGTCTCGCCACTTCACTCCCTCACTTCCTGGAGCCTCCCCTCAACTACACTCCTAGCACCTGAATCCTTGTCTCAGGCTCTGCTTCTGGGGGATCTCAAATTAAGACAGTACAAGTAATCAACATAAAAAAACAGCCCCACAGGTAACTGAAGCAGTTAACTATTTAACCGCTGTCCCGCCCTCGCCTGGGGTGACTAGTATATTCCAGAATGGACTATGCCGATAGTGGCTCAGCTCTGTGAGTAGGCCAGAAACCATGGAATGGCACACTTTGAAGGGGTGAATTGTATGGTATGGAAATTATATCTTAATAAAGGTGTGGGGTTTTTTTAATTATTCATGGTTTATCTGAAGCTTAAATTTCACCAGGCACTCTGTATTTTATCTGGCAACCTTGTTGAGGTCCCCAATTCACAGATGAGAAGACTGAGGCCCAGCCAGATAGCACAGCCAGGAAGTGGTAGAAGGGACTGGACCCCCAGCCAGGCAGTCGGCCTCCTTAACCTTTAAGGAGCATTGCTTCTGGAAGCGGGCAGATCTCCGGGGGACAGAGCCTGAGACCAGCAGGGGAGATGGGGCCCAGGCTATCTGACTCTGGCCAGGCTGGGGGCCCCTCACAAGGGTGCCTTTCCATCCACCCAGATGAGAGCAGCTGAATTCTGGCGTGGCTGGGCCAGTACCTTGCCTCCTTGAGTTCAGCCTCCTCCCTTTAACAGGACTGAAGGCTGGCCAGAGGGAGGAGGGTCAGACTGAGTCCGGCCAGACGCTGCTGCTGCAGGCTGTGCAAGGGCCCTATGGTCACTGCTTCTGACTGGCCCAGCTGCCTTCTGGAGTCTGAGGTGCTTCCCCAGAAGGGGAGGAATGCGTTCACTTCAGCTGCATCTGAGGGCCCCTGGCTGCAGAGGGCCAGAGGGGAGGCGGTGGTCTCCAGCCTCCCTGGGCTCGAGGCCGAACAACCTGGTGTCTGTGATTGACGCATCACCCCCTTGAATCTTGCTAGCCGTTATGTCTGATGTCACTCAGCCCAGGCCTGCACAGTACCTAGCACACAGTAGGTGCTGAATGTATGCTGCTGGGACGGACTCCGTTCTGGAGCTTGAGGGCTGCTGAGGCAGCTGCAGCCGGTTTTGTTTACCTCATTTTGCAGAGATGACCCCAGAGGGCCACCTGTGGCTGACTGAGACAGGTCTGGAACCTTCTGGGACAGCCTTTCTTTAGGCTGTGGGTGATTTGCAGTCCCGGGAAGGCCCCAGGGGAGCCTCACCCACGAGATAGCCTCCGACTCCAGTGCTCCAGGCTCTTTAGGGGTTCTCGTCCGGAGCCAGGCAGCCCCCCAGCCTGGTGGCTGGACCTGAGCAGAGGGCTTTGCAGCCCCACCACCCCTGCCTCCCACCCTCCCAGGGCAAGTAGGCCTCATTGCCGCCAGGGGGCGGCAGCGGCTTGGCCGCCGGCCCTGGGCACCTTCATCCTGGTTTAGCGCCCTCCCCCCAGGTTTTGGTCCCAATGTGGGGGACTTTAGGTCACAATGCAGGCAGCAGTGGAATGTGCCCCCCAGGGACCTTCTTGACACTTCTGCTTATCTACCTGGAAGCAAAGGAATGAATGAAATGCTGCCTTCCCTTGCATCAGGCTGATAGTCCTGTCTGGCTGCTGGCTGCTGACTTGGGGGTTTGGATTGTTGAGGTTTGCTTCTCTCCCGCAGAGAATGACTCGTCACCTGGCACAGGAAGCTGGCTGTCAGGTGGTCCAGGATGGACCGCCCCCCCCCCCCAGGTCCAGGCTCCTGCCCTGCCTGCCGCCCACCAACTTCTACAAGGGTGGGAGCCGGCAGGGGGAGGCGGGGGAGGGAAGGAAGGAGGTCAAGGCCTGAGAAATTAAATGTTCATAAATGTAAGCCTGGCACTCACAAAGTAGGACAAAGCCATTAGTGCTCATTAAAGTTTAATACCTGTTGGAGTCCCTGCGGCCCTGGTGGACACCACTCTAATTTGATGGGTGTGGAGGGGAATTCTCAAATAATCGTGGAGGCTGGGGGCTTGCTTTTCTCATGTGAACATGAAGAGGACATTGGGCTGTGAGCTTCACCTTCAAGCCAGTGATGAGATGGGTCCTTGGGTTCACAGGTCTGGGGGGGGGGGGGGTCTGCCCTTGGGACTGTCGCCCATGCCAGTCCTTTGTGGGGCTGCTGGTCTTGTCCTGGTCAGCCCTTCTGCTCCTCTCCCCTCTGCCGGTTCACTTCAAGGTTCCAGGCCCCGCCAGCAGCCAGGTGCGCGCTTCCCCTCCGAAAGTCCCTGGGGGGTTTGCTATTACCTCATCTGTCTTAGCTGGACTAGAAGCCCCCTTATCTCCCCCTCCCCCTCCCCCAGCATCGGTTTTCCTGCCGCAAAGTAAACCTTTCCGTCCTGATTCCCACTGCCTCCAGAAAGCCGGCCTTCCCTGGGTACCAGGAACACCCTCCGTGCGGTCCCCAGTTCTGCCAACATACAGTTTCTGGGCTCAGTGTATGGAAACTCAACCAAGGGCAGGCTGGAAGCATCCCTGGAAGGCTTCCTGGAGGAGGTGGCACTCGAATTGGGCCTCAAAGGACGTAGTGGGGAATTAGCTGGGAGTTTTCTGTTGGGGAAGGTGAGCATGTGGGGAAGACAGAGGCTTGGGCACGTTGAAAAGGGGAGGCTGGAGGTTTGGGGCATTGCAGCAGCAGCAAAAGGTGGGAGATGAGCAGGAAGGAGGGTCTGGGGCAAGATGGGACAGGCTAAGAGTTTGGACATTGCCCTGAACCCCTGGTCTGAGAATGGAATGGACCAGGCCCAGGAAAATCAAAGGCTTCAGAGCAGTGTTGGCTCCAGAGCGTGTTACAAAGGAAAGAAAGGGAAGAAACTGAGATTGGAACATCCCTACTGTGCGCCAGGCTCTTCCATGTGAGAAAGGCGGCATGCGTCTCCCCATTTCACAGGTGGACAGACTGAGGCCAGCATGTGGCTCCAGTCTGCCCAAGGGTGGAGCAGGCATGCAAAGGGCTGTCTCCAAGCCGGCAGGCCTGGCCAGGCCGGACACAGGCTGGTATATGTACCAGCCGGAGACACCCTCCCAGTGGCCAGTGCCCAGGTCTGCAGCCCCGGCTCCTGGCCAGGTGCCATGCCCAGCCCTCGCAGCAGTGGCTCGAAGCCTCCGTTCTCAGCAGGACTCCCAAGAAAACCTTTTGCATCTTCCGGCTCTCACCCTTAATAAATGCTCCTTCCATCTGTCACCTCCACCCTCCCCTGCCCACGCTCTCCAGGGGCCTGCCCAGAACAGCTCCTGAATCACCCACTGCCTGCCTGCTCCCGGCTTCCTCCTGGCTACCCGCCGCCCTCCCCAGGCCTCAGCCCCTTTCCCAGGCTGGCCCAGAACAGAGCGAGCCCAGAATAGATCAGGAGGGAGAGGAAAACCGCCAACGCGCAGGCCTGCAGAGGGATGCCTTGGGGAGTCCCGCAGGACGTGGGGTCGCCCCAGACTAGACCCAAGACCTCCGCCTGGCGCCTGGAGCTCCTTGTGTCCACTGAGCTCTGGGGTACTCTGGGGTTTTTCCTCCTCCTTTCTCTGGAACGTTCTCTCCGATATGAATGAGGCCGTTGAGAGCATCCTCTCAGACCAGGGCAGCCGGCTCCATCCCGCTCCCTCACAGCTCATGTGCCACATGCAGGCCCCCTCGGATCGCCTGAGAAAAGGGTGGGATGTAAGCAGCCCCATCCCTTCTGCTCCCCAGCCTCCCCCCAGTCTCTTCTGCGCAGGCTCAGGCTGGGGGCGGGGGGGGGGGGCGAGTGGGCGGGTGTATCTTGTTTGAAGAGGCAGGAAATATTTGGCCGCAGGCCCCAGTGCAGACAGGCCCGGGCCTGAACTCCAGACCTGAGCAGATTTGCTGCTCCCTTCCCAGAGCCCCGCGGCCCCCACTTCCAGCCCCCCGCACCCCTGTGGCCGCTGCCAGAGGCGGGCTGCCCACCTCCAGGCACCAGCTGACGAAACCAGTTGGCCTGGGGCCCTGGCGGCTCCCTCCGCTCCCCCACTGGGGAAAGGGGAGGCTGTGTGCGGTTCGGGGCACCCAGGCCATTTCCAACTTCTCCTGAGGGGCCTGGGTGACCGTCTAGGGGCTGCCCGAATGGCAGGGGCCCCTTGGGTCACAGGCCCGGTGGGGACTGGAGCTGGGGGTGGCGTCCCAGGAGGCTAAAGTGGAATGCTTTAGCACTGGGGAGCCTGGCCACGGGCTGCCGCCTGTGACCCCAGGGACAGTGAACCTCAGATGACAGGAGGAGGGAGGGGGGACCAGGAGCAAGTGATCAGGAGGGGACCCGCTGGCTCGGGGTGCAGGGCAGTATGGAGCAGCTGGAAAAGGAGAGGAGCCAGCACCCCGGGGCCCTCCCTTGTTCTCCCTGCGCCCTGTGAAGTCCTGTGGGGAGGAAGGGAGCGGGAGAGGCTTGCTTTCACCACGCACTCAGGGAAGGGCTCCAGTACCTTCTCTGGTCCCATGGCAAAGCAGAGGGTTTCCTCCCCTTTCTTGGATGGAGAAACAGATAGAGGCTCAGAGAGGCAGAGTGCTAGACCCAGAGCCACACAGCAAGGCTTGCCGGCCCACAAGCCCCGCCCCGACACAGAGATACACAGAGACACACACACAAACACACGTGTGTGCGTGCACAGACAGACACACACACACACTCCCCTCTTTGTGCCTGCCTCCCCGACCCCCACCCCCGGCCCCGCAGCTTCGGGCATTGTGCTGTCCACACTGCATGGGCAGGTGTCTGGTGTTGGTGTCCCCTTACTTCGTCCCAGCCCAGAGCACGTGGTCGCCGTGGGGCAGCTGGCGGAGGGACTGATTCTGGAGATGGAGCCCTCCTCCCAGCTCCTGGAGCTGTCACGTCCGAATTCACGAGGTTCCAAAGTCACCTTCTGGGCAGGGAGCCTAGGTCTCTGACTCAGCCCCTGGGCCTCCCCAGAGCTTCTGCGGGCGCGGGCGGCACCACCTGCCGGCCACACAGCCATCTGGCCCCGCTCAAGGACGCTGTCAGCTTCACACCTTGGGCTTCTGCGCCCCAGCTTCTCTGGGGACCTGCCGGCCTTGTGCTGCAGGATTGAAATGACAAGGGAAGGGAGCCCCTGCTGCAGGGATGATTTATAGTCAGGCATTGCTCCTGGGACGCTCCCCTGAAGCTCTCACAGGAGGAGGTGTGACACTTCAAACGCCGAATGAGCCGCAGGAGCCCCAAGAGCTGGGGCCACCCCTGACAACATCCCTTTACAGAATCCCAAGGCCCGGGCTCCAGCCCACAGACCAATTAATGCAAAAGCTCGGGGTGGGAGATTCCAGGCCTTGGTGTATTTTCAAAGCTTCTGGGTGATTCCACAGGCCACCCAGGCAAGAACCTCGCAGAGATGCTCCTCGGCATTCTGGAGCGTGCTAGAGCCAGGTGTCTGAGGTTCAGACCCCGATCATGGATGTTGGCTCTCCGCACCTCAGTGTCCCCCTCTGCAAAATGGGCATGACGATAGTACCGATTCCCACAGATGGTGATGAGGGTTACATGAGTTCATGCCCGTGGAAAGCAGAAGTGCCTGCCGGGTAAGTGGGGTGGGCGTGTTAGTAATGTCCTTCTTGGTCAGCGCAGGACGCCAGGCAGGGACCTGAGAACCCGCTCCCTCCCAGGTCGGGAGGCTGAGGCGTAGAGGTGGCCCGCCTGGGTTCAGTCCCGGCTCCACTGCTGGCTGTCTTTGGGAAAACGGTGGCATCCCCGTCTGCATGTATGGAGTGGGGACATACCTGCCCCCTAAGGCTGTGGCAAGCATAGATCGAGGTTACACGGACCTCAGTGTCCCCAGCTGCAATATGGGAGGGGAGAGCAGGCTAGGATTGAGGGACCCGTTTCAGATTCCTACAACTCTGGTGGTGGAGCGAAGGGGCAGAACCAAACCGCGCAGCCTGGTGCCAGGTTCCTGGGCCAGGGGACAACATCCCTCCCTCGTCACCTGGTCCTGCTCAGAGGAGTGTGTGTGTGCTTGTCTGTAGGTATGTTCAGACATACGTGTGATGAGTGTTGTGTGCAGATGCACACGTGCTGTGTGGTCACGCGTATGTGGCTATGTGCCACGTGTGATTCGTGGGCGGCGTGCTGTGTGCACCACGTAAAGACGTGGATGTGTGCACGCGTGTGGTGTGAGTGCGTGGTGCATGGGTGTGCGTGGACGTGCGAGTGCAGTGCAGGCGGGGGCCCTACGCAGCAGCCTCAGCTCAGCCTCAGCTCCGGGCCCTCACGCTCACAGGGATCTGCCCCGTGCGCAGGCCCTGCGGGGTCCCCCCCAGCTCCAAGCCCTCCTCAGCTGCCTGCCACCCCAGCAGGGGCCCCTGCCACCCAGGGGGGTTCAGTCGCCAGCAGCTGCAGAGCTTTAGCGTGGCTCACTGTCAAACATTTGATGCGTTTGAAAAGGATATAGAATAGGGGTGCCTGGGTGGCTCAGTCGTTAAGCGTCTGCCTTCGGCTCAGGTCACGATCCCAGGGTCCTGGGATCGAGCCCCGCATCGGGCTCCCTGCTCCGCGGGAAGCCTGCTTCTCTCTCTCCCACTCCCCCTGCTTGTGTGCCCTCTCTCGCTGTGCCTCTGTCAAATAAATAAATAAAATCTTTAAAAAAAAAAAAATGTTAAAAAAAAAAGGAAAGGATATAGAATAATATAACCACTCCTGCACCCCCAACCTGGCCTCCGGAGGAGGGGGTACTACCAGCATGGCTGGACTCCCACTCAGAGTTTCGTCTCCTCCCAGTCCCTGCAGGCTCCTGGGTAGGCCTTACCAGTCTTCCCAGCTCTCCTGCCTCAGTTTCCTTACCTATAAAGTGGCAATAATCGCAGTACCAAGTTCATTAGTCGGCACACGTTCCCTGAGCACCTGCTAGGGGCCAAGCTCTGCCCTGGGCACGGGGGGATACAGCAGTCGGTGAGGCAGACCAAGCCTCTGCCCTTATGGGGCGCGCATGTTCTAGTGAGTTTGGGGAAGGAACAAATAAGGAATATGCGCAAAGCTCCCAGAATGGCCACTGCAGGTAGCAAGCGCTCTTCCCTCCGGACTGCCATCCTGCCGGCTGCTGAGAGGTCACTGCCGGCCAGGGGCTGACCCTGGATCCCCAGGCCCAGCTCGCAGGCCGGCTCCAGAGGGCCTCGCCTGGCCCTGGGGGCTGTGAGGTCCAGCCACTGCAGGCAGCCGTCCCCGAGCAGGCCCAGAGTGAGCGAGCCCTGGTGGCTTCCTGCAGGGGCCTCCGGTTATGGCCACGCCGAGCCCCTGGCACTTAACAACGGCACCTTGAATAATTCATGCTCATTCTTCGGAAGTCAGGAAAAAATATGGAGTTATCCACCCAACATTGCTCCGACCCTCCCCCACTCCCTGAGGTTTCAAGATCATCAAAGATATGGGAAAACAAGGAGTGTGTGTGTGTGTGTGTGTGAGATTGCGTATCTCTGTGGGTCTACGTGTGTGTGTGTTATGTGCCTGTGTCTGTATGTAGATTGTGTGGTTGTGTATATCTGTGTGTCTCCGTGTAGTTATGTAGTTGTGTGTCTCGTATGATTGTGGCTGTATATTTGTGTGCGACGGTGTGTGTCTGTGTCTGCATCTTATGTGTGATTGTGTGTCTACGTACGTGTCTATGCGTCCGCGTGATTGTATCTGTATGGTTGTGTATCTTGTGTGATTGTGTGTGCACGCCCAGTTGGAAGGAGACTCAGCCAGCCTGGCTCAAACCATGCAAATATCTGTTTGCAAGAGGAGGCGGCTGGGCCTGAGGCCTGGTTTGAGTATCCAAATTAGCAAGGGTGCAAATCCAGAGACCCTGCATCCCTTCCCTCCCACCCCCGTGGCCCCAGGGACACCTCCCTCCCAAGATCTCCATGTGGATTCCAAACTGTGGAAGCGTGAACAGGGAGCAGATGGTGCCCAGGACCCAAGGAGCTGGCTTTCTGACCCCTGCCAGGTGGGCACAGTGGTGGGTGGGGGCGGGGGGTGGGCGCCAGGGGGGACCCTGCCCAGGCAGGAGAGGGAGTGAGCCGGATGTCATGCATTATTCAACAGCTCCTGATTTCACATTATTCTCCCTGATACTTTTACAACCTGTCAGTAAATAAAAAGATTCTACATTATTTATAGAAATGGAGCAGAATTGGCCATGAGGATTTAGTATTGCTATTATTAGAGAGTCCTTGGGACCATCAGGACGGGGTGGGGCAGGTGGGGCACTGGGCGGGGGTTGGGGGGGGCGGATTCAGAGATCCTGCTGCCCCAGCTGGAGGGGAGTGCAGTTTGGTTTGCTGACCTCAAGGGGTACATACTGACCTTCTTCTGGACGCCTCCCCCAAGCTCAGGCGCCAAGAAGACCAGCTAGCCCAGAGGCAGGTGGCTGTCTACCTGGCTGGCGCGCAGGTCCTCCTGGGGGAGACGGCAGCCGGTCCCACCACCTCCGCCCCCTTCCAGGGGCAGGCGGCCAAGGTGCTGGCGGCCACGGCCGTGGCCACAGGGTGATGGGAGGGGACTCCCCATATGGGGGCCCACGGAGGCTGTGTGCTGAGAGAGACGCAGAGCATGCAGGAGGCTCTGCTTGCCAGCACTTATGGAGCGCCTTCTGTGTACACCAGGCTCCGCACACAGGGCCGAGGACAAGGCAGGCCTCCCAGGGATTTATCGCATTTAGAGTCCCTTTGTCCTCACACCGTCAGGCCACGGGTCCAGTCGGGGTTTGGGAACAGCAGCTGCAGACAGGTCAGGGGATGGATGATCCCTGGTGTAGGGTGCCCCGCTCTTCACCTTCACAGACACCGAATCCTGCCCGGGCACCTCCCCTGGTGGGTCCCTGCCGCCTCCCCAAGGCTTTAGCAGTTAGTACATTGTTGGGGCGGACCGGCAGCCGCCCTGCTGTGAGAGCAGTGTTTCTCAATCTGGGCTCCACCTGAACTCTCCCGGAATTTTAAACTCTGTGCTCTCCATTCTGAAGGCAGTCTGAATGGAATTAATATGAGCATATTCTGGCATTTCTGGGGCCCTCGGGGCCTGGGTCTGTGGGCAGTCACATCCACACGGAGCTCACCTCGGGACAACGGGGAGTCCCACACACATTGGGTTTCTCAGACTGGAGTCTGGACACATCGTGGGGCAACAGTTCCCCTCCCCCCGAGTCCTCCAGCCCCCAACCTGAGAAGCCCTGTTCCAGAGAGGGCAAGAACTGTATGCCATTTACCTGTAAGCCCAGTGTCCAGCACATAGTGGGTGCCCTTCAGGATCTGGTGTTGAGTCAGTTAAGAAGTTAGCCATCCCAGTGAGTAGGCGGAGCCAGGACCCCGATGTTTCCCAGACTGAGCCCAGAGTTGCTGAGGGGCCCCGGGAGCAGAGATCTTGGTGGGTGCAGTTGGTCAGGGAAGCTGACCCTGAAGGGGATGCTGGGGTGGACCTGGAAGGAGTGAGCCTACTTCACAAAAGGACAGCCTCGCAGGTGAGAATGATCCTGTGGGGTGGCCGTGCTCGGAGCGGAGGCTGGAGATGAGAGTGGGGGCTGCAGAATCACAGGACAGCACTTTCCAAAGGAGGTACCCCTGGGACTGTCTGGCTGGGTGCAGCAGCTAGCTATTGCTGCGTAACAAATTCCACCAAAACTGAGTGGCTCTGACCAGTTTATGATCTCCTAGTCTCTGAAAGTCAGGAATCTGGGTGCAGCTTAGCAGGATCTCCTGCTGCCAGACCCTTACAAGCTCCAGGTGCTGGCCGGGGCTGCAGGCTCATCTGAAGGACCCCTCTACAGCTCACTTCTGCATTCGTTAGCAGGATCCAGTTCCTCGAGGCCTTTTGAGCCAGGGGCCTCAGCCCCTTGCTGGATGTTGGCTAGAGGCCTCCCTTGTTTCCTGGCCACGTGGCCCTCTCCCACGTGGCAGCCCATGACATGGCAACCGGCTTTGTGGAAGTGAGCAAGCCAGGGAGGCAGGAGAGCTTGTGCCAGTGGGGGAGGGTGGTTGCAGCCTCTAGAAACTGATCTCGGCAGCAATGTCCCGTCTCATTTTCCATGCTGTGTTCATGAGAGGCCAGACCCCCCTGAAGGGGCCTGAACCCGAGGGGCCGGGCCTGGCAAAGCTGCCTCAACGATGAGCGTTAGGAGAATAGAGAGTCCTTCAGCCAGTTGACTTTGCCATGTTAACCTGTGTGCCTTGCAAGTCTTCAGAGCAGCAGTGAACTTAGTGGCGTTCCCACAGAGGCACGGGCCAGAGGATCATCAGGGATTCAGGGGATGGTTCTGTGAGGCACAGGGAGCACGGAGTGAGGTTGAGGGGCTTACCCTTGGCCTCTGTGGGCAGGGGTGTTCGGGAAATGGCTGAGCTTGTGCAGTGTGGGGCAGGGGGCTCATCCCAGTTCTCGAAGACGTCTCCGCCGTGACCCTGGACTCTGGCGGCCATGAAGCAAGACCGCCGCTGGGCAGACCCGTGTGCCCCTGCCTGGCGCTGCGGTCAGCGGGGCTGGCTCCAGCATTAGTGGGTCCAGGTGCAAGATGGAGGCCCATCCCGACTTCCCATGCACCTGCCACCCAAGCCACGGCAGAGGGGCCACGCCCGCGCAGTCGGTCGCAGCCCCAGGACGTGCCCAGTGCCTGGGTGGGGGTGGGTAAGGGGGACCAGGGGCAGAGGTGAGGACAGCCTCCCCACCCCCCACCCAGAGCCTGTTCTGTGTAGCCTGGCTGCTGTGCTGGGGGCAGGGCGGCCGTGGGAGGTGGGGCCCCTGCTGGGCCACAGCTTCAAGCCCTGACTCCCACACAGGCCACTATCCTTTCAGACCTCACTCAGAAGACACCAGTTCACAGACAATGTGATTAGGGTATAAAGATGCTGAGTACAGAGCCCATATTCATGGCTGGGATGCGGGGCTGTGTTCGAGTCCTGGGGCAGCCGGAACAAACCACCACAAAGTCCGTGGCCAGATTCTGTGTGGCCGGGCTGAAACCAAAATGTGGGTGGGCCCTGCACCTCCGGGACTCTGGGGCATCCGTTCCTGGCCTCTTGCGGCCTTGGGTGGGGCCGGCGTGGCTCAGCTCAGGGGCACCTGGCCTCCAAGGCCAGCATCTTCTAGCCTCTGCCCCGTCTCTGCGTGGCCTTCTCCCGCGTGCGTCAAAGCTCCCTCTGCCTCCCTCTTAAAAGGATGCATGTGATGCACGTTGGATGATCCAGGCTAATCCCCCTAATTCAGAGCCTTAACTTCAGCGTACCTGCAGACTCCTTTTTTTTTTTTTTTTTTGGCTATATAGGGTAACCTATTTAAGGTCCCAGGGCCTAGGACAGGGACATCTTCGGGGCCATTGAACAGCCCCGTGTGACTGCTCTGGCCAGGCACTCATGAAACCGGTCCTGGCATTTCTTCAGGTGCAGGTTACCAGGCTGAACCTTTGCCCCACATGTATGAAGTCAGGTTTCTGCTCACAGAAGCCCCGGCTTCTGGAAGGTTCCATGCTACTGTTGCTGCTGCTGGAACCCACAGGGAACACCCCTTCAAGCCCCAGCTGTTCTGCTTGCTTCCTGGCTGACCCGTGGGGTCGGAGCGCTCGTTCCTATTCGAAAGCCCTTGTGTTTCTGCACACCCTGCCAACCCAGCGTGACACTTAGTGGCTGTCATGCTCGTGTGGGTAGCTGGATCCCTAGCCCCGGCTCCAGGAGTGCAGAGCCAGGCCTGGGATCTGCATGGTAGCACACGGCACAGGGTCGCTGGCCACCCCACCCCAGGCGGGAGACCATGGCACTCCGGTGTCCTGAAACAGAACACAAGGTAGCCGGGGTGTGGGGGACAAGGTGTCCATCGGGGGTTGGGGAGATGGGGAGATGAGCAGCTTCAAGGACTTCTCCCCGGGAGGAGCAGGGGCATCCCTGGGCCCTCAGACGGGACGTTGCTGAAGACATGAAGCCTCATGTCACCACTTCCCCAGCTGTCACTCCCAAGGACAGCAGCCCACGCTCCCAGTTGAATTTGGTGCATCATCTTTAATCGGTGACACCTGATGCCAGGGCAGTGGTGCACCTTGGGTCCCTGTGGTCCCCAAACTTCCTTGAGCCCATGCCCCTACAACCGCTTTTCGTACACGCTCGGGGACGTGGGGCGGCGAAGGAACTGAGAAAAAGAGACGATAGCACACACTTCCAGAAGAGGTGAACTTACGAGCAAGGTACAGGCTACAGGCCTTATGAAACGGACCCCAGAAGAGCAATTCGGAAAGGTTTCAGAAATTAGGTCAAAGAATGGTCACTCCCAGAACGCCACGGAGGGTGTGCGTGCTCCCTGGCCTGCCCTCACATTAGAGACCACTGTTCCGTGGGGTGAGACATCAGGCCAGACACAGGGCAGGGAGGGGCCCGTTTATGGGACTTAAACAGGGAGAGCAGATGCTTTATTGCCAAACGACTGGGACAGTCAGGTGTTTCTCAAACTTTTTTTTTTTTAAGATTATATTTATTTGTTTTATTTTAGACAGAGAGAGTACATGCGCGTGAGCAGGGGGAGGGGCAGAGGGAGAGGGAGAGAGAGAATCTCAAGCAGACTCCGCGCTGAGCTCAGAGCTCGACGTGGGGCTTCATTCCATGACCCTGAGATCACGACCTGAGCCGAAACCAGGAGTGGGCTGCTTAAGGGACTGAGCTACCCAGGGGCCCCTGTTTTCTCAGACTTTTAGGCCTGCAACCCACAATGTGATTTTTACGTTTTATATCATGACCTGGGCCCCGGATACACAGATGCGTCCTTGAAACACTGCTTCCCAGACTCTGGTATTTTCCACTGTGTTTTGTACCGTTCACAGAATGGCTTCACAAACTCTCCACAGACCTCAGTGTGCCATTTGAACAACAGAGGTGTGTGAGGGTTGGTGCCACAGGGCTTCACTGAAGGCAGAAATTGTTGCGAATTAGATAAGCATAGATATTAGCACCACTTAAGTGTTAACACTTGGGAATCTCGTCTCCCCAACCGTTGGGTCGCCCTGATCGTGCGTCCTCCTCGGGGCTCCCCATGACCCGGAACGTAGAAACTGCTGAATAAGGTAGAATTGATGCACGGGTGCATGGACCAGTGAATGGCTGAGTAACGAAGGCAGGATGGACCCAGCAGGTGCCCAACGTGTGCTAGAGTTGAGGGGGCAAGGCAGGGCGGAGAGTGACCGCGTCCCCGGCCACCCCGAGCCGAAGGGGACAGCCAGCCCCCGTCTCCCCGCCAGCCCCATCCGGAGCAAACCCGTCCATGGCAGGCGGCCTCTGTTGACCCCCGTAATTGGGATCTGCCCCGTAATTGGGATCTGAAAGAAGATTCGTTCCCTTTGCAGCTGACGGCCCCGCAGAAGAGCTGGGGAGAGTGAGAGGCGAGGCCCCCGGTGGCCTCCAGAACTTAACGGCTTGTTCCCCCCTGTCCTGAAGGTGCTTGCTGCCAGCCTAGCAGTGACAGTTTTATTGGCAGGCGGGCCTGCTAGAAGGATTGTAGGCTATTTACAGTGTTGAGGCCATGGCTTTGCGAGGAGACAGTTAACATAAATTCACATGATGGATCCGTTATCACTTCATTGAACTTGTGGCGGACCCATCGAAGGCCGAGCAATAACACACTGTTTCCTGGGTTTGCACAGCCCTGGGATACATTAAATACGCTTTATTTATGGCTCACCACCGCTGCACTGTGGGCAGGAGAATGCAGCTTTTGCAACAACCGTCTAATTTTATGATGAGCATTAAAGCCGGGCCTATAATTTGCACCTTTTTATTCATTAGACAGTGGTGCAGCCATAAGTCAGAAAGGCCCAGGGATTTAGATGCAGATCCAGAAGATAAACTATTGACAAGCCAGATGTATTTTTACATTAGAGCGCCTTTACAATAGTTTATGTTGAGAGTGGAATATAAATTGCGTTATTAAATATGAACCGCTCTTGCAACCAGTGCTTGCCAGCAGGAGGAGGGAGGGGACCCGGAGCCCGGCACTGGGAGGGGCCGCCTAATTTCTCAAGGTTGAATGTGTAATTCTGCTCTGTGGGTTTCTTCCTGTTCGGACCCCACGTGGGAGCCAGCGCTGTGATGGTGTGGGGGGCAGGCTGACTCGCCTCCGAGCGGGTGGGGGTCTGGGTCCTGCCTTCAGCCCGCCTCCTTCCGGGAACGAGCGCCCGTCCAGCTGCCCGGCCCGGGGGGGGCGGGGGGCATGCCCGCTTGCTCTCCGGAGGCATCCCGGGCTGACGGCCGTGATGTGTGCTTTGCTGACCTGTGGGATGCTCCTCAGAATCTTACTGGACATTCTGGCAGCCTGTGGGATTCCTTGCTAGGAGTTTGGCAGGAACGTGGAGCTCCTGGCACCCACTCTCTGACGGGTCCCTGGTTGCCTGCTCCTGGGACCGGCTCGGAGGCCCCCGAACGTGCATCAAGCCTCGGGCTTCTCGGCCCTGCTGCTGTTGACCTTTGGGGCTGGGTCATCCTCTGCGGGAGCGGTCCTGTGCGCTGGAGATTGTCAAACGGCATCCCCGGCCTCCACCCACTGGGTGCCACGAGCCCCCACGCCCCCAGCTGTGAGAACCAGAAGCCGTCTCCAGACGGTGCCAATGTCTCCCGGAGTGAAGCAGCCCCAACTCGAGCCACCCGTTGGTCCCGTCGTCAGGCAGCTGAGTTCGGGCCCCAGCCCAGACGCGTGGCACCTCCACGCCTTGGACTTTCCTGGCCTCTGGGTCCTCCCCTACAGAAGGACAGGGTCAGGGCCTCTGACTTGCTCGGCCCTAAACTCCCTGGTTCTGGGAGGGCTGGCACAGGTGTGTGGGGGCGGCTGCGGGATCCCCGCCTTCACTGCTGGCTCAGAGTGTCTCCTCGAGTGGGCTTGTCAGCCCTGTCCCTGCTGCGGAGGCCCAGGGCCCACCTGTGGTCATACACACAGGTGGTGTTCCTAGAAGGCTGGATCCGAGTCCGGCGGGAACGGACAGGGCCCCGGGTCCCCCATATTCGCAGGGTTCCACAAGGCTAGATTGGGTTCTCAAACTCCAGCATCATCAGCACCCCCTGGAGGGTGTGTTAAGATCCGTAGTGCCGGGCCCTACCCCAGCCTTTCGGACGCAGTGGGTCTGGGTGGGGCCACTGGAAATGGGCTAAGCAGGAGGCTCAGCTTGGGCTGTGTGAAGCAGGTTAGCTGCTGAGAAACAGAGGGGGTCTGACAGGATGGAAGCTGCAGGCTTGGGGCCCCAGGGCTAGGCCAGGCCGCCCCTGACCCCCGGCCCTTCAGAAGCAGACCACACAGCTTGCCCACTGCCTCTCCCAGCATACTGGTCCACTCTCAACTCCATTTCTTTGCCCATGGTGGACCGTCAGTCTCCCCCCACCCCCCAGCTGCCCATCCAGATTGGCACTTAGCACACGCCCCGCCTCCTCCAGGAAGCCCATCCTGACTGCTCGAAACCTGCTAGCACAGACAAGCCACCGCCGCCTGTGGGATGTTGAGGACAGACACCAAGAGGACGGGGTACAGAGCTAAAAGGATGGACAGCCCTAGTGTCGTCCCTGCCAGGCTGCTGACCCAGGGTCCCCTGGTGCTGTGGGGAGAACAGACCAAGGTGAGCAAGGATAGCAGCAGGGTTCTGCTGCAGTAAGCAAAGCAAGACACGGTGGTTTATAGGACAAGAGCGATAGCTTTGGAGAGAGGGATTGGATTTGGGCTCCATTTGGAATGAAGAGCTGTCAGAATTTGCTGGCAGGTCAGACAGGGACACGAGAGAAAGAGGGAAGAGAATATCCTGGAGGGTTTGACTTGAGCCACTGGAAGGACAACATTGCCAGAAGGAATGGTTTGGGGAGAAGGAGAGGAGCCCCTTCCTGGCCTTGTTAAGAGATGCTGCTAGACACCCAAGTGGAGATCCAGTTGGCAGTTGGTATTTGAGTCTGGAGCTCTAAACGTGGGTGTCCTTAGCACGCAGATGGTGCATGAAGCTGGGAGCCTGGCGGAGGCCCTGGGAGTGAGTGGCGATCAGGGAGCCCTGAGCCCTGGGGCCTGCTGACCCTGGGGGTGCTGGCCTGGTCACTGCAGGGACAGCAGCGAGGGTGCACTGGCCCTGCCCTGGGGACGGCTCCCACCCTGGAGGGAGGGTGCGATGGACCACATCAGGAGACCCCCTCTAGAGTGGGGGTCAAGAGTTTAGGAAGGGACCATTTCTCCCTTTGCCTGTGGTGCAGTGCTCCTGAGCCTTGAATGCCCGTTGAAATCACCTGGGGGATGCTAGCCACCGCCCCCCACCGATGTCCAGGCCCCATCCCAGAAATCCTGATAGAAGGGATCTGCGTGGGGGATGTGCAGGGGGAGTTTTAAGAGCCCCCAAGTGATCAGGCTATGCAGCCAGGACTGAGAACTGCTGCTCTGGGATGACCTGAGTTATGGGGTGCCGGCCTCGGACAGGACAGAGGACAGGCAGGGAGGGAGTCTTCTCTGGGAAGGCACCTGTGAGCCCCAGCTGGAACTGTTTGGTCATTCCTTCTGCTGACAGTTGTCACGGGTCTATGACCAGTGACGTTACTGGACCAGAGCCTCGGAACTCTATTTGGAAATAGCGTCTTGGCAGATATAGTTAGTTAAGATGAGGTTATACTGGATCAAGATGGGCCTGAAAGCCAACACTATAAGAAGGTCACATGAAGTGGCCAAGAGTGCAGGGAGCCCTCGAAGCTGGAAGAAGCAGGAAGGATCCTTCTAGAGCCTCAAGAGGGAGGGGCCCTGCCAATGCTTTGATCTTGGACCTCTGGCCCCCAGCCTGTGGGAGAACACACCCCTGGTTGTGTAAGTTTACCCAGTTTATGGCACTTGGTTGGGACAGCCCCCAGAAACTCCTGCAGGGCCAGGCAGCTTCCAGTTCTCCCCTCGTTTGATCCTCCCCCTCACTCCCCCTCGAAGGAAGACAGGGAGAGCACACCCCCCAGTGCCGTGGGTCCAGGTTGTGCCGAGACTACCGCTCTGCACCTGTGCGCTCTGGGCCCACCTGGGCCTGCGTGCCCCCCGTGTCCCACTCGGCCTGGCGGCCGGGGGACCCCCGGGGATGGGGGTGACTGCCCGTCACCAGCCAGGGAGCTACCCCTGCTCACCTGTGTGGGCCAGCGGCTAAGGGCAGGTGGCGTCCAGTGGCCCTGAGCTGGGGGGAGGGGGGGCGGTGAGGCCCACCTCCAGGGCCCCCCAGAGAGGGTGGAGGGCACCCTCAAGCGGCAGTGTCGTGAGCCTCCACAAGGGGGCGCCACTTGGGTCCCGCAGCTGCCCCTGTGCTCAGGCTGTGTGAGGCGCTCTGCGGCCGCGTCTCCTGACCCTCTGGGCCTCAGTTTCCTCTTCTGTCCAACAGGAAGAATAACAGCACCTACTCGAGGGTCGTCGGGAGGCATACACATAATACGTGCAGTGTTTAGCGCAGCGCCCGGCAGGCAGGGAACACGTGGGAGCATTCGTGAAATAAACTCTGGAAGGAGAGCCGGGCAGCTGGGGGTGCAGGCAGGGGCCCTGGCCTCTCGTCGACTGGGTCTCCCAGCCATCTGGGCCCAGGACGGGGCATCGGAGGGGCTCTCTCTGGCTTCGGCCCCAGACCGCGGGAGGCCATGGGAGGATGGGGGCCCAGGGCATTCTACCTGGTGCCTGCACTCCACAGGTCACCCCAATTCCCCTGTCCCACCCAGCCCTGGATGATGCACCCCACAAAGGAGCACAGCAAGTAGGGCATTGACTCACCTATCATTCAATGAGGGGTAAGCAAGCTGAGGCACAGAGAGGGGCAGGGCCTGCCCGAGGATGCACAGCCGGCTGAAGTCCCGACTCCACCAGCCGGGCAAGGCTCACTCTGTCGTCTCTCATTTAATCCTGGCCTGTAGCAGCCTGTGACGCAGGGGTGTGTGGTCTCCCCACCACCTCGGGTGACTCCGAGGCCCAAGGAGGCTCCCAGGCCCAGGTCTCAGAGGTCGTAGGGTGTAGAGCTGGGTCCCCCGGCTGGCTCCTCACGGACTCATTCAGGCAGCTGGGCTACTTACTCCTAACTGAGAGGCAGGTTTCCTGAACCATCTGCTGCTCTTCTGCAGAGCTGTCCTTGTGAGGGCTTCCAGTCTGTGTGCCCATGCACAAGGGGTGACAGCTACAATGTATCACTTTTCAGACAGTCGGCTTCAGCAGAGGTCGGGGGAGAGGCTGGCTCCATCTCTGTGCTTAAGAGTTCCTTTGAGGTCCCCCGGGGGGCCTGACTCAACAGCTTTCTTCCTAAAAGAACCAACAGTGGTTAACATTCACCGAAGGCTTCCTGGGCCAGGCCCCGCTCTATCCCTTCCACACTCAGGCCCCGCCACCCCCCGACGGGGCCGGCACTTTTTTCATCCCTGCTGAACACCTCCAGGGGGCGCCCTTCCGGGCATGGGCCTGGTGAACGTGCAGAACTGAGCGTGCCTGTTTAGGGGGATGCCCCTGTGTGGGAATCTGGGTCGGGACCCATCTGGGGCCCCCGGCAGCCCGTGGCCCCCCCTAGAATCACCCCCCGCAGCCCCCACCGCCCCCATCCTGGGCTGTGATGCAGCAGCAGCTTCTTCTAATGGGTTAAGTGACTTTGTTCCAGACACAAGCCCGTTTACATTATGGCCATGAATAAAAGATGAAATCCGTGGGGGCGACTGTCAGGCTCCTCGTGCAGGCCCCCGGCAGCACTGGCAGGAAGAGGCTCGGTGGGGAAGGGGCTGGGCGCCGCCACCAAACCACTAAAGGAGGGATGTCAGCTTGTTCCTGGGGAGGCCCAGCAGGTGGGGGAGGCCTGGGGGGAGCACTGAGGAAGGAGAGGCGGGAGGAGCACTGTGCTGGGAGTCCAGGGAACACGTGTTCCCTGAACATGCACTCTGTGCCCAGTGCTGGTCTGGCCAAAAAAAAAATCTTAAAAGAAGGGGGGGGTAGATAAGGACGTTGCCCTCACAGAGGAGCATGAATAGAAAATAAGCATGTGTACGAAGTCAGACATGATACAGGCGGGACGTGGTAAGATCTTTGGAAACAGTGAAGCCAGGGGAGGGGAGGAGAGGGGCAAGTGGGGCTAAGGGTGCAGGAGGTGACGTTCCAGCCTGAAGCAGGTGAGGAGGCAGAGGGCACTGTAGGTGCAAAGGCCCTGAGGTGGGCAGGCGCTTGCGCGCATGCAAGGCTGGAGCGGGCAGTGAGGAGAGGGTGGGAGAGACTGTGCGGGAGCTGGGGCAGGTCCTCCAGGGCTTTGGCAGGTCATCCTGCCACTCAGGACTTGGGCCTCTTTGCTGAGTGGAGCGGGAAGGGGCCTCTCGGGATCCCCCGTGGATGGAGCAGGGCTGCCCTGCGGTTGGACTCGGTGGACCCTGGCAAGCAGGCTTCAGAGTGGCAGCTGCACATGAACCAGGCCCGGCTGCTGCGGGCTCCAGTGGGGCAGGGCAGGGCACCCTGCTCTCCCACCCGCCTGCTTTATCTTGGCAACGGATTGCACAAACCCCAGAGCTAATATTGAACTTGCCTGGATTTTAAATAGCAGCTGTAAACACCGCTGCTCCCGGCTCCTGGCCCTCTGCTCTCTGCCTGAGGAGGGCATTCAGGTGCCGCTGGCCTCAGGCTCTGCCTGGGCAAACACCACAGAGGGCAAGCAGGGCAGAGTCAGTTCCCCCTGGAACCGGAATCCGAATCACCTGACCTGCCCCTGAGAAGTGAAGATGTTCCACTGGGTTGGAAAGGGCCAGAGGGTCCCCTCTCTGGAGGGGGGCAAAGGTCCCCCTCAGGCTGGGGGGCCCTTTCCAGCCCTCATGGACATCCTCCCTTCCCCCTGCCTGCTCCCAGAGGCCAGGCGCTGGAGTCAAGCCCCTCCCCAGGGGACGCCCAGCCGGCCCCCACCCCTGCCCGGGGTTCCAGGCCTGAGCCACTGTTCCTGGAGGATGATCACCTCCTGCTGTACCTTAGAACCCCAGGAGAACTTCTGAAATCACCCCCAGGCAGAGCCCCACCTGCCGGGCTTCCCATCCCATCAACCCAGGCAGTCAGGGCCTCGCATACACTCCTGGCACACCGCTGTGCCCCGGACAGGCCAGGGGTTGAGAGGGCTTGTGGACAAAGGAGAAAGTAAATCAGGGCCGGGGACAGGCAGGGTGCTGGGAGGGGAGGGGCGGCATCTGTCCTCCGCCACGCCCCCCACACCTTCGGGAGAGTGTGCACCTGTCTGCATGGGAGCTCTCCCCCAGGTGCCTGCTTCCTGGCCCAGCTCGCAGGGGAGGGCCCCGCGGCTTTCTGGAGGGGGGGCGCTTTGAGCCCCGGGTCGGTGTCAGCCCTGGCGTCTGCTGATGCTGCCCTCCAGAGATGGAGCTTCCTGCCCTAACGGCTGTCCCCAGGCCGAGCCCCCACTCCCCAGTGCTCTGCAGGCCAGACACCAGCATGCTGTTTGGAGCTGTTGCTGTTTCAGATGGGGAACATTCTGGGGTCTCTTGAAGGAGCCAGAAAGGCAGCTCTCGTCTCCCTGGTAACAACAATCCCCGTTCATCCATTCATGCATTCATTCGTTCACTTCAGCAGTCATTCATTCAGGGAAGACTTCTGCTCCCCTGTGTGTTCTCAGCGCTGGGACGGGGAGGGGACCTAACCCCCCATGCCCCTCCCCTACCTCTGGCAGAGGCAGAGGCCAGGTGTGCCCATCAGGTGTGCCCCTCGGAAGTTAGGGTTTGGGATGCACTGTCAGGGGGTTGATGTTCAGATAGTTTACCTGTTCTACCCCTGGGCCTGCCTTCCACCAGGGAACCGGGGTTTTCCTGGAGAGAGGTCAGACCTTCTCGAAGCAGCTTGCTTGGGCCTGGGCCACGGGATGGGAGTATGTCAATATTTTAACAACTGGCCCAGCTGGACTAGCTCATACCAGGCACACATTGAACCACCAGCCAGTGGGATCCACCTGCCTCATGCAGTCTGGTCATCGCCCACCTCTGCAAATCTGGGAGGCTTGCCCACCCCCCCAGCCCCCGTCCCTCTCCCTTCTCTCCCAGCCCTCCAGGATCTTGCTTAAATACTTTAAAACAATCTAAAAGTAATTATCACGAACAGGCTGCTTGGGACCACCTGCTCCATCCGTCCTTTGGAATCGCTAATGCGCCCGCGCAGAGCGCTGACAGGCTTTGGGCTCCCCGCGCGCCCCGAGTCGCCAGATGCTCCCGCACCATGGCGCCCCCCTCACCCCCCGCCACGTGGCACGGCAAGGGCTGCCCGAGCCCATGTTCCTAGCCCAGCTGTCACTTAGAGCGATCAGTAGGAAAATCATCACCCCACGAAGTCATACATATGGAACATCATATTTGCAGAATATTTATTTTAACACGTGTCAGGGCCTCCTCGGGATGCAGGCAGCTGCGGCGGGGTTTTCATCCCAGAAGACGGCGGGGTGGGCAGGGGGCCGGGCAGGCCGCCGCACCGGGGGCTGGGGTGGGGGTAGCCCTCCCATGGCACTCAGGGGTGGGGGCCTGGCAGTGCCCGTGTCCCCGGCTGCCCCCGCACGGGAACAGCTGTTGAACAGCTGCCTGCTCTGTGCCGTCTCCGCCGGGGGCCAGAGAGTAGAAACCACGTCAGGGATTTCACCAGGGAGAACTTAATGCAGGGCATTGGTGGAACAGGTGCGGGGGGGGGGGGAGGAGACTGAAAAAGCAAAGAGAGGGCACCCCAGTAACTGAGACACGCCCAGGGCCAGGGGAAGGCTAGGCTTGCTGAAAGCCATTGGCTTGGGGACGCCTGGGTGGCTCCGTCGGTGAAGCGTCAGCCTTCGGCTCAAGTCATGATCTCGGGGTCCTGGGATTGAGTCCCACATCGGGCTCCCTGCTCGGTGGGGAGCCTGCTTCTCCCCCTGCCTGTGCTCCCCCGTTTGTGTGCTCATTTGCTCGCTGGCAAATAAATAAATGAAATTAAAAAAAAAAAAAAGAAACCATTAGTTTGGCAGAGGAGGCAGCCATGGAGCCGGGAGCCAGACGTCAGAGGAAGGGTGTTGCTGGGCTGGGGCTGGGGGCGCGGGGAGAAGACAAGCTGGCATCAGGAACCAGCGGGGTGAGCTCAGGAGCAGATCTCCCGGTGGCAAAGGGGCAAGGTGTCTGCCTGGGAACCCGGGGCTGAGCCGCACGCCGCACGCCTGGGAGACACTGCCACCCCACCCCACCCTCCAAGGCTCACCAGGCCTGCCTGCCCCTCCCACCGTGCTAAACTCACAGCATTTAGCAGGCTGCGCAGTTCTCACTCCCTGGCCTCTTACTGGAAGGACTGAGCAATTTCGTTCCTGGGTTACAGATGGAGACATTGAGGCTGAGAGGTGAAGTGACTTCCCTTGGCCAAGAATCCACGGCAGGAGGCAAGTAGGCAGTATACCTACCTCCTGAAGTTAATATGGATATGACTTACAGATATATTCCTTCTCCTAGGTAGGGAGACTGAGGTATGGAGAGATGAGGTTGTCCACCCACAGTTGCTCATGTCCTTGGTTGGCGGGGCCAGGACTCAGATTTCAGATAGTCCTTCTCCAGATTCAATACTCTGTTACCACTCTCTAAGAATTTGTGGGAAATGGATGAATGGATAGATGATGGATGGATGGATGGAAGGATGGATGGATGGATGGATGGACAGATGGGTGGGTGGATGGATGGACGGGTGGGTGGATGGATGGATAGATGGACAGGTGGGTGGATGGATGGATGGATGGATGGATGGTTGGAAGGATGAATGAACAACAGAAAAATATTCCCTTGGCCTGAGGCCTGTGTAGTCATGGGGAGTGTACTGGAATAACCCTGCTTAGCCCATTTTCGGTGACTCAAAGACCCTCGTCTTTTAGTGAGAAGTGCTTGAAGTAGAGGCCGGGGAGGGCAAGGCAGAACACAGGCTGTGTCCCACACATCTTGATTTGAATCCTGACTGGAGCCTCAGTCTGCTCACCTGGGAAATGGAGCCAGGAGACTGTCTGCCCCCTCTCCTCCCTGCCTACGAGCCAGGACCTCACAGGAGGAATGCGTTTGGCCGTGTCGGTTCTGTGCCCATACCTCGGGCATGCCCACAGCTCTGAGCCCACGTCCACACACGAAACACAGAGACCCGAGCACACACGGACACCCAACATGCTGCACAACTTCCAGAGACACACAAGGGAGCAGTAGACCCCTGTGGGCACCCCCTTCCTGTAACATACATCTGTGAGCGGAACACACAGAGCCACACACGTGGAGACACAGCTCCACACACACACTCCTTCCCACAACGCACGACTCTGGCCCAGAACATGCATCTGGGGCACCTTCAGAGAGAGCCCCGTAGAGCCTGACGCCTGTGACCACGTTCTGTCACAGATGTGTGCCCAGCACAGCTCACGCGCTGGTACCTGACCCAGAGCACGGGGGACTCCCCAGACGGACCTGCAGCGCTTGGCCAGGAAAGGGCCAGACTGCTGCCCAGAAACAGTCTCTCCTGGAAGCTGAGACCCAGGGAACCGGAGACCCTTGTTTATCCCTGTGGGGCTCTGGTAGTGATGGGCCGGCAGGGGGCAGCTTGTTACATGTGACAAGTGTGAATCTGCTAATGAGGTACAACCTGGTCCTCCTTGCTCAGAACCTTCCGGTTGCTCACATGTCACTGGGGCAAAGCCAGAGTCCTGACTCTGGCCTCCAGGCCTAGTGTGATCCGTCCCATACCCTCAACCCCATTGCCTCCCTATCCTCATCTTCTCCCATGCTCTGCCTTGCTTGCTCTCCTCCAGCCACACTGGCCTCCTTCCTGTTCCTCAGACGAGCCCCAGGGCCTTTGCACTTGCTGTGTCTGCCGCCCTGAACACCCTTCCCACTCACATGCATCTGCGTGATCCCTAGCCTCCCTTCCTTTTACAGTGCGGCCTTGGTGAGACTTTCCTCCTCCCTCGGGCTCTCTATTTACCTTACCTCCTCTGTTTTTCTCCAGAGCTCTGTATCGTAGCTGACATATGCATGGACGTGTGTATTTACTCATTATCTGTCTCCCCACTGGACTGTCAGCTTCACTAGGGACTTGTTCTGCTCAGGGCACTATTCCCAAGGCAGCAAACAGGGCCTGACCCAAGCCAGGTGCACAGTATGGGCTGTGGAGTGAGTGAATGTTGGTGGATCTCCTCCACTAGATTAGGGGCTCAGCCTGAGCCCACCTCTGTGCCAGTCCTGCAGCAGGATCAAAACAGTATCTAGCACTTCCTAAGCATTCAGGGAGGTGCTGGGCTAAGAGTTTCACGTGTTCACCGGCTGAATCTTCACAACCTGGTAGAGCATGAAGCCTGTTTTGCAGATGAGAAGACAAAGCACAAACGTACGGTGAAGGATAAAATCTAGCACCTCATGTTCGTCCATGCAGAAAGACCATGCAAACAGCAAGAAGAACCATGATAATCAACAACAATAATGGTCTCGACACAGGGAGTGCCTCCTGTGTGGTCGTCACCCCAGTTCAGATGAGGGGAGAAGCCCACACAGAGAGGGCAAGCAACCTGTCTGAGATCACCCAGCTTGGCAGGACCAGCTCAGTGGACTCCCGGAGGGACTCGGGGAAGGAGGGTGGCTGAGGGAGCCCAGCCCCGTGATTTGAGGGCAGAGTCTACCGTAGTACTTCTGTTATACCTGGAAAGCCAGGCCAGGGAGGAGGTGGGTGAGCATGGCTGGTAAGCATTGTCCACGCAGTGGATCTCAGCCTGGGCTCCGGGCGGCAGTCACCTGGGGAGCTTTCCAGAATGCAGACGCCTGGCTGCCACCCCCAGAGAGTCTGGCGTGATTGGCCCAGGGTGCAGTCTGGGCCTGGAGATGCGGCTGCGCAGGGCATTCATCTTAAGGGTACAGTTTGAGGAGTCCGAGTGGATGAATGCACCTGAAGGATCTCCCCCCAGGTCAAGATCTAGAACAGCGGTTCTCAAACTTGAGCATGCATCAGATTGCCCCTGGGGGCGCCTTCAGACACAGATCCCTGGCCCCAGCCCCAGAGTCTGTAACTCAGCCGGTCTGGAATGGGGCCTGAGAATCCACATTTCCCACAGGCTCCTGGGTGATGCAGCCACTGGCTGGCGATCCCCCTTTGAGAACCGCTGACTGACACAAAACATCCCCAGCCCCCCAGAGGGCACTGGGCATGAGGATTTTTCAAAGCCCCCAAAGAGAGTCCTCTGTGTAGCTAGGGGTGGACACCCCCCACACACCAAGGGACAGATTTCTTATGTCCAGTGAGTGTTCAAACCCTGTGAGCTTAGCTCAGCATTGCAGGGGCCCCCTGAGGTATTAATGTGCAAAGTTTCTCCCGTCTAGCTGGACAGGGTGGCCAAGTGAAGAATGCAGAGGAACCCCCGGGGGTGGGCGTGGGGGGGTGCAGCTTGCTCAGCCACGGCTGATTGTGGCCCCGACCCAGAACCCGCCTCCCGCCCTCGGTCCCCACGCTGAGCCCAGGGCAGGATCGGGTCGCCTGGCACCCTAAGCACCCAGAGCCCAGAGGGTGTCGGGGCCCCTGGCCCCCCAGCAGCCCACGCACCCTCTCCTGACAGCTTTATCAAGCCTGCAGCCTTCCCAGTCCCATTGTTCCTGACATCTGTTTCGGTAAGTGATTAATTGCAATTAGCGAACGGTTTGAAAACCCTGGAAGAATACTCAGCAGAAAACTCATCAAGATTAATGAGTGGCGGGCTTGTCAGGAGGGGCAGTACAGACACAGGGCCGCAGTGGAAGCTGCCGGAGTCGCCATCGCCTGGGCAGGTGCAGGGAAGCGAACTGGAGGTGACACCCCCGCTCCACGCCCCCTACTCGCCGTGCAACCCTCCTCCCCCATAAACTACCACTAGATGATTTCTCATCAAAATGCGTGAATTACCCACTAATAGGCTATTAATAAAGCCCTTAGAGTGTCATAAGATTAGGTTCTAAGCATGCAGAATGGATTGCAGTGCTTCCAGAACCGTCTGCCATTGGCCGGCATGGGCGCGCCCAGATAGGGGAGGTTGGGGCCGGGGAGGGACCCGGTGCACAGCCCTACCCGCCATCCAGTGCTCTGACACCAGAAGTCAGGCCCAGTGAAGGGAAATCCCTCTTGAGGCACGAATTCCCAGCAGCATTCACCTCCTGGGCAGGTAGAGACCAGGTGGGAGGCCGGCGACGCGCAGCTTGAAATTGAGGCCCAGCTGTGGCCCCCGGAGCGCACGGCTCAGAGCCCGGCAGCTCCACGCACCTCTCTCGTGTGCACGGCCCCTTCCAGGCCTTGCCCGCACACCCGTGTGTGGCCCCTCGTGTACACATTGTACACACGTGTCCTTTGTCGTGTACCTTGCTGGACCACGGCAGGCGCCACTGGGGGGCCGTTTTGCACACCACCTTTGCTATTATAACCTTTTTGTGCGGGTCCGTGGCCCCCACGGCCCTTCTCTGCCCGTTTCTAATGATCATGGTTGTTCATCAAGGGACAGTTATGGGGCCGGTGTTTTGTAGGCATCCTCGGTTATGCTGTGGATAGGGAAACTGAGGTTGGGACCAGTTAAGCGGCATGCCCCAGACACACAGTGCCGGAGTGGGGTCTCTCTGACGGGTGCAGAATGAGCCTGGAGTTCGAGAGCAGTCCCGCCGTGCAGGGAAGGGCCTCGACGGATGCTGTTACTGACAGTGCGCTGCCAGATGTGAGCAGGTGGTCCACCCTGCGTGGGTTAAGTACATGCCTGGGCTTTGTTTCTGGGTGCTATTTTCTTTTCATTTAGTCTGCACAAAACCCAAATGAGGCAGCTCTTATGCATTTTACGGACAAAGAAACCGAGACTGTGGGAGGTTAAGTCACCTGGCAAAAGCAGAACTGTGATTTGATTAAGCTCAGGTAGGCCTGACCTCAATCCTGGGGTCCCTTTTTTTGTTCCTACTCCCAAGTCACTGCCGGCCTTAGAGAAGTGAAGTGTATGCCAATGACCATGATAGGTTCTGGGCCCTTCTGCTTGGCATGGATTTCTGTCTCTCTGACCAGATGCAGGTTGGGTAGATGGGTGAGTGGATGATTGGATGGATGTTGGATGGATGGATACTTGCATGGAATTGGATGGATGGATGGACGGACAGACGGATGGGTTGACAGATGGACAGATGGATGGGTGTATATTGGATGGATGAATGGATGTTGGGTGGATGGATATTGGGTGGATGGATGTATGCTGAATGGAGGGATATTGGGTGGATGGATGGATATTGGGTGATGGATGGATGGATGGGTGGATAGGTGGATGGATGATGGATGGATGTTGGTTAGGTGACTAAATGGAAGGAAAGAAACCCTCTGGCTCTATGAGGGGAAGGAAGAGCCCTAATTCCGCATCTCCTTGATGAGAAGAGATGAAGCTGAGCAGTTCTGCAGGGTCAGTCTAAAGGACTGCTGCCCAACCCCTCCCCGTATTAGGGAAGAAACTGATACTTGCCGCCGTCCTGGGTTGTTGACAGCAGAGTTGGGAACCCCGGCCGCATGCCTGTCACATAACATGGGCCCCGGTCTTCTCCATATGCATCGTGTAGCAGGTGATCTAGTGGTCACTAGGATGGGGGCCAATAACAACAACAACAAAGGTTATAATAATAAAAATGAGGGACATCCACATCATGATTACTCTGTGCCAGGTCTTTACGTGTGTATGTAACTCCTTTCATTCCCCCAACAACCCAGTGAGAAAGGGACTATGGCATCGTACAGACGAGGAAACGGGGCACAGAGGGCTGGAGGCCCAAGTGTCAGAGCCGGGACGGGAGGCTGGCGGGTGGCTGTGCTTGCTGCTGTCTGCCCCTGGGACCGTGTAGTCACGGCCCTTCCCTGCCCACCCCACCCCCGACCCCACAGCAGGAGGCTCCACAGGTACGTGACCTGTACAGTCACCTGAGGTCCTGGGCTTTGGATCATACCCCAGTGTTGCCACTTTGACATTCAATCCCTTTTGAACAAGGGGCCCTGCCTTTTCATTCTACACTAGGGCCCACAAATGACAGGGCTGGTCCCGACTCAGGGCACCTGTTCCTTGTCCGGGTCAGGCAGGGGGCCCCAGCCGGCTAGGAGGCTGGCAGCGGGGCAGGGTTGCTGGGGACCTTGGGCCGCACCCACAGGTGGGAGGTGCGCACTCCCCAGCAGCCTCCCAAGGGTGGATCTGCCCTGGGACCTCCCTCTGCTCAGCCCTGGAGATCCTGCCCCCCTCCCTCCCCTGCACCCCCGTCGCTGCAGTGGAAGGTCCTTGGACCCCTGTGCACTGGGCCTGTGCCCTAGATCTGTCAAAACCCCCACAGCAGGCGCTCAGCACGCAGGACTTCTGAGATGGGCGTTGGGGGAAGGGGCTGGGGTAAGGAGGGGGTGAGGCCTGCTTGCTTTCCCAAGGCCCCAACCCTCAGTGTCTCCTGCTGCAGGAGGTCTTGGGGGTAATCTGGGCGTGAAGGCATAGCTCAGGGAGAGGAGAGACACTCTCCTCTCCATAGGATGGTCTGATAATGAGGGAACCCTAAAATTCTCTCTCCCGCATGCCCCCTCAGCTCTGTCTCTCCTGTGGACCCCTAGGTTTCTTCATCTGAGCAATGGGGTCACGCATCAGGTCCGCTTCCTCACTGCCAAGTGCATACTGTGGGCCCCATTTCCCCCATGCAGGAAGCTGAGGGCAGCGGGGTCACCAATGGTTATGTGCTCAAACATCAGCCAGTGGGACCAGGCCACATTCCACCCTCAGGTTGTGGGCTCCTAGGCCCAAGCCCTTGGTGTCCCCCCAGCTGCCCCAGAAGAGGCAGGGTCCCTGAATATCAGGGATGTGCTCTGGGAATGTATTTAGGCTCTGTTGGCTCCCCCAGCCTCTGCGGCCTTGCTAGGAAGGGCAGGAAGCCTGGGTCCAGGTTAGCCCTGGGTTAGTGGGGTGCTGTTTGAGCGGCCACGCCGTCTCTACCCTTAAACTCCCTTCCTCTCCCTCCTCTGACCTCCAGAAAGCAGCCCATGAGGGTATCAGCCTAGATCAGTTCTGCAAGGTTTTTCTTATCCTGATTTTGCAAATAGGGAAACTGCCCAGAGAGCTCAAGACACTGGCCTCAGGACACACAGCTGATAAGTGGCTCCACCAGGTGCCGGCCCTGAGTTCCGGCTGGGGCATCAGCTCGGTCATTAACACTCTAGTGCGATTTTTGTCAGCCTGGCCTCTCCCTGGGATCTTTACAGCTCCAGCTCGCTGTTGAAGGTTGGCGTCAAAGCCGGCGGTGCCGTGGGGGGCTAACTTTCCCCGGCACTGGGGCCATTCCTTGTCTAGGCGTAGCCGCTGGGCCGCCCCTCTTGGACCAAGGGCGAGGTGAGGCTCTACACCCAGAGGGTTAGGGCGCAGACCCGGGCGGCGCGGAGCCGTAAGGCTCTGACCTCCCCGGGCGTCCCCGGCAGCCCGCTCCAGCCCCAGCCGGGCCAGCTGGGCGCGGCCCAAGCCCCTGCGGACCCGTGGGCGCCGACCCCCGCGCCCCAGGGGCGGGACGGCGGCCTGGAGGGAGCCCCGCTGGCCGGGCGCCCGGTTCCCGGGCTGGGACCCCCCGCCGCGGCCTTCCCGGGGTCGGAGCCCCCGCCCCAGCCCCAGCCCTCCGCGGCGGGCGACCCGGGCCGGTGGGGGCCGGCGGGGGCCGGCTGGAGCGGCCCCCGAGCCCATCAATAGGGGACATCTGCTTTAAGACGTGGGGGCGGGGAGGGGGGAGGTTAACGCCGGGGTCGGCGCAGCCCGCGGCGGCGCCCCCCACCTCCCCGGCGACTTTTGGCCTCGGAGCAGATGGCGGGGGCGGGGGGCGCGGGCGCAGACGGCCGGCCTCACGTGTTACCACACCCACGAAATCCCAGGGGGGAGGGGAGCAAGGAAGCAGCCGCCTCCCCTCCCCCTCCCGGGCCATCTGATCTTCCTCCCGGCGGACGCCTCCGCCCGGCTCCCGGAGGAGGCGCCTGGGGTCACAGAGGCCCCCTGCGCGCCCTCCAAACAATCCCCCGCCCCCAGAGGAAGTGGGGGAGGGGAGGGGAGCGCCGAGGAGACCTTTTTACATGTAAATACGAGAACTGGCCTGGAAAGGCTTTTTCCCTCCCCCTTTTTATTTCGAGAAGCCTGATGTTGCCAAGACCGGGGCCTTCTGCTGGACCAGGAGTCTCCCGTGTGGTGCTAGGAAGCAGAAATAAGGAAATAATGCCATCTAGGGAGCCGGCACCCACGCCGCTCCCGGGGCTGGGGGGAGCTATATGTTTGCACAACCCGGTGGGCTCCTCCCAGGAAGGGGGCGGGCAGGGGACAGAAGCTGGGTCTGTTAGGAATCCGGGGGCGGCCACTAACTGCCTGCCCTCCGGACTGCTCCCTAACCCCTCCGGGCCTCGGTTTTCCCACCTGTGAAGTCACTGCTTTATTGGCGCACCTTCCTTCTGGCCACGGGGGCCTCACGGAGTTGCGTCGGATGTCCCTGAGGCTGGATGCCACCCCTGGAGTCAGTAGGATGTGTGTCTAGTGGCTGGACTAGACGTCTCTGGGTTGGAATCCTCTTCACACCCTTCAGCTGTGTGGTCTTGGGCAAGTCGCTGAAACTCCCTGAGCCTCCAGTCCTAGATCGTAATAGGATTACGATGTAGGATTGTGTTGGACTGAGTCACTTATGGGCATAAAACGCTGGAACGTAGTATGCATGCAATAAATAATAACTACTCTTAGTACTTTTACTACCACCCAATGTCTGCTTCCCCGAAGCCGTCCCAGGCTTGAGGGAGGGAGGTCTTTCTGCCTGAATAAGATCTTGTGTTTTTGCCCCTGCCTCCCCCATCAGACTGAGCCTGTGCGTGACACTCTCTTCTGTACTCCCTACAGGGCATCTAACACATAGTAGGGACTCTGCCAAATTTGTGGAATGAGTGAAGAAAGACACGAGTGTGTGAATCAAGACATCTGATGGGGTGGGGCTTCGAGCCCAGCCTGAGGGTCCCCGCCGGGCCTCGTGTTTGGGTTCTTTCTGGACCCTCTCTCCTCTTGCACAAAGTGGTGAGGGTGGTCTCCAGGAAGGGAGAGCAAAGAGGAAGGGCTGTGCCCTTGCCTGGTCCCGTGGGAAGCCCCAGGGCCTGCCCCACGCCCGTAGGCGATGAGGAATAGCAGGTGGCTTCTACGGAGGGGACGGCCCTGTTCCAGGCACTGCCTCATGTCATCCTCATGGGACGCGAGGCGATGGGTGCTAGCATCCCCTTTTATGGGTGGGGAAACTGAGGCCCTCCGAGCGGCCAGGTCACTTGCCCAAGCTCTCACAGCTTGGAAGAGAGACATCAGAACCGACACTCAACGTTCCCAGAGCCTGCACGTCACTACCACTCTGCAGCCTCTGCGGAGTGCGCGATGACGGTGTATACACCCGGAGCAGACACAGAGGGCCGGCTCACCCAGCCGTGCTTCGGGCTGTGGGCACGAATGTTGCGTGCGGAGATGAAGGCCGGCTATCGGCTGGTGCAGGCAGCTGCTTAGGGCCACCCAGTGTGGCCTCCTGCCTGCCGTCCACATGGGCCACCTGGACAGGTGTCAGCCTGCTCCCCTGAGCCCAGCCCTCCCCGTGCAGTGGGGCCAGCCGAGATCCCCCAGAAGCCTAGGGCAACACTGTACCTTGCCGACCTCCCAGCTGGCCCTGGAGGCCCCTGGCCTCAACTATCAGGGGTCACCGGCAGCCACTCTGTCTGCGGGCCCCAGGGGCCGTGCCCTCCCCAACCCTGCTGTCTCACCCCGTCCTGACCTGGACGGTGATTTATGTGGTGGCTGCGAAAGGCCACTTGAGGTGGGGCCCGGGGACAGGGGTCAGGACAGCCAGGAGGCGCCAAGGATGAGGGTGGAGGCCTGCCCCGCAATGCCTCCCCTGGGCACCGTGAGGCCTTGACTCCTGCCATCTGGCTCTCAGCCCTGGAGGTTGGGAGTGCCCCTCACCCCCGGCTCAAATGGCCGAGCGGCGGGAGGGGGAGAGACAGATGGTGGTGGGCCTGGAGAGGTAGAGGGGGGACTCGGTTCAGGAGGACTTGCAAGGGGGAGCGTGTTTCCCGCAGCACGCGTGCACACACACGCACACACGCTCGTGCACGCGCGCACACACACACATGGCTGAGGCCCTTGGTAATTCTGGGCCCGTGTCGGAGGGGGCCGTGGGCTTCTGATGAGCCTTCAGGTCCAGACACGCCTGATGCCCAACACACCAGCACAAACACATGCGTGCACAGCAGTGCACACAGCTTATCTGCAGATACCGGCACAGAGACCCAGAGATACACGTTCATATGTGCACACTCGTGCACACGCACAGAGAGACACACAGACGCGCAAGCGCAGAGATCCAAAGACACACACGCGTGAAGACACACGGGTGCGTACAAGGATAACACACACACGTGCTCACCCACCGATGGCCCTGCCCCTCCGGGCCTCACCAGCCTGCTGAGGAGTAAGCTCCTTCCTCTGGACTTCAGAGCTAACTCTCTGCGGCTCTGCCCCACCTCTCCCACCGCAAAATCCTTTCCCAGAGGGACAGGTCCCTCTCCCTGTCCTGCCCCCAGCCCCACCCGCCTCCCCCACCCCCCAGCGCCTCTCTGCTCACCCTATAACCCTTTCTCCTTGTAGCCACAGAGGCGCACTTTTACGACATCAGTGAGTCCATTTCATTCAGTCGGAGCCACCTAGCTCCCCATAACAGGTGGGATAAAACCCCAGCTCCTTATGACAGCTTAAATGCCTCGTGCACTCTGGCAGTTCTGTCCAGTGCCCCCCACCGCCCCCCACAGGGAGCCCCTGCTGCAACCCCGCTGACCGCCTTGACTGCCTTGCTCAACCTCAAACAGAAGATCTTGTTTCTGCCTCAGGGCCTTTGCACTTGCTATTCTACTAGCCTGGTGCTCTCTTCTGCCTGATACTTGCAGGACTTGGTACCTCCCTTGTTTCAGGCCTCAGTTCAAATATCACCTCCCCCCAGAGGCCTTTGCTAACTACCCTCCCTAAAACAGCCATTTCTGGCTTCGCTTCCCCTAGAGAGTCTGTGGTTGCTGAAATGGTATTCCTTGATTGCTTGTTCACTGTCTGGCTCCCCCATCTCAGCGTCAACCCCGTGCAGGCAGAACTTTTACAATATTTCCTGGGGCTTCCCCAGCACCTGGCAGATGGTCGATAAGTGTTTGTTGAATGAGTACATGAAGGGCTTTGTGACGGACTCATTGGCCAGTTCAGAGCAGCTGATGAGTCAGGAAGCGGGAAGTTGAACCCAACTGCAGAGGTAAACTGAGGCTGGTGGTGTGCAGCATCTGGTGCCAAGGATTCGTCTAGGATTTCTTAGTCAGGAGAGGGGTGTGATGTATCTGTTCTCCCAGATTTCATACCTGCCTTGAACTCAGAGGGCACCCTGGTTGGGGGGGGACCCTGTCAGGAGGCCTGTCAGGCAGGGTAGGGACCCTGCAGTGCTCTGCCCCCTTCTTGGGCCATGGCCACCCTGACAGCCCCCTGTATGAGTATCCTAGGGCTGCCATAACACATTATCGCAAACTTGCTGGCTTAAAATAATAGAAATTTATTCTCTCAGTAGTCATTCAGCTCTGGAGGCCAAAAGTCCAAAGCCAAGGGGTCAGCAGGGTTGGTTCTTCTCAAGGTTCTAGGGAAGGGTCCTTCCTGCCTCTTCCGGCTCCTGGTGGCTCCAGGTATCCCTTGGTTTGTGGCTGCGTCACCCCCATCTCTGCTTTTGTTCTCATGTGGCCTCTTCCCGCGTCTCTGTCTCTCGGTGTCCTCTACTGTCCTCAGGATAACAGTCAATGGATTCAGGGCTTATCCAAAATCCAGGGTGATCTCATCTCAAGATCCTTAACTAATCCATCTGCAAAGACCCTATTTCCCAGCAAAGTCCCATTCTGAGGTTCGGTGTGGATGTAATTTGGGGGGGACCCTATTCAGCCCTGTGTAGCCCCCAGTCCCTTCTCAGCGTGTTGCTTCCTACCACGGCGGGGGGGGTCCCCGGGGTGGCCACCCTACCCACTGAGAAGATGTGACGTCTGTTTGGGGATGGGCGGAGAAGATGCAGCTTCCATCTCTGGGGACCAAGGACAGGTCACCTTGAACTCTGAGGTGACAAATGGCTTGATATTACCTGTCCCCCCCTCCACTGTGGGAAGGCTGCAGCCAGAGCCTGGAAATCTCAGGCTGTGACCAGACCATCCTGTAGGAGATGGGCCCATGAGGGCTGCACAGTGCAGCTTGGGGACCTAGCCATGGCCTGGGGCGCTTGACTCCAGGTTCCAGTCCTGTCTCCAGCTGTGTGACCTGGGGCCAGTGTTTTCACCTCTCTGTGCTGCTTTCCTATCTGTAAAATCAAGATAGCAAAGCTTCCTCCTGACCGAGGAAGTATTAGGTAAAGTATTTAGATCTGCATCTGGCCCCCAGGGAACATTTCTCTGTGCTAACTGTGGTTATCATGGGCAAAAAGTGAAGTATTATGACAAAAAGAACAAACCTAGAGGCAAAAGTATGGGAGCCCTGAGGCCCGTGTTAGTAACCCAGCCGGGCACAAGGGAGTTCGGCACAGTTACCCTCGCAGCTCCCGCTTTCCCCACCACAGGAGAGCCTGGGGCAGGGGGAGCCCTAGTGTCCAGACACCGAGGAACCAGCCCAGGCGAAAGTGTCAGCTGGGTGACCTTGCGCAACCTTGCGTGGGTTCCCCTACCTCTCTGAGCTTCAGCTTCCCCTTCTGCTGAGGGGGTGGTCATGCCCCAGTGTGTACCTTGTGTCTGCCAGAAATACCGCTTACAGAGGCTCAGAGCTCCTCCCTCGAAGTGGGGCAGGCAGGGTCCGGGGGGTGGGGGGGGTGGACAGGAAAGGGCTTTCCAGGCAATGGGAGGAGCGTGCATCTCCGGAGCTGGAAAGGACTTGGTCTGGGATGGCCAGAACCCTGAGCCCTGTAGGAGAGACCAGAGACACGTATGGAAGGATGCTCAGTGCCTCTTCCAGATCAGCAGCCCCTCGGCCAGCTGGATCCCTAAGGTGCATGATGCAGAAGGCCATTCGTTTTTACAGCTGCCAAGTCTGGTTTATTTGGACAGCAGACACCCGGAACAGTCAGGAAAACCTGGGCTGAGGGGTGAGGGGGGTTTCTGGTGTTTGTTCTCTTTCCTGGGCTATAGCCCAAAGGGCAAAGGTCATGGCTCGCTGTGCCCTGGTCCCCCATGTCCCCTGGACCTCTGCACCTGGGGGAGTGGGGGTGGGTGGCGAATCTTTCAGCCCCTACACACACACACACACACACACACACACACACACACACACTACAGCTAGGGCTCCATGTTGATAGAAAAGCTGCCTCCTCTGGACGTCCACCCCTGGCAGCTGGGAGGGCCTGGAACGGCACCTGGCCTCAGGCCTGAGCTCCTCTCCAGCCAGGGGGAGACCTCCCTCTCACCCCAGCCTCCACAGTTCAGATGTAGGAACGGAGGCTCAGACGGATTCAGGGCCACCACCCCGCCAAGAGTCCCACCCACGCCCCTCCTGTGTGCTTTCTTTCTGGAACCTTGTCTCAGGAGGCCCAGCCAGCGGTCAGCCTCCGGCGATGTTGGGCAGCTTGTGATGCCGTGGGCTTCCCCCGCCATGCGCACGCCGGGAGGCTGCACTGCGGCTGGCTTTTCTGCACGCCCGGCCCTTGATCTGCCCAGGCTTTATCTTCCGGCCGCCTGCATCGCCTGTGGCGCCCCACGGGGCCCCCTTGTTCTGAGCTGCCTGGCACTGGGCACGGGGTGCCGAGCGTTGGCCCACGGCCCTCTGCTGCCCCCTCCACTCCCCGTGGGGGCTCCTTGCTGCTCTCTCTTCCCTCCCGGGAGCACCTGCCTTCTCCAAGTAGTTAGGGGCCCCACAGCAGGCGTGGCCTGCACGGCTGCTAACACCGTGGAGGGGGAGCTGCTACCTTGGCCATCAGCCACCAGCTCTGCGGAGTCGGGGGGGGGGGGCGATGCGGAGGGTGGGCACTGAGCGGGAGAGGGACGGAGGACCCTGCGTGCCCGGGTGGCCGCGGCTCACGGCCCCGCACAGGTGCAGGCCCAGATTCTGTTGAGCTAAGCTTCGCGTGGCGGGCGGCAGGCAGCGAGCTGCTGAGCCTTCCAAAGGTAGCAGCCATCTGCACTGTGATAAAAAGCCCCGAGGATGATAAATAGACAAGTCGCACTTTTATTGGATTGCAGTTTGGGAGCAGCCACTTTGGGTTTGGCACCGTGTTAACGACAGATTTCTGCTTCCCTTGCAAGGCCTGGCCTCTCGGGGAGAGCGCCAGTAGCAGCCCGCTCCTGGCGGGAGGGAGAGCTCCCCCCTGCCACCCCCCACCGCCCCCACCTCCGCCCTGCGTGGCTGGACTGCTCCCACCCACGCTGCCCCGTGGGGTTTCTGTTGGGGGGCCCTCTCACAGCCCCCAGGGTCAGGCCAGCGGGTTCACATCCCAGCGCTGTGTGTCTCCGGCAGGCCGGCTAACCTCTCTGTGCCGCGGGAGCCCCATCTGTGAAATGGGCAAATACTGGCGCTTAGCGAGCAGGCTTGGGAGGTGCTGTGAGTAATGGTTGTGTACGTAGCATTTGGAAGAGCGCCTGGTGTACATACGGTGCGCGTTATGTAAATATTAGCGGCTAGTGTCTCTGCCACCATCGTAGTATTATTGTGGGGGGTACGGCTTCCAGAGAGCCTCGCCTGGCCCTGGCGTCCCACCGTGGGGAGCTGTGTGGCGTCGGGTTAGGGAGGAGGGGGCTCATCCCCAGGAGGACCCCGACTCTCCCGGGACACCAGCACCCCCTCTTCATCCCTCCACTCCCTGGGCAAAGGCTCTGGCCAACTGTGAGACCCTGAGCAGCAGTTGCCATGCTCTGTGCCTCGGTTTCTCCAGCTGTCAAGAGGGGATGACATCAGAACTTCCCTCACAGTGCTGTTGAGAGGCTCCCATGAGATGGTCCACTTTAAGCTCTGGGGCTGGCGCCCGGCTCCCAGTAGGTGCGCATACACAGTGGCTCATGGCCTTGGTGGTTCCTCATTTCGACGCTGAGGTGCCAGGGCCTCCGGGGCAGGGGAGAGAGGAGCAGAAGGGGTGGCCCACGTCAGGGCACCTCCATAGACGGCCCACCCGTTGGTTCTCAGCATGAGTGGTACCCAGCCCTGGTGGGCCTGAAGCTCAGCCTGGGGGACTTGTGGACGGGACAGAGGGGAGGGGCGGCGGGGAAGCTGTGCATGGCAGCTCACGTCTCTGAGCCTGGGTTTCTTCATCCGTGCCCGCCCAGGGCTGCCGGGCCCGTCCTGCCTCTTCCCCTCCTGGGCCTCTGCTGGCGCCACCTGACCTTCTTTTCTCTCTGCTGACATCCAGCTTCCTCTCGAGTACCCTCTCCTTCCCCCCACGTGCAGCCCCTTCCGGAGCCTCCCCGCGATGTCAGGTGCTCTGTGTATGTGCCGCATGCCCCAGACCGGGCTTCTGTTTCCAGCCAGGACATGAGCCCGGTGCTCCAGGTGCTGGCCCTGCGTGGGCTTCTCACCCTGGGCCCCCAACTCTGCCTTTTTCTGGGACCCCACATCCCTGGACCCTCTCTGTCCCCACAAAGCCAAGCCAGGCTCACCTTTCCTGCTCTGCACCCAGACATCAGTGGAGGACACGGGTGGCAACATGCAGTCCCCCTCCACCCCCCGGTGGCTGGGGGTCCTGGGAGTGCCCCGTTCCCCCAGAGGACTCTTAGTTCTCCCATCAGCAGCCTGGCCATACCAAAGCCCCTGGTGGGACAGCATGGGGTGAGAGAAGCCACCAGAAGGAGGCCCGCATGAGCATGTGGTGGCCAAGAGCTTGGGCTTACGAGTTCAGAGTTCAAATCCCAGCCTCACTCCTTGACCTTGGGCAGGCAACCTCTACAAACCTTGGCTTTCCAATCCGGAAAATGGGGCTGTTACAAGAACCAGCCACACGGGTGTACAAGACTCAGGACAGCACATGGGGGTGCTCACGGCACACCAGCTGTCCCCATTGCCTGTTTCCCCATTTCAACTTCACCATGACCCCAGGGGCTTGCCATCCTCCTGCTTCCCAGATGAGGCAGCTGAAGCTCTGTGGGGCTTCGAGCTTTCACAGCATCTTGTAGATAGAGGCAGAGAATGACTTGCTATGCCATTTCCCCCCTAGACTCCCAAGAGCTTGCCAGTGCACACGAGAAGCAATGGGACAGGATTTTAGATGTGAAGCCCGACCACGGGGAGCCTTCCCAGGCACGGCTCCGAAACGGCCTGCACCCAGCCGGGACTCAGCCTGGTCGGCAAAGTCCCAGAGGAGGGACTGGCCTGCTGTCACACAGCTTCTCATGGCCCGGTGGACGTGCTCCTTCCTGCTGGGGCAGACTCGGGGAGCAGCGTCCAGCACCGTGGGGTCGGCGCTGTCCCGGCGCTGGCGACCTGAGTGCAAGTCTTCGGGGCAGAGGGAGGAGCACAGCTTGCAAGTGAGGGCAGGGCAGCCAGGGCTTAGCGAGGCTGGCAGCAAAGCCTGGCTCTCCTTCCGTAGCCGGCTCTGGGCTCCTCCAGTCGTGCCTTCGCCGTGGCCTTCTTTAGAAAGGGATGTGCAGACACCGAAAGCCAGATCACATCGATTCAAGTCTGAGCATCTCAGCCCCACTGTGCGTTCGGACTGCCTGGGAGTTTTAGAAACACACCTGGGCCCGACCTCGGGGATCCTGCCGCGAGCTTCTGGGTCTTTCCGTAAGCTCCGCAGAGGTGACTGTAACGTGCAGCCAGAGTGGAGAGGCCCTGGTCTTCTGGAGCCTGTGCCCTTTTTCTAACTGTCAGATACTGAGCGGTGGCATCTCAGCAGCAGAAGCACAGAGAGGCCAACGGCAAGGGAGGAAGGAAGGGAGCATTCATTGAGCGCTTACTGTGTACCTAGAGATGCTCCAGGTGCCCCACACGTGCTCACGTTTGCCCAGTGATGTGGACATGAGACCCGGAGAAATGAGGGTGGGACCCCAGGGCGGAAGACGTACCCCTTGCCTTCTGGTGCCTTCCAAAGAGCGAGAGACCCAGACCTGTGGCCATTTTTGCCCCTTCTGCTCCCTGATCTGGTGCCTCTTCCTCCCTCCATCCCCCCGAGTTCATGCAAACTGGCAGGGGGGTGGGGGGGGCTTCGGGGCACCTCTGGCAGCCCGCCCCTGCAGCCCCGGGCAGGAAACCACCCACGTGCTTGTGAGAGAGGCAGGCACAGCTGCGGCTGGCAGGTGAGCCCTTCCCGAGCCGCGTCTCGCCCAGGGCCTCCTGGAGAAATCCGTAATGAAGTGCAGCTGTGAGCTCCGGTTTTGGGTCAGAAAGGCAATTTCTCATCTCTCCTCGCAGCAACTGAGTCGAAAACCCGGGAGCTGTCTCCCTCTCCTGGTGCCCATCCCCCCATCCCCCCCCCCCACTCCCCAGCCCTCACCCACCAAAGCGGGGGCTTCGGAGGCGGGCATCCATACTGAGGCCGTCAGGGGCAGGTGGCTGGGGTGCAGAGGGAGCAGCTGACCGGGGTGCTCTGGGAGATGGGGAGGCTGTTTTTCCTCGCGTGTTAATTGGTCTTTGTGACTAATGGCAGGCCCGATTCACCTAGTGGCAGCATGTTGGCTCGGGGCTCCAGCCGCGCACCACATCTGAGGCATTCAGGGGGCGCCAGGCAGCTGTCGTGGTGTAACCGACGTTTCTGGTTGGTGCTGGGCCTGGAAGGGTGGCTGGGAAAGCTCGGGGCCCTTGCAGAGATGAGAGCCTGAGGCCGGCTGAGGCAGCCCCCGGAGAGGCCTGGCTTCCAGATCTAGGCCTTGTCACACCACCCCCGGCACAGGGTCCCCTGAGAAGCCGGGTTTCTGTAAAGCTCAGATGAACCGGGAAGCGCTGGCCAAGTAAAAATGGATGGAAATAGGAGCGGAGCGGTGACTCCCCCGCGTCCCCTCCCCTGGGAGCAAAGCTTAGAGAGCCCGACTGCCTTGTTTTCTGTCCAGCTGAGAGTCACTCAGCAAACACACGGCTCCTTTGAGGAGGCAGCCCCAGTGTCGCGGTTGTGGACGGGAGGAGCTCTGGGCCAGCATGCCTGGCTTTGCATCGCTGTGTGACCTGAGAGCCATGGCTTGACTTCTCTGATCCTGCTTCCTGTGAAATGTCGGGGTTGGACGAGAAGAGTCCCTTGGCGGATCTGATGACCACATTCTGTCCTGCTCCTTTGCCGTCACTCCCCGGTCGCCACACCGCCCCCCCGTCCCTGGGAGCGCAGATCTGTTTTCTGTCCCTATCGCTTTGCCTTTGCCAGGATGTCACATAGTCAGAAGCATTCGGTACAAAGACCTTCGTGGCTGCTTCCCTTGGCTTCGCAGGTGCTGAGGTCCCCCCCAGCTGGTGTGAGTGCCGTGCTGGCCAAGGGGTGTTCTATGGTGTGGACGCACCACCATGGGCTTGTCCATTTGCTGCCCGTCGACGGACATTAAGGCATTTACTTGGAGGCTTTTCATTCCTCCACAACTGTGTTAGTCCCTCGGGCCGCTGTAGGGGAAGGCCACAGACTGGGCAGGCCCAGCAGCAGAGCCCAGGCGCTTACAGAGACCAGGAGGCCGGGATCAAGGCACCGGCAGACTCAGCCCTTGGTGAGGGTCCGCTTCCTCCCTGCAGGCGGGTGTCTGCCCGGGACTTGTGTGCCCCTCCCTCTGTTTATAAGGACACTGATCCCCTCGGGGGCCTCACCCCCATGACCTCATCTAGCCTACTCACCTCCTAAAGGCCCCACCTCCACACCCTGTTGCACTGGGGCCCAGAGTTCAACAGAGATTTGCAGGGGTCACAAACCTTCAGTGGACAGCAGTAACCCACGAGCCTCCTAGAAAGTCTGTGGCAATACTCCCAGCCCCTCTGACTGATGGTGTCCAGGGTCCCATTGCCAGCCTCCTGCCCACATGCCACGCAGCGCGAGAGGCCACGGAATGGGCCCTTCCCTGCCAGCCCCCTCCCTGTTTCTGGCCCACAGAGAGCCCAGGGCCCGCGTGTCTGCGCCCCACGACCCGTTGTCTCCCGGCATTGGGTCTGACCTTGGCTGAAGCTGCCTCTTTGTCCCTGCAGGAGACTCGTGGCCAGCGCAAATAATTGGATTTTAATAAAACGGATGGGAGTGCGGAAGCAGTTCACCACCCTGGCCCGCGCCGAGGCCCTGCAATTAAACTGATTATGTCTTGAGAGTCAAGCTGTCTGACTCGGCATCCCTAATTTGGTGGTGCCTGACGGCCCTGCCAGTGTGGTGGTTTCTTTATTTACCCAACTTTCACGAGCTGGGACATGCCACAGGGGCCGGGGTGGTGAGCCTGGCCGGGCTCTGTGTGCTCCCACTCTGGCCACCCACCTCTCCCCTGCCTCCAGAGCTTGCAGTCCTGGCCTGGAGGCTCGGGGCGGGGGGGGAATCTCCGGAAGATGTTAAGGGTGCTGATGACAGGCCCTCTCCCCCGGGGTTCTGAGGCAGTTGATTTGGGACTGTGGCCAGGCCCCTGGGATTTTTCAAAGCTCCCCCAGGTGAGTGTGACTGACAGCCCCTGACCTAGACGCCACAGATCCTTCTAGAATCCCAGATTGGGTGCTGACTCCCTCCCTGGACTCACACAGCTCCTGTGGGCACAGGCCGCTCCCATGCGAAAGCTTGTGGTTGTCTCCTCCTTACAGCTCCTGGAATCCTGGAGAAGGATCCGAGCACAGCGACCCTCAGTGTAGACATTGCCAGAGAAAAACATCTGGTGGGCGGGACTCTGTGTGTCTTTTTTTCTGGGCAGCATGTTGGCGTTTTCTCTCACCGTTTAGTTTGTTAACAAACAATGATTGAGCACCTCCTTTCTGCCAGACGTCCAGCTCATCGGGGTGCGGGGGAGACCCCTGCCTGGGGGCTTGGGGGCTGCTCTTTGCCTCCCACCCTGGAGCACCAAGAGTCTTGGCTGGAGACCTTGCCTGCCCTGGGAGTGTGTTTTGGCTGTAGTGACCCGCCCCCTTGCCTGCATGTCTTGGGCTTCGTGCCCGCCCCCCAAGAAGGGCCCCATCGCTGCTGGCTCTGTCCTGGGCAGACCGGCATGGACGCAGACCCCATCGTGGGCCCCCGGATGAGGCACAGATCTCTGTTAAATGGGGGCGGTGGGTTACCAACCCCAAAGCACACTTTCTCTTCCCATGCTGGATGAGGGTTCTAGATTTTGACATCGGCACAGCTGATGGGGTTGTGAAGGGAGCCGTATTGGGGATCTCTACAGTGAAACTACCAGGGGCCAGGGGACCCCAGGCAGCTGGCTGGGCCCTCTGCCCCCCTTCCTTTCCCGCAGAGGCTGTGCAGAGCGCTCTGTGAGCGGTCGCACGCAAGAAGGCTTGGCGCTGGGCGCGGACGCGGCGGGTGTTGGAGAAGTATGATTAATTGGGAACAGAGAGGCTGCAGGCCGGCCCAGCGCCAGCCGTGCTGTGGTAGGGGCCGTGGGGCTGCTTGCTGAGGGCCAGACCCCCTTAATTAGGGGGAAGTGCATGGGTGGGGTGGGCCAGGTCTCTCAGGTGGTGACCCAGGGGTGACGTCAGGTGCTGCTGAGGGCTGGCGTGGGCCTGGGGTCCAGAGCCCAGGGGGCTAGGGAAGGGGTGGCCCTCCCCTTTCCTGTGAGTGACCCCACCCATGTGCTTTCCCCTCCCTGCCTCATTTCCCCATCTGCAGAAGGAGGTCGCCTCCCACCCCAGTCTGAGAAGACCCCCCCAGATGCATCTGTGACCAAGGAAGGCTTAGTGCCAGCCCCACCTGCTTGGTGCCCCTCTCCAAAGCCTTCTTGCCCCTCAGAACTCTCGAGGCGGCCCCAGGCGCCCCCCATCTGAAGCCTGGGCCCCTCCTGGGCAGCTCACCGCTGAGTCCCGCCACCTGCCCCCACCCTGGGCTGAAACGCCCTTCCCTCCCAGGGGCCCCTGACAGGCCCTGACTCTTTGAGAGTCATTCTCAAACACCCATGAACGTGGGTCATCCTCACTCATTCTGGGAGAAGGTGCTTGTGGTGGTCCTGTTTTCCAGGTGGGGAAAGTCCGCCATCAGCATTCCCCTCATCTGGCTTTGGAGCTGGGGGAGCAGGCCCAGGGGAGGTGGGGTCGGGAGAAAGCGCGTTCCAGGAGGGAGGGACTCCGAGAGGAAAGGCTCGAAGGTAGGACCCACCGAGCTTGTTCTGGGGCCACCAAGGACCCAACCATCCCTGCCACCCTCTGCCTCTCATTGTGCTCTAGAATTTCCACACTTCTGGTGGCCCAGCAGCGTGTAGCTGCCCATTTCGGTGCGGGGAAGGAATGGCTGGTCTTTTTCCTGCCTCATTGTGTGTGTGTGTCTAAGGACTCGAGGCAGTCAGTCTAGGAAGTCTAGTCCGGCATCCAGAGGTAGGGAATGGTGCGGCTGGTGAGCGCATGGGCCCTGGACAGGCGAACCAGCCCTCGATACCCCTCCAGGAGAGACCACGGGCAAGCTGTGCTTTCAAGAGGAGACTCTGCTGGGGGGCCTCTGGGGGGCTCAGTCAGTTAAGCGTCCGGCCCTTGATTTGGGCTCTGGTCGTGATCTCAGGGTCCTGGGATCGAGCCCCTCCTCGGGCTCCCCACTGAGCTCGGAGTCTGCTCCAGGCTTCTCTCTCTCCCTCTGCCCCTCCCTCTGCTCGTGCTCGCTCTCTCTTCCTCTCTAAAATAAATAAATCTTAAAAAAACAGAGGCAGGGGAGGAGACTGCCACTCCACCATTCATCACGTGAGGACAGAAACGGGCCTGTTCCCGCTGAATCAAAACGAACCACTCCCAGAGGTGATGCGGTGCCCAAAAAAGCTGACCAGGGGCTTCTGCAGCCTTCTCTCCAGAAGACTGCCAGTTGGGCCCATGAGACATCTTCCGATAAATGAGCCTCAGAAGTTGGTGTCCTAGGCTTGCTGCCAGCCCGGATGACTGAGGATGTGAGCCAGTGGACTCCTGCTGCCCTGCTTTTTGCTGCCCCCCAGAAAGGGCAGCTGGTCTGCCCCGGAGCTGCTGGGATTGTATGGCCACCAGACAGATAGGGTGGGGAGAGGAGAAGGGAGTTAGAGGCCCTGTCGGGCTTATCTGGAAAAGGTGAGGACCCCAGAGTGGGCCAGACAAGGGGCGGGAGGAGGAGAGTGTGCCTCTCCCTCCTGAACCCAGAAGCAGGGGCCCCCGCCAGCCCACCCCAAGAGGTCTGTTCCCACGTGAAAGCCTGTGGTTGTCTCCTTACGGGTTCGTGGAATCCTGGGGAAGGATCTGAGCACAGGGCCCTCCGCTGCAGGCCTGGTCACCCATCCCAGGAATCTGGTAGCCCCCGGGGGAGGCCAGCTGTGACTTGGGAAGAGGAAACAGGTCATCTTGGCTTCTCCCCTGTCTGATCTGTCTCTCATGCCTATGAAATGTGTCAACAGCCAGGATCTGGCAGTCCTAAGCTCTTGGCATGTGGGAGCAGGATCAAGGCGGGGACAGGATCCCTCCTAGGAGCTCCCTGTGAGCAGAGCAGCGAGGACCACAGAGCCCAGGAAGGAAACTGAGGGTGATTTCATCTCAGCTCTAGGTGTCCGGCTTCAGCACGGCTGCGCAGGGGGACAGACACGGGGCTGAGGAAGCTGACCTGAGCACAGAGACTATGACCCCTGGCTTCCGAAGAGCAACAGAATAGCGACTAACATTTCTGCCGAGCTCACTGTGCGCCTGGCCCTATTCTGAAGGCCGCGTATACACTGCCTCATGTTATCCCAGGATAGAGGAGGAATCCCTCGACCATGTCTCCAAGCGGGGTGGTGCCCAGATTTGCCTGTGTCATTTTAGTCCTCAGGCCCAGAGGGGCTCTGGAGGCTTCCACGGTACTGCTGTGAGTGACCTCACCCTGTCTTCTCCTCGGTTGGTGGTTTCTGGTGATGCCTCCACTCATTGACCCTGAACATGCGTTGAGGCCAAGTCAGGAGGCAGGCAGAGTATATGCAGGGTGACAGCCCCGCCCACCTGGACACCACCTTGTGCCCTTTTTTTTTTTTTAAGATTTTATTTATTTATTTGACAGAGAGAGACACAGCGAGAGAGGAAACACAAGCAGGGGGAGTGGGAGAGGGAGAAGCAGGCCTCCCGCGGAGCAGGGAGCCCGATGCGGGGCTCGATCCCAGGACCCTGGGACCATGACCTGAGCCGAAGGCAGACGCTTAACGACTGAGCCACCCAGGTGCCCCCCTTGTGCCCTTTTTTGTTCTGACTACACCTGCACCCAGAACAAGTGGATATCCACCATTTACCCCTTAGCATGTTTTTCAGAGCCTGTGTCCATCCTGGATGGCTATATTTCCAGTCTGTGCTCTCAGAGTGGGAGGGAAGACTGTTCCTAGGAAAGGGATTTGGAAGAAGACGGTCAGGATTCAGGAAGCAGCAGGCTTTTCCAGCAGCACCATGACCAGCCCATACAGGTCCTTCGTGCCTCCTCCTCTAAGCAGACATAACCCGTGCTAAGGTGTATGTTAACAAGCAGGGTGAGAGCTGAGTTTCAGCTAACCATGTGCCAATTCATCTAGGTGCTCTTGTGCAATGAACAACCTGGACAACTGTACTTGGCCACCCTACTCCCAGGGCTCCCATTGAGTCCCATCATCACCACCCCCACTTGGCTGCTAGGGGCTCAGAGCACAAACCCAGTACCACCTAGGAGTCTTTCACCCTAGAGAGAGCATGATACTCATTTCCACTGCCCAGCTTAGCTCCTTTGCACATGTGTTACATACTGTGCCATGTGCAGGGCTGAGCAAATGTTTACCGTCCTCTACAGATGAGGGCACTTTGCCCAAGCTCACACAGTGAGCTAATGGTGCAGTTGGAGCCTACACTCCTGTCTCCTCCCAGGAACTTCTCGAAGAGTTCCCACCAGGCAGCAGCCCCCACAGTTCCCACGATCCTGTTCTCTTCCCAGTGGGATGAAGGGAAGGGGCCTCTAGGACCTCCCACGGGACACACCTTCACCCAGTTCCTGGCCGGCTTTCCCTACAAATGCTCTTGGGGATAAGCAAGGGCGCCCATCTTGCTACCAGCAAGGTGGGGGTGGCGCTGGTGGTGGTGGGTGCTGCACTGGCTGCCAGGAGCTCTGTCTGACCTTTGGGGAGACGCAGGCTACATCCAGCCCATAACCCAGGATCAGATAAGATACTCCCCTACAGCCAGTGTCGCCTGAAAACCCAAGTGTGTTCAAGGTCAGACGGGCTGGCAGGGGAGAGTGTGTGTCCCAAATGCTTACAGCGACTGCTGTCAGTCTTAGCTGCACATTAGGACCACCTGAAATCCAGAAACACTGCCTGGTAGAAATACTGACAATTGGGCCCCATCCCCGGAGATTCCGATGTCACTGGTTGGGGGTGGGGCCCCAGCCTGGTGCTTTTCAAACTCCCCGCCTGATTGGCATGTCTGGCAGAGATGAGAACCACCCTCCCTCAAATACCCATACACATGGGAGGGACACCTGACTATACCTGAAACCGAGTTGTTTGCTAATTTGCTGAACAAGGCAAGAAACCCCTTGATCAAATGCAGCGCAGTTAGCTAAAGCCCAGCGTTGAGTTTCAAAAAGCAAACAAGCAGAGAATGGGGGACCTGACTTGGGAAGAGTCTGGGATGTCATCTTTGCAGCACTGAGAGATGGGACACACACGCGCAGTCGTGGTCCTGCAGGCCTGAACTTTCAGAAAGATAGCCGCAAGCCAAGGAACGTTCCAGAACCTGGGATTGTGATGGGGAATGAGCTGAGGACACTGAGGTGGGGGGAAAGTGTGCTGGAGGGACAGGACTCAGGGGAGGGTGAAAGTGGCCTGCAAGTAGGTACCAGGTTGGCTGACAGACGGGGCGGGGCTTGCCCAGGGCTGGACATTAGGGGATTTCAGCCCAGCAGGAGGAAACAGTCATAAAAGAGCATCCCAGCTAGAGGTCAGCCTCCTGGGGAGGAGGGGCTCCGGAGTGGGAGGAAGAGCCAGTGATCCCCTGGGAGCCTGCTTGAGGCAGGTGCTGAGCTGGGCTTTCTTGGCGAAGTGCTTCCAGGGGCATTTGCCTGCTCCTGGGACTGGCACGGCCCAGGTTCCTCCCTCCGGGCACTGCAGATATTTGGGGCTGGAGGTTCCTTTGGGTGGGCCGGCACTGCGCCCACTAGATGCTAGTAGTACCAGCCCGCACCCCGAATTGTGACAACCACTGAAGTCAGTAGACCTTGCCAGATATATCCTGGGGGGCGGGGGAATAGAACCACCCCTTGCCCCGCGGAGACCCACTCACTAGAACAATGGCTCTTTACCCCGGCTGCATTCGGGAGTCCCCTGGGCGCTTTACTGTTGCCTGGGTCCAAGCCCAGAGGTTGATGTCATTGGTCTGGGTGAGGCCCAGACAACCCCGGGGGTGTTGGTGGGGGGGGTGTGGGTTGGTGGGTTAAAATTGCCCCAGGTGGTTCTAATACGCAGCAACGTTTGAGACCCCCTGGGGTAGATTGTTTCTCAAACTTAAGAATCACCTGGGTGATGGCTCTAAGTAATGCGTCCCCATTTAATTAGAATCACCTGGAATTGTGAGGCTCAGGCAAGCGTGGGAACCGCCAGCCGAGTTTCCCGGAGCCCCCCCTGTGGCCTGAGGCTCCAGGATTCTGAGCAGAAAGGGCCCGGCAGGCCAGCCTTGCCAGGACCTCGGGTGCCTCCCGCTGGGCTCCCTCCCCGCCGCCCTCCCTCCCTCCTCTCCCATCCTGGGGTCCGGGCCTGCTGCTCACCTCCCCCACCTTCTCCTCCGCTGTGACTTTACCCCCATCACGCCCCCCCCACCCCCACCCCTCTGCCAGCCCCGGAGAACCAGCCGGCAGCCCGGCCCCTCCTTCCTCCGCCTCTCCCAGCCGGTGGCTCTCAGCGCCGGCTTGATTTAGTAGGCGTTGGAGGAGAAAGGCAGCTTGAAGAGTCACTAAGAGCCCCGAGGCTCGCCAGCACTTATCTGGAAAGGAGAGGCCCAGGGAGGGAGCTGGGGCGGAAAGGAACACACCTCTCCGTTGGGGAGGGGGCGTGGCAAGCCTGCCATCACCGCAGCGCTCCGCCGGGTCGTGGACCCCGAAGGCTGCTGGCACCCCCACCCCAGCGCGCGGGGGCTGCCCCTCCCTGCCACACCCCGCGTGGGGGGGAGGGGGGGCCGGGGGCTGCCCCTGCGGTCGCCTCCTGCGCGTGGGGCTGGGCCCCTTGCAGCCCCGAGTCGGGGAGCTCAGAGACCCTGGGTCAGGTGGGTTGAGAAGGAGGTGCCCTGCGGCGTCTGGCTGACGAGTGGAGGGCGGAGGAGGGCCCCCCACCCCTAGCCTTTCGGTTGTTTGCCTGTCCTCCTCTCCTGGTGCCCGTCCCCCTCCTTCTCCTCCCTGATGAAAAATACAAAAGGAAAATGCGCCAGTGCCCAGGTCTGGGGAGCCCCAGCCCGCGGGATGGAGAAATGAAAAGCGGCCCCAATTAGAGGCTTTGGTTCTGCAAACTTGATGCTCGGCACTTGAACTGTCACGGCGGAGCCTTAATTAGCAGCGGCGGGGGAGAGGTCAGGAACAACTCAGCAGTCTTGACAAGCGCGTTATCAAGTGCAGGGGAGCGGGGGCTGCCCGGGGAGCGGGCGGGGCCGCCGGGAGGGGGAGGACGACGGGGGCGCCGCGGCGCGCGGGAGGTGGCGGGGAGGAGGCGCGCGGCCCCGGCCGAGCGGGAAGGGAATAAAATGGTGGCTGCGAGGCGGCCGCGCAGCCACGGCTGGTGGTGCGTGAAGCCTCCGGCGGGGGCGCGGGCGAGGGGGCGCGGGCGGCGCGGGGCGCGCCCGGGGGCGGCGTGACCGGCTCTTCTGGCCCCTCGCGCGCCACGGCACCTCCCCCGGGTCCCTGCGGCAGGCAGACGGGGGCGCAGCGGGCAGGGCGCACGGCGCGCGAGGCGGGCGGGCGCCCGCGGTTGCTCCTGACCCCCTCAGGGGTCCCGGGGCTGCACGCCCCCGGTTCCGCGCTTCCCTCTGGGGACATCCCCGGCTGTCCCGTGACCCTCTGATCCTCTTGGCACCTCCCGGGTTTGCAGCCCCCGGCGCGCAGCGGGCAGGAGGAGCGCACGGCGCGCTTGGACTCCCCCCGCCGCCCGGTGACACCCCCCCCCGCGCCCACGCCGCCCGCTATGCCGGGAAGCCCCTCCTAGAGTCCCCCGGGTCCCCGCGGCCGTGGCGGGGGCGCCACACCATGCTCGGCATGAAGACCTGGTCGAACCTGCTCCAGAACCTCAGTAAGTGCCGGGCTTGCGGCCCGCGGAGAGGGAGAGGGAGAGGGGGAGGGCCCGGGAACTTTCTGGGGCGCGCCGCCCACCGCGCCTGGCCCTGCGACCCCGGATTACCTCCAGGTTCATGCACGTGCTCCCCAGGGACGCCTCCCGCCGCCTCCTCGTCCTGTCAACTCAGAAAAGAAGCCAATCGATTTATTTTTTAAAGTGGAAAAGCCCCATCTGCCCTGCCCGCCTGTCTGGCCCATCCAGGGTCTGGGGAATGAGAAGCGTGGAGAATCACCAGATTTTGTCCAGGCGAGATCGCAGGCCTGCACTAGCCTGAGGGCTGTCTTGGGGGCCTGCCTTATCAGGGAGCCGTCAGCCCTGGCGGGGCCCCTTTGTGCCTACAGGAAACCAGATCCAGGAACAAAATGTGGTGCTGGGGGCATTTCTCCCCCTCTTTACTTGCCCACAGGTGGGGTCCAAGGGAGGGATGTGTGGCTTAAATTGTGTTTTACCACAACTTGTCCCCTTCCCAAGCTGTAATAGCGTCACCCCGTGCCTCTCCCGGCCTTCCTAGTGGGCAAGGCTGTGACCTCTGATGGCTGGTGCCCTAGTTAGGCCGCAAGAGGGTAAGAAGTGCCAGGGAGCCTCCGCTCCCTTTTGCAGAGGGTTTAGCAGGACTCTGAGGCTCAGGGGGCACCCCTGCAGCCTGATGGTGTGAAGGTGGCATTGGGCAGGCAGCCCCAGCCCCCAGGTCGCTGGCTGCAGGGGCAGGCGGAGTAGGGTGATGGGGAGAAGGCAGCTGTGGACAGGACCTCGGGTTACTGAGGTTGCTTCGGGTAGGGTGACAGTGGGTGGGATGTGGCATCACCTCAGCTCTCCGCTCCTGTGACAGCTTGGGCATCTTGACCTCCAGGTGCCTCCCCTGATGGCCTTCTCTTCCAGGTGGCCAGCTGGGGGAGAGGGCAGTGGCCAGTGGAACCTGCCTGACCCCGGGGTGCCCCTCCTGCTCTCACCCCAGCCCCTGGCTCACACTGCGGGGTCCCCCCCGGCCCCCTCCTCCCTTCCAGCCCTGCATCTCCGCAAGTGTGCCTCTCCGCCTGTTTGAACTGCAGCTTTTAAAGCTTTTTTGCCTTTTGAAAACTCGGGGTGGGGGGAGGAATTGCTTGTGGAGAGGTCGTGAACAGTTGATGATTATAGTCCAGTGGGTAGAAAGAGCTTAAAACAAATCCCCGTCCATCAGATGTCGGCTTAGGTGGTTTCCAGTGCTCCCTGGGGGGCAGGGCGGGGGGGGGGGGCAGCAGCTCAGACCACGGGGGAGGCTTTTTTTCCTCTCAGCAAAATGAGCCTACCAAACTCCCTCTTGGTGTTTGAACAGCCCTCCCCTCCCGCGCCCCGTGGGACCTCAGGAGACCCAGAAGGCCCCTGAGCAGCTGTGTGCCCTTGGCCAGGTCAAGGGCACCCAGTTTCCCTAGGGCGTCCGAGGATGTGCACCACCACCTGCCGGGTGCGTTGGCCCCCAGCGGGCAGTGGCCAGATGCCAGGCTTCCCTCCACGCCCGCGTCAAGCCGGTCTCTGGAGTTGCAAGGGCTTCCCCTTGTTCCCGAAGCCCAGCTATCGGGGCAGCGAGGAGAACGCTGGTGGAAGGAGCCCGCGGGGAGAAGCGCTGGGTCAGCCTCCTGGGATCTCGGAACAGCGCCTCGCTGAACTCCGGCAAGGGCTCACCATGCGCAGACAGCATCCTTTCCCGGTGCCCAGGCCTCAGGGCGGCTTCAGGACACAGGCAGTGGCTTTGTGTCTTCTTGCTTTTGCAGGTGAGGGAACTGAGGCTCCGAGAGGTTCGGCTCACTGCCCAGGGTCACACAGCTCGTGAGGTGGTGAGGGGAGAGACGATGGGGGCCCAGGCGGTCCTACCCCAGGACCACGCCCCTGGCCAGCCACCCCTGGCCAGACCCCTCAGTCTCCTGCTCTGTAGCAAGTGGCCGGTGCCAAGTGAGGGCTGCTCTGGGGCCTGCCCCCTGCCTGCCATCAGAGTCCGTCCCCAGCCAGCTGAACCCTGTGTCTCGTCCTTGTGTGCTTGGCCACTGGGGAGGCACCTAGCATAACGGCCGAGAGCCAGACCCCGGAGTGCCTGTCCTCCTCCGTCTTCCTTGCTGTCTGACTTTGGGCAGGTGACCCAGCCTCTCTGTGCTGGAGTCTGCACATGTAGCAGGGAGTGTGGTTCTGCCCTCCTAGAAACAAGCGCACAGGCCAGTTAATAACAGCAGCTGCAGGCTGTCAGGTTAATAAAGGTTAGCTGGTGTTACTTTTTTTCCGCCTGGAACACCCTTCTGACGACCTCCTGCAGTCTCCTATACCTTAAGGCTGCCTTGAGTGTCACCTCCTCTGAGAAGCCTTCCAGTGTCTGCCTAGCCATAAGCCATCTCCGGCCTCCTCCTGGCCTGGTGGCCATACCTTTTCTTATGGAAACTCCTTAGCTTTGTGCCCATTTTCTCTCTGCTGTCTGGCAGGGGTTTCCCAAGGAAAGGTCCTTTCTGTTCTGTCCTCAGAGCCCCCCCAAGATGTGAAGTGTGCAGAGGCACCCCATAAATGCTTATTGAGTGAAGAGAGGGTGATCCGTTTTCCTGGCCAGACCTGTCACTTCATCCGTGTTCATGCTGGGTGCTTGGCTTTGACAAATACTGGAATAATGTCTGACGACCATGTGGGTTCTTTGGGGGACACGTCCAGATGGCCTCCAGGTCCCCTGGGAGGTCCCTCCTCAGGGCCCAGAGGGCAGGCTCACATCTGCAGAGCTGTGGGGAATGTCACAGTAAGGCTCCACGTGGGCCCTGTGGTCCACTGTTGAAAGGATGGGGGGTGGATGGCCCCCACGGCAGGGTCAGGGTCACCCGGCTACCCACCAGTCTACAAGCGGCTGGGCCCTTGGGGGCAGGGCTCTGCCCTTGTGTGTTGGAGTGGGAGGCTGGGGAAGCCAGGACACAGACTTGGTTGTTGGGTTGTTCCCAAAGCAGGGTCCTGGGGCACCCCTGTGGGGCTGGCAGGGGGCCATCTGCAGAACAGACCTCAGCTCCCAAAAGCCATGTGCCTCACCCCAGAGTGAGGCCAACTGTGGGGGGACCTGGGGGCAGAGGGAGTGGCAGCATCTCAGGCTGGGGATGACCAGGCTGGCCCCCTGACACTCCGCAGCCCCTGAAGGCCTGACTGTGTTGCCACGGCTGTGGGAGGTGGGGGTGGCGTTTGTAAACCCTTCAGAGAGGGTCTGGTGGCCGCATCTCTGCCAGTGAGGAAGGCTCCCTGGGGGTGGTGCTGGGGGTGGCATTATCTGTGCTTTTGTCTTTCATTAAACCAGACAAGCTATTTCCAGGTTGGCAAATAAGTTTTGCTTTATTTGGGGGGAAAGTGTCTCTAGAGACCCTCTTCCACAAAAGGAAGAGGCGAATGAAGACACGGGACTGAGCAGGTGGTTTCACCGCCGGTGCGGGGTTCAGCCGAGGTGTGGCAGCCGGCCGGGAAGGCCAGCCCCTTAGTAGTTAGCCTGCGGCCCCACGGCTCTGCGGCCCCTGGCCTACTGGATAGGAGGGCCAGTCTGGAGCCCGATGCTGGGGTTCGGTTCCTGGATCTGCCTTATTGGCTGTGTGCCTTTGAGTAAGACGCTTGCCCTCTCTTGTCTGTTTCTTCCATCAGTGAGAGGCGATCATAAAGCATGCATCTTGTGGCTGGTAGCTGTTGGTATGCCAGAGACCACCCTGACCCCATGGCTTAGAGCAATAACCACAGAGTTTGCCTGTGAACCTGGGGTACGGCCTGCAGCTCTCTCGGGTTGCGTGTGGTTGCAGACAGGTGGGAGCCGGTGGGCTTCCCCACCTTTGCTCGCCCAGCCTCAGAACCACGTGGTGTCCCTTCTGCTGCCTTCTCTTCTGGGGGCCGCCACCAGAGCCCACCCAGGTTCAAGGGGAAGGGACAGACTTCAACTCCAGATGGAAAGAGGGTCAAAGAATTTGCAGACATGTCTCAAAACCCCCACGTATCTCATACTTAGAACTTGGAAAGAACCTAGTAAATGTTAGCGCTCCTCAGAGGTGGGTCCCAGAGAAATTCTTTGTGCCTTAAGGGGCATGGGCCCTGGGGGGATGGGAGGGCAGGGGAGAGCACAGGGGATGGGGCCTGGGAGGGGCTGGGGTTGGATGCCCACCTCCTTGCTCTGTGTTTGGATTCTCTCTCTGCGCATCCCCTTGTTTTTAGTGACCCTTCGCCTTTAAAACGTTCTCTCCACCTTTTTGCTCAGGTCCCCAGCCTTCTGAGCGCCGCCGCTGCCCTTGAAACCCTTGACAGGGACCCTCCGGGTGGGCTGCCTCTCACCTGTCAGGTCTCTGATGTGTGTGCATGTAGGGATCCTTGAGCCACAAGCATGGGCAGATTGACCTGGTGGAACAGGGAAGAATCCAGAAGCAAAAGTGTGACCTTGGGCAAGCACTTGGCTTCTTGGGGACTCTGCCTCCCTGACTCACCAAGGAAGGGTGGGCCCAGCTTCTTGGGTCTCTGCTTCCTGGGGCTCAGTGATTCACTCAGATTGGGAGGGCAGGTGAGGCCCCGGCCTGAGGCCTCACCTCATCTCAGAGAGCTCTGGGACAGGGAGGGCTGATGTTCCCCACTGCCATCTCCCTCATTCCAAGGGTCACTGACAACAGAAGTTGGCAAGAGGACAGTCTTTTCTCTTGATGTCTAAGAGTCTGAGCTCTGGGAGGAAATGGGGTAACGCTAGCATTGGGATGCTGGTGACATTGTTGGTGATCTTTACTGGGGGAAGTGTCCCCCAAAATTCATGTCTACCCAGAACCCCAGAATGGGACCTTATTTGGAAATAGGGAATTAGTTAAGTATCATAGGATCATCCTGGTTAGGGTGGCCCTAAGTCCCATGACTGGTGTCCTTATAAGAAAACTGACAGGGGGGAGGCCATGTGGGGACAGGGCCACAGCCAAGGGCCTGGAGCCCCCAGAAGCTGGAAGAGGCAGGAAGTATCCCCCTGCCCCCCGGGGCCTCTGGAGGGAGCTCTGCTCTGTCCACACCTGGATCTCAGGCTTCTGGCCTCCAGAAGTGGGAGAGAGTAAATTTTGTTGTTTTAAGCCCCCAAGTTTGTGGTTCTTTGTTATTGGAGCCCTAGGATACGAATATATCCTCGTTCCCCTCCTTTTATATATTTTTAAAATATGTAATGGTGAGGAATACCATCTGATATTCCTCACAGACTGAGGACCCCAGTATTGGGGGGCTGGCTGAGGATACAGACGGACCTGGCTTCAGGAACCTGGGAGGCTGGAATGTCACTTTCTCTCTGGTCCCCATTTTATTTATTTTATCTTTTTTTTACTTTTTATTTTTAAAGATTTTATTTATTTGAGAGAGAGCAAGAGTGAGAGAGCGAGCATGAGTGGGTGAAGGGCAGAGGGAGAAGCAGGCTCCCCGCTGAGCAGGGAGCCCGATGTGGGGCTCGATCCCAGGACCCTGGGACCATGACCTGAGCCGAAGGCAGACGCTCAACTGACTGAGCCACCCAGGCACCCCTCTCTGGTCCCCATTTTAGGCAGGAGAAACGAGCTGGTGTGACAGGAAGAAACCCCCCCCCCCCAGTTTGGCTTGAGCACACCAAGGCCAGCCCTGGTCCCAGTAGACACCTGAGCCATCACTTGTCACTGTGGGAGATTAAGGGACGCCAGAGGTTGGGGACGAGGTGGAGAGAGGAGCCAGGGCCTTTTGCCTGTCAGAGACCCCGGCCAGGTCATGGGGTGCCCTGGGACCCCGTCCTTGCCATTGTCTCTGATGGTGGCGAGGGGCCCAGAGGCTTGTCACTCTTGGTCATCCCCAGCCTGAGACGCTGCCGCTCCCTCTGCCCCAAGGTCCCCCCACAGTTGGCCTCACTCTGGGGTGAGGCACATGGCTTTTGGGAGCTGAGGTCCGTTCTGCAGGGGCCCCGTCCATATTGTTTGGTTGGTTAGCACCTTTCACCCTCTCCTAGAAGGCCAGCAATGGGAGCCAGCCGGTCTGTTCACTGCTGTATCCCCAGCTCCCAGAATGTGCTGGAACGAGTCCAACGGGCTTGCAAGGACCTGTGAGGCCGGCGGGGCATCTGCCTCCCTGGCCTGACCTGACACCCCTGCACATTCAGCCCAGCGCGTTGGGGTGCTCGGCGGCCATCAGATGAACCTCATCCGCCGCTGGGCAGAGAAGGAAACTGAGGCCCAGAGCAGGTCAGGGTCTGTCTGAGGCGCCGGGCGGACAGGGACAGAACTGGGATCGCAGTCTTTCCCAGGTGACGTGGCCACTCGGGGTGCAGCAGAGACTTCTCAAACCTGGCCACTGTGTCCTGGGAATCTTCCAAATACTGTCTTTGACCTGTTTGTCTCTGGATTTTTCGTTGGTGCCTCTTGTTGGGATGTGAAACTCAGCACAGCCCGTGACCCACAGCCTCTGTTGCTGAAGTCCCTCGGGGCAGAAAAGCAATTATGCTGAGTCTGGAGTCTCGGGAGGGGAGCTGTGGGGGTCTGGGAGGGCCAGGTAGCTGTCCCTGGGAGGTGTGCTGGGCCTCACTCTGCTCCCCACGGTGGGGGAGCTGCTGGGGAACCCCAGCCGTGGGGCTGTCCTGGGGGGAGCCAGCCCTGCCCCCCGCCAGCCACCCGAGTGGAGAAACACCAGTGACCCAGTCAGTGTTTCTTTTAATTAGAGACAATTAAAACAGTGTAACGGGTAGCAGTTTGTAGCTTCCTTAGGAGGAAGCAGAGAACCCAAACGGAACCTAAAAAAAAAAAAAAAAAGATAAAACCCAGTGAATTTTTAATAGCGATTATCTCCTGACACACGGTGCGTTGCCATCTGGCAGATACACAAGCCCACTGAAGCTTGATGCTGGGGAGAGAGAGGGCAGCAGGATGGAGGGGGCCGTGCGGGGCTCCTGCTGGCGGCCCAGAGCCGGGGGCCCCCTCCCTCCCCGGGGCTCGCCGGGGAGCCTGGGCACGGCAGAGGTTCTTACCTGCCCTCCTGGGCTTTTTAGCCCGGCCCCCTCATTTCATAGAGCCTCCCGCGGGGATACCCCACCCCCAGCTGACCTGAACGGAGAAGCTGGGCTCCTGGTGTTTCTGGGGGAGGAAGGCCCCCGTCCGGAGCCTGCTGGTCGCATGGGTCCGCCAGGGCCGGAGGCCACTGTGTTTCAGCCGTGGTGGCATTCCTGGCCCATGCCATGCACCAGTCCCTCGGGCATTGACTCAGCCCCTGTGTAGGAAGCTGCTGCTTGTGGCCCGACGCTGAGATGCCCTGGATATCCAGCTCAGGGATGAGAAGTTTGTCCCCTTTGTCACTTAAACGTTCAAATGAGTGGTTACATCTTTTTTTGTTTTTTTAACGGGGGCTCCATGAGCTTGGAGCCCAATGTGGGGCTTGAACTCACGACCCTGAGATCAAGACCTGCGCTGAGATCAAGAGTCAGATGCTTGGGGCGCCTGGGTGGCTCAGTTGGTTAAGCGACTGCCTTCGGCTCGGGTCATGATCCTGGAGTCCCGGGATCGAGTCCCGCATCGGCTCCCTGCTCGGCAGGGGGTCTGCTTCTCCCTCTGACCCTCCCCCCTCTCATGTGCTCTCTCTCTCAAATAAATAAATAAAATCTTTAAAAAAAAAAAAAAAAGAGTCAGATGCTTAACAGACTGAGCTGCCCAGGCGCCCGTGGGTGGCTGCGTCTTCAAGCATCAGGCACTATTGACGTTTTGGGCTGGATGCTTCTTTGTCACGTGCTTTCTGTGAATCATAGGATGTTAACGACCTCCCTGGTCTCTACCCACCATATGCCAGTTACAGTCCCCGATTGTGACACCGAGAAATGTTTCCAGACATTACCCAGTGTCCCCTGATTGGGGGCAGAATGGTCCCGGTTGAGAATCACTAGCTTGAGATATGTGAATGAGTTTCCTGGGGCTGCCATAAAAAAATCATCACAAACGGGGGGCGGGGGGGTGCTTAAAACCACAGAAAATCATTCTCTCCCAGCTCCGGAGGCCAGAGTACTGAATCAAGGTGTCGCAGGGCCACCCTCCCCCTGGAGGCTCCAGGGGACTCCAGGCATCCCTTGGCTTGTGGCCGCGTCCCTCCACCTCTGCCTTCGGCCTCCTCCCTGTGTATGTCCCACTATGCTGTTCTATGTTCAGATTCCCTCACTTTATAAATACACCGGTCATTGCATTTGGGGCTGCTCTGATCCAGCATGACCTCATTTTATCTTGATTGTATCTGCCAAGACTCCATTTTTGAATGAGGTCATATTCTGAGGTTCCAGGAGGATGTCGTGCATTTTGGAGGACACCGTTGAACCCACACAGCAATGCTTTAGGGAAGGGAAGGGTATAGGATGGGCTCCAGGCAGCCCGGGGGTGGGCAGGTGGGTTCCAGTCAGGGAGTGGCTTTGAGCTGAGGTTTAAGACCCAGGTTCACCCCGAGAGAAGGTGCCAGCAGATCCCCACTATTGCCAGTGCTCCCCATACCCATCTAGAGAGGTAGGTATCAGCAAACCCTTTCACAGAGCTGGAACCTGAGTCGCGGGTTGGGGGCCTCCCTAAGGCTGCCCGCCGTGTTTACAGAACTGGAGGGGCCATCTGTCCAGGCCCTTCCTCCACCTGGGGTGGGCTCAGTCAACAGGATTCGGTTCCGGCAGCTGCCAAGGGCTGGTCCTCTCACTTAATGTTTGGTCGCCACCTCGTGTGTGTTGATCTGTGTCCCTCAAAAAGACACATTGATGTCCAAACCCTTGGTACTTGTGCATGTGCCCCTCTTTGGAAATAGAGCCTTTACAGATGTAATAGGGTTAAGATGAGGTCCTATTGGGTTATGACGGGCCGTAATCCAATGACTGGCGTCAGATACACGGTGACAGACGTTCAGATAGAATGCCTTGTAGCCACGGGGCAGAGACTGGAGGGCCTCGTCTACGAGGAAGGAACGCCAACAATGGTGGGTACCAGCAGGTGCTGCAGGAGGCGGGAGGGACCCTCTCCCAGAGCCTTCAGAAGGAGCATGGACCTGCCACCTTGACTGCAGGCTTCAGGCCCCCAGAATTGGGAGCGCACACACTGCCGTGTGTTGAGTTCCCAGCGTGGGAGAGTTGGCCGTGTCAGCCCCAGGACCCTGCAACCCCACCTTCCAAGGGGAACGGAGGACTTTGGTCTCCCTTGCCCACTTGGGCAGTGTTGCGTTTCCCCAGGGTTCTTCAGGGAAGGCCACCCTCTTGGGACGCCTGCCTCCCCGGGGGGCCACCCACACTGGACGGGGAGGGGTGAGGCACGGGACGGGAGCCCGCAGCCCGAGTTGTTCTGGGGGTGGCCAGGGGGCCACACTGGGCTTGAAAGGGAGAGAGAAACTTGTGAGAATACACCTGGCTAAGAAATGTTTGAGCTTCTCTCCAGAGCAGGAGCCTCGCCAGGCTTCTGCAATGACCTGATCACAAAGGATGACGTTTCCAAAGCTGCTGGCCATTGCACGGGCCAGGCAAGGCGACTTTGGTGAGCTTCTGGCCAGGCACCGAGGTGGAGGCAGCTCTGCCTGCCTCTCTGGGGCTCTGAGCTATGTGCCGCCCCCCTGCGCCCCACCTCCGCCCCACCATGGTTGCAGGTGAGGGGGCTGGAGTAGCTCGAGGCCACAAACATTAGTATAAAGGCGACGCCTTATCAAGCCACGAGTTGTGTAAGGGTGCAGGGGCCACGGGCACCAAGTTAGGGCAGGGCGAGAAGTGGGGGGTGTGATTAGCGTCCTCGGGTTACTGTAACAACCCCAGGATCACCAGCTCGGGGCTTCAACAACATTGATTCTCTGACTGTTCTGGAGGCCAGAAGTCCAAGATCCAGAAGGGCTGTGCTCCCTTTCGGGGGCTCCTGGGAAGAAGCCTCCCTTTTCCCTTACAGCTCTGGCAGCTGCTGGCCTTCCTTGGCTCGGGACCTCCTCTTTCTGCCCCGTCTTCACGTGGCCTTCTCCTCCTCTGATGGAGAACGGCTCAGCACTGGACTTGAGGTCCACTTGGATCATCCAGATGGTCTTATAGATCCTTAATTACGTCTGCAGAGACCCTTTTTCCGTATAAGGTCCCATTCACAGGCTCCAGGGGTTAGGATGTGGGCCATTCAGCCCCCTGCAGTGGGGTCAGTGAAGACCCCTATAAGTGACTCGTGCCAGAGCTGGTCACGCGGATACCTGAGGGGGAGAGCCCTGAGTGCGGAACACGCTTGAAATGTTTAAGAAATGGCAAGGATACCGGGACGCCTGGGTGGCTCAGTCGGTGAAGCGTCTGCCTTCGGCCCAGGTCATCATCCCAGGGTTCCAGGATTGAGCCCCGCATCGGGCTCCTCAGCTCAGCTCAGCTTCTCCCTCTGCCTCTGCTCCCACTGCTTGTGCTCTTCCGATAAATAAATAAAATCTTAAAAAGAAAAAGGAAAGGAAAGAAATGGCAAGGATACTAATGGGTAGGGCTGCAGGATCGGAGGAGAGGAATGGGGGTGTGTGGGCTGTGGTGTCGAGGACGTGGCCTTCACTGGGATCTGGGTGGGAGGCCTGCGGGGTTTGGGGCAGAGGCGGGGACCTGAGTCACCCTCCCTTTGCACAGGGTCCTCTGGCGGGCGTCACACGGAGGATGGAGCTCAGGGGGCCAGCGGGTTGCCTACTGCACCAGGCTAGGCGAGAGGGGCAGGGGGGGTTGGGTAGGGAAGGAAAGGAGAGGCATCAGTTTGGGCTCTTATCTGGGGAAGAGTGCATCTCGGTGCGGCCTCTGACAGGGGTGGGGGGCCCGGGGGGGAACAGCCTGTTCTCTGATGGATTATGGATTTCTGGTGGTCTCATCTTCCCCGACAGCCAGCCCTGCCACAGCCGCCTCCCTCAGTTCCCTCCTCCCCACCCCGCCGTGTGGGCAGCTGTTGTTGGTGGGAGCAAGGAAAACAGCTGGAGGTGCAGGGAGGGAGGTGGGTGGGGGAACCCGGGCAGCAGGGACACTGGAGAGGCTGTGCCAGCCTGGGGAGGGGGTCACATTTCGTTGCTCTCTCGGCAGCATTTCCCACAGTTAAACCTGAGCGCCTCACGCTGGTGGCCTCTTGGGACTGCAGGGAAAGCGCTTCCCTCGCCTGTGACCCCATCCCCATCTCCCTGTGCATGCCCCCCCTTCTGCTCCAAGCTGCCCCCTGCCTGGAAGCTAGGTCTCCAGCCACCCCCCAGGGCTGGGAGCGAGGGAGACCTGTTTCCAAAATGAACGTTGCTTTTAATGCCCCAGCCTTCAGTCCTTATCCCCTCGAATTTATTGGATGAACCCCATGGTGCTGATGGATTCGAGGCTTGGGCCTCAGCGTCTGAATCTTGCTGGAGTCTCCTGCTTGACTCTGTTCTCCAGACGGCTCTAGTTCATCCCCTGAATCAGTCGGGGCGGCCCCACACCCTCCAGGCCATAGCTTATGTGGTCCAGGGACCACATATTGTGGCTTGCATTAGCATTGCCCGTGGATTCATTGATCTGCTCCGGACCCCCTGGCCCCTGTCTTCTTGCCCCCACCCCCCCACCATGGACAGAATCCCAACTTTTCTTTCTTCTACCCTCTTATCTCTGCCTTCCTCAGCCAGGTCCCCACCCCTGGGGCAGCCCAAGCAGCCAATTTGCAGGAAAGTGTGAGTGGAGACCCATCTTGCTAAATCTTTAATCTGCATGGGGAGCTGCCTTCCCCCTGGCGGTAGGCGGATTGGGGGTCACCAGACCATGCACAGGCGGTCTGAAAGCTGCTTCCAGAACTCTTCCTGCTGGGGGCGTTTGGCCGTGTCTGGCCGCATCCACACCCCTGCAGGCTGGGCCACCAGCTGCCCCTTGGGATGCAGGAAGGTGTCCTGAATCGGGTGAGGGCTGGGGCACAGGATGCCTGTCCGCTCAACTTGGTCAAATTGAGGCAGACACAGACCTCTGTCTCCGAACCCATCATTATGCTGAGGGGTGGTGATTTGCAATAATACCATCCCCACTCTTCAGAGGCAGGCTTCTTTCCAAGGTGCCATGGTTGTGTGCTCAGTGCTAGGCAGGTCCAGGCTTTACAGACTCCTGTCTGTCGGTGGCTGCTGGAGCCTTGACTTTCGGGGCAGGAAGCTTGCTCAGGAGGAAATGGGGCATCTTGCAGAGAAAGGAGAGGAGGAACCCAGTGGGAAATGTTCTTGAGACCTTCGAGGGCTCCTGTGTGAGAATACGACAGACTCCCTGAGGGCCTGGGGTACCTGAAGGGGGGTCCCGGTATTTTGGAGGAACCCGCCCAGGTTGGGATGTGAACAGGTAGGGATGGCAGGACCCCCTCGCGCCTTCTAATCCTCTACCCTCACGCACACATCTGACGGTCCTAAATCAGGCAGGCCGGGTACATCCTGGGACAGCACGTTGCATTGGAAGCCCCTCGTTGTCACAGCCTAGTGGGGACACCTGAAGGATTTAGGGTACAGAATGGAGCAGGGAGATTTCCATTATCCCAGACAGATGTCCTTGCCCCTGGCATTCCTGCCTTTTGTTCCTGGGCCCAGCCTCACCAGCCATTTCTTTGTTCCTTATGCTCCTGTCTTTCTCATGGCCTTTGCACCTGCTGTTCGCACTTTCTGTCATGCTGTTCCTTGCTGGCCCCAGCTTTTCCCTCAGATGGAGCATTTTCTTGGCGCACTCCGTGCGGATATACTCATGTGCCTTCCCGAGGCTGTGCGTCAGCCTGCGGAGCTGGGCTGCACCAGGGTAAGGGCTGGGTCAGCTCTTTGGCTCAAGAGCCTGTCACCAGGGCCTGGCCCGTGTATGTAGGAGGTGCCCAATAATGATTCTGGGTTAATGTTTTATGTGTTTCCCGACTCTTTAGCCAAAGCTGAAACTGTGGGAGACCTTCTTCCACGTGCCGCCTGCTTGTGAGCCATGTCCCCCTGGGGGGCCAACTTCCACCCTGTCAGGCCGCTCCCCGTGTGGGCGCTCAGCCTCTGTCCTCGTGCATGCTCCAGGCCTCCTAGGCCCTCAGGAGTCACCTGCTGGACACAGAACAGGCTTCAAGGGTTTTAGTTGATGCAGTTTTATTGGGATGTATTTCACCATACGATTCACCCCCTTAAAGTGTACAAGTCAGTGGTTTTTATATATCTGCGGACTGCATGAATCACCACTGTGTCCTTCTAGAATGTTCTTCTCACCCCACAGAGAAACCCTGCACTCCTTCGCTGTCACTCCGTATTTCTGGGACCTCTGTGAGCCTCCGTTCCGCCCCCCCCCCGTAAGTCTGGGACCTCTGTGAGCCTCCGTCCCCACCCCCCTGCCTGCTCCCAGGTCCCTGGGGGGCCCTACTGCTTCCCCCTGATTCCTGAGCCCACCTCCTCAGGCCTCGCCGCTCCTGGGAGGCCCAGCAGAGCCCCCACCCCAATCCCCACCCCGCCCCCAGCCCCCGACAACCATGGATCTGTTCCCTGTCTCTGTGGATTTACCTATTCTGGACATTTCGCATCAGTGGAATCATAAAACGTGGGGCCTTGTGTGTCTGGCCTCTCACTGAGCCGTGCTTTCAAGGCCTGTCTGCCCCGTAGGACTGTCTTCCACTTCGTGGCTGAGTAATATTCCAGAGCGTGGACGGACCACATTTTGTTTATGCTTTCATCTGTTAATGCACATTTGGGTGGTTTCCACATCTTGGGTGTTGTGCATGGTGCTGCCGTGAACACGTTTGTATGAGTTTCTGTGCGGACGTATGTTTTCAGTTCTCTGGGCCTCCGCCCCTCCTCGTTCTGTGGACTTCCTGTTGGCTGTGGGGACGGCTGGGGCGTCCACTCTCATGGTGGAGTAACCGTTTCTCACGTGTCATCAGCACCTGGGCCCCGGGCGTTCATGGAGGCCTCAGCTTCTGTATGCAGTGGTACACGGTGGGGAAACTGAGGCTCAGGCCTCAGTTTATGGCTGCAGCATCAGGATTTGTCTCCTCCTTGAAGCTCGCCAGGCCCTGTTTCCAGACCGGTGGACCCAGAGCTCGAGGGCCGCAGGCTGCTGGAGATGGCCCAGCAGGGATCCGTGTGGCAGCGGGGCTTTTCCTCTAGTGCTTCCTGGGTCCTGGCTGCGCCCGAGCGCCTGTCTGAAGCCTTCGAACTCTCACAACGCCCCTCATGAAGTGTGGGCTGCCCCAGTTCCCACTTCACAGATAAGGAAACTGAGGCACGAGACGCCAAGTCACATGCTTTGATCATTGGCCTTTGGTGTCAGGGCCAGAGTGGGACTCGGGCAGTTTGGCCTTAGACTCTTCTACCTGAACCCCAACATCATGCCACTTGGGTAAGAGGCAGATGTTCGGATGGGGACAAGGGCACATTCTGGGCCTCCCGGGGCGAGGCGAGACTTGGTTGTTCAGAGCCTTCTGTGTCTCAGTTTCTTACTGGCCATGTGACTGGGGCAAGTCTGGGACCTCTGTGAGCCTCCGTCCCCACCCCCTTGCCTGCTCCCAGGTCCCTGGGGGGCCCTACTGCTTCCCCCTGATTCCTGAGCCCACCTCCTCAGGCCTCGCCGCTTCTGGGAGGCCCAGCAGAGCCCCCACCCCAATCCCCAGCCACCCCCAGCGGCCCAGGGGTCTGTCCAGGTGTCTGATTGCTCTCCCAGGGGACAGAGCAGTGACCATCCACTGGGTGTCACTTTCATAGCAGGTGTGGTGGGGGGTGGGGGCAGACGAGGCTCCCTGGGAAGGGTGGGGGCCAGACTGGGTGGCAGGAAGGGGGCCCTGGCCCCCCAGTCTGCATTTTCTGCTTGGCACCCCAGCACCTGCTCCCTGACGTTCCAGTGTGTGGCCCTGAGCCCTCCGCCCCACCTCCCTCCGCCCCTGAAATAGTACTCGACCCCGAGCAGCTGGGTTCCACGTGGAGTGCGGCGGGCAGGTCCCCCAGGGAGCAGCGTGTGCAGAAACTGCAGGTCTCGTCACCCCTCCTGGGACCGCGTGTGCTGCCTTCGCTTGCATTTCAGTTTTGTTTTTAAGCTGGCCCTTGCTCCCTCTCTCCCTGGGCCGAATGCCCCCCTGCCTGGACCTTTGGCCATGTCCGCTTGCCATCCACGGGTCTCCGCCCATCCCGACACCTGCTCTGCCCGACACGGCCAAGCCTCGCCGAGCGGGGAGCCAGGCCTCGCAGGCTCGAGTCCAGGCTCTGCCACTAGCCAGCTGTGCATCCTCAGCATGTGGCCCAACCTCTCCGTGCCTCGGTTTCCTGATCTATAAACTGGAGATAATGCTGCCTCCCTTTCTGAAAGCATGAGCGCACTCAAGCATGTGAGGTGCTCAGCGCGTGTGTGGCTCACGGTGGTCTCTGTGGTGGGAGAGGCGTCCTCCCGGCTCGCAGATGACAGGGGGAGGCAGTGGTTAGCTCTGGGGTGCAGAGGGGGTGTCGCTTGAGGAGGGTTCCGAAGGGGTCAGGGTTTTCTCGGTGGGTGAGGAGCGGGCGGAAGGGCACTCCAGGTAGAGGGGGCCCCCCGTGAAGGAGCTGAAGTTAGTCCCCTTTGTGAATGCACCCCTTCTCCTTCCAAGTGGGGCGTTACTGGAGAGGTCGTATTTGAGCCGACATCCCCCGTCCTGTGCACGTGCCAAGATTCAGACAGTCTCTTTGCTGAGACTACCTGGTGCGGTCGGTGTCCCGGAGCTGAGATGGCTCGGTGCAGACAGGGCCCGGCAGCTCCTCTTGACCTCGATGCCCCCGATTCTGCTGCGGGAGCAGGTAGTGGACTTGGAGGACCCCGCACTGTGCCCCACGCCATGGGAGATGGGGCAAGGAGTGCAAGATGGCCAGCGCTGTGTGCTTCCCTTTGACTTAACTTCTTGTTCTCACGGCAGCTGGAATGAGGAGACGCTTCTGTTTTCACTACCATTTTACAGATGAGGAAACTGAGACCCAGAGCTGTTGCTTGTGACTCGTCTGAGGTGAACATCTGGGAAGGGACAGAGCTGGGACACAGCCCTGCCCTCCGCCCCAGCATCCCAGCATCCGCCCCTTTACTGCAGTGCTCAACACTTGCGCGGGATAGGCTGGCCCTGCCCTGAGAGGCCTGCAGGCTTGCTGTCATTTCGCCTCTGGATTTCACGTCCTCACCCGGGAAGTGTTTGTCAAGGGCCTTTGCAAGGTGGGTGCCCTCCACGGGCTGGCTGTTGTCCTTATCTGGGGAAGAGCAGCAGATAGATGGAACGGGGAGCGGACTAGCGCCGCAAACCACCAGAACTACCAGAACATTCCAAAACCTCCGCCCATGGCTGCACGTCATCGGGGGCGCCCTGGGTGGTGCCCCGTTCTGCCAGGTGCAAGAGACCAAGAACCAGCACCCATGTGCCTCCGGCAGAGGGGGGCAGACCGTGAGCAGGGCCTGGCAAGGTGATGAGCCTGAGGCTCGGCTCTGGGAGCAGGGACCAGGGCCCGGGCTTACCACCGTGTGAGCTTGAGGGAGTCTGTCACCCGCTCCGTGCCTCAGTTTCCCCTCCATAAAATACGAGTCCTAGTGGTCCTCACCTGCGGGGTTGACCTGAAGCCGAACATGAGTTACGAGGGTGGGAGGTATGCAGCCAACGCCAGACTGTGCTGGAAACATCGTGTAGTAGCTCCTCTCGCTTCCCGTCTGGGTGGGTGGCGGGAAAGGGAGAACAGAAGCGTGTGGGCACAGGGCAGTGTCTGGAGTTAAATCCCCTCTCTGTGCCTCGGTTTCCCTGTCTGTAGTTGGGGTGGGAAGCGCCCGGCCCCGGGCCTGGCCCGCAGTGGGCACCCTGCTCTTGGTCTGGCCACGCCCAGCCCGGGGCCACAGTCCCGGCCCACCAGGCTGTTCCGTGGCATCGAGTGTCCCGGAGGTGGCAGGCTGAGACCAGCGGATCTCCCGGCACACACCTGAGAACCTGCTGGCAGGAGTGTTTGCTTAATTAATTGACTTTGCGAGAGGGAGCCCGTCCCTGTGTAAATCTAGCAGCAGGCTCCGGTGCTCGGTGCCGGATGCAGCGAGTGCAAGGCTAGACTTTAAATAAGGGTACGGCTCTTGTTTGAATAATTGAAGAGCATCAAGGAAAACAGCAGTCCTCGGCACAACATCCGTCCTCCGTCTGTGGCACTTAGAGACTTTCAGACCTGCGTGCTGGCTGGACCCCCCCACCCCCAGCCCGGCGACCGTCAGGAGAGGGCCGTCGATCGAGTGCCCCCATTTTCCAGGTTGGGAAGCCGAGGCTGCAGTGGTGAAGGGGCGGAGTGCGTGCCTGGAGGCCGCATTCTTTTTTTTTTTTTTTTAAGATTTTATTTATTTGACAGAGAGAGACACAGCGAGAGAGGGAACTCCACAAGCAGGGGGAGTGGGAGAGGGAAAAGCAGGCTTCCCGCCGAGGAGAGAGCCCAATGTGGGGCTCGATCCCAGGACCCTGGGACCATGACCTGAGCCGAAGGCAGACGCTTAACGACTGAGCCACCCAGGTGCCCCTGGAGGCCGCATTCTGAGCCTGGTGAAGCTGGCCCTGGCTTCCTGCTGTCCTGTGGGGACACTGCGGACCGTGTCGCGTCGTGCGGGAGTGTCCTCAAGAGGAAGACTGAGCCGTGCTTTCCCTAGTCTGGTCTTTCTGATCTGCAGTGAGAGAGGCTGCCGGGTGCCAGGGCCCTGCGCACCCCCTGCATTTGCAAACCCCCTTTGAAGAAACGGGGCAGGTGTCAGACTGCAAGCCCGCCGGCCCTGGGAGGGTGTGGGAATGGGGTATGCACCTCCGTTAATGCTCGTGATTGACAGCTTCCTTCTGGATATCAATGGGTTTTCTAAAAAATTAGTTGATGTGAGTGACCCCTCCAGAAACTAAACAACCGGCCGATTTGAAGTTGTGGTAGGTAAATAACACAGGGGGGCAGGCGTGGTGGCAATAGTGAGTGGCCCTCGAGTGACAACGCGGCTGGCGTCACGGGTGGCTCTGTGCGCCCCTTCCTCAAAGCCCTGGAGAGAGGGCTGTTACTCCCCCTAGTCTTGCAGTTGGGGAAACAGAGCACAGAGAGGCTAAGTAACCTCCCATGTCACACACAGCGGAGTTGGGACTCGCACCCAGGCAGCCCGGCCCCGAGCACCCACTTTCTCTGCAGCCATCTCTCCTGCCTTCCAGTCTGTCTGGGCGGCACCCCCAGCCCGTGGCCTTTGCTCTCCGGAGACAACACGTGGCGGGGGAGGGGCTCCACCCCTGTGCCCACCCCTCAAGTCTAGAACACCTGCAGCTGCCCTGGGCACGGCTGCACCTGAGCCGAGCCCGAGGCATCTACCTGCTCAGTCTGCATTCAACCTTGACTCCTGAGCTCCTGTCCTTGGCACTGGGCCACGTCACCCACTGCCCAGATGGTGTGGTAGGGTGACTTCCGCCACCACAGACAAAGGCAGGATTTATAGTTGTCAGAAAACCATGTGGAACATTCCAGGCAGCATTCACGCCCAGCCACTCCTCCCCAGACGGGGGTGGGAAGCAGCCTGAGCCAAGAAAGAGGCACCTCGGGGCCACCCACCCCTGGTTTCCTGCACCCTGGAGGCACCCATTCCAGCCCTGCCTTTTCCCAGAGCACAGCATAGGCCCAGAGAGGGAGAGCGTCTTGGCCGTAGTCACACAGCAGGGTGGGGCCCGGTCCTGGGTCCAGCCTTTGCACAGCCTGTTCTCCAAACAGGGGGAAGTGGAGAGCTGTGTCCTCCCTTCCCCCGTGCCTTCAGCCTGCCTTTAGTTCATTTTTTGGAGCAGGGAAGGAGGGAGGGAGGCGGCCCCTCTGAGTGCAGTCCCTGGGAGGGCATCCTTCATCCCACAGACCTGAGCCGAAGCATTAAGGACAGATGGATTACAGCTAATGAGCCTGCTTGCACCATTAACACTCGAGAGCCTTCCCGGGATTAAAGCCGGCGCACAGCCCGCCGGGGCCGGCTTGTCACTCTCCCGGTGGCGCCGAGGCTCCTGGCTGTGCATCAGTGTGCCCTAATTGTTCCCGTAATTGGGAGCCTGATGCCAGCCTCCCCGGGGCGGCCAGCCGGCGGGAGCTGCCCACCGGGCCCCCACCCCTGCCCAGCCTGCCCCTCCTGCCCCTCAAGCACTGGCGCCCCGTCCTGAGCCTGGACTGGGGGTGCCTCAGCTCGACAGAGCCCCCATTCTTGTCCCGGCCCTTTGTGCGGATGGGACAGTAATGGGGCCTCAGAGCAGTGGGGGGGCCGGCCCGGCGTGGGCTGCACTCCGCTGGGGTCCACCCACGCACACCTCTGGTTCGTGGCACACACGTGTGCATGCACATGCACGTAGCTCCTGTCTTCTCACGCACACGCGCGTGTGCTTGCCTGCAGTACTCACACTCATGCACACGCGCCCGGCACTGCCTCACTCTCAGTGATCCACTCATCCTCAAGCACGAGCACACGTGCACCCCCGCGTCTGCTCTCACACACGCACGTGCGCTCGTGCACACGAGTCTCCCCGGGGCACCCCTCCCGCTCAGCACCGCTGCGCGCACACAGCCCGGGTGCACTCAGCGTTGGCGGGCGGGCGCCGGGAAGACACTGCGGTGCTCCCCGTGCTGGAGGCGGGTGGAAGGTTCTAACCTGGTGTGGCCTGGCCTCTGCGCGAAATCCTCTATGGCTCCGCACGGCCGGCGGGCACCTCTCCCCACCTGCACGCGGGGCCCGCCCCTCCCCAGCCCTCCCTCCACATCACCTCCCTCCAGGGCCGTGTCCTCATCCCCTGCCCCGCAACCCCACAGCCCACACCACCCCCTTTAAAAACTGGGCACGCCGTCCTCCATTCCCGACGTGAGAGAAGAACCCAGGGACTCCCCTGTCTGCATTTTGGTTCCAAGGGCCAGCCGCTCAGTGTGCATTTGTAGGAATGAGTTTAGGCATTGTTGGATGTAGGCCGCAGAATTAAAACTAAAACAGGATTTGTCTTACCAGTTTCTCACGTGCCTAGCAGCATGTTCACCCTGGGGACAGAAGCAGAGGACCCCGGTTTCCATTTGGTGTAGGCATCCGAGGGACCCAGGGGGGCTACTCAGTGCTGATAAGCCCTCAGGGGATTCCAACACGCAGATCCTTGAGCTGTGCTGGGAGGAACACGTTCCGGACATTCCAGAGGGTTCCAGATGCTGCTTCTGCCCCCCCACCCCTAGCACTGGTCCACTTGGGAAGAGACAGAGGAGGGAGCAGCCAGGCCATCGTACCCTAAATGGATTGGGTGGGAGCAGCGCCCCCGCGGTCACCACCTCCACCCCCAGCAAAGGCACTGTGTTCACTCAGACCCGGTTTTGAACCCAGAGTGGGTGCCTCAGTAAGCTTTGCCTTCCTGCTGTTTTCTGGAAAGCTCAGTCACGGGTGGGTGTGGAGAAGTTTGTGAAGTAGCTTCTTGCAGCCCCGAGTCCTAGAGACTGCATCTCATCCCAGCCGGGACGGGGTCGTGTCTGAGAGGCCTGTGGCCCTTGTCCTTGTCTGTGTTTGCGCCGTGGGCAAGCCGATTTAACAAACACCTACGGGAGGCTCCATGTGAGCAAGGCAGACAGATCCAAACTCATTTACCTCTCCTGGCCACCTCGTGATTCCTTCCATTTCTATCTCTATGTTACAGATGGGGAAACCGAGGCACAGAGAGGCTAGGTGACTTGTGCAGGTCACACAGCTAGGAATGGCAGGCCAGGATTTGAACACAGGGTTGACATGGGACTCCCCTGCTGTGCTGCCTTAAGGAGAAAGAAGTGGGGAGCTGGGTGCTCCCAGGCCAGGGCTGTGCCCTTGGGAGAGAAGAAGAGAAGAGGGAGGGGTGACATGATAAGGAATACGTATTTGGTCTCTGCCCCGGTTCCCCACACAGAGCTCCTAAAGCCCTTGGAATATCCTAGGAGGTGGGGGCGTGTTTTGTTCTGATGAGGTGACCGCGGTGGGCTTCAGCCTGGGGCCGGTCATCTGAAAGCCCAGGCCATGGTTAGAAGTGGATCCCTTGTTTTCCTGGGAGGGGAGAGGGGCCAGAGACCCAGTTCCTGTTCCGTGCAGCCTCCGTGAACATCGCTCAAGCCTGGGGGTCACCGAGCTGCCAGGCTGCCAACAGGGCAGGGGCGGGGAGGATGGCGTGCCCGGGGAGGGCAAGGGAGCACCGCACCACCCTGTCCCTCGCTCTAGGTGTCTCTTCCATCTGGCCGTTCCTGAGTGGTATCCTTTATGATAAAGCAGTAAACGAAAGTCCAGCGTTGGCCTGCGTTCGGTGAGCTGTTGGAGCAAATTGTGGAACCCGAGAAGCGTCCCGCCAACCATGCTTGAGAGCCGGCCGTCCAGAAGTGCGTGAGGCCGGGGCCTGTGGCTGGTGTCTGAGATCAGCGCCATGACATGGGAGTGAGCGGGCCCCAGGCAGCTCCTGTTGCAAAACAGAGGACTGCCTGCACGGAGAGCCCCCCGTGTGGTGTCTGAAGGGCTGTGAGTAGAGGGACAATTTCTGTTTAGTCGGTAAGCACGGCAGCCCCAGGGCGGGGACAGGTGCACGCCCCGAGGGAGGCAGGCAGGGTCTATGTGACCCTGGACAGTTAACGTGCCCTTCGGGGCTCCATTAGGCCAGTCCCCAGCCTTGGGAAGGGCCGGTCAGGCTGCGGGGATGCTTCACTGGGCCCTTGCACGTCGCTGGTCACTTGGCTCAGCCGTCCGCAGAGCAGCATGAGATGGGGAAGAGGTAGAGGCAGCCCACCTCCCAGCCATGGAGGCTTCTAGCAGGAGGGGGCCTAGGAGAATGGCCTTAAATCGAGCAGGGAGCCAGGCCCCAGGACTCCGGGGAGGGTTGCCCGGCAGAGGCAAATCCAAGCAGTTGGGCCGGCTTCTCCAGGGCGGAGTCTGTCCTCACGGAGGGTGCAGGGCCGCCCACCTCATTGTGTGGATGGACCTTCTAGCATTGCTTCCACACCAAATACCCTCATGCTTTGCTGGTTTTTTTCCACATAATTCAGCTCGTCTCCCCCCTCCATTTAAGCTCCTACTGTCTTCTGACAGTGTGCTCGGAGTGTGGGGGAGGTCCTGAGACCTGACCTCTGGTCTCTGTCCCTCACTCATGTGCTCAGGATGCCGACACCTATCAGAGTCTATAGTGCTCTAGGCACAGTGTTCATCTCTAGGAAACTCAAGGTTAAGTTGAGAGAGAATTCTGGCTTATCCCTCCCAGAGCATATCCACACTCCCTGCCACCTGCCGAGTATTCAGCTGACCAGTTTGGTTACAAAATGCTCATAGCCAAGGAGAGGAGGTGACAGATGCACAAGCAACTCAGTTCCTAGCTGGAAACGCCACGAGAGAGGGAATTACAAGATGCTATAGGAGCAGGGTTCCCAGAGGCCAGGAAGTTGGACTGGGGTTCCGAAGGATGCCTAGGAGTTCGTGAGGTCAAGAACAGAGGATGGAGTGTTTGAAACCCTCGTGAGGCCTCTGGGAAAAGTTGGAGCAGACCAGAGGATCAGACAAGGCCGAGAATTAGGCAAGAGAGCGGAGAGGTGGTGGACGACCTCTTGGAGTCGACACAGGGCTGGACTCTGGACGAGGTGCACGGTTTGGTCAGTGATGGGAGGCCGGGTGAGACAGCAGCTGCCTGCAGACTCCAAGCCCTGCCCCCCAGGGTCTGAATTGGTGTGACCAAAAATCAAAATCCTGTATGCTTTTCATACTTTTATTTTTACTTTTATCCTTTGCATCGGTTCCTTTTGCCCGTGGTGCAGAATACACAAGAAAAAGCCGTGTAGAGAGGCGGTCCCGTAGAACGCTTCATAGCTGTACCATCCCATGTGGTGGCCACAAGGCTTGGGTGGCTCCTATGCCTGAGGAATGGAATTGTAGATTGTATTTAATTCTAATTAGTTTAACTTTGAATTTCAAATACGGCCTGTGGCTGGTGGCTACTGTTCTGGGCAGCAGGGTTCCAGAGCACCAGGAGAGCCCCTTCCCCGCCCCCAGCACCGCCTCCCCTGGGATTTGTTGGGCTTTCAGCGGGGCTGGGGAGATTGTTCTGGAGCAGAGGCCACGCAGCCGTGGACCCAGCGTGGCACGTGGTCCAGCACGCCCCCACCCCCCGTCCCCCTCCACCCAGTTCAATGACTGAATGGCCCCAAGTTTTCTTTTTTTTTTTTTTTTAAGATTTTATTTATTTATTTGAGACAGAGAGAATGAGAGACAGAGAGCATGAGAGGGAGGAGGGTCAGAGAGAGAAGCAGACTCCCTGCCGAGCAGGGAGCCCGATGCGGGACTCGATCCTGGGACTCCAGGATCATGACCTGAGCCGAAGGCAGTCGCTTAACCAACTGAGCCACCCAGGCACCCCAAGGCCCCAAGTTTTCTTTAGAAAAGGTTGGATCCTTCATGGCCGTGTCGCTGGTATGGTGGCTCAGTTTCCGTCTGTAGCGGTTTGCATCCGTGCCCCCACATTTTGCCTCCACCCACAGCCTCAGAATGGGACCTTATTTGGAAATAGGGGGTTTGCAGATGTGATGGAGTTAGGATGCTGGCTTGGGGCGGGCCTGAATGCAGTGTTTCCCCCGTAGGAGAGGAGAGACGCGTGAGGGAGGCTGTGTGAGGAGGGAGGCAGAGGTGGAGGGACGCGGCCACAGCCCAGGGACACCCGGAGCCCCCGGGCGCTGGAAGAGGCAGGCGGGATCTTCCCCTGGAGCCTCTGGAGGGAGTATGGCCCTGCAGACACGTCAGTTTCAGACGTCTGGCTTCCAGGACGTGAGAAAAGGAATTTCTGTTGTTTGAAGCTTCTGGTCGGTGGCCCCAGATAGCACGCATCAGGCCTGGTGGTGCTGACCTGCCCTTGACAGCCTGGGGTCCCCTTGCTGAGTGTCCCCTGTGCTGGGCTGTGCCCCTAACTCCATGCTGAGCCCTCCCCATGGGCGGGGGCTTCCAGGAACCCCACGTATTTTCCGTCTTAGCTGGACAAGACGTGTGCTACAAACCCACCGCGCCCGTTCGGCGTTCTCGGACCCATTTGTCTTGAGACTCTGCTTTACCGACTCCTGCCGCCCCTTGACCTCAGTCTCCTCATCTGGGCAAAGGGACCACAGGGTGGGGCAGGTGATGTCTGCAGGAGCATCCATTCCAGCGCTGTCCTGGGAGGCCTAGATTATAAACTTGACCTCCCGGGCTTAGGGTCAGTCCCCTGCAGACTTCTCGGAGATGAGCATCCCAGACCAGAGGTCAGCGGGCTGGGAGGTGGCCCTGGAGGCTATTGCCATGGCGACACCAGCCCTCTCCCAACCAGGCCTGCCCCCTCTAGAAGGTGCCAGGCCTCCCCGCCCGCCGCAGAGGGTCACCCTGCGTGGAGGCAGACATGCGACCAGCAGATGCTTTGGCCGCCCCGACTTTGATCCTGGGGCCGGGCGGGAGAGTTGCTGACACCCCGGCTCTAGCTCCGAGCAGCGTGTCCATCAATAGAAGAGGAGGCTGTGTGCAGTAATAGCGTGGGGCCTGCCGGGCAATTGATTTAAATCATTTTATAGAGAACCTATGTAAAATAAAAAGCCTTTAATCACATTTGTATCCATTTCCAGGCTCAGTAAATCAATTTGAATTGAGCTGGGTGCCACGGTCACAGCTGATTAGCGTGTGTATATATGGTCAAATTAATGCCGGCCAAGTCTGCCGGATGGGGGTGCAGCCTCAGCTCCTGCCTCAGCCGCTCCCGGGGGGGGGCCCTCACCCTGCACCGCGACCGCAGGGTAGACTTCTCTGCCCCTCCCACCACCTTCCGGGGACCCCCCAGCTGGGCTCCAGGTGGCTCTTGCAGGTGCCTGGAGGAGGAGGAATGGCTGGGCTCCACGTGCACCTGTCACCCCAGGGGCAGGGTCTGTGCAGCCAGAAAGAGCTTTTCCAGCAGCTTCTCCCTCTGCTCTGCCTGGCGCCTCCCAGCCCACGCCCTCACTGGCAGTCTTGGGTGGGCTGCCCCAGCCTCATCCCCACGGTCAGCGGGCCTTGATTGAGGCCTCCTCTAGCTGCGTCCCGGGGGCCAGGAGAAGGGACACGGGATCCGTGTCCTTCTAACCCACTGGGACACATCGGAACCATGCAGATGGATCCGTGTGCCCTCAGAGCAGACAACAAACCCAGTGCATCAGTAGGAGAAGTGGGGGTTGGAAGGTGTGGGTGCTCTGGGGAAGGGGGCAGGTGGCCGATTTTAGGAGCAGGCGGGTCAGGAAGCTGGTGTCTGAGTGGGGCTTTGCAGGCGGCCAGGGAGTCACCCAGATGTCTGAGAGAAGGGGCTCCGGGCGGAGGGACCGGTGGGGCCCGCTTGTGATGTGGAGAGAACGAGGGCACAGGCCGGGGGGCAGGTGCAGGGAGGGGACACACGGGCATCCTTGGAGGGTGTGAACGGGCCAGGCCTGGCCCCTCTGGCTGTCGTGTGTGGGGGCGGGGGGCAGGGCAGAAGCAGGAACACCTAGCGAGGGGGGAGGTGAGGAAGAGGACAGTGGGACTCCTTTGGAGGGGGCAGAGTGGGGCCCTGGGCCACGAGGGGACCCCTGAAACCATGGGTGGGCTGAGCAGGGGCAAAGCATCTGGACAGGAGGTGGGGGCGTGCAGCCCAGTGTCTCTTACTTGGGGGATGCGGTCCCTGGCTGTGTGGTGATTGTGTTGGTGGCGATTGTGGCCTGTGGCCCATGGGGACAGGAGGTGCTTTCTGTCCCCCCGTCCTTGTGCCCACTTGGGTCTCGAGGCCTGCTCTGGGTGCCTGGGGGGCTGGGGCATCTTTCTTCTCGCCAGGTGCCACTGAGGTGCTGGGGAGCTGAGCCCTGGGCAGGCAGCCAGGCCCGGAGAGCCGGCCACCACTGACCACCCCTCAGAGGCCACCAGTACCAGATGGGCTTGGCCAGGGTACCGGGAGGCCTTGCTCCTGCTTGTCAGAACTAGCTTTTCGGCTGGGGATGCTGGGATCTAGATGGTGAGCGTATTTGATTCATAAATAAACTGAGTCAGCCTCTTGAATGACAAGCCGAGCAGAGGCCTCTCCAGTCCCGTCCCAGCACGTGGTGGGCTCTGTCCCCCAACCTAGCAGCCCCCCATCCCCCTGAACCCAACCATGCCTCTCCGATCCATCCCCCCCGTCCCACCTCACTGGCTTCCCCCCGGAGTTCCCGCAACAAGGGCAGCATCAGTGGGTGTCACCTGCTGCTGGGAGACTCAGCCCCCCTTCTCAGGGTCCTACCCATTCGCTCATTTAACACGTACAGTAATTGTATGAGGCAGGTACTTTTTTTTTTTCCAGTTTTATTTATTTAAGTTATCTCTACACCGAAAATGGGGCTCAAACTCAAAACCCTGAGATCAAGAGTCTCATGTTCTTCTGCCTGAGCCAGACAGGCACCCCGAGGCAGGTACTTTTATTTCCCCAGTTTACAGATGAGAACTGAGGCCTAGAGAGGTTCAGCAACTTGCCTGAGATTGCACAGCTCAGAAGTGGCAGAGTTGGAATTCAAGCCCAGGTAGTTTCCAGATGCCTTGCCCTTAACACCCTGGCAGGTTGCCTCCTTAGAGGTAGGCTTGCTCAGGTGTCTTCTTTGCCAGAGGCATCTGTCTGGGAGGGATTGTGACATGTGACCTCACAGCACCTCTCCTATCCCTTCCTGAGGTTGCCTGGTGGTGTGCCCACATCATGCATGTTCATCCTGCAAGTATTGGTTGAGCACCTGTCTGGGCCAGGCTCTCTGCCTGGAGCCGGGGACACAGCAGGGACGAAGGTAGATGCCTATCTTGGAGGAGCTTATGTTCTGTGCGTGTGATGGAAGGAGCGTGTGACAATAAACTCACTGAAAATAGCGGATCCATATGGTGGTGATAAACTCTAGGAAGAAAAATACACGGCAGGGGACAGAGAACCGGGGGGCTAATGTTGATGGAGTGGCCAAGGGAGGCCTGCGAGGAACTGGCTTTGAGCAGAGGCCTGAAGGAAGGATGCACGCAAGCCCCGTGATGTCCAGGGAGAGCGCTCCGGGGGGCTGGGGCGGCACGTGCAAAGGTCCTCTGGGGAGGACCCTGCCTGGTGTCTGTCGGCACCCTGGGTGTTCCTCAGCCTGCATCATTCTGGTGCTGTCTCTGTCACCTCTGTCTTCTTAGAGCAACACTGGGCACATTGGATTTGGGGCCTACCCTGAACTAATTACACCCACAAAGATCTCATTTCCAGACGAGGTCACGTTCTGAGGTTCTGGGTGGACATGTATTTGGCGGACACTCTTCACCCCACTCCAGACCCCCCTTGGCAGGAGGAGCTTTAGGGCTCAGCAAGGAGACCCTCTCATGTGAGGGCGAGGAAACGGAGCCCGAGTCAGCAAGGGGTCTCTGTGCGGCCGGGCGCGCAGCCAGGAGGTGCAGGGTCCAGCCTGGCCCAGCCTGGCTCGGGAGCGTCGAGGTCCGGCCAACGGCCTTCCTCCAGCCTCTGAGCACACAGGACTCGGTCCCGCACTGCGTCATTTATAATGTGGTCATTCTAGTGTTCTGTGGCCCTCTTGGGGAGAGGAGAGAAAGGGAGGGAAAAGGTCTGGGATGACATCATCAAGCGGATTTGGGAGGTCCTCCCCCACGTGTTCCGACTCTGGGGGTGCCATCGGGGGAGGAGAGAGCACTGGAACTGAAGTCCAGGCCTTTGTCTGGTCCTGGCATGTTGCTCAAACCCTCAGGGCCTCTGGACCCTTCGCTCTCAGACGGCTGATAAAAGATAGCCGTGTCCCACTGGGTTTTGAGACTCAAATGAGAATGTGCTCTGAAATCTTGAAACCGGGAAAGAGGGAGTTCAGGCCTAATCAAGGCCTCCGGGACGTGGGGGGTGGGGGGGCTGAGTCTGTGACCCAGCGGGGGCAGTTTATCCTGCTGGGAAGGATGCTGGCACCCTGGGACCGGGGACCATTCGCCCAACATCCTACAATGTCAGGTTCCTCATTTGTCACAAGCCACGAGCAGCACCAGCCTCGGGGCGCCATCGGGGGTCCCGCGAATCGATCGTTCTGGGGCCAGAGTTGGATCTGGTGCGGAATTGGGCGGATGCTGGTGTCTGGCGGGGAGCGGGGGCACGACCCAGAGCAGGGGTCTCCTGCTTCATTTCCCTGGGGTCTGGGCCCATGGTGACAGTGACTTGACCCCGCTCCCCGGAGGTGAAAGGCCCCCACTTTGCAGCCAGCCGTAATTCCCAGAACCATCCATCTCCCGCCCCCCTGCCCCTCTGCGTGCCGGCGTCGGGGATGAGTGATCAGTGCCTCTCGTGGGCCTTGGCCGGGAATTGCTACAACAGGTTTATGCCGCGTGAGTGATGGTGTTTGCACCGCTGACGCTGGGCGCCACCAGGCCCGGCAGCCCCACCGACGAGGCTTCACAGAGACCGGAGCAATAAATACTGTGGGAAGCTTCCAACCAGGGAGCGGAGGCCATTCAGGCGAGACCACCCCGGGGCAGCCTGCACCCGTGTGTTGGGAGGTGGCCGAAGCGCTGGGCGGGTCTGGCAGGTTGAGGGCAGAAATGGAATTGGGGAGAAGTTGGCTTCTTTGGCGGGGAGCTGGGCCCATGCTCAGTGGCAAATAGCCAGAGCCAGAGTGCGGGGAAGATTGAGAACGTGTCACCAAGACTCAGGACAGCGTTGCTGGGAAATGTCCCCCACTGGCTGCCTGTCCCCCGGGCTGGCTGGGGGTTCAGTGGTGGGTGTTTTCACGGCCCCCTCATGTCTGCACCTGTCTAGGGCCACTGAGGCCGTCGCTTAGCATGGCCCTTTTGGCCGTCCCCCAGGGCACTAGCTGGGTCTGCTGTGCATGGCCGGGCAGCCGGCACGGTTCTGGCCTCCAGGCCCCCTCCTCCCCAACGCACTGCAGTTGACGTCAGGGATCCCAGAATCCCCGCACCTGTGTGGCTGAAGCTGTGTCACCCGAGGCAGAGGCTTCAGCCCTGGGCCTCAGTTTCCCCATCTGTAAAATGAGGCTGCGGAGCTATCCGTAGGGGCATAGATGTTTAAATAAATGAGATTGTGTTTGTGAATTCCTGGGCCCACTGCCTGGCACAGGGTCGGCAGTCCCTAGAAGGCCTCTTGCTGGGTTTTTTAAGTCCGTACTTCTAGTTTAAGCGTACACACAGGTGCTCACAGCACCCAGCCTCGCGTGGTAGGTAACTCCTCTGCTTCTTAACTCACATCTGCACCACAGCCACACAGCCCCAGTCTCCAAACAAGGTCCCCGTCGCTGGTGCCAGGGGTTAGTGTGAGCACACAGATGGCTGGTGCCTGGCTCGGGTGCCCCGACGGGGACCCCGGGAAGCATGCTGGTACGAGCAGAGTGTCGGCCCCCGGAGGGGAAATGCTTTGTCTCTGTGAGGGCAGTCCTCTCTGGTTATCCCTGTCTGCAATGGGGAAACAGGCCCGGGGATCTGCCGTCGCTTTTCACTGAAGTCTCAGAGCTGGGCAGCGGGGCAGCTGGGTGACCCGGGCTCTGGGACTCACGCCTTTGCCCGCTGTGTCTCCTTGCTGCTCGGGAGTGCCACACCTCACTGGGCTGGGTGGGACCTGGGCCCAGAACCCTGGGGACACCTGAGCAGAGGCCGTACCTGCTGACGAAGAGGGGGCAGAGCTGTCGTGTGGTTTGGCGGGAGAGTAAGGTCACGCTGTCTGCCCACCCGCACATGCCCCGCACGCCCTCCCTTCTGCAGCACTGACCTGTCGGTGGGCGTCTCTTTCCTCATCCCCACCCCCAGCACACACATGCGCACACGTCTACACGCGACCCACACGTACATACGCACGCACCTTACATGCACGTGTGTGGATGTGAGCCCCAAGGGGCCAGAGCACGGCTTGGCCAAGTTCTCGGGCTCCGCTGGCCGGTTGCACCTTCTCAAGCTCCTCCACCGAATGATGGTGAGGGTCAGCTCGCCCGGCAGCAGAGGGAGGTCTGCCCGGCTGCAGCCTGGTGCTCTGCGGGATGCTTGTGGGCCACCAGAAACCCTTCGTACTTTCACCCTGGCTGTTCCTGGAGCGCTGGCCCTCTCCGGTCTGGGGCAGCTGTGGAGAGGGATGCCGTGCCGCTGGCCGGGGCTGCAGGCGGGCCCCAGCGGCGCCTTGTTTCAGTTCCAGCTGAGGGAACAGCTGTCTGGCCCAGGCACCTGCAGGACGGCATCCATGCGGTCAGCCCCTGCACTTTGCTTGGGGGACAGAGCTGGGGGTGGCAGGCATCAGCAGGCAGGGGAGAGACAGCAGTGGCTCGAGCCCTTGGAAGCTTGGTGTCAGTGGGGAGGTGAACGGCTCTGGGGAGCCAGAGTGACATACCCTCGGTGGTGGGGAAGGGAAGGGAGATTTTCTAGAAGGAGTCGAGGCCTGATGGCATGGGCAGGGGTGGGCCCTGCAGGATTTTGAGCAGGGAGGGAACCCCATTTCCAGGCACCGTGTACAGGTGGGGCTGGGACCTGCCAGCCGGTAACTCCTCAGAGGTAGATGCGGGCAGGTGAGGTGGGCCCGGCAAGGGAAGGGTAAGCCAAGTGCAGGGCAGGTCAGATCGGCACCAGTGAGAGGGTGCTAGCTGGTGTCACCGAGTGAGGGTCACACAGGTGGGGAGAACATGTTTAATGCCATGTGCTGTGAATGTACTTAATACTACTGAATTGTACAGTTAAAAATGGTGAAGGGGGTAAACTTTACGTGTTTTTTGCCACAATTAAAAATAATTTTTCTAATTCACCTAAAAATGCGTTTGAAGTCACCTCCCAGTGCCACTTGATACCTGCTAAGTCAGCTCCCAGATACAATAAAACACCCACGTGGGTGGCCAGCCCAGGGGACGAGCCCCTCTGGAAAATCGAAAGGGCAGGCTGTCGCCAGACCCGTGGACATGCGCCTGCATGCGGACACCACAGGTCCCACACGGGTTTATTCTCAGGAAGTCATACAACAACACAGCAGGCGTGCAGATGTGGGTTGCTGCGGCGAAAACCTGGGGCCACCCCAAACACCCCTCCCCTGGGCACTGACCCTCGCATGCTGGGAGTCAGGGCGGCCTCCCCGGGATCCTCCCAGACACTGCAGGCACCAGCCAAGAGCGGGTGGCCAGGTGCACAGAGGGTCCCGTGCCACCTGGAAGAGGTCTGTTCTTTTTCCTCCTCTGTCCTTCTGGGGAAGGGAAAAACAAACGGGAATGGGTTTCGCAGTTCACGTTCCCTGCAAACCTCCAGAGAAATGATAAACAGATCTGCATCCTGGTGCTGGCTAATTTGTTTTCAATAGGTTTCAATCAATTATGTGGGGTCCTCGGAAGGGGAAGCGAACCCGTAATTGGCTAAAATAAATCACTCAGCACTTCAAAAGCAGCTCTCCACTGAGATGCGACCAGCCCAGCCTTCGATTAATAAACAGGCGTGCTGATCCCCCACCCCCCGGGTCCCTGAGCTCCATGGGAACCGCGCAGCGAGGGTCCGGGAGGAGGGGCACGGCGTGGCAGTGATGGATTCGGCCACCCCGCGGAGGTCACCTGCGTCTGGCGTGTCAGGGAGTCAGCCAGCCACGCCACTCTGCATGTCCTCTCCTGTGACCGCCATGGGAGTGTCCTGGGGCTGAGTAAGGAAGTGCCAAAACCAGGGGCTGAGACAACAGAACTCTATTCTCCGTCTGGAGGTAGAAGATGGAATGCAAGTGTCAGCAGGGCCATGCGCCTTCCGAAGGCCCCAGGGAGGATCCTTGTCTCTCCTAGCTTCTGGTGGTGGCCAAGCAACCCTCGGTGACCCCCGGCTTGTGGCCACATCCCTCCCGTCGCTGCCTCTGTGGAATATCGGAATGCCGTATTGGAATGCCCCCCACATTAGCATGAGCCCATCTTAGCTTAGGTAGTAATGACGTCCTCGAAGGCCCTGTCTCCAAATAAGGCCGCGTTTGGGGGTACTGGAGAACAGGGCTCCAGTATATCTTTCTGGGGGTCCACAGTTCAGTCCATCACACCCCCTTTGAGTGAGCACCTCGAGGAGCAGGCTGCCCGCTGACAGGTGCAGCCCCTCTGCCCATGGATTCGGAATGGGAGTCCTTCCCCCCACATGGTGCACAAGGAGTGAGGTGGCCCTGCCTGCTCCCCTCCTCCTCCAGCGTTTGGGGACGAGGTCCCCTCCAGATGAGTAACTTCATTTCTGAATTCCCATCAGGCCCCGGCATAGCTCTCCTGCAATGGCTGGGGGGGGACATGGTGGAGGGTGGGGACAGTGGGAAGGGAGCGTATACCCTGCAGGTGCTGAGCTTGAGGGAAGGCAGCCCGCAGTAGGGTAAACTGAGGCCCCCAGTGCCGAGTTCGGGGCCCAGCCAGAGGGGCAGAGAAGCATGTGGGTGTGGCAGGCCAAGGGCTGAGGTTCCAAAAAGCTGCTGAAACCTCAAGCCCTTTGTTCCAAGAACCTGGACATGCGCTTATAACTTGGACCCTGGCAACTGCCAGGGGAGGTCAGCCTGACCCTTCCTGACTTTCCGGGGTGACGTGAGCTGGAGCATCTCGGAGTCTGCCCTGCACGCCCCTTCCTAAGCATCTCCCGTGTTTCAGCCCATTCACTCCTAAGACCTGCTCCTCTGCCCCCGTGTGAGAAGAGATAGGACTGCCCCATTTTACCGATGAGGAAAACTGAGGTTTGGCTGAGTCACCGCACTTGACATCCCGGCAGAGAGCGGTCTGCCTCGAGAGTCCCCGCCATTCACGGTTGTGCCCAGGGACTCGGAGAGAGATTCCCAGGGGCAACTACCTTCCCTGCATGTTGGTCAGCACCGGGGCCAGGCCCCGAACCCAGGTCTCAGAGTCATGGTCCAGGTTCTCAGCCTGTCTGCTGTCCTGAGTGTGAGTCCTCTGTCCTCCAGGCCATGTGCATGCCACAAACTAAAGATGCGGAAGGATCGCTAAGTGATCCGAGCCAAGGCTGCTGCTGACCCACGGACCGGATCAAACACCTGGGGTCGCCGTCCAGAGGCATGAGCCAGGCAGGTATTCTTAGAGAGGGAAGGGCTGCATCCAGCCTGACCTGTCGGCGGTGGGGGTAAGGGGGGGTGCTCCTTGAAGCTTGAACAAGATGAGCCTTGAACAGAGACAGGTGGTGGCCCCAGGGGACTGGGTCTGGCAAGTGGGGCGATAAAGAGCACTCATTCTGAGACACAGGCCAGAACATACAGCAAAATGTAGTCTGTCCTTCTGTCCTGATAACCTGCAGAGGGTTATCAGAGGGAAGAGGCAGGAGGCAGAGAGGGGGCGATAGGGGTATGGTCAGGGAAAACCCCCCCGCTCCCCACTGCCAAGGAGGAGACTGAGCTGGCACCTGCACGAAGAGAGGGGAGGAAACTATGTTGGCACCTGGGGAAGGTGGTCGGGGCAGAGGGAGTAGCGTGGGCAAAGGCCCTGTGGTCTGAGCTGGTCTGGCCTGTTTGCAGAACAGCGAGGCATGGATACTGCCGATCGAGGAGCCAGGATTCTCTCTTCCGGGTGGCTCTCTCTGGCATCCAGGGATCGCTGGTCTTTGTCACTGCGCTGCCTGCCAGAATGACAAGAGGGGTGGGAGGGAAGACAGCCTGCAGCTGAGAAGGGCAAGGGCAGGTGCGGTCCCTCCTGCCTCGCCTCCCCAGTCTCTGCAGGCTCGCTCCTCTCTCCTGCTCACAAATCATAGCTGCCTAATGAAGTACTGCGCGCCTTGAAAGAGCTCCAGGGCCCCTTGCTCTGAGCCAGGTCAGAGCCCCCGCGAAATTACAGCTGTAAGACATGACGAGGGGGGAGCGGGGCCTCTCACCCGGCCTGTAATTACGGCCCATGGAGTGCTGATTGCCACAGTCCAATTAATTAAACACGGCAGCAACCCAAATTATGATCCCTTGCCTCTTACCGAGCAGTATTTTTAACCTTAACTGTCACGGCCAAGCTTAAATTTCCTATCTGGACAGAAGTGTCACCTGCGGGAGAAGGAGTGGTGTTGAACTGAACATCGCCAGTGACAGACCCTGTAATTAGAAACTGTAGTGTCCCCGAGACTGGTCTTTAAAACTGTCAGAAGCCAAACGGCCGTCATTTGATACAAGACTATCATTACCCGTGAACCTATTAGCTGCAGGTAAATAACATATAATGCCGGGGACAGAAAGCAGGCAGGTCAGGGAATTCGCTGACGCTTAATTAGGACCCGCAGCGCAAAAGATGGATCGTCACCTTCTCCCTTTCTTCATTAGGAGGGAGGGTCCGGTGTGGCCATGGTCACGGGAGGGACCCAGGCTGCTGACCCGGCAGAAAGCTCTTGCCTTCCCCGCCCATGTGCCCCTCCGCCTTCATCGGCTGCCCAGACATCCCTTCCAGGCCACCACAACCAATGATCCTGGCGGCAGATCCAGGGGGACCCGATGTGTGCGCACCCCTGGGCAGAAGGGACGGGGGGAGGAGCAGACACCCTGTTTGGCAGAGGGCGTCTCATGGGAGGGGACCTGCATCCTCCCTGCGGGCCTTGCTCACAGCCCAGGCTCTGGGAGAGTGGGCCGGGAGAGTGGCACTCTACAGTTTGTAAAGGCTGTCCTGCCCGAGCGCACTCTAGTTTCCCGGTGCTCTGTTCCACCCCTTGTCCTCAGAACTGGGATGCCCGGTCAGGACAGGCCTTCCGAGGCCCTAGCGGCCGGTTCCCTGCAGGGTAGGGTGAAGGCTAGCCCTCCACCACACACCCCCCCCCCGGGTGGTCACGGGTGGCGCACAGATGTGTGCTTTCCAACTTGTGGGTGGTCTGACTTCCGCTTGGACATGTATCCAGAGAACGCAAGGTGAGCCTATGAAGCCTGCGGGGTCTGGGTGTCTGGGCTCAGGATGGCGGTCTGGTAGTGAGTGAGGCCATTTAGACAAATAGGAAGTCAGTCGATCTACCAGGATGCCTGGGTCCGTGGGTAACAGAAAGCCTGACCCGAGCCAGTTTAAACAATCAGGGATTTTAATGTCCTAGAACATGGGGTGCAGAGGGAGGTCAGGCGGGCCCCGGGCCAGGGGCCTCAGCCTGGCTCTGCCCTCGGTGGGCGACATCCTTGGGCTTGGTTGTCAGGCAAATGAAGAATTTAGGAAGTTGAAGTTCTAGGAAGAAGTCACAGCTGTTGAACCCCTGGATAGAGAATTCCCTGTGTACCCAGCCATCTGCACCCCCCAAGCACGCATGCACGCACCCACGCCCTTGCCCGCACGCCCACTTGCACACTCCCTCGTGCTCATACACGCCCACTCGCACACACACACACCATTCTCCAGTTTGGATCCTGGTGTTTGTTAAATGCTTGCTCCGTATCCTCCTCTGTCCTGGTGTCTGTGGGCGCGCAGACCCAAGGGGCCTCTCCCGCTGGGGTCCAGGCCTGAGCTGAGCACCGTGAACCCTGTGTGACACCATGAGGGGCACCCGGGACAGAAGCGTGGTGCCCTCGGGCTGGGGTGCTGGGGAGCAGCCGTGACGTGGGTGCTAAATTGAGCCCAGGCTCAAGACCAGGGAGTTCAAGGGCACTGCTCTGGAGTCAGAACCACCCGTTTAAAAGCCAGCTCTGCTACCCAATGTGGCCTCAGCCTTGGTCACCATACAGGGGGACAATCTTCTTGGCAGAGATTGAACGAGGTGACAGGTGAGAAGCCCCTGCTCGGCATCTGGCACACAGACGCACATAATACACGGTCCTGGTCATTATCTCCAGATTCTTCCAGAAACTCCAGCCTCTGAGAATCAGACAACAGAAGGTAAACAAAGGTGGTGTCCAGGACATCCCTAAATGTCTCCAATCCAGGGTGCAATTTTTGATCCCCTCTTGCATGCCAGGCTCTGAGAGGGGCTCACTGATGAACCAGACAGGGGGCGCCCACCACCCCCAAGGAGGGACCTGTTTCCGGCCGTCTCGTAGCAGAACATGCTACAGTGACCCCGTCCAGCAGCACGTCCTGCAGGGAGGGAAGGATGTTCTTGCTGTCAAGATAGTCGCCACCAACCACTTGTGGCTCTTGAGCTCTTGAAAGGCGGCCAGGGAGACCCAGGAACCGAAGTTTCCATTTCCTTCCACATTAAAATACTTGAGTGTAAATAACCACATGTAGCTGCCTCCTGGGACCCGTTGGTTCTTCGGGGACACTGGGGAGGGAGCAGGCCCTTGTGTGCGGGCCCGGAGGGAAACCTTTGCAGATGGCTGGGGTCCCTGCTCAGCTCTGCCCAGGAGGTGGGACCCGCCGGAGGAAGGAGGGAGGCTTGCTCCAGGAAAAGGGGATGAGGCTAGCCAAGGAAGGAGCCAGAAGGGATAGGGCCCACCGGGCCTTGGGGAGATTTCCAGCGTGGCTGGTATAGAGCGAGCTGGAAGGGTGGGACAGCGAGGTGGCCCAGATGGGCCCCAGCTGGGAGCGCCATCCGCAGACACTGTGTGTTGGCTCCTGGGCCGAGACCATCCGTGTCAGTGCGGTTCTGAGCCTGGGAGGCGGTGCTGGGGCAGGAACGCCAAGCAGGCCAGCTCCTGTTTATTAGCCGTGCACCCGGCGCTGTGCCGAGCGCCTCCGTCACTGTGCCTGCCATCTACCCGTCCGCCCGTCCGTCCATCCGTCCGTCCGTCCGTCCATTCATGCATGCATGCATCAGCTGCTCTGTGAGTCCCGGCAACTTGCTGGGAGAGGCAGCCCCAGACACACAGGCGGCTCTGCTCCGGGGCCTCGTGGCTCCGGGTGGAAGCCCGCATCCCCACGCCCCGCGTTTTCCGAGCTGACACCCCCTTCCTCCGGAGTTCCAGGCCAGGTGTGCGTGCACGCGGTCTCCCACCCTGGAGTCCACGGCCCCGCGGGCCTGCCGGCCAACAACGCTCCTTCATCCTTCCCTCCCTCAGGGGTACATGTGGGGGTGCAGTTTCTCGAGAGCGTGTCGTGGTGACATATTCGGTCGGCCTGGCTGTCTGGCTGGGGAGATCCATCAGGCAGCATCCTCCGCTCGCCAGCCCGACCCACGTTTTAATTTGCCAGTCTGTGGGTTTCCTATACACGTATTCATCTATATTTGTGTCAGGCGAGATTGCTTTTGTCTTCCTCTGCCTGCTAATAAATCCCTCCGTAGATCTGTAGCCTCAGCATCCAGCTTAGTTTGGTATCCGGTTTGGAAATTGAGTTGGGGGCTGTGGTGACTCAGAGGGGAAACAGCCTCCAGGAGCCAAAGAGGGCTCTCTCTTCCCCCGCCCCTGCCCGGGCAGCTGCTGCAGGGGGCCCGCCTTCCCGGTCCCGACCTCGGGGTTACCCCTGCTCCCCAGCTGGCTCTGTCACGGGTGGCCGTCACCAGGCCCCACAGGCCCGGTGACTTGAACGGTGGAGATTTATTTTCTCACACTGCTGGAGGCTGGAAGTCCAAGATGAGGCTGTAGGCAGGGCAGCTGTCCCCTGAGGCCTCTCTTCTGGGGCTGTGGATGGCTGCCTGTCCCCGTGTCCTCAGCTGGTCCTCCCTCTGTGGGCGTCTGTGTCCTGATCTCCTCTTCTAAGGACTCCGGTCGTGTTGGACAGGGCCCACCCCGAAGGCCTCAGGTTATGAGTGACCTCTCTAAAGACCCCGACTCCAAATACAGTCACCGTCTGAGGTGCTGGGCATGAGGACTTTAACACGGGAATTTCGCGGGGCCACGATTCCGCCCACGTTTTCCTTTATGGCCGTGTGTGAAGTAGGACAGTCATCAGAAAAGTGTGTGCAAATGCACCCCTCGTACAGATTTACAAGCTGAACTCACCATGTGGCCAGCACCTGGATACAAAACGGACGGAGCTCGGCCAGCTCCCAGAAACCCCCTCGGGCTCATGGTCAGCCGCTGTCCCCTGAGGAGGCCGCTGCCCCAACTGCTCAGCCCATGAGATAATTCTTCAGAATGGGTGCTTTTCCAAAGTGACATATTTTGGGTCGCTTGGGCCTAGCTGCTGCCCCATTTCCACAACGCTGGGGGCAAGATGGGGGAGAGGCTGAGGCGGCTCCGGGAGGGGGACAGGCTGTGGCAGGAGACGTGACGCAGCTGTCCCCATTCCCGTGCCCCAGGCGCACCTCAGGGTGGGTCTGGCCAGAGCCGAGGGTCCCGCAGCTGATGCACGGGCAGGTGACAGCAGTTCCCCCAAAACACAGGCTGGAGGGAGGTGGGCGCCCGGTGATCTCGGGGTGCTGGGGGGACGTTGGCTTCTTGGTTTGTTCTTACCACACAGTGAAACTCGCCAGAACTTCATAGTGCTTTTTGTCCTTTACCTGCATCCTGGCGCCCGTGAACTTGACATTCAGAAACGTGTGTGTGCCCTGGGCTGCGTGTGTCCTTTGGGAAGCATCATGTGCTTGTCGGCTGCGCATCCTCAAGGAGCTGACCCTTGGAGCTTGTGGGCGAGGGGGACACCATGGCGGCAGGAGCGGGGGGCCCCACGATGGGGACAGAGTTTCGGAGTTTCGGGAGATGGCGAGTACAGGGACCCGCGGGAATGGGAGGTGGGGGTGACTTCAGGATCGGAGAGAAGGCTCACCTAGGGAAGGGCACAGCACAGCTAAGCACTGCAAGCCAGGACCAGGCAGGCTGCTCGTGCAGGGGCAGAGTTGGGGGGGAAGGGCCTGCCCACCCGGCAGGAGCAGAAACCAAGCCGGCCAGAAGGGTTGTATCTGTACCCGGGACAACTTTGACAACCAGATTTTGGGAAGCGGTAGAGACGTTCTGGTCGGGGGTGGCCATCCTCACTGAGGCTCCCCCCTGGGCCGCCGGGTCCTCACCCAGAGCAGTGGCAGTGCCTGGTTTCTTCCGGGAGCCTGGAGCTCCAGATGTAGGGTCTGTTGCCCGCAACCTGAACCCTGTGCCCGGGCGAGCTGCGTGTCCCCACGGAGGAGCCTCTCAAGCCCGCTCCTGGACAGAGGGAGCGTATTCCTTGCTGCCCACCCCGGGGCACCTGCGCCCCAGCCCCCGGCTGCTCTCCAGACCACAGAGCGCTCCGGCCCCGTCTGCGTTATGTCCGCTTGGCCGGCCTGGCCCTGGCCTCCCACCATTAGCATACCTGGCGATGAGTAAGTGCCTCATAATTCTAGATCTCTCCCGAACTGAGCCACAAGAAGGCTCTGTGGAAGGTAGTACAATGGCAGACTGCAGGGAGGGGCCGCTGCTGACCGGCCACCTCTGTCCACCCCCCCACACCTGTCCTGCAGTAGCGAGCCATGAGCCTCGCTCACGACAGTGACAGTGAGGGTGTGGTTGCCGGCCGCCCCCCACCAGAGGCTGTGGGAGGCTTTGAGGTGCTGAGATCCGCACCCCCCAGCCCCCACATCCTGACGGCCCCTCCTGATCTCTTCGTCCCCTGCAGACGGTCTCTCTGACAGAACCTGACAAGAGCCATTTCCAAGATGGATTGATTCAATTTAGCACAAATTTTTGCTGGATTTGGTGACGTATAGCTCCCTGTTGGAACTGCATCAAATGTGACTCCAAAGAGAGAGGGTTTATTAGGCCAGGCGGCACCGCGCAGGTGGGGCCCTGGGGGCCGAGTGCCTCCAGCGCGGCCGCCATCTCGTGTGCTTGCTGGGGGGGGGGACCCTGGGGCCCCCACGTGCTCCCCAGCCCTCCCGTCGTCATTAGGGGGCTGCTCGGCCCAGCTCAAAGGGAAATGCTTTGTGAGCCGGCTTTTCATTATACTCCAGGGGCTGAATTTCCATTCTGTTCCCAGAAGCAAAGTTTTGCTACTGCGAGGACCCCACCGTGGGAGACCCAGAGCCAAAGATGTCTTCTCTCTGGGCTGATAAATTCTTAATGGAGGCTGCAGCTTTAGCAGGCACGGCACCACCCACGGCCCACCCCCAGCCCGGGACCGGCACCCAGCGTGTGTGTGTGTGTGTGTGTGTGTGTTGGGGGGCGGGGGGGCCCGCTCAGCCTGCCTCAGCCGGGACACACACCAGAGCTCACAGCTTGCACGGTGCCCGCTGCTGGTACGTGAGCACAGGGTTCTGGACTGCATGCTCAGTAAAGGCTAGGGGCTGCTTCTGATGGTCACTGCTGGAAGAAAGTACTAGAAAGGAGCAGGGAGAGGGGGGTAGGTGGAGAACACAGCCTTGGTTAGGAGGCAGGACCCTAAGTGTGGGTGCACTTGGCTCTGGCCTTGTTGTAGGAGCCCTCCATGACCCCGCCCAAGCCTCTGCCTCCCTCCTGCTGCATCCAACTCTGACTCCCCGTTGTCTGCTTCACTCCGGCCACACCGGCCTCCTTGCTATTCTGTGAACATGCCAGGCATGCTGCAGCCACAGGGCCTTTGCACCTGCGGTTCCCTCTGCCTGGAAAGTTCTCCTGAGATCACCATGCTGCTCGCGCTCTTGGTTCCTTCAGACCTTTATTCAAAAGTCAGCTGCTTAGCCCTGACCACCCTGTTGAAACGTAGCCCTGAATTCCTCTCCTGGCTTGGTTTCCCTTTAGCCACATGCCCATGTAAGCTCCACGAGGACAGGGATTGCTGTCTGTTTTCCTCACTGCTGTATCCCCAACGCTGAGAACAGTGTTGGCTCTCGGTAAGTAGTTGCTCGATGAAGTTGCTCCTGCATGAGTGACTGGCTTTCATGGCCATCAGAGCAGGATATAAGGAAGCAGGAACCTGGCTTGATTTTCCCTTTCTGTGTATGGTAGGCTGAAAAGTGCCCCCACCCCCCAAAATGCCCATGTCCTAATTCCTGGAACCTGTAACTGATTTGGAAAAGCGATTTGGAGACGTGATGGAGTTAGGGATTGTGAGGCGATAGGATCCTGGGTCGTTCAGGGTGTTCCTGAATGCGACCAGGAGTGTCCTTACAAGGGGGGCAGAGGGAAAGCCAGGACCCAGAAGGGAAAGAGGCATGTGACCCCAGAGGCAGAGCCTGGAGTGACGAGCCACGGAGCGCCTGCAGCCATCGAAAGCTAGAGGGAGCAAGGAAGGATTCCTCCCTAGAGCCTCTGAACAGGGCCCATCCCTGCTGACACCTTGATGTCAGCCCTGTGACACCGACGTCCGCCTTCTGGCCTCCAGAACTGTGATGAATAAACGGGTGTTGTTTTAACCCACCAAGTCCGAGGAATCTGGCGGGGCAGCCGTGGGACACAGTCAGCCCCAGCGGCATGGCAAGGGCTGCATGAGCATCTGGGGGTCACACCCTCCCCAAAAGGCCAGCCTCCCCGAGCTGTTCCAAGTCTGAGCCTCTGGGTGTGCCAGAAGCTGCTGGATTGAGGTGGTTTGGGATGGGAGCGGCGGAGAGGGTAGATGTGATGTGTGGGTGGGGATGGTTAAATCATAGCCAGGAGGCAGGGGTGCAGGGGGTCTCGCTCAGCCTTGAGGTCACCCTGGGGCTCATCGGGGCCCCCTCAAAACTGTGCGGGGGCCTCCAGCCACATTCTTTAGAGCTGGGGCTCGCAGGGAGCAGAACAGGTGGCCAGGGAGTGATCAGAGCAGGTGGGAGGGCCAGGCAGCCCCACCCTTCTTCAGAAGGGACCCCAGGCCCGCTCGACTCTGAGGATGGCAGGCAGCCTGGTGGCGACTTTCCCCATCTTGGCTCTCACCACTTGTCTATGTGGTTGGACCCCCAAGCTTCAGAGCGCTGACATGCAGATCCAGCCCCTGCCCAGTAATTTTTTTGGGGGGGTTGCTTTCGATGTGTGTGGTGGTTTCTCTCTCTCTCTTTTGAGGCAAATGGCTGATTGTTTTTCATCTTCTGCTTTGAGTAGCGGTGAGAGCTACTTTATATAAACATCAATTACTGGCACGTAATAAATTAAGGGTCCCTCACACCGCGCACATTAGAGTCCAGCCCAGTATCAGAGCACTCCCAGCACCCAGGATCCGGAGGGCGGGGCTCATTAGCTTTGTGATGGCAGAGGAGACAAAATGCTAATTTAATTGCAAATCTGTAAGAGGGCTGAGGACAGAGGGATCCGAGTTTCACCTGCTAATCCCCGGCCTGGTAAGCGCGGGGACAGTTGGGCAGGTCGCTAGCCAGTGCCTTCAGAAAGTGCGTCCCATACTTCTGACCCTGAACCCCAGCATTTGGCATTCAGGTCACCTTGGAGACCTTGGAAGCCTTTCAAACAGTCTTCTGCCCCGGCTTCTGTCTGCTTGCTCAGGACGTGGCTGCTCCGTGGTTCTGCTCTGTGGTCCATGAGCCCGTGTGGGGGCCGCTCCTGGGCGTCACCCAGCCAGGACTGCGTGCTGCTCCCTGACTCCTGTCACCTTTGGATCTGCCTCTCTGTCCTCCCATCTGCAGGGAGAGCAGCTGAAAACATGGATCCTGCTTCCCTCCCAGTTCAGCCCTTTGCAGCTGGGTGACCTTGGGCCACTTCTTCAACTTCTCTGTGCCCCTGTCCACTCCTGTGTATGCGGCGGGAAGAACGGTGTTCATCAAGTCTGGACAGTGGCTGTCACCTGGATACGTTAACTGTCCCTGCCACTGTTGTTGCCACCTGCCACACCCCATGTTGGGGCGCTTCCTGAGTCCCCCCAACCTCACCCCATTGATGAGAAACTTTTCTCTCTTCTCCCCCCTCTCCTGCTCCTCAGCCTGAACACATCCCCAGGCGTCCGCGAGCCTCCCCATCACTGGCCTCCCCGTCCCTTGTCTGCCCAACTTCTAGAAGGACTGGGGACACCCGCTGCCACTGGCCTCAGCCCCACCCTCCCCTGGGGAACAGGAGGACCCTCCACAGCTCCCCCGGCCCAGCCCGGCACTTTTCTCTTCCTGAAAGCTATTGGCTCTTGGAGGCCCCCTGAGTACACATCCCAGGCGGGAACGCAGGTCTGGCCCACGCTCCACCAAGCATCAGAATCCTCTGGATGCATTAGCTGGGCGGTGTGGTAAAAACATGGGTGGGAATCTGCATGTTTGCTCCCAGGTGATGCTGCTGATGCATGGGAACCCCGCTCTGAGAACCTGGCAGCTCTGAACAAACAAAAGACCCTCAGCTCCCCAGGGGATTTCAGGCTGTGGCCAGGGCTCCAGAAGCTCTGAGAGCCGAGATTAGAGACAGCAGGGGCTCGCTTCCCTTCCCAGAGGAACCCTCTGCCTCTGCAACCCCTCTCCTGCTCTTCCCCCTCCTCCCTGGGCTCTCTCCCGTCTTTCTCCTCTCTCTTCCTCCCCCTTCTCCTCCCTCACATCTCCTGACTCCTCCCCTCCCCCCTCCTCTCTCCTCCTCCCACCAGTTCAGGGTCAGAGGAGGAAGATCAGGGACCCAGGCTCCCTCTGTGGCCAGGAGCCTACAGGGCTTCCCTGGAAACAGACCAGATCTGCTGCTGCCAGTCCCCTCCCCTCCCTTTGGCCTATGAGTCCCGCCCCCAGGGTGTCCCCCACTTGAGCTCCCCCTACCCAGGACAGTTTTCCTGGAGGAGGGAAGAAGGCAGTCAGACCTGGGCTGGGGTGAGCCGTCCTGGCTTCGCAGCCCCCTGGCCCGGCCCTGCTGGGGAGCACAAACCCGCTGGAGGTGTGGCGCAGCCCCCGGAAAGGCTGCCAAGCCCCGTTTCTCACACACAGGCGCCCGCCCAGCTCAGAGACTCTGCAGCCCATTGTTCTGGGGAAGGCCCTGTTGCCAGAATCTATTACGGGATGGAGATTTCTCAAGTCCGGACCACAAGGCCTGGCCATGAGTGCCCCCTCCGCCCCGCTCCCTGAGGTTCCGGAGCCCCCAGCCCCTGCCAAGCAGCTGCTCCTCTCCCCCTCCCTCCTCTGCCCGTCTGCCCTGGGGCCTGCAGAGATCCTGGAGGTGGAGGTCAGGGCCGGTGAGCCAGAGGCTTGGCGGGGATGTGTGCATTCGTGGGCACGCACGTGTTTCTGCGTGTGCGTGTGCACCTACATGTGTGCACATGTGGGTCTGCGGGCACGTGTGTGCGTGTGCAGTGTTTGCACGTGTGCACATACATGGGTGCGTGTGCGCGCCATGCGAGCACGAGCGAGCTTGCATGGATGTGCGTGCGTACGTGCACACTCCGTCTTAGGGGAGCCCTGGAGCCGCCCTCCAGCTCCCGGGGTGCCTCCCGTTGACGAATGAGCACTGATGTTTCCCAAGAAGCATTCCAGCTTTCTGAAGTCACAGTTTCCATCTGCAGGCGCCGCCCCACCTCTGCTCCGGCTTGTCCCTGTCCCCAGGCGCCTGCGCTCCAGTCTGGGGGGGTGGGGGTGCCCGGGGGCAGGGGCAGCCTGGTCTCAGTGGCGCGTGCAGGCCTCCCCCGTGGGCTCCTGCTGGACGGGGTTAAGCAGCGAGCTGGCGTTGCCAGGAAGAAACAAGCGCTCCTGTGAGCTCCCGCGCCCGGGGTCACCCTGGGGTCTGCTGATGAGCTCTGGCAGCAGCGGGAGGGTGGGGGCTGAGAGGAGGCAGCAGCCTCGGAAAGAGGGGCCGCAGGCTGCCAGCTCAGGGCCCAGAGGCAGTATTTTCTGTGCGTGGGGAGACCACCTGAGCACGCGGGGTGGGGGTGGGGGGCTGGAGGTGCCCCCGTGTTCGTCCAGGGCCCCCCATGGCCAGCTGTGCAGGGCTGGGATGGGAGGGTGCGGTGGGGTGAGGCAGGAGACAGTGGGAGCCCCAGTAGGCTCTCTCCAGCATACCGCAAAACATGGGGGAGAGGGCTCATGTCCCGCCTGCTGGGTCTGCTGCTCGCAGGCGCCCCACCTGGCCCCAGGACGCCACTCCTGGCCCAGCTTTCTCACCCTTGGGCACCCGGAACCGGGGCGGGGGTGGGGGAGCAGGGCCTGGATGCAGGAGGGACGTGCGCGGCACCCGGCCACAGGCAAGGCTGGAAGGGGAGGCCCCGTGGGCTGCGGTCCCCACCGGCTCGTGTGTCCTCACTCAGGCGCCTCCCTGTGGCCAGCACGTCGTGGTCCTTGCCTTTGGACAGACCACTGTGCCCAAATGTGGTGGGGCACTGGGCCCATGACATGCTCAGTCCTGGGGGGCTGCAGGACATGGAGGCCCTCGAGGCAGGGGACAGAACCCAGCCGAAAGTCCTTGGTCCGGCAGCTGAACCTCTGTGCCACGGTATCCTCTCAGTGAAATGGGGCTATCGGGGTGCCTGTGGCCAAACCAGGCCTTGCACGTAAATGCTCCCAGAAGATCCCTAGTCCAGAGTGACAGCCCAGGCACCCCCCCCCCCCCCCCCCCGCAGCATCTGTGTTATTTCTCTTGCCAGCAGGTGGAGGCATCTGGAAGCTTGCCTCCCGGCTCCCAGGTCTCACGCCGAAGGCCCTTGCCCGGGGAGAGGCCGTGGAAGGAGGCTGAGCCCCCGTCCCGTGCTCTGGCGGCCCCCCTTGCCCACGCCAGTCGCCAGAGCCCCGAGCAGCTTTCTCTTCCTTTTTTTTTTTATCTTGCCAGCAGAGCGCCTTCCAGTCGGTCATCCCATTTCATTTCTGGTCTGCGGAGAGTGACATTTACATATTAATATTTTCCAAGGGAGCCCTGCGCAGGCTGGAGCAAGCGTCTACCTCGTGGCCTCACATAATGTGAGGGAGATAAAGCGCCGGCTCCTCCGTGAATAACGGCAGATGAAAGCCGCGTGGCCGTGACAGCCCTCACATTTGCCCTGTCAGCATGTGGTACATCGGCTCAACAACTGATTTAGCACCCCTTCCTCCCTCCCAAGGTTTATCTCTACTTACAGAGGACGCGCTCTTTGTGAGGGGCCTGTCCCCCGGTTCTGCCTCCCTGTCATTTCCTGCCGCCTCCCACCCCGGGCGCAGGGGGGGCCCCCATCGGGCGCGGGGGGCTGGGGCACCGGCGGGTTATCTCGCCCCTGCAGGCCCTCTGTGCGGCCTGGGCCCGAGCGCCCCGCGGCGGCGGCCCCAGGCAGGTGCAGGGCGGTTGTCCCGGGGTGCCGGGAGATCTCTGGGCCGTGAGGACGCTCCCTGCGGAGGGGACAGGCCAGCTGCCCGCGTGGGTCAGGGTGGGGCCGGCTGAGCTCAAGGCCAGGACTGCGCCAGGGGCTTTGTCTGCATCGTCTCCTTAACTGGGAGGCGGGGTGGTGACGGTCAGCACTTGACGCCGGGGAGAACCGAGGCCCAGAGAGCCAACGTGGGCTGCCCAGGAGAGCCCCAGGTGGCCACCCTCGGGTTCTAGTCCCAGATCTGCCCCAGGCCCGCTGCTGCCCTCTTGGAGACTCTGTTTCCCCCGCGGTGAAGGGATAATACACCACGCAGGGATGAGGTTCAAAATCAGTCCTAAAGCCAGCCCTTGGTGGGCACGGCCTTGTCCTCAGTTCCCCAGTGTGCAGGAGATATTTTGCGTGCAGACACAGTTTTGTGTGTGTTTAGGGCCCACGTGGTGTAAAAGGGACCTGTTGTCATTAACTTGAGACTTGCCCGTGTCCGCGTGAGATGCCCAGCCAGGGATACTCCAGTCTTATCCCCAGCCCTGTCTGTTGGTCTGTTCATCAGTTTCGGGGAGCTCCGTGAGTCCTAATGAAGGGTGCACATGGGTCTAACAAGAGAGGACCCAGGGTGCAGCATGAGGACGGGTCACGCAGGCCCTGGGGAAATGCTGGTTTCGGTTCCCAACTAGAAGCCATGATGGGGGTGTGGAAACTCAGGCAAGAGCCCCCCATACTAATCTGTTCCCCCTTCCCCTATCGGAAGAGCCCTTAGACCAGCTCCGTCCAGCAGCTCTTTTTGCCACGATGGAATGTTCTAGATCTGCACCGTGCAGTAGGACAGCTGCTGGCCATGTGTGGTTATTGATCACTTGAAACGTGGCTCAGGCAACCCAGGGCCTGAACCGGTGATGTCACTCAGTGCTAACTGATGGGAAAAGGAGTGTCCACATCTGGCTGGTGGGTCTGGGCCGGGTCTCCCTTGGCATGACCGCCTGCCTGGGTAGAGGTCTTGGCCCCTCCCTCAATGTGTGGGACCACAGACCGTGTCCCTTTGTGGGCCTCAGTTTCCCCTCTGGGCTGTTGGGACAAGGAAGCAGCTGCCCTGGGTGGTCATCGTGAGGCCTGCTGAGCTCCCCTGAGTCACGGCGTCCTGGGCGGGGCAGGTTCCAGGCATCCTGTCTGTGTTTTCAGCTTTGACCTTCATCGAAATCGTCCTCCTCACTCACAACTGAGGAGCCCGGAGAACCCCGTCCTCCCTGAGGCTGGTGGTCTGCGGCTCTGAAAGCCCGGGTGTGGACAAGGTGTGGGGAAGGGCCTTTCCCTGGACTCAGGGAAGAGTCCCTGGTGACCCGCAATGCTTTGTGCTCTGACCTCTCTAGCTGCACAGGGAGACCAGGAACCCCCAAGAGAACACACTGGGCGGGGTGGGGGGGTGTTCTCCAGAAAAACTCTTTCTCTGAAGAATTTTCTGGGCCCTGCTCCTGTTTTCACTTCCAGGCTTTCACAGGCTGAGCCCCTCCCTGCTTCTGTTCTTTGATGCCAGGGACTAAGCCATTGTGGATAACAATGGCTGGGACCTTTGCGGGAGGAGGAGCAGGGCATCGTCTGCCCCAGGACCCCCGGTCAGCCGGCCAGCCACGCCGGCAGCGGCTTGGCCGGGAGAATGGTCTACAGGTCTTCTTTGCTCAGGGTTGGGAGGCTTGGGGAATGAGTCTGGGGTCTTCCCGAAGACCTCGGGATTTACACAGTTGGAGCAGAAACTCTGACCCTGGGGCTGCCCCCTCTGCACTGACCAGCGCTGGGAGGTGTCCGACCCGTGGACCTCTGGTTGCAATTCAGTGATGCTTACCGGGGTCCCAGGTTAGGGGACAGAGGGCACTGGGCCCAGGTCTGGAAGCTGGTTTTCTTTCCAGACTTAGAGATGTAAACTGAAGAATGACCCTCACCTGTACCTCACCTCGAACTTGCCCTCACGGATGAGGAACTGGAGCCCCAAGTGAGTTAGTGATGCAGCCAGGAGTGGGTCCCAGGCCTCCTGCTTCTGGGTCCGGCACTGTCCTCCCAGCCCAGCCTCCCTGCCCGGTGCAGAGTCCTCCCAGGGCTGGCTCTGGGCATGTTTGGGTCCTCTGTGGACCTCGGTTTCTTCTCTGCAGTCCTGTCCCCAGATCCCCTTCCTGCCTGGGCATTCTTCCCTTGCGCTCAAGAACGTGCATATGCAGCCTCCTCGTTCTTCTGCATCCAAGGGGGCGGGAAGGGGTGTCCAGCCCCACCCCTGCAAGAGCAGGGGAGGCTGTGTGGTGGGAGCAGGGGCCTGGTTATGGGCTAGAGCCGTCCCCAGAGAGGCCAGCCTTTCTGTCTCAGTGTTCTTACCCCGTAAAATCCGAAGCGTGCTGGCGCTCAGCCCAGGGGGTCTTGAAGGGTTTCCACATACTGTTTTAAGATCCTCTGCTAATGAGGGCCCTGGCAATGCCCAGTGTTCCTGTGTCTGTGCGTGCCAACAAGAAACTGGGCACCACTCACAGAAGCCAGTGGTATCTCCTCGCTAGCGACCGTGGTGGAGGAGCGGGCCCCTTGGCTGCCTTCCTGTGGAACCTCTCCAGGGACTCCTCGAAATCCCAGGAGCCCTCAGCGGAAGGGGGCATTTGGAGTCAGGCCGGGCACTGCCAGCCGAGCGGCCTCCACCTCCCCAGGCCTGCTTCCCCGTTTGCAACTGGGTCTGCCTGAACCCTGAGGGAGGCGCGTGGCTGTAAGGATCTCATCAGGCAGCCATCAGCCCCCCACGCCCCGCTTTATGAAGGAGCATCTTCCCGCCGCCTCCTGCAGGCCCCGGATGAATTGTGGGATTGGCCAGGAGCTGGCTCCTGCATTAGCCCTCTTGTCTCTCTCCCACCGTGAAGGTCGGCCGCGAAAGAGAACATGATGGGGGTGCCCTCCCCCACGCCTGCCTGAGGTCTGTGGTCAGGATGGGGTCAGGGCGGCATAAAAGATGAGCCCTGCCCAAGGCCTACCCGAATCCCAGCATCCGCGAGGGTGCAGCCCCTGCCTCCCCTCCATGCCCGGCCAGGCCCTGCCTACCTTGCATCCTCGGTCAGTGCCACGCCCTCCCCTCCTGGCTTCCTCTGTCCCCGTCATTGTGCTCCCAGTGTGGCCGCATGGGCCCTGGGGCATTGCTCTGGGCGGGTGCTGAGTGTGCGAGCTCATTTACCAGTCACAGCGGGGTGGGCGATTACTTTCATCCTACAGACAGGGAAACTGAGGCACCAGGGGACCTGACTTGCCCAAGGGCGCTCAGCTAGGAACGGAGAAGGGTCGGTGCGCCCCCCACGGACCAGATGTCTGTGTGCATGTGTGTACGCGTGCGCCCAGCTCTCTGCCATAGCTCTGTCTTCTGCTTTTGTTGAAATGTCGTTCCTGACCTCTGCACACTCAGGAAGGTGCTGGGTAAATATTTGTTGGCTGACTGATGAAAGAGGCTCTGGGTTGGGGCAGCTGGTGGTGCAAGTCTCTAGGGACTGAAGGAGGCAGGGCTGGGGGACCCCGGGAGCTGCCAGTTGCAGAGGGAGGAAACAGGCCAATGGATGGGGCCCCTCACTCTTAGCCATCTGTGCCCGAGAACTTTCCATGGGTTCTAGGTGTCACCCCACGAAGGCTCCCTGGACCCTGGGAGAATGGAGAGTTCCAAAGGTCCCGACTCTGTGTCGTTCTCCTCCCAGGGAAGAGGCTTGTCCCCTCCCCACCCAGCTGTTCACCGCTGGGGAGACAAGTATGCAGGTGAGTGGTCTCCAGGACCAGATGCTGGGTGTAAACAGCCCCGGACGGAGCCCAGCGTGGGGAGCCAGGCTGCTGACTCAGTCTCTCTCTCAGTTTCTCCCTAGGATGGAGGCTGGAACTTTTTGGGGGTGATACTCTTTCCCCTACACCTCAGTGCCCACAGTGGGGGCCCCACCAGAAATCCCTTGCCCTCCTGGTTTCCTACCACAGCCTGCCCCTGTTCTGGGTGATGTGAGGCACCCACATTTCTGAGCCTCCCCGCTCTCTGATGCCACCATGGCCTGCAGGCAGCCTGCCCTCTCTGGTTGGCAGGAGTGTGGGCCAGTGGGTCTTTGCTCCTTGGACGTCAGCTCAGGAGGTGATGGGGGAGGGGAGTGTGGTTAGAGCTCAGGCCTCGACACCAGATCCCCCTGGGATCCCATAGCAGTAGTGTCTCTTGATGGCTGTGTGGCTTTGGGAAAGGAACTCAGCCTCTCTGGGCTTCTGTTTGCTCATCCAGAAATCGGAGTGGCTTGTGAAGCCCAGAGCAAGGTTGCATGGAGATAAAGATGCTTCCGGCAAACTGGAGGCACTCATAAAAGCTAGCATGGCCACGGTTATAGTGGGGTTGATAGCTGGGGCCTTGCTCCCGGGAGGAGGCCCCAAAGGGTGCTGAGGCCACGTGGGGCCCCTGTTTGAGACAGCCTCATGCCCTGGGCAGGAGGACTGGATGTAGATGTGTAGGGCAGTGGGACTGGCAGCCGTGGCTGAGACCAAGAGACCAGGGCGGGGCGTGCCTGGGCCTGCTCACGGGGCCCAGGAAGCTGGGGATTGTTCCAACCTGCCCATATCCCCTGGCTGGGAAGCTGGGGCCAGGCCTGTGATTACCAGAAGGGGACAGAGGGGCCAGCCAGCTTCCGATGGCCTCATGACATCCTGTGTGCACGGGAGGCAGGGCGGGACAGGACGTTTACACACTGGGGAAACTGAGGCAGCCAGCCCACAGGGCTCATCCAGGGCAGCTGAAGCCTCATCTGTGCATTTCTGGGCTCCCCCACCCCCCCCCGAGGCCGTGGAGGCAGCCCTTAGTGACTCCACAGCAGGATTAAAGCTAATGGGTGGGCCCCCCCCCCACCAGCTCCCCCTCTCCTGACAAACAGCCGTCTCCCCAGGGTGACCGGTTCTCCTGCTGCAACCGGCCCTGGGGGTTGCATCACCAAGGCCCACTGGCCCGCTGCATTTTCCTGCCTCCAGGCCTTGGTGTGGAGCCCTGGGCCGGTGGGCCAGGCAGTAGCCTTCGGGCAGTGTGGTGGCCTTATTCGGCCTGGGGGAGCCATTTGGCCACACAAGGCACCCCTGCCCACAGCTGGACCCCTCGGTCCCACTTGTCTCCACCCAGGCTGGTGGGATGACTGCTTTGGGGGCACAGAGAGCCCCTCCACTGGGATTAGCTCCTCTGTCCTGCTCACAAACCTCCACTGGCAGAGGCCCAAAAGGAGCGGGGGGCGGGGGGCAACCAGCTCAGCTAGGAAGCTCTGTAGGAATGCCTGCTGTGTGCCCGGTGCTCAGCAGGATCCTGGGGGCTGAGGAGGACGGAGGCAGCCAGACTTCCTTGTTTCGTGGTTTGGCCCCCCTCCTGCCCCGTGCACTGTGCCCTCGATAGATCAGCCAGCTTTCTTTCTCTTTTTTTAAAGATTTTATTTATTTGACAGAGAGACACAGCGAGAGAGGGAACACAAAGCAGGGGGAGTGGGAGAGGGAGAAGCAGGCTTCCCGCCGAGCAGGGAGCCTGATGCGGGGCTCGATTCCAGGACCCTGGGACCATGACCTGAGCCGAAGGCAGAGGCTCAACGACTGAGCCACACTAGCACCCCAATAGGTCAGCCAGCTTTCTTTTGGGGGGCCAGCTCCTTGTGGTGTGAGGGGCATTGCCCACATACGTGAGACTCAGAGTTCCAGACCGAGCCCAGACACAGTCACGCCCCTCTGGGGGTTCCTTTTGTTCTGTGAGAGGGAGCGCGGTTTGTGGTTAGCCTATGGACTGCGCCCCAGGTATCTGGGTTCAGATCTCCTCTCCACAGTCGCTGGCTGTGTGACCCTGAGCCAGCGACTTAACCTCTCTGGGCTCAGTCTTGTCCTGTCAAATGAGGGTAGGAAGTTCCTACCTGCACAGGCCTGCAGTGAGGCTTTCAGGGCTAAGTACCTGGAAGCACTTAGAACAGCCCCAGGCCTCGGGGGGTGCCATGCCACCCCTAGGTGAATCTCTCTGTCTGCAGCCCAGGGCCTGCGTGTGGCCAGAAGCAAAGGAGGTCCCTCCAGGATACCCATCGGCAGCCTCAGGTTCGCCTGGTTGACTCTGCCGGCAGCGACAAGGGTGGTGATTTGCCAGATGTCTCCCCCTGGGGTCCCAAGATGGGACTTTAGCCGTCCCCCAGACCCCGGCTCCAGGGCCTGCGTGGGTAGTCCCAACCAGGTCGAGTTGCTTTGAGATGGGACCCCCATGTCGCACTCCCCGCACTGGTCAGGGCTGCCGGCACCCTGACTTCCAGTTTGCCAGCAAGACTTCCATGCGCCCCCCACCCTGGGCCCAGCACCAAGCGAGGAGCCGTGCCAACACCAGCACGTTTACTGAGCACCTGTTATAATGCAGGGGTCGGCTTGGGGAGCGCTCACCCTGACCCCGCGAGACAGGGACTCCCCGGGCGGCCCCCGCCGTGCCCCTTGCTCACAGCCCCCGTTCTCAGTCCACATGTGGCCGCAGGGACAGGCAAACACGTGTCAGCGGCCAGGCCAGGCCGGCAGGAGCCCCATGGAGTGGTGCCCTTGGCCAGGCTTGTGGGCGGGAGATGTGAGCAGCGTGGGGGCTGGAGGCTCCCCAGGAGAGAGGCTTGGCAGATGGGACAGGAAGAGCCCCCCCAGCTGGGGTCGGAAGCCTGCGGGGATGGGGAGGAGCCCACCCACCTGTCACTGAGACGGGAGGCCCAGGGAGCCTCGGGGTCGGGGGCTGATGGCCCTGGTCGCCCCCCTGGCTGGGGAAGATGCAACTCGGTGGCCCCTCAGCTCAATCTGATGATTGATAAAGACGTCCGCTCTCTCTCACACAGGCGACCAGAGCTGATAATTAGCTTTTAACCTGTCCCCGCCGTTAACTCGGAAAGGCCCCCATTTGTTCCAGGGAGCTGCTAGAGTATAAAGAACTAAGCATGGCCAATTTTGTTCAGGATGAATTAAGACTTGTAAATGTAGAATGAGTTCATCTATTTAATTAAGTAGCAGCAATGTGGATGTTAAATTACCTTCACAGCAGACGTGCCAAAACAGTGTTAGAAAAATACTGTCGGTGGCGCAGGGATTTGGGGAGGGGTGTGGCTGGCCCCCTCCCGCCTCCGTGGGGCCCTCTCCCGGACGCCCTGGCTGAGGCCCTGACCCGCGCCTCGCCTGCCTCCCCGGAGTCGCCGGAGTCCCTTCCAGCAGGCAGCACGGAGGCGACGCGGCCCTTCGGAGGAGCTGTCTGCCCCCCGCCTCCTACCCCTCTCCGCCTCCCCCTGCCCGGCCCCCTGGCCTCTGCGCCACGTGGAGGGCGGCGGAGGCTGCTAAGGCCAGCCCCTCTGGCTGACAGTCATGGGGAAGGGCTGCCCCTGTTGTGGGGAGGGCAGCAGAAAGGACCGAACTGAAGGGAGCCCGGCCGGAGAGTCAGGACCCTCCACGGAAGGCAGAGGGAGGAGCCGGCTCAGAGTGCGCAGGTGGATGGTTCTGTGCATCGGCAGCATCCCTCTTTGGTGTTAACAGGCCTCCTCGGGCTGCTGTACCAAGGATAGACTGCAGGGGGCGCAGGGGGGCAACAGGAGGCCAGGGAGAAGGTACTGCACCAGTCCAGGCGAGTGAGGTCTCGGCGAGACGGAGTTCAGATGCGTTTTAAAGAGGCAGATGGGCGGTGGACCTTGTTGGGGGTGTGAAAGCAAAGGGGATCGGGCTGTTGGGAGACTTTCAGTGGAGAAGCAGCATGAGCCAGCATGTGTGGGCGGCTCAGTGGCAGGTGGGTAGGAAGTCCAGGAGGAGGAGCAGAGCCTCCTGGTTGGGGCTGGTGGAAGACCTGGGATGGCTCACTACCTGGTCTGCAGCTATGTTTCACTTGGTTCCCACACAGTGTTTTTTTTATTTATTTATTTATTTATTTATTTATTTATTTATTTATTTATTTATTTATTTTAAAGATTTTATTTATTTATTTGAGACAGAGAGAATGAGAGAGAGAGAGAGCACATGAGAGGGGGGAGGGTCAGAGGGAGAAGCAGACTCCCCGCCGAGCAGGGAGCTCGATGTGGGACTCGATCCCGGGACTCCAGGATCATGACCTGAGCTGAAGGCAGTCGTTTAACCAACTGAGCCACCCAGGCGCCCTTATTTATTTTTTTAAATGTATTGCCAATACTTAAAAAAAAAAGGAGATTTTTTTTTTTTTAATCCCAGATTTTTAGCTTCTCTTTAAAAAGTCTGAAGCTCTGTTCACAGTGGGTCTCCATTCCTGCTTGGGCACCTGTTGGTGGGAACTGCCCCTGCTTGTGCTAGGAGGGGCATGTGTCCTTCTGTTTGCTCCAGACACCAGTGTCATGAATGCAGGATCCTGTAGGCTTCAGCCTGCCAGTCCCCTTGGCCCAGCCTCTTGTGCAGTGTACAACCTGCCCACATGTATCTGGCTTGTCTGCCCAGATTGGAACCAGCTCTTCAAGTTTGGTAGGAAATGAGAGGCTTGTCAGGAAATCTCTGCAAGTTGTGCCTGCCCTCCTGTCACCCCTGGCCCCCCAGTTTCCAGCTCAGCTGTCTGCCTGGGCTCCTTGAAGCCTGTGGAACCATTAAAAGGCTCCAAGCGATATTGATCAATCTCTCTAAAATGGATTATCCCGTTTGCCTCCCAGCCTGACTGGATGCCCTGGGTAAGATCAGAAAGGAATTATGTTAGCCAGAGGCAGAGGGAGCAGGGGTGAGAATGTATCTCCTCCCCGGTGATGCAATCTTATCAGAGCTGAACTTTACTCTCCATCTTGGGATATAGGATACTTTGGGGATGTCGGAAAGAAATAATCATCTTACGATTTGCAGCCTGCTCGACACTGAGCCAGCTGGGAGGGGTGGGGGGGGCCGGGGAGGCTGCCTCAAGGACCATTTTTTGTCGGAGCTGTTCCCTGGAGAAATCAAGCCCTCTTAGAAATCCCTTTGGGGTCCCAGCCTTGGGTGGCGCGCCTGCGACCCGCTCTGTGATGATTATAGCCCCATGTTGTGGGCCCAGGGGACAGGCACATTCATTAAAATTTGAAACACAAATGGAAAATTGCTACCTGAAGCCTCAGCGAGCAGCCAGCCAGTGGATCTGAGTTCCTGTTAATGGATCGAACACCGAGGAGACAATTACAGCCACCACCGCGGCCGTTCGTTTGGAGATAGTGGGGTCTAACTAGGGAGAGAAAATCCAGACTCGTCAGAGGCAGGGATAAGCTTTGAGGTCCAAGCAGTGATGATGATTTTCCTGTCCTCTGTCCCAGGCTGAGACCCCAGCCCACTGCCCTGTCTGCAGGGCAGGAACCATCCCTGGGCGCTGTGGGCTTTGTCACCCTGGATGACCCCCCACGTTGGCCTCTGGGTAGAGGGTTTTGTTGCCCAGAGCGAGAACTTGGGTTGCAGGGGTTTTATTTGGGAGGTGATCCCAGGAGACACGGGTGAGGACAGAAAATGGGAGCAGAAGGAGCTGATCGAGCAGGCGTCCCTGAGCCCGGTGTGGGCAGCTGGAGCTCAGCCTTGCTGGGAACCCCTAACAGGTGGTGGGGACACCCCTCCGTTGTCCCTGCAGTCCCGGGGCAGAGAGCGTCAGGTGTGCCGTTCGCTGCCTGCCTGCAGGGTGGAGTTGTCCGGGGGCTGCAGCTGGGGAGCTGTGATGCTTCAGCAGTGGTCTGTGCCCTGCCCCCTCCTAAGGGGACAGACCCCTGCTCGCATGGACAGATGAGCGCAGACTGATCCCGGCCGGTCAGAGAACGGAGCAGTCGGCGTGAAGGGGACGGCCGAGGCCTTTGCATGGGTTTGGGTGGGAGAGAGGGAGGACCTCTGCTAAAAGACCCATTCTGGGTGGGCTCCAGCTCCCCCAGGACCCGACGGCTGGGGGGGTGGAGACACCCTGAACACGAGGACAGCGCTCCTGGCGTCTTTAGCAGGAGGCCCTGGGAGCTGTGTCCCCGCCTGCCCCTTCCGCCCTCCTGCTGCCCCTCACAGCCTTGCCGGGATGTCTTTTGTGTGCACTTGTGTTTATTCGGCCAAGGGCTGGGTCAGGGACTTGGAGTCCGAGCTGTTGTAAGGAAATGGGGGTGGGGGGCTCCCCCAGGATGGACCGGATGGCCCCGGGTCCTGAGACAATGGGCCAGGGAGGGGCCAGGTGCTAGGCCCAGGGCAGGAAAAGGACGACTTAAGGATAAACACAGACCCGCCCATGGACATGAACTTGGGCTGCGGAGAGGTTGGCAGGCTCTGCCTGTCGCACATGGAGGCCCGGGGAGAAGTGGCCAGAGTGGGTGTGGGCAGAGGCCGGAGGTGGTGTCCAGAGAAAGTGACAGCCAGTGGAGAGCAGGGCGTGTCGTCCCCACTTTACATATGGGGATACTGAGGCAGGGAGGAATGTGCCCAAGGCCACATAGCTAAACATTGGTAGAGCAGGATTTAACCCGGTACTCTTGCTCCAGACCCCTCATAAGTGACCACTGCTCCGCCCTGACTCTTGGAAGCGGCCCCCCCCCCCATACTGTCTGGGACAGCCCCCTCCCCAGCTCTGCTTCCAGCTTCAACCCTAGGCACAGGCTGAGCACCCCAGGGAAGGTAGGGTGCATCCATCCCTCTGGTCTGGGACTCTGCGCTCCCTTGAGAATTCTGCTGCACCTGCGGACCTGGATATTTGGGGGGGGTCACATCTGTTCTTATACGTGTGTGACAGAGACAGAAGGGGTGTTTGGCGTAAGACTGGTCTCCCCTGCAAGTCATGCGCCCGTGGCCTTGAGGTTTGTGGTTATCAGCAACAGACTTCAGGGGCTGGCGATTCCCCCAAAAACATTCCCCATGTGCCCCTAAGCCAGCCCTTGCACAGACCGCCTTGGCCCCTGTCCTGCAAAGCAGGGGACACAGCAACCCGAGAATATGCCAGAACTCTGTTCTTCTAATTTTTAAAAAAAGATTTATCTATTGGAGAGAGAGAGAATGAGCAGTGGGAAGGAGCAGAGGGAGAGGGAGAAGCAGGCTCCCCACTGAGCAGGGAGCCCGATGCAGGACTCGATCCCATGACCCCGGGATCACGACCTGAGCAGAAGGCAGACGCTTAGCAGACACTTAACCAACTGAGCCACCCAGGCACCCCACAGTACAGCCATTTGAAGAGTTCTGCGCATTGGCTTCTGACACAGCTGTCCATCTGTGTACCCACCACCCCAGCCCTTGGGCATCGCGTTGCTGTCATTCTGGCAGGTTCTGTCCCAGGTGTGTTTTCCCCGTCTCCACCCCTGCGGGGTGACCACCAGTGGCTTTCCTCCACTCAGCGTTAGGTGTTCTTCCTTTCAAATCGTGGTAAAATACAGAAAACAAAATCTCGCATCTTAACCATTTCTAAGCGTTCGACTCAGGGGCATTGAGTACATTTTCGGTGTCCAGCTGTTGTCGCCACCCTCCCCCTCCGGAACGTTTCCATCGTCCCACACCGGAACTCCGTCCCCAGCGGCTCCCCGGCCCAGCGGCTCCGTCTCTGCGCGTCGGATCGCTGCAGGATGTCCTGCGAGTGGGTCCTACAGGACTTGTCCTTTTGTGACTGGCCTCCTGGCGGATCATAACATCCCCGGGGGACCTGTGTTCTGGCGCGCCTGGGCTTCATTCCCTGAAGGTTAAAGAACAGCGCGTCGTGCGTCCCTGCCTCCGTGACACACAGCTGGGTGGCGTCCACGCTCCGGACGCTGTGGGTCATGCTACTGCAAGCCTGCGCGCATGCATTTCTGGTCCAGGCCCTGCTCCTGGGTGTCCCCTGGGGGGCGGGGGTTGCCGCTGGCTCGGGGAGCTCATATACGTGGAGCCGCGTGCCCTTCTGTTTGGCCGCCTCTGCTCCACCTGCCGTCCGAGATGTTTGTCCGGGTTGCCATGTGTGCCCATAGTTTGCTCTGTTTGCTGCCTGATCTTCCTCTGTAGATTCAGCACAGGGGCGGACTGTTCTTTTGCCGATGGACAGACGCTCGGGGCTGTGCTGGGAGTGAGGAGTCAGGTGCTGTGTCTGTTTCTCCCAGCCGATACGTGCACAGCCCGCCCCTCTGCGCCGCACTGGCCATGCTGGAAGCGGAGGGGAGTGAGATGTGGGCCGTGCCCCAGGGGCTCCCGCGCTGAGACCACCCACCCAGCCTGCCCTGGAGGCTTCTGGGGGCCACCCTCTGTCTTTGCCTCCTACAGCTTGGGGCCCCAGCAAGGTCACCTGGGGGACCTCTGTCCTGTCCTGGGGGCTTCCTTCTCCCTCCACCTAGGCTGCCCTGAGTGGAATGATCATCTGGAAGCCCCAGGCCCATCCCTCCGTTAATGGGGAAGCTTTTCCAGGCCACGGGAGGGGAAGTGGCAGAGGTCAAAGGTTGGCCTCCTTATCAGGGCTCCCTGGAGGGAAGAATGAAAAAACAAAGCCGCCCACAGCCCTCTGGGCTTGACGGTTTGCAGATAAGAGGAAGGCTGGCCGGTGGTGAGGGAGGACACTCTCAAAGCAGAAGTGGGTGGGCCCCTTGCTCATCTGGAGCTGCATGTGGTCCAGATCCCGGCCCCCAGGTCGGGGCCTTGAGGCAACAACAAATCAGCCCCTCGCCCAGGTTCCCTTGGGAACAGTATGTTCACCCCTACCCCAACTCTGCTTGGAGGTTGTGCCTGAAGGATCAGCTTTCTAGATGCCCTCAGATGTGGCCCTGGGCCCAGCCCTGCCTCTGCTTCATATGGTCTTCTGATGTGCATGCGCTGAGCACCTGCTGTATACAGGCCCTGGGCCTGGGCTTTGGGATTCCCAAATGGAAGATGCCGTGTGACAATGCAGACCCCAAGGGCCATGAAAGAGAGGTCCAGGGAGAACCTGGGGAGGACATCTATGGGAGAAGTGTCCCAAGGAGGGAGGCCTGGCAACTGTGTGAGGCTTAGCGGGACGGGCCAGGTCACCAGCCAAGCTTCTGTGGGTTTGGCTAAAGGCCAGGAAGTTCTGAGTTCTCTGTGGGGCCTCACGGGCTTGTTTCCTCTAGGGAAGTGGACTGACACTCAGGTTTGGATCAGGGCTTCTTCGGAAAAGGAGAAGTAGGGCCATTCTTGGTTGTATGCAGAGAGTGGAAGAGGTGGGGCCATTCTCAAACCCCGGGCCACCCTGGGACGGGTCTCCAAGGCATCTGCCTCCTCAATCCCCTCCCTTGGTGTCAACCGCAGGCAGGGACCAACCTGTCTGTGATGGGGACATTAGCCATACGTCTCAGGTAGTGGAATGTGCGAGCCTCCCTGGGGGCCCAGAAGGTTCTGCACTTTCCAGGTCATAGGTCCTTCATCCATACTTACTGCTGGGAGGAATCTGAGGTACAGAAAGGTCATGGGCCACAGGTGGCAGGTGGGTTGGAACATAGACTCTGCAGCCCCTGGGCTCCTACCCCTGGGGGTGGGGGCACTGCCTGGGCCGGAATGGCTGCCTTGCCTGTTCCCTGCATCCAGGACACGACCCCGAAGCGGCTGGGGAAAGCAGGGCTTGAGTGGGAGTGGGGGGAGGGTGGGGAGGGTGGGGGTCCGAGGAGAGGCAGACAGAGCTGGGACTGCTCATTGGCCCCAACGGGGGAAGGCTCTAGAAACTCAACCCCTGGCATGGCCTGGGGCTGGCGAGGGACAAGGGACGGATTGCACTGTGCGTGGGACATGCTGCAGGGGTTTGGAGAAGGGAGAGGCAAAAGGTCTGAGACAGCGTGCCCAACAGGTGGGGCCAGGAAGGAAGTCCCCAAGGTCGGGAGGGAGGGGGGGATGAAAGGCAAGCAGCTCCAGGCAACTCTTGATCCAGAGGCAGATGACTGTCACAGGGCCTAAAACTGGGGCTTCGGGTTATCTGTGCGCTGCAGGGGTTCGTGTTCCTGCTGCTCCCCGCCCCCCGACAGCAGATAATCCAGGCCCAGGCCGTTGTAAAGAGGAGCCGGTCTTGATTTTGATTTTCACAGGCGTCTGCTCGGGCAGGGGGGCAGGAAGAGGGTCAGACAGAGGAGTGAGGCTCCGCTCCCGGGAGCTCAGTGATTCTTGGCACAAAGTCAAACTTTAAAAAATTCAAAGGCTAAAGGAAGAGACACAGGGCCGCACAGCCAGACTGACTTGTGGTCATCCTTGCTGCCTGGGGCTGCCCAGGGCCTGAGGGCTCGGGCAGGGCTGCGGCCAGGGAGGCCTTCCAGCTCCAGCTCCCACGGAGCAAGGACCCGCACTCCACAGAAGTTTCCAGAGCCCCAGTCCCAGTCCAGGTTCTAGCCGAGCCCCTGTTCTGAGGCAATGCCCCGGGTCGCTTCGTATCCATTTGCGTATTAGGGACCAAGACCCCACTGTGTGCGAGGCACCTTGCTAGGGACCCCTGAGCAGTGGTGAAGAAGCCTGGTGAAGTCCCAGAGAGAAAGACAAGATGACAAAACTGTTAGGTGTAAACTCAGGGATGAAGTGGTCCCGAAACCTCCCAGAAGAGTGAGGGGATAGGGCAACGGGGGAGGCTGTGAAGCTCCTTTTGAGAGGGCAAAGTCTGAGAGCAGACCTGAACAGAGGGAGGGATGGAGGGAGCCTTGTGGATAGCTAGGGGAAGAGCGTCCCAGGCAGAGGGCACAGCCCGTGCAAAGACCCTGAGGCAGGAACGGGGTTGGGAGGCTGGGGCCGCTTGAATAGAGGGAAGGCAGAGGGCCAGGGAAGGGAGGGCCAGGGTCGTGTCTTCTAAGTCTTATAGGAACCATGGAACCCGAATCCTGGGCTTGAGGCTGATTCCTGTCTGGGCAGAATTTCCCAGTGGTCACCTGTCTGCCTCCCTCAATTGTGGCTGGAAAGGGACGAAAGAAGGCATGGTGGCCATTCTGAGCCTGCGGTCACCTGGCTGGCCCATCAGCAATGGGTTTTTAATTATCTAAATATTGCCTTTGCCCTTTGCTTCCAGCTGGGACTGCTGTGCTCTGCAAAAGGCAAACAGCTTTCAGGGGCTCTACTCAGGGGTCCCTTGTCTGATTACGGTGCGTATAATCTGCTTGGTTTTATTGTTCCAAAACAATACAGCAACATGGCAGGGAGTTCAGAAAGTGGATGTGGCAGGAAGGGGGGCAGAGCTGCCTGCCATTGCTAACAGCCACGCATCCCCTGGCACCCCCGGCCCCTCCCTGGCTACATGTGTCCTTTGTTGTTGAACTGTACGCACACCTTGTGTGGGGATAGCATGCGGCTGGGAGGCTTGGCAGGCCCTAGGGTCTCAGCTAAAGGCACCTTGAGGGAGCCGACCTAGGAAGCAGGCAGGTGGTTTGATCTGGGGTTCCGCCACCCTTCTGAGGCCCCAGCGAGGCGGAGGCGGAGGAGGAAAGAACAGATGTGGAGGTTTTCAGGGAAGAGGTCCTCCGCCAGATAGAGCCAGCTTGTGGGAACGGGCTCTCCTCTGACACTGCCGTCCTCTGGACGCAGGATTCAAGCCCCCTTTTCCGCCTTCCCACAGCCAGCCTCCCTCCTGCCCACTCCCACCTGTCCTCCCCCAGCCCCCGCCCAGGCAGCCGACAGCCCGATCCAGGGGGGGCCCGAGGGCCTCCATGAGGCGGGCACCCCCAGTGCCATGCTGCCCACGGGGCTGCCGCCCTCCTTCCCCCTTCTCCTTGCAGCCTTGCCCACTCCCGTAAGTGGCTTAATTAAGGAGCTGTGCAGTTTATTTATGTATGGACCTAGCCTAATTGGCGTGTTTGTCTTTCCTCATTATTCCCAGCTGGACAGAGCCGTTTGAACAACAAATGCAAAAAGGCTGGATTTCTCCAACACAGTGTCTATTTTTGAAAGCCTGCTCGGTGCCCCCGCTATTAGCCGCGTGCACATGTTTGCCGGCTCCAGCCGCATGCCCGTAAGCACTTAATTGTGGGTGCAGTTAGTCAAGGCGGGCGGCTCTCTGCAGATTTCAGGGGTGAGGGGACCTAATTACACCTGCAATTGAGTGCTTCAGCAGGGACAAAAGATGCCTGTTCAGCTAATTGCAGGCACCAAAATTGCCCCCACAGAAAGAATCCCTGGTAGATGCTTTGGGAGCCAAGGCCGTGAGTTGTAATAAAGAACGGATAACTCCAAATTATAGTGGTAGGGGGTGCTGGGTCGGGCCTGGAGGATTCGGCTTTTTGCAGCAACCATTACACCTCTGGGCTGTTTTTTCCACTGTACAGGCTGCTTTGTGGCTGGGTTTGTTTTATCATTAGCACCTGCCTTCACACACAGAAATGTCACACAGAAGGGAAACATGGGGTTAATCACCTCCTCCGCCTGTCTGCTGGCGGAATGGAATGATTCACCAGGCTCACCTGGAACAGACTGTTTGCCGCCCCTTCACCCCCAAAGCTCTCGAGTCCAGCGTGGATGTTTAATGAGTCCACAGCCATCAATTGAGCTCCCGCTGTGAGCCGGGCGTGGTTCTAGGGAAGGGGGAGGTGAGCAGGCAGAGCCCTCGGGGAGCCCACATTCTGGGATGACGTTAGACCATGGCACTTCTCCGGTTCTGGCCTCCAGTTCCCCGCAGATCCCATCAGGCTTGTCTTTTTATTTCTTTATACCAACAGCAGAACGACAGAGGTTTCTAGACTCACAGCCTCTGGTGTGACGGCGGACCTGCTTGTTTCGGCTGTTCTTGCCGCTGACTTGAAACCAGGAAGTGTGGATTTCTTTTGTGCCTGGTTGTCTTCAACTATATGCTGGCCATCATATTGGGAAAAAGAAAAAAAGAGAAAGAAAAGAAACTGCGGGTATAATTTGGGAGCCTGAGTTGGATGAAGGTGCTTTCCTTTAGGAGGACTTGTATTTGTCTCTGGCAGATGCCCAGAGACACTACTGCTTTGGAACGTCCTTACTCCAGGTCAGGGTTTGATGACCCCCGCCCTGGGCAGCCCTAGTAGCTGCAGCCCAGCTACACTTCTGCACAAGGCCTGGCCAGCTTCCCCTTTACTCTTACCCTGAGTGGGTAGTTCTCTGGGGGCCTGCTTGTTATGGGGAGGATCTCCTAGTAGTGCTCCAACTTGTGCAGAGGCCCCAGGCTTTGCTTTCTGTCCCCTTGATCTTTAAGGCCATAAAAACGGACGTTCAAACTTTGCAGGATTTGTAGATGCCCTCGGGGCCAACGTGGCCTCTGTGGCAGGTCAGCTCCGGGTTCCAATGTCCCTGTTCCTCTGGCCTGGTGATGCCTTATCGTCTTGTCAGCAGTTTGGTGCTTTTAAGAAACTGGGGGACTATTTTTATCCAGCTTCTTGGGTTGGTTTTATGGGTCATTATGAGAAACAGGAAGTCCAGGCCACTTCTCCAAGTTGGGTGGTTCAGGGGAGCCTTGGGGAGGGGGTGGGGACAGTGGACAGAGCACCAGAGGAGTGCCCAGGGTTTTGCTCAGCATGGAGCGTGGCAGGGAGTGGCAGGTGTCCACACTGGTCAGGGCAGGAACGGGCAGCCAAGTCCAGTGTTCAGGAGGAAAGCAGTGGAGAGAGAGTCTGAAGACCGGAGGACCCCCAGGGGCCCCATGAGGACTGAGAGCAGCAAAAGGGCAGCTTGAGTGGGGGTCTACCGAGATTCAGCCAACAGGGATCCCTGGCCAGGGGCGTCCCCAGGGCTTTCCTCTGTGGGGCCCAGCCAGGGCTAGAACCTGGGCAGTTGGCAGAAGCTGCAGAGCAGACCCATCTGGACACCTGGCTGCCCCTCAGGCACCACGTCTGACCACACCCCTGCTGCCCCTGCTCAGTTCTTGGGCTAAGTTAAAACCACTTCTGGAGTTTGGCTGGAGGGGGCGGGGTCTCACCTGCCCAGAATGCCCCCCCTCACTGCCTTCTCTTCTCCTGGGTCACTGGCATGCACAGAGGGTCCATGGTCCGGTGTGTCCACAGAGTGGTCCCAAGACCCTGTTTCTTTATCACTTTGGATCAGGATGGCATCCCTGCCATGCTGCTTGTCATTTGTGTGACCTTGGGCCTGACCCTTCACTTTTCAAGCTCCGTTCCCCACTTTGTAAAGGGGGCAGCAGTTCTCACTCCCTGACACCGAGGAGGAGCTGAACACGTGGGCTAGATGAGTCAGTGGTAACAGTTGTGAAGTTTGGGGACATGTTGGCGAGATGTATGCCTGGCTCTGGGGCCGGAGAAGGCCCCATAGAGGGTGCAGATCCCAGAAGGGAGTTGGCTCAGAGTTTCACCAGGGCAGGCCTCTGTCACCAGCTAGCTCCTCCGTGTTTGACCTCGGGGGTGCTGTAGGGGAAACAGCTCTGTGTGTGTTGGGTGTGTGCATGTCGGGATTTTCCAAGTCAGGGCTGGGATGTGGGGAGGGTGTGAACCCACACTCAATCAGCAGGCGAAGGAGGAGAGGCAAGTTGCACTGGGCAGCTTTCTCTTTGGAAACCCGTTCTGTTTCTTAAATGTCAGAGTGAGCAGATGGTGTGTCTGAGTTTTATTAATCATGGGCTCATGGAGCTGGAAGGCCTGGGGGATCATTTAGTCCATACGTCCTACCGAGGAGGAGACTGAAGGCCAGAGAAGGCCAGAGCCACCCTGCACCTGCCATGGGGGCTGAGCTGTGCTGGGACCCAGATCTTCCCCATGCCCACATGCCACCCACTCTGCAGAACGAAACAGGTGTATGCTCCCCCCCACTCAGGAACAGCCATCCTACCTCCCAATTAAAAGCTGAAGCAGAGCTGATTCTGGGATAATCCACCCCCACAAACAACCGGAAATCCTGCCTTTGGGACACATGGGTCAGGACAGTGGTTGCCAACTGAGAATATTCCGGCCTTGGTGCATCGTGCAGTGCCACACGAGCTGGTGTTTGCCAGGTGCTGGCAGGAGACATGGTCACGAAGCCGAGAGGGCCCAGCTGCCCGGTGCCTGATTTGTGGGGGTCCCTGCTGGACCCACCTCTTTATCGCAATTCCTCTGAGCCACATAACTCCTCCGAACCCCAGCACTTGACTGAGACTGGCCCCCCCCCCCCGACCCGTGGCAGCTGTTGAAACGGACTATAACACAGGGCACCCGGAAGTTCACCTCATCACATGATGTTATGAAACTCAAACCACCGTTTTGACCCAAGTGGGCAGAATAGCTCTTTTGTCCTGCCTGCCCCCAACACATCCTACAGCTCTTCTAGTTAGTCATGAAGTGCCTCCAACCAGGCCTATAGCTTGGTTCTGTGAAGATAGTAGAGGTGGGGCTAAATCATACTAGAGTGTAAATGACCGATAGCAGATACCTCCCCCCCCCCCCCCCCCCCCCCCGCCCCAGGGTAGGTTTTCCTTAGGTTGGAGAGAAAGAGGTCTGTGGAGGAAAGGGAGAAACATGGAGAGGCCCAAGGCACCAGGGTTGCCCACATAACCTGTTGGTCCATTCACCCCCTTGTTTTTCTGTATGACCACTCGATCACTGGATTCCTTCCTTTCTGATCCAGTTTCCTGAGTCACAAGCTTGTCCCCACTTTGGAACCATTGGTTCTAAGCAGCATCAGAGAATCAGAGGCAGTTAGAAGACCCTATTCAACCCCTCTAATTTTTTATGCGGTAAAATTGGGGCCAAGAGAGGACAGTTGTTTGTCCAAGGCTGACAGCAGAACAAGGTCCGGAGCTCAGGCTGCTCATCATACTGGCTGGACCTCTTAGGCTACATTGATGGCTCTCGACTGGGGCAATTTTGTCCCTCTGCCCATCCCCCCTGGGAGAAATGGGTCCATTCTGGAGAGATTTTCACTGTCACAACTGGAGCGTGCTCCTGGCATCCGGTGAGTGGAGGCCAGGGATGCTGCAGACATCCCAGAGTGCACAGGGCCGCCCCCAGCAAAGAATTCTCCAGCCCCCTTAGTGTGCCCAGGGTGGGAGCCCTGTGCCACATCCGTGCTTCATAGACCCCCCGGCCAGAGGAGCTAGTCTATGGGACGATGTCTCTGCGGGGACACGGCAGGAATCCCGTGGGCTCAGGCATGAGCCACGGAGGGTAAATAAAGAACAGTCAGGGCACGTGGGGACAGCAGGGCAGGCGCAGAGGAAGGAGGTGGCCGGCCTGAACCAGGATTTCTTCACGAGGGAAAGGTAGAGCGAGATGACAGGGCCCTGAGGCGCCCCACTCTGACTCAGTTGTGCCGAAAGCCAGTGCCCAGTGTGAGGGGGAGAGCAGGCCCGAAGCTGCCTTTTAAGACTCACATCTTGTAGACGGGAGGGCTACATAGACCTGAAGTGGTTAGGCCCAGGGGTGGACAGGGAGAGCTGCGTGTCATCCACAGACGGGTAATTCTGTCCCCACTGTCACTTCTTCCCCAGCAGGAGGCAGCGAACGTCTGCTCACAAATGCCTCTCTGCCTTGAACAGGTGTGTGTCTGGTCCCCGGGGTGCAGGCCCCGGTAGGGAGAAGAAAGCCTTCTCGGCTTGCCCCCAGGCATCGGATCCAGACAGGGGCCGCAGCCGAATCTGCGGGGGGCAGGCCGCCAACGGGCTGTCTGTTGCTGTGTCCACAGAAGTGCCCATCGGGGTTCGCGCCAGCATGCTCCCTCCCCCGGAGATCCCCCCTCGGTGCTTTTCGGCCCCGTTTGCCAGGCCCGTGTTGGCTCTGCTCGAAGCAGAACGTTGACGACCAGAGCTGTCTTGGATTATGAATGGACTGCCTCCAGAAGTGGCCAGCCTGTCGCAGGCGTGTGAGGACAGGCAGGCGTGGGGGCGGCGGGGGGGCCTTTTCAAGGTTGAGCAGTGTGGCCCCGGCAGCCCCAGACATGGTCTCTGGCTGATTTCTCTGGCATCCGTGCAGCCACAAGAAGGAAGCTCTTTGGCCATATTGCTGCGTACGGCTCATCAAGCCAGGATTTTAAAGAGTTCCCAAATCCTGAGCTTCAACTGCAGGCCCGAACTGGAGGTCAAGACACCCAGTTCTGTGTGTAGACTGCAGCGTGCGTGGTCCTTGCCCTTCCTGGCTTTTTTGTTTGTCTCGCTTCTCATTAAAAGGAATCTGAGCTCCAGCCTCTTTACCAGGTCCTGCTGGAGGCTGATACGGGGTTTCCATAGAGAGCAGTTTAAAATGCAGGGCCCGGGTTCAAATCCAAGCTTTTCCTCTGACTGGCTGTGTGACCTCGGGCAAGTTGCTTTATTTCTCTGGACCTTAGTTTTCTCATCTGCAAAATGGAGATAATGATAGCCTTATTTATGCCGGGGGGATGAAATAAGGTCATGCACTTAAAGCATCCAGCACAGTACGAGGTATTAAGTAAATGTCCACGCAGGAGATCTGTAGGTCGTGTGTGCTAAGCTAACATGAGCTGCTGTAACAAAGAGGCCTTGACGTCCCAGGGGCTCAGCACACTGGAAGTGACATGTTACAACACTCGAAGTAGAAGCCACACAGTAGATCTTTCTCAACCGCGTGCCCACATAATATACAGTTGGAGGGAGGCCACATCAGAGGCCTCTGCTCTTAACAGCCTTTGGGGGGTTGATGGAGGTGCTGCGTCTCCTATCCATGGAGGTCATCCTGGGAGTGGACGTCTGGTGCCCAAACCCCAGCCAGCGAATGTGGGTCATCAGGGAGGAGAACAGAGGGTGGGCAGGCCACTAGGAAGCCTCCCCATCCCAGTGGGGTGTTGACTTCAGCTTCACAGAGGACGGGCGACCTGCACACACACTGGTGCCAGGGGCCCCGGACCCTTCCTCTTAGTCCAGGCCCTTGCTGCTGACCTGAAGGAGAGACTGACCCCACTGGCCCGAGGCCCGCGGCGTCCAGCCTTGGGCAACAGCCAGGGCCTCCCTGGGTTGGCAGCAGGGAGGCATTTGCTTCTACAGGAGTGACAGGATGTATTAGTTTCCCGTAGCTGCTGTAACAAATTATTACAAACTGGGTGGCTTAAGACATCAGATACTTATTTTCTCCCAGTTCTGGAGGCCAGAGATCTCAACTCAAGGTGTCAGCAGGGTCACTGCGCTCCCTCTGAGGGCTCTAGGGGAGGATCTTCCTGCCTCTTCCAGCTCCTGGGGGCTCCAGGTGCTCCCGGGGGCCGTGGTCCCGTCCCGTGTCTGCCTCCGTCCTCACACGGCCTCCTCCCTGTGTCTTCTCTGGTCTGCTCTTTTTATAAGGACACTTGTCATTGGATTTAGGGCCCACTCCGATAATCCAGGATGACCTCATCTCAAGATCCTTAATTTAATTACATCTGCACAGACTTGTTTTCCAAATTAGGTCACAATCACAGCTTCTGGGTAGACATATATTTTGGTGGGCCACCATTCAACCCACTACACTGGGGCAGGGGGAGGAGGCCCCAGGAGACCTGGCTGGACAACGCCCCCTCTCCCCCCAAGACAGGACCGTAAAGCCTGGGTGAGGTGCTTGCTGGAGCTGCTGGGTAATAGGAAAGCAAAGTCAAGCGCACCACGCAAAGATGGAAACCAGACCTGGGTTTGCAAATGTCACCGTGCCGTGAGCCTGGACAGAGGTTCCCCATTTTTCTTCCGACCTCTCAGACATGCTTATGTTGAACTTGGAACATTCACACGAGGTCTGGTCACTTAAGGACTGGAGCTGAACAGAGGGAGAAAGCGGGTGTGTCTGCTCCCTGTGTGCCCTTGGGTGAGTGACTTCACCTCTTGGGGCCTCGGCGTCCTCAGGTACGAAATGGGGTGATGGTCACTGTAGGCCTGCCTCCCAGGGTGGAGGCAGGTTCCAGATAAGATAACGCTCTTAGCAAAGCAGGCCAGGCGGAGGCCTGGGTGTCCTGAGGCCCGCTCAACAGCCGTATTATCACTATTATCCAAAACACGGGAGTAATTACAGCTCTGTTTATGGAGTCCTTACTCTTTGCCAGGCACCGGGGCGGTTACACGCCGGTGTCTCCCTGGAATGCAGGAGCAATTTCATCCCATTTTCCAGGTGAGGAAACTGAGTCTCCAAATGGTGATGTCACGGCCTGAGGGCACTCGGTGGGTGGGGGCCCAGCTGAAACTTGAACTCTGATAGGTCTGACGCCAGCCTGGACTCTGGAACCAGCTCAGATCCCAGCTCCGCCACTTACCACCGACTGTGTGTCCATGGGCGAGGTCCTTGACCTCTCGCTGCCTCATCTAGAAAATGAAACTCTTCATGGTGACCTTGAACAGCATTGTCATGAGGATCCAATGAATTCCCTGTGAAAAGTGCTTAGAACAGCAACTGGCGCAGACTGAGTGCTCAGGAAACATCAGCTGGCACGATTATCCTAAAGAGGGAAGCGGAGGGGGCAGACCCAAAGGGGCATTTCGGGTTAGCCACACTCCCAGCATGCCCTCTGCCCCCTCTCCTGGGATCCCTGGGGGCGGGGCCCCTCCGGATCCTGCCGTGGTGGCCCGGCGGCAGCTGGGCCTGGCCTTGGGGGGCCAGCAAGGTGGCAGTGTGCGTGCAGAGGCGGCGGGCCCTGCGGCTGCGACCCCCCCCCCCCCCCCCGCCCCGGCCCCCCGCGCTGCGCTCTCCAGACCCGGGCTGCAGCCGCGGTCCTCAGCACGTGCGGGGAAGCTATTTTTACTGCGTTCAGCTGCCGCTCTTGGCCGGCTAGGCTGTCTCCATGCTGTGGCACCCACAGCCCCGCTAGGGGGAGTCTCGGGCCCCTCCATTTTGAAGGAGCAGCAGGGGGAGGGGGCCCTGTAGCGTCAGAGTGGGTGTCTCGTGGGCTCCACACAGCTTCCAGGGAGGCAGCCGGCCCCCAGCTTGCTTTCCTGTTGAGAGATGAAGCGATTTTCTTTTCTTTCCACCCTGCCCAGGACGTGGCCCAGAGCTGCCCTCTGACCCTGGTTCGGTTTGCAGTGTGGACAGGGGTCTCTCAAGGAGGTGGGGGGAGGGCGACTTGGCACTGCGGTGGCCCAGACTTTAAGAAGGGGCACTGGAGGCTCAGCCTGCCCCATTTCCTGCCTCTTTTCTAGAAATGTCCTCCTCCCCCTCCTCCCAGAGGTGAGCTGACCGGGAGGGGGAGGGTTATGGCCGTGACCAGCCTCTGAGAGAGAAGAGGGGGTGGAGAGAGACATCCTGTCCTTGCACAGAATCCCGTTGAGGTGACATTCCCAGGAGAGTGCTGCCCTTCTCACCTGGGCCAGGTGTGGCCCAGGCTGGCTGCCCTGTCGCCCCCCCCCCCCCCCAGCCAGGCCATCACCACCCTCTGAGTGGGGTGGCTCCCCTGGGAATGAATGGCCATAGTGAGGAGTTCCAAAGACGCCAGCCAAGCCACAAGGGCCAGTGGGAAAGGGAAAATCCTTCCAGCTCCTCGTTCAGCCACATTATGGCAAACAACCGAGCCATTCAGTGGAGAGTCAGCCCGCTAAGCAGGCTGCTTGGCACGGCGGGGGTGGCTTTTTATTTTTCAGCTGTTTTGGCTTCAGGTCAGGAGCTGTGGTGCAGCCGTGCTCCCTCATAGTGGGTCTCCTCCTTTCCTCCCTTCCAAATGTCCCTGTCACCAGGAAATGTCACCAGCCTACTCTGAACCACCCAGATCCAGGGCCAAAGGAGCCTTAGGTATCAGAATCTCGCTGCCCACCTTCTTCCCTGAGGCAGTGGCCAAAAGCAATCAGGGGCTGGGCCGGAGCATTTTGAGATAATTAAATGCAGGCATTCAAATGCTTATAGGGAGAGATGTTTGCCTTTGACGGGGAAGCAGGGAGGCTGCTGCTGGCCCACTCCTTACCCCCCTTGCTGCTCACCCCCCACCTGCAGGCTAGGCGGGGAGCTCTCCCAGGCTCTGCCTCGCCTCTCCCGCCATATATCGGTCCTGATGGGTCCCCGGAGTGGCTGTCTCCAGGGGAGTCTTGCACAGAAGCCAGGCCACCTGGAGCTGGAGACCGGAGACCCCTTTTGCTGTTCCCCGGAGCTGGGAGCATCCTCCACAGGTGGCTCTCACAGGGCAAGCTCCTTGTTGGCGTCATCTTCCCCATTTTAGCAGGGGAAGGGGGGCACCCAGCAGATTGGGGGACCACCCCTCCCTCTGCACCCTGCCTGTGATTGGCCCATAATTACAGGTTTATTGCCTGTATAGCTATTGTGTAATGACATGTTTGCAAATTAATTTTTATGGCTCCTGCCATTAGCATATACAGTAGAGTAAGGTTTAGTATTAATTACCACTGTTGTTCGTGTAATCCGGAGAATTAAAAACCAATAAAAGAATGACGACAGAAACTGATAGTTTAGGGCCTTTTAAAAACAGTTTATTTTCCCCCCAAAGTAGGATCAGAGGTCTTCACAGCTTATGAGGGACTTGGGAGGGAGGAGTGGGCGTCCGCTCACCCGGGCCCTCCCCTACTTGCCCTGGTGCCCCCCCCTCCCAGAGGGGCGCAGATTATCAAGCGTGCGGGTGATAAACGGGTGATAAATGGGTGGGAGCCGAAAGCTGGGGTCCGGGCCGCGGCCGAGCCGAGCGGGGGAGGGGGCGCGGGCAGGTGCTGGACCCGGACCCCGACCCGGCCGCGCCGGGGCGATTGTCTCCCTGGCCAGGCCGCCAGCGGCGGCGAGCGCAGGGGGGGGCGCGGGGAGCGCGGAGCGCGCCGCCACGCAGCCCCGGAAACAAAGGGCCGCCGCCGCCGAGGGCCGGGCGCGACCTCCGGGGGCAGCGCGGGGCGGAGCGGCCAGATGCCGGCGGCGGGCGCCGGCGGCCTCGCGCGGCCCGCTTCCTGCAGGTCAGCAGCCCCGGCGCTCTCCCGGGTGACCGCGCGCGCTCGGCCGCCGGCGGGGAGAGGCGCCGGGCGGGGCGCAGCGGGGGCCGGGGGATTAGAAGATGCTCCTCGCACCCCCGGCAGCCCAGCCGGCAGAGAAGGCGGCCGCCTGCCTGCGGCAGCCACCCAGCCGTTGGTGGCGGCGGGGAGGAGCGCCACCTCTCCCTCGGCTCCGAGCGCTCCGCCCAGCCCGTTTAAGAGTCTTCTGGCGGGCGGGGGGGGGGGAGTGGGCGTCGGTGGCACAGAGGGGTCGGGAGGCACGGTTGGTGCCCCCACCTCCTCCAATTTGCCCTCCGGAGCTCTCCTCTAGAGTATCATATTCCGGGAGTTCAATTGTCATCTGAAGCCGCCGCGTTTAGCAGGGACCCCGGGGCTGCCGCTGGGGACCCCTGATTTACGCAGTGGCTGGAAAGCGTTGGCAGGAACCCAAGCTTGGCGTGACCGCGGTGCCCCGCCCTGCGTACCTGCGGGCTCAGGTCTGTTCCTCAAACCAGGATGGTTGTATAGGGGGTCAAAAGGTGACCCCTTAGTGTCACCAAGTCGCGATTCCGGCTCGCTGTGCCACCAAGGGGCCCTTCAGAAGGTAAAAGGGCTTGAAAATAAATTGTCACATCAAGAGGCAGCTTTGCAGCGTGTGTTGAAGAGTGTGTGGGGGCGTGGGGAAATGGAGCCTGTCTCTTTAAAATCGCTGGGCTGGACAATGAGCGCACAGGATGTGGTTTGGCGGCAGGGTTTTTTCCCCTTCGATTTGGGGAATTATCACATGGGGCCTTCTTGAGCTAGTGTGAAAGAGAGGCGGCGTGGGGAGGAGAGATACAGACTCCACACTCCCTCACACACACTCTGTGCAGTTGATCGTTCTCTTAAACCAAATTAGCCAGGGCTCTGGTTACTATGGTGCAGCCGGGGCTTGCAGAATCCCAGTAATAGCATTTATTAGGTCTATTTGCCTGGAAGCATGCCTTCCCGGATCTGATAATGCACCAGTGCGGGGAGAGTGTGGAAGATGGTATCAAGCATTTGATTACACTTGCAACAGGGATTTTTAAGGGTGGGGTGCGGGGCGCAAGGAAGAGAAAGGAGAGAAAGAAGCTGCTCGCCTTAGGAGCTCGCCCGGGCTGGGCGGCGTGTGCGTTTCCGCAGTCCCGCGTGGGTTCACAAAAGGCTGGCCAGAGCCCCCGGGGCACGGTTTGGGGATTCTCCTCCTAGGCCCGGGCGGCGGGTGAACTCCGGCTCCCGCAGCTGTCAGCCGTGGGTGGGGAGGGCGGGCGAGTGGCCAGAGCGCGGAGTTGGGCAGCCGAGGGGGGCCCGGCGGCGCCCGCAGCCGCCCACTGTTTGCAAACGGCCCCGCTTTGGGGCAGAGCGGAGCGCCCCGCTGCCAGCTACTGCACCCTCCCCGCGTTTGGAGAGGGGAGCCCAGCTCTCTGCGCCCGGATCCCAGTCCGCACGGATCCGCTGCCCAGCTTGGCGGCCGCGCGGGGAGAAGCTCGCAAGTGAAACTATTATTATCGCTCTGCAAAGCATGGAGCTCTTGGAAGATGCCGCGTAGAGACGGAAGGAGCCGCCGCCGCCTGCAGCCGCCCGCCGCTGCGCCCCTACCCTTTCGCTTTCATTAGGGGAGACAAATCTGCTGTCAGGCAGCCAGCTTTCCAATTTACCGATAATGATTCTTGCATGAAAATTGATCGAGGGGCTCTCCACCGCCGTGCGCTCTCGCCTCCCCGCTCTCCTCCTGCTCCTTCTGCCGGGGCGCCTGAGCCCCCGCGAGTTCTTTCTCCTCCCTACCCCCCCCCCCCCCGCTCTCTGAGTCAGTGGTGGGACGCCGGCCCGGGGAGATAACCAAAAAAAAAAAAAAGAAAGAAAGAAAGAAAAAGGTGGGGGGGGGTTGGTGGCGAGAGGGGGGAGGGGAGCCGGCTCTTCGGCCTGCTTTCTCCTGCCCAAGACTTGTTTGCAATCGCTGCCTCTTTTATTTACGAGAAGAAATCTCCCCCTCGGTACTTCTCGGCTGTTTGGGTATTAATTTTCTCCTCTCCCCTCTCCCGCTCGCCCCCTCCTCCTCTCCCCCACCCCGCCCCTCCTCACCCAGTAGCTAAGGGGAAACGAAAACAAAGCCGATTTCTCCTTGGCAACAAGAGATACCCCCTCCCGCCGCCCCCCCTTCCTTTTTCCTTCTGGTTCTGAACGTGAAACCCTGTTGGAAACAGGTCCCTTGACCCTCGCCCTTGACATTCAAATGGCTGAATGGAGGAGAGATTGCTACTCGCACGTCTTGGGGCTGCTTCCCCCCCCCTTCTCCTTTTTTTCTTTCAAATGAGTAATCCCTGAAGATCTTAACCCCCCAATTTCATCACCCTCACCTCCCCCCTTTATTTTTCTCGCGCTCCTCTCCGCTCTCCCGCCTGCTTCCCTCCGCCGTGCGCCCCCCTCCTTTTTTTATTTGCATCTCAAGTCCAAAAGGCAGAAAATACACACGCGGCGGCGAAGACACCGGGCAGCCGTGGAGGCTCCGGCCCGTCCTCGGTCGTCAGTCACCCCATTGTGGATCTGCCCGGGCCGAGGTGGCCGAAACTGCCCGGGCGCTGGCCCGAGAGAGAGCCCTTTCATCATCTTAGGGAGGGAAAAAAAAGAAAAAAGACATTTTTCTCCGTCGCTCTCGGGATCGCTCTTCTGTCTTTATTTTATTGTTTTGGACATTTTTGAGCGCCTTGGCTCGGACGGCGCTTTTTGTCTCATTGCTGGGTTTAAAAAAAAAATTTTTTTTCCCCCCTTCTTCATCCCTCTCTGGCCACTATGGAATTCTAATCTGAATCATGTTTGGATTGAAGCCGCCTCTGTATTACTTACCAGGTAAGCGAGCTGTGCGCCTCCCCGGGTCCCGCGCGGCGCCGGCGCGTCCCGGACCCCCGCCCCTCCCGACCCCCCAGACCCGCAGCCGGAGTCCGGGGCGGCGGGATCGGCAGAGCCCCCAGCGGGCGGGCGCGAGTCCCGCTGCGATCCAGCGGGCGGTGTGTGCTCTACGTGCGGCGGGGAGCGCCCACCCGGCCCGCCGCCCCCACCGCGCCGCCGCCGGGGGTTGCGCGTCTCGCTCCTTTTGTCTGCCCCGAGCCGGCTCCGCCGCGGCGGCGCAGCGAGACCCGCTGCCTTCCTGGGTGAATTAAGCACCGGCTGCGAAGTTACTTTGCTGCAGGCCGCCCCGATCGGGTGGCATGCGCCCCCCTCCCGCCCCCAGCCTGGGGCTTATTTTCCCCTGCCTCCAGCCGGCCCCTCGCGCCGTCTCTGCGCGAGCGTGGCGCGCCTGCCCCCCGCCCCCCTTCCTGCCCGGGCTTCCCTGGAAGGTTTTGTTCCTGCCGAGGTCGGAGGAGGGGGCCGGGGGAAGCTCCGGAGGGTGGTTGGCGTGGCTTCCTGTTTCCCTAACCTTCCTGCGCGCTGACAGCAGCCTGCCGTGTAACTTTCTGTTTCGGGGCAAGTCGTGCTTGTAACCCAGAGCGGAGGCCGGGGAGGGGTGACAGCCGGAGGTTAGGGGAGCCCCTCTTGAGTTCACCTTATTTGGACTTTGAAACCTGACAAATAATGACATGTAGGCTGAGGGGAAGTGGGAAGCCAGGGGTTCCTGGCGGAGGAGGTAGGAGCCTCGGTGATCCCTGGGGCCCTCCCGGCTGCCTCCTTGGCACCCCCTTCCAGTGCCCCTGGGGTCGGGAGTAAGTGACTAGGCCTGCCCTCGGTGGGCCCCTGACGCCCAGGTCAGGAAGGCAGGGCAGCCTGTGACCGCTGGCAGTAGGAACGAGCTGTTTTTCTCTTCCCTTCTTTCCTTTGAGAGTTTCATCTGCCCTGGGAGTCCACACAGTTCCAAGTTCGGGGGGGGGGGGTGTCCATGGATCTGGGGGAGGGGAGATGGGGGGGCTGTAGGGAGGAGGGGAAGTTCCTGGGCTCATACTGGGGCTTCTAAAATTCTGCAGAAGGGGCTGCGGGTGGAGGGTAATTTCTGCCCTGTTTTGCTGGGGAAAGGTGCAGGTGGCTGAGTGTTGGGTTTGGGGTTTTTTCACGGTACGTTCAGAAGAAGCCCCTGTCACTTTGGCTTCAGCTCCCACAGAAGCCCCGGAGCCGGGGGGAGGGACGGCCTGGACAGGACCCAGCTCTGCTGGATCTGGTGCTTGCCGCCCTGAACCGGGACAAGGGGAGGAGGTCGTCCAAGAGTTCAACAGACCAAAAAAAAAAAAAAAAAAAAGTAGGAAAGGCTGATGGGTTCAGGGTGTAATCTGTACAGTTACTGTGAGTTTCTTTGTGGCTGTTTTAGGTCCCCAGCCTGTCCCAGAAACTGACAAGGGCTGCATTTCATGCTTGGTGTCTCCACCTCTTTGGTAGGAAGAGTATTTTTCAGGGTCTGCACTTGATTCTTGGTCTCTTTGCCCTTCATTGGCTGAAATGCAAATCCAGCACTTCCCCTTGGTCGGACACTGCCCTTAAAGGATCTGAACCAAATTAGAACCAGGAACCCCCAGTTTGCAAAAGGGGTGCGTTGTAACACAGGGCTGCTGGCGGCGGAGGGGGGGGGAGCCATCTCCCCGGTAGGAAGGTAGCAGATAGCCGAGAGCTGGCGAGATGCATGGGGGCTTCTGGAACCGCAGCTGTAGCTGAGCATTCCCGCTGAAGCTGCTCTTCTGTGGGCTTCCCCCCTGCACCCGGAGCTGCAAGAAAGCAGGGAGAGTTCTTCCCTCTGTATCTGGAGCCCCCCTCCCCCAGTGCTGCGCCTTCCCTTGTAGGCGCTCAGTACATGTTTGTGGCAAGAATGAATCTTCCTAAGTACAGGGCGTCTTAAAAGCGCAGGTGTTTGTAATCTACACCCCACTTCACCTGCCATTGGGTGGCTGCTGGTACTTATTATTCATCAGGTGACCGGTTTTCTATTTACACTCAGCCTCAGCCTCGGAAAGAAAAGGAGAAAGTGTCAGGCTCGGAAATTCAGAGCAATTAAGGAAAATCAGTCCTGGCTGGTGGTAAGCCCTCAGGGGCAGGAGGGTGAAGTCTGCAGGTCTGGACCCCGAGGGAGGTCAGGGCACAAGTCATTCTCAGCCTGGGGAGGGAGGTTTGTCACCCCCTAGAGTTCTCTGTCTCTCTCTCTCTCTCTCATGGTTTTTCTTTCTTAATTCCCCTGCTAGGGTTTTGTACTTTATAATTTTGCTATTATAATGTGTAGAGGCTTAGCTGGGAAGAACCACGGTCAAGTGGCTTTGCTTCCCTGGGCTTCTCTGAACTCAGAGTAGTTGGTGGCCAAGTTCTCTTGACCACTGTCAGGCCCCCTTGGGAGTGCTTCACAGGAATCTCTCCTGTAAATCTCCCTCCCACCTCTGAGCTCGGTGCTGGTGGCTGCCCATTTCACAGACGAGGAAAGGGAGCCTCAGAGGAGCTAGAGATTTGGCCAGCTTAGCAGTGGCAGAGCTGGGATGCAGAACGCTGCTACCCACCGCCCTGCTCCAGGAAGGAGGGGGGCCTGGACGCACCCCTTAGAGCAGAGGCAGAGCCTTGCCTGTGGTGGCCTGACACCAGCGCTCTGGAGCCCCTTGGGACTTGGTTCTGTCCCCACAGCCAGACCCCCAGGCAGTGTCTGTAAGGGCGGGGAGCCAGGGCCCAGCCCCTGCCTGTGCAGCCCTCAGCCCCGAAGCTGCTGCCTGTTTGACAAGTGACAGGACTGAGGCCGAGCAGCACAGTTCTGCAGGGTCCTGCTCTACCTCTTCCAAGCTGGGACCTTGGTCCAGTGACTTGAGCTCTCTGGGCCCCAGTTTTCCCACTTGGGACCCGGGATCCATAATGGTCTAACCCTCAGTATCAGTGTGAGGCAGGGGATTGGTGATCCCCGGGCCACCCCCTGTGTTTGTAAATAAAGTTTTATTGGCACATGGCCACGCCTGCTCTTTTATGTGTGGTCTGTGGCAGCTTTGGGGCTACACTAGAGCTGTTGACTAGTTGCAACAAGGCTGGCAATACTTACTATCTGTCCCCTGACAGAGAAAGTTTGCTACATTGGGTGTAAGGACAGTTCCTGCATGCCGGCAACAAAGTTAACACTTAGCAAGTGATAGCTAGAATAAAAATTATTTTTTTAAAAGTAAGCTCTACACCCAACGTGGGGCTTAAACTCACCACCCCGAGATCAAGAGTCACATGCTCTACCGACTGAGCCAGCTAGCACCCTGCATTATTATTATTAAGGTGGAATTACTTGCAGAAAATCACAGGGCTCCTTAGTGGTTGAACTGGGACTTGAACTCAGGTGTTTGGGCCAGACCCCTGGACCCCATGACACAGTATCTGGCCTCTGCATGCTCCTTTACTGGCAGGGGCAGGGAGGGGGTGGTATCCAGTGGGGGGGGGTCGCTTCCTAAGCCAAGAGAAGGAGGCGTGGGCACGTGGGAAGAGAGCTGGGGACTGGTGGATGGGTGGGGTCTCTAATGCTCCTTGGACAGTTTCCTTTCTGTGTGCTCCTGCGCCCAGACAGCCCCTTTCCTGAACTCCACCAGACTGCGAACTCCGTGCTGGAGGGGCTCGTGTGCGTTTCCTTCGTGCCCAGCTCAGCGCCAGACCGTAGCAACAATAGAATAACGAGGGAGAGGCGGTGGCATCCACTTCTTACGTGGTGCCCTGGCCAGCGAAAGAAACTGAGGCACAGAGAGGTCGTGGCCACGCAGGCAGTAAGCGGCACAGCCAGGCTTTGACCGCAGGCGGTTGGGCTCCAGAGTCCCTGCTTAATAAATATTTGTTAAAGGAGAGTGAGGGAGAGAGTTGGCCGTCGGCGTCCATGGTGGCGCCCCGCCGGCCCCCTTATCTTGTTCCTGGAGTTCACGGAGGGAGGACTCCGCAGCTGTCAGCTAACCCCACCCTGGCCCATGCTGAACTCTGGGTGACCCCGACTGCCCCTCAGGATTTACTGTCCACTGCTGGGAAGGACACTCCAAACTCCAGGGAAGAAACTAAGGCCCAGAGAGGGCTGGGGCTTGGCCTCAAGCCACACAGCCTGCTGGTGGTTGCTGTCAGGCAATCTGGGTCTCCCTCAGAACATTTTCCTTGCCCCCCAGCTGTCTCCCAAGGGTCAGCTGGCCCCCGGGGCCCCTCCGCACAGCCTCTGACAGGCTTGCAAGAGACGTGGGCTTCCCCTGCTGCGGAGCGGAGGGCGCCCAGGCCGCCTGTGGCGAGCTGCCTGGATTTCTCTTTCTCCCCTAGACCACTGCCAGAAGGCCCCTGTGTGTGAGGCTGGGTGCGGGTCTCTGCTCAGACTCACCTGAGTTGAGGGAGCAGGCTGGAGCCGAGGGCAGGCCGCCAGCTCCCCAGCTCCCCGTCCTCAGGTGCCCGCTCTGGGGCTGACGCCGGGAGGGGTGATGGAGCTCAGGCCCGGCTTCGGACTGGTCCGTGGGAAGCTGCTGGGTCCGTAGCAAACCCATGGCGTTGGGGCAGGCTCTGGAACCGCCCTAGGCCTGCTCCGAGGGATCTGAGTCAGATAAAAGGACAGCATTGCTATTTCAGTGGTGATTGAGAAAGCTGCTTATTTACAGCTCAGAAACTCAGCGGGGACAAGCATTTCGGCTCCCATCTAGCACTTTCCAGGCAGTCACTAATTAATCTTCCGATACCCCTGAGAACTGGGGAGGGGCTGCCACATTTCCATCTGTCGGCTGGGAAAGCCAAGGGGCCCTTTTGTCCCAGCTGTGGCCCAGCCCTTCTCCGAGGGGCCTGGGCTGGTTCCCACCCCCCTGCTCAATTTGGTTCTCATTAAGATTTTTTTCTTGCTTAAATGTGTTGTTCTTACTCCATGGGTGGGAATCTGATAGAGCCCCATTGGAAACTCTCCGGCTTCTTATCTCCTTGACTCTGGGAGTCAGGAAAAGTTTTCTTTTATGCTCTTGGAGCAAACAGCCATTATGATACCTGGATTCCAGCCCTAGAATAGGGCAGGAGGATTCTTTTCCTTCACCCGCTCCCAGAGACAGAGCCAGCACCAGCAGTGGGATGAAGTGTCTGGAGTTGGGCTTCTGTTCCCAGTCTAGCGCTCCATGTTCCTTGTCCCTCTTCCCCCTGGATGTGGACATGTGTGACGGGTGTGGCCCCCCTGTTTCCTGCCCCCCCCCCCCAGTGGCAGGTGTGCATGGGCCCTGCAGTCATCTGGTCTACCCTGGCATTTCGCAGCTAAGAAAACAAGCCATCAGGAGCCCTTGCGGGACCTGCAGATTATAACTCTCCCGAGACTTTTGGTGAAATTGGATTGGTAGATGGGGCCTCTTCATTTGCAAGGGTACATCCTATGGTAATCTACTTTGCAGGGGGGCGGAAAATCAGGCTTTTATAACCCCTAAAGTAGTCTTTCCCAAAGGGCAGCGGAACCCCCATCTTTGGGGTTCTCAGCAAAGCACTCCCTTATTCATATTTGGAATTGTCTTTCCTTGGTGGTCTAGCTAAAGGATCAGCTGGAATCTTGCAGCCCCCGGGGTGGGGGGCGCGGGGGGAGAAGGGAAGAGGGAATTTGGGGGTGAGGGAATAAAAATAGATGCCATGCTTTTTTGTGTGTTTTTAAGAGCTCCATATAGATTTAAAGTCCTTTTGTTAATTTAGGAACATAAAACTGTGTGATGTATAGCTTGGTTTGCTCGTAAAATTACTAAGTGTGGCATATTTAGAGCTGTGAAAGCTTGGGGTAAAAGGGAAAAAAAATCAGTGAGATTTTTTTTACAAGTCTTTAGGGGAAAATGCGTTTTTCTGGCTTTTTTCCCCACTGATGCCAGGCCCTCCACAGCTCCGGCTTGGGGTTGGTGGTTACTCTTCAGCCCAGATCACAGCCGTGCTGGAAGCTGAGGGGTGCTGGTGGGGGCCGGCTGGGTTTGAGTTAAGACAGGCCCAGATCTCGCCCCCAGAGCCAGAGCCCACTCCGTGCCGGAAGCCCCCTGTCCTCCGCCTCGAAGGATCCGCGGCTGCCCTGTCTTCCTCCTGCAGAGAGACAGGAAGTGCCCTCTGACCAGGCCTGGACCGCCGCCCAGTGGGCATTTGGCCACTTGCTTAATGGCCTGCGGGATTGGGAAGTCACAGAACATTGGACTTGGAAGGGACCTCAGAGGTCAGATGGCCCAACCCCCCTCCCTTCTCTCCGTTCGGGGGTCTCCTCAGGGTCCTGTTCCTGATAGATAATTGCCTTGCCACTGTGGGTTGTCAGAATGTTGCTTTTCACACAGAACATACAGTGTGTGCCTTTGACCCAATTCTGCCCTCCGGGGACACAGAACAGGTCTGTCGCCTTTTAGAATCTCCCCCTCCCCCAGCTGGACAAGGCCTGCCCACCCCCCCCAACCCGGGGTGCCAGACCCTGTTCTGTGTTGAGGTATGGAGGTAGGAGCAGCGAAGGAGGTCTGTGTTTTATCTCCCAGTTGCCTCAGGAACAAACGGGGAGTGAGATGAATACGGCGGGAATCTCCCGGAATCACCCTGATGGAGGAGGAAATCCAGGAAGGCTCCCTGGATGAAGCAGCATTGAAGGCAGGCCTTGGAAGTGAGGAACGCAGAGGGAGTGAGGCTGAGTGGAAGGATGCTGGTGCAGTGAGGAAGGATGAACAAGAATAGGGAAGCTGCTCTTAAAATACTCAGCATGTTCAGTGCACTTCGGGCAGGCAGAGAACACACGTTGGGCCATTCCTGCCGCGGTGGCGGCAACACGTGGGTTGAGAAATGCGGGTGTGTGCAGAATTTTCTGGGAGTGCAGGGGAGTGACCTACTGGGATTAAGGTGGGGGTGGAAGCAGTGTGTGAGAGGCCACGGGAGGAGGGGACATGAGAGCTGGCCTTTCTACTCAGGGGGCAAACCCTCCCACCCACACCTGTCGGGCACTTGAGAGGGAAGGCCCCCATTCCTCCCCTGCTTCTCAGCAGTCCCATCTAGTGGCAGGGCTCTGAAGCCTGTGCAGCCCCTCCCAGAATGAGGGTCCTGGACCCAAGGCGTGGGGAGGCAGGAGGGGCCTCATCGGCCACTGGTAACTGTTGGCTCTGGCCCTGCAGGTGCCAGAGCGTGGAGGCCAGACAGATACACTGGGACCAGCCCTTGCCCTCAGAGTGGGGGCAGGGCAGACAGGCCCAGCTGGTGGAGGCAGAGCTGACCCTGACAGGGGGCTGGGCCACCCACCCTGGGAGTTGGTGGCCTCCCAGGAAGGATGGTTTCAGAGGGAGGCGAGAGCGTGGGGAGGAAGCATAATGCAGGGTGGTAGGAAGTGACGCCCTAGGGCGGGTTGGAACCACATTTTGGAAGGTCTTGAGGTCATAAGGCCAGCAACCTGTGAGCTTGATGCTGCTGTAAGTGGTGGGGTTGGGGGTGGTGATTCCAGGCCTTTAAAGCAGCCGAGTTCTTTCTGTTCATTCAGTGCGTGTTTACAACATGCCAGGCACTGGCCTAGGTACGCTGCATGCGGCCGAGAAGCCCCCAGGGGCTGTGTCCTCCTGGAGTGCCTATTCCAGCCATGAGCACATTGCACTGTGTCCCATGATTCAGGCTCTGGAGAAAAGGGGAGCAGGGGAACGGAAGCGGGTAGCCAGAGTGTGGGTGGAGGCTGCTTTGTCCAGGTGGCCAGAAAGGGAGGTATTAGCCCTGGTGAAATTTAAAGGGCAAGGGCCCAGGCAAAGGGTCATGCATGTGCAAAGGTCCTGGGGCCCCAAGGATGGGTGTGTGGCCACACAGTATGTGCCCTGGGGAGCAACGTAGAGGTGAGAGGAGAGGTGATAGGACTTGGCCTTCAGCACCCCTCTGGCTGCCGGGCTCAGGTAGATTTCCAGGCGGTCAGGGGGCAGTGGGGAGACCAGTATGGAGGGACTGCCATGGCCCCAGGCGAGAGACAGGTGGCAGGCTAGACTGTGTTGGCAGTGTGGAGGCGCTGAGAGGTGGGGGAGAGTCTGGAGGTGGAGACAGATTGGATGGCGGCACGCCTTGGGCCCATCTGTTTTGGGAAAATGGCTCAACAGCCTCCTTGTGGAGGCAGACCGTCAGCAGAGGCTTTCCTTAGAGTGCTGGGGTCCTGAAGGAGGGGGGCAGGCTGGGGGCCTCTGAGTGTGGGGTCTGCAAGTAGAGGTCAAAGTACGGAGAGTGGAGGCTGAGTTGGGCTAAGACCTCGGCGGTTCTCAGAGTGGGGTTCCCAGGCCAGCCGCATTGGCACCTCCTGGGAGCTATTAGAGGTAGAGAGTCTCAGGGACACCCTCTCCCTGCCCCCTCCACCGCCCCCCCCCCCGCCCTGAGGCCTACTGAGGCAGAAACTCTGGTGGGGTCTGGCAGTCTGTGTGCTCACGAACCCTCCAGGGGATTCTCATGCTCGCTCAAGTGTGAGCATGGGCCTGACACTTGTCCTGATTATGGAAACTGAGCTGGGTGACGGAGTCCCCTGGAAGTTTGAGAATGGGATTGTAATTGCCTTGGAGGGGAGTCCTGGGTGAGTGAAAGCAGGGAAGGCTGGGGAGAGAGGGTGTAGAGGAGTCCGGAGGGAGGGGTATCCTGTCTTTCAGGGGTGCCTCCTGGGAGAGGTGGGTGTTGACCAAGAGCTTGAGGCTGTTTGCAGCCTCTGCCTGGCGGGCCGTGCCACCTCAGGGCTGGCAGATTTTCGGATGCTGGAGCACTGGTTAAGATCAAGGATGCTGGGCGGAGAGCCCTGGGTTCCATTCTGCCCTTGCTCCCCAACTGGCTGTGTGGCTCTGGGCAGGTTACTTACCTTCTCTGGGCCTCAGTTGCTTTGTTTATTAAATGGCACCAGTGGGGTCGGTGTGAGCGTTCAAGGAGTTAGTTTGTGGACCCCGAGCTTTAGAACCGTTAGCTGCAGTTGCCCGCGTGGCCTCATGCTACCCATGTCTAGGCCTCTGGACTGGTGTCAGAGAAGGGGGCCCTTCCCAAGAGACCTGGCTGAGTCATTCTTGACAGGGGCACTGGCCAGGGCAGGGGAGGCATCGCTGGTCGGCCCCCATGGGGCCAGGCAGGCCAGCGAGGAGTTCAGGGCCACGTTGCTCAGCCTCCCGAAATGGCTGTCAGCCAGCCGGGGCGTGCTCGGCGCCCTGGTCACAAGATGGCAAGTTCTGAATAAGTAAAGAAGAAACAGAATCCCCTTGATCAGATCATCCCTGCTCTTTTCCCACTGCCCCCCCCATCAGAAAAGCTGAACTGGGTGCACCCCAGGCCCTGCGTCTTATCGGATGAAGTATGTCGGTGGTGCCGGACCATCTTGAGTGGAGAATTCCATGTTAATGAATTCCTTCTCCGACCTCCCCACCGCAGAGGACTCCGGGGTCACCCTCAAGCCAGTGGTGGAGCCCACGGCCAGCGCCCTGAGGCCGACAGCACCTTGTCTCATGCCCTGGGGCCTCTTTGAAGCCCGACGACACTGGTCCCCACCCCCTTGTCACTCTTGCCCTATAATTCATTTAGGATTAGCTTTCAGACCTCCTCGCCAGTCCTAACTTCTGTTGTCTTGGTAACTGTGTCACCGTTTGCTGGTTTCCCGTGATTATCTGACAAGAGGAAGGGGGGCCGGCAGGGAACATAAAGGAGGGGGGGAGGAGACAATGCCTGGGTCTTAATTGAGCTCACTGGAGGGGCCCAGCGGGCGGGCTGCCTGCTGGGGAGCAATGGGAGGAACGCCTGGGGTAGGTAAGGCAGGGCGCAGCTGCGTGGGGGGGGCGCTTCACACAGCCTCCCCCCACCCCCCTCTGGGAATGAGTGTTAGAACTATCAGCAGCCTTCATCTTAGATCTTCAGGGCCCAGGGACAAAGGTGTCACTCCCCCTTCCTCTCCCCCCTCCCACCCCCATTTCCCTTTTGGGAAGTTTCACTCACAGATTTCAACCCGTCTGGACTCCAGCACTAAGCACGTGATGCCAGGCCATGGGTGGGCAGGCCGGCCGACAGCTGGGGGAGCGGCAGGGGGTGGGGGGTCTGCAGGGCGCCAGGATGCCCTGGGATGGAGGAAGTCTTCCTGAGCCCAGGTGTGGTTCTAAAGCGACCTCGCTTTATTGTGCTCCAGGGTGGTGTAGCTCAGGAGTTCAGAGGGGGCATGGTGAGGTGCAGCTGGTCTCTGCCCCGTGGCTCCTGGGGCCTCAGCAAGGAACACTGGATGCTGGAGGGGTTTCGGTGACCAGGTTCTGGAATCATCTGAAGGCCCGTCTCCCTTGTGTCTGGCGGTTGATGCTGGCTGTTGGCCAGGACCTCTGCGGTGGGGGCATGTGGCTTGGGCTCTTGGGGCTCCAGAGGCTCATGTCCCGGCTCACGAGGGGGCAACTGCCTGTCCTTTGGGGATCCAGCCCCAGGGGTCACACCGTGTCACTTACGGGGGATGGGCATCCCGGGTTCCGTTGGAGGGGGTGAGTCTCTGGCTCTTGATGGGCGAGGGCAAGGGGCTAGGGGGCATGCGGGATAGGGGTGCGGACGCAGCCCCCTCAGGAAACCGTCTGTTACACACACTCCACCCACCTGTGGTCTCTACTTCCAGGCGGGTGGTGGCTTTGCCTTTACCAGGGGAGAAGAGTTCGTTCTTCTCCAGAGTCAGCTGCTGAAGAGTCCTGAAGATGCTTCAGTGGAGCTTGGAGCAGAGGCCTTGGTGCGCCGACGGGGCCTTCCGTGGCAGAGGGCCCCCCGCCCCTCGTGGCAGAGGGGGCCCCCACTGCAGGTTCACCAGCCCCGCACAGAGAAGGGCTGTCTGTCTCAAGACAGGGGCGTCGGTCCTCGTCCCGGAGGAAAGCCCAGCCCCTCACCGGCATCCGTGGGACGACCGCGGTGCCTTCTGGGGAGCTGCTAATGAGCTCTGCCTGGTTTTTATGAAACGCCATGGTAAATTATTAATTTGGGCCAGAAATGAAAGTGTAGAACCGGATAGGTTCATGAATATTCATCCTTGACTTTAGCACGCCGGGGTTGATCGGTGGCTAGAGCCGCCAGCCCAACTCCTCACTCCTCACATACAGGGCAGGTTCTGTGGGGAGGAGGCCCTCGGGAGACCTTGTACTCTTTTCCCTCAGTTTCTCAGCCCGTCGATGGGGCTGATAACTCCCAGCTCATCGGCATGGTTGCAGCTAGACCAGGGCCAGGACCGGCTCGACAGAGCGGTGCATGAGTCAGAGGGTTCCTGACACCCCCCACCCTGAGTTTCACAATGGCCATTGGCGCTGTGTAGGCACTGATGAGGGTGACGCCCGTATGGCAGGGACCAGAAGCCCCCGTCCCCTGCCTCTGCTCTTCTCTTAGGGTCTCCCAGGGCTCCGCGCTGCGGAGGCCGTAAAAACGGCGGTCCCCTTCAATGGGCACCCTTTGGGTCCGGAGTATGAGTGTGGTTAGTGCTGCCGAGGTCACCTCCAAGCTGGAGTGGAAGGGAAGAGGCCCTCCCCCACCCGTATTTGAACCTCACGGTCCGTCAGCCTCTCCGGGACGGGTCCGCCAGGGTCTGCTTGTCCTTGGCCTTGCGGGTCCGGCTCGCCCTTCCCTGCCTGCTGCCCTAGAGTCTGAGAGTCTGTCTGGGCTCACCCCTGGGATGGGCTCCTCCTTGTTCTGTGCTCCCAGCTTGTCACAAGCAGGAGTGGCCTCCTGCGGTAGCTCCGTATTCATAAGGGAGCCTCGAGGGCTAGTCGAGCTCTTGGGCTCAGGGACGCAGAAGCAAGGTGGCCAGGGTTTGAATCTGGGCTCTGCCGTTTGCTCCTTACGAGGCCTGGGGCAGGTGGCTCAGGTGCTCCATGCCGAGGTTTGCGCGCGCAGAAGATGTGCGGGATAATCCTTCCCGAGCTTGCTCTGAGAATCGAAAGGGTCTGTACATTTAAAGTGCCTCTCGTGGCAGGCCCCGTGTCGTGGGCTCTCCGTGGTGTTTCCCTGCTGTCGGGATTGCCGGTGGTGTGACCGGCACCACTGTCTCCTTTCCTACTGGGATCGGACCTCCGGCCTCCCCGGCTCGGTGCAGGGTCGTGGAGGGCATCTGCCTGCGACTGGGGTCTTGTGTTAATGTGTGTTTTCCCTGCTTCTTGGGAACCGCCGTGGCGTGCCGCTGGGGAAGGCCATGGAGCCGCGTTAGGCTTGTGTGGGTTTTGGTGTCCCTCCCTGGGGCCCTTGCACCTGCCCCAGCCTGGACAGGCCCATCTGTATTGTCGCCCCTGGGGACCGCCTCTGCGTGGAGCTGAGGCCACTTCCTGCTGAGCTCTGCGGGGGGGGGGGGGGGGGGAGCGGTGAGGGTGGGGGTTTCGATCCCCTGCCTGGCAGAAGAGGACACGGAGAAGTGAGGTTTCTGGCAGCTTCCGGGGTTAGAGCCAAGATATGAAGTGCGGCCCCGGGTTCCCAGGCTGAGCCAGTCGCTCTTGAAGTGAGTTTTCAGAGCAGTGGCTCCGGGGGTGGGGGTGGGGGTGGGGGGCGTGCGAGTGCAAGCTGAGCAGCCAGATGGGATTAAACGTCGCCTGTCTGAACCCCAGGCTCACAGGCCGGGTCTGGGGGCCTCTTCCAGGGCGGGGGAGCTGTGAGCAGCCTTGGCCCGTGGTCAGTGTGAGCCTCCGCGGCCCTGGCGTCAGGGGAGATGCTTGGAGACCAGAGCGTGTGGGAGGCTGCCAAGTGTGTGGTTGTAAGAGAGAACATGGTGGGGGGGGCGGGGGGGCGGGGAGGAAGGACCTCGCCCTTGCCCCGCCTGTCAGTGCTTGGGGGGGGGCCCTCGGGGTCCGCAGGTGGGCTGCGGGCTGGCGGGCGCGGCCAGGACTGAACCTGATGCATGACAAAGCCATGGCCCTCGACTGCGGCCTGCAGAGAGGTTCATGAAAAGCATGCGAGGTTTTATTTGGCTTATTGAAACCAGTAACTCCACCTGCCTGCTTTTCATCCCGGGTTTGATGCCTTTGACTCAGGACTCTGTCACCTCCCAGGTGCTCTGCTGGGAGAGAGGCAGTCAGCGGGTCAGACTGGTGGGGCGAGCTGAGTGGAAGGAGTAATAAAGCAAATAGCCCGCAACCAACTTTGTTCTCCTTGCCCTGGTTTGGAAAGAGCTGTTGGCTTCTTGCAGCTGCAGCTGCTGGGGCAGTTCCCAAGCACCTGCTGGGTGCCAGGCCTGAGAGGGGTGGAGGGCAGGATCGAAAGTGAGTCACAGGTCATGCCTGCAAGGCCCTCCAGGCCACCTGAGGAGGGGAGGGACTTGGCTGTGAGCGGGCGGCAAGCTTCTGGGCTTGGAGGGATGCGGACGGCTCTAGGGGCTCAGAGGACAGAAAGTTCCCATTTGGCTGGAGTGATCCGGGAGGGCTTCCTGCAGGAGGCGGTGTTGGAAGCAGATTTTGAAGACTCAGCCGGTGTTGCAGGGGGAAACAGCCCCCCACGGTCATCTGTATCCTCCCCAGGCCCAGGTGGCACTCATGTGGCTGGCCCCTGGGCCATGCTTTGACCTAGCCGCATGTGACCATTGAAACATAAATTAATTAAAAAGAAACAATCAAAACTTCAGTTTCTCTGTCACACTGGCCCCATTTCAAGTGCTCGATAGCTGCATGGGGCTGGTGGCCGCCCTGTGGGATGGCGCAGGAAGAGAACATCTCCGTCATCACAGGAAGTTCCCGTGGACGGCGCTGGGCTCATGACCTGGGGGGATGCCTGCAGGGGGCCGGGAGGCCCCTGGGAGCCCAAAGCGGGGCCTTGGCTGTGTTTGGGGGCGTCGGGAACTCCCGAGGGCAGGGAGGTGACCTACCTGTGATATTAAACACTGGAAGGACAGAAGCCTGGGGACAGTTCCAAACTAACCAGCGCCCACATGAGGGAGGCGGGGGCCAGGGCCACAACGGAGGTCAGGCTGGCCGTGTCACATGTGGGTGACAAGGGCCATGGAGGTAGGAGTGAGGGACATGACATGGGGAAGTGAGTTGGAGGTGGGTGGGGACAGAAACCACCAAGTGACCGTTTGATGATGAAAGGAGTAGTTCTCTCGTCAGGTGGCGCTAGACCTGAGGGCCAGGTAGAGCCTGGAGCACAAGTCTAGTGATTTGGGGGGTTGGGGTGTACGTGTGTCTACACGTCTGTGTGCGTGCGTGCACGCGGTCGTGGGGGGGTGTCTCTAGAAGGTCTCCAAGCTGGTTCTCTCTCGTGCGCATGCGTGTTCAGTTCATCTTCACTCCATCCCGGGCATGTCCACAAGGGCAGGGCGCCATGCCTTTACTTTCCAGAGCAGGTGAAATGTCATGCTAGGAGCACAAATCTGGAAGCAGACTATTCTGGATCCCAGCTGTCCTCCTTCAGTGTTCTTGGGGACCCTCCCAACCCTCGGGGCCCCTGCAGCCGTGGGATCTCAGTGACCTCGTCCAGGTGCTAGAGAGGGTCCGGGTGAAGAGAGACCTTGAGTTATCCAGGGGGCTTCCTGCAGGGGTGTGGGGCCTCCATCTGCTCTATCAGGGCATCCCACGTGAGCGGGTCACGAGCAAAGGCCTGGGTGTCAGGCGAACTTGGACTGGTGGGGTTCTGGGGCACAGTGGGACCTGCTTACAGGGATACCTGAAACCGTGGGCGAGGAGTTTGGCCTCCTCTGGATTGATCCATCCAACTGTCACATTCCCTGTCAGGCATGTACTGTAATCACCAGCCCCATTCGCAGAGGAGGAAGGAACTCAAGGCACAGAGAGGTTAAGCGACTTGCCCAAAGTCACACAGCTAGGAAATGGTGGGGCCAAGGTTTGAACCTCAACATTCCATTTCCAGAAGCAGTAATGACCCCTGTTTTCCAGCGTCTGTTTAAAGCATGCAGTTCCGTGGTTTTTATCAAAGTTGGGCAGCCGCCACCACCGTTTGGGCCCAGAACATTTTTCATCCTATGGAACCCCTGTCTCCATTAGCAGTCACCCGCACTTCACCCCATCCTCCACACCCCAGGCAGCTGCTCGTCGGGTGTCTGTCTCCAGGGATCTGTCCGTCCGGACACTTTGCACAAGTGGAGTCCCACGCCACGTGGTCTTTTGAGACGGGCTTTTTCCACAAGCTCCGTGTCAGTAAGGTTCATCGGCGGCGCCATGGCTTCGTTCCTTTTCACGACCACGTCGTACCCCGTTGTGTGGGCAGAGCACATCTGGCGTGTCCGCTCATCCGTGGCTGGATGTCTGGACCGCTGCCATTTCTCGGCTGCTTGAATAATGCTGCTGTGAACGTTCCTAGACGCGGTTTTGTGCGAACCCACGTTTTCCTGTCTCCTGAGGAGTGGCGTTGCTGGGTCCTGTGCTAACTTTCTGCCAGAGTTCTTAAGGAGCTGCAGACTTGTCCCCGAGCCTCTGTTTTCCCAGCTGTAGAATGGGGACAGTGTCCTGGGACCTGCTATTTCTCTGGATCGGCGACATGCGTTACTTGGCAACTCTCAGGAGCTGAATGGTGGCTTTTGTTGCTGTCACTCGCCATGCCAGAGCTACCCCAGCGCTGAGTGCAGAGCAGGGGGCCCTCGGTGCTCGGAACGGACCCGTCGCGTGGGAGCGGCTGTCAAGTGTTTCTCTGAAACTTACTGGGAAATTGAGAGAAATTTCTCCAAAGCCCAGTTCCATAGAAAAAGAGATGAAATGCTGGGACATGGGGGTGACCTCTGCCACCTTCCTCTGGGGATTTTCTGGAGAATTCGAGCAGGCACTGCTTACTTCCTTGGCCGGGGCCCGTGCTGGGCTTCTGGAGGTCGGATTTGGGAGAGGCCCAGTCCCCCTGTGTGGGGGGAGGGGCACCCAGGCCTCCCGTCTGGTTCTGACAGGCAGCCCCTGGAGCCTGAGTTTTTCTTGGAGAGCGTCCAACTGGTGCAGAGCTGGCTTGGCCCTGGTGCTCTTGTGGGACAGAAAGGAAGCTATTGAGGGCCAGCCGTGGGAGTTGTAAACTGGATAAATGGCCCTCCAGGATGCTTTTCCTTAGCTCTGCAGTGAGAATCTGGCCTGGGAAAATCCCAGGGTTCATTAGGCAGCTGCCGCCCAGAGAGGGAGCGTGACTCGCCTGGGGTCACACAGCGAGTTCAAGCTGAGCTGGGAAGGCTCCTCCTGACACTGGTCCGTGCCTTCCAGCAGCTCCAAAATCCTCTTGTTGCCCTCTGACATAGCCTTTTCTATCCCATTAAAACCCGAGGCTTAGCCCCCGAGGGTCAGCAGGAGCCGGACTCCACGAAGCTGCCCCTTCCTCTGCTTGACAAGGCCCCGGGGTCAGGAGGCTGCCTCTACCCTGCCTCTAAAGGGCTCCCCAGCCACCAGGCCAAGAGTCTGCTGGGGAGCAGTTTTGGGAATGTGGCAGATGTTCTTTCCAGAAAGCACAGAGCTAGGCTGCCCTCCTTCCAGCTCTGCTGAGATTTGGGTGGGTTTCTCTTGTGCTTTCTAGAGACCAGGCCTCCTCACCCACCCGCAGCCTGGCCCTGCCACCTTGGAGACCGGGGCGGAGCGGCCCTTTGCGGAAGCCCTACAGGGCTACTGGGGTCTGCTGTCCCTGGAGGCGGGGGGATATAGCCCCTGGCGCCCCGCTTTAGATTTATCAAGCTTGCTTCTGCGCCCTCCTTGCCCGGCCAGAAGCTTGCTGAAAAGGTTAATCCCCTTGCTCTATGGCTGCTCCTTCCTTCCCCCCCTCCCCCTCCTCCCGTTTTTTTTTTTTTTCTTTTTTTTACGCTCCAGTTAATTAAATGTGGCCGCCTATTGTCAGAAGACAGAGTTGGATATTTATTACACCTTGGCGCTCCCGAATGTCAAAGGCACACACAGTTTGAAGAAACCTTGGCAGGGAGGGGAAGCCCCAGCATATGTCTTGCAGGGTCCAGGGCGGACGGGCTGGCCACTGGCACCTCGGGTGACCTGCATGCACTTCTGCCAGATTTGGCCACCACTAAGTGCTTTCCCCCACCACGAGTCTGACAATGTGTGTTTACCAGGCTGGCTCTGGCAGGATAGCCAGGAGATCTATTTATTATCTGGCATAAACATCCTGGTTCCGGAGATTATTTCATTGGAAGGAATTAAAGATGCCTTAAAATACATACAGATCGGGGTGCCTGGGTGGCTCAGTCGGTTGGGCATCTGCCTTCGGCTCGGGTCATGATCCCGGGGTCCTGGGATCGAGCCCCACATCGGGCTCCCTGCTCGGTGGAGAGCCTGCTTTTCTCCCTCTTCCTCTGCCACTCCCCCTGCTTGTGCTCTCTCTCGTTTTCTCACTTGCTCTCACTCTGTTGCAAATAAATAAATTAAAAAAAAAAAATCTTAAAAAAAAAAAAGAAAACAAACAAAAAATACATACAGATCCTCCTTACATTTTCTTTTGGGGTAGTCGGTCCGTCCATGTAGCTGCAGCCCCGCGCCCCCCCACCCCACCCCACACAGGAACACAGGACCCGGAGAGGGTGGGGTGACCGTTCCCCCCCCATCTCTCCACTTCCGATCTCCCACTCGGGCTGTGGCACTCAGTTTCCACTTTTTCGCTTGGGCGCGACGTGGCTAATTGTGATTTTTCTTTTTTTCATGTGTGTGTGTGTGGGGTGAAATATGGATGTGTTCATTTTATAGGTTCCCCCCCCCAAAATAATAATGCTTTAAAGATGTCTGACATCTGTAACTAACAGCTGGTATCCTGTTATGGAAGAATGTCCTTTTATTTCAAAACAGGTTGAACTGTCATTAATAGTATAATTAGGTGATTATCACTATATAGCAGAAAACTGCTTAATTGCAGAGATCGTTTTTCTAGGATTCCAGTCTTTTTATGGTTATATTTGTTTTAGCTGCTTGCATTTTCATGATATTTTGGCATTTGGTGCGCTGTCTCATTTTTGTGTGTGTGTGTGTGTGTGTGTGTTTTCTTCCTGTTTTTTAATGTGGCTGACAGCTGTCTTCGGGAGCATTTGGTCCCGAGCAATCTTCTGGTATTAAAGCAGCGCTGGGGAGCATTACCTGGAAGAGGTTTCTTACCCCGGGGGCCCTGTTTAACCCGCTCCGCGCTAGGCCTGAGTCCTTGCACGAGCAGGCCTGGGAATCCCAGGCGCCCTCTGATTTATCTGATCCTGCTGTGGATAATAGTGTGAAATTAGGCATTTAACCCTAGAGCCAAGGTTGTCTGTTAAGAGGTGCCTTTTACAATGCAATTTTATTTTTATGGCGCGTCCTTAATCCACAATATTACCAAATGCTTCGGAGTTGCGTGGATTCCAGAGAGAAAAGCACACGTAAAGGGACGTGGTCTCAGATGTAACTGGACGTTGAAAATAGATGGGTTTTTGCAGAATCCGAGAGGAAAGAGTTTATCTTTCCAAACAGGACTCAGAATGAGTGCAGAGGTGGGGTTACCCTTGAGAAGCCTCCAGGAGCCAGGCGCTGCCCCTCCCTCCGTGAGCCCCACCCCCTCTTCCCCGGCTTGGGGGCGGGGTCCCCGGCTGACCCCTGAGCTCAGCCTGCGGGACACTCTTCCGCCCACACTCCCAGAGCTGAGTTCCCTGTCTTCCTAGAAACTCAGCCCTCCCGAGGGCAGGGGTGTGTTCTGGGTATGGTGACAGGTTGGTTTTTTTTTTTTTTTTTTTTAATTTTTTATTTATTTATTTGACAGAGAGAGAGATAGCGAGAGCAGGAACACAAGCAGGGGGAGTGGGAGAGGGAGAAGCAGGCTTCCCGCCGAGCAGGGAGCCCGATGTGGGGCTCGATCCCAGGACCCCGGGATCATGACCGGAGCCGAAGGCAGACGCTTAACGACTGAGCCACCCAGGCGCCCATGGTGACAGTTTTTAAGCCTGTTTCCTTCCTACCAGGTGTGCTGTGTCCTGACCCTGAGGCTGCAGTTCAGGTTCCAGGCTCCCCCTGGGCCTGCACAGGGTGACCTTGGGGACCTCATGCCTCTGCCTTGCCTCTGCAAACCGTGTGGGACCTGCAGCAGGCCCCTGGGTTGTCATGGGGCCACCACGGGGGGTGGGGGGACTCCCTGACAGCATGCCTTGCCTTTGGGCTTTCTGTCCCCCCTCCGCATGTCCTCTTGGAGGTGGGATGACCTGCCCCTGGCACCTTCCCAGAGCTGAGCTAGGCTGAGCTACGTGAGATGCAGCCACGTGGTGGGTGACCTCCTGGAAGTGGGGAGCAGGGATGCAGGCCCACCCAGTGTGAGTGCTCAGGGCCCTGGGGAAGCCTTGCTGAGAAGTGGGCTGTGCGTTCAATGCACTTTTGTTTTCATCTGCTGTCCCAGGGCCCGCCGGCCCAGCTGAGGGTGGTGGAGGGAGTGATTCGGAGCCAGCCAGAGTGGGCAGGAGGGCTCTGCCTGGCAAGGGCCCCACTGTCCTGCAGCAGGGCCCTCTGAGCACCTGCCCTGCACCCTAGCCCAGCTGTGCCTGTGTTAGTCCTCCGAGTCCTCTCACCCTCCCATTTCTCAGAGGAGGAAGCTGAGCCTGGAAGGGCAGTCACCCATCCAGGGTGTGACGTGGCACGGAGGTCTGGGGTGGCTGGGCAGGTCAGATCAGCAGCTCCAAAGAGTTCCGGTGGCAGGCATGACCTGTCCCTTGTGCCTGAGGATTCTTTCCACCTTTCCAAGACTTTCTGGGACAAGTCAAGGTGCCCCCTCGGCAGAACAGATAGAGGCCCAGAATCAAGGTTGTCCCTAGCCCGTCCCACAGCCCCCCGGGGTCCAGGACTTTGTGATTCTTAGCTGGGCCTTCCAAGCTGGTCAGACGCCCAGTGGGCTGGCTCCTAAGGACAGGAAGGTGGTTTGCCCTCCTCTGCTTGGTTCCCTTCTGCAGAGCAGGTGCCGGGACCCAGGAGAGACTGGGCTTGGCAGCCACAATGGAGGATGGACGGCAGATGAGCTCCTGGTGCTGTGTGGCCCTAGGCAAGTCCCTTCCCTCTCTGAGCCTCTTGGCTGCCAGCCACCTGGTGCTGCCAGGCTGCTGGCCTTTGTTCTGCGGAGGGCCCTGGGGTTCTTCAGATAAGTGCCGGCTCCTCCCACACCCTCCTGCTGGCCCCCCAGGCTGTGGTGTTCGGCCAGAGCCTCTCCTGGGACTGCTAGAGCGGCCCCAGATGCTGTGTGGTGGCGCCTGGGACGGTGATGCTGGACAGCTGCCCCCGCACGGCCGGCCCTGGGTTTTACGGCCGGAGGATAAATAGCCCCTCGTCAGTTTTTCCACCTTAATGCTCCTAATAACATCGATAGCATCGCTGCTGGGGCCCAGTGTAGACCAGCGGGCTAGGGGCCTCACTCAGGGCTGGCGCGGTGGCCTGGGGCGTGGGGGTGGCCACAGCCTGAAGCACCTCAGGTCCCAGTTGACAGGAGCGCAGGTCACTCTTCCGTCCCTCTGTGCCCCTGGGCCAGGGCTGATACCCATTTTACAGGTGGGGCAGCTGAGGCTTGGAGCACTTCCTCCCACTGCCCAGCTTGTGTGCCTGGCCCTTTGCTTATATTCTCTCTTGTTCTTTCACAGCAAGAATGTGGTAGATGTAACTGGTTTTACGCTGCCGAGAACAGAAGCCTAGAGGGCGATTGGAACCCGGGCCTGCCCATCCCCACGCAGCGGGTTGAGCGGCCCCTTCAGGTGGCTCGCCTGTTCCAAACCCCCCTGAGAATAAAAGCCAGTGATCTTAGCAGCACCGTTTCGTGGTCCCGGTGGCCCCTTACCACGCGTGGTCCCACCCCAGGGCCTTTGCACACTCCGCTGCTTGCTACCCTGCCTGTGCTCTTCACGCACCTGACACGCATTTCCTGTGTATTTTACTGTTTATTTCCCCAGCTGGACCGTCAGCTCTGCCAGAACAGGGGGAGAGAGAGCGAGCTGGTTTGTCTTGTTCACAGTTGTATCCTGTGCTAACAGAGTGCCAGGCATGCAGGAGAAGCTCACGAATGCCTGTTAGTTGGAAGCTACGCCTCACTGCAGGTCACAGCCAGTCTGTGGCCCAGGATCTGTGGTTGTCTGTCCTTAGGCTGCCTCGGCAGAGGGGACCCCAGTGATGCCAGCTCTTGAGCTTGGGGGGAACCTGAGTGGGCTTCAGGGCTGGGGGTGGTGGGACCGAGAGGACCCTCCCCTGAGGGTGGGGCTTGGAGAATGGTAGGGCCCTCCCCGGGGCAGGGCTTCTGCCTTGGGGTGCACCGGGGGGCGGGGGGGGGTTTCTGCACAATCAAACCCACCCACTTCTTTTGAAATTCTGGCTGGGGCCAGCTGGGGGCGGGGGTCAGTCACACACAGCAGTGCTTTGTATCCTTGGAATCCTTCTGAGGCCAACTTGTTGGGGAGGGCGCTTTGTATTGTAAATTTCCACCGAGTAATTATGTCGTAATGTATGATAATCCAGCCTGGCCCCGTTGCTGGGCAGCCCGTGTCAGCTGGGAGCCTGGGCCTGCTGTGGGCAGGGTGGCCGGGGTCAAAGTGACATGTCCTGAAGATTCGGGGACAGCAGGGTTCAGCTGGGTCCTGCTGCGTCAGTCCTGAGGGACTTGGGCTGGGGCTTAGGGGATTTCCCTTGACCCCAGTGTGGGGGGGCCCCCCACTAAGGGTTTGTTTCTGGTGTGGTCCCTCACCTGTCCCTTTTCTGGGTACAGTGGCCCCCAGGAAGCCCCATCTCAGCGCCTTTCCCAAGGTTCCCGGGGCAGATCCCTCTGTGGTCTGGGCTAGGAAAAGAGTCATAACCTATCAAGTCTTAGGTCAGAACCAGCCCTAAAAGATCATCCAGGCTCGGCTTAAATTCATGGATGCAGAGCTTATTCCATTCAGCCAACATTTTTTGTGTTGGGCACTGGGGTTCCAGGACTGAACTAAGCAGACAAAAATTCCTGAACTCCTGGGCCAGACATAGAAGTTGGGGTGGTAGACCATGGACAAGGTAAGTTAGCTATATATCAGACTGTTAGAGAGGAAAGAGGATGGCAGTGCGGAGGCGAGGGCAGGGTGGAGGTTTCAGCTGCACAGGCCAGGGTGAGCCTCTTTGAGTAATAGCCTTGATGGGAGGGAGGGAACCAGCCTGGGAGATTTCTAGGGGAAGAGACACCAAAAGAAGGGAGTGGTATGTGCAAAGGCCCAGTGGCAGGGAACTTCGCTAAGTTCTGGGTCCCCCAGCTTGAAATGTCTGTTCCGTAGATGTTCATAGAGCTCTTGCAAACCGTGGGGAAAGCAAACAAGATCAAGAGGTGGCTCTGGGTTGGACGGGTATTCTAGCCCCGCAGTGAGAAAGTCTGTGGTGATAGGAAAAAAGGGATGGGGCTCAGAGAGAGGGTGAGTGGCGGAGGAGTGTGTGTGGAAGGGCCCTTCCTGGAGAAGCCACAGGCCTTGGGTAGCAGGCGGTGAGCCTCGAAAACTGAGCAGAGGCTGAACCCCAGGACAGGAGGGCAGGGCTGGTGTCTCTGCGTCCCTGTTGAGCTTGGGTGCTCTCCGCCATTCTGCCTCAGTGGGGACACGGAGGAGCCTGTCGAACCTCATCTGGCCCCCTCTGCCCTCAGCCAAGGGGACACATTCAGCTCCGCTCGACCCATGCCCCAGTCGACCCCCAGAGGGTCAGGTGTCTTGGCGGAGTACGCAGCCTGGCAGTGGTAGCTGTCACACGTCAGGGGGCCCCTGTTACGGATGGAATGTTTGTGCCGTCCCCCCAAATCCCTAAGTGGAAGCCCTAGTCCCCCCGTGTGGCTGTATTCTGACGAAGGACCTCTAAGGAAGTAATTAAGGTTAAATGAGGCCATAGGCTGGGGCCCTGTTCTGGTAGGATTAGGGTTCTTATAAGAACAGAGCGGAGAGCTCGATCTCTCCATCACGTGAGGACATAGGGAGTAGGTGGCCGTGTGCACCCCACGAAGAAAGTTCTCACCCGACGCTAACCCTGGCAACGCCTTGATCTTGGACCTCAGCTTCCAGACCTGTAAATGAGGAAGTAATACCTGTTGTCGAAGCCACTCAGTCTCTGGTATTTTGCTGTGTGGCCCAAGCAGGGACCATGACAGTCACTGAGGCTGTGCTCTAACCCAGGCATGGTCTCCTTGGCAGCTTGGCTGATTTGCCGTCACGCGGGGCCGGGCCCTGGGCCTGACCTGGTGAACGGTTTTAATAAGGATTTAGCGAAGCATCTAGGAAAGGTGGTCCTGGGGCTGGGGGGGGTGGGTCTGGCAGGGAACAAGAAGCCGCCTTCCCTGCCTCCTCCATGCTGGGAATGAGGCAGGTGGCAGTAGGGAAGGCAGACTTCGAGGTCAGGCCGTGGGTGGCAGGTCGCAGGGGTCCAGAATGCTCAGCGTGTCCCGGGACAAGGCCTGACAAGGTCAGGGCCATGCGGAGCTTCTGTCCTCGGAGCTGCCTTGCCACAATAAACCCTGGGGCCGCGCTCCTGGGATTAGGATTTGGGGGAGTTGATGGGCCCTTGCCCTGTTTCTGTGCCACTGTTGAGGGGTATAACCCCAAGGCAAGCCCCTGGGGAACTTGGTCCTCTGGGGTCTTTGCTCCCTGACTCCACAGAGGTGTATATGTGTGTAGGGGTCAGGGACAGGCTTGGCCAGTAACTTGGCCGACCAGTGGGGACTGAGCCTTGCCTCACCTCCTGGCTCTGATTGCAGGGACTAAATGGGAGTCCCTGTGGCACCACGGGCAGCTGCCTGGAACTTTCCGTGCTCAACTCGGTGCGTCAGGCTGACCTGGCCTCCGATCAGCATGCCCCATTGTTGTGGGTTCCCAGCCCTCCCCCCTGGCAAGTCTGGTTCAGGGGACCTGGGCTGGAGCCTGGGGGTCTGCACTTCTCAAAGCCCCCTCACCCCACCTGGACGGTCCATCAGATGCAGGAAGTGGGTACCCCCAGTGCGGGCGTGGGGGCTCCGAACCTCCAGAGCGGGGCGGGCTTTGTGGAGGAGACTCAGCGCCTGGCCTACCATGAGCGGTTCGTTGGCGCAGACGCAGGGGGGAGGGGGTAGGGGCACACACACACAGAGCCGCTTCTGCGCGAACCCTGGTGTCATCTCACTTAAAACTCTAAACCTGGCAGATGTAAAAGGATGCACTTAGCACCCCAAACAGGGCTCTGCAAACATTGCCCCTCCTCCCCCGGAGGTGTCAGCACCCCCGGATTAATGTGTCCCGGCAAGAAGGGAGCGTGCCAAGATTCCGCGTGACCTCGGATCCTCAGCGTGTCCGGGGTGGAAGTCGACTGCAGTCGTTGGCCGGGGTTCAGGGGGCTTAGGAAGCCCCCATGCACTGGCGATGCCAAGTGCGGGAAAGGAGATGGTGTTCTCGGGGCCTTTCTGGGAGCCGGCCAGAGCCCGGTCACTTGGGAGAGGACAGAACTTCCTTGGCCCCAAATCAAAAAGAAGGCCCCCTTGGCAAGGGGAGGGGTCCATCCTGGCTTGCTCCCGCCCCTGGGGGCCCTCTAGAGCACAGTCCCCCCACCCCCAACCCTCCACCGGGTACCCTGCCCAGGGGTGCCCCGAGCCAGGGCCTCCCTGTGTTGATAAATTGAGCTTCTTTTCTCCACGGTTCAGGGCGTCGGGGGTGGGGACGGGCCATCCTGCATACCCCCCCTTAATGCCTTTTTACCCCCAGCGCCCGTCTGTGGAGCCTGCAGTTGGTCGGCAGCCTTGTCATTTAGCTGTTCCGAGCCAGCGATCGGGAGGCAGCAGAAACTGGCATTTGCTGAGCGTAAAAATTCAATTAATTCCAGAAGACAGATTAAATATAAGTGAGTTTTAATAATTTGCTGTAAAGTCAGAGGATTACTGGGGGCACGAGGAGGGAAGCCACACATGCGCGCGTGAGCAGGTTGGCACGGCCGCAGGGATGCCAGCCGGGATGCTTCCTGGCGCCCCTTGTTCCTCCCGGCGGGGCGTGCACCCCACCGCCCAGCGAGGCCACCTGCCGCACGGGGGTGTCCTGGGGGTCTCCGGGTGGAATTCTAGAAGCCCGCGGCGAGCGAGGCCGGCCCAGCCAGCCTTCCACCCTCCCCACGCACCCCTCCGCCGGGGAGACAGGCGGCAGGATCCCGAGGGACCGCATGTGCCCCGCACTTTACAGTTCTGCTGGCGGCTCCTTTGCCCCCCGAGTCTCGCCTTTCTCTGCCTGCCTCTGGGGTCCCCCAGAGTCGACAGCTTCCGGTCCTGGGCCCGGGGCTGGTTTTGTTGTCCTAACTTTTGAGGAGGTAAAGTGAGATGGAGAAAAGGCCTGTGGACCCCTCCGATGGCAAGGCTCTTGGTTGCCTGGGGTCCCGCCCTCCCTGACACACACACGACCCACACGTTTGCACGCCCGCCCACACTCGCATGCCGTCGTGCGGGTGCACGTGCAGACACACACGTGTGCGCACCCACGGCCCTACCCCAGAGAGCCCGCAAGCTCGTCACCTTCCCGAGTTCCCTCTGATCCTGATGCATCTGGGAGACAGCCTGCCCTCCACGCCTGTCTTTTGTCTTCTCCCACCGCCAAAACACACACAAAAAAACCAAAAAAGGAGGCCTCGCCCTCTCCTTGTTGTGCCACCAAAAATGAGGCCTGACCCAGAAAAGGCACTTGGTGGAGGGGGCTGTCTGGAGCCTGCCTCCCCGGCCGCCCCTGCCCCAGGGGAGGGAGCCAGAGAAAGGAGGCAGGCAGCTTTTATGTAAAGACAGTGATGGTCCAGTGAGTACAAAATGCTATTTCAAAGCCAGCGTTCATCACTACCACTTCCCACTGTGATCTCCATAGATTTCTTTGTCTCCTTCAATTGGCCCTAATTATGGAACTGGAGGCTGCCTGATCAGTTTCATTCTTGTCATGAAATCCTGAGGGCACGCATGGGGACAGGGACACAGGCTCACCAGCTGCACAGCCCCAAACACTGGCCTTGGGTCTTTGTGTGCGTGCCTGCGTGCGCGCGTCTCCGTGTGTGCGCGCGCGACTGTGTGCGCGTGTGCGTGCATGCGCGCACCCGAGCCCGTGCTTGGAGACCTGCGCTCGCCCCCTCTGCTCGCTCCCCAAGATGCCCCCCCTCTGCTCGCTCCCCAAGATGCCCCCCCTCTGCTCGCTCCCCAAGATGCCGGGGCCGGGGGTGGGGGTGGGGGGCGCCTCTCTCTTTCTGGGCAGGAGGGAGTTCCCAGCGGACCTCCCAGCTGAGAACTGGCTAGCCGGGATGTGCATATGGTAAGCAGGCTGGGATGCTGGCTGCCACCGAGATGAACACCTGCAAACACGGAAGCCACAGCCAAGCGTGGCTTACCCTGCCTTCCCTCCACGCTCCTTCTAATGCCCTAATTATGCCGTGTTTGTTTCAGTAATTTACACTCTCCGGGTACTGATCCATCAATAATGAATGTATTACCTGTCTCCGGGTAAGGTTTGGGGGATCCGGGATGCTGCCCTGAAACCGTCTGCAGAGCAGCAGGTCGGGGAGGCAGAGCGCCCCCCCCTCCCGCTGTGCCGCCCCCTCCCGCATACTTCCTCTCCCCCCGCCCCGACTCAGATGGCAGCGTGTTTGGCAAAAGCCATCTGAGGCTGGTACTTGGTACCGCTTTTCCGTTCCCCCTCCGCTTTATGCCTTTTTAATATTTAAAGCCATCATTGAGCTGAGCGATAAAATTCTTTCAAATCAAATTTTATCCTCCAATCTCGGGCTCTGCTTCCCTCTGGCCGGGAAAGTTGGTGGGGGCAGCGCTGGCTGAGCAGGGGCTATGGGGGCTGGTTCCGTTTGAGCAGAGCGCGTGTGCCAAGGCAGAGGCTGCCCGAGGCCACCCCCACCCCCGCTGCCCATCCAGCATCCCTCCCAAACCCCTGTGGAATAAGCAGTGGGGGTCCGGACGATCTGGACTGTGACCAGTGACGGGCCCACCCAGGATGGACCCCGGGAGCTCTTCCAGGGCCAGATCCTGTGGTGTGGGGCTGGATGCCCCCCTCCTCCCTTTTGCTGATGGGAAAGGAGAGCTGCCAGGGCGTTTTTTAAAAGGTGGGAAAAAAAAACCCCACCAAAAGGCATGATGAACTGTGAGCAGTTTGCAAGGAGAGGGGAGATAGGGGGCAGCCATAGGCCTCCACCTGCTGTTGTCTCAGGAGCTGGCCGGGAGGATGGGGCGAGGAAATGTGCTTGGCCTCCAGGCACCAGCCTCTGCAGCTCTGCCTGCCAAGCCAGCGTAGCTCTGGCCTCCTGGAGCCCAGAGGTCTCTACCTGCCCGTCCCCATGGGCTGCAGAGACCAGGGCCTGTCTGGGATACTGCATGCTCTGGCCTGTGGCTCTGCCTGGGCTTGCTTTCTCCTCTCGCCCTTTTTGGTGGCCGCCCTGCATGGCCTCGGGGACGCCAACGACAGCAGGCTTCTCCAATGTTGCTAGCAGTGTCTCTGACCTCTTGCTTTGGCACGTTATTGTTTGGGGCTGTCTTTCTGCCCAGCTGTACCTCCATTTGGACTGGGATGCGAGGAGAGTTTCCTGCTACGTCCCAGCCCGAGTCTGGAACCCTCCCCTGTGATTGCAGCCCAGCACCGGGACATGAGACCCCGTCCTGGTCTTGGGCAAGTCACCTTCCTTCTCTGTGCCCCAGTTAACTCCCTTTAAGGCCGGTGGTGATGACACTAACTAAGGGTCCTTCGTAAGTCATCTCAGGCGAGGCACTGAGTCAGGTCCCCTCACCCTCCAGTCTCTACCTCTTCTGGCCCAGGGGTGTGACGTGGTGCCTCAGTGAGGAGTGTGGACTTAGAGCTGGACTGCCTGCGTTCACTTCCTGGCCCTGCTACTCACCAGCTCTGTGACCTTGGACAAAGTACTTAGCCTCTCTGTGCCTCAGTTCCCTCGCTTGTAAAATGGGGGTCATAGAAGAATCTACCTCATGGTGAGAGGTGGGGCTTTGCAAGGATTAAATGTTAAGTACCCAGAACAGCAGATAGCCATCATTATAGTGATAAACTTTCCATCCATTACCTAGGAGGTAAGACAGTAATGATCGTCGTCCGAGGCTTACCAAGGTAGTGACTGGTTTCGTATCAGACGTCCAGGAAAGGGCTGATGAGCTCTGAGTGTCCCGGGGCTGCTGTGGCCGAGTACCCCAGCCGCGTGGCCTCACCCGGCTCTGGAGGCCCGGAGTCCGAAATCAAGGTGGCTCTCGGCAGTGCTGGTCCTTCAGAGGCCAGAGGCAGGATCTGTCCAGGATCCTGCCCCCAGCCCGTAGATGGCCACCTTTTCCCTGTCTCCTCACATCGTCTGCCCCATGTGTGTCTATCTCAGGATCCAAATTTGAAAATGACACCAACCGTATTGGATTAGGGTCCCACCCTGCCGCAGTGTGACCTCATCTGAGCTAATTAAATTATATCTGCAATGACCCTCTTTCCACATGAGGTCACATTCTGAGGTCCTGGGATTAGGGCTTCAACCTGTGACTTTGGGGGGGACACAGTTCAGCCCATAGCTCAGCATGGCCTCGGACCCAGGGGTCCTTCCTACGCTAATGCGTGAACGTGCCCTCCCCTGGGGGTTCCAGCCAAGGACAGTGCCCTGAATGCTGGGAGGGGAGAGACCTCGCCTCTCCTGCTCCCTCCTGCCCTCTCCTTTCTCAGAGCCCACCTCCATGCGGTGCCTCCACCAGCCAGCCCAGGGTGCGTGCTCTGGCAGGGCCCCCCTCTGATGGAGCCTTCCCTCTGGGAGCCTGGCCACACCGCCGGGCCCACTGCCGGGCTGCGTGGCCAGGAGCCACAATGGCGCCTTGAAGGTGTCCCAGCCCACGTCACGCCTCCTGCCCCCGGAGGCGTGGGGGCGAGCGCTGTGCAGAACTCAATACCGGCTGACTTTTTAATTTTAAATAATACCAGCAAGTAATGAGGGAGAAATACGTGCCCACAGTTGCCAGGGGTCTTGATGTAGATGGTTTTTATTGAGCTACCTCAGTTCAGAGTGTGGGCTGGTTGCTATCTTTCTTTCTCACTGGGAGAGATGTCGCCCCCCCACCCCGCACCCCAGAGGCATGGAATGTGGGTGGGGGCCGCCTCCATCCCTTGCAGCCTGGAGAAGCAGAAACAGGGTGGCCTTCGGCTCCCGGGCCAGGCCGGGCTTGCAGTCTGCTGGTCGCCGCCTGGACACTCTGAGGGAGGATTGAACCCCCCGCTCCCACGGGCGGGCGTCTGGAGGGCCCGGCTGCGTAAAATGAAAAAAATAAATAAGAGCAGGAGGGAGAAATAAAGGGGGAAAACGGCAATGTGGAGCCCCAATTGCTAGCAGATGGTGCTGGTATTAGGAAAATGAAAATACATGCAGTAAATTTGCTGTTTGCCAGTGTTAATTTCTTATCCCAAGGTAAAACCTCCCCCCTGGCCCTAGCCATGCCATCTGCATGTTCATAAAATACATTACAGCAGAACCGATCGAGCGGCAGTGTGCATGTGGGCCTCCGGGTGGTCGGGTTTCAAGGGGGAGGACGGGGGATGCGGACGCACCTGCTGGGGTCCTGGGGACGTGCCCTGTGCTTCCCACCTTCAGCCCGGGTCCCTCGAGGTGTGCCCGTGGGCCCAGTGGGGGCTTCACTGAGTGGAGACCCGGGTTGAGGGGTGTGGGGGAGGCTGTTAGGACCCCAGGAAGTTCTCCCACGTGAGAACCCACTCCTGTCCCAGTTGTCCCCAGGGAGTCGGTGCTAGCAGGATTGGTGGTCCCTGCCTCCCCACCCCCACGGTCTCCAGCCTCAGAGCGTCCCATGTCTGGGCAAGTAAAGCGTTCAGGCTTTGCAGGACAGGTAGCCCCTGGGCCCCTGCTTCAGCCTCTGGCGTTGCTGGGCTGCTACCCCTATAACCTGCCCACGTGCTTCTCCTGGCTCTCTCCCGCTCTTCCTGGTTGCCAGGAGCTTCACTGGTGAGCCCACCCCCGGCTTCTTGCATCCCACTCAGTGCACCCCTCAGGAGAGCAGAACGTACCCACCACAGCTGCCGGGGAGAGAGGAGCCTTGTCCACCTGCTTTTCAGATGTGATGTCCCCTACGTAGCCTCGGTCCAGCTGTTGAGGGTGGGCCTTTGAGACCCTCAGGCCCCTAACCTGGAGCAGACACTGCCCGTGCTCAGGGATGATCGGTGCTCCCCTCCCCCAGGGTCCTGGTGTTCCCCCTCCTTCCCACAGCGTGCCCTGGGGGGCCGGGGGCCCAGCCTGGGCCACTCTGTCTGCTAATTACCAGTGTGGGAATGGCTTTATGGTCTCTGGGGCCCTGAGAGAGCCCCCCACATCTGGTCAATTAATGCTGAATCTGTAATTCGGATGACATACAACCCCAGCCAGCTCTCCAAATGAGGCGATTAAAAGGCTCTTCTCCTCCTTCCCTGAAGAACAAGCAAAACCGGGACCTTCTTTATTTCACGGGATTGATGGGCCCTGCCCGTGCCCTTTGCTAGGACAAGTATTATCAGGAATACCTCTGTATTTCCCGACTTTGCAGGCTGCATAAATCTCCGATCAACTCAGGCAGGCAGCAGAGTGCTTTCCTGGAGGAAGGCCGGCCTCCGTCGGGCGGGGCTGCAGGCTCCTTTGGGGCGGGGGTAGGCACCTGCCCCCAGCCCGGGTCTGTGCCTGGCTGTCCTGATTCAGCCCCTCACCCTGCCCCTGCCTGCCCTTCCCCTGCCCCCACCCTCCTAGCCAGAGCAAGAAGAGCACTTGGCCCCAGTTTCATCTCCGGGGTGGGTCTTTGCTTGGGAGGGGGCTACCAGCACCTGCCCTGAGGCGTGACACCCAGGGATGCCGTCCGTGCCTGCACGGTGGCCGGAGGTCTGGTGGGTCCGTTGCTCAGCGGCAGGGGTGGATGGGCGCACGCCCGTGCCCCCTGAGCTGCAGACCCACCAGTCTCACAGGCTGAATTGGGTGTGGGTGGACGGGGCCTGGGCCAGAACCTGGTTGGAGTTTCCCTGGTATCTCTGGAAAGCAGTGGGTCCCTGCTATTTTTTACCAGTTAATTCCTCAAAGGAATAACATTTATGAAGCAGTACTGGTGAGTGTGTGAATGAGGGTGTGTGAGCGGGTGAGCAACAGTGTGAGTGAGCCCGTGAGCGCGCGTGTGAGGCCGGGAACGGGGGTGTGAGTGTGAGACAGCAGCGTGTTGGGGGCGTGGGGAGCACAGCATGTACGGAGGAGTCTGGTAGTTCCCCAGTGGAAGGAAGCCGGCCTTCAGGGTCCGGTTCCTGCTCTGTGGCCCTCTGCGGCTTGCTTTTGCTCTTGGAACCTGTTTACCAGCTTGCCAAATGTCCCCAAGTTTCAGCAGGGGAGCCACGGGGACAGTGCTGTGCGTACTGAGTGGCCTGGCAGTTGGGGGGACTAAGGATGGTGTTCTTGGGGGACAGGACAGGCTCTAGAACTGGACTGGGGATGGCGTGCAGCTGGGTGCCTGTGGGATGGACCCCTCACCCTGGTGTTCGAGGCCAGAGCCAGAGGCCACCCAAGACCCAGCTGGAAGGAGGGCCCCGGCCACCTGCCCTTCCTGCCCATCTCCAGGGAGGCCAGGTGTGGGTCTCGCCTTCTGCCTTGTTCTCCCCAGCGTGTGAAGATGCATTAGGGTCACAGACCCCCCTGACATCGCTGGCATGAGTGGGGTTCTCCTGACAGTCTGAGTGGAGCAGACCCTCAAGAGAGCACCTGACCCCAAGGTGTAGGGTCCGCTCCAGGCCACACCTGGTTTATCCCAGGGCTCCTGAAGAAGGGCCTTGTTAAGGCAGAGTCTGCTGTGAACTTGCTCCCCCCCCCCCCACATTGGAACTGAGGGCCCTGACCCCGGAAGGGAGGAGGTGAGGACAGCCAGTTTAGACAGTGAGACAGGAGGTTTGGGAGCCCAGGGGGCCCTCCCTCCGCTCCCCCTTTTCCTGGGGGCTCTGTGTTGCTGGGGAATGAGCTTCTTCCTAGAGAGAGCCATCCCTCTCCTCCCGTGGCCTGGCTTGGGGTGCTGGGGAGGCTCCTGGAGAGAGTCACCAGGTGTTGGCAACAGTGGGGGGCCTCCCCAGCTGGTGGGAGCTTCATGCCCCGGACCTCGCCTTGGACCTCAGCAGGCTCCGGCCAGTGGCGCTGGCAGACTCCCATGGTCAGCAGGTCCTGTAGTCAGCACTCAGGCCTCACCAGGACCCCATCTGCTCCTTTTCCACATCAACACTGTGTTCTGGGGAGAGGCTTGTCATTCATTCATTCTTTGCATAAATGAACAGCCAGGCTCCTCTCTCTAGGTGCTGGGGATTCGTCCATGAACACAACAGACAAAAATCCTGCCCTCCCATAGCTTACCTTTCACAGCAGTGCTGTCCGGTGGAATGTTTGACGACGGTGGAATGTTCTAGAGATTCGATGCCCAAATTGGTAGCCTCCTGCGACGTGTGGCTGTGGAGGACTTGAAATGTGACTACCTTGACTGAGGAACAAAGCTTTCCTCTTAGTTACTTTGAATTTATTTCAATTTGGCACCTGTGGCCCGTGCATATCAAGTGCGAAGCCTACTCACGGCAGACCCCCTCACCGAGTCCCAGGACCTTCGGGAGCGTCGGGGCGGGGCGGCGGGGGGGGTTGCCTTAAACGCAGCAGATGCACTGCACCCGAACGCAGCTTCTTGCGGACAGGGATCGTCCCTTAGGTTGGTCTTTATGTTTCACTTCCAGCCCTGAGCTTGGCATTTCAGGGGCTGCTCATGTTTGTGCGATAAATGCAGACAGAAACAAATGCCTGACAATCCCAGCGCTGCCATCAGCCAGCTGTGTGACCGTGGGCAAGTTCCTTAACCTCTCTGTGCTGCCGTCAACGACAGTAACCATAAGCTACTTCACAGGGTTGTTATGAAGCTTATGGGGGGGGGAGACGCCCAAGCATTTGGAGCGGGGCGTGGCAGGGGCGCTCTGTAAGTGCTTTTAGATGCTGCTTTTTTTTTTTTTTAAGATTTTTATTTATTTATTTGAGAGAGAGAATAAGAGACAGCATGAGAGGAAGGAGGGTCAGAGGGAGAAGCAGACTCCCTGCTGAGCAGGGAGCCCGATGTGGGACTCGATCCCGGGACCCCAGGATCATGACCTGAGCCGAAGGCAGTTGCTTAACCAACTGAGCCACCCAGGCGCCCCAGGTGCTGCTTTTATTAGTACTAGAGGAAACCAGCCCTGAGCAGTGGTCCCCGGGCATTTCCAGCGGCTGCTCATTTCTCTCCAGGTCTCTCCTTCCTGTGCGCAGTCATCTTGAGGAGACCTGGTTCGCATTTGGTTATCAGTGTCCCCTCCACTTTTAGAGCTGCAAGGAACAGAGGACTCACCTCTGGCCCCTTTATTTGGAAACTGAGCCCGGAGACCACAGTGACCTGGCTGGGATCACACAGGGGCTTGGCCAGTCCCGAGCCGGAGGAAGAGAGGGAACGCCCTGCCCTCCAGGAGGGGAGCTGGCCTGGCCACATCTGGCCCTGCAGCCTCTCAGCAAGGCCACTCGGGCAAGTACCTTAACCTCATTAAGCCTCAGTTTCCTAATCTGTAAAATGGAGCCACTGGTGCCGCGCCTCGGAGGTGGTGGTGAAGGGCCGTGGATGGAGGCGCCCAGGTCCGCTCCTGTCCCCCCATCCCTCCAGATTCCCCAGCCGCCCTCACAGCGCCTAGAGCACGGCTGCCCGTGGCCTTGGTACTTGGAGTCAGCATGTCCGGTCCAGCCTGGCCTGCAAGTCACCCTGGGGGTGCCTCCACACGGGGGCCCAGCCACGCCTGGCGGGTCAGCTGCCCTGACTCTGCTCCCCCAGGGCCTGATGTCATCATGGGGCAGCCTAGGGGCCTGAGCAGGGAGGCGCGGTTCCCACAGCCAGATCCTCCCTCCCTCCCCTGCTGCCCCAGCCCAGCCCCTTAGCCTCCCCTCCCCCCAGACCCCCTGTTCCCCCCCCCCCCCCGGGGGCTGCCCTGTGTCAGCTTCTGCCTGTGTGAATGTCTAATCTCCAATTTTATTCGCTGGGCTCCAGCCATTTGCATAATCCACATAGTCACCCTGGTTTTAATTGCCCACAACTCTGCAGAAAGATCATGTGGTTAAGTGGTAAATCATAATTAGATAAATAATTGGTTTGGCCACAGCAAGCTGCTTTTGTTACACCTGCCATCTGCTGGACCCGTTTTTTCTTCTGGCCAGAACAATGCGGTTCTGATGACAGAAGCATGCTGCTTCTCTCTTATGGGGGGCGGGGGGCTGGGGAGGGTGGGCGGTGGGGGGGTGAGTTGAGTGGAGGGGCTCGGAAGCAGAGCCTGGAAAATTGCCCGGTTGCTGGGGTCTGCGCCTGGCCGGCGTCTCTCGTTCGCCATTCATTACCCAGCTTGGTTAATGCATCAGAGTGGCAAATTTGACTTCTTTGCAGAAAAGGGAGGGAGGAGAGAGGCCTGGGGGAGGGAGAGACCGGTAGGGGCTGCCCAAGGCCTGACAGCCAGGGCAGGAGGCCCGCTGTGGAGGGCCTGGGCCCGATCCTGGGGTGCCGGCGGGGGCAGGTGGGCAGAGGTTAGAACCCTCAGATCTTTGCCCACTGCGGTCAGCTTCTCCATCTGCTCTTCGCTGGAGGCGGTTTTTTATTTTCCGTGCTGCAGGCCCCATCTGTGAGCTCAGGAGTCTCCAGGGGAATTGGGGATCCTGGGCTGGCCAGGTCTCCTGGCCGGGGCCTCCTTCTGCAAGGCCCTCCTGCCTCCCACACGTCTCTTCCCCGGACCACGGGGAGCTGCTTCAGACTGTCCTTTGTTCACTCGTTCATCCTCGCGTGCATTCATTCAGCAGACGTGGGATGAGCCGTTTTCCTATGTTCTGAGTCTGGGTTCTAGATGTACCCACGGGGTCACCCTGGCTGTGGGACTTGAGCACGTTCCGTGGTTGTTGCTTCATCTGTAGAATGGGACCATACTTGTCGCTGGCTGTGGGCTTGCTGGGAGCATCAGAGGACACGAGAGGGATGAAGCGACGCCTGCGCTGAGTACCCGTGGCCGCCAAGGTGCAGGACGGCTCATTATGGGGACGGTGCTGGTGCTGCCCTCCTCTCACCATGGGGGCCCACGAGGCCCCACAGTGCACTCGTGGAGCGGCACCCCGTGTGGTGGGAAGGACCCAGGGCAGGAGGGGGCCTGGGGAAGGGACCCCCGGGGGCTTGCGGGGAGGAAAGGCGGGGGGCCTGCCCAGGCCTGCCATCCCTGTGTCCAGGGCATCTGTGGGGCCAAACCAGTGCGGGAGCCCCCTCGCCTGCTCCCAGGCCCCTGCGGCCCCCTCCACCGACAGCACTGTCCCTGGAAGGCCTTCCCCAGGCCTCGCCAGCTGGCCCTGCCAGGCTCACGCACGCATCCTGCAGCAGGAGAGACCCGGAAGCGTCCTTTCTCTGGGGGGGCTTGGCTTCTAGTTGTCAGCCTGACAAAAGGCAGCCTGAGAGCTCAAGGCCCCTTTCCCCAGACAGAGACCACTGATCTCCTTCCTGAAAACCCACTGAGACCAGTTGGGAGAGCTCTGGACACGGTCAGTGTGGCTGGGACTTTGGATGTTAGATGTTTTCTGGTTTCCATCCATCCACGCATCCATTAACCACCTTCCTTCCTTGCCGCCTTCCATCCATCCACTCCTCCATCCATAATCCCTCTACTAGGTCTCTAAGTGGGCTCTTCTCTCTGGTGCCCTGGGCTGCCCCTCCCCCTGCTGTGTCCCACCTCCCGGGAGGCATGCATCTGCTCCTGACTCCATCCTGATGTGTTCCCCTAAAGGGAGTGGGGGAACCTCAGCCACAGACCCTCTGCTAACTCGGGAAATGAGGCCTCAAGACAATTTCCCAGAGAGAAGATTTCTCAGACTCCTGTGATGTCTCTAGAGCCTGGCTTTCCAGGAGACCCCCTCGAGGGCAGACGGGGGTGGGGGGGGTGTCTGAACTCACCGTAGCTCCATGCCCCATTCTTCTGGAAGCCCCGAGTGCAGATATTCAGATTATCTTCTCCATGAGACCCCATGTACCTCTCGGACTGAATATCAACCTGTGGCTCAAAAAATGGGTTATTTTTATATTCCCTGCCAATCCAGTACAGTAGCTACTGGTCACGCGTGGCTAGTTAAATTTAAATTTTGTATTTTAAATTAGTTACAATCAGTGGCGCCTGGGTGGCTCCGTTGGTTAGGCGTCCGACTTATGATCTCAGCTCAGGTCTTGATCTCAGGGTCGTGAGTTCGAGCCCCTGCGTTGGACTCCATGTTGGGTGTAGAGCCTACTTTAAAAAAAAAAATTAAATAAAAATAAATTAGTTAAAATTAAAACTTCAGCCGCTTGGGCTCACTCGCCACATTTCAAGTGCTCAGCGGCCATGCGTGGCTAGTGTGACAACCAGATGGGACAGCTCAGAGAACATTTCAGTCATCCAGAAAGTTCTGTGGGACAGCACTGTCCTAAGCATTCACATGTGCAGAGTCTTAACTGAAAGATAGGCCATCCTCGGCTGTTACTGGTCTTAGGTTAGAGCTTTCTGGATTCTCCCACTAGGAGGGGAGGTCTGAGCTGGGAATCAGATTTGAATTTTCATCTTGTCTCTGGGGCTGTGTCACTTGGATCCAATCACCGAACCTCTCTGGCCTGTAGAGGTCAGATTTGGGGGGCGTTTGGAGGAGGGGGTGTCCCTGCTGTCTTTTGGAATGGTAGAGAGGAAAGCGAGGTAATGGGCCAGCACGGATTTGGAGTGTTCCCCGAACTTGGAGAGGATGGGCTTGTTAAGAACATAAAAACATAAAAGTGGGGAGATGTGGTTCCTCTGGTCTGAACTCTGGATGGTCTCAGGGAGAACGTTTACCCCTTCTGCAGAGACGGTCTGCAAGGAAAGATGTTTTTCTTTCTCTTCCCGGGCCTGCGTCCTGTGTCCTGTTTGCTTACCGTGTCATCTCTCAGAGAGCAGGCTGGCCGAGGCGTCCCCGAGGCTGTTTGCTGCAGATTCCTGCCTTCTGCGTCCCGTGGGCTGCACCTCCCGCCCCACCTCGGGAAAGGGGTGCTGGCCTGGGCACGTGGGGAGGGGTGAGCGTGCCCCCTGCTTGGGTTTCTCCCCTCCAGTCAGCATGCATTGGTTTCACAGGAGTGCCCACACCCCTCCCAGAGAGCCTGACTTGCTAGCTCTGTGTCCCACCTCCAGACATGCACAGTGAAAACAACTTGGCTCTTTCAGGAATTGCCAGGATAATTTACACGTGCTAATGAAAGCACCAGCCCTCCAAAGAGCTGAGTGGGGACACCTTATCTCCCCTGGACCCCGGCTCCCTTAACCACCTCTGAGGATCCAGGCCAAGGCCACGGGGGTGTACCTCCCGGGTAGCTGGGTAGCCGGTAGCCAGGCAGGGAAGGGGCTCCTGGGCAGGGCCCCCCCAAGTAGACGCTCTGGGTTGGGGCTGCTCCCCCAGCAGCTGAGCGTTGGGGAGGGGTGGTTTGGCTGGTCTGAGCTTGGAAATCCATTCTCCCAAAAGTTCTGTGCGGATGGGCTCGTGGGCACCGGGCCCCCCCTCTTCTGTGTGCAGTACCTGAATGAGCGTGCTTGGGCCACGCAGGCACAGCGCCCGTGGGCGGATCGGGGTGACAGTGCCGTGGGTGCTCCCCACACCCTCCTCCCTCCCACTCCCCCTAATTATTTTTCTTGGATGTTGTGAATTAAATCTTACAGTAACCACAGGAGACGGCTCTGGGTACGGCCCCCGCTCACATCTCCATGCGCCGATAGAAGTTGTTAAATGAATAATGTTTACTTACGCTGGGGACCCAATTCTCTCTGAATATAATTCCCCTTCGAGTTCCAGGGAGCTTCCTGGAGAAACCATAAAAATAATAAACACGTCTCCGTATCAGAGGTTGACAATGCTGCTTTGAATTCTTTGGGGGGAAGAGAGGCGGGGAAAGAAATAAATTAAAATTAATTTTTAAAAGAGGATCACGCCACAAGTCAGATGACGGAGCAAGCTGGAACGACAGACAGGGAGGTTGTGGAAGGGGGAGCCCCAGGGCTCCCCCCACCTGCAGAGTGGGGGCGGGCTTACCTGCTGAAAATGTAGCTTCCCGGGCCCCACCCCAGACCCACCCCCGAATCAGAACGTGGGGGAAGGGCGTGGGGGCGACACTCGACAGGTGTCAAGTCGGGGGTGGAGTTTGGAGGCCGCAGGTTAATGCAGCCGTCGTGGTCCGCTGGGTCTTGAGGACCACTTCCTGTGCAGGCGCTGCCCCGGCTAACTGGGACAACAGGTGTCTCCACTCCACCTGCCTGGCTGCTCTGCGTCCCAGGAAACATCAGAGACAGCCGGGGCTGGGAGAAATGCTTTGTACGGCCCCTCCCTCTTTCTCTTCCTCCTTCCTTTAGACGCCAGCCAGTGGCAGTCACCTGTGAGAGAGCCCACGGTCAAGGCCCGTCCCCCAGACGCTCCTCTCTGTGGCGGGAGGGTGACAGTCCTCCCGCAGTGACAGAGGTCCGGGCAAGGTCCCCCTGAGAGCATCTGAGGCCGCGACCCCGGGCCCTGCCCTCTCCCTGTGCCCCGGGAGGCCCCCCAGGTGTTGTGCAAAAAGGCACTCCTCCCCCAGCTCTGTGCTGTTGGCTGGTGACACTGGGGTCACCTCCAACAGCGCGGTTTCCAGCCCGGGCTGGTAGTGAGCAGCCATGGCGGTATGGGCAGATGGGGTCAGGCGGCTTGGGGACTTTCCCAAGGTCATGAAGCAATTTGCCGGCTGAGCCGGGAATAGAACTCCGAGCCGGGTTATGCTAACCCCGGGCTCAAATTGCTAGCCAGGCAGGTCTGTGCGGGGAGCCGCGGAGGAGTGGGACGCGGGTCAGAAGGCGAGCCCTGTCTGGCGGCCAAGGGAAGGGGCTGGGAGCTGCCATCCCTCGTGGACGGTGAAGGCCAGAGCCTTCTCCAGTGTCGCGTCATTCCTGGAAGAGGAAGCTGCTTTGAACTCTGCGCCAGGGGTTGGTGTTGAGTGGGGATGGCAGAGTTTCTAGCTGGGAAAGCCCCCGTGGTGTGCCTGTGTCTTTAAGATCATCAGGGAGTGTTTTAAAAAAACAAAACAAAAACAATAATCCAGCATTTGTTTTCCTGGGGATTCTGCAGAATGTTCTAGCAACTCTTAAGGGGAGGGATTGGTATGGCATCGAAGATGTGGACTCTGTAGGCACCGATGGAAAAAATCCATCCTCATGAACTCTGGAAAGGCACTCAGCATTCTAGAAAGAGAGGGCTCCGCGTGTATGTTCCAGGAGGTTCCCGTGTTCTGTTCTTGGCTGGGTTTATTTTTGGGGCAGGAGGGATGCGTGCAGCATTTGTTGCTGATGGGGTTTGTGTCCTCCTAGGGGCTTCCTAATTTCCTTTAAATGAATTCAGCAAACATTTATTGAAGAGTTTGTGAAGGCCCAGAAATAAGTAAGGCCTGTTTTCCTCTCCAATGGCCCGGCCTCTCCTGAGCACGGGGCAGACAGTAAAGAACACTCAAGTCACCCCAGGTAGGGGAAGGTCAGCTTCCACTAGAGGGTGTTAGAGTCACATCCAGGAAGGCTCCTCGGAGGAGGTGGATTTTAAGCCAGGGCCTGCGGGGAGGAGGTAAGCAGCAGCAAACTGAGGAGATTTGGGAAGGGCTGGGGAGGAGGGTGGGCCTGGCAGTGCGTACAGCCAGAGCCAAGGTAAGAGATGCTCTTCATCCACATTAACCTGTCTGGGGAGGGGATGGCAGGACACAGCCAGGACAGGCAGGGGTGGTGGGGGCCCGATGTGTCTAAAGAGACTACGTGAGACACTTCTAGGACCGCCTGTCTGGGAGAGGTTGGAAAAGTGGGGTGGCTGGTGTGTGGATCCGCAAGTTGCAACCGGAAAGATGGAAGCCTGGGGTCTTGAGGGTGAAGGTGAAGGTGGAGACCCAAAGCAGGAGAGGCGGGGTCAGAGGGGTGGGACGGCTGGAGGAGGTGGTGGGGAGGGCGCTGGGTCACAGTGGGACGCCTGGGTTGAGAGTGGGGTGAGGCAGGGGAGGCTGGGCGGGCAGAGCGGCCTTTGGTGGCAGGTGGAGGCCCAGGTGGGAGGCCGGAGCTTGGGAACAGGGTGTCTCAGGATGGGAGCATTGCCGACTGGGGCTGGAAGGGCCACCCAGGACGAAACGCGAAGGCCCTTCTTGGTGCCCGTGGGTAGAAATTCAGAGGGGAGGACAGTGCGGCGGCGCCTCCCACCTTCTGGGGGGCTGCTGTGGGCACCCAGAGGCGGCTGAGGGCCACGGCCTTGGCACCAGCAGTTTCCAGCTGTGAAAATGACAACTTCGGTGTAATCCTTTCTCTTTGATTATTTTCATTTGTGAGACCGAATTATAAAGACAAATACAGTAAGAACTGGAGTGCTTGGCCAAATGGCCGGGGGCCAGTGGAGACCAAGCCCTGGCCTTGACCTCTTGTCCCAGCAGCCCCCCGCCCCCCCACCCCCAGCGGCAGGAGGGTCGGGTTGGTCCTCTGCTCACATCAGGGCTTGGTGTCTGTGTGCGTTGCTTGTCCAGTTGGCTGGCGGTAAGGGCAACTGGGATTTTATTGTCCTGGTGACAGCTTGGGATTTTAATGACAGGCAGTAGATTAATTAATCCAGAAATTTGTCAGGCGCTGACATCCCGAAAGGTTGGGGGAGGGGAGATGCAGAGCAATCCAAGGGGAGGGTGCGGGGTTCACCCCAGCTCAGCCTCCTGCCCCAGGAGCAACGTGCTTGGCACACAGTAGGCGCTCGGCAAACCCTGGCAAACCCTAGCTGCTGCCCGGTGGGTTAGCAGCGCCCCCCACCCCCCTCACCATGGGGGAGGGTTGAAGGCCCCAGGAGCTGCGCGCCTGTGGGCAAATTCAGAGAAGGAGGTGTCGATTGTTCAGGGCGATTTGATCCTTAAAGAACTTTGAAGGGTTTCAAACATGCACAGAAAATTGGGGAACGGATGCCCTGAAGTAAGTTTCTGAGGATCCCTTAGGAGTGGGTGTGGGTATTAATGGAGACCCTGCGGACCTCGGCCAGGCCGGGATTCTAGAATATGTCCTGGTCTGTTGCTGAGCAGAGTCAGGTCGTTGGGCCCACCCAGATCTGTCTGGGACTCAGGGTGACTCGAGGTCCCAGGGCCTCTCTCCCGGTGCTCTCCTGGGCCTGTGGCCTGCCTGCATGGGGGGCTGGGTGGGGGTCCAGGTGCATCATCCAATGAGCCAACTGGCCAGAGAGAGGAAAACCCCTCACTCAGCGCAAGGGCGGCTGGTTAATTTTTACAAAGAAAGGCTGTTCCTGAGAAGCTGTTGAGGGAACCACCCAGATTTCTGCGTCCACTGGGCGTCCAGGTGCAGAGGGAGGAAATGGGCTTCTTCTGCGGTTAGGTATGTGGGGTTATGGGAGTGCTCTTGACGCCCCATGGTAAGGGCCCACACTGGCCTCGGGTCAGGGGTCCCGGACTGGAGGGCCCCCCTGCCACAGTGACCTGCAGTGGCCTAGCTTCCCCAGTCCCCCAGGCCTGCCCAGATCGCAGCTGGCCGCCTTCCAGCCGGGTGTGGCCAGGTGGCAGGAGGCTGTTCTGAGACAGGTGCGTGCCTTTCCGTGTCATGACCAAGGCCTGCCCTCCCCGTGGAGCTCAGAACTGTTGATAAGGCAGAACAGAGCACTGTGCACCGCCCCCCCCCCCCCCCACCTTGAGGGCTCAGAGGCCGGGCCTATGGAGACAGCACTGACGTGTCTGTGTGTGCGAGGGGGTCGAAGGCTGGGGGTGGAAAAATGCCCTGGGAACAAGATAATCTTGAACAGCACTAGTTTCTCTGCAATTACAGCGGGAAAGGGAGTTTCCAGGGATTGCCTCTCTCCCCGGGGGAGGGAGGGGTGTGTTCTGCTTGGGAGCTCTCCACAAATTGCAGGCTGGGCCCTGTGCCCCCCACCCCCCACCCCCCAGGACAAGCAAGGGGCCTTTGGCTCGGATCTTTTTGTAAAACTGAGGTAGGATTCACATAACATAGAATTAAACTTTTTTTTTTTTTTTTTTAAGATTTTATTTATTTGACAGAGAGAGACAGCGAGAGAGGGAACGTAAGCAGGGCGAGTGGGAGAGGGAGAAGCAGGCTTCCCGTGGAGCAGGGAGCCCGATGTGGGGCTCGATCCCAGGACCCTGGGATCATGACCTGAGCCGAAGGCAGAATGACTGAGCCACCCAGGCGCCCCAGAATTAGACATTTTATTTTATTTTTTTATTAAGATTTTATTTATTTATTTGACAGAGAGAGACACAGCGAGAGAGGGAACACAAGCAGGGGGAGCGGGAGAGGGAGAAGCAGGCTTCCCGCCGAGCAGGGAGCCCAACACAGGCCTCAATCCCAGGACCCCGGGATCATGACCTGAGCCGAAGGCAGACGCTTAACGACTGAGCCACCCAGGCGCCCCCACAATTAAACATTTAAACCCTTCAGAGGCGTTGAATACATTCACCAAGTTGTGTAACTGTCACCTCTTTCTTGGTCCAAAACGGTTTTTTTCTCCCCAAAAGGAAACCCTGTCCCCATGAGCACACACTCCCTGTTCCCTCTGCCGCAGGCCCTGGCAATGAGTAAAGGACTTCATGTCTCCGTGTCTTTACCCATTTGGGTTTCCTGCGGGTGGAGTCACACGAGATGTGGCCCTTGGGGACCGGCTTCTGTCCCCCAGCATGCTGCATTCAAGGTGTATCCCTGTTGGATTGCGCGTCACTCTATCCTTTGTACGGCCGAGTAGGATTCCAGGGTGTGGCTAGCCCATGGGTTTTCGCTATCCACTCGTCAGTTGATGGACACTAAGGTCGTTTGCACCTTCTGGCCTCTAATGAACGCCGCCGCCTGGGACATTCGTGTCCAGTGTGGTGCAGACGTGTGTCTCCCCCCTTCCCGGGAGACACCTCGCTGTAGCCTGCATCCGGACTCCACTCCTTTTTGTGGCTGGATAATACTCCTCTGTGTGGCTAGACCACGTTTGTTCATCCACTCATCTGTGGGGGGACGTTTGGGTGCATCGGGGTTTTTTTATTTTAAGGATTTATTTATTTGAGAGAGTGAGCAAGCACGAGCAGGGGGCAGAGGCAGAAGGAGAGGAAGAAGCAGACTCCCCGCCGAGCAGGGAGCCCAATGCGGGGCTCCCATCCCAGGACCCCCGAGATCATGACCTGAGCCAAGGGCAGACACTTAACGCAGGCCCCCGCTCAGGGGATTTTTAAAGATGCATCTCTGGGAGGGAAGTGCTGAGTAGGTGCTGCCAACGTCAAAAAAATGGCAAAACCAAGAGACTTGGGTGGCCTGGTGGTCTCCACCCTCCGTCCTGGTTGTATAGACCCTGCAGGAGGCCCGCCAGCAGGACTGACCCTGAGACCAGCACGGGGGACGTGGTGCGTGATTATGGGGCTCCCGAAGGCCTCTTCCTGCGTGTGGGCAAAGGGGGGCCCTTCCTGCCAGGGCCTGCAAGAGAGAGCATGCCGGGCCGGTGCCCCCTCCCCTCCAGGCCTGACAGCCCCCCACCTGGAGCCGGCGCGCTCTCCTGCCCGTCCCTGTCTGAGCGCTTCCTCGTAAGACTTCTCGTTCGCAGCTGCCCTTGCACCCGTCTCTTCCTCACACCCCATGCAAGCAGTTCTCTTGAGCGGCCCCTATGTCGCAGGCACTGTGCAAGGCTCCTTGTAGTTTATTATCCTGTTGAGGCATCACTAAAGCAGTGGGCAAGGGGTGCATTGCTCGCCCGTCACCAGCAGGCACTGTTAGTGCAGAGTGAGGTGGCCTGTGGTCCTGCAGGCTTATTTAGGCCAATGCATCTGCTGCCTCAGGGTCTCAGCCCCTCAGCAGTTTGCTCTTCGTTTGATCATTGAATGAGGTTAACACAAAGATACCCAGAGGGTTATGTTCAGGAAGAGAGTGGAAAAACGTGCTGGGGGTGTGGAAGCAGGGAAGGGGCTCAAGAGGGAGGCAATGACGTTGGAAAGACCGCTGATCTGGGGCCTTGAATGCCCATCCGGGACACTGGTGGCCCAGGAGTCCAGATGGCCCTGCTCCTGATGGGAAAGGAGGTCCCGAGGAGAACGCGCCGCCCGACGCCGCTGTCAACGGGACAGGGGGCATGTTTCTGGTGTTTCTGGGTTTTTGCTTAATTGACATCATTGGCCACCTTTCGGGGGCTGCCCCCGCCCCGGAAGCTCCTGCCCTGGAAGGCAGAACCTGGCAGCACGCACCCATCCCACGGGCGCAGGCCTGCCAGGTAGACGGGCTTCGGAGCTGGAGATCCTGAGTGCTCTGTGATTTCCTAAAAGCCTGCTAAAATGAGACCACTCAGGAACATACTCTCTCCTGCTTTACATCACAGATGTTGACAGTAGGAAAATGTGGCCAGGTTGCTCTCAAATATGAAAAATGGGAAGTAGGCAAGCCAGGAAATGAAGCCCGGCCCCCCCCTCCCCAGACAGCAGTGTGGAGGAGGTGCTGCCCTGGGCACCCCTGGAAAGCGGGGCGATGTCTCTGCGCCTCCATTTCCTCATCTGGGCGGTGGGGTGGCGCCACCCCAGAGGGCTCTGAATGCGGAAGGGGTCAGGTGCCCTCACACAGCTGTGCCACCCTTGGGGGCTCCTTGCTGCAAAGCGTCCTCTTGCCGGAAGCTGCGGGGGCGGGGGGGGGGCGCTTCCCTCCCTCATCCAGCGGCCAAGGGGGAGGGACAGGTTGTGGAGCGGGGCCTGAGGCTCTGCCCAGGTGGCTGGGGGCGGGGCAGCGGTTCACCCGGGGGTGGGGCACGTTGGCCCCGGCGCTCAGCTGGGGAGGGAATGCCGAGCTCCCCAGTGGAGGTTGGAGCCAGGAGGCCTGGGCTTAACCCCGCGGCTCGGCCACCCAGGCGAGCGTTGGCCGACTGGCATCGTAAAGCTAGTGGGGGGCCCTCGGGGTGGGGTGGGCAGTCAGCGGTGGCAGAAAAGCCTCCGGACCCCCAGGAGTCGCTGCCCTTCCCCCCCCCCGCCGTATAAAGTTTAAAGGTTTTAAATGCAAATATTTCTCTTTTATAGATGCCAGCTGTCTCCAGAGAGCGCGCTTCCTTGCAGCTCAACTTTATTGTCCAATTAGCTTCCCATATCTGGGTACCGCGGAGCCCGGGGGCTGGGGGAGGGGCGCGGCTCCCGCGGCGGGGCGGGGCGGGGCGGGGCGGGGCGGGGCTGCGAGCCCCCCCCCCCCCGGGAGACCCGGGCCGGGGCGGGAGGGGGCGCTTTCGGGCTGCCGCTCGGGAAGGAGAGGCAGGAGCTGGGGCGGGGGCCGTTAGTGGCAGGGGTGTTCTTCTCTCACTGAAAAGAAATAAAGGCAGCCCGCCCCGCGCACACGGGCTTCCTTTGAGTCCCCGTCGAGTGTCCCCTCCCCGCCTGCTTCCTAGCCGCGCGGCGGCTTCCCCATTCACCGGGGCTCGGCGGCGCTCACAAAGCGAGGCAATTAGAATTGAAAATCTATGCAAAACAGCTGTTAACTGATTGTAAGGGAGTGCAGCTGTGTGCCGAGTGCAGCTTGGAGGCTGGCGGAAGGGCAGGAAGTGCTGGGGCAGCCCGGGGTTAAGAGGCGAACTGCCGCCCCCTCGGCCAAGGGAACCCACCGGCCTTAACCCTCGCTGCTTCCCTGCAGGTGACCTTGGCCCCCCGGGAGCCGGCTGAGAGGGCGCGGGCCCGTGGGCCCCCCAGCACCGCTCCCCCGGGGAGCGGGGGGAGCTGGCTCCGCCCTCGGCAGGGCCCAGGGGCTGGGGTGCTTCCTTCCCCCGCCGCCCTCTGCCTCAGCTCTGCCTCCATTTACCCATTCAGCAAATCTGCGTGAAGTCTGAGCGCAGGAGTGCGCCTGGGGGCCGGGGCCGTGTAAGGCTACACGGAGCCCCTCTGCCCTCCAAGCTGCCTTCCAGGGGAGGGAAGGGAGCCTGGGGCTCCAACCACCACCTGGAAACCCGACACCCCCTCTCCCAGCCTGTTAAGGATGCTCCCTCCTGGCCCAGAAGGAGGTTCCGAAGCGTGGCCTGGAGATCTGTATTTAGGAGGTTCCCAAGCGTGGCCTGGAGGTCTGTATTTCTCACACACAGACCTCCCTCCCCACTTTGTCTAAGACCCACTGCACTGTGGGACCCAGTGCCTGGAGGGATGAATTCCAGAGGCGGGGATGGGAAAATCCTTGGAAAAGATAAGATTTGAGCCCAGCTTTGAAGAAGGGAGAGAGGTTCCTGGGCAGTGCTGGCTGGAAAGAGAAAGAGGACTTAGTGTATAAAAAGTGGGGGGTGGGGGTCTGGCCACAGGGCAGGCTGTAGATGGAGGGGGCACCTGGGCGGACCCCCTGCCCAGCAGCCCTTGGTGCTGGGGGCTGGGGGGACTATGCATGTGACACCCCTGGGCTGGTCGCCTTGGAGAGGGTGGACCACTCATGCTGAGAGGCTGCACAAATCCCCAGATATCAGGCTCTGGGTGATGGGTACCCCCAACCCCCCAGGTGTGTCTGCAGCAGGTAATTACGGACACAGGCTGCCAGGTATAGACAGACAGCCAGGCTCTGGATCAGGCTTGGATCAAATCTGTGTACCCTAGGCAAGTTAATTAACTTCCTCTGGTCTCTTAGCCAGGCTTTGTCATGGGGGTCGCACGGCCCACCTTAAAAGACCCAGGCTGAGCTGTCTTGGCACATGTTGGGTGTTTGGTAAATGGCAAAAGCCGTACTCCCTTCCCACCCACAATGCCATCCAGGTCCCTGACGCTTAGGTGCTGATACAGGTGCTGAATGAGGAGGGGCCTGCGGCCATGTGACAGTGGTGGTGTCCCTGTGTGCTGGGAGCCTCTGATCAGGGCCCAGAGCACTGTTAAACTACCTGTGCCTCCCGCTGACCCCACAAAGATGCAGGATTCCCTCCATGGTGTCAAGGGGCCACCACAGAACCAGGGGCTGGCCTCTGTGCTGAGACTCGGTGCCTACGCTCCTGGGAACCTCACCTGGCCCAGCTAGGCACACGCATGGTGGTGGTGGGCTAAGTTGCCAACCCACCCTCGTGGCTTCCCAGTTCCTTGCCGTCCTGAAGCCCCCCCTGTCCGCATCTTGCCGCTGGTGTCTGTTGCCTGGTTCCTTAGGGCGACATGCTGAGAGCAGTGGACCTGGCCCTTTCGGTTCTGTATCTGGGAAGGCCAGTGCAGCAGAGCTGGGGCTGAATGCCCTCCTTCATGGTTGGCACCCCTTTCTTTCCAGCAGATCCCTTCTGGGCCTCTCCATCATGGACCCTCTTCTCCGTTGCTAGCCTCTGGGGGGCGGGTAGGTTTAAGGGGCCCCTGGGGCTTATCCTTGACGGCTGGCTTTTTCATCTTTTTGGCCGTACGGGGTTTCACAGGTTCCAGGCTCATGGAGGCAGGGCTGGATTTGCAGGGATCCAGCAGAGTAGGTGTTCAGAGCCGGGTGAGGGCCGCCGGATTGGCAGGGGTGTGCGGGTGCAGGCAAGCACGCATCTGCATCCTGTTGCCCCTGGCACACAGTGTCAGGGCAGGTGTCCCAGCTCCTGGAGGTGTCCCCACATCACCCCTGTAGGACTGGCTCTGGCACCTTGCCCTTTTACCCTGAACCTTTTGTCTCTGCCTTCTGTTTCTGGGCAAATGGGAATGAGGGAGAGGAGGTCCAGGGAAGCAGCACTTTGCCCAGGAAGGCTGTGCGGTGGGAGCTACTGAGGAGGAAAGAGAAAGAAGGCGCCTGGAGGGAAATGGAGGACCGCCAGCCTGAGCCCCGAGTGGCGGGAAATTAGGAGTCAAGCTACAAACCTCGTTAGCGAGGAGCGCGGGCTGCAGGAGAGCAATTCCCACCCTTAAACTCGGAGGCCGTGCTCCCGGATTACTAATTTCCTCGAGCTGGGCTCACTGACAGTGAGTGTCATCCATCTCCCTCGTGCCAGCCCGCCTGGCGGCCGCCAACACAACCAAACCCAAGCGCACTCCGCCAGCTCGCTGCTGCCCCCCGGTGGTCGCAGCGGTTTCCTGCAGCGCCCCCCGCTTGCCTCCGCGGCAGCGCGGGGCAGGAGAGACTCCAGGTGTGAGCAGCTCTAGGTACCGCTCCATTGCAGCAGTGCCCACATGACCTCGAGCGACTCTCGGTCCCAACTTCCTCATCTGTGAAACGGGATCAGACCACCCGTCTCGCACTCCGATGGAACCCGATGTCTACCAGGGATGGATCTGCCAACTCTAAAAATTAGCCAAATTTGCATGGTAATCTGGCCATCGTACCAATTTTGGTTTAGCTGCTGCGGTCTTCAAACAGGTGGAAGAACTTGACCCCCCTCCCTCCCCAGGGCCTCCCAGGGTTGAAGGGAAATAAGTGGGAGCTTGGTTTCAGTCCCGGTAGGAGGTATTTGGAGGCCGGCCTTGGAGGACCTGGAAGTCCAAGCTGGGAGGAGACTGCCGGCCAGGTGCGAATTTCTCATTTGCATGTTATTCCCCTCCCCTCCCCTCCCCGCCTCCCCCGCAGCCTGAAATTCAGGTGGGAAAGGGCTGGAACCGCCCCAGAGGTGTTTAATTTTGTTTTTAAGGCCCTAGGCCTGTTGTTGAGTTCCCTCCTGACTCCTCCCTGCCCTGCCCCCGCCAGGGTGTCCTGGCGGGGATGGAGGCATCCCCTCCCCCCGCGCCCTGGCCGCCTGGGCCGCGGTGAATCTGCCGGCCATTGCTGGTTATAAATCAGCGGAGGCCGTGCTGCGGACACACTGTGCGGTGCGTCAAGTGTCGCGCGAGGAGGGAGGGCGCGGCCCAGAGGAGGCGGGTGGCGACGGGGAAGCGCCCCTCCCGCGCGGTGTCAGGGCCGGCCGGCGCCCGCAGGTAGGAGCCAGTAACGGCCTCTGGCCGGGCCTCGCGGGTCCGTTTCCCTTTTCGTTTGTGGTCGGCCGGGAGCCTTGTGCAAGGCGGGGGTGGCGACCCGCGTGCGCCCCCACTCCGTGGGCCCCAGCTGGCGCTAGGTCGAAGGTGGACGGGGGGGGTGGCTTGGGGGCGCCCTCGGGGCCCTGCCCCTCGCCCCGCAGCGGGCACATAGGCGGGTTCGGCTCCCCGCTGGCGCGGGCCCCGAATGCTCCAGGCCCGCCAGCGTCATCTGGAACAGATGGATGGGGGGTGGCAGGCGCCCAGCGCTCCCTCCCATCGCAATCCGGGCTGGCGCGGGGAGGGAGGGAGAGGGAGGGAGGGAGGGAGGGAGGGAGGAAGGCGGGGGAGGCTGGGCCCGCGGGGACGGCGGCGTGCGCGCCTGCCAAGCGCGGCGCGGGCATGTCCCGGGGCAGGTTTGGGGCTGGCAGAAGCGCGGGCTGGCACCTGGGTCCGAAAGTTGAAACCCGCAGCGCGACGCTGGGGCGGCCGCCTGGGGGTGGGGGTACTGGTTTGCCTCCAGGCTCCCAAGTACGAAAGCTGTGGATTAGAGTTTTCAAAAGAGAACATACAGGGAGAGACCCTGGGGCATCGCAACACTGCCGGGAGCTTGGGACGCGCGCGGGGTCAGACCCCGGGGCGCCGGAATGCTTCGAGGCCAGGGGCGTCGGGCGAGGCGTGCCCCATTAACCCGGCGCTTCCTGGAGACGCAGGCGGCGCTGGGGGTGGGCTCCGGGCGGGTTGTCGGCGCCCGCGGGCGGTGGGGGTGGGGCGGGGCGGGGCGGGGCGGGGGTTGGGGGGAGGAAGGCTGGGGCCCGCAGTCCTTCGCCTTGCCGCCTGTGGGTGCCCAGGAATTTCAGGACGCTCCCTGAGTCATTCCAGTCTGTCAAGTGCCTGGGTGAGGTAGGGTGGGGGGGGGGGGTGCCAGGAATGGGGAGGCGCTGCGCCGGGGCCGGAGGCCCAGTGGGTAGTGCCAGGTTCTGGAGGCGGGCGGCCTCGCCTCTGACCGCAACCCCAGCTACTTAATGATCCCCCTGGTGGAGCGGCGCCTCAGTGGACTCCCCAGCCTCTGAGACGTGGGTTCTTTAAAGGACTACTCCCCCTGCCCCCCGCATGTGGCCTTCCCTAAAGTTATTTAGAACAACGGGAGGGGGTAGTTCCTAGAATTTGGCAGTAAGGCGCAGAGGCTCGAGTTTTTCACGTTCAGCCCTTTCAAGTTGGGGCAGTACAGTCACGAGTCTTGTGCGGTGGGACAGGGAGGATAAATGGACACAGCCGATCTGGAGTTGCCCCCCCCACCCCCCCTGCGCCGCCGCCAACGCGCACACCAGCTCCAAAAAAGTTACCCTCCCAAAGGCCGCTAGAGCGCGTGAGTTTATCCGCTCTTTATCGGGCCTTCTTTGGGCCAGACACCGTTGCAGGCACCGGGGACGCGGCGGTCGCGAGACCTTCAAGGGCTCTGCTCGTGTGGCAGTCGTGTTGGAAGCCACTGCTCCCCTACTTTTGGAATTAAGTGGCCGGTTGTGGACACCATTGTATCTGGGACCCCTGAGCAGTCAAGCCAGGGGCCCCCAGGAACCCGAGGGTGACACTTCCCCTACCTGCTGGTGTCCTCGGCTCACCTGGCCGAGCGGGCTGGGGAGGGGCCCGTGCCCGCGCGGGTGGACCCGGGCGCCTGTCCGTGCGCGCGCGCGCGCGTGTTTGCGGCTGAAACCCGACACCTCCCGCTGGCTGAGGTCAGGGAGCCGGGAGCGAGCCAGTGGCCCGGGAGTGGGCGGCGTCGCGCTTGGGTGTGTCCTCGGCGGCGGCGACAGCAGCAGGTGTTTCTTGGCCGGGGCCCCGGAAGCTCCACCTCCCCAGCGGGCCCGAGCCGCCGCCGCGGCCGCCGCGCAGCCCCGGGTGAGATAAGCAGTTTAGACAAACACTGGGCGACAGTGGCTCCAGCATGTGTCAGCCGAGGCGGAGCTGCGGGGCCCTGGCATGAAAGGTGAGCGCGCCGCGCCGGGCGGGGGCGGGGGCAGGGGGTCTTCGTACCCCCCCCCCCACGCCTCCTCGTCCAAGTTCGCGGGTTCCGCGGGGGCGGCCGCCAACGGCTCCGGGGCAACTTCCCCCGGAGTGCGAGCGGCGATAAGAGCCGAGCGGGCGGGCTGGCAACCAGAGGCCCCCTCCCGGCACCCCCCGCCCGCGCGGGTCGCAGCCGGGGCGGTCTGGCCCGGGGCGGGGACACAGGCCGCCGCGGGGTTCGGGCTCGGCGGCCGCGTCCAGCGAGGGGCGTGTAAGTGCGCGCGGGCGTGGGGGGGGCAGTGGGAAGCTGGGGGGCTCTGGGCAAGCTGTCGACGCTCCGGAGCCGGGGCAAAAACTTCGCGGCGGCGGCGGGAGCGAGGGGGCGGCCGTGCACCCCCGCGGCAGGTGCTGGCGGTGGCTGGGGCGGGCCGGCAGGCCGCGGGGGGGGGGGGTGCGGTGGAGCTAGCCGGCTGGGGCCGCGCGGTGAGGGTTTTTGTCTTGCTCCCCTCCCCCTCCCCTCGGAGCGGGGTAGACCGCCGGGAGGGCGGGGCTGCGGGCTCCCGGGTCTCCGACCCCCACGCCCTGCTTCCCAAGGGCGCGCCCGGGGCTCCGCTGTTTCTCTCCTCCCTCCTCTCCCCACCCCCTCCCCCCCGTTGGAGCGGTGCCCCTGCCCCTCCTCCTGCCGAAGATGGCTGCCCCAGCCTCGGAGGTGGGAGGGTGATTGCATCCACCGCCCCCCACTCGCGCTGCCCTTTTCCCTCCCCAGCCCTTCCTGCTCCGCCTGGATGCGCCTCCCCGCCCCCAGTCCTCCCGGGCCCGCGGCCGCGCTCATGGGCGGCGAGTGGCCCGACCGAGTGGAGCCGATTCAATTATATTGCAGCACCAGAGACACCTCGGCCGCCCGCCCTTCTCTCCAGCAGGCTAATTAAATTCTCTTCGTGGAGGCGGAGCGGGAGTTGGGCTCGCCCTCGGCAGCTCCGGGTGGGGACGAGGGGACCACTTAGAAGTGTGCAGTGGAGGCTGCCGGTGGAAGTCGTGGGGGAGAAGGGGGTTTTCTGGGTTGGGGGGAAGAGACGTCTCGAGGCCTCCCCCCACCCGACTTGATGGGTCCCGGGGGCCACTTGCCAGACGTTCCAGCTCTAAGTTTGAAGGACCGTGTGCTTGGGGAAGCACCTGCTGGCCCCCAGCTGGGTGCTGGCTACTGGCCGCGAGTTGAGTCGATTGGGCTGTTGTTTTGTAAACTAGCCTTTGTCTGCAAAGTGCATCTAAAATACATTAAACCCTTGTTAACCCCTCCGGTGCCTTATCTGGGGCCCACACAGGTTGGGGTTTGGAAACAAAAAGCAAGACCACCAGATGAAAAAAGGACTTCTTTTCTGAAGGCGCTTGAACAAAAGGCCCGGCTACTCTGGGTGGGAATCTCCTGGCCTAAGCTGATTGCTAGGAGGCGGGACGGTGGGCCAGAAGGTCCTGGTGGGGTGCTTGGCCTGGTTGGCCTACTGGTTCCTCTCCCCTGGGATTCTGTGCCCTCCACGCCAAGGGCTGGAGAGCAGGGGGGCGGTGGGAAACCCCAGGTGATGAGCCTGTTTCTGGATCTCCTTCAGTGTTACTTAAGCTTGGGGCACGTAAAAGTTCCTCACCCTGTGTTTACAGTCCCCCTCCACCCGCGGGGTTGGTGGAACCTGAGGCCCGGGCTGCCGCCTTGACTCAGCCGGGCCACGCAACAGGTGAGCGGGCCCTGGGCGCAGGCTCCGACTGGCAGGCTGTGTGTCATCCCAGCTGCCTGCGGCGCAGGGGAGTCTCCACCCCGCCCAGGTGGACCAGGAAGCTGGTGGGCCTGGCCCTGCGAAAGCACTTGGACTCATAGTTTTGGGCAGTCTGGATGGGCACGGGCCTGACCCCTGGGTGAAGGGGTTGGGGAGGTGCCTGATGGCTGGTGCTGGGTTGGTTTTTGTCACTTTGTCTCGAGGCAGGAGTAGGCGGCCCAGCAAGGAAGGGGGAAGGTGGGTTTGGAGGGTTTCTTTCCGTGAACCTTGGGAACCTGTGAGTCTGGCGCTGGTGAGCCCTTGGGGCTGCGAGCCACAGTCAGCCCCACCTTGGGAGGGGAAGTTGGGAGGCCCATCCTGCTTCCAGGCACCGGCCTATCTGTGGGGCCAGGCTCCAAACAAGGCAACAGGCTGCCCTTTGGTGCAGGCCCTGACCTGTTGGGGACAGCTTTCAGAATCCTGGCTTGTCAAAGTTGAAAAGGGTTTATTAGAGATCCCCAAGCTTGGTTTTGTAAAATGGCTAGTGGCCTGGTCTCCCCAGACCCAGTGAAGCCGCAGCCTCTGGGTTCCTGGCCCCAGGCTAGAGAATGCTTGAAGTTACCCCCCAGGTGATCCTAACGTACAGACTGGGGCTGAGAACCAGTCCCCTAACAGGTGGGCACACAGACTCATAGGGGCATGGGGGTCAGCACCGGAGCTGACAGCGAGAAGGGGACCCCTCTGGAATCTCCAGGGGTCTTTGCAAAACCGTCGCCTTGGGCTGTCAATAACTTCCCTGTCTCTGGGAAGATCCCGTAGAGCCTTCTGGTTTCAAAGCAGAAGGCGCTTGCCCCTGAGCTCAGCATCTCCCTCCAGAAGCACTGGGCGTGAAATCTACACAGCGCCACTCAGTGGCAGACCTGAGTCCTGCATCTCCAAACTTGAGCCCTCCCTATCCCTGGCTCGCTTAGTCCCTAACTGCCCTCGGGCAGGTGGTGTCGCCCTCCCCAGCTCTGGAGAAGGAGGGGCCTCTCTGCCCTGTGCCCCTACCTGAGGGGTGCGTGCTGGTGGCTCCTGCTTCTCCAGAAGAATGCAGGTGAGTAAGACCTGGCTGCTACCTCTCTTTCTTGCCCCAGGGACTCGTAGGGGCTTGTGGAGTCAGCCAGCAAGGCCGGTTTTTCCTGGCCCCATCTGAAGGTTTGGAATTCCCGGGTTGGGTTACTTGAAGTCCACACTGGGCTGGGGTTGGGTGGTAGCACGTTAATTATCTTTGTTATGGCAACACAAGGAGCCTCCAAACCACAGGGCTGCGTGAGGCCGCCTGCCCCCTTTGGCTGGGGTGCTGGGAGAGCTGGTTTGTAACCTGCAGGGATCTGTGTTGCAGGTGACATTTCAGCTTGGCCACTGTGCTGGAGACCGGCCGTCTTGCTTTCATTTCTACCTCTCTGGGAGTGCAGCGTGGGCCCCCCAGCTGCCGGCTTCACTTCCCCACGCTGGCCCTTCTCCCAGCCTAGGCCACAGGTGGGAGGTGACGTTTCAGAGTGTTCCTGTCAATGAGAATTTATTGAGCGCCTCCTATGAACCCAGCCGGCGCTCGCTGCTGGGAGGTGTAGGGACAGATAACACAGGAGCGCGTCCAGAGCGGCCCTTTGCGTGCCTGCCAAAACGCACGCCGGGGGCCTTTTAATCTTGCCTCTGCAGCTTCTCCCCTCCACCACCACTCGTCTGTCGGCCTCGGCCCCGCAGGACCACACCACGCGGCCTCCGTGCTCGGCCCCCGTGTCTGCTCAGACTGCCCCCTGCCTGGGATTCTCCAGGCAGCTCCAAACACCCCCCAACCCCCCGCTGGACCCTGAGACCAGCCCCCCTGCCCTTCCCTTCATGCCTTGAGCATGTTCCCAAGTGCAGAGGGGAAGCAACTGTGGGGCCAGGGGAAGTGAAAGCAGCCTCTGGGGAGCGTGGGATGGGGGCCAGGCCTGGAGGGAAGGCGGCTGCAGATTAGGGGGAGGGGTCCAAGAGTGTGCAAGCATCTGTACAAGAGAGGAGATCTGGTTGAACTGGGGCCCCAGTGGGATTTGGGGGAGTGGCTTAGTTGAAGAAGGTTGGGGGGGAAGCAGGAAGCCTTCAGATGAGGGGGCTCGCTCTTGGCTACACTTTTGAATCACCTGGGGAACTTTAAAACACTCAGGCCGACCTGTGGCCTATTAAGCCTGGTCTCTAGAAGAGGGACTCAGGCATCTGTATTTCATAACCCCCACCCCCACCCCAGGTGACCACGATATGCAATCAGAACTGAGCCAGGAGGGCCTTCTGCTGGCAGGGGAGCGGGCAGCGGGTAAGGGAGCTCTCCCCTTGGGGAAGGTGGACTGATGCTTTTTAAGGAGAATTGGGGTCCTACCCGGGAAACCGAAGTCTGCCCCTTTGGCCCCAGAGTTGGATGAGGCCACCCTGTGAGCCGGAACCCCTCACCTGACTGGGTGGCTGTATGGCTCTGAGCTCCGTGTTAACCTGGGATGCGATCCTGAAGGTAATTCTCCTGACCTGGCCCAGGTGAGCTGCAAGCTCTTCTCCTAAGGGGGGGGCTTGGATGAGTTGTATTTGGATGGATGGCTTCTCTGCCGGTCTAGAGGTCCGGCCAAACCTTCCAGTCCTGGAACCGGTTCCTCCAGGTGGAGGAGTTGCATGTCATAGTGGCTCGGAGGGGGTGCTGCCAGAGCCGGGTGTGGGGCATCCCTCCAGCTGCGTCTTATCCGTACCATGGGGTGCAGAGGCTGCGGCCCCTTTTCCCACCAAGACTCCAAGGCTCAAGGTGCCGGATCAGCCCCTGCAGACCCTCCGGTGCCGCCAGACGCTCGTCCTGGAGCCTCCCCTGCCTGCCGTGGTCTCGAAACCTTGCATGTGTGCGCACCCCTTTTCTCAGCCGGCTTGTGGCCCCTCCCCCAGCGGTGCCCTTCCTGCGCTCAGATGGTCGGTCTGTGGCCACAGGCAGCAATAAAAGGAATCGATCGGTGAGCTTTTGGTCAGGGCGGTATTGACGTTGGACAGGTTAAGCCGTCCCGGAGGAAAGTCTGTATCAAGCTGAGGAGGACCAGGTGTCCAAGCGAGGTGGGCAGGGGCCTGCTTCGTGCTGACCCCGAGTCTTCTCTCCTGGGGTGAGCCAGAGCGCAGGGCACCAGCTGGCCTCCCAGCCCGTGGGGGGGTCGTGCAGATGCTTTCTTGGGACGCGTGGCATGGGCTGTGTTGTCCTTGAGGAGGGCTGACTGTGAGGTAGGGATTATCCCCATTTGACCATTAGTTGGGAGAAATGGGGGCCCCTGCCTGCCTGCTCGCCCTCCGGTAGCTGGGAAATTCCGCAGGTGCATTTATCTTTGAGTCTTTGTTACCGTCTTACATGTGCTGGGGGTCAGACCGTTCATTCACTAGGCCGCTGGCCAGCCCGGAAGATACAAAGTTGACTGAGTGAAGCTCAAGTTCTCAGCAGGAACTCATGCGTCCTTGAAGCTGTGGAGCTGCGTGATCCCTCCCTGCCACCTCGGGAGTGGGGGGAGGTGGGCTGTCCCCCTGTAACCCAGGAGAAGACTAAGCTCTGGATCAGCCCCCGGGGAATGCCTGGCACCCCTTCGGCCTCTGGGCCCCATTTGGATAGGTGGTCTCTTCAGGAGGCTGTCTGGTCAGCCCTGCTTGAGCTCCCTGCTTGATCCGAGGCGAGGGCTGAGATCCTGTGTTTTAAATCAGATGGATGTTTGGGCCTTTTCCTTTTTGAGCACATGGACTTTCTTCATCGTGCAGTTTTTGCCTACAAGCTCTTAAGAGATTTTATCAGCCTGGAGGGCTTCCTTACTGGGGGTGCCAGAGCCTGGGAGCCTGCCCCCGGGCACAGGCAGCGCATTTTAACCCGGTAGCTGGTTTCCAATGTCGTGTTGCCCCTTGCGCCGTGCTGTGTCTGGTGGGGGGATCCATGCCAGTGTGTGTGTGTGCAGCCGGGGGCCCTCTATGCATTTGGGGGTGTCATGCCACGTGCAGTGAGCCCCCCAACAGCTGCGTGCAAGCCATGGGACTGGCTAGGGGAATGGGTGCCAAGAAGGGAAAGCTGATGTCTGAAGGTTTGACGTGCGGAGAGGGGGTCAGGAGGGTGCTTCTACCCACCAGCAGCAACCCAGACCTTTATTGACCCTATTCTGGCGAAGCGGGCTCCCCTCTGCACCCCTCAACCCTTGGCCCCCGAGGGGGGAAGAAAACCCTTCATGTAGCCAGCACCTGTTCCTTAGAGGGTTTGTGGCCCCCACAGTGGGTCTCTGGGGCAGACTGGGCCGAATCTCGCCATGTGGCTGGGAAGAGCTGGGTTTTGCGGTCCCCAAGGGTGAAGCCTGGCCGCTGTGAGAGCCGGTTCTGGGCTTCAGCATCCTGCATGGGTTGCGGGCACTGTCCAGGTTCCCAGCTGCAGCCGTGGAGGGATTACTTAGATTTGGATAGTCCACTTCTCAGCAGTTGATGGAGGTCAGCTGTGGACAGAAGAGGGAGACCCACCTGCCCTGTAGCACGGTTCGCACTGGAAGCTCATGGCTCGTGGTGAACCTTGACCTGTGGGCCCTGCTCGAGGTCCCATTTTGGCCACAGGGTAGCTGGTTTTCGGGGGCGAGGGGGCATTTACCGAGCTCTGGGCATAGCACACAGGGCTTTGCAGATGGTACATGAGCCCAGGAGGAAGTACCATTAGAACTTGGAGGTTCGGGATCTTACCTTTGTTGTGCCATATTCCTTCGGCCCAGGTGTGTAACATTGGGAACAGGTGTTAATACTCAGGGTTCTATACATAAAGCCCTCTGTGCCCTAAGAATCTATAACCTGTGTTTATGGATGCCACACATGCAGGTGAGCTTCTGTGAACTTGGCAGGTCTGTGTACAGAATTCAGTAGGTATATTTTTAGTAGGAGAGGGTCTAGTTTGCCATTTTGACCATTATGATAATGGACCTTTTTTACAAAAGTAAAATTCCAATTTGAGGCAGGCCCTGGCTTGAGTGCCCTGGCTTTGAGCCAAGCAAGACCCGCTTGATGTTGACACATGCCAGGATCACAGCCTCCTTCCTGGTGAGCCCTCACCCCCAAATCTGAGCGTGTGGAGGGGTCAACCTCTTCCTGCTGAAACAGGATGGAGTTAAGGTGTTGGTAGCATCTGGGCTGAGGGTCCTGGCCACGGTACACGTCGATCCATAAGCTCCTACAGATACCTTTCACTTCCTGAGCCCATATATAGTTTCAGACCTGGTGAGATACACCCCTGCATTGAGCAAGCAGACCCACCTGAGACAGGAGGGGTGGGGACTTGGGACAACTGCTGTTCTCAGGATTATGGGTTGGTGGCTTTAATTTTATAAAAGAAACTGGAATCTTCATTTTGACTGGAAACCTCCCATTTTCAAATGTTGATCGATTCACTTTTAAGCAACATGGCTTGACAGCCAAATAAAAACAGGTTGAGGGTCAGAGGAGGCCTGCTTAGCCTCTGCCCGCCCTCATGTCTAGCCCCCCCATACCATTACTGATGGGGAAACTGAGGTTCGGACCTGGCAAGGTCCCCCCCCCCGAGAAGTGGGGTGGGAGCCAGACCAGGAACTGGTCTTCTGGCTAGTTTTCCAGCCAACAGCCCTGTCCCTGGCCTGAACAGGGATGCTGGGCATCACCCTTTTTCCCCGTCAGGCCTGGTCGGCTGAGCACCTGTGAGGATGTGGCTGGCGTACCTCCGTCCCTGTTCTGTTGGCTTAGGACGCACCCAGTGCCCTTGGGGGCTGGGGCTGCAGGGGGACCAAGCCTGCCTTGCACGGACAGCTTTTGTCAGCACCCACTCCATATTGGAAGGACAGTGCTCTTAGGTTCTCTGTCCCTCCCTCACCAGAGGGGTAGGGTAGGAGGTGTTGAAACACCTGGACTCCTGGCCCCCAGCCTGGCTGCATGAGGGAGCCGGGAGTGGGGTCCAGGCTGGTCAAACGGTGGCCTCTCCTTTCTCTTTCCCCTGCTTTTCAACGTCTGTCCCCCACCCCCATCCCACCCCCAGTCGGGTTTTAACAGTTTCAGAAGGACCTGGCCTTGATGCCTGCCCTCCTGGCCTGTTTCCCCACCTGCTGCTCCATGGAAAGTTGGAGAATTTCAGTGGCCGCCTCCTGGCGGGGTTGGGTTTCTCTCCTTCAGGACCTCTCCTCTGCATCGGACACCTTTGACCCCCACCCGCTTCCTGCACCCCGTGCCTCTGGGAGTCTGCTGAAAGGGCTCCTTTGTGAGCGAGACTCAGCTCGGAGGTGACCTGGTTAGCTCAGATGCCATGTGGCACGTAAAAGGGTCCCTGTCCACCCTTGTCACCTCAGGCGGCTCCAGGGTGGATGCCCTCCAGCCAGGAGCTGTGGGGAGGTGGGGGTCCCAAAGTCGGATCCTCCTCCTCGCTCCCGGGTTTTATGCCAAGTGTAATACGGGTGTGGCACGTAGGTGGGTGCTGTCACAGGACTGGGGTCTGCAGAATGGGAGGCAACCCTAGCGAGTGGCCCTCCCCAGTGTCTTCCCATCTCAGTTGCCAGCACAGCAGTAAGGGAAAAGGGTTCAGGTTCTGGCCTCTCCGCATGCAGCCCTGGACAAGGGCGCCACTCTCTCCCCGCCTCCGCTTACCCATCTGTAGAGTGGGCAGAAGAGGCCGGCCACTTGGGATCGTTTGTGGGGTGAGGGCCGTTGGCCCTGGGACCCCCCGGGCGTGCGTGCGGCGGGAGGGATCGTGCTGGCCGGGGTCCATCCTTGGCTCCGGCTCTGCCTTGCGGCCTGACTCTGGGCGGCCTCCCTGACGTCGTCATCGGCTGAGGTCTGTTTGCGGAGTTACTCTGATGCTCTGGGCGAAGCAGTCCGTGCATCCGCTGTGGCCATGAGGACTGTCCTGTCTGTGTTGTTGGGGAACGCCGCCCCGGATGCCGGGCTCCAGCCTTGACCCTGTCTCTTGGCCTTTTCTTGTTTTCTCTCAGTCGTCCGCTTCCCCGTGCTGCCGTTGTTGCCTCCCCTGGCCCCTCAGGACGGCTGGCCGCCCCCCGCCCCCCGCGGCTCACAGCTGCGCATCTGTCTGTCCAGCTTCTCTAGACCGGCAGCCGCCCAGAGTAGTCGCTGTCAGATGTCGCAGCCGTCTGCTGCCTGACTTCTGTCCTTCGCCTCCAGCCTCAGCCTCCGCCACTCCCCGTCTCCTGCAGCCTTGAACCTCAACCCCTAGACTGTCCTTGGCCGGCTCTGGCGGCCCCCCCTTCCGCGGGTGCCACCCCATGCCCGCTCTCCTCTCCACCCATTCTGTGGCTCCCACGGGGAGGGGCCATCCCCCCCGGGAACCTCTCAGGCGCCCCCGGCCCACAGCTGTTAAGCTCTTACCTGGTATGTGCCCATCAAGTGATGTGTGAGTAGGGGTCTCTCCTGAACGCGCCTCTTTCTTGTTTTCCCTAGAACCTGGATTTGCTCTCCCCACAGGCCCCCCACCCACATTACTAGCCGTGGCAGTGGGGGGGGATCAAGGCTGGGAGAACCCTAAACATTGGACCCCACTCGGGGTTTACAGTGGCTGTCGGGTGACCCCGGAAACTGGCTTTGGAAACCGCCCCCCCCCCGTGGCGTGCCGGCTCTCATCGGTTATGTTTCTGGAGGACACTTTCCGAGGCTCAGAGGCTTCTGCCTTGGGCTCCCTAGTGACTTAACGCTGCTGAGTGACAGGTCTGCGCGGGGGGAGGGTGGCAGCCGCGTGGGAGAGGGAGCTGCCTTCTTACTCATTTTGGGCCTGGGCTGGGGTCTCCTGTGGACGTGGACGTGCAGGCTGGCCTCCGTCCCTGCCATCTCTGCCCTTCTCCCTGGTTCCAGGTCAGGATCCAGGCCATCTGCTGGGGCCTTCCGCTGCTCCAGTAGCTAGCCGTGGCTTTGGCCCAGCTCTCCAGCTCCTGCAGCCTTAGCCTTGGGGAGCAGGTCCTCTTCTGGGACTTGGCACAAGAAAGAGGCCACAGTCCCCTTAGCGACCTACAACCTGAAGGGCTGTCCTCAGTCAAAAAGGCCATGAGGCCTAAGCAAGCCACCCTGTGCATCCGGAGCAGGAAAGCCTTCCTGCCTCTCCCACCCCCACCTCAGGAAAAATTGCTTCGTGCGAGTGAGCTCAGGACACGCCGAAGGCAGATATAATAATGAATTTATTATGAAGCTGCTCAGGCTCCCAGGATCACGTGGCACCCCCCACCACCGCCCCCCACCCGGTCTCCGCAGCGGGGTCACCCCAGCCTTGTTAGGGCTGCAGGAGCATCCCCCCTTCGAGGGGCACGGGGATCACCGTGCGGGAGGCACGGTGGGGGGGCCCCCCCGAGCGCAGGGACACTCTGTATTTGCTCACAAACATTTCTTTCTGTGGTAATAAAAAATCATCAGGAGGGATGATGGGAGAATCCCAGTCCAGATCATGCGCACGGGGCAGGACAGGGAGGCCCCGCCGGCCCGGTCCTGCGGGGCGTAATTACCCCAGGGGGGGCGGCTGTCGGGGGGCGGGGGCGGACTGGTGCTTGAACCGGGAGCCAGCCGAAAATTCATCTCAGCCATTAGCTTGTAATTAGAGAGCATGGAGGGAGCAGGCCTGAGGTCTGGTGCCGGGTAGAGCCCATGAAAGGAAGCGGTAATTACAGGGTCTGCAGGAGGCCGGGTGGGAGGCCCGCGCGCTGATTAATACGCCCGCCACCCTCGAGGAGAGGAGGAGACCAGGAGGAGGCCTGCCTGGGACCACAGTTCGGGCGTGTTGGGCGCCTCCCCCCATTTAAGTCCTGCTGTTGGGAGCCTGGGGTGTGTTCTGAAGAACCAGAACAAGGTGGGTTTCCGGAGAGCTGCGAACGTCAGCCGGCCTGCCAGCCGGGCCGGCCCTGCACTTGCTTTTTTTCCTTCCTTTTGCCCCCCCCTTTTTTTTTTAAAGCTTTGTGCTGCTTCTGGCCATATTAGAAGCGTAGGCAGAAGAGGCAAAGTATGGATTAAAGACACCACGTTGGGGAGGGGGAGAAGCAGGAGCGGCAAGGGGCACCCTTGGTTGCTGCGGCCGGCACCGTCCACCGAGGGGGGCCGGGGCGTTGTGCGGGTGCTGACGGGCCAGTGGGGTTTGCCGCGGGCTCTCGGTTCTGGGGGGCCGGCCCCGAGGGTCCCAGGAGCGGTGGGATCTCACCTCCGGGCATCTGGCCTGGGAGGCTGGGTGGGCTGCCGGGGGCAGCCGGAGCCCCGTGCAGGGGAGGACAGCTGTTCGGGATGTAAATGAGAAGGCGAGGAGGCCACACGACCCGAGTCCCACCTGGCAGGAGAGCTCGGACAGCGGGGTGCAGGGGGGGCCCATGCCCGCCTCCAGCACCGCCCGGCCCTCTAGCTCTCATCCATCATTGGCCTTCACACAGTGGAGCTTATTCCCAGCTGTTAGGATAATGAATTTACATGAGCTGATAATGTAGACGAGAATTCAGTCAATGGCCAGGAGCACAGAAGTTAATAAATACCTTCTCTAATGAGGGCACGGGGAGCAGGCGCCCCATGGTCCTCTGGGGCCTCCTGAGGGTGCGGGGCCCGCCCCGAGGCCTGCTCTCCCCTCAGCCCACCCTTGCGGACTCCACGGTGGTGGCAGCGCCTGCCGTGGCCTCGGCCAGAGAGCACGTGCGTGGGGGAGGCCTGCGTCTGCCTCCCGGGGCAGGGCTTAGGGGGCAGGGGGCTCCCCCGAGGCTGCGTCAAGCCAGAGTAGGTCCAGGGTGACCCTTTGCCAGGCGTCGGGGTCCTCTGAGTTTGGCCTCTGCCTGTCCTGGGTGCAAAGGAGCTGCCATCCTGGCTGCTGGTGGTCCCCCAGCCCGCCCTCCCGGGGTGCACATGCCGAGAAGCGAGCGGGGCTAATTTTAGCTCGTTAATGAAGTGGCTGGCTTGGGATTCTATTTTAAGTGACCTGACAGCAGTAGCTTTCCTGGCTCGCAGCGCCCCTGGAGCCCAGAGCTAACACTATGACAGAGATGCTGGCTTTGGGGGACCCCAAGGAACCCGGAGGGCTGCTGCCAGAGCCCAGGGAGCAGGTGCCAGGCTTTGTCTGAGGAGGGGAGGTTACTCAGCGCCAGCAGGAGTGTGACTGTCATCCAGGGGAGGGCGTGGAGGGGGATCTGCCCCCCGAGACCCTGCTCACCAGGCAGGGGCAGGGGCCAGTAGGTGAGGATTTATTTGGGTTTGAGTTCCAGCAGGGGAGGCCCTGGCCTGAGGGGTGCCTCCGGGCCCTCTGTTGGTGTGCCCACTTCGTGTTGGTGGGTCTCCATCTCTTTGATGACCACCCCCCCCATTTACTTATTTTACTTTACTTATTTATTTAGATTTCCTGTATTGGCAAGAGAGAGCACACAGGCACATGAGCAGGGGGAGGGGCAGAGGGAGAGGGAGAAGCAGACTCCCTGCTGAGCAGGGAGCCCAGCATGGGGCTCGATCCCAGGACCCTGGGAGTATGAACTGAGCCCCCCAGGTGCCCTGATGATCCCCCCTTTTTAAGAACCTGGTTTATTGCAGAGAAGCTACAACATAAGAAGTGAGACCTTTGTTCTTCTTCCTGCCACTTGAAGACCCCCACCAACACCTTAAGGGGCATGTGATCTTTGGGGTCTGGCCTGGGATTTGTCCTGTGGCTACCGCCTGCCTGTCCCAGCACCTTGGTGCCACTCTGCCCAGCACTGTCAGCTGGCGGTCACAACAGGTCCACCCAGGTCACCAGCTGGCCAGCCTGTCACATGGCCATTGGGCAGTGGCCTCACATCGGCTCCTGGGCCTTGGGGACTGTCACTGGGAGGTGGAATGACCGCACTGTCTACCCTCACTTCCCCACCCCTTGTCCCCTCATCCCCATCTCTTACATCCTTGTGCGGTGTGGGGCAGGATGGGTCTGGATCTGGGCCCTGACCACTTTGGCATAAACAGGATGCAGGTGCTTTGTTGCAGTAATCTCAGCCCTGCTATTAACCGTCTGTCGGCCCTTGGATCCAAGCCTGGCCTCCCGCATCTGTAAAATGGGCACAGTGACACCTTTCTCACAGAATTGAGGATTAAAGAGAGATGGCTGGCTCTCTAAGGACTGAGGGAACAGGGAAGGTGTGGTTGACGGTCTCCGATGGCATCGGGGTGGGGGGGCCATGTTGGTCATGGAGTATTTGCAGATGGTCGAACTTCTGGGGTTCCAAGAAGGAAGAGAGATGGGGAGAGAGCTCGAGACGGCAGTCTTGGTCAGTAGAACGTGTGGTGGTATTGTGTCGGTTATCCTAAGCTGCGTAACGAACTCTCCCAGACTTAACATTCGGGGATGCGGGGCGGCTCAGAGGCTCCAAGAAGGCTGTGATTCAGCTGGCAGCCGGGGCTGTGGTCTCATCCGAAGGCTCATCTGGGCAGCGGGGGGTGGGGGGGGAGGAACGCGGCTTTTGTCTGGAGGCGGCAGGAAACCTGGGCCACTGCGGGCAGCCTGAGCACGCTCCACTCAAGTGACGCAGGAGAGTGGCCACCATGGTCTCTTCTTGGAAGGCACACGCCACCACTTCCACCATACTCTGTTGGTCAGAAGTGAGTCCGGCAAGAGAATTAGTTTCCACCCCTTGAAGGGATGAGCAACAAAGACTTTGTGGATGTCTTTTTCAGACACTTGGGCGACACGTGTTTTAGCCGTGTGCGCGCGCATGTTTATCCCTTCTGGTCGAGCATCCCGTTGAGGCCTTGGAGCGGGCAGGTGGTGTGAGGTGTGAGGGGAGGCCGTGTGGGGCCGGGAGACAGGGTTCAAGTCCTGGGCGTGCTGCCTGACTGTGGCCTTGCGCCATCCGTACGACCGGGACCGGACTGTGAACAGCTGCTGGCCTCTCCTACGCCCGTCTGGGGGCATCTTGGGAGGTGACCCAGCCATGCCTAACTGATGTCCCCTGCGGGAGAGAGCCCAGGGTCCCTCCTCACACCTTGTCTCCCAGCAGCTCTGCGTAGCCACACCTTCCTCTGAGTGTTTGGCCAGGACCAGCAGGGGCCTTATCCCCACAAGGCCTCCATTTTACCATATAGCATCTTTAAGTGCTGTCTCTCCTTCCAGAACAGCCATCAGCTCCCACGTGTGACCCATCCTCAGCTGCCGCCCGCTCAGGCACGCGGAACTGTGCTCTGCCCGTGGCGTGCACGCCGGGCTGTACAGTCCCCGGCCTGGGGAGGGGCCGTGGGGGGCACCCTAAACAGCACGTGGGCTTCTGACGCCACATCACCTGGTCCCCCAGGTGGGGCAGGCAGCACAATTCTGGAAGCGTGTGTTCTGGTTTGCGGAGGCTGACCTGTGAGGCCACGGCCGGGCCCCTTGGTCATCCGGACCTGTGTTTCTGCCCCTCCATAGGCTGGTGGACTGTTTAATAAATGGCCCCTGGTGTGCACTGGGCACACTCTAAAGTCCCTCTTGTTAGTTCCTTGAAGTCTGTCTAGATGAACCTACAAGGTAGACTTTGTCCTTATTGCATTTTACAGATGAGGAGACAGGCCCAGAGAGGCAAAGGGACTTGCCTGAGGTCATACAGCTTTGAGGCTCCAGAACGGGATTCATTCCCCAGGTACCTGGCAGCCAAGTGAATGCTAAGCTTGACCTTCGGGCCCCTACTTCCTCACTCCATGACCTTGGCCTCCTGCCCCCTCTGTCCACGCTGTCCACTGGAGGAAGAAAAGGTGCCGGTGGTAGCCTGGGGCCACACTCCCAGAGCGTAACATCCATCGTGCTCAGTGGTCCTCCAGGGGCCAGCTGGGTGCTGAGTTGGCCAAGAATGACCCGGGCCTGAGACCTGTGTTTTTTGGCAATCAGGCTTCTGGGGAAGGAACCCTCACACCCCGCTAGATTCTTGGGTTTCTCTACTGGGATTCACCCCCCCACCCCTGCTATTCCAGGAAGAGGAGGACGCGCGGGTCAGCCGGGGGTTGACGCTGCCCCGCAGCTGGGAGGCCGGCAGGCTGGCTGTGGGCACCGGAGCCCTTGTGGGGGTCCTTTGTTCCCACACACAAGCCCTCAGTATTGTCTTGGATGCGCCAGCCTGAGCCCCCAAGGATGGCTCTTCCTGCCCCACCTGGCGCTCTGGGACTCGGGCTTTAGGACGTGTGTCCGGGCCCGCTGCCTCTCCCAGCTAGTTCTGGGGGCAGCAGGTGGGCGCCTACCCCTGCCTCACCCCCCTGTGGGGATCCCCCTCTTCTCACCTGGCCGCCTTCCAGCCTGCTGGCCCACAGGGTTGGACATGGAAGCAGGTTCCAGGTAGACTCCTTTAGACTCAGTGCAGAACCCAGTGGAGGTGAGGTGGGCACTGGAGGCCACGAAGAGCCTCTTGGGGTGTGGACCGCAGCCGGGGGGGGCGGGGTCCCTTGCCACCACCCTGTAAGAAGTGCATGTTTCTCGCACTGTTGTGTTCTTGAGCGTTCTAGGATTGTGTTCCTCCACTCGCGACTCCCAAGGACCCTTCGCCGGATGCCTGCCCCTCCCGGGTGTCCGTCTGGGGGTTTGGAAGTCAATTCGCTTCTCCCTGCACACGACCTGTGGCCCCTGCCAGCCACAAGGCCATCGGGCTTGATTTACACCCCTGGAACGCACCCACAGCGAGGGGGCGGGGAGCGGGGCCCGGGCCAGGCAGGTGGCCCCGAGAGAGCAGGGAATGGTAATGGAAAACTTATTTATGGCACCGCTTCCTTGGCCGCCTGAGATGGAGCTGGGCCTTTTATTTTTTTAAGATTTTATTTTGTTTATTTGAGAGAGAGAGAATGAGAGACAGAGAGCATGAGAGGGAGGAGGGTCAGAGGGAGAAGCAGGCTCCCCGCTGAGCCGGGAGCCCGATGCGGGACTCGATCCCGGGACTCCAGGATCACGACCTGAGCCGAAGGCAGTCGCTCAACCAACTGAGCCACCCAGGCGCCCTAGCTGGGCCTTTATTGATTGGGCAATCGGGAGGCAGGTTCAGCCTCCTTGTTGACACTTGGACGGGACGTGAGAGGCTGGGGGCCTGTGGGAAGGTGGCTGTTTGCCCACTGACGGTGGGTCAGACTACAGTTGAGTGTCTTTGGTCTGCAGGCAGGGCGTGCGGGGCAGCCGCGTTCTCTCCCCCACGGCGCATGCAACGGCCGACGGGGCTGTTCTCCGAGGCACCTGCGTCGCTGGGGACCTGCCAGCATCCCGGGTGGCCTGCCTGGGATCAGACCCTGAGTCTGTGTTTTCTCTAGAACGGGGGCAGGCGCAGCGCCTCCCTGTCTCTCCCGCACGCGGGAGCAGGTGCTCTGGGATCCTGCTGGGCTGAGCCGTCTGGCGTCTGCAGTCACGGGGTGCTGGGTGCACCTGAGGCTGTGACTGTGGGTCCATGGGGGTGGGGGCGCCGCGGCCCCGCTCTCTCTGGCGCTGGCCCTCTTCCGCCTTGCCTGTCCTGCCAGAGCCGCCCGCGTCTGCTCGCACTCCCTGTCCCTGCATGCTGCTCGCTGGCGCCGGGACCCCGCGCCCCGCGGACCCCCGCTCTGGTGCTGGGCCCTCCTACTCTCTGGGTGACCTCTGGTTCTTCTTTTCCTGTTTCAGGCATGAGCCATGAGCCCAAGTCCCCTTCACTAGGGATGCTTTCCACCGCGACCAGGACCACCGCCACCGTCAACCCCCTCACCCCCTCGCCGCTCAATGGCGCCCTGGTGCCCAGCGGCAGCCCCGCCACCAGCAATGCGCTGTCGGCCCAGGCCGCGCCGTCCTCCAGCTTTGCCGCCGCGCTGCGCAAGCTCGCCAAACAGGCGGAGGAGCCCAGAGGTAAGAGGCGCGCCCGCCAGGCTGCAGCCCGCGGGGGGAGCGCAGCCCCCTGGTCCCGAGCAGGAGCTGGAGCTGCCCCGGGGTGGGCTCCCGGCCACTCCACTGTCCCTCGCGCTGCCTCGTTCTGGGGGGTGGGCAGCGCCGTCCCGACTGCAGGCCCTCCCGGCCCCCCGCCTGGCCGGCGAGCCCACCCCGCCCTGGCACCTCTGCTTTTTGCTTCTGCCTCTCTGCCGCCTCTGTCCGGCCTTGTCTCCAGGGGCCACCGCGGGGGTGGCTACAGTCTCTAGAAACCCGCTTGGTCTCAGAGTGGGGGTCTCTGGGACAGCTCCCCCCATGACTGCCTCACTCCCTGAGGCAAGGGTTGCGTGCCGGCGTGGATGGGTGTCCCCCAGATCGGAGCCCTGGCTTCTGGGGTCACTTGGGCAGTGACATGCTGTGTGGCTCTGGGCAAACGCTGACCCTCTCTGAGCTTTGATCTTTATTCGGAGGCTCCCTGGGCCTCCGGCTTCAGGCCCTTCTGGGGACCACCATCCAGTTGCCCATGTTAGTCTGGGTCATGGGCTGCTGGTTGGACAAGAGGGTAGGAGGCAGTTTGTGGCTGGGGCCGCCGGGAGTCCTGGGCCGGTCTCTGGACTTGCTGCTCGGATGTGGGGCTGCCCTCTGGGCAGAGGAAGCAGGGACCTGGGTGCCTCTGCCCGCCATCTATCTTGCCCCAGAGGTCTAGGGCTTGCGTCCCAGGGCCCTGTGCGGGGAGGACACGTGTGTCTGTGTACAGAAGCTCGGCAGGAGGGACATTTGTCCTGACCTGGGGTGGCTGGGGGTCTTCGGAGTTCTGCATCTCCCCTCTTCCCGGCTGTTGGGCAGTGAGCTCGGGATTGACTGGGTGGGCCGCGGCCTGGGAGGGCAGACCGCTGGGGCCTGGTTCTGTGTCCGCCTGGGCAGAGCATGATTGCTGGCAGACCCGCACACTCCTCACCCTCCACGCCCACCAGGGCGCACTGCCTGGCCACGTCCAGTATCGGGAGGCCCTGCTGTCCCAGGCCACGGCGTGCCACGGCATGCCACACAGCTGGGGAGCAGGTGGCCCCACAGAAGGCAGCGAGCTCCCCACCCGGGCCCAAGGGGGCCCGCACGCCAGCTGTCGTGGGGGTGCGCACACAGCGGGGACGGGGTGGCTGAGACTCGGCGGTCCCCTCGGGTGACGGGACGCCCCCGTGGCAGAATTTGCCCGCCAGCTCCTTGTTCTGGCTGTGTCCTTTCTCAGCCTTCGGGAGGCAGTGTCGGCACGTGGGAAAAGTCGCCGCCAACCGTCCCTCCACCTCAGGGGGCACGTCCTGGGGTGACAGCTCACCGCTGCAGAGCACGTGGCCGTGCAAGGGCCCTTCTTTCTCCTCCTTGCAGAGGCAGGCAGGGGAGGTCCGCAGACGGGGGCTCACGCCAGGGCCGTGGGCCCAGGGCACGAGCCTGTCTCGATGGTGGTGTCTGTTCTCCGCTGCCGCAGGCTGGTCTTGGCGTCCGGCTGAAGGACAGGCCAGCAGGCAGCCCACGTGCCAGAGGCTTCCGGGCCTCAGTGGCCGGGAACAGAGTGTGTTGGCTGGCAGAGGCCAGGCCCGGTGGCCGTGGGGCCCTGTTCCTCGTGGCTCTGGCCCGGCCGTTCTGTGCTCGCCGTCCTGGGAGGAGTGCCTCCCCGGTGGGGGGCCGGGAGAGGGAAGACCGGCCCCAGCCACGCTGCCCGGAGCCCTCACTGTCGTGGGAGCATGGCATCTGCAGCTGGCTGACCGGTCACCCCGTCCTTCAGATGGCAGGGCCGAGGTTTGGGAGCAGTGTTTGAACCCGGGACGCCCCCCACTCAGGTTCCGCCGTGTGTGCACCTCGGCTCCCGACACCCTGTGTCTTGAGAACGGTAGGCTCTCCGGCGGCCCCACGCCAGGCTCTGAGAGTTGGAAGCCTTGAAGCGAGGCCCTGAGCTCCGTGTTCCATTCTTGATCGGCTCCACCCCCCGTTAGGCCTCAGTTTGAGGAAACGAGGAGGTGCTGGCCCTCTCGGGAGCATCCCTGGGCCGCACCCCGTGCCTGGTCCCCTTTTTCTCACTCAGTCGTCCCAACTGTGACCTTGCTGTCTCCCCCATCAGCAGAAGGGGCTCACAGCCCGGAGTTGCTCAGTGTACAGATGGTGAGTCTGAGGCTCAGAGAGGTCAAGTCATGAGCCCGAGGCACACAGCTCGTTAGGACGGCAGCCCTGGGTGGAAGCCCCCTCGCCCCTGGACCCACCTCAGTGGTGCGGGGGGCCGCGGGTGATGGGGGTGTCGGCTTCCGGAAGCCTGGGTGCAGCGGGGGCACGAGGGGAGAGCCAGCAGGCCCCAGTGCTTCTGCCCTGCCTTTCCCCCTGGAACCGCGGGGGGCGGGGGGTGCTTTGCTGGGCTTGGTGGTCGGGGAAGGAGCCGGCTAGTGGTTAAATTATGAAGATTGAGTCAGTGCCATGAGAGCTCTCTTGTAAAGCAGTAGGGTGCCGTGGTCTTTTGGGTCTTCAGAGTCGTGCGGGCGTGACCCCTAACTCCCAGACCACGGTCGGGTGGGGGTTTTGGGGGGGGGGGGCACTAAGCGCGTGTGACTGGTGTTCCAGGGCCGTCCCCGCGCGGCATGCTAGGACTTCGTTCCTTCTCACGGCCGAATGACCTTGTGTCTGGCTGGCACCCCGCACCGGTCACTGGCTGTCTCTGGCTGCGCTCTCTGTCCGCGGGGCTGGGGGACACCACTGAGCCGTGGGCTGGCCGCCATCCCTCATTCTAGGCAGCGGAGGGGAATCTGGAAGCCGTGGACTCGAGTCCCAAGACCCCACAGCCTCCGGCCCCTCCCTGGCCTGTTGCTGACCTTCCCCCCGCTCCCCGGGGCCCCTGTCTCTGTGGGCGCCCCCTGGCCGACTGCCCACAGCCTTGTCCCTGTGGACAGAGAGGTCCTGGGTGGAGCCAGACCTCCACGGGGGTGGTGGGGGAGGCAGGGCTCGTCCTGGCGGCCACATGCAGCCTGGGGCGTCTCGGGCTCACCTCTGACCCCGCCCCCCTCCCTTGCTGTGATGCGCCCCCTTGTTCTGAGCAGCGGCCCAAGCTGTCCCCTCCACTTCTCGGGCTAATGTCTTCCCTCACGTCGTCGTGTCCCGAGGGTACAGTTGAAACATTCAGTTCACAGAGGACGTCACCTCCGTGCTGGAGGGTTTGCTCTACCTCTGGAGAAAGGATGAGAACTGCAAAGTCAGCCGTTCGGTGGGGGATTTTCTGTGTCCCGGGGCTCTGAGGTGCCTTTTTGGCAGCCAGACCCCCCGGGGGGCCGTGTGGAGTGGCTGTGGGCGCCACGAGGCCTGGACCCGCCTCATCCCCGGCTCACATCCTTGCTGTGTGACCTGGGCACGTCGCTTTACCTCTCTGGGCTGCTTTCTTAGCTCATCCTCCTAGATTTGGATTCAGAGAGAACACACTAGGGCCTGGCACGGCAGCTGCATGCACCAAATGGGGGCCGCCGTGCCCCCCTCCCCCGCCCCTGACCACTGCGCCACGAGGGGCTGGAGGGGTCTCCGTGGGAAGGCGGTGGACTGGGACTCGTGGACTTGCGATCACCCCCGTGCTGGGGGTCAGCTGCTGGCTCCGTTGGTGCGCTCTGTCTCCGGGTCCCTCCTCTTTACCCCTCGCAGGGAGTGATCGCACGCACGTGGCACATTCTCCTGGAAGAGGCTTGGGGTCTGACCCCTGGTTGGTCCCAGCTGTACCCATGAGACCGTCTCTCCATGACAGGCCAGGGCGTGCGCCCCTGAGCTGTGGCAGCTCGCGTGGAGCCCCTTGCTGCCGTGGCTGCTGGGCGACCCCCCCCCCCCGTTTCTCTGGCCGCAAAAAGGATGTCCTCCTGGGCCACTCGGCCCTCTGTCCCCTCCTGAAGCTGCTCGTCCAGCTCCAGCACTGACCTGGCAGCCTCGTCCCTGCCTGTCCCCCCACCAGAGCCTCTTCTGGACAGAGACCGTACCCCCCCACACACCCCTACATTGGCATATGAAGCCCAATTTTAGCCTTGGAACGAGCCCCAGCCTAGGGACCCCGAGACCCCACTGACCCTCAGAGCGTCCCACCCTCCTCCAAGGCCTGCCTCGCAGGGCTTGTCGGGGCCTCCAGCTACCCTGTGAGCTCAGAGGTGCTTGTTGAATGACCGAGTGAGGGGGTGAGCCGGGAAATGCCACGCCTGCAGTCCGACAGCCCCTCCATCTGCCCTCGGAGCTGCCCTAGGTGGGCGGGCACCCCCTCCCCAGCGGCCCTGACCCTTCTTCCCCTGAGCTCCCTGCAGAGGGCGAGCCTGGGCGCCCGCATCCCTGCCGGCCAGAGCATGACGCTGCAGAGGCCGCTGCCAGGCGCTGGCTCTCACAGGCTGTGGGGCAGTCTGCTCGCCTGGCCTCCACCCTGCAGCAGGCACCTCCCGTGGGGCTGCAGCGCCCTAGTGCTGAGGGCCGGGCGGGGGCCGTGGTGCGGACCCCACCCCTAGAACCTGCTGGGAGGGTCCTAACTCTGATGCGTCGTCCCTGCGTGCCTGGCCCCCCTTTTCCGGCTTGCACACCGCTCGCCTCCTCGGAGGGCAGGTGTGTCTCTGGGCAGTCCCTGCTGGGGCCTGGGGGCCCTGGCTGGGCAGAGGGAGCGGGGTGGGCCCCGAAGCCTCTGGGACCTGTTCAGTCCCAGCAAAGTGTGTCAGGCGCATGGTGTTGCCACCCTGGGCCCCGTGGGGTGGCCGACCGCCTCCCCCGAGGGGGCGTCTTCCAAGAGCACCGGCCCCGGGGGCGGGGGCAGCTGGACTTGAATTTCTAACTCTGCAGGTCCAGAGCCCCGAACCCGGGTGCCCCTGCCTGGCTTCCTTCCGCGGCGTCTTGGCTGCCTGCCTCATCTTGTCCCTGGCTCTGCAGGCGGCTCTGGTTACGGCCGGGCCGGGCCACGGGAGCTGCCGGAGCAGAGGTCCTGTGCCTGAGCCCCAGGGAGGGAGGCGGGGACGCGTCCCTCCCTCGCTGGAGGGTGCAGGTGGGACTCTGCCCACCAGCGTGGGCGTCACGCAGCCGGCCTGATGGAGCAGGCTGGGTCTTCCCTGCTGCCTCCTGAAATCTGCCTCTTTCAGAGAAAACAGCCAAACCCAGGAAGGAAAGATCTTGCCTGGCACGCTCCCCGCATGTGTGTGTCCGCCGTGCGCTGGCATTTCCCTGTGGGCACCTGCGGCCCCATCCGTCTCCGAGCACAGGTGTGAGCTCGTGGTGGGGGTGGGGGACCTCCTCTGTCCACTGGGCCCTGGGGATTCTGGAGGCAAGGGCCGGAGGGCAGGGGAGGCCAGAGCTGGAGGAGAGCGAGGCCTGGGAGCTGCATGGGCCCTGGACACAGGGAGGTGGCGGGGGGACGGCTGGCTGGGCAGGAAGGGTATGACCAGAACAATGGACCAGGGGGCGGTGCTCGGCGCGGCAGGCCTCCCCGGCTGTGGAGACACGCCACCGACTTGGCCCTGTCCCCTCCCCGAAGCTCTCTCTGCCTCCGTGCTCCTTGCTAGCCCCAGTCCCGCTCATAGGCCAGTAACGGGCCCCTGGAACGCAGTTCGTAAGACAGACCCACACCTTGTCTTTGCCGATTTGGGTTTACGGATGGTCACGTGGTGGCAAATCGGGCACAGGACCGCGCCGGGGGCCGTGAGGTGGGACAGGGCTCCCCACTGCTCTACGCCAGAGGGCACGTTCCGGGGAGGCCCACTCTGGGACTGTCCGGGGAGTTGTGTCCAGCCGACTGCCAGCCTTCCGGGAGGCTTCCTGCGGGCCCCACGGCCCCTCAGCCTTGCAAGCAGAGGGGGCCGCGCTGGTGGCCAGTCTGCTCTCTGGGTCCAAATGGCGTTCGCCCACCAGGCCTGGGGAGGTCGGGGGAGGATGGGGAGGGCAGGGCACCCCGTAACTGCGAGGCAGTGGAGGCTGTCCGTCCTCTGGAATACAGCAGTCTGCTCAGGGCCCCTCCGAGGTGGACCTGGGACAGAACAGACTGCAGGAGTGAGCAGAGGGCCCTGGCGAGCAGGTGCACGCAGGGTCCTCGGGGGAGCCTGCCCCACCCTGGTTGTGGCCATGGGTTCCAGGTTGCTGCCTGGCCTGGATGAAGCCTGGCAAACCCTCGCTGGGACAGGGGTCCTGCGCTTGGCCCCTCCCACACACAAGTCTGTCCCTGCGGTGCTGCCCCTTCCAGGCCCCCCAAGCTCGGGTGGCCCAGCCCCCGGAGTGGACATCCCAGGAAGACATCCCGAGGGTCCCTTTTTAGGGAGACTGTTCTCTTGTCTCCTCCCTGTCGTCAGGGGTGAGGCCCCAGGCGCAGTGTGCCTGAGAGCTGGCCTCGCCCTGCACGTGCTACGGTGCTGGGGTGGGTGGGGGTCCTCACTCCGGAGTCCAGCGGGGGGTGCGTCATCGTGGTCGTCGCTTGTGTGTCTGGGAGAGCGGACGGCCGTCGAGAGCTTGCGGTTTTGTTTCCAGGCTACCCACCCCCCGCCGGGACTGGGGTCTCAGCTGTTAATTACATGTGCCCGGGGGCCCCGGCGCTAATCCTCTGAGTCAGACAGCAGAGGGGACGCCGCGTGCCTCCAGTTAATGAGGGCGGGCATAGGTTGGTGCCGCCGCGCGGGAGCGGGGTCGGGGTGGCTGCTCGCTCATTGTGGGTGCGTGGCCAGGGATCGATCGCCTGCTCTGGCCGGCCATTGACGCCCACCCCCCGGGGGATGAGACTGCTAATTGTCGATGGCCTCCTGGTCCAAGTGCACCTGGGCCCCCCAGCTCCCCCCGCCCCACCCCTCACCCCCTGGTGATTAGAAATGAGGTTAATCCAGAGAGGCAGCTAATGGCATGAGGCGGAGCCTTTTCGAGGGGAGGAGAGTGGCCTGGGGCGCCTGGTGCTGGCAGGTGCTCCTGCCTGCGAGGCCCCCCAGGGCTGCCGCACCGCGGGGCGCGAGCCGTGTGGGCCCTTGGCCCATCTGCCCAGCGCCTGGGGGCCCAGAGCCCACTTGGCCTTTGACCCCGGCTTTTCCTCCGGGCTCTTGCCGGCCTCTGCCTTGATCACTAGTGCTCTTGACCTGTGTGCGTTTTCCTTGCCTCCTGCTTCGGCTCCAGAGCGCACCTGTCTCTCCCCCACCCCATCCCCGGGCAGAGGGTGGGCAGGGCTGCCCGGGCTGTGGGCCTGGCGGCCGAGCGCGGGGCTGAGTGGGAGACGAGCCGTGAGCGCCAGAGACACAGCAGCCCTCACAGAGCCAAGGGGCTGGGCACAGCAAACGAAATGGGTCTCCGCGTAGGAGGGGGGGTAGCCGGCCGTAGAAAGGGGGTCCTGACGCCCACGGCCGCACGCACGCACCATAAAAGCCACGCTGAGTGAGCAGCAGCGGGGGGGAAGGTCACATACCGCAGGGTCGTTTATAGGAACCGGCCAGAGTGGGCACATCCTTGGAGACCACAGGGATTGGGGGCTGGGGGCTCGGGCTTCCTTTCTGGGGTGGTGGCGGCCCCTCTGTGAAGGTGCCGGGACCGTTGAGTTGCACGCTGGAGGTGGGCATTGTGTGGTGCGGGGCCACAGAGGTTCCGTGGAAATTCTGTTTTAAGGAAAAGATCCCTTATCTAGTGTGTTGTTCTGTTTTTTGGTGTTTTTTTTTTTTTTCTCAAAAATGCAAAGTGGAACTTTTTATCACAGTCTAGATAAGCCAGAGAAAAGTGCACGGATGGCCAGTGTCCAGGGGCAGGGTCTCGGAGTGACCCCGCGCGTCAGGGGCCAGCCGCCTATCACCCCCGCCCCGGCGGCCGCACCGGGCCTTAGCGGGCTGTCTGCACTCCAGTGGGTGCGCTGCCTGCCGCCCCTGCAGGGGCGGGGGGGGGGGGCGCTCCAGCCTGAGGACGGGCCCCCTGTGGTCTCGGCTGCCCACAGGCCGCTTGCCGTGTCTCTGGTGGGCGTCAGCCCCGCGTCGCTGGGTGCCTTCCCCGGAATAGGGCTGCGGCCTTGAAGATGCTGCTGGTCTTGCAAAGTTGCGCGGACCTGGGTGACGGTGCAGGACTAAGCACCGAGCTGCCTCTTGGTCAGCCGGTCAGCACGGGCCGCAGTCCACCAGCCCCGAGGGCAGCTCTGCTCGCAGGACTGGCTGGATCCGCCTGTGACAGCCCCCCCCAAAAGCCGCGGCGGTCATGAAACCAGCTTCAGGTGCAGGACCGGCTGGTCACCGACTTGGCCAGACAGAGCTTGTTTCGAAGCCTCAGGCTGTCCCCACTGGGATGGGAAGGGGGCCCCATTGTGCAGTACTGACCCTGCCCCGGTGGTAATGACCTCTGACCGGGAGGTTCAGGCCTCACCCAGGGTAGTGGGGAGCAGAGCTGGGCTTGGTCCGGCCAGCGTGGGGTGGCAGAACTCTTGGGGTGGGGGCTGGGGTTGCTGCTTCAGCTGGGGAATCGGGGGTCACCGTTCAGGGCCAGCGGCCCTCGGGCAGCTCCGTGAGGGACACCCGGCCTCCGTGGTGGTCTTGATATCGCCGAGCAGAACGTGCTGTTGGGCTGCTCTGGGGCTTGGCCTATGGGGTTGGGCCTGGGCGTCTCCTTGGGGCTGCCTTGCACAGTTGCACACGCGTGTACCAGCCTAGGGAGCTCTGTTGCTTAGGTCAAGGGTCTGTCCCGATGTCGCCGGGGCCTCCACGTCCAGCCACTCTACTTCTGGTGATGCTGCTGAGACCACGCTTGGCTGGTCAGGGCTCCCTGGGGCAGGAAGGATAGATGGCACCGCAGTGACCCCTTGGCAGCTGGGAGGTTCCATCTGGTAACGTGAGTGTGGCCACTGGAGCTGGTGTGGAGACAGGGTGAGGGTCCCTTGGCCCCTGGGAACGAGGCAGGTTTGGAGTGAAATCTGGGAGGATGCCTGCACACCGGTGGGATTCTCCTTCCACGAGGGGCTCTCTCTGCTGACCCTGCTTCCCTTTCCCCCCACCCACGTGGGGCTCTTGCCAACAGAAGGTGCCCGTGGGGACCCTTCAGAAGGGTCAGTGCTTTCCCTTTGAGTCCAAGAGCAATACGGGGCGTCTCCAGGCCGCTGCTTGGGATTGCCAGCGGTGGTCTCCTCGTGCAGCTCGGCCAGAGCCCCCGCCCCCCGCCCGTCACCGTAGCTGACCGTGTGTCCTGCCTCGTGCGTAGCCCCAGCTGCTCTCGTGCTTTCAGGTGACGGGGGGTCCGTCTGGGGTCGGTGGTCTGGGACGGGGGTTGGGCGGCGTGAGCCAGTGTGTGGCCCCACCACGGTGTGGGCACGTGCGGGGGTCTCCTTCCCCGAGTGCGGGCTGGATGTGTGCGCGCCGTGGGTTTCGCCGGGCCCGGGCTGGCCTCTCGAGGACCCCCAGACAGTGCTGGACTAGCCCGGGCCAGGCCCGGCCTGCACTCCAGCCAGGACGTGCCCGGGGAGGGTGTGGGGCCACTGGAGACCAGGCGGGTGCCTGCTGGGGGCCGGGACCTGGGGAGCATGATGACCTCATTGCTGCCTGTTGCGGGGGGAGCAGCCGACGAGGGCCTTCTGCGGGGGACCCTGGAGCGCTTTCCTGCCAGCCCGCCCGAAGGCCCGGTCCCCCACCCCCACCGGCTCTGCCGCCTCCAGCCCGCCTCCAGGGGCACAGCGGGGAGGAGTGACGGGGAGGAGTGACGCTGGGTTCTGAGGTTCTTGGGGCGGGGGGGAGACTGAAGTGATCTGGAGCCGGGTAGCGGTCTTGGTTGCACGACTCAATGTGCTAGAAACCAGGGACCTTTGTGCTGTAAATGGTGAACTAAATCTCAATTTTATTTATTTATTTTTTTTAAGATTTTATTTATTTATTTCCGAGAGAGACAATGAGAGACAGAGAGCATGAGAGGGAGGAGGGTCAGAGGGAGAAGCAGACTCCCCGCCGAGCAGGGAGCCCGATGCGGGACTCGATCCCGGGACTCCAGGATCATGACCTGAGCCGAAGGCAGTCGCTTAACCGACTGAGCCACCCAGGCGCCCAAACTAGATCTCAATTTTAAAAACTTAGGAGTAGATTGCAGTCGATATCTAAAAAAAAAAAGATGAGCCTCCCGTGGCCGCTTCCCCATGTCCCCACCCTGCCAAGCCCGTCCAGCACGCCGGCCGCCGGGGCCTCCTGTAACCCCTCCGTCTACAAGCACACACCCCGTTCTGAGCCTGGGGGTCTTGCCCCACCCGCGCTGGGAGCACGTCCGCTCCGCCAGGGCTCCGGGCTCCATCGGTGCGTGGAGGGGTCGCCCTTCCTGCCCGGCCTGCGTGCGCTCCCAGCTCCTTTCCCCCTTGGGTTGGGGCTCGGGGCTCAGGTGAGCCGGGGCGCGGCTGGGGACAGCCAGAGCCCTTGGTGGGTGTGACCCCCGCTCACGCTGCTGTATCTTCCTTCTCCCGCAGGGTCTTCACTGAGCAGCGAGTCGTCCCCCGTGTCCTCGCCAGCCACCAACCATAGCTCCCCGGCCAGCACGCCCAAGCGCGTGCCCATGGGCCCCATCATCGTCCCCCCTGGGGGCCACAGTGTGCCCAGCACGCCCCCCGTGGTGACGATCGCCCCAACCAAGACCGTCAATGGCGTCTGGAGGAGCGAGAGCCGACAGGTGAGCGCCAGGGCACGGGGGCGGAGGCGGGTGCGGCCATGGGCACGGGAGGGCGGCGCTTGGGGCCCGAGACCCCACGGCACGCTCGCCTGGAGGATCTGTGTGTTGGAAGAAGATCCGAGGGTGCCGGTCATGCGGCCACGACCAAGCACCAGACCAGGGGCTCACGACAGATGTATCCTTTGTGTGTCTGGCCCCCGCCGTGGGCAGGGCGGCTGTCCCCTGAGGCCCCTCTCCTGGGTGTGTAGACGGCCGCCTTCTCCCTGGGTCCTCACCCGGCCCTCCCTCTGTGCGCGTCTGCCTCCTGATCTCCTTTCTTGATGACACTGGTCATGTTGGATCACGGCCGACCTGAATGACCTCTTCACAGGCCCTCCCAGCGTGTTCCCATTTTGAGGACCTGGGGGTCAGTGCCCCGACATGAGAAATTGGGGGGGATGACACTGTTTCATCCGTAGCCCTGTGTGAAGCACTTAGAATGGTGTTTGCACGTCCTGGCACTTGGTAAACGGTAGCTGTTGGGATTATCGCTCCAATGAGGATCCAAGTAGGGAAGAGACCAGCGTTTCCTGTTTCCGTCTTAACTTCCAGGGCCGCCCTGCCCCGTACTTGGGGGCTCCCTGGTGTGGCTGCTGCCCTGCGGAAGCCCTGGGAGCCTTCCCTCATCCCCGCCCCGGCTGACCCCCCTCCCCAGCACACCCGGGACTCCCGGTGTGGGGGTGGGCGGGTGGGGAACCACTGTGGGTACCCAGCAGGGGGATGAACACTGGCCAGGTTTCCCTCCTGGGTTTTTCTGCCTAGTTCCCAGGGGGGTGGCAGTATTCGGAAATACTAATTATTAGATCACAAGAAAAGTGGAAGTGGAGAGGCAGGTGGGCACCAGGGCCACACTCACCCCCATCATCTCGGAGGATCTGTCTTTGCCCTGGGGGATGGGGGTAGACAGCCTGTATCTCTGTCCACAGAGGGGGTAGCCATCGGGCAGGCCCTGACCCAGGGTGAGCATCCACAAGGACCCCAGCCGGGATCCCTGAATTCCTAGCAACAGCTGTAGGCTGGGGCCCTCCTGGATGTGGCCCTGCGTGCATCTCGAAGCTGCCGTCTCGGCCCTTGGCTCTGCCCCGTGTGTGGTTTGGGGGTGGGAGAGCCCAGGTAGGGCTTGGCGGGCAGATTCCAGGGTTTGGAGACACCTGAGCTAGCCCTGGTTTAAGGGATGATGAAGGGTCTTCACCGGGATCTCCTGCCTCCAGGGGGGCTCGCTGCCTCTGGCAATCCGCCTTCACCTTAGGACCCCGGGGGCTGGCGGGGGTGTTCCTGGGTCCTGCCTGCCGTGTCCCTGGCTCAGCCCTGACTGGTGATACCCACCAGGGCCTGCCCTGTCCCCTTTGCCCTGCCCCAGAGGGGCTTCCTTCCCCCCTTATTGGCCGAGACTAGGGTGCCTCCCATGTATTCCCCTCCACGAGCGCCTGCGCCATGGGACTCCTCCGAGGGTCCTGCCTGCCTCGGAAACATTTAGTCACCCCAGAGAAAGGGCCGTGATAGATCTGCTCCAGCCGTTTACCACTGCGGCGCTTAATGAAACACTAATACCACCAGGGAGGGCGGCGGGACGGGAACTGGATTAGCAGATGATGTATGGCTCATCAGCTCCACACAAAGGCTCAGTGGAGAATGTAATCCTTCTGGGGAGCGGAGCCAGCAAGAGGCGTGAAGGCGGGGAGGGGATGGGGGGGCGCCTCCTGCCAGGTGGGGTGTCGTGGGGGCGGGGCCTGGGCCCTGTCCGTCTCCGGGGTCGCCAGGGTCCTGTTTCCCGGGTAGTGGGAGCTGCAAAGGACGCTGAAATGAGAAATGGTTTATTTTCAAGCTAACAGGGCATGTCCTGCCTGCCTGACTGGAACCCTCTCTCTAATCACCAGAGAATGACGGATTTCCCTCCCTCCCTCCCTCCCGTCCTCCCCCTCGTCCTCCCTTCATCGGTACAGCTGTGCCTGCAGCCGCCGCTCAGAAATAAAAGCTGCCCCCAGATGCTCCTTGCCGCGCGCCTGTCTGCCAGGACGGCGGTGGGAGCCCCGCGCGCTCTTGGGGTGCCCCCGGGGTGGCCTGGCCCCGCTTGGGGGCTGCTGCCTGGGCCCGCCCCAGCCCCTCCCCGCCCGGGCAGCCTCTGAGCGCCCCAGGAGGGCCGACCTCGTTCCCAGGTGCCTGTCACCAGCTTGGCGGGGCTCCAGCCAGACGGAAGGCGCGGGGTCCGGCCTGCCGAACCCCCCGCCCGCCCGCCCCTCCCCCAGGCTCTCCAGCGCCTTGTTTGTCCGCTGCCGGCGGGAAGGTGCCATCTGGCCCAGGCGCCTTCAAGCTGGGCTTTGTCCCGCTGAGGGGACAAGGGGTTTCCGGGGACGGTGCACTCGGGCCCCGCCGCGTGGCAGGCTTGGCTCTGCTGTGGGATTTGTACACAGTGCCTGGAGCTTCTCCCCAGATGTGGTCCTTGGGGCGAGGACTTCCTCCGAGGGTTCTGCCGTCCAGCCCCTTGGCTACCGTCGCTGTCCCGCTCGGGCAGCTGGGGAGCTTCCCTATGCAGAGGCCGTGCCCTGTCCAGTCCGTCCCGGGCCACAGGCATGGCGCCGTCTCCATCCCGTGGTGGCCCCACGAGGAGCGGAGCACGTGGCGTGGGGCACCCGTGCCACGTGGTAGGCGTGTGGGAGGACCCAGCAAGCCCTGACCTGCAAACGGCCCCTGTGACGTTCGCGCGGGCGGGCCACGTGCTGGTCCTCCACCCTGCTTCCCCTTGATGTCCGTGCATCTGTCCCCGTCACACTAGGCGCCGGGGCCGTGCCCACACTAGGCATCTGCGGGACCTGAGGCCAGGCGTGGGCCCCTGTAGAGAAGTCTCCGGAACAGTGGGAGGTGGGAGTTCTGGGCGACTCGCTCTGACCCAGGCTGTTGGTGCGCGCGTCCCCGCGATACCACCACGTGGACGCCCCTTCAGGGCAGGGCGGGGTTCGGGACCCGCGAGGACCCCGCCGTGAGCAGAGGGGCCGTGCGAGCGTGCCGGCAGGAACAGATGTTGCCGCTCATTAAAAATTCCAGCCAGCGGCCTGTCTCCTTCAGTTAATTATCACGGATGTGCCTTCTGGAAGGCCGGGGCGGGCCCTCCTCAGCTGCTCCCACGGCCCACCCCGCCCTGGGGCTGGGGGGCTGGGGGGTCGGAGGGCGCAGCACGTCTGCTCCTCCCCTCCCCGACCTGCGCCAGAGAGCCTTGGACCTGGCCGAGCCAGGAACACCTGGTGGAGGAGTGGGGAGCAGGCCATCTCCTCCGGGGACGGGGCTCAGCCACCACACGTCCGGTGGTTACCCCCTTTGTTTTCAAGGTGTGCTTGGTGTTTTGCGACACAGTGGAAACACCACGGATTTGGGGTGGACAGGCCGAGTTTGACCCCCCCATGACTGCCGCCTGCTTTTTTGCGGCCCTGCTTTGCTGTCTGCTTCTCAGGAGCGGCCAGACCGGGTGCCGGAGCGGGGTTGGGGGACATGGCAGTCCAGGCAGGTGAAGGACAGGAGGAAGGGCCTGGTCGAGAAGCTCATGGGGCTTGGGGGAGCCCGTGGCCATGCCTCAGAAGCCCCGTGGCTGAGGTCAGGCCTGGGCTGCTGTGACCTCGCTTAGGCTGAGAAGGGCTGTCGGGATAGTGGAGGCCCCCCCGCCCCCAGGCTGGCGCCTGCTCCAGAATCCAGAAGATTCTGAATAGACGTCAGGAGCCCCCGACTGCTACTGACGCGCTCGGGGTCTTGCTGTTCAGCTCCCTTTAGCCACGTGAATGACCAGAGGGGTCGCGGCTGTGGGTGGTGTGTGTTCCCGGGGCAGACACTCCTCCGGGCCCTCCGTGTGGCCAGCCGTGGCCGGCTCTGCCCTCGGTCTCGGTCGGGGCTCCTCCTCCGCCTCCCTGCCTTGAGCAGGCCTCTTCTCTGGTCTCCCAGGGTCGGCGGGGCCCCCGCCCACCACCAGGGTATGCGAAGGTGTCCACAGACAGGTCCGACCCGTCGGGGTACCCCAGCCGCCTGCTGTGGCTGGTGCCAGGAGCACCCCAGGGGGTCGGCAGCGGGGTTAGACTGGCGCCTTCTGCCCGGGGGCAGCGCCAGCTTCTCGCTTGCAACTCTGTGGGCACCAGGGGGCCGAGGGATCTGTGATGCGCCCTGGCAGCTGTCGGCGCAGCTGATGCTTCAGCCCCTGGGGGTCGCCGGTGCGTGCCTGGTGATCCGCAGGCGGGGGGCCCCGGCTGGCTCTGTTGCTCCCTGCTGCGGAGCGGAGCTCACTTCCCGCGGGTGCTGGAACAGCACCATCCAACCCCCCGAGTTCGGTTTGGAGCTGGTAGGGCCCTGTGCGAAGGGCACGCGGGGAGGGCTTGGGTGTTGGTGCGAGGTGGGGGCCCCTGCTCTGTGCCCTGTCCCCTCACGGGCCCTTGGTTTTGTGGCCCCAGCAATGAGATGGGTTTCAGTCCAGCCCTCCTGCCGTGAGAAGCCGTGTCCTCCCGGAGGGGGGGCTGCCCCCTGCGTGCCCCCTGCGTGCCCCGCAGGATGGGGTAGAAACGGTTAAGGAAAGCGCACCAGACGCGAGCCTCTCAGTCTGGAGGAGGCCCCAGCCCCCACCGCGGTCCTGACCCGGTGCTCTCTGCCCTCCAGCAGGACGCTGGCTCTCGGGGCGGCAGCGGTGGTCGGGAGCGCCTCATCGTGGAGCCCCCGCTGCCCCAGGAGAAGGCGGGGGGCCCGGCCATCCCCTCCCACCTGCTCAGCACCCCCTACCCTTTCGGCATCTCCCCCAGCTCTGTGGTGCAGGACTCGCGCTTCCCACCACTCAAGTAAGTTTGCAGGGGGGGGGCACGTGTGCTTGGGGTCTGGATCCCGGAGGCTCTGGCGGTGGTGCCCGGCCGTGGGTCTGCACCAGCTGAGGCGGAGAGCCGCCAGATGGTGGCTGAGCCCCGGGCCCGCGGCCCCGTCTGTGCCTGCTCTCCATCTCCACGCTGCCGTGACGGCTGGCTCTCCCACCCCGCCTGCGCCCCCGTTCGTGGGGGCCAGGACTGTCCCTGGAGAACCCTGCGTTCTGGCAGAGGTGGGAGCGGGGGGGCTGTGCGGGGGGGGGTGACCCGTTGCTCAGCCTGGAGCAGGAACTCTGCTCACCGCTGTCCTTCCCTCGTCCGGCCCCACCCGCAGCCTCCAGCGGCCCGTGCACCACGTGGTGCCCCCGAGCACCGTGACCGAGGACTACCTGAGGAGCTTCCGGCCCTACCACACCACCGAGGACCTCCGCATGTCCTCCCTGCCCCCCCTCGGCCTGGACCCCGCCGCCGCCGCCGCCGCCTACTACCACCCCAGCTACCTGGCCCCGCACCCCTTCCCCCACCCGGCCTTCAGGTGAGGCCCCTCGCTGAGTCACCCTCACGTCCTGGGGCCAGGCTCCGTGTCTCAGAGCAGCCCCAGCCTTCCGAGGCCGCCATTAGGGGTTTGCCCCTGGTGGGAGTCCCCCCGTCGTCCGTGCTGCCCCTCCCCCACGGGCTGCCTGTTCTGCGTAACCGAGCAGCCCCAGGGGAAGTGTGTCCCACGTCCGTGCTCTGTGCGGGAGCCTCCCAAATCCCAGCCCGACGCGTGCGTAGAGCGCGGGTTGCTGCTCACAGGAGGCCTGCGGGTCAGGCCTGGAAGGGTCCCGGCCGGGCTCTGGGGCCGGCCGTGGCCTCTACCCGCACGGCCTTTGGGGAGGCTCCCGGCCGCTCGGCCCTGGCTGGAGGACACCTTCGGATGGGCCTGGGCTTTGTTTTCTTTAACTCGGGTTCTCGCGGCGCCCCGTCTTCTCCGCGCAGGATGGAGGACTCCTACTGCCTGTCAGCCCTGCGGTCCCCCTTCTACCCCATCCCCACCCCCGGCTCCCTGCCCCCGCTGCACCCGTCCGCTATGCATCTGCACCTCTCCGGGGTCCGCTACCCCCCCGAGCTCTCCCACTCGTCCCTGGCCGCGCTGCACTCGGAGCGGATGTCCAGCCTCAGCGCTGAGAGGTAAGCCCTGTGCTGGGCCGGGCGGCCGGGCTAGGCCTCGTGTGCCCGGGCTGCTCACCTGCGAGAGGGGGGCGGCCGGTGCTCGGCTTCGAGCTTGGTCTCGGTCGAGCTCCGTCGCCGCGGGCCTCCTGGCGGGAGCGTGTGGTGCGGCTCGGGGAGTCGGGGTGCGGCTTTCGGCCCGGGGGCCTTGGGGTCTCCGGGTGAGCCTGCGGGTCTGCCGTCGCGGTGCCAGGGGCCTGTGCCTGGCCCCCCCGCCAGCGCAGCGCCGTCACCCCCCCACCCCCGTGCCCCGGCCCGCAGGCTGCAGCTGGATGAGGAGCTGAGGCGCGAGCGGGAGCGGGAAGCAGACCGCGAGCGGGAGAAGGAGCGGGAGCGCGAGCGGGAGAAGGAGCGCGAGCGGGAGAAGGAGCTGGAGCGCGAGCGGGAGAAGGAGCGCGAGCGGGAGCTGGAGCGCCAGCGGGAGCAGCGGGCCCGCGAGAAGGACCTGCTGGCGGCCAAGGCGCTGGAGCCGGCCTTCCTGCCCGTGGCCGAGCTGCACGGACTGCGGAGCCACGCCGCCGAGGAGCGGGCCAAGCCCTCGGAGCAGCTGACCCCGACGCGCGCAGGTACCGCGGGCCCGTTTCAGGCTGCAGACGCGAGGTCGCGGAGCCAGGCGGGAGCTGGGGGAGGTGCCCGGTGGCCCCCGATACAAGAGACGTGGGTCCCGTCGAGGCAGCCGCGCACCGTAGTGACCTGCCGTGAAAGCATCAGGAAGGGAGGGATGACCTTCGTCTTGAACGTATTTTGGTTTTTTTTAATTTTTATTTTTTTTTAAGATTTTATTTATTTATTTGAGAGAGAGAATGAGATAGAGCATGAGAGGGAGGAGGGTCAGAGGGAGAAGCAGACTCCCTGCCGAGCGGGGAGCCCGATGCGGGACTCGATCCCTGGACTCCGGGATCATGACCTGAGCCGAAGGCAGACGCTTAATGACTGAGCCACCCAGGTGCCCCCAAAGACTTTTTATTTTAAAGATTTTAATTATTTATTTGAGACAGAGAGCATGAGAGGGAAGCGGGTCAGAGGGAGAAGCAGACCCCCCGCTGAGCAGGGATCCCGATGCGGGACTCAATCCCAGGACTCCAGGATCATGACCTGAGCCGAAGGCAGTCGCTTAACCGACTGAGCCACCCAGGCGCCCGAACGTATTTTGTTTTATCGCGAGCTTATGTAATCAGAGTTAACAACGGCTCGTACAATGGGCTCGCGTGATTCTGGAGGGCTCGGTCTACTCTCGCCAGCCCGCGCGAGCCCAGAGCTGCTGCACCCCGGCGGGTCCGATCGGGAGCCGTGCCCACCGGCCACCCAGCGTCCCCGGAGGCCGTGCTCCCTGAAAGCATCCGTAGGGGCCCTGGGGGCAGGCGTGGGCTGGGCCCCCGGTGCGGAGATGCTACTGTGACAGCCTCTCCCCCCCCCCCCCCCCCCCGCCAACAGAGAAGCTGAAGGAGGCGGGCCTGCAGGTCCCGAAGCCCGGGCAGCACCCCTTGCACCCCGCGCCCGCCGCCCACCACGCCGTGCCCAGCCTCCTCTCCAACCACAGCATCTTCCCGCTGCCGGGCAGCAGCGCCACCACAGCCCTGCTGATCCAGCGCACCAACGAGGAGGAAAAGTGGCTGGCGCGGCAGCGGCGGCTGCGGCAGGAGAAGGAGGACCGGCAGTCCCAGGTGTCGGAGTTCCGGCAGCAGGTGCTGGAGCAGCACCTGGACATGGGCCGGCCCCCGGTGCCCACGGAGGCGGAGCACAGGCCGGAGAGCGCCAGGTGGGGCTCGGCGGGGTCGGGGGTGCCGGGGAACCCCGGGGGCTGGTCTTCACGCTTGGATTTGCTCGTGGCCAGCCAGCATTTATGGAGTGCCTGCCGTTTGCCCTGCCTCCTGAGTGCTTTCCCTTCCTACCGCGCGCCCCCCGCCCCCCCCACCCCGACCTGTTTGGCCTGCGAGGAAGCAGAGGCTCCAGGCCGGGAAAAGAGGCACTCAGAGTGATGTCCCATCACTTGGGGACAGGCGCCGGCCAGAGCCAGGGCCTTCCCACGCAGCCTGGCTGTGTCCCCGTGGGGACGGTCGTGGCGCCTGGAGGGGGCGAGAGAAGCTTTCATTGATCATTACACCCGTTCTGTCTGTCCCTGCTTTCGAGCCCAAACGTTTTTTAATGAAAAAGGGGACTGTATTTAATTTTTGTTTAAATAAGAAATTAAGTTTATTGTTACTGCAATAAATAATACTCGTTTCCCAGCCCCATTCTGGGATCCCCCGGGAGTCCTTTGTGCCCGTTGTTGGGCCCCTTCCTCCACTTACAGCTGCCCTCAGGCCTCCCCACTCCCACCTGTTGGTCTGGCTGTCGCCTAGTAGAGTCCCCTTCCCCAGCATCCAGCCTTCCAGGGCTCATCAGCCAGAGCTGGCACAGAGCCTGGCCACGTCTCAGGGACAGGGGATGCTGACCTCAGTTTCCCCAGTTGTGCACAAGGCAGGCCGGTGGGAGGACTTGGGAGTGTCTCTCCAGCTCTTAACGTCGGGGATGCCGTCTGGGTCGGAGGCTTTTTCGAGGTCCGTGTGCTCCTTCCCTCTCTTACCTTCAGCTCTTGGCCGACGGGGCCTGGGTGCTGCTGGCCTGTTCCGCAGCCCAGCCGTGGCGTCTGCTGCTGGGTAGGGCAGCCGCGGGGATTAGCTTGGCTGATCTGGGGTGAGGTGCTCTGCCCCAGCCGGCGGCCTGCACTGCCTGCCACGGCCGCAGGGAGGGCCGCCGTCTGCAGACCATTCCGCTGCTTCTGTGAGCTGCTCTCCGCTCGTCTCCCTCCCCGCCCCGGGCACTGGGAGGGCAGCCAGCACCCGTTGGCGCCTCCTGATGAAGCCTGGGTATTCTGACTCCCACGGGAGTGTGCCTTTGCCCAAGGCCCGAGGATCCCAGCACCACTGTCCCCAGCAGGGGCAGCCTCTGTCTCAGGGCCTAGCAGCCTCGTGCGGGCCCCCAGCTGCCCTCTCCCGGCCCCCGTGGCCCCCGCAGTGGCTGGCAGCACACTCGGCCTCACAGCAGCACGAACCGGACATCTGACGGGCCCTTGGGTCCCCGGCTAGAAAACCAGTCGGTGCTTAGCTCCGGCGCAGGACGTATTTCGCCTGCTGATGGGTGTTATTCCTTGACTGTTGAAGGACACGTGGCTTCTTGGAATGGCCCCCTTTTGTACTCTGCGGATCAGAGGTACAGCGGCACTGGGGGGTTTTCTCCCAGCCTGCATTTGGGAGTAACTCGGTGGCTATGGTTCAGTGTCCGCAGCCCCCCTCAGGTGGGGAGAGCCCTGGAAGCCTGCTGCGGTAGAGGCGAAGCGTCTTACCTGATAGAAGGTTCCCTCTAGTTCCCGCCCTGCCTGAGTGTGGGGGCGCCATGCTCCAGCAAGTGGCTTGGCTCCGTGGAGACTCTTGGGGTGTAGCTGCTGCTTTGGGGCCACGTGGGGTTGTTGCCTTTTTTTTTTTTTTAAGATTTTATTTATTTATCTGAGAGAGGGAGAGCACACAGGGAGAGGGAGAAGCAGACTCCCCGCTGAGCAGAGAGCCCGACGTGAGGCTCGATCCCGGGACTCCGAGATCAATGACCTGAGCCATAGGCAGATGCTTAACCGACTGAGCCGCCCAGGCTGCCGTTCTGATGGGGACCGCTGGGGTTTGGCACCAGCACAGACCCACCCTAACTGTGGGGGTCACCCTGGAAGCAGGTCTGCCCTGCCCCACTGGGCTGGGAAGACACCTGGGAGAGAGGAGAATGGCCCCTTCGAAGGCTGGCCTGCCCTCTGCATCTGCCCACTGCTTGGCACATGCGGAGGGGTGCCAGTGACAAGGCCACACCTTTGCCGTCGGGGACTTGTCTTTATTCTCTCTTCAGTGGGACTTCCTGTGGAAGACAAAGGTTCAGGTCCGTCCTTACGCAGAGTTCACAGGGATTCAGGAAGTGGTAGAACGTAAGGAGCTATTGCCAGGTCATGGGTGAGAAACAGGAGCACAGGTGGGTCTGGCCTGAGACTGTCTCTGTCCTCAGCAAGCAGCGTCCACCTTTGAGCTTCTGTGTCCTCCCAAAAGTCTACACCTACCTGCCTCCAGCTCTGTGCAGGGGAGATGGGAGTCCCCGGGCAGCAGCCTTGGTGCCCCTCCAGCTCTGCTCTCCGGGGAGTTCCTGGGTGGGCAGCGGGCGGGGCTGCTACGTGACTGATGGCCTGCTCTGCTCATTCCCTAGGCCAGGACCAAACCGTCCAGAGCTGGGCGGCCGAGACGCCCCACAGCACTTCGGCGGGCCCCCGCCGCTCATCTCGCCCAAGCCCCAGCACCATTCTGTGCCCACGGGCCTCTGGAACCCGGTGTCCCTGATGGACAGCAGCCTGGAGACACGGCGGGCCCCTGAGAGCCACCCTCTGCACAGCCACCCCACTCCGTTTGAGCCCAGCCGCCAGGCGGCCGTCCCACTGGTGAAGGTGGAACGGGTCTACTGCCCGGAGAAGGTGGAAGAGGGGCCCCGGAAGCGAGAGGCCACCCCCCTGGACAAGTACCAGCCACCCCCAAGAGAGGCAGCGAGCCTGGAGCACCAGGCCTTTCCTCACGGGCCCGGGCCCTTTCTGGCTGAGCTGGAAAAATCCACCCAGACCATCCTGGGCCAGCAGCGGGCCTCCCTCGCCCAGCCTGCCCCCTTTGGGGAGCTCACCGGGCCCCTGAAGCCAGGCTCCCCGTACCGGCCCGCAGCCCCACGGGGCCCGGACCCCGCCTACATCTACGATGAGTTCCTGCAGCAGCGGCGGAGGCTGGTCAGCAAGCTGGACCTGGAGGAGCGCAGGCGGCGCGAGGCCCAGGAGAAAGGTGCGGTCTCCCCGGAGGCTTCCTGGGACTGTGGGGGCAGTGGAGCCAGCCCTCCTCCCACTCCTGCTTCCTGCCGTGGGCTTTTCGCAGCTCAGGAAGCAAGGTCGCTGGCCTCCGTGTCGCTATCTGACACCTCCACTGGGGAGACAGACCTGGGGTCCCTGCCGATCCTGCTACAATGAAAATTGGCCCAAAAAGCCAAATCAAAGCTTTCTGGAAGGATGGTTCCACAGACACACACAATTAATAAGTGATGAACAGAGGCTTATAACACGGTTTTAAATATTAATGGTGCAGTATAACAAGGGAGGAGGCTGTTGAGAGGACAGGCCTGGGCCCGGTGGGGGCTCCTCCTAGGGGCGGCAGGCCCAGGTGGGAGTGGGGCAAGGGCAGGAGGTCTGGCCCCCTTTCCTTCCTGCTCCTGCGGTGGGGGTGGGGGGGTGTCAGCCAGCAGGCCCAGGGTGCCCTTGGCTGTCCCCCACCTGCACACCCTGTCTGACCAGGAGGGGTCAGGGGCTACTCCAGACCAGTTTCTTTTCTCCTGTTGAACTCAGCCTCTTAGCCAGAAGCTGGGGCCAAGGCCAGGTCTTCCCAGGTGGTGGTTCTAGGCTAGATTTCGGGCCTGACAAGTATTTTTCTCCTCCGCTTGCCTTGTGAGGGAGGATGAGGGGATACCCTGGTGCCCTTGGTGCAGGCGGTCTACAGTTCTCTGCATCTTAGGAAGGGCCCTGAGTGTGCCTGTCCCTTCCTGGGTAGTGGACCCAGATGGCCACAGTAGGGGGGAGTGGATATGCACACAAAGCCTTGGGTTGCCATGGACACAGCCCCAGGCCTGCGGGCTGAGTGATTCCCTGCAGAGAGAGCACTGTCCGTTCACACTACCTTAGCCTGGTCGCTTGGGGTCCAGAGGAAGCCTGGCGTCTGCCTCCTGCCTCTTCCACCCCCAGCCCCCAGTTGCCATCCCTATAAAGTGCTAAAATCCTAGGACTGGGGGGTTAATGCACATTACCACCTGGGATAAAAGGAATCTGGGTTTTGGGGTGCTCAGAGCGGTCGGCAGGGCTTGGTCTCCCAGGTGCGTCTGTACACGACACAGAGGGGCCCCGTGTATGCAGCATCCGCTGGCGGACAAGGCTCCTTGCCCAGCCCGATGAACCCGTTCTTGCCCCCAGGGTACTTCTACGACGTGGATGACTCCTACGATGAGAGCGACGAGGAGGAGGTCAGGGCCCACCTCCGCTGCGTGGCCGAGCAGCCGCCTCTCAAGCTGGACACTTCCTCCGAGGTATCTGGAATCTGGTCCCCACTGTGTGGGCCTGCAGGCTGGGCTTCCGGTGCCCCCTCAGAGCCTGCTTCTTGGCTTCCCTCCCGCTGTCCCCGGCAGCCCCGCACTTGCTGGGACTCCCTGCGCTCCTCCATGCCCACAGACTGCGGGTGTCTGGATGCACTCACTGTCACGGCCCTACCCCTCTGCGGCCCCGCGCAGAGTGGGCCGCGGCCCAAGGGCTGCACGGACCCCAGGAGGGGCCCCTGGGACAGTGGAAGCACGCCACCGCCAGTGGTTTCAAACTCATTTGTTTTCTTTCCCAATCTAGAAGCTAGAGTTTTTGCAACTTTTTGGCTTGACCACCCAACAGCAGAAGGAGGAATTGCTGACCCAGAAGCGGAGGAAGCGGCGGCGGATGCTGAGGGAGAGAAGCCCGTCGCCCCCGACGGTTCAGAACAAGCGGCAGACGCCTTCACCGAGACTGGCACTGTCCACCCGCTACAGTCCCGACGAGATGAACAACAGCCCCAACTTCGAAGAGAAGAAGAAGTTCCTGACCATCTTCAACCTGACTCACATCAGTGCCGAGAAGAGGAAAGGTGAGGCCTGGTGCGGGCCCCACGGGGTGGGGTCACTGTGGCCATGAGCTTCTGGACAAGCAGGGGCCGTGGGCGCCTGGTGGCATCTGGAACCACTTCATCCTGGGGCGCTCTCAACTTCCTCTGGCCCCCGAGGCGGCAGCCACTGTGCTCTCACGGGCCTACCCCCGTGTCTCTGGGCATCCAGTTTCCCTCCACCCCAAACGCAAATCCCCCTCCTTGGAGCACATTTCTCTTGTCGCATCAGTGGCCTTTGTTCTGTGTGTAAAGCCCACTTTTGTCGGCTGCTCTGTCACTTGTCAGACTTCCCGGCGAGTGGGACGGCCCCTGGGTGCACGGTCGCATCGCACCTTCCCGCAGTAGCGGCTCTTTCCTCTTGGTGGGGGCCGGCATGGCCCACGGCGCTTCGTGTTCCCATGGCAGGAGGCTCGGGGTGGCCCGTGGCGGCCGGGCAGAGCCAGCAGATGCCGTGATGGGACAGCTTGCTCTGGAAGGTGCTCCCAGGTCCGTCCGGCCACCGGGGCCATGCTGGGGCCGCCTCCTTGGGCTGGAGTCCATAGTGCAGAAGGAGTGGTGCGCTCTAACCGCATTCTGGTTTCCCCTTCTTGGGTCTGCTCCCCACGCTCGCTTAGTGCCAGGATGTGAGTTCAGGTGAGAACTTGGCCTGTCCAGGTGCTCATTTGCACACTCCCAAGTCCAACTTGCTGACACCTAGGTGGTCCCTTCTCTCTGGAAGGAGTCCAGATGAAAGCATAAGTGCTTACTGGTCACGTACTTGCTTCCACTTACTTCATTAGTGGGGCGTGGCCGTTTGCTTTTTGCCTTTAACCAGTAAAGTGGAAGCCGTGCACTCTGAGGCAGTGACGTATTGATCACCAGCACCAATCCCTGGGAACAACTACAGTCTGTAACAAGCATCTTTTTGCCTGACTTAATTCCTAATTCCTAGAGGACGCCACCAATAACATAAGCACTTCGTGTCAGTAACAAGTGCCACCGCAACAGGGACTCGCCGCAGTAGGCATCACGGGGCTCTGGTCCCGTTTCGGTAGATGGCAACCATCCTGGGACTTGGGCTCACATACCAGGAGCTGTAGGGGAGGAGGATGTGTGGATCTTCTGGGGTTGCTTCTTTGTGTTGGGACCTTTTGTGTGTCTGAGTCTTTTAAATAAGAATACGGCGTTGGCAGTCACCTCCGAAGATCATAGGAACCCGTTATTTTGCTGTACACACATAGTTATTTTTGGACTGCATCCAGAACGCTCTGTAGTAAAAGCTAAGCAGAATCTCGGCTCACTCTAAAATGAAGATTTCAGGCGCCTGGGTGGCTCAGTTGGTTAAGCGACTGCCTTCGGCTCAGGTCATGATCCTGAAGTCTCGGGATCGAGTCCCGCATCGGGCTCCCTGCTCGGCGGGGAGTCTGCTTCTCCCTCTCATGCTCTCTGTCTCTCATTCTCTCTCTCGCAAATAAATAAATAAAATCTTTTAAATAATTAATAACTAAAATGAAGATGTCTTCCTTTAAACACAGCCTGTCCCTTTGGTGCTTGCTTTGTTGTTGTTGGTTTAAAGGACTTGCACCTGCCAGTCACAGCCTGGGCTAGCAGCCTGCTCCCCTTCCCGCTCAGCAGTGACGCAACGGTGTTGTTAATCTCAGGCTGCTTTTCTCATAGACAAAGAGAAACTTGTTGAAATGCTCCATGCCATGAAGCAGAAGGCCCTGTCCGCAGCAGTGGCAGACCCACTCAGGAACTCTCCGAGGGACAGTCCTGCTGTCTCCCTGAGCGGTAAGGCCCAGGGCGGGAAGGACAGCCCCTTCCTCCGCCGCCGCCTGGGACTGTCCCGAGGGCTGCCCGAGGTCAGAGGCGACCCCTCAAGGTCTTCTTCGTCATGAATCTTTCTTCCTGGAAACAGAGTGTGTTTCTCTCCATCTCTCTCTCTCTCAGAAGCTCCCTGCATGGTTGGGAAGGCTGTCCTCGGGACAGAGCAGGAGAGTGGGAAGTCAGGGCTGCGAGCCGATGGGGACGGTCCTGGCTTCTGCAGGGCTGTCTGTGGTGGGTCAGTGTAGTCACAGTCCAGCCAGGCCTCGGAAGCCCCGTGCCCCGGATCCCGGCACCTTTGCTGCTTCGGCTCTGCTGCTCCTGCTGGCCCCGAGCTGGCACTCTTCTCCCATGTCACCGTCTTGCTTGTTCTGCCCTGCAGGCCTCTCCGACACCTACTTTCACACCTCCTCTCTCTCTCTCTCTCTCTCTCTCTCTCATGGCTTCGGTTAAACCTTGCTGCGCTGCTGAGTGGAGCAGGAAATCTTTATGGTCCGGCCCTGTTCTCAAATCCTAACATGGTCTTTCTTACCGGGTTGGGCCACGTAACATCTACCTTTTGGGTGATCTGAAGCAACTTGCTTCTTCCTTCAGATTCTCTTTCTTCCCAGATGCCTTTCTGGGGCGCCTTTCAAGGATGGACTTGCTGCTGAACACAGCCCCACCTTCTGACCACACGCGCTCACTGACGTTTAATTAAACGGCCCCCTGAGTCTTCGTCCTTTGCACTAGGTCTTTATTAAACGTGAGCTCTAGAGGTCAGGGTCCGCCTGTTCACTTGCCGCTCTTAACATTTTCCTCGCTTTCTGTCTCTAAAAGAACCAGCCACGCAGCAAGCCTCTCTGGATACGGAGAAGCCTGTGGGTGTTGCCGCTTCCTTGTCTGACGTTGCAAACGCCATGGAGCCTGGGAGACTGGAGCAGCTCCGGCCGCAGGAGCTGTCGCGGGTCCAGGAGCCAGCTCCTGCCGGCAGCGAGAAGGCCAGGCTGAGTGAGGCCCCCGGGGGCAAGAAGAGCCTAAGCATGCTTCATTACATCCGGGGCCCTGCGCCCAAGGACATTCCCGTGCCACTGTCCCACAGCATCAACGGGAAGAGCAAGCCGTGGGAGCCCTTCGTGGCGGAGGAGTTTGCACATCAGTTCCACGAGTCTGTGCTGCAGTCCACCCAGAAGGCCCTGCAGAAGCATAAAGGTAAAGAGGCTGCCTGTACCTGTCTTGCTCCCATGTCACGAGAGGAGCCTGGAGCACTCAGCTGCAGCCAGGGGCTTGCCCCTTAAACTTCAGTGTGCACAAGGCACCTGAGACGGGGCCAAGAGGTCTCCATTGCTAACAGGTGCCCAGGTGATGATGGTGCCCCTGGTCTACTGACCACACTTCAAGGAGAGTTAGCGAGCAACGTCCTCTGAGTTGAGTTAGAAGCCCTTCCTTTTTGTAGAGCCAGGTGAGGGGTCTCTCAGGCATAGAGAGGCTCTGTTCCTTCTGTAGCTTATGGATTTTCCAGCATTCCCGTACACACTCACCTGGGAATCTCCCTGCTCTTTGATAACCAGCAGGTGTTTGTTCCAGTAACCTCAGAGAGCACTTTGTATAACACTCGAGCCCCCGGATCCACTCCCCTTGGACATTTCGGTGGGAGTCCCCGAAGGTAGGAGAGAACAGGAGTCACTACAGCTCATTCTCACTGAATCAAAGGTTGAAACTGACTGGAGGGAAAATCCCCAATGGTTAAGTAACTACTGAGTATAAAATTTTTGTATGCTCTAATAGCTAGAAGAAGGAAATTAGGTTATTAGGCCAAACATGTTTATTACTACAAACTATAAAAGAGGAATGTGGGTAAATAAGCATTCTGTAGACGCACAACTCTGACACTGTGTTAACATCTCCTAGGTAAGTTAACGCCGCCATCAACAGAGACAGAAAGATACCAAAAAGCAAAGGGTGGTGGTTTTCGCAATGAAAATCTGGAGGAATTCTTGACTGGGTGTTTGTCATGAATTTACTTGAACGAATCTTGTTTTTCAAGGAGAAAATACTTTTGACAAGATGCCCGGGTTAAATACCCCATGGCCTCCCAGACACACCTCACAGAGGCTCTTCTGTGGATCTAGGACATGTTTTTCCTGCCTTGTTTTACATCAACCCTTTCCTGACATTACACTCAACTGTTTCCTTAAGATTTTTTTAAGATTCATTTATTTTAGCGCACGTGCAAGAATCCGAAGCAGGCTCTCTGCGCAGCACAGAGCCTCACACAGGGCTCCATCCCAGGGGCCCAGAGATTCCAACCTGAACAGAATTCAGGAGTCGGACGCCCCACCAGCTGTGCCACCCTAGCACCCCTTCCTCGGGATTTTAAGGCCACGCGTCTCCTGCCGGTCTGAGCCCTACAGGTGCATCGCCTGCGCACGTCCCAGGCCGTAGCAGAGGCCGTGCGTACCTGTTAGGACATGCCACAGGGCGGCGCCAACCTTGTCTAAAGAGGTCCGAGCAACAGCTAACGGGGTATGCCTGGGGACCACGGGACATGCACTTTCTGAGAGAGTGGGGACTGGTATCCACAGAGGGCCAGCTGCAGACCAGGCTCAAGCACCATTTCCTATAACAGGACGCTGACGCTCTGGGATCGGCGTGGCTGAGACCGCACACCCGTTAGGACTGAGTGGACTACATCCAGGGCTGCTATGGTCATTACGGCTCTCTGAGTTGAGTTAGAAGCCCTTCCTTTTTGTAGAGCCCTTGGGTGCCATGTTTGACCTCTGAAGGGCATAGGTCTCTCCATACTGCCTTTAGTCAGCAGACCTGCAGTCACACACACTCCTGCAGGCCTGTGACGAGCCTGTTCTTTCCCCGCAGGGAACGTAGCCGTGCTGTCTGCAGAGCAGAACCACAAAGTTGACACGTCCATCCACTACAACATTCCCGAGCTACAGTCCTCCAGCCGGCTCCCTCTGCCCCAGCACAACGGGCAGCAGGAGGCCCCCCCTGGGAGGAAGGGCCCCCTCACGCAGGAGATGGACCAGGACTCAGAGGAGGACGAGGAAGACGGAGAGGAGGATGAGGACGAACCCCCCAGGCGCAAGTGGCAAGGGATTGAGGCAATCTTTGAAGCTTACCAGGAACATATAGAAGGTACAGTGAGGTGGGGAGGGGGCCGAGGGCGATGGGAAAGAAAGTAAAAGCAGCTCCCTCATCCCATCCGTGTGGGATCTCCCTGCCAACCCCGGGGACTCTGAGTGGTGGCACTGACACTCCGCATTCCTGGGGCACAGCTAGGTAATTTTCCTCTGCTACTCTGCCTATTTCAAGAACTGTTCTTCAGGTTTCTGCAGGTGCCCCAGTTTACAGACTGGAGGCCACTGTCACTGGAGGAACTTAAGTTCCAGTGCCTGCCATCACTCAGTGTTGACAGCCAAGCCTGGGACATGCTCTCTGTGCTTGCTGTCTTCCATCGCGCGTCTCAGTAGTCCATCAGTTCTGACTGTGGCTACACACAAGGGGCCTGAAAACAGAAGGTTTATGAACTTAGCTGAGCCCCAGATAGTGAGGCCTTGTCACTGCCAGAGGCTGCCTCCCCTTCCAGTGCCTCAAGGCTGCTGGCAGTTCCCTCACCGGCCCTGTCAGCCTCCCGGGCTCGCGCTTGGCGCAGGGAGGCGAGCCCTCACCAGCCACCGCACGCCTCTCCCGCCCTGGCCTAGTGCTTTGGGGTGAGGGGGTGTGGGTGGGGGGGGGTCACAAGGCCTGAGTGCTGTCCTTGTGCTTGTTGCATACTGGCTCATTTCTCTGCTCCTCCGTTTCCTCGAGAGGCATCTGGCTTGCAGGCGGGGAGGCTGCAGTGTGTTGACTTCAGTGCAGGGGGCCCCTGCCCCGTCTGGAAGGGCAGGTGGTGAGCTGGGCGCCCACTGTTGGCCTCCCGCCCCACCCCCTGACCATCGTTGAGGTGTCGGGAGGGGGGCTACCGCTCCCTGACTCGTGCCTTAACATTCAGAGGAGTTTTCATTCTGAGCATGGACTGGGAATCCTCTTACATTTGATTATGGAATGTCCTAATCACTGCAAATCCTTTGAGAATACATTTTAAAACACTCACAAAAGGAATGCCTGTGTAACCACAAGTGGCCCATGTGCTCCCGCACTTGGCTTTCTCCCCTACGAGGAATCCTGTTTTGAACTGCTCACTCCTTACACGTTGTTTCCAGGTGAATACATATGTATCCAGAACCAGTATAGAGCATTTTTTCACGGAGTGAAATGTGTCCATCTTATCTGGGTTTGTTTTTTGGTGCCTTGTTGGGAATCCTTCACTGCCCTGAGGACACGATTCTGTCCATTTTCTTCTAAAATTCATCAGGCCCTGCTTTCGTTAGGCCTAGAATTCATTTCTGTGCATGGCTTAAGGTAGATTTTCATCCCCCCCTCTGCCCCCTCCCCCTCAGCGAATAGCCAGTTACCCTGGCGGTGTGTGGGGTGCTGTCTGGGCCCCTCCGCCACGCCCGGGGCGAGCTGTGGAGCCCGTCTCTGGGCCGCGCAGTGGGTGCACTGGCTTGGCCGCTCTCTGCTGAGGAGCATGCTTGCATCTGCTGCAATTCTCTGGGCCCTTGGGGGTCCCCCCATGGATTTTAGGACCACCTTGTTTGTCCCAAAAAAATTCTTAGAATTTGCAGTTGCACTGAATTTACAGACTTGGGGAGAATTAGTATTTTTGATAGCAGTGCTATCACCTCTAGGATTATGGTATTAAATTGCATTAAACCATTTACTCCCTCCTCCCCCTTTTTTTTTTTTTTTGCCGTAAGCAGCATCCTTTTATTACTTTGAGTTTTAGGTGTTAGTTCGGTTATCATGGATTTTTTAGTTTTTGTTTCCCTTTATTCCTTACATGATCGTAGATGGTCAGACCTTCTGTCAATCAAATTTAGTTCTGCTGAGTTTTTACTTTTTGTCCTGCTGCCATGCCGAGGACCTCTGGGCTATTGAACAGAGCACTGGGAAGAAATAAAGGTTCTCATTGGCTGCCGTGTTGATGGCAGAGGACCGTCCCCGTTCACGTGGTGCGTAGGTCCATGGAGGGGACAGCCTTCGTGTTTGTGCCTTTGGTGTTCTCTGCTGTTGCTGGCTGAGCTTGTTAGCACTTCCGGTAGGAGACGGGTTTTACTGCCCTGCGTTTTGCTGTCGCAGTTGTTCTGCCTCTGTACTTCAGTCAGCTAGCCTGTCCTGGCTTTCATTCCTTTTGTTAAACTACAAAAAAAAAAAGTTTACTTCTCGTTCCGAGGACTGCGGGACTCTCCAGGACAAGTGCCCTCCAGGTAGGGGGCTCAGCATTCCACACTACTTGCAGTTGCTGACCCCTTTTTCTGCATAGGTTTCCACAGCCGACACAGGAAAAGCACTAAGGCTTCAGCCCAGCCTGGCTTTCATTCTTGAAACACTTCACAGAAAGCAGAGATTTATCCTTGAAAGTTTGAAGTCACTCCTGTTAAAACCAGGCCCAAGATCTTTTGGAAAGGCAGAGATATTACACTTTCAAAGTTCAAGTTTACTCTGGCTTTTTTTTTTTTTTTAGCAACTTATTATAAGCTTTCATACCTAAGTCTTAAAATTTTTTATCTTTTCTTTTGAAAAATGCATTTTAAGACCGTAAATTTGCCCTTAATGACTTCCTAAGGTGTATGTCTTAAATAGCCTTTTGATGCTAGGTCCTCTGTCTGTATGCCACGGGGCTGGATTTCCCTGTGTAATGCACAGGGCTGGGCGCTGTGGGCCAAGGAGAGCTCTGGCTGCCTGAGGAGGGCAGCCCTGACCAGGCCCATGGCCCCTGGGTACAGAAAACATACCAACATCGCGTATCTTTTCAGAGCAAAACCTGGAGCGGCAGGTCCTGCAGACGCAGTGCAGACGGCTGGAGGCCCAGCACTACAGCCTCAGCCTCACAGCCGAGCAGCTCTCCCACAGCATGGCGGTGAGTCTCCGTGCCACCCACGGAAAGAGAACAAACAGCAGCTGGGTGGGGGTGGTCTTAAAACACCCCATGCTTTAACCTTTCACTACCCATACAGTTGAGTTTTGAGGAATAATGCTCTTTTATGAAGCTACAACTTATAATTGGGGGGGGGTTTACTGTGAATTTACAGAATATTGATCCTGGAAGCGAGATGTTAATTTAATCTCCCTCTGGGCGAGTTAGTACCTGTATCCATCTCCCCCGACGATTTGCTGAATGGAGAAGGAGCTTAGAGGAGTAGCAAAGCTCCTAGGACAGCGGCCCCTCCTCCTCCCGGAGCCGGGTCCCACTGTTCGGTCAGCTGCGCTGGTATCACCCCCTCCCTGGCTTCCTCTTGGCGCATGGGGCCCTGGGGCCGCAGATCTTGGCAACTCCAGAGCAGCAGCAGTTTTATGGGCTAATTTTTTAAAATCTTAGGGCTGATGTTGAGCCAGCCGTGTACCCTGGTTCTATGGGAGTGAGCAGGTCCTTGTGAGAACCTAAGGCTTTGGGCACAGCTTGAACTGGTTCATCCAGCGCCCACGGTCAGAATCCTGAGCCGGGAGAGCCCAGAAGGTGTGCCTTTCCTCATGGCCCCCAGAGCATTCATGCATCACACCCGTTTCCCTACTACAAAATGAATGTTTTACCTGAATCTCTCTCTCCAGGAGTTGAGGAGCCAGAAACAGAAGATTGTTTCAGAGAGGGAGCGACTCCAGGCAGAACTGGATCACTTAAGGAAGTGCCTTGCGTTGCCTGCAATGCATTGGCCTAGAGGTTACTTTAAGGGATATCCTAGGTGACGGTTTCCCTTGCACTAGGCCGAACCTATAGTATAGAAATATTATCTATTTTATTACCTTGAATATTTAATATTTTTCACTGGGAGGTTTGAAGCTTAAAACAAAACAAAAAGAGAATGTGCCATGCATGAAGCAAAGGATTCCAGGCTTTGAAGAACGAATGAACTCGCCTTGACTTCAATGCAGCTGAATCACCTTTGTCATTCAGTGAGCAACCGATGTAGGACGCCCATAGTTCTTTTTAAAGGTGGTTTTATTCTTCCCCCGGTCATTATTTTCGAATCTGAAAGTGAAGGCTCCCTTACCAACACTAAAACTTGATCATTTATGGCCCCTGGGTGCATAAGACTGGATCAGACCGAGCGTGTTCTGTTCCTGGTGTGGCCGTGTTAGCACGTCCTGAGAACCCAGTCTGCTCTCGCTGCAGCGTTGGGTCGGCCTCGCTCCTCCCCAGGACTGAGACCTGCTTCAGCTGGAAGAAGGTGGGGTGCATTTCCGGTAAAGGGCTTATTTGTTTGTTACTTTTCTGCAAAATTTTCGAAGCAACAGGTCCTAGGAGCACACAAAGCAACAGTACTGAAGCCTCACCCAAAGGCTTTTCCCTGGAAAAGCTCTTCTCTAAAGCGCATCAACAAACTGAAGGTACCTTTTTATTACTCCGTGGGGGGAAATGTACAGAGCTGTGTGTCTACATACGTTCACACCCACCGATTGTTACTGCGGCGGGCTGTGTTTTCATACAAACGTAAATTTTGAGAGAAAAGTCAAAGGTGCTTCAGCCTTGTACTGTGTATATATATTAAAAAACAAAGTTTTGTATGTTTTTATTACTTTAATTATTGTTATAAAAAGCCTGCCATTTTTAATATGTGGTTTGGGGGGATTTTTGTTTGTTTGTTTGTTTTCCTGTTTGGGGGTTTTGTTTGTTTTTTTGCTTTTGTTTTTCTGGGCAAAAAAACTTGCTTTTAGTGTTTGTACTGCTGCTGGTCAGGACATTAAAATATTGAAGTGTTTTTAAAAATTGAAAAGTAAAAGAGCTTACCACTGGCGCCTATGAGATCACTTCATTTTCGAGTTGTACCAGAAAGTGATGTAGAAAGCCATGTGTTCCTTCTTACCTCCTCCTGTCCCCTCCCCCTGGCTCTGGACGGCAAACAGAACCAGTTGCTATTGAGGAGGGCCTCGTCCCCAGGCGGGAACAAGCAGCTGCCGTGTGTGCACCTGCGTGTGCACGCAGCTCTGTTGAAAGAACCGGTCAGGAAGTGAGCGAGTTCTGTGATAGGATTCGAAGGTGTCTTACAGCAGTCTGAGAACAGGTGCAAAGTAGAAACTTTAGAAGCTTTATTTAGATGCAAAGCTTTGTAAAAGCCTAAAAGTAGGGTAAACAATGTCTGAGCTGAACTCCTCCTCCTCTCGGGAACTTACTGTTAAGAGCACAGGAGCGGCTAGAAACTAGGAATGCCATCTCAGTGCAAAGAGTGTTTCCTTCTCGTCCCAGTTACTGCTTATTCAGGCAGTGTCTAATCTAGATCAAGCAGATAATCTCTTGCCGAATGGGCCTAAACCAGAGGCCACAGCAGCCAGTGGTTGGTCTGTCGGGGGTGGGGGTGGAGGCGAGAGTCTTGATGGCCACTGTCCCCTTCACCCCGGGTCAGGGGAAGGGCTGGCTGACCTTCAGGAAGGCTACTCACTGCGATCAGTGGCCGCACCCTCCGCCCCAGACCTTAGCTGTGCAGAACAGCTTGCTGGCAGATGGCACTGCGTTGCTTTATCTGTTCCCACACCGTTTGCTTTGTATGTCTGCCAAGAATCTTCCAGTTATTAGCAAACTCAGACAAAAAGTGCCGCCAGTATTAGCAGCAGTCAACAAGCGCCTTCCTCTCCGCAAAAACGACTTGAAGAGAACGAAGGCCTGTTCTGTGGGCCTCCTCCCCTGCAAAGACATCGAGAGATCAACATGTTCCACAAGTGGGGACAGGTGTTCAGAGGGAGCTCTACTGCCAACAGTCAGGGAAAACTATTACTGAATGTCTCTCAAGTCGGCTTGCTACTTCCAGTCTGAAACAGCAAGCTTAAGAGTTACATCTTTGCACCTCACTCCCTGTCCCCCACCATCACAGGAAAGGGCTGGATGCCCCTGCTGATCAGCTTGGCAATGGCCAGAGGAAACAGGAAGCACAGCCCAGCCCTTCACCAGCCCAGGGGAGTCCCTTGTAGGGGTTTTCTGTAATGGGAGGAGGTCGTGGGGTAAAGGGATGCAGCCATACGGGAGAGGTCTCTGACCAGGGGTACAAGCTGTGTCCCTGAGCTAGAAGAACTGCTCCTGTCCCTTCTGCTTGAAAACACCACCTTGCCCCTGCCTTCCTGCTTCTGTCACTCTGCCTCCCCACACTCTCACCTCTCTGTAATAAGACAATCAGAATATAAACCAGTAAGGCAGCATGAAGAAACTCAGAAAAAGGTAAGAAAGCATCTTTAGAAAACAAAAGTGTACCATTAAGACCTAGTGCTTGAATGGTTTTTCCCATCTGGTAAGCTTCAGATGATTCAGAAACAGCCCAGGAGCACCTAAGTCTCTTCAGTTTGGGCTTAAAATTTAATAGATACATAATTTCTGAAGCTTTTTGTTCAGCTAGTTCACAATGAGTTTAAAAGATGACGTTCAGAAGTACACCACATTTGCTCTAGAATGGGTTATGCAACTTCTGTCAGTATTTGCATGAAGACCTGTCTTTCACGACCTTGTGTCTTCCTTCCGCACCTGGAAGAGAGGGCTGCCATCTGTCCTGAAGGGGATTTCACTCAACTTGTGAGGGTGCTCTCCCAAAGCCACGGTCAGATGGTTCCACATTTAATCAGATCAATAGAAACAAACCAGAGCTCTCCCTAAAACTTGGCACTATATAACCTCATCATTTGGAAATGTTTTCGCGTAATTAGAGCCAAACGGACATAAAATAGGATCTTAATCCATTATCTCAGATAAGTGACCAAGGTAAGACTTAACAGTTTCTCCTATGGAAAGAATATAGGCTAAACACTTAATTGGCATTAACATTCTCATAGATTATATCCTTAAAGAAACTCCAAGAATATTAAAAGGAGCCCACACTTTCAGCAGCCGAGAATTACAACACAAGAAATCTCAAGTTCGTACGTGGAATGGTATTTTCCTCAAACAGCTCCATAATGCTGGCAAATCTCAAAAATCAGATAACCCCCTTTTCCCTCTGAGCCGTTTTTAAGTAGAAAATTCCAAGGATCCACCACAAGATGGAGATGGTCAGCACAAGCTGATTCTGTTACTCTTAGGTGTATATTAGCCACTTAGCAGTCATCCCTGCACTCCTTCAAGGAAACCAGTTACTGACTTCCTCACTACTTGCAGTAGCCTGTTCATCCCAACTTTCTGGTCCAGCGCTTAAGTGAAACTCTTACCTCTGCCTTGACCTGAGGAAGACCATGCTAATTGGTTGTGTTACTTTGTATGTACCCTGTGCTTAACGTAGAACAGTAAAACCAGTACATGAGAGGGAGGAGGAATGCCTCGGTCACTCTGGGGGCAGTTTAGATGCTGTGAAATTAAACCTGTTCTAAGTGTACTTGTTTGAATTAATTGTATTGTAATATTATTTGTTGAATGTAGTAATTAGGTATTTATGAATATATTGCTGTAATTTCTGACAACATCCAAAAAAATAAAATCTTCCTAAATCATGTTAAGAGGAAAATCTTTGTTATAATAGGGCCCAAAAAAAGTGCCGGGGTGGGGGAGAAAAGCTCAACCATCAAAGCTTTATGGGTAAAATATGAAGACAAAGTGGGTAATAACCTCACCTAGGTTTCAAGAACACAAGGTATTAAGGGGTGAGATCTAGGATCTACGGGACTCCTGACCCTCCTCAGTACCGTGTGGTTTCATTCTAGAAGAGTCCCAGATGAAAAGGGAAGTCCTGTCATCTGAAAGCAACCCTCTAAGACAGTCACCTTAAATAACAGAGAACCAGGTCTTCGTGTCTGGCCCTTCCGGTGTTCAAATAATAACCCTCAGCTGTGTTGGAAGGACAGCTGGGTAGCGATTTAGAACTGAGAAACCATGCTTGGGTAATGGGAAGGGAGTCTGGACTTTGAACAGTGAAGGGCAAAAACCAGAAGCTGTTCTTTAGGCTTCAGAGTGCATGCCACTCTGAAGAGCCCCAGGGAGAATGTGCTCTGACTCACAATGCTACAGTCGAAAACTAGCTGGCTACAAAACCTTCTATCCCTTGTAGGACTCCAGACAAATCATTTCTCCTCTCAAGGTAAGGTCATTTCTAGAGCAGTTCCAACCACTACAATTGAAAACTAGTTCTCCTAGGAAAAGAAATGGACCCTTCGTTGAGACACGGCTGCCTCCAACCAGGTCTATTCCCTCTGTCCCTCAAGAGCAGAAATATGGGCCCGACTTCCCCTCCCAACATCTGGACTTTAGCCTCACAAACTGCAGAACATGCAGTCTGTTTCTCCCAGGCTTTTTTTTTTTTTTTAGTTTTAAATTTATTACTATGAAAGATCTGCACAATCACCACAGATAAAGTCACTGCAGAATCTTTACTTCTGTCATCCAATCTCTAGCCGTTTGCCAGCACCAGCCTGGCCTTCTGCAGTCCCCCTGACTTCCTTCATTCTGCTCTGGCATTTCTTTTGCTTTTTTCCTGGGGTCTTTCTCTTCTCATACAGGCTGTGTTTGCACATCAATGTTTGGGTCTGTTTTCCCTTCACATAATCCAAGGAATTCTAAATCATGCCAGTTGTCTTGCCACCACCAAAATGGGTTCTGAGTCCAAATACAAAGATGACATCTAGTGTGGTCTTGCACACTGTGCCTAGTTTCTCCTGAATTTCTGTCTTAGTGCCTTCCCAGGGTGAAGAACATCAATGACCATCTGGTTCCACTGAAGGAGTCCAGTTGGTCATGAACTTCCTCATCTGGACAGCTATTGTGTCGTTCATGATGGTGGCTGAGCGTGAAGCACCCAGGGAGTTCCCCACCTTTCCCCTTGATAAAAACCCACTATACCTTAACCAGAAGTAGCCAAGAGAACAAGAAACACCCAGAGTGTCAGTCTAAAGATCACCCCTTCCTGCCACACATCTCCGTATGATCAGTCAGACCATCTTAGCCACATGACTTGCTCTCTTCACTTGGTAGTAATGCAGGGAAAAAACCCAACGTGAGATTTGCATGGAGTCCATCTTTATTGGGCTTAGATGGCGAACCCTAGTCAACATCTTGCCACCCATCTGCCATCCTTCTCTGGGTGAACAAACTCTAGGAGAGTCTAAATTTAGCCCAAGAGATCAGGTCAAGAAAGGAAAAAAGCCCCAGGCCACATCGCCACTCCTACTGTATCTCTCTCTTAAAAACAACACTTAAAGTCACCGAATGTTCACCCACATGACAATGCCAAGCAGGAGACCGCAGGCTCTGTAGCGAAAATAACGTGTTTTGCCAAAGCTGCTTTCTTTCCCCTATAAAAGAACAGCTGGCTTCTAGAGACAGATGTGGAATTAAAGAATGTCTCGAGGACTAAGCACAAACCTGTTGCTTTCCAACAATGTTATGAGCCCATTCCTTGTTTCATTACACAATTCTTCATATATTCAAAAGGGGTTCTAGAACTCGAGATAATAGTACCTCTATCATGTCTCGAGCACTCACACCACCCGGCAAGCCTCCGGCCAGCAGATGCAAGGCCTTTCTTTACGAGTTCAGGTCTTTCTCTAGAAGTCTTGGGACTGGATGCTTTCAGAAGGTTGCAGGTTTGTACGGAGTTTATACATGTGATTGAGGGCTTGTGTGAGGAAGGCCCCACTGGTATTGATTTCCATCAAGGTCAGGTTATCCAGCTAAAACACAAGAGAAAAAAAACTGGGTTGGTTGAGGAGTGTTTGGTTTGAGAAAATGTAAAATCTACTGAATAAAAGTAACCAATGAATAATGGTTTTTGTTTCTCTTTTTTTAAAGGCACAGCACAGCTAGTAATCCCTGCTTGCGATAATCTAAGCAGACAGGATGCTGGGGGCAACTCGCTGGCACCAGCAGGCAGCCCCCGGCCTTCGTGGGCATGGGAGGGGGAGGCCCCCGTGCCCTGCGCACACCCACCTTGGCATGTGCCTCCTGCTGTCTCACGAAGCTGTCGGCAGACACCCGTAGCTTGGCTGTGCGAGTGTCCCACACATCCTTGATCAGGGTCCGGATCTCATCTGCTTTCGGGATGTTGTCTGAAGCACTAAGAGAAGCCAGGCGGCGGGGAAATCACATAAGGAAGCACTTGGTAAATTAAGCAACATCCAGGTGGAAGTGGCCTGTATTATTTTTTAGTAGGTTCCACACTGAACGTGGAGCTCAAACTCAAGACCCTGAGATCAAGAGTGCATGCTCCTCCAACTGAGCCAGGCGGGCACCCTTCCAGGTAGAAGTGGCTTTTTATTTTTTTTTTTTTTAAGATTTTATTTATTCATTTGACAGAGAAAGAGAGCGAGAGCACAAGCAGGGGGAGTAGCAGAGGGAGAGGGAGTACCAGGCTGAGCAGGGAGCCCGATGCGGGACTCGATCCCAGGACCCCAGGATCACGACCAGAGCCTAAGGCAGACACGCAAATGACTGAGCCACCCAAGCGCCCCTAGAAGTGGCGTTTTTAAAAAATGCTGCTTGGCTTCAGGAAAACACAAGCAAAATGTGTTTTCCTTTGTTTTCAATTTTAAGATGTAAAAAATTTCTAGCAGTTAAGCTTGGTGCCAAGAAAATTCAGCCATGGGGGGCACCTGAGTGGCTCAGTCGTTAAGCGTCTGCCTTCAGCTCAGGTCGATCCCAGGGGTCCTGGGATCGAGCCCCGCATCGGGCTCCCTGCTCCGCGGGAAGCCTGCTTCTCCCTCTCCCACTCCCCCTGCTTGTGTTCCCTCTTTCGCTGTCTCTCTCTGTCAAATAAATAAATAAAATCTTCAAAAAGAAAATTCAGCCATGGGATGCCTGGGTGGCCCAGATAGATGTCTGCCTTCGGCCCAGGTCATGATCCTGGGGTCCTGGGATCGAGCCCCGCATTGGGCTCCCTGCTCAGCTCAGCGGGGAGCCTGCTTCTCCCTCTCCTCCCCGCTTGTGCTCTCTTGCTATGTCTGTGGCTATCTCTGTCTCTCTCTCTCGAATAAGTAAAATCCCCCCTCCCCAAAAAAAGAAAGAAAATTCAACCATGATCCACACAGTTATTTGTGCTCACATTAAGTGTCCCATGGCAGGCTGCAGTACAAGGACTTCAGAGAATAAGCTCTAAAGGTTGGACATCCTCTGCTCAGGGTAATTGAGTGTTCGGTGCTGTAGAATTTCCATCTTGAATGAATTTGCTTCAAGGGCTGGCTCAGAGGTCATGACTGCTATTGCTCCTACCTCATCACTTATCCAAGGGCTCACAACCCACCAGGGAAAGAAGACAACAGCTCTGTGCCAGGCACAGTGCTCGGCACTACAAAGCGTTTCTATCCTCCCAAAAGCTCTGAAGGCTAGGTACTGTCCCACTCCACAGAGAAAAGTACACTTACAGAAACCACAGATTAAATTGCAAATTAGCATAAACCGAGCATACCAATACACAGCGAATTCTTGGTAAAAGTCTGAAGAGTCAGCGAGGGTCAGTGTGACAGCCTTCCTGTCGTGAGTTACATTTGGGATCCTTCTAGGCCATTAGGCCATTTTAGCCTTTTTTTTTTTTTTCCTCCACGTAGGTTCCACACCCAGCGTGGAGCCTAATGCAGGGCTTGAACTCATGACCCTGAGGTCAAGACCTGAGCTGAAATCAAGAGTCAGACATTTAAGTGAGCCATTCAGATGCCCCTTGTTGTGAGCTGTATTTTAAACTAACCATTGAAGGAAAAGACAAAAAAGATGAAAGCAAAAGCTAACACTGTCTATCACCTGGCATGCTAGGAAAGGTACAGTGGCCTCTCCACATGCTCAAAGTAGCTTGTGATTAGTGGTAGGGAATCAGTGGTATAAAATTTACATAGTGGATTGTATTTAAGACCCAAACATTTGGATTTTACGCTCTGAACAGCAGGTTACAGAACAAAGGACCTCATCTATTTGTTAACTGAAGTGCAGAACAAAGGTAAAATTAGGTCCCTTGGCCAAATGAATTACAAAGAATCATAAAACCAAAGTTTCAACAGGAACTGCATACATAAGATCTGAATTTCAAAAACTAAATGTGAACAGGCCCCTGACCTCTGCTTCCATATTTTCCCTTCCAAGTCCTCCTGCCCACTGCCACAGAAGACTCTCCAGTTCATTGGATGACAACCCCTGCCAAACACCCTCCCCAGGACACTGCAGCCACAGAGTAACAGCCTCAGGTCCCCAACTCTTTACCTAGTCTACATCAACCCCAACAGCTCGGCTTCCCCAAACATACTGTGCTTGTTCACATGTCCCTGCCTCCTACCTATAGCATCCTCTTCTCTAGTAAATTTTCCCTCCTTCTTCAAGCCACGGATCCCTTCTCTGACACCACCAGGCATTAGGGCTGCAGTCCGGCATGGTCTGAACGGGACTGATCACACACTGCGGTGTAGAGCTACGGGTTAACAGGCTCACACTGCTCCCTAAGCAGGGCTCAAGCCCACGTGACGATCTCCATTATCTAGTGGAATGCTTCGTGTTGTAAACTTTAGCGTCATACCAATTTAAGGACAAATCCACGTTACATACCCCAATAATTCATTTGAATTCAATAGTGTCATACAGTGGAGGCCTTGCTCTAGAACAGATAATAGGGAGCTTCTTAATTTTTGTTCTAGTTCTGCTCTTGCTTTCATCAATGAAAAGGTGCTCAGGGGCCCCCGGGTGGCTCATTCGGCTAAGCAACAGACTTGGGTCTCAGCTCAGGTCTTGATCTTGAGGTCATGAGTTCAAACCCCACACTGGGCTCCATGATGGGCCTGGAGCCTACTTAAAAAAAGAAGAAAAAAAAAAAACATGCTGACTTCAAAAGCTTGACATTTTGCAAATTACAGTCTAATCTCCCAAGCAAAATCATCCACATTTGCTTGCCCGCCCCTGCTGATTTCACTCGTTCATTCAACAAACACGTATGCACCAGGCATAATACTAGTGCAAATAAGACACAGTCCCTGCCCTTTTTATTTTTTTTAGAGGAAGAGAGAGCACATGTGTGCACAGACACACCGGGGGGGGGGCAGGGCGCGGGGGCGGGGGTAGGTAGAGAATCTCAAGCAGGCTTCATGCCCAGCCTAGAGCCTGACACGGGGCTCAATCTCACAACCCTGAGATCATGACCTGCGCCAAAATCAATAGTCAGACACAACCAACTGAGCTACCCAGGCACCCCAGTCCCTGCCCTTTAGAACTGGGGTAGGGGTGGGAAGGCACAGCCTGACTAGTGATTAGAAGATTACAGCTGGAGGCGCCTGGGTGGCTCAGATGGTTAAGTGTCTGCCTTCGGCTCAGGTCATGATCCCAGGGTCCTGGGATCGAGTCCCGCATCGGGCTCCCTGCTCAGCGGGGAGCCTGCTTCTCCCTCTGCCTCTCTCTGTCTCTTATGAATAAATAAAATCTTTAAAAAAAAAAAAAAAGAAGATTACAGCTGACAAATGCCATGGGGGCTACAGAGCTGTCAGGGGATAGGCATCCTTAACCTGTGAGAGAACACCGGTTAGGCTAATAAGCCAAAGGAGGGAACAGACAACAGATGGACTAACTGAACAAAAGAAACAGTATTTGAAAGCCCTGAGGACCTTGGTATGTGGAAGGAAGAGGCCAATGTCAGCCTGGAACCCAGAGAATGAGGGAGCCACGAAGGAAGGAGTGTGTAGGAGCCACAAAGGCAGGCAGAAGGAGCCCAGCTAGGCAGTGCTTTGTATGCTATCATGAGGACTTTAGCCTGAACCCTGGACAGGCTCCAAGAAACAGGGGAGTTGCGTGGCAGCTCCATCTTTAAAAGTCTACTCGGGCTGCAAAGTGGAGAATGAATTAAAAGCCAATGGGGAGGGGCACCTGGGTGGCTCAGTCATTAAGCGTCTGCCTTCGGCTCAGGTCAATAGAGCCCCGCATCGGGCTCCCTGCTCGGCGGAAAGCCTGTTTCTCCCTCTCCCACTCCCCCTGCTTGTGTTCCCTCTCTCGCTGTCTCTGTGTCAAATAAATAAATAAAATCTTTAAAAAAAAAAAAAGCCAATGGGGAGCCAGAACTGAACGCAGGGAAACAAGAAGCTACTACACCACGCTTTTTGCCACCAGTGGGCTTTCAGTACAGCTAGGGTTCAGAGCAAGTGTGAGCCCTCTGGCCTTTCCTGTGAAAGACATGCAAGAACTCAGATGCACATAGTGGAAGACAAAGCGGTAAAGCTTCACCAGTAAAACACAGCTACAGTTAAGAAAAAGGCTAGAGAGGATAACGGCGACTCACCGGGGTCCAATGTCAAGCGATAAAGTAGCAAGGGATTCCCTAGGAGAGGGGGGGTGGGAAAAGGAAAGGACAAATGGGAAAGCCCAGGCAAAAGCGTGTGTGCACACAAATGCCTCCCAGGTTACTGACTCAGGGATACGGATGCCCGGGGATCCCCCTCACCTTGTAGCCAAAAGTGGAACGAGAGGAACAGGGTAAGGGATGAGAATCAGGAGTTCGACTTGACATGTGACTCTAAGGAGACATACTTACTGATTTAACAGGAGTTTCGTAAGTTCCATGTAGTAAAGGCTAGGCATAGGGGTAAAAGTTTCTTCCTTTCGTTCATGATCCCTAATCTTCTCCAACTTTTCTGAAATTTAGAAATGTATACATTTTACCATCCATACCCAAAATATTTGTTTAAGCTTTCCAAATTTACCAAGTATCTACATTATCTATTGGATCAACTAACAAAAACATGAAGAAAAAACACTTTTTGGAATAACATATCACTAACTAGATGATTCACAGCCTATTTCCTCAAAAGTTTTTCTTATGGGACACCTGGGGGCTCAGTCAATTGAGCATCTATCTGCTTTAGGCTCAGGTCATGATCCCAGGGTCCTGGGATCCAGCCCTACATCGAGCTCCTTGCTCAGCAGGGGGCCTGCTTCTCCCTCTCCCTCTGCTGCTCCACCAGCTTGTGTGCTCTCTGTCAAATAAAGAAATAAATAAAATCTTAAAAAAAAAAAAAGTTTCTCTTATAGAAGGTGGTAAATTCCTGTTGGTGTTGCTGCTCTGGCCTGCAGGATGTATTACTGAAGAAACTGGGAGTCAGAAGTTCTTTTCTTAGGGAAAGAGACAGGCATTCTACCTTTAATGCAAAAGGTGATGAGAGTAACCAGTGACTGGAGAAATTTACTTGTATATACGAAGCCTTATTCAGAGGGGAGCAAGAGGACATAACACCATGGCCACTCCAGCCTAGGGGTAGGATGATGATCACAGAGGGCCTACAGCCCAGCATCTGGAATCCCACAGTGGAATCCCAATTCCAACCAGCAGCAGCACCCCTCTCTCCCTATCTTATGGGTCTGAGAAAGTCCTGAATCTGGCCACTGAGGCTGAGGGACACACACACAACTGTGCTAGGGGAATGGGGGGGGGAAGCGGGGTCTTTCAGTGTTGGGCCCCCTCTTCAGGGGCCCTTGGTGCCATGCTGCAACCCTATCTACTCCCCTACTCCATTCACCCTCGCACTCTAACCCGATGCCCTTCTGAGAGCTGCACACTCCCGCCAGCACACCACTCCCAACCCCCTCCACACCTGTCTCTGTGCACAAGAAACAGCCCTCCAGGTGTGTCCTGGACCTCCTCTCTGACCGGCACAGACCACCACCCCAGCAACTGTCTCACTTGAGTGTTCGCTGTTGTCCTCATTACTTCACCATTCCATCAAACTCACTACAACATCTTCCATTTTAAAAAGAAAATCCTAGGGGTGCCTGACTGGCTCAATCAGTTGAGCACCCAACTCTTGATTTCGGCTCAGGTCATGATCTCAGGGGCCTAGAATCCAGCTGTGAGTCAGGGTCCCCACTAAGAGGGGAGTCTGCTTCTCTCCCTCTCCCTCTGGCTCATATGCTCTCTCGCTTGCTCTCTTGCTCACTCAAATAAATAATATCTTTCAAAAAATAAAAATAAATATAGGCACCTGGGTGGCTCAGTTGGCTAAATATCTGCCTTTAGCTCAGGTCATGATTCCAGGGTCCTGGGATCCAGCCCCACGTCAGGCTCCCTGCTCAGTGGGTAGCCTACTTCTCCCTCTGCCTCTGCCCCTCCCCACCAGCTCATGCTCTCTCTCAATAAAATCTTTAAAATAAATAAATAAGGGATAGCTGGGTGGCTCAGGTCACCATCCCGGGGTCCTGGGATTGAGTCCCGCAGTGGGCTCCCTGCTCAAAGGGGAGCCTGCTTCTCCCTCTGCCCCTCCCCCTACTTGTGCGCGCGCGCGCTCTGACAAATGAGTGAATAAAATCTTAAAAAAAAAAGACAATAAATAAATAAAAATAAATAAAACCTTAGTAAGTGAAATAAAATCAGAGAAAGACAAGGATCATATGATTTCACTCATGGAATTTAAGAAACAGAATCATAGGGAAAGGGAAAGTAAAATAAGACGAAATCAGAGAGGGAGACAAACTTAAGAGACTCAACTACAGGGAACAAACTTAGGGAAGGTAGGTGGGGGGATGGGTAACAGGGTGATAAGCATTAAGGAGGGCACGTGATATAATGGGCACTGGGTGTTACATGCTACTGATGAATCAGTGACCTCTACCTCTGAAACTAATATGTTAATTAATTGAATTTAAATAAAAATTTTTAAAAATTTAAAAAATAAAACCTTAAAATAAAAATCCTCCCAACGCCAACTACCAAACCATTTTTTCAAGAGTTAACTTCCTTTCTTCGACCACTCAGGTGGGTGTCTATTCTACCCCTCCACCAATACCACTCAACACCAAGGCCCACGACCTCTGCTCAGCCAAGCCCAATGGTTCCATCTGTCTTCACATCTCACAAAGATTAATACTTCTTGGAGGATATTTATCACTTGATTTCTGGAATACCACACAGAGTTCTCTTATCTCCGGTTCCTCTGGGCCTTCCTGACCTCTCTCAGCAGTGGGGTATAGAGCTCACATCCCTGACCCCTTTACCACCTAAACCCACATCCCATGTGATTTCATTCTGCCTCATTTAAATACTACCTGAGCACTCATGAGGACTTCCACATTTGTATCCCCAAATAAGCCCCTTCACCGAATTCCTGAATAAATACTCCTGCCCACAGTATCTAGCTAGATATCTAGATATCTACCTAGATAGCTAATGGGCACCTAATAGGCACCTCCAGTGTGACATGGTCAAACCCCAACTCCTGGTCCCTACCCCAGCCCTAATGCTCCCGCAGCCTTCCCCATCTCAGGAGACAGCAACTCCGTGTCCTTCTGTAGTTCGGGCCAGCAACCCTGGCAGGCATTCTTCTCTCTCCTCCCTCAGATCCCACAGCCCGTCCTTCAGCAAATCCTGCAGATTCTTCCTTCGAAATATGCCTAGACTCCCAACCATGTCTGCCCACCTCCATCATCTGGTAAAACTACTCACAGCCTGGGTAACTCCCTACTGCCCTCTCCCCACACACATCTTCTCTATACAGTTGACAGATTCTTTTCAGGTATCTAAATCAGAGTACGAAATACTGCTGTTCAAATTGCAATGAATCAAACAGATGTCACCCACTGTTGGCCAGGATGTGGAACATTAGGAACTCTCACAGGTTTCTGGTGGGATCAGAAGAGCTCTACCACTCTGGAGGGCTAGGTGGCAATTTCTTATAGTCAAGCACCATCTGCCCTATGACCCTAGGTATTTACTCAAGAGAATTAAAACCATGTATCCACAAAGACTTAGGACAGGAATGTTCGTAATAGCCTCATTAGCAATAGCCAAAAAATAGGAAATGATCCAAATATCTACCAACAGAAGAATGGGTGACCTAACTGTGGAACACTCTACCGTGAATGAAATAGTACTTGGCAATAAAATGATGTAATGCTCCATGCAACCATAGGAACGAATCTCAAAAACTGTGCCAGAGCGGCATCTGGGTGGCTCAGTTGGTTGAGCACCTGATTCGTGCTTTCAGCTCATGTCATGATCGCCGGGTCAGGGGATAGAGGTCTGCGCTCAGTGGGGAGTCTGCTTGGAGATTGTCTCCATCTGCCCCTTACCCCCTCATGAGTGTGCACTCTCTCTCAAATAAATTAAAAAAACAAAACAAAAACAAACAAAACAGGGCTCCTGGGTGGTTCAGTGGGTTAAGCGTCTGCCTTCAGCTCCAGTCATGATCCCAGGGTCCTAGCATGGAGCCCTGAGTAGAGCTCCCTGCTCAGCAGAGTCTGCTTCTCCCTCTCCTTCTGCCTGTCACTCCCCGCTGCTTGTGCTGCCAAATAAATAAGATCTTTAAAAACAAAATAAGACAGGGGTGCCTGGGTGGCTCAGTTGGTTAAGCAACTGCCTTCGGCTCAGGTCATGATCCTGGAGTCCCGGGATCGAGTCCCGCATCGGGCTCCCTGCTCAGCGGGGGGTCTGCTTCTCCCTCTGACCCTCTTCCCTCTTGTGCTCTCTGTCTCTCATTCTCTCTCTCTCAAATTAAAAAAATAAAAAATAAAAAATAAGACAGCGTCAGAGAAGTCAGAGACAAAAACGGACTTACTAGGTGTTTCCATTCATAGTATAAGAGCAGGTGGAACTCTACAGTGGCAGAATCAGAGGGCAGCTGGCTCTTGGGCATGCTCTACCAACCAACTAGTGAGCTTTCACTACTGCTCACCCCAGCATGGCCCCGGTCTGTGAAAAGGGTCAGGCTAACTCTCTCCACACTTTTCTGACTGGCCTGCAATGAGACAGGCTCTTGCCCCTATCACCTTCGGTTTGGACAGGCCGAAACTGCCAGAAGGAGATGTAGCGCTGTCAGACCTGGCGGGGTTCGCTGCCAAAGTGCCCCTCAGCAAAAGGAACTGGGATCGGGTGTTTCCCTTTGTTGCAAACCCTCCATGGCCAACCTCCCCCCGCCCCGCCCCCCGCCTTTAGGACCAGAAGGAGAAAATGCCCAATCTTTCTGAAACTGTATTTGAGAGTGCCTGACTCATAGTGTCCTTGGTTTTGTTTTGTTTTTTTTAAGATTTTATTTATTAGAGAGTGAGAGAGAGAGAGAGAGAGGGAGAGAGGGAAAGCACAGGCAGGGGGATCAGCAGGCAGAGGGAGAAGCAGGCTCCCCACGTAGCAAGGAGCCCGATGCGGGACTCGATCCCAGGACCCTGGGATGATGACCTGAGCCGAAGGCAGACGCTTAACCAACTGAGCCACCCAGGTGCCCCCATCATTTTATTATTGAGGCATAATTAATGCACCATTCAATTCATCCGTTTAAAATGTGCAATTCAGGGGCGCCTGGCTGGCACAGTCGGTTAAGCGTCTGACCCTTGGTTTTGGCTCAGGTCATGATCTCAAGGTCGTAGGATGAAGAGCCCTGCATCAGGCTCCAAACTCATTGCTGAGTCGGCTTGAGATTCTGTCCCTCTCCCTCTGTCCCTCCAGCTTTTACTCTAAAATAAATAAACGTTTAAAAAAATAAAACGTACAATTCAATAATTTTTAGTATATTCAGAGTTGTAGGTGATCTCTGTGCCTTTTCTTTTACTTAGCATAATGTGTTCCATGTTTATTCAGTTGTAGCACGAGCAGGACTTCATTCCTTTCTATGCTGAATAATATTCCCTTGTTTGGATGATACATTATTTTCATGCATTCTGTATGTGAGAGGACTCTGCTCCTTAACATGCTAGTCTATACGTGGGGGCTCAAACTTACTGAGGTCACTCACGACCCTAAGGTCAAGAGTCGGGTGTGTGTCAAATAAATAAAATCTTTAAAAAAGTTATTTGACAGAAAGAGAAGAGAAAGACAGCACGAGCAGGGGGAGGGGAGGAGAGGGAGAAGCAGACCCCCCGCTGAGGACACACACACCCCCGCCCCCCTGCATGAGGGCTCAAACCCAGGACCCTGGGGTCATGACCCGAGCCAAAGGCAGACTTGGGTGCCCCACAATATTCTTAATTTTATGATTTTTTATTTTATTTTATTTTTAAAATATTTTATTTATTTATTTGACAGAGAGAGAGATAGCAAGAGCAGGAACACAAGCAGGGGGAGTGGGAGAGGGAGAAGCAGGCTTCCTGCCGAGCAGGGAGCCCGACGTGGGGCTCGACCCCAGGACCCTGGAATCATGACCTGAGCCGAAGGCAGATGCTTAACGACTGAGCCACCCAGGCGCCCCTATGATTTTTTATTTTTTAACATTTTTATTTGGGAGAGAGTGAGAGCACACAAGAGCAGGGAGAGGAAAAAGCAGGCTACTTGCTGAGCAGGGAGCCCCATGTGGGGCTCGATCCCAGGACCTGTAATCACGACCTGAGAAGGCAGACGCTTCGCGGACTGAGCCATCCAGGCATCCCAAAATTCTTAATTTTAAAGCAAGCTGAAATATCTTAAAATCAAAATCCGAGCGAAATTTGGTATAGGTGCCTCAAATTAACACGACATTAGTAAGAGTGGTCAGCAAACTGAGGTGAAGCTCCAACCATTCATTAATTTCAGCTGACCAGGGGATGATGGAGGAAGTGGGAAGGGCTGGTGCTTCCATCGTGAAGGAAGGTGTCACCCGGCCCTGCTCCACCCAGGTCCTTACCCACATCCATCCACTCGGGGGGAATCAGCCGACACTTCTGTCTCTGCTTCAGGTTAATCGCCAGCCACAGAGGCACTTCCACCGGTAAGCCGGGGTTAAAAGGCCCCAGGTCCCCCTGCCAAAGGAAGACCAGACCCTGGTAAGAGGAGGCAGGGCAAAGGGCACAGCGGGACCCCACTGCTGTCCAACAAGGGGAAGGGCGCTGCAGACGTTGAAACCCAAAGGAAAATAAAAGCCCAGCTGTGAACACAGAAAAGCAGCTGCGAGCGAGCGGTCCCGCCCCGGCGCCGGCCTCACCTGCGCGCCTGGCCGACCCACCTGACCCGGCTTCCTGCCGTCAGAACCGCTGAGGCGCTGGGCCCGGGCCGAGAACCTCGCCCACCTCTTCGCCCCCCTGCGTCCACGCAGCCCATAGCCTTCCCCCCGCCCCCGGGCCCTCGGCGTCTCCACCCTCCTGTTCTACCCCCGGGTCGCCCCCCCCGCACTCCCCCCGACCACCTGGCGTCGCCCCCCCGCACTCCCCCCCCACCGCTCAGGGTCCCCTCACCCCTGCTCCCCCCCGACCACCCGGCGTCGCCCCCCCCCGCACTCCCCCCCCACCACTCAGGGTCCCCTCACCCCTACTCCCCCCCCGCCCCCTCGGCGTCTCCACCCTCCTGTTCTACCCCCGGGTCGCCCCCCCCGCACTCCCCCCGACCACCTGGCGTCGCCCCCCCGCACTCCTCCCCCCACCGCTCAGGGTCCCCTCACCCCTAATCCCCCCCCACGACCCCTCGGCGTCTCCACCCTCCTGTTCTACCCCCGGGTCGCCCCCCCATACTCCCCCCACCACCGCTCAGGGTCCCCTCACCCCGTACTCCCCCCCCCGACCCCTCAGCGTCTCCACCCTCCGTGTTCTACCCCCGGGTCGCCCCCCCCGCACTCCTCCCCCGACCACCCGGCGTCGCCCCCCCCCGCACTCCCCCCCCACCACTCAGGGTCCCCTCACCCCTGCTCCCCCCCGACCACTCAGCGTCCCCCAAGCCGGTACTCCCCCCACCACCGCTCAGGGTCCCCTCACCCCGTACTCCCCCCCCCCCGACCCCTCGGCGTCTCCACCCTCCGTGTTCTACCCCCGGGTCGCCCCCCCCGCACTCTCCCCCCACCGCTCAGGGTCCCCTCACCCCTACCCCCCCCCGACCACTCGGCGTCCCCCAAGCCGGTACTCCCCCCCCCGACCACTCGGGGCGCCGCCCCCCCAACCCTGACCACTCGGCGAGCCGGAGGCCGGGCGGGTGTCCGCGGAAGCCCCAACACCACCGCCCCTTCCCGGCGCTGGGCCTGAGGCAAATGGCCGACCCGGCGCTTACCCCGATGAGGTAGATCTTGTCTAGGCTGAAGTTTGGGATTATGGTGACCAGCTCCTTCTCAGCCAGAAACTCCACCTCCGCCGCGTCCATGCTGGCCACAGCCCCCCGCCCGGGACGCGTCGCCGCCGGCTGCCCCTCACCATCGGGGGGGAAAGGGCCGTGGCCGCAGCTTTCCCGCCAACACGCGGGGCCCGCCCCCCCGCGCCGGAAGCCTATAGCAATAGGCCAGCCAATTGGCCAGCCAATAGCAACGCGGCACTCTCCCCGTGGCGGAGGGAGGCGGGGACCGCGGCCGCTTCGAGCCCACGGATTGGCGAACGTCAACGAGGCTGGGCGGATCACGCCCCACAGCGTCTCCGCTCGGTCCCCCAAGCTACGGGCCCGGGGCCCCGCCCCCCCGCGGCCCGGCCCCGCCCCCCGCGGCCCGGCCCCGCCCCTCCCGCCGCGCTCCTCTCGTGGGCGGGGCCCAGCGCGGTGCACCTGGCGCGGCGCGTCCTCCTGATGCTGCCTCCGCGCTTCCGTGTCCCTTCACCTGTCCCGGGCGCCTACACTGAGTCAAGCTGGGGGTGGAGTTCGGAGCACGTGGACACCGGGTCCCGCGCCGGGCCAGAAGTAAATGCATTTATTACTAGGTCATGGCTGTGACCTGGCTAGGCAAACGGGGCCCAGGCCCCATCGGAGTGAGACGAACCCTTGTTTCCCTTAACTTCACAATCTTCTGTCCTCTCTTCACATATTGGTCAGACCTATAAAAAGACAGATTCCCCCGCCCCACCACATCTTCCGATTCAGAAACTCAGAGTCTGTGCTTTGGCAAGCACCCCAGGTGAGACTCAGGAAGACTTGCACGGCTGCCGCACGTCCTGATGAGTTTCTCTGTCCGTCCCTATATACAGTGGGCTTATGTAAGACCTAATAGCAGTGGTTCTCACACTCTCTTCTATGTCAGAATCCCCTAGAAGATTCTGAGTGTTAACATGCACACTCCTGGGGGCTCCTGGGTGGCTCAGGTCATGATCCCGGGGTCCTGGGATCGAGCCCCACGTCGGGCTCCCTGCTCGGCGGGAAGCCTGCTTCTCCCTCTGCCTGCAGCTCCCCCTGCTTGTGCTCTCTATCTGACAAATAAAATCGAAAGAAAGAAAAGAAAGAAAGAAAGAAGTAAACATGTGCACTCCTGGAGAATTCTAACTCAGGGGTCTGGGGTGAGGACAGAAAACTGAATTTTAACCAGGGCCAGAAAGCTTCCTGGGAGTGACGCTGCTAATGCAGGCTGTTAGGGACAGGCAGTGGGCTGAATTTGAACCCCTGATCACTAGGCCCTGTGAAAAAACACAGGAGACAGGAGGATTCCAGGGTTCCGAATCCCCACAGGAAATCTGCCCCACCCCAGATAACCCCATGATCTCCTCCCTAAGCTCCCTGAAACCTGCCCCATTTAAGGTTGTTGGAGAGATGAAATAAGGCCATAATTAAGTTCTGCCCACTCACATGGCCTAGCAAGCTGTCTGCTATTTATCTGCTTTGGAAATCACCTTCACTGTGTGCCATTTTATTAAGACAAATACAAAGCCAGGCTGGCTCAATCCGTGGAGCTGGTGACTTTTTTAAGTAATCTCCCCACCCAACCTGGGTCTTGAACTCATGACCCCGAGATCAAGAGTCAGATAGTCTATCAACTGAGCCAGCCAGGCACCCTGGAGGGAGCTACTCTTGATCTTGGGATCCTGAGTTCAAGCCCTTCGTGGAGTGTGGAGATTACTTGAAGAAAAAAAAAAAAAAGAAATAAAAGATCCCTCTGGATGCTGTGTGACAGAGGGCAAGTGACTACTTTGAACCTCAGTTCCTCATCTGCAAACGAGGTAGGAATGAGAAGGAGCCTGGGGTGTGTGGGGAGGGGGAGAAGCTGCAGGCCACCTGGTCTCTCCTAAAATAGAAGCTCCCTCAGGCATCTGCAGAGCATGTTTGCCAGTTTGTCTGGGTTTTGACTGATAGGGGAATGTTTTCTTGATTGGCAAATATTTGTGCTCCAGAGTTGGCGAGGCTTCCCTCCCTGCTTTTCATAGCCTGGAAAAGAGCTGGTGGGAAAGCCCAGGTTCAGAGAGGCCACGCAGGGCGGGATGAGTAGGAGAACTAGCTGAGCCCAGTGTCTACATCACCTGAGTGTCCTTGTCCCTGACTATAGGGTGGGGGCAGTGCTGCTGCTTACCTCTTCGGGCTGTTGAGAGAGCCAGACAAGCGGGTATGGTGTCCAGTGTTGCACACTGCAACAGGACAGCGCCTCGGAGTCGCAAACATGAGCAAACATCGGAGGCACCTGGAGGCTTGTTAAATGTCTTTCCCTTCCCAGAGGTATGATTCACAACAGCTGAAAGGTGGAAGCCACTCAAATGTCCATCAACTGAGGGATGGATAAACAAAATGCGATCTCTACATACTGTGGAATGTTATTCCACCACAAACAGGAACGAAGCACTGTTTCGTGCTACAGCGTGGATGAACCTGGAAAACACGATGCTACGTGAAAAGAAGCCAGTCACAAAAGACCACATATTATGAGTCCACTTATATGAACAATCTAGAAACTAGATTAGATGTAGAGATAGAAACTAGATTCGTGGTTGCCAGGGCTGGGGGAGAGGGAAAGGAGAGTGGCTGTTCATGGGTACTGGGTGTCTTTTAGGGGTGATGGAAATGTGTGGTGGTGTTTGCAGAGGTCTATAAATATACTAAAAAACACTGAGCTGTAGACCTTAAAAGGGTGAATTTGTGACGTATTCCCCAATAAAGCTGTTATTTAAAACGCCCTCCCCTAAGCTCCAGATTTACTTTCTGAGTGACCACACACATGTAGGTTTTTATAATTGGGAAAATTGGGAATTGAAGGGATTGGCCCCAATCCGGTCCAGCTGTGAGCCACACTTACGATCCAGAGAAGACTTCCAAATGCCTATCCTCATGCCTGGTCTCTGAAAGTCGGGGAGACAGTGCACAGTTGAGAGGAACACGAAAGGCACGGGACCAGCCCGGAGGGGCGTGGTGGAGGTGGGCTGTTGCGTCAGACCAGGTGGTCAGAACCCTCACACCGCTCTCCCCTGTTGCAAGAAATGCCTCCCCTAGAAGACGGGAATGACCCATGTCATGGTGAATAAAGAGCTGGAGATGATGTAAATGGGGATGACGGGACAACCTTACTGTGCCGAAGAATTCCAAACGATGTACATACTCACTCTCAAGAGGGTGACCCAAGGGCACTTGGCTGGCTCAGTCAGAGGCACGTGCGACTCTTGATCTTGGGGTCGTGAGTTTGAGCCCCATGTTGGGGGCAGAGTTTACTTAAAAAAATAGTGACTCAGGGGGCACCTGGGTGGCTCAGTCAGTGAAGCGTATGCCTTCGGCTCAGGTCATGGTCCCAGGGTCCTGAGATGGATCCCCGTGTCGGGCTCCTGCTCAGCGGGGAGCCTGCTTCTCCCCCCTCCCCTACTCGTGCATGCAGGTGCGCACTCTCTCACATAAATAAATAAAATCTTTAAAAAAATTAGTATACCAAGAAACAACAGGCGTCGGCGAAGATGTGGAGAAAGGGGTACCTTCTTACACCGTTGGTGGGAATACAAACTGGTGCAGCCACTCTGTGGAAAACAGTGTGGAGGTTCCTTAAAAAGTTAGAGAGGCACCTAGCTGTCTCTGTCAGTTGAATCTCTGACTCTTGGTTTCTGCTCAGGTCATGATCTCAGGGTTGCGGGGATCAAGCCCCATGAAGTGAAAGGCTCCGTGCTCAGCAGGGAGTCTGCCTAAGATTCTCTCACCCTTGGGGGCGCCTGGGTGGCTCAGTCATTAAGCGTCTGCTTTCGGCTCAGGTCATGATCCCAGGGTCCTGGGATCGAGCCCCGTGTCGGGCTCCCTGCTCAGTGGAGAGCCTGCTTCTCCCTCTCCCTCTGCCCCTCCCTGCCCCCCCCCGCTTGCGTTCTCTCGCTCTCTCTCTCTCAAATAAATAAATAAAATAAAAAATATTCTCTCTCCCTCGTCCTCTGCCCCTCCCCCCACTCGCACATGTGCTGGCACTCTCCCTCCCTCACTCCCACAAATAAATAAATAAAATCCTTTTTAGAGGTGCCTGCGTGGCTCAGTCGTTAAGCGTCTGCCTTCAGCTCAGGTCATGGTCCCAGGGTCCTGGGATCGAGCCCCGCATCGGGCTCCCTACTCTGCGGGGAGCCTGCTTCTCCCTCACCCACTCCCCCTGCTTGTGTTCCCTCTCTCGCTGTGTCTCTCTCTGTCAAATAAATAAGTAAAATCTTTTAAAAAAATAAAATAAAGTCCTTTTTAAAAAATTAAGAATAGAGAGGTGCCTGGCTGGCTCATTCGGGAGAGCGTGTGACTCTTGATCTTGGTGTTGTGAGCTCAAGCCCTGTGCTGGGTGTAGAGATTACTTAAATAAATTAATTAATTAAAAAATTTTTACAATAGAACTATCATATGATCCAGTAATTACATTACTATTTACACAAAGAATACAAAAACACTAATTTGAAGGGATAGGTTTATAGCAGCATTATCTTCAATAGCCAAGCTATGGAAGCAGACCAAGTGTCCATCAGACTGATGAATGGATAAAGAGGTGGTGTATATACACAATGGAATACTACTCAGCCATAAAAAGAATGAAATCTTGCCATTTGCAACGACATGGATGGAGCTAGAGAGTATAATGCTAAGTGAAATAAGTCAGAGAAAAACAAATGATATATGATTTCACTCATATGTGGAATTTAAACAAAACAAAGGAGTAAAGGGAAAAAGAGAGAGAGACAAACCAAGAAATAGATTCTTAACTCTAGAGAGGGGAGGCGGGTGGGGGAATGGGTTAAATAGGTGATGGGGGTTATGGGGTGCACTTGTCCCGAGGAGCACCGGGTGATGTATGGAAGTGTTGAATCACTATGTTGTACACGTGAAACTAATACTACACTGCATGTTAACTAACTGGAAAGAAAAGAGTCTTGCACCATAGGGCGCCTGGGTGGCTCAGTTGGTTGGGCACCTGCCTTCAGCTCGGGTCATGATCCCAGGGTCCTGGGATGGAGTCCCCTGTCAGGCTCCCTGCCCAGCGGGAAGTCTGCTTCTCCCTCTCCCTCTGCCATTCTCCTTGTGCTCTCTGGCTCTCTCTATAGCTCTGTCAAATAGATAGATAGTTAGATAGCTAGCTAGCTAACTAGATAGATACAATCTTTAAAAAAAAAATAAGAGTCTTGCACCTAAAAAAAAATAGTGTTATCAAAATTGGTTCATTAATTTTGACAAATAGACCAGAGCAAAGTAAGATTAAGGGCAGGGGAAACTGGATGGGCACTCTATGGGAACCCTCTGTACTGTTTTTGCAACTATTCTGTAAATTTATTCTTTTTTTTTTTTTTTACGATTTTATTTGGGAGAGAGAGCGGGCACGCACAAGTTGGGGGGGAGGGGCAGAGGTAGAGGGACAAGCCAACTCGGCGATGACGGGGGCCCGATGTGGGGTTCCATCCCAGCTCCCCGAGATCATGACCTGAGCTGAAGTCAGATGCATAACTGACTGAGCCACCCAAGTGCCCCAAATCTAAAGCTATTCCAAAAAAAAAAAAAAGCCTTGTTAAAAAAAATCTTGGGGTGCCTGGCTGGCTCGGTTGGTGGAAGATGTGACTCTTGATCTCGGGGTCATGAGTTCGAGCCCCACTTTGGGTGTATGATTACTTAAAAAAAATCTCTCCTCCAGGTTCCCCCAGGCACCTAAACATTCCTGCAGTTGAACCTACTGCCCCCTTTAGGACAGTCTGTGCTCGGGTACCTTTGGTCACAGTAGAATTTAGGCGGGCAGAAAGGCACCTTGGACTTCAGACCTTTCTGCAATGACAGAAGTGTCTCATCACCGTCCCGTCCAGTCGGGTGGCCACTTAACCCCGTGTGGACCAGTATTTGCAGCATCAGCCACCTCCTCGAGCCTTGGGTCCTCTGAAGCGTCAGGCAGGCCTGGACCTGGCATTGGGCCCGCCGCCCGCCAACACATCCGGGCAGGTGGGTCTTGGGCTGAGCACGTTTGGGCTGCACCTGTGATCCATCTGCGCAGGGCATGTTCATTCAAACCTTGATCAGTTCACCTCGAAGTCTGAATCCCAGCCACGTGGGAGCCATTTCCTCATGGTGAGGGGACCAGCAGCCGAGCACCATGATGAGCGGCCCAATGGAGGAGGTGGGGGACAGGCTGCAGGGCAGCTCGCCCTGCTTGTGCTTGGGAATCACCTGCCCAAGGCCAGGCCACACCTGGCCTGAAGGAACCACAACTTCTGGGGCAAGGCTGAGGGCCACTGATCCGATAAACCGAGTCCAGCCTGGCTCCTGCAGCCTGAGGGGGAGAAGGTAGAGGAAGCCGAGACTGACAGCTGGTGTCACCCATCTAAGGAGGGGGCTAGAATTATAGTCAGGGCAGCAAAAGAGAAATGCAGAATGGAGATCACCCCCCTCTGGTGCCTCTTCCTTCCCTTGCCTCCGCCAGAACCCATCGTGGCTTCTCACAGAGCAGTGTCCTGATGATAGGGAAGGATCACTCCCCTACTGGGGCCCCCATCCCACGGTGCTCCCGGAGCCTGAGAGCCATAGTTCCTACCGTGACTTGGGGGGCTGTGTCCCCTCCAAGGTCTCCAGGGCGGGGGTGATAACACGACCTTCTGGCCCGCGGCGAGGAGCCGTTCTCCCTGCAGAGCGCGGAGAGGCGAGCGGGGGTCAGCTCGCCAGGGGCTGCTCGGTGAGCCACTTCCAAGGACGTGAACAGGATCCTGAGCTCAACGGGAGGCCTTCTGAAGGATGCGGGTCAGGTTGGGGAGTGACAAGAGTGGATTCACGTTCTAGGACGAGAACTCTGGTGGCCACGGGCGGCGTGGGGTGTGGTCTAGCCACGAGGCTCGCCTGGAGGCTGTGAGCAGAAGTGCAGGTGAGCCTTGGCCACGGCCTGGCCTCGGGCAGCCCCAGGGCGCCCGGAGTAGGGACTGTGTGAAAGCAGAGCCCATTAAAGCCCAGCAGCCCCCAGGTGGCCAAGGGAGCTCCCCATCCACCTGTGGCTCCAGGCGGCCGCCCCTCCTGGGGGCCCGCGCAACCCTCCCCGCAGCTCCCGGGCCTCCAGGGTTGGGCGGGGGAGCCGGCGAGAGAACCGCCGAGCAGGGCGGGCGCTTTCAAATGGCTCTGACACGGTGTGAATACACTCTTGTGTCTTTTTGCCATCTGCTGCTGTCATTAAAACATTACATTTCCATCTGTTTTCACACTTCTCTCCCCTCCCAGCCACCCCTCCTGGAGGCACACAGCACGAATCCCTAGTCGTGGGCCGGAACGTTCCCGCGCCTCCTGGAACCTGGGAGCTTCTCTGGGACACGCCGGGATTAGGGCGAACGGGCCTTCTCGGGGGTCAGAGCTGTTGACGTCCATCTAGTTCCTTGTCGCCAGTGACCCCAGGCTCTGCGTCACACCCCGCCGACACACACTTTGGGGGGGGGAGCCACTCACAAAGCGTTATTGTTGGTTTTAATCGGTGTGCACGACTTTGGCATTAAGAGTAAATGAAAAAGTACAGACATTAGTATCCATTTCCCCCAGGACGTATTTAAGGAAGAACATACTGAAGAAGTAAGAGTTAGGGAGCCATGCTTTGGGTTCACGTAAGTCATCATTCCAGACCAGCCCTGAAGAGGCACCCACCCCACCCACCCCCTCCTATGTAAGCACCCCCCCACCTTTCACTGACAAAGGACTTCAGCTGCCGCCTCCATTCTGACCGCAAACTTTTTTTAAGTTTTTATTTTTATTTATTTTTTTTTGAAGATTTTATTTATTTATTTGATAGAGCGAGAGAGAACAGTAGAGAGAGAGGGAGAAGCAGGTTCCCTGCCAAGCAGGGAGCCCAATGTGGGGCTCGATCCCAGGACCCTGGGATCATGACCTGAGCCGAAGGCAGACGCTTAACCATCTGAGCCACCCAGGCGCCCCTTAAGTTTTTATTTTGAAGTAATCTCTACACTGAAGGTGGGGCTTGAACTCGTAACCCCAGGATCAAGAGTCGCTGCTCCACCCACTGAGTCAGCCAGGCGCCCCTGACCTCAAACTTGCTAGTTTGGGTTCTCCTTTCCAGCTAGTCCTTCGGCTCAGGTGGAAGACTCTGAGGGCAAAGCATCCCAGAAGCTACCCCCTCGAGCGATACAGACCGCCCTGAGCCTGCGAGATCTCTCGTGATTGACCCAAGACAGGGATGCATTTGACCTTCACTGCCTACCTGCACGCACCCACCCACCTTTGCCCCACGTTTTCCTTAGATAAACTGGAAGTATTTTTGGCACTTTGGAGACAGACTTCGAGCTGCTAGTCCACCGTCTTCCCAGTGCTGGCTTCACTGAAATAAATTCCTTTCTTGTTTCCCTATCACTTTGGATTTTGTCAGCAGCGAGTGGCCAAACCAGGTCTGCTCATGAACCCCAGAACCAGGTGCTCTTGCATCCCTGTGCCCCGGGCTACATCATGAAGGGCCAAGTCCACACAAAACTGAACAACTTCACAAGTTTGCGACCGCACAGGTGGGCCTGGTGGGTCTTCTCCAACACAGCTGTGCTAACATCAGCATTATTGCTAACGTTCTGGAGGACTCTTTGGATCCTATGCCACGTTATTCTAGGTTCTGTGTATTCGCTCATTTAATCTTGCCGGAAAACCTAGTTATCATCCCCACTTGAAGATCAAGGAAACTGAGGCTCGGGGAGGCAAAGTAACTTGCTTAATTTCCCCCACTGATAAATAGAGCATTGGGACAGACTGGATTTAGGCTAGGAAGCAGGAATCCACAATCGCAGACTCCACCCCAGACTTCCCAAAACATAATCTGCGTTTGAACCAGATTGCTACTGGGAGCACCTTCAAGTGCGAGAAGCATTAGTGTAGTCCAGAACATTCCTCAGCATTGCCTCACCACCACCACAAAGAGCACAGCATGGGTGGGGTGGGGGGAGGGGTGGTGGGGTGGGTCAGGGGGTTATCTGCTAACCCATCCAGAGGGGGTGACCTGGTACTTCCAGCTGGCCTTGAGAGCCCCCAGCCCCCCTGCTTCTGCTCCCAAAAAAGCCCCAGGTGCTTGCTCTGGAATGCTGTTGTTACAGACATGCAGGCTCCCCTAGCACCCACTGCAGGTAAAGTCCCCACCCCCACCACCCACCCCATGTTCGTACCTTCACTGTCAGTAATCCTCAGGTCCCTCGGGGCATTGTCTCCATCCTCCAGATGAAAATGGAGGCCCAGAGGGGTTGGTGACCTGCCTGATCAGAATGACTCCCGTGGATCGACTATTTGATCCCTGCCAGGCACCATGGAGGTGGTACATAGACTATTTTACTTAATCCTCAGATGCTCCCCATCTTATCTTCACTTTCTAGGCTAAAAAAAGGTCCAGAGAGGTCAAGTGACTTTCCAAAGTGACACATTACAACATGGGTCTTGCTGACACCAAAGCCCTTGCTCGTACCCACTCCCCCCATTCTTTCTGACAGCTCCTATGTGGGATGCTAGAGCTGCAGTGGGGTGCCCTGCTCCCTACTTGCATGCCCTCCCCGGGCAGGAGTGTGCACTGAGCAAGCCCTCTCCACCTCGCCCCTCCCTTGTGGGGAGAGAGAGCTCGCTTGAAGGCAGAGGCTTAGGGTGCTGGGCAGTGTCATGGCCTTTGCTGCAGGTTGGGGGTGCAGATGTCACCAGGAAAGGTCTCTCTCCCCGTACTCAGCAGGCACCCTCCTAAGGATGCTGGCTTCACCAGGGATGGAGGCTCCAGCTACAAGAGGCACCAAGCCAGGGACTAGTACGGACACCCTGCACGCCATGAGAGCGAGGGAACTCACTCTGACCCTGCAAGAAAGCCATATCCAGCATCCTGGGACTGCGCCACCTCTGACTGACCCCCTCCTGCCTGGGCTCCAGCTCACAGCCTTCTTGCTGTTGCCATGGGCACTAAAAGCCTGGGATGAAGCCAGGATTAGCCACAGCAGGTTGCTGAGTGGGCTGGAGGCCTCTGAGCTGTGCCCGGGGAGATGCGGGGACTCCTCCTGCGCCCTGGCATGTAGACCGAGCCAGTCTTTAGGGCTCGTGCCCAGCGCCAGCGCTCTGGCCCAGCATTCCCCCTGGTGCCCAGAGTCGGGGACTGGGGCCCCAAGCCATGAGCAGGAGCTGAGAATACACTCGCGTGGCCTGGCTTGGGCTCTGCGCTCCCGCCACCCTCCATGACAGCACACTGGGGCAGTGGCTGGCCACAGCTGGAGGGAACACACAGAGCTGATTTGAACCCAGCTCCTCACGGCCATTCAGTAGAGCCATGGCCCACCTACCTAAAGACCAGGGGGTGAGACACTGAAGATCCGCTGTCTTAAGCCAGTGAGTTTGGGGAGCACGTGCGTCTTCGTGTCTTTGGGTTGCTAGAAATGTATTTCTCACGTTTCTGGAGGTTGGGAAGTCCAAGATCAAGGCACCAGTAGATTCGGTGTCTGGGGAGGGCCTGCTTCCCGGTTCACAGTTGGCCATGACCTCACATGGTGGCATCTCTCTGAGGTCTCTCTTGTAAGGGCACCAATCCGTTCCCGAGGGCTCCAGCTGCATGACCTAGAGGCCCCCCTCCTTACTCCGTCACACTGGGGATTAGGTCTCAACATGCAGATGTGGGGGGTGGGTACACATTCAGCCTAGAGCTGGGGTTGTTTGTACACAGCAATATCACAGCGAAAAAGAAAGCTGACTAATGCGTGACCTCTAGGAGTTTCCTCCAAGAATATCCTACGCGTTAGAGGTGCTCAGAACTGCCTGGCACCCCTCCAGCTGCATGAGCACGAAATAACAGCTGGTGCACCTGTTGTGTGTGAGCTCTGGGAACATGCTGGGAAGTGCGACTTCTTTTCTTTTTTTTAGATTTTATTTATTTAGACCGTGCGGGGGGGGGGGGCAGGGGGACAGGGAGAGGGAGGACCCCCCAGAGAGATCGGGACTTTGCCCTGGGCTCCTGGTAGGTGACCTGGAGGCTCTAGGAATGTCCTGCCTGATAAGACTATCTTTGTTTACCTGGAGCCTCGGTCACGCAGAAGAGTCTGACGGTGTGATTTACAGAGGGGCTGGACACTGAGGTCACCATGTGGGCGGCTAGCCGTGTCTATGTGGCCAACCCCCCAGGGAAAACCACGGACACCCCGGCGTCCCAGTGCGCTCCCCTGGTTGGCGGTACCCCGAGCGTGCGTCATCATGGAGGCTGGAGAACCAAATGCTGCCCGCAGGACTTCCCCGTGTGCTCTCTCCTGGGCCCCACCCTTGTCATCTCTGCCCTTTGAGGATTGCAATCTGCATTCTTTCGCTGTAAGAAACCATAAACACGGCACAGCCAGAGTGGCTTTTCTGAGTTCTGAGTCCCTCTAGGGAATTCCTGAACCCGAGAGTGGTCTTGGGGTCCTCCCCCGCCCCCAACTGCACTGCCCCCCTCCCTCCCTCCCCGTGTGCTCCTGGATCACCTTCCAAATAAACTCTTTCCCCACAAAGCCTTTGCTCAGGCTCTGCTGCTTCAGGAAACCGACAACACAGCGGGAACCACAGGGCCTCTGATAGAAGCCAGACAAAGGTGCCACCATCAGAACAGTCTAGGAGGGGAACGGGGACACCAAGGGTTTGATGTTCTCGAAAAGCACCAAACCCAGAACCACCGCCTCCCATCCTAGACACATATCATGACGAGGATCCCACAGCTGGTGAGGACGGAGCTGGGACTCGGGCCCACGTGACTTCAGAGTCCGTGCCTTGGGCCTTGCTCAGGCTTCCCTGGCAGTGTGCGAATGGGGGGGGGGAGGGGGGCCCACGACCGTCCAAAGGCCCCGCCCCCACACCGGCCAGCCCTGCCCCTCCCTCTGTAGGAAGCGATTCTCTTCACCTCTGTACCTGCGTGCGCTCCATCGTCTCTGCCCAGCCCAAGAAGCAGGGCTCACTGTTTGTTACAGATGACCTTTATTTATAATGCAAAAAAGGAATTATAAATCACTTTCTGGACTGTTTTGATATCTGTAAAACAACTTGTAAAAAACGGAGCCACTCCTCTGCAAGTTCTTGCGTGTGTTGACTTCATGCACACCCGACTGTGTGGCCCAGGGCTCAGGGAGGGTACGTTTGTCCAGGAGAAAGCCTCTCCCTCCACCCCGGTGGCCGTCACCATGACCGTGTGGGCGTGAGAGGTCTGGTCAGCTCAGCGGGGCCCGGGAAACTTGGCTCTGCATGCAGGCAGGGCCGGCTGATTCCTTGCTCTTCTTGCCACATTGCAGCTGGTCAGGTGCCGGATTCTTTCGTTTTCCCCTCCAGGGTCCGGCGTGCTCAGCGCATCTGTCCCGGGCAGCCACGCCCCCAGGGACATGTGGGGTTGGGGGCCCCTGGAGCAGGACAGTCTCTGACCTGTGCCTCCTCCTCAGGCTTCGGGGTCTATTTCTCCATCCTCTGGGCACGACCCTGTCTCATCCAGCCAGACTAGGAGGAAGACGAGGAGTCAGCATCTGGGTGGGCACCCACCACATCCAGGCTCCCTTTCCCCCAGAGCTCCAAGGCCAGAGCCTCTGGGCTCCCTGCTTTGTACCACCACCCCGAACTCCCCCCCACATACAGGCGGGTAAGGCTGTTGACAGGGGACCGGGTGACACTGGGTCTCGTGGGCCTTCCCCACGCACCCTCCGCCCACACCCAATGCAGAGCTCGCCTGGGGCCCTGGCTGAGGTTCCTCAGATTGTACCCCTGGGCCCCACCCTTGGCTCAGCATCTTCTGGGAGGTGCCTTCAAGGCCGGGACTGGACGGGAGGTCAGGACCTCCATGACCCTGTCCTAGAGATGGGAAGTTGAGGCCCAGAGCAGGGGAGACCTGCTCCAAGCCAGCCAGGGGGGCCCAACCCCTCACTGCCTGGGGAGGCCCAGGTCTCTGATCATCACTCGGAGCCAGCAACACTGGAAGAAGTGCTACCCAGGTCTGGAGTTCTCCTCCTGCCCTAAATACCACTGGTGAGAATATGAACAACACCGCCTCTGTGCAGGGCATGAAGTCAGACCCTGTCCTTGTCACCGGATCCTCCCCAACCTCTCTGAGGCACCATTTTACAGATGGGGAAATCAAGGCTCAGGGAGGTAGCCCCTCTTGCTCAGTGTCACAAGGTGCTAAGTCACAGAGCAGGGATGTGAATTCAGGGTTCTCTGACCCAGTGGTCCGTGCCTTTTATCCTATGCCTCCGTTCTCTGAAAGGGGAAAAGCAGAGGCACGGGGTCCGGGCGGGTAGGACAGGACGGTATACCTGTTCAGGCCCTCTGTGCTGATCCACCCCTGCAGCTGCTTACACTTAAAGGGGCCTCTCTGGGGTTTCGGAATTCCTCTGCGAGCCAGGGACTCTGACCCTGTAAAGTGACCCTGAGCCTGCCCACATTCACACTGGCCCCGGGGGCAGGGATGGGGGTTATAACCCCATTCTACAGATGGGGACACCAAGGCTGGCAGGGCAGGGAGCCTAATGGTAGAGCGAAGGGCCTGAGCCTCTGCTGCCTGCACTGAGCTCTCTGGTTGGACACAGAGCAAGAGCCCAGCTCTTCTCCCACCTTGCTGTGTGCCCTTGGGTGAGTCACCGTCCCTCTCTGGACCTCAGGTCTCCCATCTGTAAACTAGAGATAAGGGTGGTTTTCACAGCCCTCAGGGTTGGCAGGAGAATAAACATTGTGAGAAGACTTCAGCCCAGTGCCTGGCACTTGGGAGGGTGATAAAGGAAGGTGACCCAGGGTGAGTCATTACTGAGAATGGCCCAGCACCCGTCCCCGCATAGGGCCCGGCCCAGAGGGGGTCCAGTGGGTTCCTCCCGATCATCCGGCCTGGTGGGCAAGCTCAGCACTTCTGGAAAAGCCTACCCAGCCCCCCCACATCAAGCCTGGTCAGCCTGTGCTCCCAGCAAGAGCCAGGCAGGACTGATGTCCTGACGGCTGGTTGGCTGACTGATGCGAGCCACTGGGGGGGCGCCTAGCCTCGGGGCCACAGGGCAGGCTCCAGATCACACGGCTGGGTCTGAATCCCAACCCTGCCACTTACCAGCTCTATGGTGAGCATCTCACCCTCTCTGACCCTCAGTTTGCCCATCCGTAAAACGGGGATGAAAACAGGACCTAGCCCAGAGTCACCCTGAGGACTCCATGAGAAACTGCTTACTGCTAACATCAGTATTTTTTATTACTATTATTCACAACGGCAGCCTCAGCCCCTCGCACAGGTATGGCCCCCTAACTCTCTTTGATGAACAAATGAACAAGCCGTCCCACCGGCTCCAACAGTGTCCACGGTGCCCACAGGTGAGGGCACGGGTCTGCACCTGTCTCTGGAAACAAGTCTGTCTCCTCCCCACTCCCTTAAGTGAGCAGCATCTAGGAGGGCCGGAGAGCAGCTGGGCCCAGACGTGGTGTGTTTCCAAGGCTGTCCTGTCCAGCAGAACTGCTGTGGCCGGCAAGACGGAGCACTAGTCCCCAGCTGGCAGGGGAAGGCACATCCATCCATTACCTCGCTGGGCCTGCCCAGCCCCATCCATCACGCGCCCCGGCTGCCGGCAGGGGCTGTCTAGCTAATTACTTAATAGGCCACATCTTGCTGAGGCTGGTGCGTGCGAGGGGCCCTCGGTGGAGCGTACGCAGATCCCAGCATAAATTTTTAACAAACTCCGGCAGGTGGGGACGTGAGCTCAGACCCACGGCAAAAGGGGGCCCCCCCGGGAGCTGTCCCCAGCCAGGCCCCCCAGACAGCTTGGCAGCGGTGGCGGGCGCCTCACCTGTCTGCCTGGAGTCCCGTGGCAGCATCATGCCCGTGGGGGTCGGGGGGGTGATGATGATGTTGGGCACGTCCAGGTGCTTGTCGCTCAGGACGGGGGCCTCGTCATGGCTACCGCCACACATTTTAAAGCCTGAGAGGGCAGGCGTGGGACACACAGGTACACACACACACACACGACAGGGAGACAAGCATCAGTGGCCGCCTGGAACTGCCCGCCGTGGGCTGCCTGCCGGCCTCCCTCCCTCCCCGCCGCTCCACTTTGCACACACGGGGAGGGACCCCCCACTGGATGGCCTGTCCAAGCTTGCATCGTTCGGGGACGGCACTGAGTTGTCCCCGCTTTGTCCACTGACGTGGCCCCAGCGCCCAGAACAGTGCCTGACACGCAGCGGGCGCCCAGAACAGGGCTCTAAATGGACGCGAGCCGCGCAGCTCGAACGGGAACGCGGCCCGACCGACGCGGAGCCCTGCCTGCCAATACCTCTCCCCCACGTCACCGTCCGAAAGGGTGTCTGTGACATGGGGCTCGTTTCTCCCTGACACATTGGACTGGATTCCCCAGCGGAGCTGCCTGAGCCAGGCATTTGCTTTGGGCAGAGACGTTAGGTTACAAATTTGGTGTCTTTCATCGACAGGGGGCTGGTCAGGTTTTCTGTTTCTTCCTGTGTCAGTTTGGGTAAGCTGGGCTTTCCCAGCCATCTGTCCATTTCTTCCACGGCCGTGAATTTGTGGTCCTGCAGGCTGCTGCTAATGAGGTTCAGGTGACCCGGCCACGCCTGGGTACAGACCTCCAGCTGACAGAAAAGCACCCCCAAGTCATCCACATCACACGCCTTGCTCCATGCTTCCCCTCTGAGTCAGTGGAACCACGATGCGCTAGAAACCAGAGTGTGAGCCACAATTCCTCCCTTTCCTGCTCCACCCTCCAACCCCCGAGACAAACTAACCCATCACAAGCCCGCAGGTGCCATCCCTCAGCATCTTTGCAGTCCTCCTCTCTCCCTCCCCATGCCCCTAACCCGTCTCTGGGCCAGAAACTGCGAACCTGATCATACCACATACTTGCGGGACCCTCACTAACTCTTGACAACCAGCTATGAGCAGTAGCTCCCACAGTGTGTTCCCTAGAACATTGGCCTCCTGAGACTCCCTCAGGAAGGGGGTCCCACAATCACATGAGTTTGGGAACACCATATATTTGAATGTTGATTGGATCCCATCTAATCTATCTTTCTCGTGGAGATTCTCTTGCATGTTAGAGAGAATTAAAGGCTCTGAGAAGTCCTGCAGTAGGGAAGCAGCTTTCACTGAGCTCAACCCTGGGCTTCCTGAACTTAAGTAACCTTGGGGTCTGTTTTTGAAAGAATGCCTATTAACATCTCACAGAACCATGAGTTGTGAAATACATTTTGGGAAATGGTGATCATAAATTATAGCCAGCCTTCACAATCTGGCCTGAACTACCTGCAGCCTCATTCCCTGCCACTTGCCCACACTCCCCAAACTGCTCACAGTTCCCCAAAAGCCTGGGCTCCCAATGCCTTTGGGCCTTTGCACACGCTACTCTCTCTGCCTGGAATGTTCTTTCTTCCTTTGCAGGGCAATGGGCTCCTGCTTACCCTTCAAAGCCCAGCAAAATAGGCTCTTCTTTGGGGAAGATGTCCCAGCACATGTGATCCCTCCCTCCTTTGTCCATCTACACTGATTCATTCATCAATCTTCTTCCAGCACTGATCACACTGTACTGAAACATTCGTTCTTAATTCTGTCTCCCTTTACCGTGAGCGTCTGGAGGACGGCCAGTGTCTCATTCATCTGTCTCCCTTGCGCCCACAGTGCCTGGGAGAGAGCAAGTGGAGTGCTTTAAACTGGAAATGACCTTCAGGCACTGCTGAACTGCGTGTAAAAATCCTTGTCTCTAGACCCCACACCACCTTGTTTTTCATGACATTTGCTCAGGTATCTGGGTCCCTAGTCAACAGCAGGAGCTGGGGAATGGGGTGATTGTTATTCCCGCTGCTCCTCATGGCCCCTGGGGGGGGCGGGTCAGTGGTTCTCAAGCATGTCCCCAAGAGGTGGAGTCTGATCCACCTCCCCTTCTGTGTGGATGGACTTAGCATGGATTCTTGCACACGGCATATGACGGAAGGCATGGTGTGGGACTTCTAAGACAAGGTCACAAAGGACTGCAACTTCTTCCCTGCCCTCTCGCTCTGGGGGAAGCCAGCCACCATGCTGTGGGGACAAGCAAGCAACCGGGGGTGTGTGGTGAGGGACTGAGGCTTCCTGCCAACAGCCCTGTGAGGGAGCCACCAGGAGAGGGAGTCCTCCAGCCCAGTCAAGCCTTTGGGTGACACTGCAGCCCTTGTTGACCGCTTAAATGTAACCCCACAAGAGACCCTGAGCCAGGAGCTCCCAGCAAAGTCGTTCCTGAATTCCCAAGCCACAGACACAGAGATAATACATGTTAAAGCCACTGGGTTTGAGGGTAATTTGTCATACAGAATTGGAAGCTGATGTGGTCCCCATAGCTCGCCCTGACCACAGGAGGAGGAAGGATGGCGGGTGCGCAGTGGGAAAAATCACAGGGGGCTTCTCAGGGTGACCTCTGGCCACCTAAGGGGTGCCCCTCTGATGGGCAGTTCATGCCTGGACTGTCAAAGACAGCCTGTTCGAATCCACAAAAGCATGAACATCAGGTGACCTAAAGCAATGGAATCAGGCCAATTTCTTGGCCCATCTGCAGCTTGACCTGGGCCGGGTGCTCAGAAAAGCTGCCAGCAACGGACACAGTGGTGAGCACCCTGGCTCTAATTCAGGCCAACTGCTCGCTCTCCGTGCCACCCTGGGCAGGTCACGTCTCCTCTCTGGGCCTCTGCGTGGGAAAGAGGTCTGGCCTCTGTGCTCGGCTTCTGGGAGGCCACCTCTAAGCCCCTGGGCTGCCATGCCTGGCAGGAGAGGCTTGGTTTGCCTGGGGGCCCTGGTCACTTTGGAGAGTCCAGCCACACGGACTCTGGGTGACACCCAAAGGGACTGGAGACAGATCTGCCTCATGGGCAATCAACCGTGCCTTTGTACTTGTGTCCTTGGGTTGCTGTGACAAAGAACCACAGACTGTGGAGCTCCAACAACAGGACCTTACTCTCCCCCAGTCTGGAAGCCAGAAGTCGAGAGCTCCGTGCCGCCAGGGCTGGCTCCTTCTGAGGCCGCGAGGGAGACCGTGCCCCATGCCTCTCCCCCGGCTCGCCGTGGTTTGCGGGCAATGTTTGGTGTCCTCTGGCTTACGGACACATCACCCCGATTTCTGCCTTCGTCTTCACACAGCTTCTCCCTGTGTGTGAGTCTCTGTTTGAATGTTCCCTTTTCACGGGGACACCAGTCATATTGGATCACAGATTATAATCCATAATAATCCATACTGGATTATTACCCTACTCCAGGATGTCCTCTTCTTAACTAATTCCATCTGCAACAGCAACCCCATTTCCAAATCAGGTCATGTGCTAGGGTCCTGGGGGCTAGGACTTCAATATATGAATTTGGGGGGGGCACAATTCAGCCCAGAACACCCAGTAAAAACTCTGAACACTAAGGCTCGGGTGATCTTCCCTCGTTGGCACCATTGTGTGTGTGTCTGTGTGTTTGTGTATCACACGTTTATACCAAGAGTGTAATGCATGTGGGAGCTCTGTCTGGAACTTTCCTGGACTCCGCCCCACACACTCCCTCGGCTCAGCTGGTTGGAATCTGTGTCCCTTCCCGGTAATAAATCATCACCACGAGCACGAGAGCCTCCAGTGAGTTCTGTGTGTCTTTCTAGGAAATCATCGAACCCCTGAGCCTGCAGCTGCTGTCAGGAGTGAGGCTGTTCTCTGGACTGTGTTCCCTCTGACTTCCTGTTTTCACTGACAAAACTGGGTGGCCGGACCCACGTCTGTGGGCTGGGAAGAGGATGACACAGTGCTCCCTCCCGGTGAACACAGCAGACTTCCAGCCCTGAAGCCCGATCCTCTCTCCTCCCTGGGGTGGTTCCCACCCCCACCCCCAGAATCGGCCAGGCCAGTTAGTTCTACGGGAAGAGGCCAGGTCTCCTCATCAGACTCCGAGCCCCTCGGGAGCACCCACCGAGGCCGCCGCCAACTTGACTGAGAGCAGTACAACCCAGAACGTAATGCAAAGGAAGCCGCTCGGAGGAGGCCGTCCTGTTACCCCCTGTAATGGCTGACATCTACGGATTATTTGCTGCATGCCGTTCACGGTGCTGAGAGCCTGATGGGCGCTTTCTCCTTCGGTCTTCACTGCTCCCCGCTGAGGTGCGAAGTGTAACCAGCCCCATCTCATGGATGTGGAGACTGAGGACCAGAAGGAGAAAGCACTTGCACTCAGTTGAACAGCTGGTGTGGGGTGGAGGCCAGGATCGGAACCCAAGCCCAACCTGTCTGACTCCGCAAGCTGGTGCTTCTCGTAACCACAATTCTATATGATGGAGCTGGCAAACTTTCTGAAAGGGCCGGGCGGGAAGTATTTTTTACTCTGGGGCTCTGCAGTCTTCTGCTGCAACGGCTCCACTTTGCCATCGTCACAGGAAAGCTGCCACTGACGACAGGCAAATGAATGCCTGTGTTTCAATAAAACTTTATTATTTCTTTCTTTATATTTAAAGTAGGTTCCAGGGACCAACGCGGGGCTTGAACTCACAACCCCAAGATCATGACCCGAGCTGATACCAAGGGTCCCAAGCTGAAACCGACGGAGCCACCCAGGCGCCCCCCAATAAAACTTTATTGACAAAAACGGGCGGCGGGCCGTATTTGGCCCAAGGGCTGCGGGGCGCCAGTCCCGAGGCCCTGTAACCTCCAGAAGTCAGGGAGTGTGGATCTGAAACCTGCCTGAGGAACAGAAACTCAAAAGCCTGAGGCTGCTTAATGCCAAAGACAAGAACGAAATCTGAGCCCCGCCTGCTGTTCTAAGTGACAGTACCTCACCTCGGATGGGTGTTGGGCTCGAGGAAATGAATGAATTCACATAAAGCCCTTGCCCAGCAAGCCAGGGGCCTAGAGGGTGCTCAATCCCTGTTAGCTTTCTCTGTAATCATCCATAAAGAGCATCTCATGGAGTGCTGGCAACAAAAGGAAGCTCTGATTATTGTTATCTGTTAACAGGAGGGAGCCTCCCTGCTCCCTCTGCGAGGCCCCTTCCTCCGCGAATATTCCCAAGTTCTAAAATAAAATGCTAATGGGGAAGAGCCACACTTCTCCCGGGGCCCCACATTTGCATTTTAACAGGTTCTGGGAGCTTGGCGACAAAGCCCACGTTCTTAATCAGGAAGCATCAGGTCACTCAGTGGGCCCTGGAGAGATGCTCAAGGCAGAGAGGAGGGAGGGGAGGGGAGGAGGGAGAAAAGGAGGAGGGCGGGACTCCAGCACTTCTCAAATCCCCCCCCCCCCCCCCCGGGGGCTGCCCAGCTCCGAGCAGAGGTGGCTGAGCAAGAGGGAAAAAGCTCTCAGGAGATAATGCCTACTTTGAGGATTAAAGACAAATGCCAACCCTGCCCCAGACAAGGAGCTCATTTGTGCTAAAGCCAGAATTGTTACTTGTTAATTATGTGCCTGCCTCAGGCCATTAAAAGCCCATTTCCTGAAGAGGTGGGCTTGGCTGGGATTCCAGGGGGCCAGGCCCCAAGGAAGCAGGGGGTGGGGAGCAGACCCCAGCGCCCCAGAAATATTGAAAGATTTCGGGGTGCAATAGGGAGCCTATGCGGGAAGATTTCCAGCGGGGGGAGGTCACCTGACCTTGACTGGGCCCCTGCTCTGGGGCACACACTGTTCTTGGTCCTGGATTTAGAGCAGGCCAGACTGCCAAAACCCTGGCCTCCAGGAGCCGGCCTTCTCTGCGGGTGAAATGGGGAGACACTGGGCTGCGAGGCCAGACTTCCTCTGAAACCTGGTTCTGCCCTTTTCCCAGCTCCAGGGGAATGGTTTTCCATCTTGGCTGCTCACTGGAAATCACGTGGGAAGTTTGAAAAATACCGATGGGGACCCCACCCCCAGAGAGCCCGATTTCACTGCTCTACTCAGGCCGCCAGGATTTTTTTTTTTTAAGTAGGTTCCAGGCCCAGCATGGAGCCCAGCATGGGACTTAAACTCCTGGCCCTGAGATCAAGACCTGAGCTGAGATCAAGGGTTGATGCTTAACCAACTGAGCCACCCAGGTGCCCCTGGGGCTGCCAGGATTTTTAAAAGCACCCAGGTGAGTCTAACAGCCAGAGCAGGGAACCCGCAAGCTAGGGTGACTGTGTGAGCACAGGGCCCCACTCTGAGCTTGTTTTCTGGCTGTAAAAGGGGTTACACCAGTCTTGTAGGCATGAAGTACCTGGCATGGGCTGTGGGGCTACCCAGTGCGGGAGACGTGGCCAAGCGTGAGCCCGCTGGCTGGCTGGCACCTGGGGGAGACCGGGGTTGGGGACCAGGCCGCTTCCTCACACCACCCCTTGGGGTGCATACTGGGCCCACGGCTGTTCTGCAGGCGAGAAAACCAAGGCTCAGAGAAAGAAGGTGCCAGGAGGGCCCGCGGAGGCCCGGTGGCTCCCACCTGAGCTCCCGCCCTGCCCCTTCTGGCATCAGCCACCCCTTCTCATCCTTCAGAAGCCCCGAGCCAGGCCTGTGCTCTGCTCAGGATGCCCCAGTTCCCTGCGCAGCTCTCAGCAGCCCCCAGGCCACTCCCGGGCCGCGGCCTACACCTGCTGCCCTCGGCAGGCTTCATGGCTCAAGGGTGCCCTCTGTTGCTTCTTTTGAAAATGGCACTCGGACCGGCACCCAGCTTGGAGACTCCGCCTGGGCCCAAGTCCCTGGGACTGTGTCCACTCTTCCCAAAGGCACCGTCGCCCACACAGTGACTCTGTTGCACTCACTATGTAGTGGAGGCCAGAACGTACACCTGGGCTTCAATACACCTGGTAATGACTCTTTGGGCCTTGTTTCCTCACCAGCAAAATGAAGGTAAATAATCGCCCCCACCTCCAGGGGGCGCTGAGAGGGATTAAGACCCACTCTGAAGTCCACACTCCAGCCAAGGAGGGTGCAAACGCTATGGGCATTTTGCAGGTGAGAAATCCACACAGTCGGCCATGCGGAGCACGCTCAGTAAACATAAGTGGTGATGAATAGCACGAGATTCTGATCCCAGCACTTATTCATCGATTCAGCCAATACTGAGCACCTACTGGGTGCCACCCAGAGGTTGTTACTCCTAGCCCCCTGAGCGCACGTCAGGGACCTGGTCCCACCCTCGGTGTGGGACAGCTGGAGTGGGGGCGGCTCCCCCCAAATATCCCTGGTTCCAACTTAACCCTCGGAGACACGTTTTCCTTATTGGATTGGACCGGCCCCGGGCTCCGGGGGCTCCGGACCCTGACTCTCAGTTCTGCCGGCTGGCTGGCTGGGACCCCGCCTCGCTTGGCCCCGGCCTTCCCCCCGCCACGCTCCCTTCCCTTAAGGCACGGAGCCGGGCCCAGGGGAGGTGCTCAGTCGGCAGGCAGTTAGTGAGCACCCCCTACGTGCTAGGCGTCATTCCTGAGAAAAGAGTCTCAGCATGTTTCTCTGCTCCTCCCCCCATACTGTGCCTTCCTCCACCCTCCAGGCCCCAGTGTGCAAAGTGAGGCCCCAAAGATTTCTGCGTCAGCTGGAAAAAGCCCGAGAGGGCCTGCCAAGCCGCAGTCCGGAGGGCCCACGTTGCTGGGGGGGGGGGGCGCACTGTGTGAGCTCCTTGAAGGGAGTCATCACGTGGTCCTCCCAGCGAGGCCGACAGTGGGAGAAGCCCATTTTCCAGATGGATGCACTGAGGCACAGAGGAGTCAGGCCGTGCCCAGGGTCCTGGGGGACCTGACACAGAAGCTGCCTTCCCAGGGCCAGGAGGCAAACACTTTCCAGAGCCTGGGTCACTAGTAAGAAGCAGATGATGGGAAGGAGCAGCAGGACTGGGTCAGAAGGGGGGAGTCAGAAAAGGCTTCCCAGAGGGGCCAATCGGAGGGCGGCAGGAGAAGCGGACGGAAGGAGAGGGCACTTGGGTCAGCTGCAGCAGGCACAAAGGCCCTGGGGCAGGAACCGGGTGCTCTGGGGCCAGCACTAATTCCTCAGAGATGACCGGATGTTGGAATTAGTGTAGGTCTTTCAAAAAACAAGCGGACAAATGCCTCCAAGGGTTTCAGATGCACTTAATCTTTTTTTTTTTTTTATTCCAATTAAGCAGAAAGCCTTGCATTATTATGGATGAGGCCAGGGCAGTGAGGGCGGTTTTACCTTTTCGAGGCAGCCCCGGCCCAGTGGAGCCTGCCGTGGATGTTTTAAATCTCTTTTTAATTAAGGAAAAAGCCCCAGCTTGCGTCAGGGATGAGCTGCTGGAGTGAGAGCCGGGAGGGGGACCCGGAGAGAGGATGGGGCGCGGTGAGGTGGGGCGAAGGCGCCCCCCTCCCTGCCACCTGCAGGCTGCCTGCCTGCCCGCGCCCAGCGCCAGGGCGGACTCCGGTGGCCTCCTGGCCCCGGCTCTGGACCCCAGCCTCTCTGGGAGGCTTCGTGGGTCTCGGCCAGGGGGGTGAGGGTGCAGTGCGAACCCAAGTCAAAGAAAGGCGTAGCATCCGGCAGCGGCCCTGCCTGTGGGAGTCCCTGCTGTGAGCAGCTCACGGTTCCACCGCGGCCCATGCCTTGTGGTGGGGGCTGCCCTGTGCACTGGAGGGGGTTTGGCCTTGGTCTCCAGAGGCTGTAGCACCCTCTGGCTGTGATACCAAAAAATGTCTCCAAAAAATGTCTCCAGATGCAGCCAGCCTTTCTTGGGGGGTGGGGTTACCAGATAAAATACAAATTCAAAAAAATAATAATAATTTTTTAGTACAAGTCCCGTGCAATATTTGGGACATACTTACACTAGACAGTTCCTTGTTTACTTGAAATTCAAATGGAACTGGGCATCCTGTTTGATGGTTCCCCCCCCATAAATCTGACAACTCTAGGTAATGAGGTGGGGGGGGCAACCCCCTCCCACCACCGCTGAGATGAGAAGTCGAGAACCACTGTCATGGCTGTTACAACTCTCCACAAGAGCTCGGCCTTTCTGAGCAGGCCCCAGAGAGCTGCTGGTTTCCTTTGTCCCTTGTGGCCGGGCCGGAGCCACGGGAGGGGGCAGCGGGGTGGCCCTACTCTGCCTTCCACCAGCTGTGTGGGCTGAGCAACTTCCTTACCCTCCCTGAGCCTCTGTTGGCAAACTCACAGAGGGGATAACAGAGGGGACTATCCACCTTGCCTCCCTTATTAGGGTAAAGATTCGAACTTCCGCCCAGGATAGTGACCGGTAAGCTGCAGGGCCCCCCTAAGGATGTGGGATGTTAAGTGGAAGCTGTCCAGCCGGTCTCAGAGGCAGGAGGTGAGCGAGGCTATCCTGAGCAAACCTGTGAGCTCCTGGGGGAGCCCGAGCCCTGAGGACAGGGACGTGTCTTCCCAGCAGTGGGCAGCTGATGCGTGAGAGGGGCCACGGATGGGCGGCCACACAGCAGAGCAGATCAAAAGCTCAAGACCCAGGGGGCATTTGGCATTTGGGACACAGGGCGGCAGCACGTGCCACCACGGACAGCTGAGGCTGTGGCTCCGCCCGGGGAGTCCTCCCGGGAGGCCTGGCTGCCCCCTTCCATGTGCTCCCCGGGCAGCTCCCCCCTCAGCTCCACATGGGCCTTTCCCGGGCTCAGAGGGCAGCCGATGCTCTGGATCTGGTGCTGGCAGGGTGCAGAGATACTGGACAGCGGACAGCCCCTGCCCTGCATGCTGCTGGGGCCCGTGCGAGCTGGGACAGCCTTCCCAGGGCGCGGGCTCCTCTGCAGGGGGCAGGAGGGGAGCCCCGCCCACGGCCCAAGCGAGCGCTGGCCCAGAGCAAAGACGGGAGCCATGATGAGAACCCCCCATCGCCTTGTATCGAGGGCCTGCTGTGCCCCCTACAAGTGTCAGCACCTGAGATTATCTAAGCAACACCCCTGAGGGGACTGCGGTGGCCCCACCTGACAGTGGGGGAAACTGAGGCAAAGACAGGCTCCACCACTTGCCCCTGGTCACACAGCTGCTGCCCATGGCACACGCCCCGTCCCACCAGAGGCAGCCCCGTGTCGGCTGTAGAATTGTTTGCTGACAAATTGCACCGCGCGCAAGGGTGACAGACAGGAAGTGCCCCCAGCTCCGTCCCAGAGCACCCCAGCCCTCACACTGCGGAAACGGAGGCTCGGGATGAGTTCGTGCCTTCACCTTGGGTGTCCCCAGTGACTTCAGAGGAGGGTCTCAGAGGAGTTTCGGGTGTGGCCTGGGCGGTTTGAACCTCCCTGCTCGACAGAAGAGGTGATGCACACAGAGGTTGGGGGCAGGGAAAGGACAGAGGCCGGAGAAAGTGACCCGGGCTGGTAGGAGTCAGGGGAGGGGTCTCTTTCCCGATGAGAACGCTGGTGGGTGTGTGGCCCCCTCACAGCCTGCGTCCTTGCTCTGCCCGTGTGTCGTACATCAGTAAGAAGGCAAACCTTTCCTGCAGAAATGAAACTTCCCCGAGATAGCAAGAGTGAAAGAAAAAAAAAAAAAAAAAAAGGCCGTTACCACGGTTAGCTTAGTCATTCCTCACGTGGAGGATGCAGGGCCTTTGGGTGCAACTCCCAAGGTGACTCGGCAAAACTCTCAAAATGACAAGGGTGCACGCCCTCCGACCTAGCAGGCTACTCCGCGGAATGTCCCACGGCCAGGCTCCCTGGCGGGTGAAAGGCGGGCTGGGGACGGTGAGACCGTGAGCGTGGGCCACACGAGGGACTACCATGCCTCTGTCCACGAGGGAGCCCGTTCCCGCACCTGCAGATCCATGGAAGGACCAAGGGGCGGAACGGCGGGTCTAATGCCACCACTCATGTTGCAAAGAGGAAAGGGATACGCCCAGGACCATGTCTGTGCATGCATGGAATATTCTGGAAGGAGACCCAAGGAAGCAGTAACCATGGCTGCCTCCAAGCAGGCGGCTAGGAGAGTGGCAAGGGCAGACTGACTTTTTATTACATATGCTTTTGTACATTTCACATTCTGTGCCACAGAGGTATTTTATATATTCAGAAAATAAAGTCATGAAAAAGAGAAATAAAACATTTTCTGAAGGGGGGCTAACACAGACAGATGGACTTAGGAGGGAGGAAGGAAGAAGGTGGGCCATGCTGCTGCAGGAGAGGTCTGATCAAGGTGATGGGGTGAGAGAGTAAACAGGGAGAGAGAGGCAGGAGTGGGGATGGGAATGCTCCTTTTCAGGAGAGTGGCCCCATGTGTGGTCACCAGGCCCAGGTAAATTGAGAGTGAAGTTCCCAGAGTTCTGGGGGTGGGGACGCTGGGCTCAGCTGGTCCCTCCAGGCCAGAGACATCGGCCGATGAAGACTCCAGCCTGTGGGCCCTGCTCTTGGCTGACCCCCAGCCATCCTGTTCTTCATAGCTTCTCCCCTTGGAGGCAGTCATGGTTACTGTTTCCTGTGTCTCCTTCCAGAACATTCTCTGTCTCCATGTACAAACACCCTCCTAGGCGTGTTTGTTTCCTTTTTCCAACATGCATGTGGTATTAGACCTGCCGTTCTGCCCCTTGTTCCTTTCACTGAACCGTGCGTGTGGGACATGGCTCCCTAGCTGTTCAGACGGAGCTGCCGTCCTTTCTCACATCGTCATGGGCTCCCCTGCACGGCCCCACCTTCTGACCGACACATGGGAAGTGCACGGTTAGGACACCAGTGTGGGCCGCCAGCAGCTGAGGCCGGCTGTGGGGATGGCCAGGACTCAAAGGACAGGCGTCCTGGGGCCTGAGTGGAGGTCATGCTTTACGGCCCAGGCTTGTCCCCAGGGGGCCGGAGTGCTGCCTGCTGATGGTTCCCTAGGACCTGCCTGCCCCCAAGCTGGGAGGGACTGAAGAGGGGCACTCAAGGAGCTTAGGGTACACAATTTAAGGGGGCCCCATCCTCAGGGCCAGGCACACCCTCACTCTCCTCATCTCGGCCCTGCCCCAGGTCATGCCCCTCCTGACACAGCCCTCCAGCATGTCCAGGAGACGGGCAGGTAAAAGGCCTGTTCCCCTCGATCTGGGACAACTGTGCAGGGCCGTCTCGGCTCCAGAGCCCTGTGCACGGAAGCCCAAGCCTACCCTGGGTATTGGTCCTCAAGCCCTCCCCAGGCCAGCCAGCTTGACTGTGACCCTGTCGGCCATTCCTCCCTCCTTCCTCAGGACAGTAGGTGTGGTGTCAGGGTTTGGCGGGGTGGGGGTTGGTTAGCCTAAGCAGGACATGGGGCTAAATCCAGGCCATGGGCCAGGAGAGCTGCTGGCTCTCCCATGGGGACAGGGCGGGGCCAAGTTAAGTACCATCTGCTTTGGCATTTAAGATAGTCTCTGATTATCCACCCCTCCTTGGAGCAGGTGGGGGTCTCCCTGCCCTCTGAGCCCCTGCCTCCTGGGTTTCCAGCCAAGCCAACCTTGTCACCTTGGGCAGTCAGCCCCCAGCCCAGGTTCCATGTCACAAGCAAGGATGTTGGCCCCGAACAGTGGTTCTCACCCTGGGCTGCACAGGAGAATCAGCTCGGAAGTTTCATAAACACGCTGGTGCCCGGGACCCCCACCCACACCAACTGAATCCCCACCCCCTGGGGAACGGGCCAGAGCTGCACCATTGTGAAAGCCTCCCATGTGATTCCAACGTGCATCCCTGCAAATCGGAGTCGCATGGGAGGTTAGACCCCCGGTCTGCCCTGATCCTAGTGCTCCCTACTATTGATACAAGAAATTCTCGATACCACACCTCAGCTGCCACGGCCCTGCCTGCCCCAGGGACCTCAGCAACTCCTGCTTGGCCCCTAGCCCCTCACTCCTGTCACACGCCCCTCCTCTTCACTGCCCTTCGGCTCACCAAACTCGTCCCTGTCTCAGGGCCTTTGCATCCACTGTTCCCTTTGCCTGGAACACTGTTCCCTGCCTCCGTGTGGCTAGCTCACTTCAATTCCTTTTACTGCTGTCACCACGCAACCCGCCGGCCTGGATCTTGGGTTCACGCACTCGTTTCTGCCTCTCCTGCGTGGGGACAGGACTCTGAGCCGTCCTTAGCCCTTCCCTGGGGCCTGGTGCAGTGCCTGGCCCGGAGTGGATGTCCAACAGCTGCCTGCCGGACAGATGGAAGGTCTTGCGGGAACACAGTGCTGGTCTGGGCTCTGTTCCCCGCGGGGAGAGGGTTTAGGCAGGCAGCGAGGATCCCCATGGGCAGGAAGCTGCAGCCCACTGCACAGATGGGAACACGGAAGCTCAGTACACTAAGACATTGACCTTGGCCACGTTCTACCTTGATGCGGGCCCCACCATGTCGCCTTCCTTTCAAACCTATGAAGCCCCCCAAAGCGTTCTGAAAATGGCTCAAAATGTACTAGCCGAATGGATGCCTTTATTCCTCTCTTTATGTGGAGCCCCCAGCCCCCACTGGAGTAAACCCCAAATTCCCTGCCCCTGGTTCCACCGTCTCCCAGAGCAGCTCTTCCAGGCGTACTTGCTTCCCTGGTGCCACCCCTGCCCTGGGCCAGGCCACAGGTTTCTGTCCTAGCACACGGCAGTCGGCACTCAGGTGGCTGCACTGAGTAACGTTCACCTCTCTCTCTCTCTCCCAGCTCCATGCGGTCCAGGAGCGCAGCCACCTTGCTCATGTCTGAAGCCCCATATCTGGCCCTGGGTGGGCGCACGGTAGGGATGCAGTCGACGTTTGTGCAGCGAGCAGTCTCTCGACCAGCTCTGCCCACAGCGTCGGACGGCTCGAACCAAGAGTTTGCCCTAGAAGGTGTATGCGTTGTGACGCTCATCTTCGCTGTGACCTGCAGCTAGTCTCAGGCCTCCTAATACCAGGCAAAAATGGGCATCGTGACCACCAGCCCCCAACCACCCATGCCTGGGTTATAGGCCAAGAGGAGGAGAGGCCCTGAGCCCCCCGCAAGGGAAGTGGGAGAAATGCCTGGACAGTCAGGGGCTCCGGGGAGGGCAGACCCGTGTCCCCAGTCCCTACCATCACCATGTCACCTGCTTGGCACAAGAGACTAAAGACCCCACTACCATCGGCCAGATCCCAACAGTGGGCTGTCCTCCCAAACAGATGGCCGTCTTCCTCAAGATGGTCAAGGTCACAAAGAGGAGCTTCTGAGAAACTGTCACGATCAGAGGAGCCTGAGGAGATGTGACAAGTAGTTGTAAGGTGGGCTCCTGGGACAGCAAAGGGGCCTGAGGGGAGAACAGGAAAGCTGAACAAAGCCCGGGCCTTATTGGTAGTAATATATCTGGACCAGTTCAGGGGCCGTGATGAAGGGACCGAGCTGATACAAGCCTTAACTAGAGGGGAAACTGTAAATTTGAAATTACTTTCTGTAAATCTAAAACTGTTCTAAAAAAACAGTCATTAAAACACACGAACAAGCCACCAAGCCCGACAGTCTCCATCTCTTGGTGCCCTTCCACCTGGTCCCAGGTGGCCCCAGAAGGACAGTCCGCTGGGACCAGCCCGGCCCAGGAGCCTGTCTCCTCGGTGACGCTGTCAGTGGCCGGGGCTGGCTCTGGCACCCTCCGGGGAACCCCAGAGACCACAGCGGCCCCCGAGGCGGCCCCCACAGGAAAGCCCACACCTCCAGACTGACTTCCCTTGCACCTGCAGCCGCCACCAGAATGGGAAGGTACAGAGGGCCAGGGCAGACAGGAAACCCTGTCCACTGGGCACCATCTTCAGTGCCAGTCTATCTCAGATAAGCCTCAAAACCTGGCCCAGGAAATGTGCCCACTCATCACTCCATTTTACAGATGGGGTAGCTGAGGCTTTGTTATGTGAAGAGATTTGTACAAGGTTGCAGTTAGTCAGGGACACACCTGAGATCTGAACTCAGATCTTTCTGACCCCAGAGCCAGGTCACCAGTTGTTCTCAACCTTGAGCAGGCACTGGAATCCCCCAGAGGGTTTGTTAAAACCCCCCCGAGTCTCTGACTCAGTAGGTCTGGGAGGGGCCCATGCGTCTGACCAGTTCCCAGGTGATGCTGAGGCCTCAGCTCTGGGGCCCCTCCATGCTGCTAACTCACAAACCCACAAACCAGGAACCCACTCACCCCTCCCCTGCCTACTGAGCCAAGCCCCTCCAACCGGCCATGGGACGCGGGCCGGTGAGAGTGGCCCTGTGCCTCCGTCTCCCCACTGTGAAGTCACCTACGCTGCCCAGCTGTAGTGAGCACGAAATAGGCAAATAGAGGGACCCCATTCTGGGAGCTGCTCCTGTTTCAGTGATGCCCGGACCAAAGCCAGCCCTTCCGCCAGAGGGCAGGGGGGAGCTGCTCTTTGGACAGCGGAGCACTCCCACGTGTCACAGCTGCCGTGGCCAGGCCCTTGGGCAGCAGGACCCCACTCCCAGTGCTCCGCTGCACCCACTCTCCTTTGGGACCGGAAACAGAAGGATTTCGGCGCAGCTGTGTTCCTCTCTCCCGTGCCACACCCTCCACAGGTCCCCACCTCGGGCTGTCTTTGCCATCGGACCGGAGAAGCACCTTCCTGCCCCGCATGTGCGGGGCTCAGGGTGAAGTGACTCATGGAGGGGTGAAGAGTGTCCCCCCAAATCCACGTCCACAAAGAACCTCAGAACGTGACCTTATTTGGAAACAAGGTCTTTGCAGATGTGATTCGTTAAGAGTCTCGGGATGAGATCATCCTGGATTTAAGGCTGGCTCTACGTCTGAAGACCGGTGTCTTTCTAAGAGAAAGGACACAGGGACACAGGCAGGAGGCCGTGGGAGGACAGAGGCCGACCCAGGAGGACGGGCCACACGCCCAGGAGCGCCTGGAGCCCCCAGGGGCGGGGAGAGACAGGGAGGACCCTCCCCGGGAGCCTTCGGAGACAGCGTGGCGACCCTGCTGGCGCCTCGATTGAGGACTCGTAACCTCCAGACTGTGGGGGAACGCATTTCCGTTGCTCGAAGCCTCTGAGTTTGGGGTGATACGTTTCGGCAGCTCCAGGAAACTCGGACACCATCTTACCGACTGTGAAGATGAAGGAGAACGTGTTGCTAACGTTTCTGGCTACAGCGACTGCTTCACATGTCACCTTGAAATGTTTCCTCCTGGAGAGGCCATACCGGTGGTGGATGAAACAAGGCCTCTGGAACCAGCCCTTCGGGGGTTCAGATCCCACCGGGTCCCAGCTGTGTGGCCTCGGGCCAACGGCACTGCCTCTCTGTGCCTTAGCTTCCTCATCTGGAAACTGGGGATCCCAGGAGGACTCACGTGGTTGTCGTGGAGACAGGGGAGCGGATCCACACAGAATATGCACAGAACAGGGCCCTGTCCAGGCTGAGCCTCCAGTAAGAACTCACCCCGTATTCTAATTACTTGACTGGGTCGTTCTGAGTTCTGGAATTCATCCCAAAGAAATAATAATTTTAAAAATCAGAAATCAAAGATGTTCAAAACGGCACGATTTACAAAAGCAACGAGTTGGAAACCTCCCAAAGACCAGCTCTTGGCGGGATGTGACACAGGAGTTAGAGAGCGTGGAAAGACACACGCCAGTGGCAGCCAGACAGGACACACAGACATGTCGCAGCCCTACATGGGGTAACACCACGCTTGCGGGCGCGAGGGCCCAGGCGGCGAGGGCCGAGAAGGTAATTTGGACAAGGGTGTGCAGGGAAGGGGCCGAGGGGCACCTGGCGCTTTGCAGTTGCTGGGCTGTGGCCCGTCCCTTATGGGAGGAGGAGCGTTGGGGCCTCTGGGCGGGTGGGCCTGGGTCGTCTTGGTGAAGCACGGAGAGAGGGTCTGGTGCTCAGCTCCCCGCCCCCCTCCCCCTGCCTGTCACACCCAAGAGACCTGCCACCTCCCGACATCAGGGCTGGGTGAGGCTGGTGTGGGCAGAGGGCTGGCAGTCCAGGGCCAGTGGCAGGCCCCAACGAGCTGCAGTGAAAAATATGTGAGCAAACCTCGCTGCTCCAGCAACATTCCAGCCCTTTGCTCCTCAAGGGTCTGGCTGGAAGGAGGCCCTTTTAAAAGCCCCCTGGCACCAGGGCTCTAAGTCCTGCAGGGAGGGAAATTGGGGGGGGGGGCATGGGATGCTCCCCAGGGGCTCTCAGGGTCTGAAGTGTCTGGGTCTCCTCCCCTGGGTGGTCCCCGCCTTGGGCTGGAAACGAAGCAGCCCCAGGGGTCCCTCCAGGGCCTTGGTTAACTCATCAAAGATGTCCTGGCCCAGCAGCCAAAAGGGGAGGCAGCCCCGTGCCCAAGGAGGAACGAATTGGATAAACCAAAGGTGGTCTATACACGGGGAATATAAGTCAGCCTTAAAAAGGAAGGCTCTTCTGACACCTTGAGGACATTGTGCTGAATGAAATAAGCCAGTAAGGAAAGGGTAGATACTGGGTCACTGCTCACATCGGAGGCCCTTAGAATAGGCAAATTCACAGAGACGGAAGGTAGGATGGTGGGAGGTGGGGCTGGGGGAAGGGGCTGGGCAGTTGGTGTGTGCCGGGGACAGTGGAGAAGGTCTGGAGGCGGGTGGTGGGGACACCTGGCGCAACAACATGAATGTACTTAATGCTCGGGCACTGTACACTTAAGAACGGTTAAGACAGCAAATTTTAGGTTACATACATCTTACCACGATTAAAAACCAAAACCAAAAGCTTGTCCTGAATGCCCACTCTGTGCCCGGCCCTGGGGACACCTGCCGCGAAGTCTAAGGGAGGAGGGTCCTTGAGCTCCAGGGGCCCTGACTGGATGCAACCCCTGGCCGGCCACCCCCCCAGATTCTCGCCCCGCAAATGCCCCCCACTCCAGCGTGGGCTCAGCCTGCGGCCTCAGAGGGGCCAGGCCCTGGGGGGGTGTGGCTTGCGCACGGCTCTCCAGCAAAGCATCCCCACCTTGCCAACGACACTCTGGTTTTCTCCAGGGGACCCACCGCCCCGCACTTGCGCGGTGTCTTGGAGGAACTGTCTATCAAGATGCCCCACCCCCTGCCAAGGGGGCGGAGCATAAGCCCTAAGGGGGCCAACCAGACGCTCTCCTAAGCTCACCCATCCCAGCAGCCCGACCGAAGATGGTCCTTCACTCTGGCCTGGACCTTCCCACGCGCCTGACCTCCTGCGGCGAAGGAATGGGGTCGGGGGCACCTCGGAAGCATCCAGGAGGTGAGTCAGGGCGGCTGGGCATGCCACACGTGGGCGAGGGGCCATCAGAACAACTCCCAGATTTCCGGCTGGGGAGCATTTGTCGCTGAAGAATGGGCTTCAGGGGGAGAGTGTGGGCCACTTTGGTCTGAGGTGCCCCTGGGCCATCCAGACCCCGGACAGAAAGGTCTAAGGCACAGGACAGGGGTCTGGGCTGCCTCTGCCAACACCTGCCACATTCCACAGCGATTGTGTGTCCTTCTGGGACCTTCTCCCTGCTGGCCTTCCCCAGCACCCAGTGGGTCGGACCTCCTAGGTCAGTGATAACAGGCCCGCGGGATGGAGAGCAAACACCCTGGAGTGTGCCTGTCGGGGGCTCTTCCTCCCTTACTCTCCACGGTTGGGACTAACGCCCCTGAGGGACAAGCCACGGCACAGGGGCACGGCGACTGTCCCACACCACTCACCTGTCCGAGCCAGGGAAGGCCTGCAGGGGGCTCAGAGTCAGAGCAAGCCTTTATAAGGCAGCTGCTGTATACAGGTACTTTCAGTGGGGGCCGGCCCCCCCCCCAGGGTGTACCCTCCCACTCTCTCCGGCCTCATTCCTTCGCCTCCCCCCACTCCCCAGCCCCAGAGGAGCTGGTGGGGAGCTGCCCCCCTTACCTTTCAGGCAGGACAGCTGAAGCCCCATGGCGGCGCCTCTGGGCCTGTGGAGAGAGAAGGGGCTCGTTGGTATGGCCACGTGCGGCCAGCCCCCACCCCGCCCCCGCCCCACAGGCTCACAACAGGAAGTAGTGGGGAGAGAAACCGCCAGACTGGCGAGGTCGGGGTGAGTGCTGGCTACAGCTGGGCCGGAGTTTGCTCAAAGAGCAGTCTGTGCGGTGGAAAAAAACTTTCAGGCGCCTCAGAGCTGAATATACTGGAGATCCGAGTGTGGGGTGCAGTGGAGGTGAGCGTGGGGTCGGGGGCTGACCTGGCCTTTCTTTTAGGGTCTGCAGAGGTGGCTGGCTTCAGAAGCAGGAGCAGGAGGATGTGAGGATCCTCGGCCAGGCTGTGGGGCCGGTGGCCCTGAGGCCACCATGATGGGCTCCGCTTGTTAGAGGCACGGTCTTTGGAGATCTAACAGATTAAAGGCACCTAGCCTCAGTCCAAGGGAGTTAAAATTGTCTCACTGTTCCCCCCGTCGGCCAGCAATGGGATGCGTCCTTAGCGTTCTGAGTGATGAATAAAACAGGCAGCACCTGTGTGCTCGGGACAATCCTCAGCGACAGTCCCGGGATGTGCTACTACCGTTCCCACTCACAGACGGGGAAATCAGGCTCAGGGAGCTGGGGTTCCAGCCCTGGGGCTGCCCCGACCTCGGTCTGGGGCCTGTGAGGCTCTGCAGGCCCTTCTGGGGAAGGGGAGGCTCATCCCTCCATTCACAGGGAGCTGCCTGTGTGCCAGGCTGGGGGCGGGGAGAGGCGTGGAGGGTGGCCACGAGAGGGGCCCCGCGTTTTGCTCTGAAACCCGTCATCCCGTCCTGCCCAGAGGCCGGCATCTTTGGCTAGGAAATGCTGGGGTCCCCCAGGCGCTCACTACACACGCTGTGCTGCTGGACCAGCAGCCTTGGCCCCCCTGGGGGCTCGTTAGCAATGCAGCATCTCAGGACACCCAGATGCACTGAGCCAGAATCGGTATTTTTAACAAGGCCCCCTGGGAGCCATGTGCCTGTTAAGGGCGGAGAAGCTCGCTCTGGGTCAGAAACTGTGGAGCCTTAGGATGGAAGACGGGGGTTTCGGGGGGGTGGTGCGGTGGGGGGGACAATGAGGGTGTGGAGGAGCAGCTGGGAGTCTGGGAGACATGCAGGCGCAGGAGATGGTGGGACCAGGAGGGGCTGGCTTGGAGAAACCCAGGGTGAGGGCTTCCGTTTTATCCAGGTTGGGTTTGTGGGACAGGTAGGAAGGAAGGGGGCCTGGAGACAGGCTGGGGGGCTTGGAGACGAAGCGGAGAGCACGAGCGAGTGGGAGGGAGAGAGACAGGCCAGGAGAGAGATAGACAGTGGTGGAATATCTCTTAACTTGCCGGCAGGCCCTGGAGCTGTGTGTCCTCCTGGCTGGACCAGAGCCTGGCTCAGCCAGGTGACCGCAGGGGACGGTTCCTCAACCAAGACTTCACTTTCCTCATCTTTAAAATGGGGGTGATGCTCTTGGCGGACTCACTGAGCAGCATGGAAGACTGAGTTACCAGGAGGGCACAGAGCTCAAGCCCGAGAAGTGTCCAGTGCTATTATTTATAACAGCCACAGAGGGCAGCCAGGTAGTGGCTTCCAGCTGGGGCCTTTCTCCACGGCCGAGCTTGTGAGAGATGCGTGCTCTCAGGCCCCACCCTGCCCGCAGGCTCGGGAGCTGCATCTCAACAAGACCCAGGGGATGCTCATTACTGCTGCAGAGGCGCTGAGCATTGCCTCCTACAAGACAGGGGATTCGCCCAGGGCACTTAACGCAGACACCTGGGTCCCACCCCAGAGATTCTGGGGTAACTGGCCTGGGGTGTGGGCCCGGTCTTGAGATTTTTTAAAAGCTCCCCAGGGGATTCTAATAATGTGCAGGATGCGATGCCTAGGACAGGGTCTCCTTCTTCAGGGGGAAGAGCAAGGGCCAGGCTGGAGAAAGAGAGAGCCCGAGGCCAGGCCTGTGGGAGTAACACGTGTTCTCTCTTGAGCGTTCACTGTGTGCCTGTCAGAGCCCCTGGACCGAGATTCCTGGTCAGTTAGTGCTCACAACAGCCCTGAAACGTTGGGACCATCCCCATCCCCATTCCACAGAGGGGGAAACAGAGGCACAGGGAGGTTAGTTAATTTGCACGAGGTTGTATGGGTAGCAAGAGGTGGGTTCGGGGTTCAAACCCAGCACTTTGGACCCCACAGCCACAACATTTTCAACTACAGGGCTTCCCGGGGTTGGGGGTGGGGGCTAAGCAAGGGGTGGCACAGACCTTACCTCTGTCTCTCCCAACCCTCCTCAGGCTGGGTCTCCGGCCCAGGGGTCTGCAGCCCTGAGGTCAGGCTCACGAACACACCCAGGACCCCCACTGGCCACTCTGAGCAGCTCACACATCACAGCCTAGTAGACACGCCGTGCGCAGTGCACCCCGACGTCACTGTGTGCTTATGGGTGACCCGTCCCAGGGTTTAGACAGTGATTTATGGGGAAGGCCTTAGGACTTTGCTGTAAAATGCTCCAGAAAAGCCACCCCCGTGCTGTGGGCGCAGGGGGATGACGCCGTTGGGGCAGGGGCGCCGAAGCTGAAAGGTGGGAGTTCATGACGTATTTTTGTGTTTGTCTGAAAAATGCTGGGGTGCCCGGGTGGCTCAGTGGGTGAAGCGTCTGCCTTCGGCTCAGGTCATGATCCCGGGGTCCTGGGATTGAGCCCCGAGTGGGGCTTCCTGCTCAGCTGGGAGTCTGCTTCTCCCTCTCCCTCTGCCCCTCCCATTCGTGCTCTCTCTCAAAAAAATAAAATCTTAAAAAAAAACAACTAATACTAAAATGGCCAAAAGAGAGACAACTGTCTATGAGGTGACAGGATGCAGCCGATGTTCAGGTTTCTGACCTCGATCATCCGACCGAGTCTGCAAGAGGCGGTGCTGCTCTAGGTGTCTGGGCTCGGGGCCACCGCGCCTGCAGCGTAACTCGGTGGTTCGGCTAGGAGATCAGCACACGCGTGTACGTACGGAGAGAGACCCCAAGGCAAACGTGGCTAAGTGTTCGTCTCTGGGAAAGGACCTGGAGGAGCACTTTGTGTTCCTGCAACTTTTCTGGAGGCTTGAAACTATTTCAAGAGAAGTCAACCAGGGAAAGAAAAGCAGAGACACAAGCGCAACAGGGGTCCCGCGGCCTCTGTGCCCCACGCCACCGCCTCCCCAGTGGTGGCCCAGACCGCGGTTCTGTGCATCAGACCGTGTTTTCCTCGAGACTTCTCTGATGCAGTTGGAGGAGCGTTCAGGGGACCGCGGCTCTGGTCTGGGGAAGGCTGTGTTGTTCTGTGCCAGGAGCACCACCTCCCCAAGACTTGTCCTGAATTGATAGGTGTCGTCTCTAAAGCTGTCTTGTGACTTGAAAAACACCCATTTCAGAACATTCAGGAGGGAAGGAGAGAGAGAGAGACAGGAGGAGGAAGGGGGGAACGGGGAGGGGGGGAGAAGGGGGGAAGGGGAGAGGGAGGGAGAAGAAAGAAGGCGGATCAAGGAAGCAAGAGGAGGAGGAAGCAGGAGAGGCCCCAGCCTGGATTCAGGGGACACAGGGACCAGAAGCTGCGTCAGGGTCCGGCCAGGTCACATCAAGGGGTCATGTCAGTGTGCAGCGTTTCTGTGTCCGATTCCTAAAATTCCCCAATGGAGAATTTTCACAAACCGACGTGTCTTGTCCCAGTGCACGGGCCCTAACTCTGGCCACCCTGCCTCTACCTCCCCACAGGACAGAAGGTAGGCAGCAGGGGGTGGGGAACGGCCTGGAGGAACGAGGACGAACCAGGGTCCAAGCACTGTGTGACCTCAGGCAAGTCATTTCCCTCTCTGAGCCGGAGGTGCTGAAGTCGGGCTGCCCAGGCTCTGTGTCAAACTGGCACCCTGCCACCAGCCTGGGGGGTGGTCCTGTCCCCGGCACTCCCGCGCAGGCGCTGCGTTAGGGGTGTCCTGCGTGGCGGACCCCGGTTTGGGCTGCTCCCACGGGTGATCCACTCCACTCCCTCTGTGATGGGGCTGCTGACCGAGGGCCAGGCCCGGCAGAGACTGCGGAGAGAGCCCCGTGAATGGGAGGAGTTGAAGCCTGATTCTACAACTGGGGGAATGGAGGCCTGACTGGGGCGAGTGAGGCCGCTTCTACCTCGGACCCCTTCGTGGGTAGCATCACAATAACGAGAGCTGACACATACCTGGCTAATGCTTTTAAGAGGCCAAGTCCTGGGCTGAGATTATTATAAAAATTACTCCACTCCACCCTACCAATGCCCTAAGAGAGAAACATTACCGCCACCCCCATTTTACAGACGGGGGAGGGGGATGGAGCTCCGAGGGGTCCCGGGGCTAGGAAGCCCCACTGGGGGTGCTCGGTTTCAGGGCCCCGTCATCCCATCCGCCGCGGCTCTGCGCTGCGTTCCTTACAAAGATACGGGTTTCTGCGACGAGGAAAGAGATTGGATGGGAGGGAAGCAAAGCTCTCGTGGGAGGGGTCCCCCTTCGCTCGGCCAGATGGCGCAAATGCAGTCAGGCCCAGGAGAACCGCTAGTTTAGGTATAAATGTCCCCTCTTCCACACTTTGGCAGGAGTGTGGAAAACCTCCCTTTCCTATTGCGTCGGGCTGTTTGTGTTCCCTTTGAAATATCAGATTGTTAATTATTTGCACAACAGCTTGAAGTAGAACGGGCTCTTTCTTGCACCCGGGCATACAAATGGCCCTACTGCCAAATGGCCACCACAGGGTCCTCTCTCGCGGCAGGGACGGCGATGATACACCCTTCCTCCTGCGGGGTCTGCCTCCGCTCTGAGCCGCCGAGAGAGATGGCTATCAGCTGCTTTGCACGCCATGCGGCGTGCGCTAAAAGCAGGAGCATCTCCAGGGGAAGGACACACGTGGCCGAGCGGTCTGTGACTGTTTTTACAGCAGCCTGGAAGAAACGGCCAGCCCACAGTGGTGAGAGCTCCCCCACTCACCTTCTACACGCTTGCAGTGTGGAGAAAGGGAAGACAGCGTGTTCTCTGCCCAAAGTAAAAAGTAACTACGATGTACTGTGTCCCAGACACAGAGCCACCGACGGACTGCGGGGACGCTACTTCTTGAAGTCTGGCCCAGTGCGGGCTGACTCCCTTCGGTTACTACTTTTGTAGACCAGAGGCTGGGCTCTGGAGTGTGAGGGGACGTCTTTCTGGAGTGAATCATACGCATCTAGAGCTGGAAGGAGCCGGACAGAGAAGGCTCCAGATAAAATATACAGTGCCCTGTTTCTGCATGGGACATGCTCAGACCCCAAATCCTTCACCATGAATCCGCAATTCAAACTTAACTGGGTGTCCGGGTTGTTTTTGTTTGTTTTGTTTTTAAGATTTTATTTTTAAGTAATCTGTACACCCAACGTGGGGCTTGAACTCACAACCCTGAGATCAAGAGTCGCGTGCCAGGTGCATCCTGTATTTTATTTGCAAAATCTGGCAGCTCTCGACAGAGGTGGTCTTGGTGCTCACATGGGTTTCCCAGATGAGGACACGGAGGCCCAGAGAGGGAAAGTGAGTGAAAGGTCGTGTCCAGCTGGAAGTCTGATCTTGGTCTCTGCAGAGCCACCTCCTAGAGGGAATCGGAATGATCCTCTGGAGGTCATGACTTACCGTAGTGTGGCAGCTCAGCTGCTTAACCAATACCTCACTTGAAGCCCAAGGAGAGGGCCGGGGTGAAGAATCATAGCTGAGGAATGGGACAGTCGGCCTAGGTGGGTGGACCCACCGAGTGAGGATGGAACCAGGTGCCACTCCCAGCCAGGGCACGTGGGCAAGCTCTCCTCGCCTGTTTCCTCACTGCAAATACAGGGAAGAAGGTTCTAACAGGCTGGCCACCCTGGGCTCCCAGTAGGCACAGGGAACATCTTGGTTTTCTTCCTTCTTTAGAAAAGGCACTTGCTTTTTGTAACAGGATTAGAATTCCTGCAATTCCAGCCAAAGGGTCTGTGCTGGGAACAGATATGCCACAAGCATTAACATGCCTCCCATCCTGGTACACAGAGTGCAAACATGAGCATCTCCTTGGCCTTGGCCCATGGACTTGCAGGAGGCTGCAAGCTCCTCTCTTGGGGGTGGGGGGGAGCAGGGACAGCTGCTTGGCCCACAGCAGCTCACCAACAGGAAGTGAAAGAGGATGGGGGCGGGGAGGCAAAGCACCCACTGAAATCCCCACCTATTTTTCTGTCATGGAGAAGGGCCTTGGGCCACCTGGCTTCCCTGTGATTGACCATGTAACTCTGAGCAAAACACTCACCCACTGCCTGCTCTGAGCCTCTGTGTAATCAAGCTCAACGCTTATGGTTTGTGTAGCTTTTCATATGTTATATGTCAATAAAAATGTTTATTCAAAAATAAGGGGTATGCTATTAGAAGTCAAGTTAATGGTTAATTAACCACAGGGTTAATTTAAAAATGTGCAATTAGGGGCGCCTGGGTGGCTCAATGGGTTAAGCATCTGCCTTTGGCTCGGGTCATGATCTCAGGGTCCTGGGATCCAGCCCCACATCGGGCTCCCTTCTCAGCGGGGAGCCTGCCTCTTCCTCTCCCTCTACCGCTCCCCCTGCTCGTTCTCAATCTCTCTCCCTCTCTCTGTCAAATAAGTAAATAAAATTTTCAAAAAAAAAATTTTTTTTTTAAAGTAGGCTCCATACCCAATGTGGGGCTCGAACTCACAACCATGAGATCAAGAGTATGCTCTTGTGACTGAGCCAGCCAGGTGCCCCCCAAAACATGCAGTTGTTTTTCATGGCAGCCTTGATGATAGGAGCCACAAAGTACCAGCCCGCAGCAGTGAGCACCTGCCAGCTCACCTGAAGGTTTTCGGAAGTGGCAGCCTGTGGGAGACATGGGACCCACTGCTGGCTCCCAAGGGAGACTGCCGCTGGGAGGGGCCGGAGGACATTCCTAGGGAAGTTCTATTTCCGGATCTGGTGTACACTTTTGATGTGCACATGTTACCATGTGTGTATTACATGTTCATAATATTTTATTGGGGGGGAGGTGTTGCACTTCCTGGTCCCAGAGGCCTGGCCTAGCCCCTGCCATATTCAAGAGCAATTCACTGTCAGGGCTAGGGGTTCAAGGCCTGGCCTTGCCACCGACCCGCCTCATGACCTTTACAAGCTTCTGTGTCCTCATCTGTAAAATGGGGATAACACCACTACTTGGTCAGAGGATGAAACAGACCAGGCAGGTGATGGGGACTGTGGGCTCTGGAATACCGCAAGTGCTCGGTACACATTAAATAGCACTGCTCCCTTTCCACACCCACTGAGGGGAAGGTCCCAGCTCCAGTCCTCAGAGGTGACCTAAACTCCGGCTCAGTGCCCACTGAGTTGCACCCCACAAGCAAGGGAAGGGCTTCCAGGGAGAGGAGATTAGGTGGTGAAGCTTTCAGCCTCCTTGGGGCTTGCAGAGGGATTAAGTCTTTCCATAAATATACGGCGGGCCTCCCTCCCTGTCTCCCTCCCTGTCTCCCTCCCTCCCTCCCTCCCATCCATCCATCCATCCACCCACCCACCCACCCATCCATCCATCCATCCATCCATCTGGAGGAACCGGTACCCAGGGTGGGGACAAAGAACCCAAGGTAGGTGTGGCCTGGACAGGTGAGGGGATTCCCGGGGGTGGGGCAGGAAACGCCAGGGCCTGCCCGTCCAGCTCTGCTTCTCTGAGCCTCAGTTTCCTCATTCGTAAGATGGGGCGCTTGTGCTACGAAGGCTCCACTCTCTCAGAAGCGCCTTGCACCTGCCCTTCCTCCGTGATCCACTAGCTGCCCAGCCGGTAGAGACCGCCTCTCTCCGCGGTTCCTCCGTGGCCCAGCAGCCCGGCGCCTCCGGACCGAGTCCGACCGCCTCTGACCGCACCCCCACGCGGCCGGGCGAGCGGAGCTGCGGGTCCCCCTTCCTGAGAGCCTCCCCCAGTTCCGCTGAGCTCAGCCGCCGGGAGAAGTCGCGCGGGCGTTCACACTGGTCGCCCTTCGCGGTCGCAAACCTGCTTTGACGCCCTGGGAGCCAAGGGGGCCCCTAAGCGAGGCGGCTCATAAATAATATAGTTTGAAATACTCGATAGAGGGGAAATGGTTCCTCCCAGGCCTCCTGCCCCCACCCCGGCCGGGCTCCTTCCCAGCTCTCAGGAATGGCGGTCTGGCCCATTCCCGAGGAACTCGTGACAGGCGAGGTGTCGGGGGGACAGCGGGGGGCCAGGGGCGTCTGCGCGCGGACACACCCCCCCGCCCGGGCTAAGTTGCGGCGCAATCAGAGCTGCGGACCCAACTTTCCCCCAATCCGCCTCCCCGCAGAAAAGTCTGCGAGAAGTTGGGGGGACGCCCAGGACCTCGAGGGTCCCCCAACGCCCCCCCGGAACCCCCGGCCTCCCCGGGCGCGCCCTTCCCGCCGCGGGAGCCGGCGGGGCGTGGACGCCGCGGGTCGCCTGCGGCTCTCGGGGAGCGCGGGCGTCCTCCGCAGGGGTGGGTGGGCAGCGCCGGGCCAGGCAGCGGGGGCGCGCGGCGCGGGGCACTCACCGCTTCCTGGGGGGCTCACTGCGGAGCCGCGCCCGGGGCGCCCGGGGCCCGCCCGGGCGCTGGCGGCGGCGGCGGCCGGGCTCCGGGGACCGGGGCGACGAGCCTGCAAGAGAGAGCAGCGGGGGTCATGGCCCGGGCCGGGCAGTGCACGGGGCCCCCCGCTCCGCCCCGGCCGGCGCTCCGGGCCGCCACCGCGCGCACGCCTCCCGCCGCGCCCTCCCCGGCCCCTCGGGGCGGTGCTGCCTGCGGCCCCGCCCAGCCCGCGGGCGCCCGATTGCCCGGACCGGGCGCGGGGGCGGAGCAGCCCGCCCGCCGCCTCCCGGGGACAGTGCCAGGGGCGCGCCCGGCGCCCGTGCCTCCGGCCCCCCGCCTCAGTCTCCTCTCGCCCGGCCCGGGGAGGAGGTGGAGGGTGGGGTCCGGGGGAAGTTTGGGCCCCTCCCCGGGGCTGCCTGCCAGGCTCCCTGAGGCCGTGCACCCCAGCCCCACCCGGTTGGGTGGAAAGGGGCGCCAGGGTTCTCCCGTACCAGGTAGCCATACTTGAGGGGGCCCCATGGCCCGGCTGCGGAGGGGGGAGGCGAGAAGTGGGAGGCCCCACCATCTGGCCATCCGCAGCTCCCTACCCCTGCTCGGGGCCCTGGGGACAGTAAGGAACACGGCCCCGCCCCATCTTGGGAAAACCGTGGGGCTTCAGATGGCCTTCGTGATCAAAAGGCAGCCTCCCTGGTGTTAGGGTCTGGCCCTTCCACTGTCCTCACAGGCGTTCACTCTTCACTTCTGGAGGTGAACCCCGGGGTGCAGCAAGAGGGGGGTGTGGAGACTTGCCTCCTGGCCCGCGGCCCCAGCTTCAGGTTTTGCTGATGCCCAGCTGGGAGTAACTCTCCAGTTCCCCTCCGGGTGGGTGTGGAGACCTTTTATCCAAATGGGTTTCTTAGGAGGCTCCCTGAGGAGAAGGTCTCTGCCCGCACCTACCCAGCTAGCCAGGAGGGAGAAAAGCACCCCCGACCGTGGGTTCTTTATGTCATTGTCAGAAGGCCGTCATGCCCACAAGATCTCCACACCCTGTATGGTATGTAATTCTGGAGGCCTGGAAGGGGAAACTGAGTCACAGAGCGGGACAGTGGCCCTCCCTTGGCGAAAGCAGGAAGGAATTGAGTTGCAGGAAACAGAGTCAGCATCCTAGCTGTGTGTTCTCCCTTTGAGTCACTCCTAAAAATGTTGCAGTCTTTTATATCAAGTCCGGAGTGACAGGTAGAAAATGTATCATGTCCCCCCCCCCCAAAGAAGGACAAAAGGGGGCAGGGTTAGGGACAGGATGCTCCTTCCGAGGGTCCCCACTCCACACCCTCAGAGGGAAAGGGGACTGTCCAGGGTCCTGTGTCCTGGCTGTGAGCTGTGGGGCAGGGCTGCTCTGAATTGTCTCCTTTTAATGGTGGTGACAGAGGGGTGGGGGAGCCCCTGGGGCGGTGGGCACAGCCACCAGGTTCTGGTTCCGGCGTGGCGGAGCACCAGTGAGGCCTTTTCTGCAGGCAGAGAGGTCCTCAGCAGGCCGAATGAATGCTCGGTGCTGGTTGTGAGATCAGCCTGTTTCTGGGCCTCAGTTTCCACCAGGACAAATGGGGATTTATTATTTCTACACATGCTTTTTGAGCACCTACTCTGCGCCGGGCACGGGGGTACCACGGTAAATAGGATAACTGCCCCTGACAGCACCACCTAGGCACGCGACCCCCCCCCCCCCCGGCACCACCTGCTTAGGACGGCCCTGCGAGGGGGAGACACTTATTCTGTCCACGTCCCTGGGCCTGTGGCACAGGGATGTCACAGGTCACCCAACCAGTGGGCTCTGCGGCCCCAAGCCGAGGGAGGAGGGAGGAGCTGCCAGTCTCAGGAGGGGTGACTGCTAATGAGAGGCGGCCAGGTGGATGGGTTTTGCCAACTGCATGGTTTGAGATGAGGAATGGAAAGAATCCAGTTTAACTTGCTTCCTCCCCCGGGAGTCCTTGGTCCCCTGAGAACAGTGGGGGCTGTGTTTCAGGGTCAGAATTTCTCAATGTCTGCGCTTGATGTCTGGGGCTGGGTCATTCGTTGTCATGGGGGCCCGTCCTGGGCACTGTGGGATACTGAGCAGCATCCCCGGCCTTCACCCACTAGAGGCCACTAGCATCCCCTCCCCTTCTCCAAGCTGTGACAACTAGACACGGCCACCTGCCCACTGAGGGGGTGCAATCCCTGAGTGTATTCCATGGTTCCCAGCCCTAGCAGCATGCAGGGATTATCGGGATCACTGAGGGGGGTTGCAGGGGCGGGGGCGGGGGGCTTAACCAGTAAATGAATGCAAATACTCAGGCCCAGGCTCACCCCAGGGATCCCAACCTAAACTGGTCCAGGTAGAGCCCAGGTATGGGTGTTTTGTAAAAACTCCCAGCTGACACTGGGGTGCCTGGGTGGGCTCAGTCGGTGAAGTGTCCCACTCTTGATTTCGGCTCAGGTCATGATCTCAGGGTTGTGAGATCGAGTCCCGCATTGGCTCCATGCTGGGTGTGGAGCCCACTTGAGATTCTCTCCCTCCCCCTCTGCACCTCCCCTGGCGTGCACCCTCTCTCAAATAAATAAATAAATAAATAAATAAATAAATAAATAAATAAATAAATTCAAAAACAAAAAAACCTCCCAGGGACATTAATTGGCTGCTCCCATGGAGAACCTCGAACGTAGTGTCAGAGCCCATGTGGAAGACTAGAGACTTAGGGGGCAAATCAACCAAGTGCAGTATGTGAAATGTGTACAGATCCTGAACAAACCCACTGTAAAAAGGTATGTGTGAAGTAATGGTGGAAAATGGACTACAGTCTGGGTATTAGATAATCTGAAGAAATTATTACTAATTTGAATGGATGTGACAGTGGTATCATCGTGCTTTTATTTTGTTTTTATTTTTTTTTTCTTAAAGATTTTATTTATTTATTTGACACAGAGAGAGACAGGGAGAGAGGGAACACAAGCAGGGGGGAGTGGGAGAGGGAGAAGCAGGCTTCCCGCCGAGCAGGGAGCCCGATGTGGGGCTCGATCCCAGGACCCTGGGATCATGACCGGAGCCGAAGGCAGACGCCCAACCAACTGAGCCACCCAGGCGCCCCAATCATCGTGCTTTTTATATCTTTTCTCTGGGGGCGCCTGGCTGGCTCAGTTGGTTAAGTGGCTGCATTCAGCTTAGGTCATGACCTCAGGGTCCTAGGATCAAGCCCCGCGTCGGGCTCCCTGCTCAGCGGAGAGCCTGTTTCTCCGCCCCCACTTGCTTATGTGCTCACTGTCTCTCTCTCAAATAAATAAATAAAATCTTAAAAAAAAAAAAAAGCCTTTCTCTGTTAGTGATACATATGGAAATGTATTTATGAGTGAATTAGTATGAAGACCAGATTTGCTCTAAAAGTGTCCAGGAAAGGGGCGCCTGCGTGGCTCAAGTCGATTGAGCATCTGCCTTCGGCTCAGGTCTTGATCTCAGCGTCCTGGGATCGAGCCCCCCAACATTGGGCTCCCTGCTCAGCGGGGAGTTTGCTTCTCCCTCTCTCTCTGCCCCTCCCCCTGCTCGTGTGCTCACTCTCTTTCTCTTTCTCTTCTCTCTCAAATAAGTGAAATCTAAAGAAAAAAAAAAAGGTGTCCAGGAAAATAAAAAGATGGGAGAGGGAGGAGAGAGACAAAATGATGGGAAATGTTGATAACTGTTGACGTTATGTGGAGACTCGTTAGGCTGTTCTCTCTACTTCTTGTGTGTTTGCAATTTTCCAACATAGGGGCATCTGGCTGGCCCAGTTGGTGGACTTGGGGTCATGAGTTCAAACCCCACATTGAGTGTAGAGATTACTTAAATAAATAAATGTTTTAAAAAAAGACGTTTTTCCAAAATAAAAAAAAAAACCAAACCTTTTTGTTTTAAGAAAAAAGAGAGAGCCCACTTGGACACAGTTTTCCTGGCAGCCAGGTGAGGTGACCACCTCCAGGAACTAGGTCTCCGTTTGGGGGTGGGGGTGGGTAATGGGAAGCTGGTGGTGGGGCCCTTGTGGGTTCTGGGAGGAGAGGCAGGCTCAGTGGGCTCACCTTGCACCCCCACCTGGCAGCAGCCATCACCGAAGAGGGGGCTGGGCGGCCGTGAACCCACAGACCCTGGAGACCAAGCCAGGGCAGCGGCTGCATACCTGCCTGTGATCAGAATCCCCTGGAGCTTTGGGACCAGGCAGGGGCTGCAGCACAAGCAGTGTGGATCCCTCAGGTGTGGGCCTGGCTGGGCGGCTGTGAAGTCAGGCCCCCGACACCTGTCCCCCAAAACCCTTCTTTCTCGGCACAGAACCCCTTGGTCCACAGAGGAAGTAGGAGAACGGCCGCGAGAGCAACTTCTCCCCACTCCTCCCCACGGGATGCATGCATGGACAGCTTCTTGTGCATGATTCAACAAGAGTTCTCAGCACGGACTGCGTACCCACCAAGTGCCGGGCTCTAGCGAGTGACCGAGACAGTCGAAAACCCTTGTCCCCACGGATGTTAGAGTCTGTGCGCTGAGCAGAAAACTATGACAGTAGCAGGCTGTGAAGGGTGGGGCTGGGGAGCTGAAACTTTGGAGCAGGTGGATAAGAAGAGGCTCTTGGAGTAAGCCCCTGGGAAGGCATCAAGAGGAAAGGCTTCCTGCGGGACTCTGGGTTCAGTGTATGGCCAGAGGAGGGCAGAAAAGGGATAGAGTTGTAGGACAACTTCCTCCTGAAATGTCTCCTTCCCCCCTGCCCTTGCCCGGAGAGCCCCCTCCCGACTTTCAGAGCCCCGAGCAAGTGGCCCTTTGCCGTTTGGAACTTCAGCCTGTCCTGGGCTCACTGGCGAGCTTGCTGAAGGTCTGTCACTGGCCGGTAAGCCCCCAGAGGGCAGGAACCAGTTCCGCTTTGCTGACTGTCATATCCCTGGCCCAGTTGGTGCTCCATACTTCAGAACCAATGAGGTTTGAATGAGTGAGTGAGGAACCCCAAGTCCTCGGTAAAGAAGCAGATGCTGGAGCCCATTCCCAAAGGGAGCCATCTGCCAAAGTGCCAAACCGGCGCAGTCGCCTGGGGGAGCTGCAGGGCACAGCATCTCCCTCAGGGTGCGGTGCCCAGACCCGGGTGAAGGCTGGTTCTGTCTCTGTGGCCTGGCTCGCTGGTGCCCCTCCTCCACTGTCATAAAGTGGCAGCTTGGATGAGGACAGTGGCGGTGGTGACATGGGGGCTGCTTTGGGAGACGGGGCCCGAGGCAGCGAAGAGGAGAGCAGGCGTGGTGGCCGCCCTGAGCACTTTCTGGGCCTGGAGGGACATCAGGGCAGGCCCGAGGCTCAGCCAGGATGGTGGGGGGCTAGGGATGGAGATCACCCCGACTCTGGACAGCCTGTGATGTGGCGGCAGGGTGGGGGTTCCTGCAGACCGGCCTCCTAGGAGACCCCACACATGGGTCTGAGAAGCTTGGGCCTTCCTGTCACTACGGCACAACCGCCCCGCACGCGGGGAGCACCAGCCTGTCACAGGTGGCTTTGCAGGGATCTGGGTCATCCAGCATAGGCAAGTCCCCATCAGGTGACAGCAGTCCCCGCCAGTGTCATGAGCTGCCCAAGAACCACCTGGTTGGGCCCGGGCATCCCACAGAACGGGGCTGGGGGGTGGGGAATATAACGTGGTGGTTGTTTTAAGCCACTTAGTTTCGGGACATTTTGTTACACGGCCACAGGGCCGAGACAAGCTTCTACTAAGTGATAGACGTGATCTGAGTTACTGCTTTCTGTAAGCTTGGCTTTAGCGTGCTGTAGTTAGATTTATGAATTATTCCGAATGTCCAAAAAGCATACAGCTTGAGAAAATGTACACCTACAACTTGCTACATTTGCTTGAGTTTCTGCTGTTGTTGCTACAGATATTCGAAGCCCTCTGTCCCTCTCCCCGCTCTCGTTCTCTTCCCCGCCTGCCGGAGGCCGACCGTCCCTGCCGCGTGTTCCGCCTTGCTGAACACCTCGGCACCCAGGGCAGTCTGTGGTCGTCCAGGGGGTTTGCCTACGGAGGCTCCTGGCCAGCATCGGGCACTGATGTCCCGGTTTCCAGATGCGGAAATGGGACTCCAAGAGGTGGGCCAGGGACGCCCGGCTGGAGAGGGGCAGGGCCGGCCTCCCGCACCAGGACCCTCCAGGACGGAGTGGGCGGCAGGCGGCTCTTTCTGTCGGAGGAGATTTTGTGCATGTCTGTGTTTGCACGGTACAGCGGGATGTTGGAAATGGGGGCCGCGAGAACGGACTGATGGGGCCCCATGGAATTCACCCAGTGGATGGGAGAGTAGATGAGAGCCCCCTACGAGGCCATTGCTGGAGCCGGGTGACAGGCCCACGGACGGTTGTGCTATCCGCTCTCTCTTCTTTTTTTTTAATGACAATTTTTCCCTTTTATTCATTTCCTATATTACACTAAATGCATTCTCCTTCACACAGGACACAATAAGTGTTCTAGATATAACTAAACACTGGCTGGAGACATTCCTGCCAATTCGAGTCTTACAACGATAATTTACTTTTCCTCAAATGTCTCCAAGTATATGTTTGAAAATTCTCGGAGTAAAACTTAAAAAAGAAACGCAGGCCCTGGGGAGACAGGCCCCAGGAGAGAGGCAGTTGGTGGCTGGGCGGTGGGACACCCCATCAGTGCTGGGCTCTCTGCCCCACAGGGTCCCCTGAGAGCCCTCGCAGCTCCCAGGCCGTCAGAAGGGGCCGGGGGGGGGTTTAACCCACCGTGGGGGAGGCTGAGACGCCCCGTTCTCAAGCCCAGGCTGGGTCTGGCTCCCTCCCCCATGCTCCCCAAATGCCCAGGGCCCTCTAGCCTCGCTGAGCAGGCTCTATGTCAGTGGCTTCGTCTCCCTCACGGGGCGACGGCCGAGGGCTTGGCCTGGGGCTACAGGGACCGAGTCTCACCCCTGCGTCCCCGTGGGCACTGCAGTAAGCCGAGTGGCCTTCTGGTGCAGACCCTATAATTACGCCCCCCATATGAGCGAGGGGCTGAGGGTTGTGGTGCCTCAACCCACTCCCCAGGTCTTGGGCCAGGGGTGACAGAGCCCAGGTTTCCCCCGGCAGTCAGGGGTCACTCTTCTTTTTTTTTTTTTTTTTAAAGATTTTATTTATTTATTGGAGAGAAAGAGAATGAGAGACAGAGAGCATGAGAGGGAGGAGGGTCAGAGGGAGAAGCAGACTCCCTGCCAAGCAGGGAACCCAATGCGGGACTCGATCCTGGGACTTCAGGATCATGACCTGAGCCGAAGGCAGTCGCTTAACCGACTGAGCCACCCAGGCGCCCAGGGGTCACTCTTCTGCTCTCCACACACACTGTGGGTGAGAGTCGGTGTGAGAGCACGGCTTTCCCCGTCCTCCCCAGGGATGATCAGGGCTGCCCGTGGGGGAAAGGGCAGAAAACCGGCCCACGAGGGCCCAGCCTGCCACAGCCCTCAGGCAAAGCAGCGTCTGCCAACAGATGGAAGCTCACGAGATTCGATGGCCGCATCCCCAAAATTAAAACCTTCAAGAGACACCGTTATAGATATTAGTGAACTAGCTACAGACTGGAAGGATGTATCCGCAAATCACGTACCGGAGAAAGGACTGAGCACACAAAGAAGCTTTTGGACTCAGTAACAAGGAGCCAAGGAACCCAATTAAGAACTTAAATTTAGGGGCGCCTGGGTGGCTCAGTTGGTTAAGCGACTGCCTTCGGCTCAGGTCATGATCCTGGAGTCCCGGGATCGAGTCCCGCATCGGGCTCCCCGCTCGGCGGGGAGTCTGCTTCTCCCTCTGACCCTCCTCCCTCTCATGCTCTCTGTCTCTCATTCTCTCTCTCAAATAAATAAATAAAAAATCTTTTAAAAAAAGACTTAAATTTAAGTTAAAAAATTAAATTCAAAAAAGATTTGAATAGACAGTCCACCAAAGATACACATGGTCGGGAAGCACAGGAAGAAAAGCTCAAGGTCATTAGTCGTTAGGGAAATGCAAGTCAAGCCCACGATGAGGTGCACCCAGGTAGCTGTAATAATAATAAAGGGAAACAGCAGGTGTCGGTGAGGACTTGCCGAAGATCTGACCTGACCGCTGGGAACGTGAAATGACGCAGCCACGCTGGAAAACAGCTGGGAAGATTCTTAAAAACTGAAACATTCGTCTACCATAGACCCCACCGGTTCCCCCAGAGGGGTGGGATGAAGCCTGCGTCCACACAAAGCCCCGCACACGCACGTTCACGGCGGCTGTATTCACAGCAACCCACTGGTGGAAACCGCCCAAGCGGCCTCCTAGTGCGGGGTGGGCGCGCACACAGTGGTCCGCTGGGACGAGGGAAGGAGGCGCCCACTCACACCACAATGTGCATGAACCTCAAAACCACTATGCCCGGTGCGAGAAGCCAGATAGGAAAGGGCTCAGATTGCACGCGTCCATTCACCCGAACCGTGCAGGACAGGCAGGGGTGTAGAGACAGGATGCGGACTGGCCGTTGCCAGGGCTGGGCTGAGAATGAGGAGGGCTGCAGATGGGCAGGTGGGGGCTGGACGCCTACTAAGGGTTATTGAACTGCACGCTGGAACAGGTGACTTCTATGGTACGTAAGTGACGCCCCATTACCTGTAACGCAACAAGGACACGGAGACACCTCGGAAGAGGCAGGCTCCCCCCCGCCCTGGGAACGTGGGGCCGGGAATGATCAGGTGGCCAGCAGGTTCGAGAACACTAGTCGGGCTCTGGGGCTTTTGGAAGAGCCCTGCAGGAAGGAGAGGGGACGACAGGGACCCTCACACGGGCAGGGAGGAGGCAAGAGGGCAAAAGGTGGGCCCTAGAAGAACGGGCAGCAGGGTGGGGAGAGCGGAAGGGGAATGGAAGGATGGGGAGGTGGGGGCCTGTGGGCAGGAGGAGCATCGCCCGGCACCCGGGGGAGTCCGCAGAGGACAGTCACTCTGCCAGGGACCCGGGCGCTAGGGGCACTTGTGGGGTTTGGCATCAAGTCTGCTGTTTCCTGCACTCGGGCCACATTCATTCCTTCATTCCTTACTGCGCATCTCACAGGTGGCCGCCCTCTGGCGGGTGCCAGCCATTTGGGGAATGAGCAAGCCCCTTGCCTCACGGAGACCCTGGGCCGGTGTGCAGAGCCCTGCGGGTGATGGGGGCGTGGAAGCCAAGTTCAGGGGAGGAAGGGCAGATGGCGGGTCCAGGGACAAGGCAAGAAGGTGTCCTGAGGGAAGATGGCAGGAAGAGAGTGACAGCCCCGCCTTGAAGGCCACGGGGAGGCCCAGCGGAAGAGCAGAGGGGCCGGACCCCGCGGGGCCCTGGGGGCGTGCTCTGGAGGTTGGCCGTCCTGACAATGGAGAGAGAGTGATGGGGGTTCCGCAGGGGACTGGCCGGGTCAGAGGGGCGTGCTGGAGGGCAGCTGTGCTCTGCCGCAGGGAGGCCGGCCCGTGAGGTGGGGCCAGGGCTGGAGAAAAGGAACAATAAACACAACAGATACAGTCGCTCTGCCGCCATAGGAGAGACCCGCTCTTCACGTCCTGAGACAGAAAGCTCCCCCAGGGCAGGGGAGCAGGGGTGCCCCGTCCTTGCCTTCACAAGGGAGGGGGATGCGGCTCGGCACGTGTCTGCCTGAGCGCTGGGCGCCTGGACGGTCTCCGGAGACCAGGGCTGCTGGCCGCCTGCGTGCAGCCGGGTGGGAGCCCGGGACCCTCTCCACTTCACACCCTTCGTCTCCTGGGAAACTGAATGCAGACAACGGATGACTCAGTCCAAATGTTAAATGTGAAAAAAAAGTCCATAGATTCTAACATATAGAGAAAGCTGCAAAATGTAAAAGAAAAGAAAAAATCCATAGGTCCTAACATATAGAGAAAGCTGCAAAATTACAAAAGGTAATAAAGACAGGGAAATGTGGGGCGCCTGGGTGGCTCAGTCATTAAGCGTCTGCCTTCGGCTCAGGTCCTGACCTCAGGGTCCCGGGATCGAGCCCTTGGGATCCAGCCCTTGGGATCGAGCCCCACATCGGGCTCCTTGCTCAGTGGGGAGCCTGCTTCTCCCTCTCCCGCTGCTCCTACCCTCACTTGTGCTCTCTCTCTCTCAAATAAATAAAATTTTTAAAAAGACATGGAAATGTGATCCATTTGTTTTAGCTTTGCTCTTCACAAAAGCTTCAGTATGACAAACTCACAAGTGTTCGGAGTGTGCAAGATTGCTGAGCACTCACTACCTACTTTAACCTTGGTAAGTTACTTATAGCCAAATGATTGCAAGTGCAAGGTCACAAAAAATATTTTCTAGAAAGCTCCGGAGCCGGGGTATCTGGGTGGCTCAGTGGGTTAAGTGCCTGCCTTTGGCTCAGGTTGTGATTCCAGAGTCCCGGGATTCAGCCCCACATCGAGCTCCTTGTTCAGTGGGGAGTCTGCTTTTCCCTCTGCCCCTCACCCCACTTTCATGCCCTCTCTCACCCCCTCTCAAATAAATAAATAAAATCTTAAAAAAAAAAAAAAGCTCTGGAGCCAGTGGTGTTTGATGGTGGGTGTGGGTGAAATTTTCATCAGTGTACTGGGCTCTGGGGTGGAACCTCATAAGGCAGGAGATTTGGAGGCCCCAACTTGGTCTGAGATTGAGGTCCTGAGTGTGGAGAGACAGACAGGGGAGTCCCTGGGTGGGAGGGCAGGGACAGGATCTGTGGCTAGTGGATGAGGGGGACAGAGGGGGAGTCCTTTGGGGGACAGGGATGGGATCTGTGGCCAGTGGATGAGGGGGACAGAGGAGGAGTCCCCTGGGGGGGCAGGGGCAGGATCTGTGGCTACTGGATGGGGTGGCAGAGGGGGAGTCCCTGGGGGGGGGCAGGATAGGATCTGTGGCCAGTAGACAGGTTGGGGACAGGAGGAATCAAGGACGGCTCCCAGTCTTGTGCCTCCTTCAGCCCATGGCTTGAGTTTGCTTTGTCGAACTGATTTTGATCTTGCCAAATTCAGGCAAACAGCAGATCTTAGAACCATCTTAAAGACAAAAAGATTGGTACTTTGTGATCTGTAGGGAATTGTTGCTCTTGATCGACATTCTCGTCCATATACCAGTGTGTGCTTATGAGGACAGTAATGTCATTCATGTGTGGGCATGTCGGGGGACCTCCCCTGTCCAAAGACCGCTCAGGGGTCAGAGGTAAGACCCAGTGCATAGTTTACATACACTTGGGTAAGTTTGGTTTTTCCAGCTCAGCTTGGTAGGGGTCGCTTCAAAGGGCATCTAGATGGGCGGGGGGACAGCGAGGTCAGGGAAGGACGCGGATGGCAGATGCCTCGATGCAGCAGGAGCTGATGAAGACTCTGGTACCAGAGGAGGAGAATGAAGCACTAGGAAAAGCAGACCGGGGGCCCCGAAAATGTGGCCACTGGAGACAGCAGAAAGCCTTCCATGCTCTTAGGGCCCGAGGGTGTCGCCATTCAACTGTCCAGCCTTGGACCCAACGGTCTCCATTTGTCACAGAGAAAAGGATAAATATCACTGGTAAACATTTCCCACTAAGACCATTAAAATATGTGTACTGGGGTAACAGTCATTCCCCCGAAACCTCAAGTGACATAGATTTCTTCCCAAAGATTGTAGATGGGTGAGGTTTCTGCACGTCTTTGGAAGGAGAGGGGAATCCCCAACAATTCAGACCTGGCCCCCCATTGCTCAGGGGTAACTCTGCAGGGAGCCCAGAGCGGGAAGCCTTAGGGCTCTTTGTTCAAGCCCCACCCGGCTCAGCCATGGCAGCTTCATAGTTAACCTTTCTCAGGGCTTCAAAGTGGCCCCATGGAGTGCAGGGCCTGGGCACCAGGCCGAGGGGCATTCTTCTTCCCGAGACCTTGGGCAGGCAGAGCAGCTGGCTCACAACCCTCTACAGTGTGGGCCTGGCCTCCCGTGGGCTTGGGGACAGTGCCAGCAGGGTAGGGCTGTCACATGCCCCGGCTGGGAAGGGGATGAGGGTGCTCACTAGACCGCAAAGGAGCCTGAGCTGTTCTTCAGGACATTGTCTCCCCGGTCAGCGTGGGCCTTTCAGGGAGGCCCTGCTCTGGGGAGGCTGGCTCAGCAGAGCCCAGGCTTTTCTCCCAGGCAGCTGGTCTCCCACGGCCCCCCCCCCCCCCTTCCTGGGGGCAGGAGGGGCAGGGAGGAAGGGAGGGGTGTCAGGGCTCTCAGGTAAGGAGCTGGTCTCTGCACCATCTGAGCACCACGGGTGAGCATGGGGGGGAGTGGGGTGCTCGACTACAGGGCAGATGTGCCCGTCTCAAGCCTCTGATTTCGCTCACTCATCCATCAGACTTGCCCAGGGCACCCGCCACGAGGGCCGGCCAGGCGGAGATTAGGGCGGCACTGTCCCTCCAACATCTAATTCGCACCACAGGTGCCATCTACAGGTTTCCTAGCGCCTTGTCAAGAGAAGTACAAAGAGGCAAAATTCGTTTTAAGGGCCTCTTTCATTTAACCCGGTTGATCAGAAAATGATCCTTTCACCACGTCACCAATATAAAAATTATTAAGAGGGGAATTTATGTTCTTTCTTTCTGCACTCAGTCTTCCAAAGCTGGAATGTATTTTACAGTTAGAGCGCGTGTCCGTTCAGAACAGCCACATTTCGGGGACGCCTGGGCGGCTCCTTTGGTTAAGCATCCGACCCTCGATCTCAGCTCAGGTCTTGATCTCAGGGTCATGAGTTCAAGCCTCTCGCTGGGCTCCACGCCAAGTGTGGAGCCTACGTGAAAAAAAAACCAAACCAGCCACATTTTAAGTCCTCGGGAGCCACACGTGGCTGCCAGCTGCCGTGTCGGGCACCAAAGATCTAGAGATACCAAAAATAGTGACACCTGGACTTGTGCTGGAGGGGCTCACGGCCCGGTGGCATTGCGGTGGGGGGGGGCGGGGGGCCGGTATGTAAACAGCCCATTACGTAACTCAGTGCTGGGAGGGGCTACAGGATGCAAGGGCAGAGATGGTCTGTCCAGAGTCTCCTACGTGGGCTCAGGAGACGGGGTTTCTGGTCCTTGCTTTGTCCCTTGGTAATGACGCCCGGCCCCTGGCGAGCTGCAGGGGCTGGCCAGCATTTAACGACTGGACCACGAAGCAAAGCCACTGCATGCATGTCTGACGGACGACTTCAAGGTGCTGGTTCTGGCCGGCTCGTGCAATGTTAGGAGCCAGGCAGTATCTGGGGAGCTTGTCCCCTGCTGCCCAGCCACTGCACTGGGGGGCCTGTGTCCCGGGAGACCCACACAAGCTGGCGGGAGTGGGCAGGCGCGAGGGCATTCACCTAGCATTGCGAGTGAAACTGCCAACTAGGGATTGCTGTTTGTCAGAAGAACGACTAGACAGTCTGTGGTACGTTATGGTCACTCACGAATGACCTATTCATTCGATGGGAGATCGTACAGTGGCCAAGGGGAATGAACCAGACCTATGGGCGCCCACCTGGGAAATACTCAAAGGCTTACTGAGCGGGGAAACGCAAACTTGAACGGTAGGATGTTGATCGGAACACTTTGGAAAGACAAAGCGGCATATAAGCTCCCACGGCATCGTTAGTGGTGTCTGGGGGAAGGAGGCTGACCAGCCTCAGATGAGTGGTTGACTCCCGCAGGGGAGAGGAGGACAAAGGGCGTCTTAGCTCAACATTTTAACTTTTTTTTTAAAGATTTTATTTATTTGACACAGAGAGAGCAACAGCGAGAGAGGGAACACAAGCAGGGGGAGTGGGAGAGGGACAAGCAGACTCCCCGCCGAGTAGGGAGCCCGATGTGGGGCTCGATCCGAGGACCCCGAGATCATGACCTAAGTCAAAGGCAGACGCTTCAACGACTGAGCCACCCAGGCACCCCTCAACATTTTAACTCTAACAAGTTCAGCAACGACAGCAAGAGGCTCCTAGGTGTTGAATGCAAGAGTGCACGAGAAGGTATTCTCTGTACTTGAGATATTTCTTTTTTTTTAGATTTTATTTATTTATTTGACAGAGAGAGAGACAGCGAGAGAGGGAACACAAGCAGGGGGAGTGGGAGAGGGAGAAGCAGGCTTCCCGCTGAGCGGGGAGCCCGATGTGGGGCTCGATCCCGGGACCCTGAGACTATGACCTGAGCCCAAGGCAGACGCTTAACGACTGAGCCACCCAGGCGCCCCTGTACTTGAGATATTTCATACTAAAAAATTAAAGCCCCTCTGAATTAAAAGATGATTAAAGAACGGCCTTGCGTAGGTCACCTGTCCTCCCTGCCCTTTGGTTTCCACATCTCAAAGAGAGGATAAGAGTCCCTGTGTCCCTGAGCTTAGGTGGAACAAAAGTGTGGCCATGTTTTCGTGACCAGCATCGGTAGCAGGAGCCCTGAATCAACAGCACTCGTTAGTGTTTGTTGACTGCTTACTATGCTCCCGACACTAATGAACCGGCCCGGGTGGCTCAGTTGGTTGAGTGGCCGACTCCTGATTTCGGCTCAGGTCCTGATCTCAGGGTGCTGGGATCCAGCCCCGAGTCAGGCTCCGTGCTCGGCGGGGAGTCTGCTTGAGGATTCTCTCCCTCTGCTCCTCTCTGTGCTCATGCTCATGCATGCACACTTTCTCTCAAATAAATAAATCTTAAAAAAAAAAAGAACTGGCCTAAAGACAAGACTATTTTACAGAGAAGGACACTGAGGCAGGGTAGCTGAGTTGCCCAGCGTTACCAGCTGGTTGAAGGTGGAATTGGGATTTGAGCTCAGCCGGCCATTTTCAGGATTGGCATTTTCACCCTTTCCATATACTGCCTCTCATCAGTGCTGATTTGCTTTCCTTTTCCAGAGATTGAAACCATTTTTCAAGTCTGCAGGTGCCCAGTTGCGTCCCATGCTTGGGTCCCTGGCTAATCCCTGGAGAGGCAGGTGGTGCCCACTCTGGCTGCAGATGGCTCTCCCCGGAATGGACAAGAGTCACCCACGGACTTTAGGGGCCCTCCAAGTGCACCGAGTTCGAAGGTGTGCCCCAAGTTAACACTAAGGTAAACGCTGCTGAGGACGTGGCCACCAGCAGCCCCACCTTTAGGTCTCCCAGCTATAAAAATATGTAGCGGGATGGGGGTGCGCACAGAAGGAGGGATTCTGGGTCCTATGTGTGCCTGCAAGGTGCCCTGGGACCCCAGAGAGCAGCTCACTCCCCTGGAAGGCCTGGCTGCCTTCGCTGGGGAGGGAAGGTAGTCACTGCTCCGTGCCCCTCAAGACAAAACTCGAAACTCGGAAGGCTTGGAGGTTCTCTGCTGGGCAGCGGGCTCTCCTCTCCCAGCCAAGCCACTGTGCAAGCAGATGAGCACCGTCTTCCTCCCGGGGCACAGCCAGCGGCAGCGAGAAGAAAATGAACTTTCTTTTCTGCCTGCTACTGAATTCCTATCCCTTTTAATTTAAATTGGGACGACTCCCACTGAACCGTGGATTGGTGGGGTGAGAGGAGACACATTACTGCTTCTTTCTCTGCTGTAACTTTCTGTAATCTTAAAAAACAAAACAAAACAAAACCCCAGCGGTATATATGGCTTCTGCTCTAAGAAAATAAAAACACAGGTTTAAAAATTCCCGAGAAGAGGTACAGGAAAGTGCCTGGCACAGCGCTGGGCACCCAGATGGCGGTGTTCAATACTGATGGGAAGTCGCAGAGCGAGGACAAAAGAAGGGCTCCTCCCCCAAACTTGGAGAGGTCTGGAGATGGGGCAGGTGGACGAGGCTGCTTTTCCCTCCGAGCCCTGCGCTGAAGCCCCTTGCAAGGCCCCCAGCAGCACCCCCTCTTACCTCTAGGAGAAGAGATCAGTGGCCGTCTTGCTTCTCAGGCTGGGGACAGTAGGTCGCTCTTCTGGGATGGCCATCTGGGCTGTAGCTGCTCCCTGTCCCCTGCTGGCCTGGCCCTCTCCTGACTCTGCCCATTTGGACTAAATGCCTGGCCTTTGCAGAGAAGGGAAATTATCTTTAAGCTCAGACCTTCCAATAGCCCCCGTGACTTTCGGAAGCTTTCTCTGTGCAATTAATCCCTGGCTCATATCCCCAGTTCCTGGCTTTGAGGATAGAGGGATGGACCAACCGGAGATAGAACCCACATGGTGAAGGAAATCAAAACCACGATGGGGGGGCGGGGGTGCGCGGGGGAGAGGTGGAGGACTTCACCGTTTCTGGAAGGCTCTCCTGGGAAGGTGGCTGTGGGACTCTTGTGGGGCCCTGGGGGCTGACACTGCAGTTCGAAGGGGACTGGTTTATGTATAACAGAAGGGGAAATTTCTGGCAATCAGAACCAGGGTGCGCTGCCTCAAGACCCAGTGAGTGCCTGAGTCTGGGTATATCAGGCTCGCTGTCACCACGCTGGTTCACGCTGGTTGCCCCGATGACTCGCTAGCCTGGGAGGGAGGGTTTCCCCTTGTGAGCAGGCCGCCTGTGGCCCAGCGCTCGGGAGGGCAGAACACAGGGGTACCTGCACGTGGGTGGGAGAAGGTAGAGGCCTCCAAGGACGGCCACCGGAGGTGCCAGACAAGCCAGGGCGAGAAAGCAACCTGATCCTGGCCTGGGGGCTTCGACCTGAAACAGGCCAGGGTAGAGAGCAGATGGGCACCTGGATATACAGAGCCGCAAGGACGTCACGTGTGGCCAGGAGCTGTGGTCGGTGGTAGTAAGACCAGGCTGGCTGAGAGAGCAGGGATTTCCAGGAAGCCATGGCCAAGGACAAGCCAAGGACGCTTGCTCAGGCCTGCGAGGCCCACCCGAACCCACCTGCCACGCCGGTTCTGGGAAGGCAGTGAGCAGATGGGTCTCTTCTCCCAGCAAGCTCCCCAGGCTGCCACTTAGCTTCGGAGCCTTTTGGAGTGCGGATGGAAGCACTGCACAAGGCTCTGAGCCCTCAGGAGTAGAGTGTTCCTGGAATTACAGCCACTGTGGACCCCAGAGCCCGAGGCCGTGGAGTGGCTCAGGGGGTGGGGGTTGGGGGGGGGTGTGTGCTCATGCTCGGCAGCCCAGGGCCCAGACCCCACCCCTGTGCCTAGAAACACAGCCGTAACCAGAGGCAGATCGTCCTGGAGAGGGGCCAGGCAGAGGGTCTTCTGATCCCCATGGGATGCCTCAGTGTTCGAGGACCCGTGACTCAGTCCAGGCAGGCCCTAAGGGGGCTGTGGGACGCCTTGGTGACTTGCCCTTCCTAGAGTTTCTTTAGGGGCCCTGCAATCCTTTTTTTTTTTTTTTAAGATTTTATTTATTTATTTATCTGAGGGAGAAAGAGCGTGAGAGAGTGAGCACAAGAAGGGGGAAGGGGGAAGGGCAGAGGGAGAGGAGGAGAGAGCAGACTCCCCGCTCAGCAGGGAGCCCACTGTGGGGCTGATCCCAGGACTCTGGGATCATGACCTGAGCAGAAGGCAGACGCTTCACCAACTGAGCCACCCAGGCGCCCCCATGGGGGGCCCTGCCATCCTGATGCTTCAGCCCATGGCCTGCTGGGTTGTGCATCCTTGGGTGGAAACGTTGTTGATGGCCGAGCTCGGTCTCTGCTCATTTTCCACGCTCCCCGCTACACTTCAGACAGCATCGGCCCTAACAGAGCTGATCCAGGGGGCAGGAGCTGACGTGGAGTTGAACCCAAGGCCTCTGGGGTAAGCAAGGGAGCCCCGAGGCACCTCTGGAAGCGGGAGGGAAACGGCCTTGTGGCGGTTTTCCAGCCTGGTCCAGACTTCTGGAATTCTTTCGTCTCCAGGACATGGCCAGCTCCTGCTCGGGGCCCACGGGATGCAGACTCCGTAAGGTCTGGAGGGTCATCTGACCTAGTCTCGGCCTCCTCAGCCCTCGTGACCTCAGCTGGGGTCGAAGTCCCTGTCCCAGGAGCCCAGCAGCCGCGGAGGCCGGGCCAACACCGACCCAGCTTGCCAACTGGCGACCAGATACTTCCTGCTCGGGCGCGCTGCAGGAAGGAGGCCCTGGTTTGAGGCTTTCGTACCCTGTCAGAGCTTGGGTTGCTGGGTGGCCAGGCCTGTCGAGGGGCCCTGCGGTGGCACCTCCTCTTTTCCAGTTGACTGGGGAGGTTTTGCCTGCGCTGGGGCAATGTTAGTTTCTACCTAATGAAAGCTAAGTATGCTGCCTCTAAACAGTTCTCCTGGTCCTGGGGGGTCGGGCGCTGGCAGATCCGTCCCTCTGAGGGTGGAGGTGAGCCATGATGTGGCTGTCAGCCTGTGGCGCCCCTTCCCCGGTGACTCAGCAAACCAGAGCCTGGGCTGAACTGTCTGGGGTACCGGGGAGGTCTTGCCCCACCTGGCGGCTCTGGGGGAGCGGGGACAATAAACAAGATTGATTCAGCGCCAGACTTAGCCAGTGCCCCTCAGTCTCATACACAAATTAACCCAAGGACAGTGAGACAGAAAGCCAGGCTCTGCTAGGGGAGCTTGTCCAGGCCTCTTCCCTGCGGCGTGTTTCTGGGGTTCTGGAGTGGGTCTGGTGCCCTCGGGGGTGGGGGTTCAGCAAGCTGGAGCAGTTGCTGACAGTTTCTTGGGAGATACTAGGCCAGGTGGGAGGGGGTAGGAAGGGATCCCACCTTTTCTCTTACCACAGGGAGCTTCTTGGTCACCAGCATGGAGGGAAACTGCACAAAGGAACGCTTCCTTTTCCCGAGTCTCTGGAATATTCCCTCCCTGCCCCACCCCATGGAGCCTGTATGGGCAGCATCCACACTTCCTCCATGAGGTGTCAGGGGTGTGAATGGAAATGGCGAGATCCCAGTTAGTCAGCTGGAACCCTGGCCCCCAGGCCCAAGCCCCTTGCCTGAGGGTTCCTGCATCCTCTGCCAACCTCCTTCGGCACCGATGCCCTGCTTCTCCGCGCCCACCCCAGCTCCCCGACCCAAACTCCTGGGGCTGACCGCTCCTTGCCACCCTGGTCCTGGCTCAGTCCTGCCTCTCTCTCAGGCGGGCATCCCCCAGGACATGTTTCTGCCCATGGCTTCCATCTTCCCCAGAGGGATGGCTCTTGCCTTTAACATCAGCCCCTTCCTGTCTGGAAGGGATGGGTCCACAGAAGGGTGTCCGAGACCCTGCCTTCATGGGGCCTGTCTGAATGGTGGGCTGCTTGGGAGACGCATTTGGGAAGGGAGCCAAGGGACCCCTTGCTGAAAAGGGGAAGATATGCAGGTAAGTCCTAACTTACTTTTGGGGTCCTGAGCTTCTCCCCATCTGCTTTGCTCTCCCTCAGTTCCCCAACCAAAACACACTCCCCTCTTCCCTGCATCCAGTCTCCCCATTTCCTTGGGATCAGCCCTGCCTCAGTTTCCCTCTGCCCAGGCATGAGTGGTGGTGCAGCATGTGGCTGGGTCTGCAGGTGCATCAGCCCACCTGGATCACCACACTCCCATAATTATGGAGAACACCATCTCTCCCGGATAACCCTGCAGAGCCTGGATGAACAGTGCCTTCCTCCTGGGGCTCCAGCCAGCACAGAGCCAGTTCATAAAGGCGCCCCAGTTCTCCAGGACTGTCGAGGAGCCGTTGTGAAAACTACCTCTTAGCACAGAAGTAATTTAGCAGAGAGCTTGACCACGGGGCAGCCATTTTACCAGCAGGATCTGCAAATGACTTTGAGCTCCTCAGAAGGCAGGCGCTGGGTAAATTCCAGGCATTATAGGTGATTAAGAGAACAATTCCACTCTGGAAAGACTAGCTCGGAGCTGCAGGGCAGGACGAGGTGGGAGGCTGGGATGGTGGAGGCGGCAGGCCAAACAAATCGTCTTCCTTGAAGATCTGCAGAGGTAGACGTCCTATGTCGTGAGGACAAACCCAGCTGAGGCCCGCACCCCGTAACTGTTGCTCCCTGTTTGCCTGGGCCAGGTATTAAAGCTGAGTCTCGAGCATCCGTGACCCCAGGACTGAAGAAGCGGGAGGTGGCTGTCTTTGGAGGAGTCCTGACCCTGGGTCACGGCTGTGTGACGTTGTCCTGGGATGGCCAGGGCATTTGAGCTGTGCACTCGTAGAGGATTCTGCTTCCTGACATTTTCTTCCCATTAAGAAACGGATTCCCGTGTTTTCAATTTGCTTCTCCTTGGTGACATTAGTTGAGCACATTTTCATATGCTTACTGGCCACCTCGGTGTCTTCTTGTGGGAAGTGCCTGGTCAGTAGGGCTGTTTAACTATTTTAAAAAACAGATCTGTAATTTTTAGTATATTTGGATGAACACACTGAAGTTTTTTGTGTGGTGACTAAATTATAAATATCTTCTGCTCTGGGGCCTCCCTTTTCACCACCCTGATTATGATTTCTGAGGAAGAGAAGTTTTTGGTTTTTTTTTTAAAGATTTTTTAAAATTTATTTATTTGAGAGAGAGAGAGAATGAGAGAGAACACATGAGAGGGGGAGGGTCAGAGGGCAAAGCAGACTCCCTGCTGAGCAGGGAGCCGATGCGGGACTCGATCCCGGGACTCCAGGATCATGACCTGAGCCGAAGGCAGTGGCTTAACCAACTGAGCCACCCAGGCGCCCGGAAGAGAAGTTCTTGATTTCAATGTAGTACAATTGATTTATACATCCTGTTGAAACATGTTTGCCAAGCCCAGGTCATGAGTATATTCTTGTGTGACTTTCTGGAAGCTGTATCATTTTGCTTTTCATATTTAGACCAATAACCCATGAGACACCAGTCTACACCATGGAAACGTCTAAAATTAAGGACGGACAACACCTGCTCACACACTGTGTGCAGGATGCTCACCTGGCAAAACCCCCTAAAAAGCCGCACACGCGCACCAACAACAGGTTCACCGCTACACGTAATCGTGAGAGAAACGTGCACCTGTGTGCGTGAAAGGGCCCGTACAAGAGTGTGAGCAGCACCGTCTGTATCAGCCCAAATGTCCATCAACAGTGACGTGCACCCACTGTGCGGATCCTCGATATTGCTATTGACACAGAAATGGATGGAAACCTGCTACACACAATGATGTGAATGAATCTCAGACACAATTAGATTATGTACTGTAAACTTGCATTTCTGCCAAGCTCAAAAACCAGGCAGTCCTAATCCAGGGCGTGGGCATGAGGGACTCGTGGGTATCAGTAGTGTTCTAAGAGTCTCTCTGTTTTTTAATAAAGATTTTATTTATTTATTTGACAGAGAGCATAAGCAGGGGAGCGGCAGGCAGAGGGAGAGGGAGAAGCAGGCTCCCCGCTGAGCAGGGAGTGTGATGCGGGGCTTGATCCCAGGACCCTGGGATCATGACCTGAGCTGAAGGCAGCCACTTAAGGACTGAGCCACCCAGGTGCCCCAATATATATATATTTAAGATTTTATTTATTTGAGAGAGAGTAAGGGGAGGAGCAGAGGGAGAGGGACAAGCAGACTCTGTGCTGAGCGCAGAGCCTGATGTGGGATCATGACCTGGACCTGAGCCCAAATCAGGAGTCAGACTCTCAACCACCTGAGCCACCCGGGCGCCCCTAAGAGTCTGTGTTTTGAGCTTGGTGGTGGTCATAGGAGCCTGTCTACTTCGTTCTTTTGAAAAAATGGACTGAATTACACATTTGTAATTTGTACTTCTTTCTGTATACACTGTACTTCAATAAATACATTTCATTAAAACAAAAAACATATTTCTTGCCAAATACGTATTGTCTGAGATGCGGATACAGAGAATTTAGGACATGAATGTAAGTGGGCAATGTATGGGTTCCAGAAATAAAGTGTTTATGTAGTCCAGAAAATATGAATTACAATCTTATAAAGGTGTTTCACGACACATCTCTTCCAATAAATTTATATCTAGGACTTCAGAATTTCAAAACACAGAGATCCGGCATTGAGGGAGAGGTGATTAGAAGGATATTCAGAAAATGGCGAACTTCAGACGATTTTGCTTTTTCAGTTTGTGCCCTTTTTTGAGCTGATTTACAGCAGGTCTCTGGGGGCGTGTCCTGATACGCGGGGACCAGGACGGGGCTCCAGGGACATGGGCTGTGAAGCTGCCTCCTGCAAGCGGGAAGCACAGGACCGATTCGAGACCAAACTTGGAAAATTAAAGACGTGTAAGACACTGAGCTGGCTCTACCATCCTGGGTGTAAGGCTTTGAGATTGTTCACAAGCCGGGAGTCTGGCATCAATCTGCTTTGTACTGCTCAAAGGTGAAGCACACATTTTGTGCATTCTGTGTGCAATACATTTTAAAAGAGAAAAAAATCAAAGAGCCTCCTGCTGCGACAGAGCTCACTCAGGAGTCTGGGTTCTGCCTGCCTGCGCCCCGTGGAGCCATGAGGCTCTCAGCCGCTGCCCTCCCCAGTTAGCAGTTTCAGGGGTCAGCCTAATGGTCCAGTGCCTCAGGCCCTGGCTGCCTGAATCGCTGGATTCCTGGGGATCTGAAATTCTTCAGGGTAAAGCACGGGCTTTGGTCAGAGACTAGGGTTTGTAAAACTGTGGCCTGAATCTACCGGCTAAAAATGTCAACTTCTGGGCCCAGAATCACAGTGAATTAGAATGCTTGGGGCTGGGGCGACTGGGTGGCTCAGCGGGTGCCTTTGGGATCGGACCCCACATCATCGGACTCCCTGCTCAGCGGGGAGTCTGCTTCTCCCTCTCCCTCTGCCCCTCTCCCCTGCTTACGCTGGCTCTCTCTCAAATAAATAAAATCTTAAAAAAAAAAAAAAAATTGCTTGGGGTCTGGGCCTAGGGATCTGCACACATTTCCTAATAACTTGCATTTACACCTTCTACCTCTTAAAAGCTCCTCCAAGGTTCATCTCAATATGCAGAACATTAAAGGTGCCCAGGTGATCTGCAGATCTGCTTTCTACCTTGTCTTGGTGGGGGGGCCGAGAATGGTGGAAGGGAGTGACTACATTTCTTCCTAATTTTCTGCCGTGAGCATATACTGAGGTCACAGTAAGGAGGAAAATGTGTTAGCACCGGGGCGGCGGCAGGAAGTCCAGGGGGAGTGGGAAAGAGGTCTCCCAGGGGAGGGGCCGCACCCGAAGCCCTTGCCTCCCCTTCTGGTCTGTCTCAGACAGATGTGCATGTGCACCTGGGCCCTGGTTCCCACCTGTAAAATGCAGACAAGGCCCCGAAGCATCCCTGGGTGGCTGGGCAGGTGAATGTAAAGGAAAAGGATGGCGGAGATGTAAGCTGCGGTTACCTTTTGAGAAGGGAGGCTTTCGTTCATTCACTCATTTACTGACCATGCACTGGATGTCTACCACAAATAAGCACTTGGCTCCTTCTCAGTCTGGCCTGGAATGGTTAAAACATTGGCAGTGAGGAACTCCCGTCAACAGGGCCCTAACATGCTCCGCTAAGCACGAGCACATGTATTCTTCCCTCTGGTCTTCATGAGATTCCTGCAGACAGGCATTATCACCTCCTGTTTCAGACAAGACACGAGAGACAACGTGCTCACAGCACGTGCTGTGAGCGCGAAGGCGGTGAAGCTGGGATTCACACCTGGCCCTTGCGACGACTCACTACCACATACCTCCTACCGAAGAAGCAGGGAGTGAGGCACTGCTGGAGGCAACAGAAAGATTCTCCTTTCTGAGAAAACCCAGTGCTGAGAAATGAGCAACTCTTCCTTGGTAATGAGGCCGCTATGGAGAAGGGGACCTGGAGGGTACTGAATCCTGTCCAGCTTGGGCTTCACTGGATCCTCAGTGCCCGAGGTTCACCCAGGGCCCTGGGAAAACTGGCCGGTGTCCTGCCTTCGGATAGACTCCCCAGCAACTGTGGGCCGTGCCAGGCCAGCAGCCTTGCCCACAGAACTTCACCATCATTCTGAAACGCAATTATTTACAGGTTTATTAATGGTATCTGGGACATTTGTTTGGACAGCGCTAAATATAGTATGTTGTTCTGCTTTGCAAGGCAACACAGGTTCGGGCCAAAGGTTTCCTCCAGTCAGATTCAAGTGGGTGCTTTGCTGGCAATCGTTCCACTGCTTTGAAAGCAGAAGACCAAGAACACAACTCTTGGCAGTTCTAACGCTGGACGAGGTCTTGTAGTCTAAAGAAAAATCTTCAGATCACAGCAAGGAAATGTCTACCCCAAGATGTTAATCCTTAAAAAAAAAAAAAAAAAAAAAAAGGATCCTTGGAAGAACAGCAATTTATTCTAAGAAATGGCAAAGCTGATCAGATTTTGCATCCCATTCAAAGGTATCTCAGGCATTTTAAGAAGAAATAAGTCAAAATTATGCTAAAAATATTCAAGTTATCCCCTAGATTCTGAAGCACAAGAACGTGAAGTCAGATTACTACATTGCCTACCTGAGAGTTGGCAGGGGGAACACAAACCAACATTTTCTGCCAGGCCTTCTCCTGAATTGGAGAAGGAAAAGCCAATGTTTAAGAGGCACTGAGTTGATGAAAAGCCTCAAGGAATGTCAGTTAGTAAAATGGAAGTCTACCTTTAGACTCCGCTGTCTTCACTAAAATGGCTAAACATGCCTGCAGGGTCCAGAGATTGATGCTGGTGGCTATTTTTCTTGCATCTACCTACCATGATGTCATGAAGTAGCTACTGGGGTCAGCCAGTACCAAAAAGGGGCAGTTTCAGAAGCAAGTATTTTTCTTTCATAACTAGGAATCACTATACCTGGGAACAATAGGTTGGCCAAGTGTATCCGAGAAATGAGCTGTTCAACCAAAACTAATTACACAAGGACTTTTTACACCAAGGTGGCCTGAAAATACCGTATCCCCGGAAAACGGACTTGAAGATTTAAATTGCTCAAGGTTTCTAAGTTGTTTTCTATCCTAAATCAACCTAATTTAATTAGAATTAGCAAGGCCGATTTCCCCCGAGCGAGCATGCTGCTTTTGTTATGTGGGAAGTTCCTGAAGACCTTCCACATTCAGTGTACTCAGTTCTTAAAGGCAACCATGATTAGAAATGGAAATGACATTTTTATCCGTTAATAATTTACCTGTCCTGGGGCGCCTGGGTGGCTCAGTTGGTTAAGCGACTGCCTTCGGCTCAGGTCATGATCCTGGAGTCCCGGGATCGAGTCCCGCATCGGGCTCCCTGCTCGGCAGGGAGTCTGCTTCTCCCTCTGGCCCTCCCCCCTCTCATGTGCTCTCTCTCATTCTCTCTCTCAAATAAATAAATAAAATGTTAAAAAAAAAAAATTTACCTTTCCTGCTCATTTCTTACTGGATGGGTGCCACGGGAGAGACAAGGTCCACCAGAATGATTTTGAGCACTTGGCTGGCTCTGAGGGGCACCTCTACACACACCCCTTGCCCTCCGATCCCTTGGATTCAAGTGAGAAAGAACTATTTAGGAACATTTTGATGGACAAAGAATTTTTCAGTATACAAATATACTTTGTGTCAGTTCGTTTAAGTCTTTTCTAGAAAAAGGCAGAGTATGAATATGAATGTGCAGCTACCTGGCAGGTTCTTACTTTCATCCCTGGGAGGGAAACGGGGATCTGGTTCTCAGGGCCCCCGAGACTGCACAGTGAGGCCTGGAGGCAAGAGGCAGGGGAACCGAGCACAGGCTTCTGCTGTTTTTACAAGGATGTAGGAGCTGGCATCTGCATCTTGGAAGTCTCTTTTTGTTTTTTTAAAGATACATTCTTCCTTTCGGAATATTTAACATGAGTCCTTCCGCAAACCTAAGCCTGACTCAGCCATGGAGAGGGAGCCTGGTTCGAGGCCGAAATCCGAACTGGACGGTGGCACTACATTCCTGGGAAGCTGATGCGAAAAACAAGTATGAGAATTCCAGAGAGAGGTGAAAATGAGGGAAAACAGGAGGTGGTCTTTAAAATGTCTCCAAAACTGGGCTTAGCCACACCTTTGTTCCAAATAGCTCGGCCAGTTCCCCTTGACCTTGAGCTGCAGGTAGCACGTGCCCATTTTAATCCCAGGAAAAGAGCCTTTTTTTGTGTGTGATAAATGCTGGAGGTGATCCTTCTCCCTTTCTGAAACACACACAAGCCCAGTCAGGACGAGACTGCTCACTGCATTCCATCTGTGACGGGTCGGGCGTCTGAGGCGAGAGAAGTGAGGAAAACGGAGCACGCCGACCCGTCACCCCCTCCATCCGTGTCCTCACACCAAGTAACACCAGCTTCAAAAATTAAGGGGAAGACATGTTTGAAGAAAGGGCAGAGAGAATGACTCATCTAGGAAAGAAAACAATGCAGCAGAACCACAGAGTCTCCCCATCATCTCCTAGGTCTGACCCAGTGTTCCAACTATACAGAGTGCTCTGTAAAACCTGGGGAGTCTAAGTTTTATTTGGCTTTTGTTGCTTCAAATACAAAAGAAACAATTATTTTGAGTACACAGAGTAGAACCATTTAAGATAATCATGGAAGTGAGTCAGGGGTGGGGACTGATTTTTGCCTTTTAAAGATCATCTGAGCGCAGCTCCATTTTCCCTGTTTTGATTCCGCAGGTTTGCGAGCTTTCTGGTTGATTGAGAAGCATTACACTGTGCTCCCATCCAAGTTCCCATTACCGGCGGCAGCGTCTGTTTTCACCCTTAACGATGACGGTTTCTCAGGCAACAGTGGCATTATTCCCACCGTGCAGTCGCGGCGGCTACGTGAGCCCGACCAGCGGGGCAGCGCTGCTCACAGCCGCAGCCTCCCACTGCGAACAGTGGCACGCCGTGCGCCGGATCCCGGACCACACGAACCCCGACAGGATGAAAACCCACACACACCCACGCGAGTAGAAGATCTGGGCTTTTTTCTTTTAAAGGTAATTCATAAGCCTTAAAAGGCATTCTCTCCAGATTATAAAAGGTTAGTTAAAACTGTTTAAGAGGAACAATCTCAGACAAGCAGAAACAGCTTTGATTTGGAGGATTAGAGCAACATATAACTGGGAAGGGCTCCACAGGGACGGTCAGGTGGGACAGTGTGCACCTCTTCTAGAGACTCTGAATTAGAAAGATGGTGAGGGACACTCTGCCCTATCAGGGCACAACCACCTCTGCTAACTGTCCGCTTCCCACACAGGCTACGAGAGACCTTATTTACATTTAAAAATAGCTTTCTTCTTCAGTGTAGTGGAAACGCCCAGAGACCAGTCACTAAAACCCCTCCCTAGCACAGATGCAGAACAGCTTTATTGATCTCTGGGTTTGTCCAGTCATTCCGAATGTCATCCAGGTGGTTATCAAAATCCACAAGTGTTTCGTAGGACCGGCTGTCCAGGAGTGACGCTGAGATCCTCTGGGCCTCTGGCCAGTCTTCACAGTAATCACTATGAGGTGAAACAGGAGAGATCAGCCTCTCAGCGGAAAACAGGTGGCTTTCCAACAGAGGGAACAGAAAACCGGCCACACACACAGTGGTATAAAGGAAAACAATCTGAATGCTAGTAGACACTCAAGTTTCAAACACACAGAGACGTGCATGAAGAATATGTGGCATGGTTAAGAACTGAAAGAGACCCCCTCCAAATGAAGATCTGAAGAAGCTGGAGCGGGATGGTGGATGCTTTCTGAGTGATTATTAATGACCAACGCAAACGCCTGAGAGCAGTGCCCTGGGGCAGGGGGCAGGGGGCAGACGACCCAGGGGTAACACTCAGGCTCTCTCAGGAGCCAGGAAGCATGCATGATTTCTGTATGAGGTTTGCACACTGCCCTGGAGAATATGCTAACTTAAAAACAGACGGCCGGGGCCAGCCTCCCAGTGGGCGCTGGGTGCCCAGGAACAGCCCCCAGCGTAGTACACACAGGTCATCGCGAGCACGCAGCACTCACTAGTGTGGGTCCCTGCACCGCCATCGGTTTTCATGGTGTTCGTACACATGGATCGTAGGTACCACGCAGTCCATCGTAAACTTAGTGTTGTCTACCTGCGCACAAGACAAAGGATGCACTCGTGAACAGAGCTAACAAAGAGCCGGCAGCCAGAACGTTTCTGGAAGTCCTCAGGCACCTCCCCGTGGTGCAGACACTGAAAATCCAACGCATGCAATCACACCTCAAGTGTGGTCTGAGGTTAACTGTGTGTTATGCAGAATAAATGCTAAGTACTCCACAAAAGCGGAGCTTCTGAATATTACTTTCTCCCTCCCTGTTAGAATTCTGTCTGAACTGAGCCTGTGTAACAAGGCTTTTGATGTTCGCTACTGTCTGACTTCTTCCTTCCCTGTGGGCTGTTGGCTAATTCAGTGGCTCTCACACTTAAGCGTGTGTCAGAATCATCTGGAAGCTTATTAAAGCAGCCTGCTGAGACCCGAGAATCTGCACTTCTGACAAGTTCCCAAGTGGTGCTGGCACAGAACCCCACTTTGAGAACCGCTGAGCGGGAGCCCCCCCCCCACCGCCGCCGTGGGGACGTGGAGCGTTCTATAGCATCCACACTGCGCCTGCGATTCAGCAGCTCTGAGGCTGCAGCCAGGAGGACACCACAGAGGGCAGCACCGGCCTGCTGGAGCGTCTGCACAGACCACCCATGGGACAGAGCTCCATGTTAGCCAGAGGATGCTCGGCAACAGAAAACACGACAGCACCCAAGAGGGACTCACCATGATGAGAGCCGTATCGCTGAAGCCCTCGGCGATTCTGGAGGCCACCTTTTCTGCGACCTGGTTTGGACTGCAAAAGACGCGGCAGTGAGTCGACTGCGAACCAGCTTCGGCCGTCCCGCATGGTGTCCGTACGGCAGGGCTAACAAGCACCACCACAAAGGGCGGCACCAATCACCTGCGTGCTCCTCCCGCCTGTTAGATGGCCCTGGGTCACCGCAGGGGCCGCGAGGACCTGTGCCAAGGACAGGGAATGCCATAAGGGCAGCGGGGAGCACGGTGCAAAGCAGGTCAGTGCGTTCGGGAAGAGGCATCTTCTAAACTGAAAGGCTCCCTGGAACCCCACGGAGAGCACCCCTTGAGTCCACAGATCTCGCTGCACGCTCCCACCCACTGAGCTCTGGGCTAGACGCCTCTTGGGCCACCCACTCCATCGCACACTTGCAAAGGGACTCCGTCCACCTCTTAGCTGCTGGCAATTGAGCCATTTGACTTTTTTTTTTTTTTTTTAAAGATTTTATTTATTTATTTGAGAGAGAGAGCGCAAGAGAGGGCAGGGTTAGAGGGAGAAGCAGACTCCCCGCCGGGCAAGGAGCCCGATGTGGGACTCGATCCCGGGACTCCGGGATCATGACCTGAGCCGAAGGCAGTCGCTTAACCAACTGAGCCACCCAGGCACCCGAGCCATTTGACTTTTAATTTTGAAAATCTCTAGGCCATTCCAAATCTTCTCCATGCTTGTCAGCCTTCAATCTCGGGCTCTGGCCCCTCCCAACCTTGATAAATGATGACTTGCTACCTCAAGTCCATTAAGGCGAACTAGAGAGGCTCCCACATCGTCCCTATGCCACCCCCCGGCTATTTTCCCATCCTATCTCAGGCACAGAGAGGCCTCCTTGCATCCACAGGCCCCTCCGTGCACACCTCCTTCTTGGGGGCCTCCTGTATGTTCTCTCCTCCCAGTGGCCCCTGCTCTGGTGCCAAATCTGAGCCAGTCTTTCCCTTCTTAGGAAAAAAATTTAACTGCTTCCCTCTAGCCCCTGTCCAACCTCTCTCCTTTCAACCACGTTTCTTAAAACTTTAATCCATCTTAACCTTTAATAAGCTGACAGTCCTGTCCCTTGGTGACCACTGTGCAATCTGGCGCCTGTCCCTTACCTAACCTTCGAGGGTCTGCACCCTGGAGGCCTGCCACGCACCCCCACCCTCCCTGGCCACCCCGCTGCAGCCTCCTGCGTCCGGGCTGCCAGCCTGCTCTAGTTCTCTGATTTGCTCCTCTTCTTTGGTCCCTCATAGGTGCTGCAGATGGGCTCCCTGCTTCCGCCTCCTCAGTTCACCCTGCCATTAGGCGATCACTCCACACCTGGGTTTCCAAAATTGCTTCCTAACCGGTCTCAATTTCCAGGCTCTTCTTATTTCATGTATCCTGAAAACTCTCTTCAAATCAATTTTCCTGAAATGAAACTTCCATCCTGTTCCCTGCTGCTCACCACTGTTCTCAGCCTGGGCGATCCAGGCCCTTCTCCTTTTGGACCTAGCTACTGTTCCTACTCACGGAAGCAGTCTTTTGTGCGTCTTTAATTTCAGTGGAACGGTCTACAGACTGTCTCCCTCACATGCTCCTCCCCCTCACTCACACTGTCCCGTTTGGGATACCCTTCTACATTGGTATCTGCTTCCTGAATCACTTCTCATCTTCAAGGCCCAGAAAACACCGTCCTCTATGGGAGGTCTTGCTAAACTGCCTCAGAGGGGGTCCATTTGTCCCGTGTCTACACCCTGTTTATTTCTAAAGTGACTTAACACCTAATACTTAGCATGCAGCTGTCTTTCTGTGCATCTTATCTTCCTAGCACAATGAGAGTCTGAGCTTTTTGAAGTAAGGACTGAGCCAAGTATATTTTAACAGCCATAAAAACACATTGATAATTGTGGGTTTACTGAAGGAAACACACTATACAATTATGTTGTGACTGAGCTGAAAAAAAAAGGCAGATTAATAATGTTTTATGAAAATGAATTATTTTATCTAATTATTCTATTTTCAAGTTCAAAATTGAGAATTTATAGTGATGTGCTGATTGCAAGTCTGCAGGATTAGGAAAAATGAAACAACAAAGCAGTTTCAAAGAGAAAGGGCCCCAGGGGTTCCTGTCCCCCAGGCCACCATGAAAACTCTGTAAGGGACGGCAGAGTTACATTGTGTAACTGCAGGCGTGCAGGTCCTACGGCTCAGATGGCGAATGGTAAGGAGCGGGACTGGAACCACGGAGGCCTGTTCATCCACGAAATGTGAATGACACACACTGACATCCCTAGCTCACTCACACCTTAGGTGCAAAGGGAAAAGAAGCCAGCATTTGCATAAAGTATCTGCCATAAAGAAACTCACGAAATTATCATCCTAACATTGAAGATGATCATGGTAGCTAGTGACTTTTTTAAAAAAATATTTATTTGAGTGAGAGCGAGAGCATGAGCAGGGTGAGGGGCAGAAGCAGACTCCCTACTGAGCAGGGAGCCCAATGCGGGGCTCGATCCCAGGATCCCGGGATCATGACCTGAGCTGAAGGCAGACACCCAACCATCTGAGCCACCCAGGCACCCTTTACATTTTTTTTTCTTTTAAAGATTTTATTTATTTATTTGACAGAGAGACAGCAAGAGAGGGAACACAAGCAGGGGAGTGGAAGAGGGAGAAGCAGGCTCCCACTGAGCAGGGAGCCTGATATGGGGCTTGATCCCAGGACCCTGAGATTATGACCTGAGCAGAAGGTAGACGCTTAAAACGACTGAGCCACCCAGGCGCCCCTACATTTCTTTTTATAACATAAAATACTCAATTACTTTTTTTATTTAAACTCTGTTTCCTATGCTGTACTTTTCATCTCTGTGACTTTTATATTATACCTCTTAATCACCCTTCACCTTTCCCCCCCACCCCCACCCACCTCCCCTCTGGCGACCACTAGTTTGTTCTCTGTAGTTAAGAGCCTTTTTAATTTATTTAGGTCTATTTCAAATATTTTTACTTTTAAGTAATCTCTACACCCAACGTGGGGCCTGAACTTACAACCGCACGTTACACAGACTGCGCCAGCCAGGCACCCCAAGAATTGGTTTGTTTTTTAGATCCCACATATAAATGAAACCATATGGTATTATCCTTCTCTTGTCTGACTTACTTCACTTAGCTTAATGCCCTGTAGGTCCAACCATGTTGTCAAAAACGGCAAGATCTCCTGTTTCACGGCGAGCATTAGTCTATGTATATATACACCACGTCTCCCATGTCCATTCATCCACGGCCGGACACTGGGGCTGCGCCCATGTCTTGGCTGTTATAAATAGTGCTACGACAACCATAGGGGTACATATATCTTTTCTAATTAGTGTTTTCATTCTCATTTTCTTTGAAAATGGAATTAGTGGATCATATGGTATTTTTATTTTTAACTTTTTGGGGAACCTCCATACTGCTTTCCACACAGGTTGCACCAATTTGCACTCCTACAGTGCAGAGGATTCTTCTTTCTCCATGTCCTCACCCATGCTTGGTATTTCTTGTGTTTTTGATTCTAGCCATTGGTGTGAGGTGACATATTGCAGTTTTGATAGGTATTTCCCTGATGATCAGTGGTGCTGAGCATCCTCCCTCTTGGGTCTGCTGTGCCATCTGTGTGTCTTCTTTGCAAAAACGTCTATTTAGGTCCTCTGTCCATTTTTTATTGTTTGCTTTTTTGGGGTGTTGAGTTGTATAAGTTCTTCATATATTTTGGATATTGACCCCTTATGGGATATATCATTTGCACACATCTTCTCCCACTCACTAGCCTGCCTTTTTGTTTTGATGATGGTTTCCTTTGCCATGCAAAAGCTTTTTATTTATTTATTTAAAGATTTTATTTATTTATTTTGAGAGACACAGAGAGAGAACACAAGCAGGGGGAGTGGGGAGGAGAAACAGGCTTCCTGCTGAGCAGAGAGCCCGACATGGGGCTTGATCTCAGAACCCTGGGATCACGACCTGAGCAGAAAGCAGATGCTTAATGACTGAGCCACCCAAGCGCCCCCATGTAAAAGCTTTTTATTTTAGTGTAATCCCAATAGTTTGTTTGAGTGATTCTTTTTTGAAAAAAGTAATCATGGGACTAGTAACAGTACCAGCCTCCACGTTGAACCAAGCACAAAGCTAAACATGGTGTATGTTGCTTCACTTTGTCCTCAAGACCAATTTCTGAGGCATGAGCTTTTACTACCATTTTATAGATAGGACCACTGAGGCCCAAGAGGTAAATCAGTAAGTCACCTATGATTCAAATCTAAGTCTACCTGGTTCTAAGGCGCATGCTGTGAGACACTGATAATCAGCTGATCTGATTTTATCTATTTGTCAGAGAGAGAGCGCACAAGCAGGGGAAGCAGAGGCAGAGGGAGAAGCAGGCTCCCCGCTAAGCAAAGACCTCATGTGGGACTTGATCCCGGAACCCCGGGATCATGACCTGAGCTAAAAGCAGACACTTAACTGACTGAGCCACCCAGGCGTCCCAATCAGCTGAAATTTCTAAAAGAAGAGCAAATTTTTAGCTAAGTCTGGTTGAAGAGAGAAGTGAAGGTTTTCCAGGTAGAGGCAAATAGTATTAAAGAAGGAAATTAGCATAATTTCAGCTTCTGAGCTTCCAAGGTGTGTGGCCTTTGTGCAGTGACCATCTCTAGCTAGACTTTGTTCACCTGAGTGTCCTTGTGAGGGTTAGAAAGGACAACGCCAGTAAATCCTAACACAGCAATGGCGCACACACACCGTGAGGACTGAATCCCCAATCTCAGCAGAGACTCATCAGAAGGGATTCAAAAGGGTGACTGGGCACTCTTGTCCCCCAGCTCATGTTTAATTCCCCGACAGCCCCGACAAGGGCCTGTTAGGAAGCAGGCAGACATTGATGGGGGAATGCAAAACCTCCTGAGCAGAGCAGGTGAAGGAAGCAGGAGAGCCTAGAAGTTCCAAGCAGCATGAAAATGGAATGAGGTCCAAAAAGAGGCAGGAAGACCGCGTAGCTGTGAGCCAAAGGAGGCACACAGGTGAGAGCCGTGCACGTACGTCTGGGGCAACCACGTGAGGTGGGGATTTGGGGTGCGGTGGGAGGAAAGGGAGGCATCTACACTCGACAAACTGGTGCCATTACCTCCTGCCTGGTCTCCTCGCCTCTCTGCAAGGCAACTGTGGCAAAGTACTGCTCGGTTCAGGGAACCCTCCTTCCAAGGACAGCTCCCCGCTGCTTACAAAGTCCAGTTCTAAAATCCACCCAGTGTCTACCTCACGCTGCCCCCTCCCCGGACGCTCTTTCCTCCTGCTCTCCACACGTGCACCTGACAGGACCCTGCCCACTGCTGGGCAGTCAAACGACACCCCTCCCTGAGGGCTTCTCTGCTCATTCTAGTGGAGGAGTTCCACACGACACGAGCTGTCACGGCCTCTGCACCGCCCTCAGGGCCTGTGGCCCCAGTCGGGCACTAGAGTCCTGAGCCGGCAGTATCTTTCATGTTCAATCCAGCAACCCGAGGGCAAAGGCCAAGAGCGTTTAGCTTTTGCTCGGCAGAGCCTGGCCCAGGGACAGTCTTTCATGTAACAAAGACCAAGACCGACAAGGGACCTGTGAATAGGCTCTGGATCAGAGAAGGACGTGCAGCTGTGGAGTCATCCACGCGTGGGAGGTGGATGAAATCAAATGGAGAAGGGGTCCTAGAAGGAGTGAGGTTAGTAAGAGTGGCGGGTTCTGGGATCACAGACGCCCTGTGTGTGTGGTCGTCCAAGCAGGGGCTTTAACAGGGGTTGTCTGGAACCCAGCATTTCACTAGTTACCCTGCCTCCTTCTGAGTCCTGACTGGGGCATTTGTTCCTCGTCGATAGCACCAGCTTACTGTGTATTTCCAAAAACACTACTGGCGCCTGGGTGGCTCAGTTGGGTAAGCGACTGCCTTCGGCTCAGGTCGTGATCCTGGAGTCCCGGGATCGAGTCCCGTGTCGGGCTTCCTGCTCAGCAGGGAGTCTGCTTCTCCTCTGCCCCTCCCCTCTCTCATGCTCTCTCTCCCTCAAATAAATAAAATCTTTAAACAACAACAACAACAACACTACTGAGTCCACCCTCTGGCCTATGCCAGGCAAGTGCACATAACTCCAGGCGGCATTTTGGTCTGGAATCCTCCCCTGTAGCCCCCAAGGGCCTGGACACCGGAGTCAGCTGGCTCTATCTGACAGTGTGAGGAGAGCAGGAGAGGGCCCTGCAGGAGACCTCCCGTCTGGAGGAAATCACACAGAGGGCGGGGGAGCGATTCTTCTGGGGCTTTCCCTGTCAGGTCATACACAGCAGGCTGGCTGCTGGCCGTGTCCCTAAACCAAAAGGCAGTGCCTCCTGTGAGGCAGACTTCTTTGCTGCACTCCTCCCTTCCTGCAGGCCCAGGGATGGTACCACCTTCTGTCACAGCACTACCCTCTGTGAGTACATACTGCCCAGACCTTAGGAAACAACCCACTGATGAGCCCTCCTCAAATCATCTGAACCCCAGTGTGTCATCAGTTTTTCTGTTGAGACAAAGGCAGAAAGAAAACAAAGTCCTCAGCTTTGCTCCATGAGAACCAGAGGCCCACATGAAGGAATCTGCCAGCATCACATCTTCACCACAGCCATCAGACCCTAAGAGCACCAAATCTAAAAGTTGTTTTATTTGTCTCCAAAGAGAACAGTATTCTTTTTTTTAAAATTTTTTTTATTTGACAGAGAGAGACACAGCGAAAGAGGGAACACAAGCAGGGGGAATGGGAGAGGGAGAAGCAGGCTTCCCGCCGAGCAGGGAGCCCGATGTGGGGCTCGATCCCAGGACCCTGGGATCATGACCTGAGCCGAAGGCAGACGCTTAACGACTGAGCCACCCAGGCGCCCCCAAAGAGAACAGTATTCTTTCCTAATGCTCTGCCCTACGCCATTCCTAGCTGGGACAGAAATCGGAGGCCTCTACCTGTTGCTTTCATTGTGTGAACTCCCTTCAAGCAAAATAAAGAAGATCTAAAACACAATCCCAAATTAATTTAAGTGCTGGGATTTCTGTTGTTTGGAATCACCCACACCACAGTTCCCCTCAAACACCACAAACAAGCATAAAAGGCGAGGAGGGGTTTTGTTCTCACAGAGACGACAGAATTCAAAAGGCACATCAGAGATGGTCTGTCCCATGATCAATCTTTCAGACAACAGGGTTTTTGCACGGACATACCTAGCATCCTTGACTCGTTCATTAGCTTGATAATAACCGGCAATCACATAGCTATTATCTTTGCACCATGAATCAATCTGAAAGAGAAACAGAAATTGGGAAGAAAAGATGAATGATTTTCCCTTAAATGTCACCTCTCAATAAACACAGGAGACCCTGTCCCCCCACATGCCGGGATAAGACACAGTATAATCCCTGAATCCTCTTCCCCAGGAGAAAGGTCACACCAGCTTGCTGTCCATGGTCTGTGGGAGGCCACAGAAAACACAGGAGAGCGTGGCCTCACCCTCACTGAGGGGCCCCAGTGCCCCCACACATTGTACAGGCGCAGTACTGTGGGGAGCCCGGAGCAGAACCAGAATGGGGACCTTGGTCTCTTGAAACCAAGTCTTTTTACATTATATTTAAATTTCTGTATTCCTAGCAACAAACCATGAGAAACACTTCATGCCAGTGTATGGGGTAAACAGGCACATGGGTGTGTATACACACGTGCACACACACGCTCTCTCCCACTCAACTCCCTCTCAAAATTTTTGTCTGTTTTATAATGCCACTCTTCCCGCATCAGATTTAGCTTCCTGCAGGTCTAATGCCATTATTAAAAACAACAAAAGGTCATCCTGTTTTGCCATAATGGAGTTTTTATAATATACTGCAATAAATTCTATTCTCAGTCTGCAGAAGAGGAAATAAAATTGATCCTCGTTTTTCATAGCAAATTAACTAGTTAAAAATACTCTTTTCTTTTTAAAAAAACATAGCTGTATTGCTTTTTTCTTGAATTCTGGTTTAGGGCTCAGGCAGTTTCCCCGATGACTAAAAGCAGACTTCACAAGAGGGTTACAGTCCAAGGTTCCCTGGCTTGCACAAGGATTAGAATAATAATTCTGGCCTCCTAACTAAGAGCTCACAAATTACCATATTGGGTCAAAACCAAGGCTCACTGAACCAATTAGATGTTTTGGTCATCCACCCAAAAGATTAGGGCTATGTCTCCAAAATATTTACAATGGCTCTTTTCACTGTAACTTTGCTACAAATTACTCCCAAATCACTTGCATTTTGCTTCCATCACCTCTTAAACGAATGGGTTCCAGAAACTTTCTGCTGCTGCTTACAGTGGCAATTTCTTTCCTTTTCCTCTAAACCTGTTTCTTTGTAGTACCAAAGGGCATGCCCTAGCTCTACAATCTGGCATCTGCCCCATTCCCTGACCTCAAACCCACAGATCAGCCTCCCTTTCAGCGCAGCCTTCTCAGCCTTTGCTTGTACTCAAAGACCAGCCTCTTGAGTGTGTCCTCACTGACCACTTGGGCGACCAAGAGAGGCTCTCTGGTGAGGCTTATCCTTTTATCCAGAGTCGAAACTAAAGATAAGTCTAAAAATGGGTCAGCATAAGGGCGCCTGGGTGGCTCAGTCCGTTAAGTGTGTCTGCCTTCAGTTCAGGTCCTGATTTCAGGGTCCTGGTATTGAGCTCCGCATGGGGCTCTCTGCTCAGCGGGGAGCCTGCTTCCTCCTCTGTGCTCTCTCTCTCAAATAAACAAATTATTATTATTTTTTTTAAGATTTTTTAAAAATTTATTTATTTGAGAGAGAGAATGAGAGAGAGAGAGCACATGAGAGGGCGGAGGGTCAGAGGGAGAAGCAGACCCCTTGCTGAGCAAGGAGCCCGATATGGGACTCGATCCCGGGACTCCAGGATCATGACCTGAGCTGAAGGCAGTCGCTTAACCAACTGAGCCACCCAGGCACCCTCAAATAAACAAATTCTTTAAGATAAATAAATAAATAAATATGAGTCAGCAGGGCTGATTCCTTCTGGAAGCTCTTAGGGGAAAATCTGTTGTCTCGTTCACCATCTAGAGGTCACCCACATTCCTTGACTGGTGGCCACATCATTCTGACCTCTACTTCTGTTGTTACATCTTCTCTCTCTGACCCCGCCTTGCCTATCTCCTTCTAAGAACCCTTGTGATTACAAGGGCTCATTAGATAATCCAGGTTCATCTCCCCGCCTCAAGATCCTTACCTTAATCTCATCTGCCAAGTCCCTTTGCCAAGTAAGGTCACATAGTCGTGGGTTCTGAGCATTGGGCTGCGGACGTTGTTGGGGGACCATTTTTGGTTTACTGCAGCTACATTTAACATAAGGATTATTACTCGATGCTGCTGCTGTTCTGACCACTCCAGGAGCTGTCTTTAGTGAGCACTCCAAGCTCTCCCAGATCCCTTCCTGGGTTGGAGGCAACAGTTCAAGACTTGTCCCCCAGCAGATGCACATGGTGTCACCCTGCATCTGTGCTCAGGGAGCACAGAAAGTACCTGACGTGAAGGTGATTCTTGTGACAAACATAAGGGCCTAACCAATTCCAGCAGAAAAACAGTGTCACAACCTTGAACTTCTAGTAGAACTCTCTGAAGAGACTGCCCCCAAAGCAAACCAGGTCATAACAGCTCTGGCTTGGTTTTAAAACTTTTGAATGATTCAAACAAGGAAAACCAAGTTACTTGTAAGGATGCTTATTTTTTTTTTTTTTTAAGATTTATTTGAGAGAGAAAGAGAGAGAGCGCGCGCGCAAGTGGTGTGTGAGCAGTGGGAGGGGCAGAGGGAGAGAATCCCCAAGCAGACTCCCCACTGAGCACGGAACTGTGGGGCTTGATCCCACAACCCGTGAGATCATGACCTGGGCTGAAACCAAGAGTCAGACGTTCAACTGACTGAGCCACCCAGGTGCACTTGTAAGGATGCTTATGATCGGCAGGTACAGCCTGTCCACAGCTGTCCAGATAAACATACAACTTAAAAATGGAAAACACAAAAGGGTGGATGTAGAGCTGACTAAGGGCTCCCAACCAGGCACCAGAGCCCGCAGAGATCGGGTGAACAAGTTTTTAGTAAAATGGAAGCATTTTCTTTGACGGTTTCAAAAATGGAGCCAGACCTCATTGGGTGAGAGTGACCAGGAGTGTGGTCCAAGTCGGTGAGCAGAGAGTGAGAAGAGAGAGCGGGGGAGGCAAGGATGGGGTGGGCAGGTCTTGAGGGGCTCCAGAATCCTGCAGAAAGCCCAAATGGCTCATTAATGAAAAGCTTTAGTGGATTTAAGAGGCAGCTTGCTCAGTTAAGTCCATTTGTGCTCAAGTGGGACAGGTCAAGGCAAAAGAACTGAGCAGCTGTCTGACCTCTGTTCTCTGCAAATCCATTTTCCATTTTCCCTGCTCTCCTGCCACACATCCTGTGAACAATCCAAGTGAAGACCACAGTTCAGGACAGCACTCTGAAACCTGATGTCAACTTAGTACAACGGACTCTGCATACAGAGTCCAAATTTCACACGTGCTTCGTGATTTATTCCACCTTTCAGAGGGGAAGGAGGACACTTTTACCGTGCATAAGCCCGTCACCCTCTGTCCAATGCCTTTCTGGCTCGTTCCATGTCAGACACACAGGAGAACCACTAAAGGCACCAGGCCCTACCTGTTCATTCCCAGTTCAGCTCTGCACAAAGAAACGAGCTTCTCCCCACAAACTTGCCAGCATTTGCATGTGTGACACTATACGTTTTCCAAAGCACTGTTACCTACCTCCTGTGACTACGCCATCACCACAAAGCCGGTAAGAAAGACCTGATAAGAGCCATTCTGAGGAGGGCATCACTCCCACACTTGCCACTTAAAAGCTGAGGGTGTCTGTAAGCCTTGCTGTCTGCAGCAACAAGCAGGCTGTGGGAGCCTGAGAGGGCTTGCTAGATTCACTGAGAAGAAAAGCTCCTTCTCAAGTGGGATGCTGGTTTTTCTATGGAACGGGAAGGAGCCGGAGCCATGAAAGTAAATGGGGGTAAATGGGATGGGGAGAGGGTGAAATTCAGTGGGGAGAACCGAAAAGAGGACCAGAGCAGCTGTCTCCCTCTTCCAGGCTAGCACGTCAATGTTCTGGAGATAACACGGGGCAGAATAAGTAGGGGGCTTAGGAAAGAGCTAGAGGACAGTAGCCCATGCAAATGAGCACAGAGAAGGCACACATGGAGGCAGCAGAAAGAATTCTGGGCCGAAATCAAGGTGATGAGACCAACCGGCAACTAAGAAAGTCATCTCAGCAGAATGTAATCAAAAGCTGCTCCACAGAACCAGGAAATCAACGAGGGGAAAAGGACAAAAAGGGATTACAGAAACAGCAGATCTATGCTAATTTTCCTGCTAACATTTTATGGGTTTTTGCTATTAGAAATAATTCCGTCACTACCTACGTCACTACCTACGGTTATTAGGATAAATAACAGGCATAAGTACTTAAAAAACAAAACAAAACAAAAAGCACCCAGAAATGCAAGGATTTTTTTTTTAAATGGAAAATGATAATGAAAAGCTTTTCAAAGGAATCTGGTGCTGCCCTTTGATGGACTGCATATCAAGCCAGTCTTTCCCACTTACTAAAAATAACTACAATATGAAACTCCCTGAATAGAAAAAAGCCACGAGAATAAAGCCTCATTTATATAGTTTCATGGATTTAGAAGTCTTAGTAAAATCACATCTACCATAGCTGATATTTTGATAAACTATGGCCGATATGCTGAGACCATTGCCTTCAGGTTATAAAGTTGCTAAGTCAAAAGCTGAATGGCACAAACATAAATACCTTAAATGTAATAAAAAATTTTCAGATGCAGGCGCCTGGGTAGCTCAGTAGGTTAAGTATCCGACTCTTCATCCCAGCTCAGGTCTTGATCTCAGGGTTGTGAGTTCAAGCCCTGAGTTGGGCTCCACGCTGGGTGTGGAGCCTACTTTAAAAAAAAAAAAAAAAGTTGCACAGAGTCTAGTTTAGACTTAATTTTGCAGGATGGGAGCCTCAAACACTGATGGGCATGTCTGGGGAAGTGCTGCAAGCTGAGAGTGAGGGCAGAGTGCAGTGATACAGGGGAGCAAGACCAAAATAGGGCCTCATGCAGTGCCCCTCTCCCTCTTAACAGGCTGATGGCAGTGGGCCATTTTAAGAGTCAAGGTCTCTTCTGGGCATCTTCCCTCCCTAGTTAAGTGGTTTGGGAGGCAGCTCTGCTCCAGCGCAGTTGTTTATAGTTCTTATGTTTAATTCCCTCAAGTATTGCATTTATATCTTATAATAGTAACATAACACTTCAATTCTGTAAAGATTACTTAAGAATGAGAAGTGCTAATAATACTTCGACAATTCCAACTGAGGTTCAAGTTTGTCTTTAAGATGCTTAGATATTTCTGATAGAATTTTAAATGGATTTAACGCAACACATCTCTCCCCTCTGGCTATTCCTCAGCTAGCCCGCCCGACTCTCTTCTTCATCCACCCCATAGAAGCAACAGTTCTCAGGCTTCTCTCCATAGCTCCCTCCTCATCCCACATGCTGCCCTGCCAATATGGCCTGCTCTCACAGCTTCAACAGTCATTGAGAAGCTACCGGTTCTCAATCTATGTCTCCAGTCCATCCATCTTCTCAACTCCAGACCCACTTTTCTTTTTTTTTTTTTTTTAAAGATTTTATTTATTTATTTGACAGAGAGAGACACAGCGAGAGAGCGAACACAAGCAGGGGGAGTGGGAGAGGGAGAAGCAGGCTTCCCGCCGAGCAGGGAGCCCGATGCTGGGCTCGATCCCAGGACCCTGGGATCATGATCTGAGCCGAAGGCAGACGCTCAACAGCTGAGCCACCCAGGTGCCCCCAGACCCACTTTTCAACGTTCAACAGTAGTTCATCTTCATTTTCCCTCAATAAATGGTACCACTGTTGTCCAATGCATAAATCAGACACCGAGGTGTCTCCCTTGTTTCCTTCTCCCTCTCTCCACATATGATTAATCACTGAGTCTTGCAGATTCTTCCTCCTGGTTCTCTCTCCTCTGCATCCAAACTGCACTCAGTGTAGGCCACCTCTCTGCCTCTGGTCTTGTATGCACTCTGTCTCCTTGCTGCAGGCTGGGGCGATCACTGAGACACAATCCAACTATGCGACTCTCCTCCAGTGGCTTCCCTCTGTCCTCATGACGGTGCCCCAACTTCTTTGTGTGATCTGCAAGTTGCTCTATGATGAAATCTGTCCACTGATCCCCTCTCTACCCCTGGTCCCTTTACACTCTAGCCCCCCCTCCCCCATTTCCTTCTGGTCTTTGCACACACTGGTCCCTTTGCCTTGAATGCTCCCCCTTCACCTCCCCCCTACCCACCCCCCATGCCCCCCATTACTATGGCTGGCCCACTGTGTCACTCCTTGCATGCCCACTTCTCCAGGCTGCCTGCCCTCCCCCACTCTGGAAGCCTGGGTTAGCTATGGACCTCTCACCATTTTGCTTAAGCCCACATATAGCATTTATTCTTTGGTATTGTACCTTCTGCTTCCTGCAAGTTCAAGTGCTAAGCAGGTGTTGGGATCCACAGCCAAGCCCTCCCCCAGCACAGACCTGGCACACTGTTGGAAAACTGAAAAATCCTGCATTAATGCTCCTGGTAAATCTAGTTCCCTGCAAGTGATTGCACTTCACATATCCAATCACCCTGCAATTCCCCTGAGAACAGAATAATTAAGGCAGAAGGATGAAAGGACTTGCATTAAAACATACACGTGCACACCCCAGTGATGATTTGGTACTGACAGCACATTTCTTCAAGAGCTAAAATGACTGATTTTCTAAGTATCTACATCCTACCCATGTCCTCTCCAGAGATGAGATGATGAAAATCATAAAATGGCTCAGTTTAACAGGCACTCAAAGATGTGCCCAGTAACCTTAGGGCAGGACCGTTTGCTCAGGGGTACTTCCTGCTTACATGGGCGTCATAATTAGGTGAATTGTGAAACGGGTTCATTTTGCTTGGCGTGAAATCTAGACAAAGGATCTCTACCTACACCTCAAACTTACTACTTCTTCTATGAACTAAGTAACTTTTTTTAGGATTATACTTAAGTGGGGCGCCTGGGTGGCTCAGTCGGTTGAGCGACTGCCTTCGGCTCAGGTCATGATCCTGGAGTCCCGGGATCGAGTCCCGCATCGGGCTCCCTGCTCGGCGGGGAGCCTGCTTCTGCCTCTGACCCTCCCCCCTCTCATGTGCTCTCTCTCATTCTCTCTCTCTCAAATAAATAAATAAAGGGCGCCTGGGTGGCTCAGTTGGTTGGGCGACTGCCTTCGGCTCAGGTCATGATCCTGGAGTCCCGGGATCGAGTCCCGCATCGGGCTCCCTGCTCGGCAGGGAGCCTGCTTCTCCCTCTGACCCTCCCCCCTCTCATCTGCTCGCTCTCTCCTCTCGTCCTCTCTCTCAAATAAATAAATAAATAAATCTTAAAAAAAAAAAACGGATTATACTTACGTGAAAAGTGAACAGTACCTCAACTCGGGTTCTGAGACAGCTCTGAGGTTACAGGTGATGTTCCCCTGAGGCTTTAACAACTCGGTGGAACTTACAAGTGGTCTTTTTTCCTCCACTGGTCAACACCCAGAAGCCACTGCCTAGAGCTCCGTCACCAGCCCGCGGATCCGTACGCTCAAGCTCTCGCCTGCCGCGCTGCAGTAAAGCAGCGGCGCCGGTGGCCCCCTCAGAGCGTGGCTACGAGGTCTTCCTAATGTCGCGGGGAGTCCTTCGGGTCGGAAACCCTGGGTGCATGCTAGGGGCAGCCTGGCTGGCTCAGCCAGTGGAGCGCGCGCCTCTCGATCTCGAGGTGCTGAGTTCGAGCCGCACGACGGGCAGGGAGCTTATTACTCACATGTGGGGCGCAGTGTAGCTAAGACATTAGAGGGGACGGGGCCGTTCTCCCTCCGCAGCGCTCACGCACATTCAAGGGGACGAGCGCCCGCCAAGGCCACGCTAGCCCCTCAACGTGCCTCGACTCTGGGGCTGCGGAGCACTAAGGCCCCAGAACCACAGCGTCGACACTCGCGGCAGACGAGGTACGCGCTCGGGGACGGTGCGCGGGCACCAAGCTGCAGCGTCTCAGTCCCCACACGCCCAGATCCCCGACGGAAGCGCTGCGGAGCCACGGCCCCCGTCAGCTGCGGCTTCTTTCCAAAGAGCCCACGGGTTTGAGCAAGTGAACGTGACTCGCCACCTAACGCGCCCCTAAGAGCACCCGCCCCGGCTGCTGCACCCCGTGCGCCCGCGGGGTACCAGGCCCCTCGTCACGGCGACCGCGGGGTGGGGGGGGGGCGCGTCCCGCTGGGGCCGCCCGGACGCCGACTTCCTCACCCGCGGACGCCGAGGGGAGGGGACGCCGTCCTTCCCGCGCTTACCAGGGTAAGGGCCACCTCCAGCATGGGGGCGAGGGCCAGGGTGCCGTGGAAGAGGGGGATACAGTCCACGAAGAGGGTGGGGTGGGCGCCCGGGCCGCCCAGGGGCAGGTGCTCCTTGCGCGGCTTCTGCTTCTCGGCCACCAGCAGGCCGTTGACGGCGCAGTGGGGGTACTTGGCGCCGTGCAGCACCATCTTGCAGTAAGCCTGGGTGGTCAGCTTCACCCCGGGCATGCTGAGCCCCGCAGGGCCCCCGAGGCCCTGGCGCCGGCTGAGGCCTGGGCCCCCGCCCGGCCGCGCGGCGCCTCGGCGGAGAAGCGGGACGAGGCGACGGTGCCCGGCGCGGCCCCGCGGCCGGTGGAGGCCCACAGAGCCCCGGCCCGGCCACGGGACGGGCTCCTCACACACCGACTCCCGCTCGGGAGGAGCCGACGCGCCCGCCTCACTCCCCACTCGCGCCTCTGGCCGGGCGCCGCCGTAAAGCGGTCTCTCGGCGCCGCCGTAAAGCGGTCCGGCCCGGCCTTTTACGACGCGCGCGGCGCTTCCCTGCTTCCGTTTGGGTGACCTCCGGCGCGGCCGCGTCCTCCTCGATCCCGTGGTGCTTCGCGTGCGCGCGCAGTCTCTTCCGGTCGCGGGCAGCCGGGGCACAGAGGGCGGTCGCGGCGGTCGCGGCGGGCGGCGGCGGGCGGCGGCGGCAGGTGAGCGGGCAGCGGGCTGCAGGCGGCCCTCGCCGCGGGGCCGGGGAGGGCCAGGGACGCGGAGGGGGCGGGCGAGTGGGCCCGCGGCTCCGCGCCCGGGCGCCAGGAGGGAGCGGTGGTCGGGCCTCGGGGTCCGGTGACATTGAGACCGGCCGGCGGGGGCTCGGGGCTCGGAGGCCGCCGGGTCGCGGCCTGTGTGCCGCCTCGCAGCATCCGGCCCGGCTGCATCTGCGCCGCCACGGCCGCGAGCTGGGTTCGAGCTCTGACCTTGGAGCGCCCGCTGGCCGAGGGCGGGGCCCGGGGTCCGCGCTGCAGCCTGGGCCCGCCGCCCTCCAGCCGCGGCTTGAGCGACCGTCCCCGGTTTAACGGGGTTGGGAGAGGCGCTCCGCCTTCCATCCCGGGAGCCGCCCAGCGTCCGCCCACGCGCGAGCCAGGCCCGGGGAGAGAAGGTGCGGGGTGCGAGCTGGCTCAGCCCTGACGTCATGCTTCTGTTTATTCTGTCTCAAAGGGGGTCTTTTCCTAATGCGTTACGAGTCCCTTTCGTCGTCAGCAGTCCCCTGAAAGGGCCGGTTTTAAAGCAGGGGGAGCTAGGGGAAAAGGGCCCGACGCTGGAAGGGCCCAGGTGAGAGGTGGGTCATCCAGGTCATCCGTTGTCCGCAGGGACTGGAAGTGGACCAGGCCGTACTTGCAGCCTTTCTGCCTGCCTTTCCCTTCCTATCCTACGCACCTGTTAGGTTTTTAATCAAATACTCAGTTGCGTGCAGTGCATGCCGGTCCCTTTGAGCTGTTTATTCTTTTCCGCCAAACAGTGGAGCCTATCATAGCAGCTCAGCGCTGTAGGGTTTCTAGCTTTTTCAGTCTTAGGAAAACTCCTTCTCCTTGTTGTTGTTGTTGTTTTTTTTTAAGATTTATTTATTTATTTGAGAGAGCGAGAATGAGAGAGAGTACATGAGAGGGGGGAGGGTCAGAGGCAGAAGCAGGCTCCCTGCGAGCAGGGAGCCCGATGCGGGACTCGATCCAGGGACTCCAGGATCATGACCTGAGCCGAAGGCAGTCGTTTAACCGACTGAGCCACCCAGGCGCCCTTCTCCTTGTTTTTTAAGAAAGCCAGTTTTTTACTAATTTCCTGTAGTGTGTATATGTTATGGTATTTGGTTTATAATGAAGCTCCGTAAAAACGTGTTGACTGCTATGAAAAACCTCATCTTAGGTTATTTTGTGAATTAGAGTCAGTAAGGAAGAACGGATCATCTATGCTGGGGGGAAGAAAACAAAGTAAAATGCACTGGAATTCCTAATAGGTGTTTGCCCTCATTCATGGAGAGGGTGTACGTTTTTATCTTTCAGAATGTTGGCTACCAGAGTGTTTAGCCTAATTGGCAAGCGAGCTGTTTCCACCTCAGTGTGTGTACGAGCACATGGTAAGTGTAACTTTTCTTCTAAATGGGCTGAGCTAATTTCTTTTTGCTCCCACTACGTGTAAGCCCTTGTCCTGGAGTTTCAAACACAGATGGCCTAAAGTGGCTGAGATCCTGATGTGGCTGTTGTGGGACTTTTGGGGGGGTAAAAATATTTTAACAGGGCATGCTTCTAGATTACAGAATATTTATGAATCATATTGAATACCAGTCTGGATCTTTGTTTATGCTATTTCTTTTCCCCCCTTTCCCTTCCCTTCCCCCTTTTTTCAGGTTCAAGTTCCACCCCTTTGAAGAGATCTCCACCATACTTGACTTTAATGATTTCCTCTCTCCCCGCAAAAAAACACCCAGCCAATATTCTTGAATACCATTTACATTATTGGGGTAAGGGAAGGGAAGGGAAGGAGCTTGGACTTCCTAGCCTGAGCAGAGTTTAATCTCGTTTCTGTCTTGGACGAGCTACTTACGTGCAGGAATCTGTTTTCTCACCTGAAATATTTATAAAGAGCTTAGTTCAGTGCCTGGCACATAGCAAGTTTAGTTTTGCATTTATTGTGCATCTTTGTACCAAATATTGTTAGGCATTGAGAATAAAAAGAATACAAGATGGAATCTTTCCACAGGACGTTTGCAATCAGGAGAGGGACAGATACATAAAGGCAGTGTTTGAGTACGTGACAGCCCCTGAGGAGAAGCATTTAGCCTGGCCTAGGGTTCAGGAATGGTTTCTGAAGGAGAGGTTTCACTGTGCTGAAGGACTAGTAAGTTTAACCTCATAGGGTTTTTCTTTTTCTTTCTTTCTTTCTTTCTTTCTTTTTTTTTTTTTAAGATTTTATTTATTTATTTGAGAGAGAGAGCGCACACGCATGCACACAAGTGGAGGAGGCAGAGGGAGAAGTAGATTCCCTGCTGAGCAAGGAGCCCGATGCGGGGCTCGATCCCAGCACACTGGGATCATGACCTGAGCCGAAGGCAGATGCTTCACTGACTGAGCCACCCAGGTGCCTCTGACCTCATAGGTTTAACTTCATATTCAGACGGCTATGGCAAAAATGCAAATTTGTGTGGCAGGTTGTGTTAGTGAGGGGTCAGGTGTAAGGCTTGAGTAGTGATAATGAACTTGGAGAGCAAGGTTTATGTATCTTGGGGCTCAGTAATCAGTAACTGCTTTCTGTGTGAATTTTTCCTTGAAATTGTGTCCTTGAGTTGCTAATACTGTTGTCTTACATTTCCCTCTATTCCTTACATTGCCCAGGATAACACGTGGACACAGATAATTTTATTTTATTAAGATTTTACTTACTTTATTTTGAGAGATAGCGAGTTAGCGAGAGAGAGAAGCAGACTCCCTGCTGATCAGAGAGCCCGACGCGGGGCTCCATCCCAGGACCCTGGGATCATGACCTGAGCCGAAGGCAGACTCTCAACGACTGAGCCACCCAGGCGCCCGACACAGATCATTTATTAGTAAGAGTATCGTTGAGATAATTTGTTATTTAAATGAGTAAGTAATCAAAGTTTGTCGTTTAACTAGTACATGTGGAAAGAAACACTCCTTCATTAAAAGCCTAGGAAGTCATTTATGACAGATTATATTTTGCTTCTATTTTAGCTTTGCGTATATATTTTCTAAGCTTTTTTGTTTGTTTAGTCTGAGGTGCAGTTTGCGGAAAGTAAAATGTATTCTTTCTAGGTGTCATGTTCTGTGGATTTTGATAAGCTCCCATGGTTGTGTAACAGAGTGACACCAGTCAAGACCTACAACATCTCCATCACCCCCCCACAGAGTTCCTTTGTGTCCCTTCGGTCATTCTGGTTTTTTATAAGAAGCCAACTCCTTTTGGGGCTCCTGGGTGGCTCAGTCGTTGAGCGTCTGCCTTCGGCTCAGGTCATGATCCCAGGGTCCTGTGATCGAGCCCCGCATCGGGCTCCCTGCTCCGCAGGGAGCCTGCTTCTCCCTCTCCCTCTCCCACTCCCCCTGTTTGTGTTCCCTCTCTCGCTGTGTCTCTATCAAAAAAATAAATAAAATCTTTAAAAAAGAAGAAAGCCAACTTTCTCCTTATGGTGGCATCGGCCATAACTTAGTCTTAGGTATTGTTTTGGCAGAGGAAATTAAAATAGTTCCTTTTTGAAATCCTTGAGTGGCTTCTCGTGCCTAGGGTAAGATCTGCAGCTAGCCTGTCTGATGTCACCTCGCTGTATTCCAGCAAGCAAACGACATAGGCAAACCAGCCCCCCCGGGTTGCTCAGCATCCCAACCCCCAGCGGTATGGTTCCTTGCAGGCAGCAGGCTGCTGTGCCTCAGCGCTGGGCTGTGGGTGGGAGCTTTCTCCTACTCGTCAGCCTCAATGCAGCCGTTACTTCAGGACAGCCTTTCCTCGCCACCCACTGTGAAGATGCTGCCTGTCCTACATCACCCTGCTTTGTCGTTGCTTGGAGCGGTGACGTACTGTGGTTTGTTTGTATTGCTGCCTTTGCTTCTGGAGTGCAAACTCTGTGGGGCTGACGTCCTGCCTCCTCCCTTCCCGTGTCTTCACACTGTAGGCTGATGGCCACCACCACAGTCCGCTGAACAAGTCTTGTTTTTAGCTTTTAGTCATGCAGGTCGTACCTGAATACACAGACCGGTTCCACACAGAATACACCGGTTGCCAGTGGAGCACCACTGGTGGCCACCACTGAGTTGGGATGCTTGTGTGGTGACACGTCCGACTGAGGGGGCAGCTCCCGTTCCCCGGACCTCAGCAGAGGCTCCGTGAGAAACCCAGCTGCGGACACAGATGACGAGATGCTCACTTGAATGCGAAAGTCTCTTCTCTCTCTTCCTCTCTCCCTTTAAAAGGAATGCTTGGTATGCTAGTCTTTGCGGGGTGTGGAGGACCAGGCTCAAAGTGCTGAAGAGCCCTGGCAGCCCTGAGACCGCAGATTGGCCAGTCTCGTTCTAGAACATGCAGTTTTATGCTGAGGGTGCTCCAAGGTTCTGAGCATTTGCATTTTTATACCTTTAGATGTAATTCACACAGCAGACACTCACCCATTGAAAGTGTGCACTTGAGTGGTTTCCACTTTAGTCCCTGAGTTGTGTCCTAACCACCACAGTCAGATTTAGAATGTTCTCATTACTCCAGTTTGCCTCTGTTTTTAGTGATTAACATGCGAGCTGAGTGCTAGTGTACAGCTATTCTTTTCAGTCCACTCATTTTGATAGACTTTAGAATTTAAAATTGGAAAGTAATTCTGGTCATTTCCACCTTAAAGTTTTTGGGGATAAGCTTGAGTATATGTAAGTATGCTGGTCATTTACATGGTAAAGGTAAGCATCTAGAGAAATTCTACTTTGAGGTGAAATGATTTTTTTACTTTTATTAACATGATTTGGGAGAATTTAATCGTTGGTACTAAGCTAATAGAAGTGAAATGTTTCTGCAGGACTGCGTACTTGTCCAGACCAGTTTGGATCACAAAATTTTCTTGCAGATGTATGATAGAATTGAAGAAGCAGCTTTCAGTAGCTTTATTTAGGGAAACCCCTAAATAAAAATAAAGCTATTCCTTTCTTTTCTGCTTTCTGAACTGTTTTCCTCTTTACTTGAGTAATACCCAAATATGTGCTTGTTTTTAAGGCACTGAAATTTCTTTTTTTCCCCCCCCCCCAATTTTTTTTTTTTTTTTTTAAGATTTTATTTATTTGAGACAGAGAGAATGAGAGAGACAGAGAGCGCATGAGAGGGGGGAGGGTCAGAGGGAGAAGCAGGCTCCCTGCCGAGCAGGGAGCCCGATACGGGACTCGATCCCGGGACTCCAGGATCATGACCTGAGCCGAAGGCAGTCACTTAACCAACTGAGCCACCCAGGCGCCCGGCACTGAAATTTCTATCTCTGTGATCAGAAGTCCCCATTTTGTCCTCTCCCTACTGACAACTACTGGGCTTTACCCTGCCAGGAGTTTTGTGTGTTCAGTTACATGTATGTATAAGGACACACACATGGTTTACAGTCTTAGAAAGAAAAAGAGCAAGCCCTGTATTCAGTGACTCACCAAGTACATGACTCTCCATGTTGAGCTGCCTTACTCCTCTGAGTGTTGGGTCTTGTTTCCCACTGTATACGCACCCGCCCCGATTCCCTTCCTCTGCTCCACCTGTTCTTTTTCTTGAGCCCTCGCTCTATAACCCCTGATGCCCATGTCTACCTTGTGTCCCGCTTCTAGCATGTGAGCACCAGGGATCTTTGTTCCCTGATCTCAGATGTCTAGAACCGCTGTCAGCAGGTAGTCGGTGCCCAGTAAACTCGGACCTGTGGATGAGTGGCTCCAGGACATGTCTGTGGAGCCCGTTGCTTCTAGCCTCTACTGGACACGGGTTATGTGTTTTTGTTCTAATGACAGTGCCGTACATCTCGGTTTCTGATCTTTAAACGCTTGTTCCTTTATGAGTTTTCTCTTGTTTTTGCTTCTCGTCCTTAGCGTGAGTCTCTTACAGAAGGGCCCTCATTGAGTCCAGTAGGGCGTCTCGGGAGCCGAGCGGGTACCCTCTGTGGGCACCTGCCCTGGAAGATGCGTGCTGGCCGTGATGAAGTGCTTCTGTTACCCATCGTTCTGCCGTCCGGGCCACGGGGGACAGGCCTGCTTGCTCCCTCCTTTGCACGACAGTCCCTGAGCTGCGTGAAACGCGGCTGCAGCTCGCTGGGATAACTGAGGTCTTCAGGCTGTACGTGCCTGTACTCAGTTCGCTTTGTAACTCTGAACCTATGTGAATATTCAGATGTTTGTCCACCGTGTTTTGTAGGAAGCGTCGTGAAGAGTGAAGACTATGCTCTCCCGGGTTATGTCGACCGGCGTGACTATCCCCTGCCCGATGTGGCCCACGTCAAGAACCTCTCTGCTAGCCAGAAGGCCTTGAAAGAGAAGGAGAAGGCTCCCTGGAGCAGTCTCTCCATTGATGAAAAAGTTGAATGTGGGTATTGAAGCAGGAATATTGGCAAAGCGTGTGAGGGAGAATTTTGACTGGTTTTTGGGCTGCGAGATGGAGGGTGCTGCCCCGAGACCAGCGTGCTTGGGAGGCCCAGCGTGCTGTGTCCTGCGGGGTTGATCCAGGGCCCTGGCTTTTTGGGCTGGCTGCGCCTCTGCCCAGGCCTCTCTGTCTGTGCTCAGGGGGCTTTGGTCCCCAGGGGGGAGCATGGACGTGGACACAGAGCAGCGAGGTAGGGGTCAGTTGGCTGTGGAGTGTGTGGATGCAGCTTCTTGGCACCTCTGCTGAGTAGGACTGGGTTCACTGTAACTTACTGATGGAACATGAGCACAGCAAAATGCTGTCAGTTGGGAAAGGGGAGTGAAAGTTACGGGATTTTGCAGATCATACGCTGTAACCGAAAGAAGAAAGAAGTCACTGTTTTTTTTTGTCCAAAGTAGACTCCGTGCGTTTTCTTCCCTTCATCATGCCTTGTACGTGTGTGTGAGCACATGCATGCACACTTTGTCTCTTGGCTATGTTGGAGAAATAGGAGAGCCCTGCAAGGAGGGGCACAGCCGCCCTCATTCCCACAAATGCCTGTGCTCTCTTCCCAGTATACCGCATGAAGTTCAACGAGAGCTTTGCTGAAATGAACAGGAGCACGAATGAATGGAAGACGGTTGTGGGCACCGCCATGTTCTTCCTCGGCTTCACTGCTCTCATTCTGATTTGGGAGAAGCGCTATGGTGAGTGGGGAGGGGCTGTAGGCCTGCCGTCTCGGGTTGCAACCACACAAGACCTGGATTGGGGCCAGCGCCAGTGCGTGGCCTGTGGGCGCCTGTGCCCACGACAGGCACCTCCATTCTGGGATCTATTCCAGGATTGTTCGCTGGCTTTGAGAAACCAGCTCATGTTAATGGAAGTGTAAGCCAGACTCTGACTTAACTCACGGCAGGCTGTGCTCTACAGCAAATGACTTCCCTTCCCTACTTTGTATGGCACGCCACCTTTCCATGGTGCTTTATTGGCTCACCACACAATTATGAAAAGGTGGTGTAGTGAAGGTTTGATCAAGGAAAAGGGCATGGATTCTCATCGAAGGGCTATTTCAATTGTATGGGGACTGCATCTCGGTAAGCAGAGTCCCAGGTCTTCAGACCTCACAGTTCTGCTTAGATAGCGTCGGGGTTGTCCGCTCTTTCCGTGCTGCCTCTCTTCGGTTCTTTGTGTCCAGGTAGAATGGGTTTTTCCCATTCCAAACAGCGATAATCCTGTACTTCTGGTCTGCTGTGGACATAGGTTACTCATGCCTGTGTATTTGATCTCACTAGTCCAGTCACTTTTGGCTCTGTTTGTGCCCTGTGCAAGCCTGTAGACCCCATTATCTGCATCCTACGGAGGAGACTTTCTGCTCTTAGCTTGTATTTTACTGCTAATCTTTTATCCACAAAGGAATAATATCGAGAGTTATCAGTGCCCAGAATTCAAAGCCTGTGTGTGTGTGTGTGGGTGCTGGTGTGGAGTGGCAGGCGACTTCACTGGCCTGGTGGCCAGTGTGTTGTGTTGGGGAAGACCTGACCTGAATGACCTGTGGGCTTAGAAACGACTCGTCAGGACAGTGTTGTCTCATGAAATTGTTCTGGGCTTTAGTGTACGGCCCCGTCCCGCACACCTTTGAAGAGGATTGGGTGGCCAAGCAGACCAAGAGGATGCTCGACATGAAGGTCAGCCCGATTCAGGGCTTCTCAGCCAAGTGGGACTACGACAAGAACGAGTGGAAGAAATAGAGGAGCGCACCCCTCACCCATCTGAGCCTCACCTTGCTCTGCCAGATCCACACAGCTCAGCATCTTCACTGGAAACCGTTACGTTGCGTCACCAGTGCTAATAAACGAGCAGCTTACGTGAACTCCATTGTGGTCGGTTCTTTGATAACTAAATGAAAATACCTGTTTTTTGAAACATAGTTTCTCCCAAGTGTCTGACATCAGTATATTTTGGGTATAAATGAAATGGCAAGAATAAATTGTTTTAAGGGGATATCATATAAAAGCCAAAAATGTAGGGTCCTGTGACGTGAGATGTTTGGTTTTTGATGAGATTTTTAGGAGCATGAAATCCCATTACGGAAGCTGAACCAACAGAAGTCCCCATGGCTACTTTTCTTCTGGGACCTGCCCTCCCCTCTTTGAAGTTGTCAGTGTTGTTTGGCGTGGGTGGCCGTAAGCCTGGGAAGGGCAGGCTGAGCTCTGAGCTCCTGGACCGAGGTCTTGAGTGATGGACTTGGTTCCCTGGCCACTCTGAGCCTTTTAGTCTAGAAAGAACGATGGAGCCAGTGCCAGGGAAGGAGCGTCATGCTGGCCCCAGCAGGCTCCCTGGGGGCTCGCATCCCACTGTCCTCTCCCACCTGCTCTGCGCACTAGGTCTCCTCACTGATCCCTGGAGACCCTGCCTGGAGCAGCAAATGAATCCTCGAACAGCCTGTGTGATGAGCTGCACAGAGGGCAGGCAGAGGGGTCTCCCAGCGGCCTTGGTGCCGGAGTGTGCTGAGGGTGGGAGGTGGCCTTTGAGCAGTCCAGCTGTAACTGGGAGGGGAAGTGGGCCTCTAGAGCTTCACTAGAGGTCAGGGGCTGTCACAGGAAGAGGGCCTTTGGTAGTAAGAAGGCTTGAACGACCAGCCTAAAATTCAGAGCAGGTTAAATAAAGCCGCTGGTGGTGGCGTCTTCCTGCTGACTTCCTGGGAGGCCCTCCCCACCTTAGGGGAAGGGGAGCTGGGTTGGGAGTCTGGCCAGTGTGTGGGGCCAGCGTGGCCTCTGGATGGCCTCACCTACAAAGCTCAGGCCTCCTGCTAGGTGGTGTCATTTTCATTTCCTTTTCCAGGATGGGCTCGTATGGGGCTGAGGTGTCTGACCTGGCTCAAGGTCACTGCTGGCCTATCACCTGGTTCTTGTGACCCTTAAATGACCACTGATGGAGCACCTACCTAGGCCAAGGCACTTCAAGGCCACTGTCCCTCTTCAGAACAACCCTGAGAAGAAGGGCCCCTTACCCTGGGTTAGGTGATGGAGCTGAATGGGGCTAGAGGTGGGTGGTTCTGCCCGAGGAAACACAATGTTTGAGACCATGTTTGAAGGTCACCTCTGACCCCCAAACTCTTCTATCCCGGTATATCCCCAAACAGACTCTCCCTGAGCTCAGGGACGTCCCATGGGGTAACCAGGCTTTCCCTGGCCTTCCCTTACCATGTAGGAACTTGCTGTCTTGGACTTGCTAAGAGGATTACCACTTGTACATCGGTGTCAGGTCCCAAAATGTGACTGTGGAGTCCTGTTGTCTGTGTCCTTGTTCCTTCCTTGGATGGAATTCAGGAGGGAGCCGGGTTCATGCTAGATTCAGCCCGGGATCCTTAGGCCAGAGGTCTTGACCATGGCTCGATCATCTACATGTTGTGGGGGGTAATGGTGGATGTGACCCTCGGAGCCCTTACCCTTACGGGGCTCGCAGAAACACCGAGGGCAAGTAAAACAATGGGCAGAATGGGAAGATTTGATAGTGCTCCTCAGGGCTGATGGAGAGGGGGCCGGGGTGGGGGTACGAACAAGTTGGGGTTGGTTGGGGGAGAGCACACGGAGGACGTCATGTGAGCTGAGACTAGAAGAAAGCCAAGACGAGTGGAGGTGCAGGTGGCAGGTGGAAAAAGTTCCAGACTCGAGGGCCTGCAGTTGAAGGCCCAGGGGAGGACAGAGCGGAAGGCCCATCAGTGGGCCAAAGCACCCTGGGGGAGAGGAAGGGGGCTGGGGCAGGGCTCTGGGAAACACCTGGGAGGACATTGGAACAGCCCCCAACTTGGCTTCTTGGAGGCCAGAGGCGTCCCTGTGCCTCTAGGAGTGGGGCTCCTAACAGGCCTAGCACTTGGTCTCCACGTGGGACCATCTGCTGCTCCTCACCTAACGCTGGGAGAGCTCGTTGCCATTGAAAACGCACCTCGTCCCTTTTGACTGATTTTTGCCTCTGACTCAACGCTCACCTTGTTACTAGTGGCAGCTTTTTACCCTGCTCAGTTTAAAACTCATTCCCTGCAAAGGGACAGCCAGCAGCTGACTTTGGTCAAACACAACCCTGGAAGCCAGAAGGCAGTGAAACGATAGATCCCTCTAGAATGACATCATCAGCTAAACTATTGCAAAGAGCAGGGAAAAGGATCTTCACAGGCGAAGATCACGAGTGTTATCACTGACCGGTCTTTGTTGAGAGAAGTGTTGAAGGGCGTAGTCCCAGAAGAAGGAAACTGAACTCTGAAGGAAGGCGTGAGCTGTAAGGTGGAGGGGTGAAGGACCTGGAAACCGTGAAGGCAAGTCTGCCCAAACGCTGGCTGAATGGGACGGTGACCGCGATGACGACCAATTCTGGGGACAAGTGGTTGAAAGCAAGGGGAAGGGGTTCTAGGAAGATGAAGCCTGTGGCGACATACTTTTGAAGTATTTCTGTGAATCCCCACATGAAAACAGTAAAGAGAGAGCAAAGCCAAAAGCCATACTGACAATATCAAAAAATGAGGCGAAGAGGTATTTCTATGGAGCACCCTTTCCCAGTGATGGCAAGTGGAAGACGGAAGTTATGAATATTAACTGTGGCTCCACGAGCAGTCTGCTTCCTGTCTGCTTCCTGTGTCCTAGCTGCTTCCTGTCTGCTCCTGTCACCTGTTTCTTGTTTGTTTCCTGTTTCCTGCCTGCTTCCTGTTTGTTTCCTGTTTCCTGCCTGCTTCCTGTTTTTTTCCTGTGTCCTGTCTGTTTTCTGTGTCCTGTCTGCTTCTGGTCAGCTTGCGGTTGGCTTCTTTGTACTTCCTGTGTGTCACCCCAGCATGCTTCTTCAAACCCAGCCGTGGTGGTTCCTTCTGTCCCAGCAGCTGAGTCTGGTTCTGAGTCGTCCCCATGCCTGCAGGATCAGCCCAACAGTTCCTCCAGAAGCCCTGGTCCCGGTGGACAGCGGCATGCTGCAAGACCTGGGATGTCGAGGGGTTTCTGTGTGCCCTCCCATCAGCTCAGAGGCATCCTGGGTCCCGCAGGGTGTCACAGTGCTTTCCAAAAGGGAGTGTCACTATGGGGAGGCATAGTCAATTTTTATTTTTTCCCAAAAGAGCAATTGAGTAAGTTGAACGTGTATTTTTAATGTATCTTTGATGTTGTGTATTTGAAGGGAAAAAGATGTTATTCAGTTAGGAGGAAAAATATAGCACTTTTTTGATAGCAACTCTTAGAAACCCTTTTGAATTTCTGTGAAGTCTTCTGGGTGCTTTGAAATGCTTCAGAAGTTGATGCCAACATTACTGTGTCTGACTCCCCTTTGGAGCTTCGGGTCTTTCCTAGGTGGGATGACTTCCCAGTATACCCAGTACTTCCTGCAGCCTTCAGACATGTCAGATGCTGGCTCACTCCACAAATGGCCTAAGCCTTGGACCCCACAAAGGCTGGTGAGGGGTTGAGTGTGCCACTACCCGCTTGGTCCTGGCCCTGGCTTACCGTTCTTAGGCATCATTTCCTCATGACAGCTGGAGTTACTGACTCTATTTTACAAATTAAGGGATGGGGGCCCAGAGAGGTTCCGTGACTTGGCCAAGGTCACACAGCCAGTAAAGGCAGTGCTAGGATTCAAACCCCAGGGGGTCTGTGCCAGAGTCCAGTCAACGCCTGCTGTGTTGCTGTCTTTGCTTGAGTGCCTTATACAACTCCTGGCACACAGTAGGTGTTCAGTAAATGTTTGCTGAATAGACATGTCCAAGCCCAAGGACGAGTCAACCTCCAAGGATCTTTTCAAATGATTTCCTCATGTTCCCGTAGCAGCCACCACTGCCCTCCCCCAAACCAAACCAAAGTCAACACTCACATCAGCCACGGTCGGTGCCCACTGTTCTCCAGCTGACCAACGACGTCACAGCCGCTGAGCCATCTCTTCCCAGATCCGCCCTGCAGGCAGCAACTCATCTTGGGACGGATATCAGGAATCCCATTCCCTCCATGCACATGGCCGTATGGGGCCACTGCCGGCTTTCATCTGGTGCACCGGTGGGGCACGCCTCGCAGGTGAAGGCGGAAAGCAGCACGATCATCCTTGGGGGTTACAGGCCCCTGCAAGAATCCGATGGACACCCCAGCTGCTACTCTCGAAATGCACGCATTGAGGTCCAGGCCCAGTCATTGCTAGTCTGAGGCAGGTGTGAGGACGAGGGTGACCAACTTGTCTTGGTTTGCCCGGGACCTTTCGCAGTTTTAGCTCAAAAGCTCTGCGTCCCTTGGGCTGTCAGTTGCATTATGTGGTAGGACACATGCGGTGTCCTGACAAAGCCCCATCAGAAGCACAGGAAAAGTCCTTGCAGGCGACCTACACATCCTGGAGCCCCTCGGTCCCAGGATGACCCGGAGGGTTGGCTGGCTGCGGAGCCATGTTGACAATAGGCATCCCTCCCAAGGATGCTGAACTTTATGAGGAAGTTCACAGTGTCCCTCAGCCTGGGCTGCAAGGTAGGGTCACCTGGTAACCATTTGAAGACACTGAGGCGTGGGCCTCGCCCTAGGTGTCTCTGTAGGGTTTAAATCTGCTCCAGGTGACTCAAGTGCAGGTTTAAACCACTGCATTCATTTCCAGGTGGCCTGGGAAATGGTTGGACCCACAGACCTCGGCCCCAACCCAGGTTTCCTAAACCAGGATCTCCAAGCCCACAGGTGCTCTCGAGGCACCACCTCACCCAAACGAGCCTCTTAACCAAGGGGGGAGCCCACCTGCTGAAATGGGAGGGTGGTCTTCAATGCAAGGTTCCCGCATTGATACAGGGTCTCCCCCATCGACACACCTTCAGAGGTGGCTCAGAGCTGGCTGTCATACCCCATGTGGACAACAGGTGGCACCCAGGCTCCGTGCTTTTCCCAGAGCCCCCGGAGGCTGGCTCTGCATTTAAAACTGTTCTCCCTCGTCAAACTTGTCTCCTGAAAAGTTGGAGGAGAGTTTGTGCAATCTGAATTATTGGACAGTGGCCTGAACTGTCCTGCTGGATGTGATGTTCCTTTAAAAGTCTTGTGTCTGGTGAACATTCATGGGCAATTTGTAGTTTGCCCCACGACCCTGCTGTATTTGTTTGAAAATGGAAAAATTATTTCCACAAATTGTGAGTGAAATTGACCCCCTAGGGAAATGCACTGGCTTTGGCAGGCTCCTCAGTGCCACCCACCTCAGAGGTGAATGCACCCTCTGCGGCTTGAGGAGCTCAGATCTATGTGTGGCCCCGGACCGGGGAGGAAATGAGATTGACGGGCACCCCTTTGTTCTTTTTCTCATCAACGCCAAACTTCTGCGATGGGGAGGATGGGACCCTTGTTCTCGGGGCTCACATGAGAAGCATTCTCATCTGCTCAGTAAATTCCAGTTTACTTCTGAACGCTTGTCATTATCGAATTATCCTCGAACCGATTTCTATTTCCATGCTCTGAGGGTGTCTGTTATGTAACAGGGCTGAAAAATACCATGTAAAATACTCACTTTAGAAATGGGGAAACAGAAACTCAGGGAGCCGGGCGGTGTGAGGTGGGGGAGTGAGGCTCTGAGTTGAGTTCTGGTTGGCCCAGTGGCCTGCGTGAGTGCCCTGCCTCTTCCTGCCTGTTGTCACCCTCTGAAGTGGGTGTAGGAGGACGGCAGCCCTGGGGCAGCTGGGAGGGTTCTGGGGCCAATCTGCAGACTCTGGCCACACATGGCAGCTCTTTAAATACCAGCTGACGGCATCATCAGGGGCTCCTGGAATGGATGCTGCTGCTTCATGGCCCAGTGTCTATTGAGGATGATAATGTGGCACATGGGCTGGGAACACTGGGGTTTTATGGGGAAAATGAAGTTTCCAGAGACCCTTTCAGGACCTTCCTCCTTTGACATCTTTTGGCTCTCAGCATAAAGTCACTGAGTCCAGGCTCAGCCTCCTTGCCCTCCAGAGCACGGAGCAGTGCGCAAGCTGCCTTGAGGGCCTTGCCCTTCTAGCTCCCCTGGCCCTAGCACCACCAAGAGAAAGAGGCATTTTCTCCAGTGTTTAACTGCTTGGGTTCACGCTTCTGGCCTGGGCTCTGGACTCCGGATGTATGTGGGGTGGCCTGAGGGGGTTGGTGTGTGTGTGGTTAGTATCTCAAAAGCCACAGGAATAAACAGGGTATGTTTTCTTGGGGCATCATTTTCACTCAAAGTTTTGGATATAAGTTTTTCTTGTTTATAAGTAAAACAAACATGGATATACCATAGAATGGAATGAAAAAGTTAAGTCAATTTTAAAGATAAAACACATGACTTCAAAGAGATTTGCATGGGGGCCAGTTTGAACTACACTTGGAGGGGTTCTTCTCCTCTGCTTAAAGAAACTTGAAGAATAAGTCCATGAATACATTTCTTAAGTACATACTATGTGCCAGACACTCCTAGACAGCAAGGGAGCCAGGAAATGGGAGACACTGCTCCTGCTCGTGAGGATCTCATGGTCTAGAGAGGATCTTAGCTTTACCATCACCATCATCGCCATCATCATCATCATCACCATCATCATCACCATCACCATCATCATTACCATCACCATCATCATCATCAGCATCAGCATCATCACCATCACCATCATCACCACCACCATCACCATCACCACCACCATCACCATCATTATCATCACCCTCCACCATCAGCATCACCATCACCACCATCATCATCACCATCACCATCATCACCACCACCATCACCATTATCACAATTGTCACCATCATCACCATCACCACCATCACCTTCACCAACACCATCACCATCACCACCATCATCATCACCATCACCATCATCACCACCACCATCACCACCATTATCACAATTGTCACCATCATCACCATCACCACCATCACCTTCACCACCACCATCACCATCACCACCACCATCACCATCATTATCATCACCCTCCACCATCACCATCACCATCATCACCATCATCACCATCCCCATCCCCATCATCATCATCACCATCATCATCATCACCATCACCATCACCATCATCGCCATCACCACCATCATCATCACCACAATCACCATCACCACCATCATCACCATCACCATCATCATCACCATCACCGTCATCACCATCACCACCATCACCATCACCACCACCATCACCATCATTATCATCACCCTCCACCATCACCATCACCATCATCACCATCATCACCATCACCATCATCATCAGCACCATCATCACCATCACCACCATCATCACCATCGCCATCACCATCATCGCCATCACCACGATCATCACCATCATCATCACCACAATCACCATCACCACCACCACCACCATCATCACCATCATCACCTTCTTCTTCATCTTCATAAACTCCAAAACATCTGTCTGCTTTGTTTCCCACTGTAACCCCAGTTTCTAGGCTATCTCCTGACACATATTAAGTATTCAGTAAGTATTTGCTAAGTGGGTGCTTGGGCATGATATAACCAAACTAACTTCTATATTGTGTATTATCTCAATTACTGCTTACTGCAGTCCTATGAGGTAGGAAGTACATTTATCTGTTCCCAATGGGGACACTGAGAGAGGCTGAATAACTTCCAGAGGCTGTATGCCAAGTAGATGGTAGAGTCAGGATCTAAACCCTCGTCTGTCTGACTGCAGTGCCTGGGTGTTCTACCTTGAACCATGGCGGCCTGAAGATCTTGGCACAGCCCTTAGATTGGAACTGAGCTGAAAGGGCATGAGCCCGCGAGGCTGGCTTGGTTAGGGATGGCTTTGAGTTAGCTTCTCCATTGGCTATTGAGACAATCCAGTGTCCAGATACCAGAGAGCACCAGATGGAGTTGACCACATGTGTCCAGAAGGTGTGACAGCAAGGGATTTAGGCAGCAATTTCACATCTGGGGATTCTTGGCCAGTAGCCGTGTTGGCTCCTGGTGTCACCAAGGTGTTTCCATACACAGTGTAGCCATGCTGGGCTGGAGGGGGTTTGTGGGGTTTTCCCTTTGATCAGGAGTTGGCTGGGATCACCTATAATGCGGAGTCACAAGGCTGCCTTGGAGGACTTTCCCAGCCATTAGGGTTACCACTTCCTCAAACCTGCCCAAGGCCCTGCTGGAAAACACCAGGTTGGGATCCTCATGAGTCTGGGAGAGCCACTCTTCCGGGGCCATGGGGAGATGGGCTGGGAGGACTAAAGACTGTGTCAGGCACCTGGATGCCCGAGATGGAGAGAGATTTGGGCTTTCAGGCATGATTTGAGCCCTGGATTTAGCCTTACCTGAGCCAGCTGTTCCTGGACCTTTTGGTTCCATGAGCCAATAAATTCCTTTTTCCCCCTTTATTTGCTCAAGCCAGTTTAAGTTGGACTTTTTTTTTGTCATTCATAACAGAAAGAACCCAACTGAAACCCATAGGTTCAAAGACTTGGAGTCAGCACCCTCTTGAGAATCCAACAAAAGCTAAGACTCCTTTCCCCAGATGCATGCAGGAACACACAGAATTGGGCATGTAATCAGACTCATAGGCTCCATGGGTCTCTTTCATGGACCGAAATACCAGGAATCTCAAACTGAAACTGATCTGCAAAAAATGCTAAAAATTTCTTGGATGCCATGCTGGAATCTTTTTTGGTTCTGAGATCAGAGGACACAGAGCTCTGTGCAGGGGTCCGTCTGCCTCCCAGACTGATGGGGGCCCGTGGCAGCGTGGGGTATCTGCACATTCGTCTCCTGCTCTACCCAGCTCCTCCCCTTGCCCATCCCCAGGCACCTTGGGGTTACCTGCCTGCCTCCCTGGGGAGGGGAGATGGGCGTGACCACACAGGGGCGGGGTGTCGGCCACACCGGGAGAGCTGGGCACGGGAGCTGGGCACGGGGACCTGCACAGGTTCTGAGGATGCGCACTGCAGCACTGTTGTAAAAAGAGAAAGAAACAGGAAGTGAGCATGTGTTTATCAAGGGGGGAATGGAGAAATGAATGTGGTGCATCCAGGAGTTGGTCTGGAAGCCGCAGGTCCATGAGTACCAGCAGGGAAGGTCTTGGAGCCCCACGGTGCAGGGACGGGGAGCCAGGTGCTAAGGCCCTTCTCCTCAGTGCACAGGCGTTGAACAAGGCGGTCACACCGTCCTTGTGGTGCCTCCACCTGTGGGGAAGGACACGACACGGGTGTGTGGGAGTGCGTAGCCACAGGACAGGGGCTGCGCCTGGGAAGGCGTGAAGGGGTCTGCAGGACAAAGGGCTGCACTCTCTCTGTGGGTGAAGTTCTTTCCCGACTCTGAAGCAGACCCAGGAAAACTCCACTCCAGGGTCTGCTCTGCGTGTCAGCATGAATTCTCTGTGAAGCCTGGGCTCCGAGGCCCTAGCAGGCCTCAGGCTTCACTCGCACACTTGTACGCACACAAGGTACACACACGCTCAAGCACGCACATGCACACACATCGCAATGCACATGCACATGGACACAGGAATGTGAACACACAATGCTATGTGCATACATGCACACACATGTGCGTGCACACACAATGTGCACACGCACAGGGACACAGGAATATGTACATGCAGGAACAGTGCACACATGCACACATGTACACACACACGGAGTACCGACAGCTTTGTGTAAGTCTCCAAACCCCTTCACCATGGACCCACCTCAGGATTTCCTGGTTATGTGCTTCCATATATTGCTTTCCTCTGCTTGGTCAGGGTGCCTGGGCTTCTGTTACTTGTGGCTGAAGACCCCGGCCTTATTACCCTTCATGGCATTGACTTAGGGACCTTGTACCTCTGGGAAGAGTCCCAGCCACGGGTCTGGTCCACCCTCCCCGTGTGGTGGATGAGAAGCTCAGGTTTCACGAGGTGGGCTGGGCAGGTGTAGACAACAGCCCGCCATCAGTGGGAGTGTGGCTGTGCTCGTGGAAACGGAGCGTTGGTCCCTGGCCACGAAACCCGCCACGGGGTTTTAGAAATACTAACGTAGGGCGCCTGGGTGGCTCAGTTGGTTAAGCGACTGCCTTCGGCTCAGGTCATGATCCCGGGGTCCTGGGATCGAGTTCACATCAGGCTCCCTGCTCGGCGGGGAAGCCTGCTTCTCCCTCTCCCACTCCCCCTGCTTGTGTTCCTGCTCTCGCTGTCTCTGTCTCTGTCAAATAAATAAATAAATAAATAAATAAATAAATAAATAAATAAATAAATAAATAAATAAATAAATAAAAGAAATACTAACGTATAACTAGGGACTGCAGCAGTTGAAGGCCAAGCTATTTATGTTGCGAGTGATTTATGTATTTTTGTCCATTTGCAGAGAACAGATCTTTCAGATGTTTACCCAGTAAAGATCCCTGTGGGTCTCAAAATCGGATGCTTCAGATGTCTGAGCAGTCTGAAACATTCTGTCCTTGGGCTTGAAAAACACATCGCATTCCTCCTCCCCCCGCGCTGTATGAGCACTGTCAGTGGTCTCCCTTGGGTGGGCTGTGCGTGTTTGTGGGGCGGCCTGGGGGGCCTGTCTGCAGGGCCCAGCTCAGCCCGAGGGACTGTGGTGTGGCCTTTTACAAGCTACGACCCCATGGTCAGGAAGGGGCTTGCTTTGTTTTCGTTTTGTCTGCAGGGCACTTGAATTCTGAGGCTGTGTCTTGGGATAAATAGTGGGGCCTAGGGTCTCTGATGCAAAGAGCACCCGCCACTTGGCCAATATTCTTCTGAATACGGACTTGGTGTTGGAGGAGAAGAGGTCTACACATTTGGGTGTTTTCTTTGTTTTGCTTAAAATGATAAAATATTTCAGACCTGCAAAACCGTATAAGGGATAACACAGCGAAGCTGGTGGACCCGTCCAGTCACCCACTCCATTCCCCAGAAGTGACACTCTATTCACACAGGTGTTTTTCCCTGTGGGCATTATCCCCTTGCAATTTACTTCCAGAAGGGGTGAACTCAAGAATGATTCTTCACTTTTCCAAAGGACCCCTGAGCCCCCTGCACCTGGAGCCCTCCTTCCGTGTGGCCCTGGAGGCCCTTGGTCCCTGGGGGCTGCTCAGGGTGGACCCTTCTGGGTGAGTGGTCCTGGTTCGGGTCCATCTCCTGCCTGCCTGACCCAGGCCTACCGTGTCACCTCCCTAGCTGGCCGCAGCTTCCTCATCTAGACACCCAGGGTCACAGCTGGCCCCCTCCGGAGGGCGGTTGGGAGGATGGCACGGGCTAGCTGCCCCCCCTGAGCAGCAGTAAATACTAGGGGTGGTTATTATCGTGCAACCTCCGGACATATTCCAGCCCCCTTTCTCAGGGAGACGGAGGGGAGCTGCTTCCCTCTTGCTTTTGGGGTGCACAGTGCTTGTCCCAACCCCTTGGCGGGACCATCAGAGCCTCTTTGCAAACAGACATCCCTGGACTCCTTCCCCAAAATAAAAAAGCAAAAGAAAGGGGTTTCTTCACAAGCTGTTTAGCAACCCAGGGCGGGGGGGAAAAAACAATCAGAGACATGGAAACAGCCCTGGGGGGGGTCCGGCGTGCAGGGAGCCGGCGCTTCCCTGCGGCGAGCCCGCAGAGCCACCGGGACCCCACGCTGCAGAAGCTGCGCCCGCTGCGGAAAAGGGGAACAGGAAAAGCATGGCGGGTTGAGCAACGCGGAGCCCAGATTGGGGCCGGGCAACCACAGCCCGCCGACGCCGCAGCTGTGTGGCGTTTGTACAGGAAGCGACCCCAGCCGGGCCAGCGGGCCCCTCTGTGCACGGTGGCCACCCTGGGGTCCCGCACGCTCGGTGGGGGTCAGACAGCTGGGGGGGCCCTGGGCGTCCTCAGCCTGCAGCTCCGCCTGCCTCTCCCAAGAAGCCCCCCGCAACTCCGGAAGTTTATCACCTCATCACCAGACCCTCCTTACATCCTGCTGCTTAACATCCTCCCCCCTGTGACTGCCTTGGGGTATATTCAGACCAGTGCTAAACACGGTGCAGGTAACTCTCTCCGAGAGGGTTGAGAAAAGGAAGAACTTACCAATTATCCTCCCACCCCAACACGTAGCTAATGTAATTGCCGTGTATTTACTTCCAGACTTTTTTCTCTAATGCGTATTTTTGCATATGGTTTAAATACACTATAGGCATCCATAATCTCATGAGCATTTGTCCAGGTGGTTTTCATACATCTACTCATCACCCCTGGGTACTTGGACTGTTGTTTTATTGGTAAGTTTTTTTTTTGTTTTTTTTTTTTAAGATTTTATTTATTTATTTCACAGAGAGAGACACAGCTAGAGAGGGAACACAAACAGGGGGAGAGGGAGAGGGAGAAGCAGGCTTCCCGCGGAGCAGGGAGCCCTATGCAGGGCTCGATCCCAGGACCCTGGGACCATGACCTGAGCTGAAGGCAGACGCTTAACGACTGAACCACCCAAGCACCGCTATTGGTAAGATTTTTAAAAAGTGTTTTATTATGGAAAAGTTTCAAACACACACAAAATTAGAGTGAGTCATAAGAGAAATCTCCATGCCCATCATCCAGTTTCTATGATTATCAGCATGTGGGTCAAGCACCTTGGTATTTTTTTCCTTATTGTGGTAAAATATATAGAAGATAAAAGTTACATTTTAACCGGTTTTAAGTGTATAGTTGTGTAGTGTTAAGTACTTTCACAGTGTTGTGCAAACATCGCCACCACCTTCTCTAGAACTTTTCTAACTCCCCCAACAGAAACTCTGTCCCATTAAAGAGGAGCTCCCCAACCCTCCCTCCTCCCAGCCCCTGGGAGCCCCTCTTCTACTTTCTACCTAAATGAATTTGACTACCTAGGTGCCTTGTATAAGTGGAATAAGAATAATATTTGACCTTTTGTGACTGGCTTCTTTTACTCAGCATGATGTTTTCAAGATTCACGCATTAGATGCAGGTTCTTTGTTACAGCTGAACAATATTCCATTATGTGTGTACGCCACATTTTGTGTATCCATTCATCCATCGATGGTCATTTGGGTTATTTGACCCTGGTATTTTTGAGCAAATTCCAGACATCATCTTGTTCCATCCACAAATATGTCTAAATGCTTAGTAAATGCTTAGAGATACAGACTTTAAGAAAAAAACCGCAGCCATGCAATTATTCCATCCAGACAAGTTAATGACAATTCCTTTATATCACCTAATATCCAGGCAGCGCTCGGATGTCTGATTTTCTTGTGTACGTCTTCCTAAAATTGTTGTGCTGGAATTAGGATCTAAAAATGGTTGATGTGCTCCTTGAGGCTGCCTTGTCCTTCTCTTTCTCTCTTGCTGTTTATTTGTTGAAAAGACCGGGTCGCCATCCTGTGGAGTGTGTCATGGGCTGGAGTTGGACGGCGTGTCCGTGTGCCTCCTGACTTGTCCTTCTGGCCCCCATCGTCCTGTGAAGTGTGTCACGGGCCGGAGTTGGACGGCGTGTCTCCCGTGTGCCTCCTGACTTGTCCTTCTGTCCCGTGTCGTCCTGTGGAGTGTGTCATGGGCTGGAGTTGGATGGCGTGTCTCCCATGTGCCTTCTGACTTGTCCTTCTGTCCCCCGTCGTCCTGTGGAGTGTGTCACGGGCTGGAGTTGGATGGCGTGTCTCCCATGTGCCTTCTGACTTGTCCTTCTGTCCCCTGGGGCTGGACCTGACTCAGGGTGTGGCGGGGGCACTCCCAAGGGGGCCATGTCCCTCCGGTCATGTGTAGCAGCAGGCGCTCCAGTCCGCCCCATCAAGTCGAGTCTTCTTGGGCTTTCTCTTTTTTTCCTCCATGTTTATTGTTACTGTTTATTTCAAAACCGTTCCAAGCTTACAGAAACATATTTCAAAGAGTATTTTGAAGAACTCGTGTGTACCCTTCATCCAGAGACCCCCATTCAGGTTTCCCAGCAGGTGGGACCCCTTGTTCCAGTCACAGGCTCCCTATGGCAAGCCCAGTCCAGGGCCACTCATTGACCAGTCTTCAGCATGGAGATTCTTGGGCTTTTCCTTGGCATTCGCAGCCTCGACATGTTTGATATTACAGACTAGTCTTGCGTCAAATGCCTCTCAGTTCAGATTTGTCTGATGTTTCCTCACGAGGGGATGAAACCTATGCATTCTGGAAAATCACGGGCTTCTTCTCTGTACATCCTACTGGGGCAGGGTTGTGCATGGTGGTCTGTCCAGGCCGGGGGCATTAACGTTGATCCCTTGATTACAATAGTGTCTGCTAGGTCTCCCCATTGTGAAGTCACTTCCCCGCATTTGTATTTGGTGAGTCTTTTGAGGGAAGATATTTTGAGACCATGTAAAATCCAGCTCCCCGCCACTCTCTCACTAAACTTAGTGTCCTTGAGTATTTCTTGTTTTAATTAATCATTGCTGTTAGGATTGCCACATGGTGATTTTTTAATTCCACTGTTCTGTACAGTTGTTGGCATTCTTCTGTAAGAAAGAGCCTCCTCTTATCTTACGCTCATTCATTTATTCCAGTCATGTCTGTGGGTTCCTTTTCTTTTCTTTTCTTTCTCTTTCTTTTTCTTTCTTTCTTTTCTTTTCTTTCGATTTTATTTATTTATTTATTTGACAGAGAGAGACAGTGAGAGAGGGAACACAAGCAGGGGGAGTGGGAGAGGGAGAAGCAGGCTTCCTGCTGAGCGGAGAGCCTGATGCGGGGCTCGATCCCAGGACCCTGGGACCATGACCTGAGCCAAAGGCAGATGCTTAACGACTGAGCCACCCAGGCGTCCCTCTTTCTTTCTTTCTTTCTTTGAGAGAACAAAAGAGAAAGAGCATGAGTGGAGGGGGAGGAGCAGAGGGAGAAGCAGACTCCTCGCTGAACAGGGAGCCCAATGTGGGGCTTGATCCCAGGGCCCCAGGACCCCAAGATCATGACCTGAGCTGAAGGCAGGCACTTAACTTACTGAGCCATCCTGGCGCCCCCTGTGGGTTCCTATTCTATTCAAAGCTCTGTTTTCATTCTCAACTACACATGCTTTTCTGCAAGCCACTCTTACCACTCCACATTCGGTGATGGAGCTTGTCCCATGGACAGCAGAACCTCGGACACCTCGCTTCTTCGAAGAGTGGCCTTGTTCTCTGTGGCAGTTCTACTGACGGTCCCTTCATCTGCCTCCAATTCCCCCAACAACACTGCAGGGATATCCTTTGTGCAGGGACCCCGTTCCTTCATGGGAAGCATTCTATTTTAGAAAGCTCACCTTGCCAGCAATTTCCTCCTTCTTTCGAACCCAAATGTACCTTTTTTGTGCTTCCTGCTACCCCCATGCCCCCACCCGGGTCTCAGTTCTGCTCATAGGAGCCATGGAGCCCTGAGGTCAGATCTGAAGCTTATCCACCCTGCAGGTCATGGAATGGGCGAAGACGCCCCAAGTCCCCAGCCCCCCTTCTCTGGGGGCACTCCGGGGTTCCTCCAGCTGCCCTCCATCCATGGCCTCCGGCGCCTTGCCAGCCCCTCTGGTCACAGGCTGGTCTGTGGGCCCGATGTCCAGAGTGAGGGCAGGTCTCCCGGTGGCCCGACTGGAGAGGACGTGTAGGCCTGTGCGCTCCCGTCTCTCGGGTGCCAGGCCCTCCTGCCCAATGTTGCTGCTGCGTTTGGCAGCCGCACCCGCTGCTGAGGCGGCTGAATTTAAGTCAGCAGGAGCCCTGTCCACGGGCTCTAGCCCTGTGTCTGCTATGCAGACGGCTGCTGCCCAGGCCCTTTCCTGTCCGTCCCCGCCTTTGCTCGTACCACAGTCCCGGGAGCTGGCGTTACGCCCATGTTTACAGACGAGGCCGTGAGCCTCTGTGGGCTTATGCCAGAGGTCCTCATGCAGGTGGGCACCCTCAAATTAGGATGGGGTGCCAGGGCCCTTGGTCTGAAACTCATTTCAAAGGATTCGGGGTGGGGGAGGGTGTGGGAGGCAGAACCTAGGAGAAGAGTTCAGGAGCCTGGGGTGGGAGCAGAGGAGCAGGGGCAAGGGAAGGGAGAAATTTCTGGAACCACAGGAAGGACGGCGTCGTTTCCATCAGGTCTCCCTGAGAGGAGCAGTGATCACTGGGGAAGGGTTGCAGCCAGTCCCACAGGGAGGGGCAGCAGATAGAGGCCACCAGCCCTGTCCTCCCTCCCTCCAGTCTCCTTACTTGGCTTCCCCACTAGCTGGCCCCTGAGGCAGTGGAGGTTTGCCCATGGGGCCACCCAGGCCGGCCTTCTGCAGGTGGGAAGGAGAGGATGGGAAGTGGGTCTGGGGAGGCAGATGGAAGATTCTGGCACAGAAGCTTAGTGGATTGCCTGAGGCTTGAGGTGGGACTGGGGGTGGCTGTCTCACACCTGGTTCTAGAGATGGGTCTCAGCTCATTCCCCTTCTCTCTTCTTACCCCCTGCCCCAACCACATGCGCTCTTTACATCCCAGCCACACTCGGCTCTGTGCATGCAGTCTAGTCCCCCGTCACCCAGCCCCCTGGCGGCGCCCTCCGCCACAGTGAGAGAGTGAGCTGCCCTCTGCGGTAGAGCAGGTGCTCAGAGAGGCTGTCCTCCAGACCTGCCTGGGGAACGTCTCCACCCCGGGGGGCTGGTCTCTGCTCCTCCTCAGCACACGGCTTGTCTGGAAAGAGCCGACTCTTCTGACGGATGGTGCTTTCCTACAGAGCAGGTGGTGGGAGACTCCACTCAGTTTATTCTCCTGCTTGATCTGCCTCACTGGCAAATGGAAACAGCATCAGGCTGATTATCAGTTAAAATTAAGTTTGGCTGGGGCGCCTCGGTGGCTCAGTCATTAAGCATCTGCCTTCGGCTCAGGTCGTGATCGCAGTGTCCTGGGATCGAGCCCCACATTGGGCTCCCTGCTCGGCAGGAAGCTTGCTTCTCCCTCTCCCATTCCCCCTGCTTGTGTTCCCTCTCTCGCTGTGTCTTTCTCTGTCAAATAAATAAATAAATAATCTTTAAAAAAAATTAAGTTTGGCTGTATGGAAGGAAAGCAGGAGGAAGGGAGGAAGGGAAGGAAAAGAGGAAACAAGGGAGAGAAGGAAGGAAGAATAGGGAAATCAATAAAAGACAGATCATATCTCTCCCACATATTAAAAAGAGAAAACTCCAGAGGTAGCAACTCCAGGCTGGTATGGCTATTGCATCCTCAAGTGTCTCCCGTGTGTTGTTCTGTCATTCCTAGCACAGTGCCTTGGGGTCAAAGATGGCTGCTCAGGTTCCAGCCATCAAGTCTGCATTCCAGCCAGCAAGAAGAAGAAAGGAGGAGACAGAGCCACCCCCTTTTTGCTTTGAGGAGGATGCATGGAAAGAATGAAGCACACTTCAGCTTACATTTCATTTGTTTAAAAAATAGCTTCTTTTGTTGAAAAACACTTCTGCAAGGATGCATGCCAGATTTTGACTGTGCAAACCTCAGGGGATTGGGATGGGTGGTGCTCCTGATTTTTGCCCGATGATAAACTTCATCCTTGCCAGGAGGCAGATCCACGAGGGTGCAGCTGGAGTCCAAGCTAGTGAGGAATAAGGAGCTGTACGAGGCAAGGAGAACAGGAGGCGTTCTCCGCGGGGGAAGCAGGTGGACCTTCGACTTGCAGAGGCTGTTGTACGGGAAAGGAGCTAGGAACTAGGCTGGCCGTGGGCCCTGGGTGGACTGTCCAGGGCAGATTTCAACCCCATGTGGTAAAGCACTCTGGTCACAGAAGTTTTCAGTGAAGCGACTCGATGGGTTTCCCCCAGGCATTTGGGTGGGAGGTCAACCTCCTGCACCTCCGCGTACTTCCGTGGACGGGGAGCTCAGTATCTTCTGGTGCACTGAGGAATTCCTTGCACACTTGGAAAGGAGGGGAAAAGGAAATCTGCCAGCAGGGCCAAGCCCTGAATGCCACACCGGGTGATCATTCGTGTTTGGGTTGTGTGTGGTCACTGTGCTAGACGCTGTCCCAAGAGCCCCCCAGGTGTCCTCTCGCACAGCCCTCCAAGCCTCTGTACCCTGAAGCTGAGCACACAGAGGTGGGCAAGCAGTCTGCGGCCCCACCCATGTCCACAGCTGGTGGGTGGCAGGGCCAGGATTGGAACCTGGTCAGTCTTGCTGGGGCCTGGCCTGGCCAACTGGACTGGCATAGAGACAGGCAGGCAAAAGGTCAGATGTGGTTTCCACACCCACCTAGCTCAGAGGGCCGCACCGAGGGCGTTGGCAGAGCGAAGAAGGACCGGCTTCCACAGGGCAGGGAGGGACTCAGCCCGCCGTGGAGTTGGGAGAAGGGAGAGCCCCTCTTTTCAGGAGGAGCCCAGGGCAGTGGGGGTCAGCTCTGCCCATGGTGCTGCTGCAGGCCCACCACCAGAGACACTGGTCCCCTCGTCACAGGAGGGGAGGCCCAGACGTCTCAGCAGGGACTGTCTGGCCCTGAGCCTGCCAAGACACTATCTACGGCTCGGCTTCCCATGCAGACTTATCTAGAGGGGGAGACTGCAGGTACTGTGGATAAGCACGTGTCTGTGCCATGACCCCCCGACCTTTCAGTGCCGAGACGTGCAAGTCTCCTGTACCAGTCTAGCAAGTGGGGGTCTGTACTTGTTCTGAGACCAGCAGACCCCTATGGAGAAGGAGTACTGGGATAAGGGGACAAAGGCCACCCCAAAAGACCTTCTGCAGAGGGCCACTTGCTCTCCATCCCCCCACCCCAGGGTCCACATTCCAGATCCTTCTTTGCAGGGGCAGGTGCTGCCTGTTGGGTATCAGGTTGAGGCTGTGGAAACTGCTTGCCAGCATTGCCCCAGCTTTCTGGAAGGTGGGGCATCCCTTGCAGGTGCTGACCAGAAAGTAAGGGTTCAGCCAGGAGAGCTACGGCGGCCGAGTACTCACCTCAGCGGGCCTCCACAGACTCAAGTAGCCCTTAGCGCCTGCACGCAGGGAGGTGGGGTGTGGAGGGAAGAGGAGTGAAGAGGAGCGAAGCCAGTTCTCCAGGGAAACTGGGTGGCAGCCCTGGGCTTCTGGGCCCTTCCCCTGAGCCCCCTTTGCTGTGCCGTGAAGAACATTGGTTTGGAAGCCAGAAGGGGTCCGGGAGCTCATCTAAAGCAATCTCTCATTGGACAGATGCGCAGAACACAGCCCAGTATCTGCTGTGGCTCCTTCCTGCAGGGGTGTGCTGGAACGAGTGGGCCAGGGGCGTGGAGAGCTCTGATTTCCTAGCGCTGGCCCATCCCTGTGCCGTAAATGCTCCCACTGTGGCCCAAGCTGCCAATGTGGCATCACTGAACGTGGCCTTCGAAAGAGCTGAGCCCTACCCCGCACAGTTCCTGGTGGTCTAGAGACCCCTAATCGGTGAGGGCCACTTACTCTTTCGCTCTGCACGGGCGTGGGGCAGGGGGGAAATTAATCCCTACCCCGGGGAAGCCTCCAGATAAGGGTCCTTCAGGACGTGAGGACACATGGCACGCGGGAGACCGGGCAGGGCAGCACGGAGGTCTGAAGCTACCCCAGGACGGCCCTGTGTTGCAGGAGGCAGCCCCAGCCACTGTGTCGTCAGGTGGGGCGGGGTTTGGAAGGCACTGTCGCGGGCTGCAGCGGCCTCTCTGACACTCGGGGATCATAGCCCCCCGTCGGAGCCGCTGTCAGGATCACACCGAGTCAATTGTCTGTAAGGCTCTCAGCTCTGGAGCTTACTTCAAAGGTCGCTGTTGAAGGAGGCTGGGAGGCTGCACGCAGCACCCGCGGCTCACGAACAGGCTCCTTGCTCTTGGGACCAGGTGCGTTTCTAGTCGATTCAGAATGAAGGAGTGACAAAGTCAAGAGTGGTTCTGTCTTCAACTTTGGAGTCCAGACTACTTGGAAAAGCAGGAGAGAGTGTTATTCTGAGAATTTGTAACGAAGTAAAATTTCGAGTAAAGGAATTAAAAAAAAAAAAATCTGTCTTTTGAAGAAAGGAAAATGAGAAGAAAGCCGCAGACGTTAGGTGTTGCAAACGCCGGAAGGAGCATCCATGTCCCGGGTGTGTCCTCGAGCTGGCGGGTCCGTCCCCGTCTCTGGCACCTGCGGGGAAGGCTCTCGATCCTGGGGCCGAAGTGCTTTGGCGTCCGAGCAGATCCTCAGACTGGATGTGGAAATGGCCCTTGGCAGTGATGTAGCTTGGGACTGTGACTCTTGGCGATCAGGAACCCGGGAGACCTTCAGTTCCACTCCCTGCCCTCGGCGGTGGGGCCTTGGCCCCCAGCTCCTTGGCTTGGTCTCGGAGAGAGAGCCACAGGGGTGACCCACCCTGGTGACAGCGAATGAATCAGGCTGGACACTCCCGGATGGCTGGCAGCAGGCTCTCAGGGGCCACCGAGCCACGTTCACATATGGCTTCCAGAAACTGGAATGACTCCCCAATGAACAGAGGTTGAAATCAATTAAACCTAAGTTCACACAGTGGGGGCAGCTCAGAAGACAGTGGAGCTCAAGCATGGCCCACAAACTCTGTTCTTGACCATGAGGACCCATTCCCACCCCACCCTTCCCAGTAAGAAATGTCACAGCTGGGTGGGTCCAGAAATGTCTCCAGAATGTTAGAAAGCAGTAGGCGAGGTGTTGAGTATACCACTGAGAACCGAGCAGGTGGGGGTTCATGCATTACTGAGGGGCGGGCGTTGATGAGAGGGGAAAATGTTAGTCAACGGACGTCTCAGGTGCGGGGGGGTGGGGGGGCCACAAAGTGCAAGGCAGGTGCGGCTGGGCCTGTGCATGGGGTGGCGCAAGTGGGAGTGGAATGGGGGTCTCCCGTGGTGGGGCCCCTGTGTCAGCACTCGGGGCATTTGTGTGAGCCCCGGAGGGCGTGGAGGAGGAGGAGGAGATCACTGGCCCTGACCCTGTGCGTGGTTCCCAGTTGGGCCCTGGATGTGGTGTTGATCTTGTCCCCAGGCAGAGTCCCTGAGAACCGGGCTCCCCCACTCCAGCTGGGTCGGCCCGCTGTTTTTTCAGTTCCCCATTGGCCCCACGTTCCCAGGGCTGCTGCTGCCCACCCCAGCTGGAAGCTTGGCCACACGGCCTGCAGTCCCTCTCCTGCGGCCGGCTCGGCAGCTGGGAGCGGGGCTCTGCGTGCCAGCGCCCAGCCCCATCCGGCAGGGACATGGGTGCGGGCCAGTCTGGCCTGCGAGTGTGGGCTTTCAGGGGGCTGTGTGGTGAGGGGCAAGGCGGAGGTCCCAGGGCTGCCCAGCCTGAGCTGGGTACGGCAGTGGCTGCCCCTCAGCCCCCTCTGAGCCTCCGCGGTAAAGTCAGGATCGCAGGGAGGCTCAAATGGGACAAAATGTGTCAACTCCTCGCACCAGGTGGTACCCAGAAATCGACTCGCTTCCACCTTCTCTTTGAACGAGCTCCATGGACCTTCTCCCTTTCCCTACTCTTCCTCCTTCCTTCCTCACTGCACTCCCCAGCTTCCGCATGGAGGACATTGGGCTGGGTCCCCCAGGCTCTGCTGCCACAGAGCCGGGGCTCCATGGAGGGGGTTCCTGGGAGATGCATTTCCAGCTTTCCACACAGGCGCTCCCAGGCCCCTGACCAGGACCCCGCCTGGTTCGGAGGGAGTACTCGGGTTTGCTGAATGAAAGGATCCGATGTGGAGCCCCAGCCAGTGCGGTGGCCGTGTAGGGCAAAGAGGAGGTGCCTTTCAGAGGAGTCCTTCTGTGCCATGCCAAGCGGCCAGCCGCAGACACACTGCCCACTCCCAAAACTCGGGGTGACCACAGGCGTGACCGAATTGGAGGGATGTCAAGCTCAAGAGCTCCCTGCCTGTGTGACTCAGGGACGATTCTTTTTTACTGACAAGTTAGAAGCAAGAAATAGTCCTAAGTCCCAGGGACAAGACTTACTTGCCACTCTCCTTGGGACATTCCATGTCTAAAGCTCCTTCCAGATGTTCCCAGCCTGGGCACGAGGACCTGTCCCCCAACACCTTGTAGCATGGACCACAGGGACAGTGAGCCCACTCCCATGTCTGTAGAGGGAGCACAGAGGGCGAGATGACCTCCCATGTCCACAGGCTGGTCAAGGCAGAGCTGGGCATGTGATTCTGCCCCAGTCCCGCAGCAACTCCAAGGAGAGAGAGCAGGCAGGATTTCAAACTGCGAGGGTGGGCAGTGTTGCTCGGCAGTCTCTAGAGTGTGAGTGTCCTCAGGGAGCCTTGGTGGTCGGTAGTGCTCCCTGAGTCCTCATAGAGGGCCAGATTAGCACCCTTGGCCTGTAGGATAATCTGGAGCCACTGGGGAGAACGTGGCCCTCTTCATGTGTCCCCACACAGCCTCCAGGTTCTTACTCTTCCCCATGACGACAGTTAGGGCCGAGCCCCTGGTCTGAATGGCCACCACGCATGCCCCCAAATCTCCACGCTGGCTCTGCTGCGGCAGCAAGCTGGGCGAGGGCTTGGTTCTGGGTCCGGCTCATGAGACCATCCCTTTTCCTTCCCTCTTCTCGCCCAGGGAGATGCCCTCCACCCCTCCACCCGCTCAAGACTCCTCACACTCCAGAGCTCAAGGAAACCTCCTCCCCCACTCCCAGCTGGGGAAAATCCTTCTCCCCAGATTTCTGGAGGCACCACTGTGCAAGGGAAGGAGGGCTGAGCCGGGCTCCCATCCCCACCCCACCACGGGCTGGCAGGGGATCCTGGGAAGAGCATTTTGCCTGTTGGGGCCCCATTTTCTCATCTGCCAAACAGACCGAGTGTGGAAATGCACAAGGCATTTTCGGGGGGATCACGGGGCCACAGGGCCGTGGGAGGATGCAGTGTAAGAAGGGGATGGGAAGCCAGGAGCTCCAAACTAGCCCAGCTAGCCTGTTCCTCTCCCGTGTCACTTTGGGAGAGTGAGTTCATCTCCTTGGGCACAAAAATCTCCCAATCCTTTGAATGTGGGAACAGAAGACCTAAGCTCCCTTCTGGAGCTTTGGACATCGTAAAGTATTTCTCACATTGGGCCTCTCTGGCGTTGGTCCCTTATCAGATTGTGAATCATCCATCCACCTGTCTGCATCTCCAGCTTGCCCTGGGCCAGGGATGCTGTCATGTGCTTTTTGGGCAGGTATGTGATTTAAAATCTGCCCTGTGGTGTTAAGATTCCGAAATCTGTCTTTGAAATTTTGGTCACCCTGGACAAGTGGTTTGGGAGTGAAGACTTTTTTCTTTCAATTCTAATACATAGAATGTAAAAATATTTTCCCACGCATGAGCAGCCTTTTCAAAGTTTACCTCCATGTGGTTAATCCCACCCGATGGCAGGAAGCCTGGGTATTTATAGTCTTTACGTTCCTCTGGCCTCTGATGACTGAGAACAAGCCCCACTGGCAGGAAAGGCTGTCCTTTGACCACTTATGTGGACTTGGTCTGTGTCAGCTAACTTTGTGAAGCTGGGTGTCAGGGCTTCTGCCTCTCCCAGAGCAGAAGTGACTGATTGATAGATTGGGCATCCACATGATTGATTTTGAAATCATGACTCAAGCCATTCACATGGCAAGTCAATTGATTCCCCTTTGCACAGGGTAAAAAAGTCTCATGTGACTCTCCTTGATATACCTGCAGCTTGGGTAGAGCTTTGCATGGTGCAGGATGCATCCTGCTCACACATTCTGCTCATCGAGGTCGGCATGGGAGTGTGGTGTGGCTGCACCCGCCGAGGGCTGCAAACCAGTGGCTGGAAGCAGCAGGAGGGCGACTTCTCTTGGCTCCCGAGGCTCCAGGGAAGGGCCCTCGCTTGCCTGTCTGCATCTTCTGGTGCAGTCCTGGGTGTTTCTTGGCTTGTGGGCCCATCACTCCAGCCTCCGTCTACACCATCTCTCAGCCCTCGCCAAATTTCACTCTCAGGGCACCAAGCATTGGATTCAGGGCCCCCCTACTCCAGCATGACCTCATCATCACTTGATGGCTTCTACAAAGCCCCTATTTCCGAATAAGGCCACGTCCATGGGTACACCACGTCCATGGGTACACCACGTCCACGGGTAAGGGGGTATGGCTTGAACACATCTTTTCAGGGGATGCAGTTCTACCCACAACAAAGAGAGAAGCTGCTCTTGTTTTTGGTAATTGATATAGCTTACACGTGGAGCTCATTAGTTTTGGAAGTCCCATCCAAAAGTGTAACAGAGCTCGTTTTATTTATTTATTTGGTTGTACCTGTTCCTGTGATAACTCCTGGGCCACTTCAGGTCTTCCTAGTTGTCCTTCGTTTGTGGCCTCTCCTGGGCCTGTGTGTGGCTGGATTTCTAAGAACGTGGTCTTCTTCTTCCCAGTCCTCACGCACAATGCCCTTCTTCCACCTTCCAGGGGTGTGTTGTGTGGAAAAAGCGCGAGGCTAACCTGTGTTCCAGAACTGGCTTTGCCTCTGTAAAGGGGCAGGCACGCGGGCAAAGTCTGGGGGAGCACGCGCCAGCTTCCAGAGCCCTCTCCCGGGGGTCACAGAGCAGGGTTGTCCACCTGCGATGCCTATTAGGGGCTCAGCCCCCGGGGCGCCTGGGGGGGCCGGTCACGTGAGCACCCAAATCCCAGAGTCCCGGGAGGAAGGCAGGGGTCCTGCATCAACTACACTGTTTGCACAGGGAGCTCCTCTTACCATTTCTGGGAGTGGGGACCCTCCTTGAATCCACGCACCCAGACACCCGCAGACAGGCCTTTCTGGGGGCTGTGTTAGCTGCGTGAGCTCGCTTCTGCAGGGTGGCCCTGCCCCGAACTCTTCTGCAGCTCCCTTTGGCCTCCTCATGACCACACTGCTTCAGGGCTGTGACATTTGGAACTTCCCACACACCTCCCAGAACCCCGGCACCTGTCCCCTGACCCTCCCCTGCTCTATTTTGGGGTCTTCAAAGTCCTCACAGCGGGGATGTCGTTTCGAATTTTTATCTGTCTTTCCTTGCATGTGTCGAGCCCACCACAGCCCATCTTCTCTCGGGTGCCCCCCACCCAAAGATTCATTCTATCGGTGTTAGTGTTTTTACCGTGGGCTTTTTAGAGTAGAAACACGTGATTCCAGATCGGTTATAAATCACTTGGCCTCTATGTTGCTGCTCATGGTCTTCAGTATTTCAGGTCGTGGAAATGTCTGTTCGTTATTCTTGGCAACTGTGCCTAAGACACGGCGTATTTGCCCAAACGCGCTCTTGCGGGTCCCTGCTTTTCTGCAGACCCCGCCACCGCACTCCCTCCCCACGTGGGTCTGCAGCCCAGAGCCCTCGTTGGGCGGTGTCCTGCACCCCTGCACCATAGGAGCATTGCGCTCCACTGAAGCCCCCCGCCCCTGCCCTGAGGGCTCTGCCACCCTCCCCTCCGGGCCGATTTCTCAGGGCTGGGTCTTCTCTCACTGTTCAGGTGCCCGTGGGTCTGAAGCTCGCGTGCCCTTTAACCCCAGTGTCGTTCAGAGACGTGGGCGGGGCTGCTGGCACCCGGGGCTGTAGTGAGCTTGTGTCTGGCTACTGATCTTGCCTGACAGGTTCAATATTTGCCGCTTGGTGCGGCTTCCAAAAAGTTCCCAGTCCTTTTTTTAAAAATATTTAATTTGGGGGGCGCCTGGGTGGCTCAGTCGTTAAGCGTCTGCCTTCGGCTCAGGTCATGATCCCAGGATCCTGGGATCGAGTCCCACATCGGGCTCCCTGCTCAGCGGGAGGCCTGCTTCTCCCTCTCCCACTCCCCCTGCTTGTGTTCCTGCTCTCGCTGTGTCTCTCTCTGTCAAATAAATAAATAAAATCTTTAAAAAAAAAAAATTTAATTTGGGGGCGCCTGGGTGGCTCAGTCGGTTAAGTGTTTGCCTTCGGCTCAGGTCGTGATCCCAGGGTCCTGGGATGGAGCCCCGTGTGGGGCTCCCTGCTCAGGGGGGAGCCAGCTTCTCCCTCCGCGGCTCCCCGTGCTTGTGCTCTCTCTCTCTGTCAAATAAATAAATAAAATCTTTAAAAAAAAGAAATTTTATTTTTAAGTTATCTCTGCACCCAGCATGGGGCTTGAATTCACAACCCTGAGATCAGGAGTCACACGCTCTACCAACTGAACCAGCCAGTCGCCCCCAAAAGTTCCCACTTTTTAATTTCAGAGTGCTGTTGGAAGACTGAGGGGGAGGTGTCTCACTTCATGGAAAAACGTTTACCCTGAAAATAAATCCTGCATATTATTCTGCACTCTGTGTTGGTCAAGAAAGGCCCCGGCCCCGTGGTCAAGAACAACTGAGTCAAGGGTATGACCCTCATTTGACCGAGACCTTACTTGCACGCGGCTGATTTGTGAGGAAGCGTGGATTTCCTCTCCTGGCCAAGTTCCCACACATTCTTTGGACGCATCAGCGCGTGCAGGGCCCTGCTCTTCAACCTGAAGGAGGCCTTCTGCGTCCAGCTCATCAGCGCTGAGCTTGGCCCTTTAGCAGTTTGTAGCACTTTGTCTGACTCCCCATCCTCTCTGCAGCTCTCTGGCCCATGTCCTTCAAGGCCTTGTCCTTGGATTTGCTCTCCAGGAAACAATCCCCATAATCTGGGCATCTCATCTTCACACGTTGTCTGCGGAGGAGGTCTTGGTCTTTGGTGGTCCACCTTCCAGATACTCTCTCGTGGTCCGTGTCCTCTCCTGCAAATATTTACCCAAGCCCTCCTGTGGGAAGGGCATGCCGGGCCACCCTCAGTCTGGGTCACAGAGCAGTCAGCGCGGCAGATGCGTCCGTGGGAGTAAGACACGTTCCAAATGACCCTGAGCCCAGGCCTCAGGCAGACTCAGAGTTAGTTTGGGAGAGTTCCGGTGGGATAGGGCTTCTGGTCCGCCGCAGTGCTAGTCCTTCTAGCTCCCCGGGCCCTAGAGTGTCCGTCTGGGGGGTTGCAGGGCAGGTCTCGACACATCCAGCACCCGCGTGAGGACTCTGTCCAGCAGAGTTGGTTGGAAACGTCCCGTGTGCCCGGCACTGCTCTCCACGTGTTGAGCAGACTTGGCTCCTTGCGACCGTTTTGAGGGTACAGGCAGGGCTCTCTGAGAAGGGTGATGGGGTGAGGGACCGTCTTTAGATGCAGAGGTTGCTGACGGTCTCAGCTGCAACCTGGACCCAGTAGCTGGAGAGTGGGCTTGGGAGGGTCACAGGAGGGGCTCAGGAGAAGGCCCGAGCTTGGGTGGCGGGCCTCAGGTGTGTCTGAGCATGAAGGAGCCACGAGGGCCTACTGCAAACAAAGATGAGGTGACTTCACAGACAGCCAGAGGGAAACTGCAGATCCCATACTGCAGAGAGCGAGTGGGAAGGGAAACAGAAAAACCATCAGCAAATACTTGTTGGGGGGCCTAGACTGCGTGTTTAGGGCAGAAAAGCGGCCTGACTCCAGGGCGTGGAGGGAAGCCAGGTGGCAGAAAGACTGGGTGTTGGAGCTGGAATCGGCAGGTCCCTGCCATGAGGGGAGGAACCAGGTGCTGCGGAGGCCCCCGGTTTCCTCAGCAGTAGTAGCTTGACTTTCAGTAGCACTCCGTTTTGCTCTTAAAGGTGTGCCTGTTGGCCAAGGGATGGAAACAACAACCTCATTCAGAAGTGCCAGACACTGCAAACGGTCCAGGGGTCCATCTACGGGAGAATGGGTGAGCAGACCGCGGTATTTTGTACAATGGGATGTTACTCAGAGATAGTAAGGAGCAGACTACCGCTCCTCACAGCAGCGGATGAATCTCAGCCAGGTGCTTAGGAGAAGGAGCCCACCCAGGAGCATACGGGCAAACCCCAAGGATGAGGTGGGTTCGTTGCAGACCACCACGATTAAGTTAGTATCACAATAAAGTGGATATTGCAGTAGAGTGGGTGAAATGAATTTTTTGGTTCCCAGTGCTCATAAAAGCTGTGTTTACACTCTACTGTAGTCTCTTAGCTGTGTAATAGCATGATGTCTAAAAAATGTACCTACCTTAATTTAAAAATACTTTATTGCTAAAAAATGCTTTCAGCGAGTCATAATCACTGATTACAGATCACCCTAACAAATATAATGAAAAGGTTTGAAATACTGTGTGAATTACTGAAATGTGACACTGAGACAATAAGTGAGTAAATGCTTTTGGAAAAATGGCGTGGATAGACATGCTTCTCACAGGGTTGCCACAAACCCTCAGTTTGTAAGAAATGCAATATTTGGGAATTGCCATAAAATGAGGTATGCCCGTATATGGTGTGAGGTAGGGGTCCAATCGCATCCATATGGATGTCCACTTATCCCAGCGTACTTACTCAAGCAGAACACAATGGAATATTATCTTCAAAGAGATGAGCAAATATAACTGTCAGGCTAGAACTATCACTATTGAGAGTGAATTATGAAACCAGGCATTGTAGATGGAGATGCAGAGAGGTTCACCACCACTGGCCTGCAGGGAAAGATGTAAGGGCTGTGTTCAAGAGTGGAAGATCTACCCAAATCTCAACCTGATCCAGCAAGGACCCCATTCTTTTTTTTCTTTTTTTTTTTTTTTTTTTAATGTCATGACAAGTGTTCCAACAGCCCAATGGACAGGTCATGAGCATAGCCAGTGGTGAGTACCGGGGTTTGGTCTGATCAACCCTTTTCATGAGATTTTCATGCCAAGGCTGGGCAGAGCATTGCTGGCTCAGGCACAGAGCCCTTGCTGAAGCAAGGTTTTCTTTACCTTCTCAAATTTAGGACACCAGGGGGAATCTGCTTGTTCATGTCCTTCCTAAGTGGAAGGGAGAAGCTTTTACAAGAAATAACTTTTTCAGCAAATCCAGTGTATTTTTTTAACCTCTCATTTTTTTTTCTCCCTGCAATTGTGACATGTCTACATGAAATTGGCCACAGGAAGGAAGCCCTGTTCAAGAAGCTATTTTCTGAACATCCCTCTACACCCTGGATTTCACAACATGCCTACATTTAGGTGGGGAGACAGAGAATTTGTGCTCCCAGGACAGCTGAAGTTTGGGAGCCCAGGGCTGTCGTGAAGTACTTACAGCTTCTGGGTGATCCCCTCCTACAGACAGAAAAGGCAAGAATCAACAGCGTAATTAAATATTTATTTTGGAGAAAGAGACTTTCAGAGCAGAAAGTCTAAACGCTTCTGGAAATAAGCCTGAAGTCAGAGGTCAACTCAATGAGATTCCACAATGGGGAAGTTAAGCGTTTAGAGAAGGACTAGGGAAAAATAGAATGACCCAACCACTGGGAGGTACCAGGGACTTGGGACTGCTGCTTTTTAAAGTACCCTTCTGGCTTAGATGGGGAGCCCAGGGTCACCGGTTTACAGCCCGAGGAGTGCATAGCCTGCACTGACAACTTACTCCAACGTTTGCGCTCCGCCGTCTGAAACAAGGGGAGTCACCCTCTCGTTTCCCCTTCTGTCTGGGCTCTGTGAACTGCACAGAGTTCATATCAAGCGCTTGGCACATCACAGCACTAACCCTCAAGTTGTGTGCATGATCGGAACCACCCGACTTGTGCTCCTTCCTGCTGGAGGGGGTCACCTCCCTGCGCCTCAGGTGGGCAGGTTACCGCCGCCGTGTTCTGTGCCTCCTGGTGCTTCCCTTAGCTCGTGCCGTCCTCACGCCAGCTGTCTGAGGTGGTTACTTCTGTCTGTGGGCTGCAGAGGAGGACACAGGCTTGGGGCGGTCAGAGGGCTTTTGAGAAGGGCACACGGCAGGTCTAGTGGAGTGGGGCATGACTGCAGGTCCGCCGGACCATGCTCTCGGTGGCTGAGCTCCCCTGTCCCCAGCACGACGCCCCTGCTCCGTGGGTGTGGCTGGGGTGGCCCGGCTGCCCTCCTCACTGGCGTCCTTGGAGTGGGACAGACTCCAGCTCGCCCCTGAGGGCTGCTCCCTCTGACCTGCCATCATTACCCCTGCTTTATTCACTGATGCGGCTCCAGAGCCTTAGGGGCCTAGAGACCATCTAATTCAAACTCACGTTCCATAAGGAATTAGTTGCACCGAAGAGGAATACACGGGCTGGGCTGATGTATCAGTGAGCATTGCTGGGTAAGAAATGACCTCCGGACTCAAGCGTTTAAAACAGCACTGACTTTTTCCTCGGGATTCTGTGGGTGGACTGGTGATCCCTCAGCTGGTCTCAGCTGGCTCACTCATGTGGTAGCTGCCAGCTGGGAAGCCTTTCCTCCTGGGCGTCTTCAAACGATGGTGAGTGCGTCCCAAGAGCGTGAAATAGGACCTGCCTCACCTTGGACGTCACACGTCATTCCTGCTCCACTGTACGGGTCAGAGTTGTCCCAAGGCCTTCCCAGAGGCAAGGACTAGTCCAGCTCATGGTGGGAGGAGCTGCAGAGCCATGGTGCTAAGTGGGGAGAATGTAGGGAGCACAACAGGCAGAGGGGGGTCATTATTCTAACATTGCCCGGATGATGTGGCCGATCCCTGGCAGAGGCAGAACATGAACCCAGGACGTTCTAGGGTCCCATGGGCTTTCCAGGCGTCTACCTAATGCACTAACGGGCTTCTGGCTCCAGTCTGTCAGGGAGAGACTTTGTGTGTCCACCCGTCCACTCCAGACTGTGCCAAAAAGTGTCCTCTCCCCAATGATCCCACAGAGCAGCCACCATGCCACCTCCTTTCTCCAAAGCATCCTAGGATGGGAGGATTCTGGGTTCTCTCTCCCTCTCCCCAGAGGGGACTCAGGTGGGGCAGTGGGGTCAGGAAAGAAAATATGAGACTCCATTTATATTTCCATTTGCCTAAAAAGGAGATTAGCTACACTAATGTTTAGAAGGGGAAAGACACTGACACCTTCCCGCGGTCCTCATGTCAGGTGTCCTGAGTCCTGCTGGGACGAGGAGGAGACACTTCACAACCCAGACACATGGGTGGTGGCACGTTGAGAAGGTGCTCACGTGTCTCATTTAGTGGATGGAGGGTTACATTGTCTTAACACTTGGCGATATTTTGCAGTGAGATGGAGCACGGCCACAGAAATATTCTGTATGGCACAGACTCCCACTGGCAGCATGCTTTAAAGAGTGGCCCAACTTAGGGATGACTCATATGCTTTTCCATCAAGGCACAAGTTCTAAATTGCTGCTTTGATTTTTGGATGTAAGAAGTGGTCACCTGTAGATTGGTGTGATTTCTTTCCTTGTGATATACGCGTATTGTTTACCTTATAAATAAATACGAAAATACATATGCTTCATCTGTCTCTTTGAAGTAGAAGACATTCAGACTGTGAAGAAGAACACTCTGGGGCATGTGGCTGGCTCCGTCGGTAGAGCCAGACTCTTAATTTTGGGGTCATGAATTCAAGCCCCACGTTGGGCGTGAAGCCTACTTAAAATTCAAAAAAAAAATTTTGAAAATGTTTGGAATTTTTCCCATTGTTACGTGATTTCTGGGACTGAAAATGAAGAGGCCAAATCATAAAATATTGCTCATCTGTACATCTAAAACTTTGTGTGTGTGTGTGTGTGTTTTTTTTTTTTAAGTAGGCTCCACACCCAGGGTGGAGCCCAAGTCGGGGTTTGAACTCATGACCCTGAGATCAAGGCCTGAGCTGAGATCAAGGGTGGGTCACTCAACCAACTGAGCCACCCAGGTGCCCCAAGTACATCTAAAACTTTGGAAGCAATATCTTTCATGTGCCACCTGCAGCATTTTGTTATGTTTATTCTTGACTGTGAGTGACCTGAGGGCTTGCTCTGTGTCTACTCATCTTCCCGTCTCAGGACCTGCCAGGGCCTGGCCCATGGGTCAGGACCTAAGTGTCCTTTGTGGCTAAATGGAGTTGCGTCCTAATTGCTTGCTGTGTGTAGGGGCCCCCGTGGTGAGTGCCCTCTAGAACCTTCTGGAAGTACTACAAGAGGCGTGAGCCCAGGGCAGCTTTATGCACGGCACGTATCTGCTCTCCATGCTTCATCTTTTCTTGTGGAGCTGTTGGCGTAACTGACACAAGGGGGTGCCTTGGATAAACCACTCTTGTTCTGGGGGTCGAGGGAGAGGCTTTGTTCCAGATTGTTCTTTTCCCACCCCCTGGGAGTTTCCGGCTGAACCCCTGCTAGGAGTAGGCCTGCTCAGCCATCAGTGTGCTTCCTACTTGTGCATTGCACTTGGCACCGGGTGTCCATTGCCTTGCTGTCCTCCCAACGGTCCCTCATTTTCCTGTTTTCTTGTCGTTCAAGGAATGGATGGGAGCGGAGGACATTTAAGGGCCTGAACTGGTTTCCCGTGGCTGCCGTCATAAATCGCCACAAACCTAGCGGCTTAAAGCCACACAAATTTGTGGCTGCATAGTGTGGAGGTCAGAAGTCTGACATGGTCTCAGTGGGTGAAAATCAAGGTGTCAACAGGGCTGTGTTCCTTCTGGAGGTTCCAGGATGAAGCTGTTTCTGGCCTTTTCCAGCTTCTAGAGGTGCCTGTGTCCCTTGCCTCGGGGCCTCTCCTCCTCTACTAAGCCTGCAACACAGCAACTTCCAATGTCTCTCTGACCCGGACCCTCTGCCTCCCTCTTCTAAGGATGCTGGCGATTACCTGGCCCCTGGGCCATCCAGCACAACCTCATATCTCCAGGTCCTTAACTCAATCGCATCTCTGTCCCTCTCTCTTGCTCCCTCCCCACTTCTGTCCTTCCGAGGGACCCATAGGCTTTGTAATCCTGCATACGCACCCTTTTCGGAAGCTCTATCTGCTTGTTCATGGCTATGTTCCTGGGACTTAGAAAGGAATGTTGGCTAATGTCCTCAAATTGAACATTTCTCTCCTTTTATCCATCCCTATCCACTTGTAGGCCATGCATTTGTCCAGTAAGAGAGGGTGAAATACCGACACCACGTGCTAACCTCAGGGGCTTCCCAGCCAGTCTCAGGGCAGCACATTTGGGCAAGTACTGTGGCCTCTGCACATGACATCGTGCTGTGGGCAGTGCCAGGCCTGGAGCCGGGGGTGTGAACCCTCTGGGAAGGGCCTGCCTGTGGGCAGACCTGGCCCGCATCTCAGCGGCCAGGCTCCCTGTCCTCTGGTTCTCCCAGTGGTCTAGGAACTAGAGGCTTGAGGAGAGAATGTCTGGGACAGCTGTCTGGGAGAGAGGAGAAGAAATGAGAAGGTGGGTATGGTCACTGGACAGCAGGAAGGCTTGCTGAGGGTCACAGGCGTCACGGACGCAGGTCCCCTTCCTGCCACGGTCAGCAGCTGGGTGGAGGATGGAGCAAGCAGAGCATGGCATTTAGCCAGGTCTAGTGTTTGCTGAGTGGGGAGCACTGTGGGAGCAGGTTCCCTTCCTTTTCTGCAGAGTGGGAGGGACCTCCCACTGTGGACCGAGGGTGCCTGGTTCAGAGGTGGGGGTGGAGGAGCTGAAGGAGCTTATTACATCCAGAATTTCCATAGCATTCCTGCCAGAGCCCAGGTCAACCGAAGTGTACTTTCCTTCAAGGCTGCCCTGAACTGTAGTCTGGTCTCATGCACCCCACGGTGGGAGGTGAGGGCAGGTGGGGGCTGGACGTGAGCACCGAGTGCCAGAGGCTCTCTGTCCCAGCCCCGATCCCCCGACTAGGGACTCTCGTCTGAAGAGAGGACTTATGAACGATCTTCATCTTGAAGGCAAAATTCTCCCATCAGCATCGTCTTCATGCTTATGGCACACGTGTCTGCCATGTGCCCAAGAGATGGGGTTCACGACGTATGAGACCTCAAGACACTGGCTTTCTTTTTTTTTAATTTTTAAAATTTTTTTAAAAGATTTTATTTATTTATTTGAGAGAGAGAGAATGAGAGACAGAGAGCACGAGAGGGAAGAGGGTCAGAGGGAGAAGCAGACCCCCCGCTGAGCAGGGAGCCCGACGTGGGACTCGATCCCGGGACTCCAGGATCATGACCTGAGCTGAAGGCAGTCGCTTAACCAACTGAGCCACCCAGGCGCCCTGAGACACTGGCTTTCTTAATGGAATCGATCAGCTGTGACAAGGACACAGCAATATCTGATATTTAACAAGCTCAGACCTAGGCATTATGTCGGAGCCCGGTTTGTCTTGGCCCCTGAAGGCAGGCAATGGGAGAAAACCAGGGCTCAGGGGTTTGAAGAGCAAGTCTGGTCTGTGCTGCTGGTTTCTCCTGACAGGTATGATCTCGATGCCTTTCATGGGCCACACTGTGACTCAGGCAACCCGAGGGACTCCCCCAGTTTCCTACTGCGGTAGGGCTTGCTGATGGGAAGTGGTGCCCGATCGTTCAGTTTCCTTTCTTGTCAGTTTCTTGCGAATCCTGCCACTCTGATACTCAAAGCTGGGTGGGGAAAAACCCTTCCTAGGAATTTTTGGTGCTGTGGGCGTCTGCTCCTCAGCTCCCAGAGGGCCTGGGCGGTGGCGGGCAAAGGTGGGTGTCCCAAGGACACGTGGGTGAAGCCTGGCACACAGGTCTTGGCTGTTCCCTGCCGGGCTTGCACTCACCCAGGGATGGCAGTACCCTGTCATTTCAGAAGCCACTGGCCTGTCCTCGGGACCCTGTGCTGGGAGTGGTGCCGCGTGGGAGAGCTCTGCCTCCGCCGTTGTTGGGAGACACCTTTTCCTCTGAGTCCCTGCTGGAGGGCATGTAGGCTCCAGAACAGTCCCAAGGGGGTGACTGTGCCCTGGGGCAGGTTTGAAGGAAGTGGGGAGAGGGAAGAGGCGGAGCGGAGGGGAAGAGATCTAAAGGGGACTGAAGCAAAGGGAAGAAACAAAGCTCAGTGGTTTTCAACCCGGCGCTTCTGCCCCTGGAGGACACTGGGCGATATGTGGAGACATTTGCCGTCAACAAAACTGGGGGAAGGAGTGCCCCCAGCAACCAGTGGGTGGAGGCCAGGGATGCTGCTCAACCCACTCCTGTGCACAGGACGGCCCCACCACAAAGGACAATCTGGCCGCAAATGTCCACAGAGCCTTGATGTGACTCCCAGGACTGGCTGAGGCTGGAGGACACGGACCCCGTTTGTCTCCAACTGAGCTCTGCAGGAGAAGTCTTTTGACTGGGAACTTCTCCAGTGGAAAAAGCTCCCCTTTTTTTTTCTTGAGCTGCAACTAGTGTGCATGATGTGGCCTTCGGGCAAATTGTGGAAATGGAAAATTTAAGTTCGGTTCTCAGCCCTGACTCTGATTTTTTCCATATGAAGCATTTCCCCTCATCCAGACAGGAGAGGGTATCATCGGTTATTGGCCCCTAGATACAAATGGCTGTCCACCCCAGGCCGCCTCCCTCTGGATAATCACCAAGCAGCCTTTTCTGCAGGTGACAGAGCGCCTTGCGTGGCCTCGGGAGGAAGTTCTAGGTGCCTGGGTGCAGCGGGGCGGCCCTATTGGTGAGGGCTCCCTGGTGACTGCTTACACCTGCCCAGCCTTGCTGAGTGTGTTTGCCGCTAACTGGGCTCTCACCACGGAGACTGGCAGCTTGCTGGCTGCCAACTGTCCTTTGAGGGCCCAGTCCCACGCAGGCTGCCTTCTGGCTTTGCATGGGACCCGGTGGGGATGGGGCGCAGGGGAGCTGCCTGGGCCTCTCTGCCTCGTCTAGCAGTGGCCTTCCTAGGAGCAATCTGAGGCCCTGCACTACTGTGGTGAGGAAAAGAAGTTGGAGCAGGAGCGAACCATCAGGGGGAGTGTGGTCTGGGCATCTAAGGAGGGACGGGGACCGGGACTCGTTGGGCGTGGGCGTTTGTGGGGAACAGCTTAGATACCCAATGAGGCCGTAACTGTAAGGACAATAAGAGTGTCCTGGGGGCTGGAGCATGGGGCAGCACGCTTCACTGGGTACAAACAGTCGGGGCAGGTGCCAGGCCCAGTCTTGGGGTGCACCAAGCCATTTCTGAGGGTGTGATTACTTCTGGGAAGCTGAGATCTGAGCTGTGCCCCTGGTCCTGGCCTTCCCTTCTCCCTTCCATGCGTGTCGCCCATGGTGGGTCCATGGAGGGCCCTTCTCTCTTTAAGACTGCCCTTGATGTAAATGTCGGCCAGGTGTCACCAGAAGCTGGAGCCTGAGGGCCATGTGAGCATCCACCACCGGCTGAGGCTGCAGGTCTGGGTGTGTACCAGGGAACGCAGCTTGGAAAGTACATGCTGACAGGGCAGCTGAGAGCCAAAACCCTTTTGAGCATGTGGTCATGCCCCTCTAATAAGTAGAAAAACCAAGAGTCCCTGCCTGGAGCTGGGAGAGCCGCCATGGTCAGGCTAGGGGACTGGGGGTGGGGGGAAGCATCGGGAAAACTCTGAAAATTCTGTACAATGTTTTGCTTTCACTCACCTAAACTTAGAGGAATCCTCTGGCAAAATGAAACTGAAATCTTGCTTTCCCGCTGACCGTCCTCCTGGTGACTGCAGTGTATGACTTGCCCTTGAGTGTAGACTGGATGCTTTTTGGGGTCATCTCTACGTATCATTCAGGTACAAGGAAATCCACCCCTTTCAAGTGTACACTTCCTACGTTTTGACCAATGTGTGCAGCTGCGTAAGCACTGCAATCACACCTCATACCGTAAGGCGACGTTTCCATCGTCCCAAAGTTCCCTCCCCTCATCTCCTCCCTCCAGGCCCAGCTCCCCGGCAAGCCCTGATCTGCTCTCTCTCTCTCTGCATTTGGCCTTTTAAAAAAATACTTGTTTATACCTGGAATCTTACAGTGTGTAGTCTTTTATGTCTGGCTATTAAAACTTAATGTAATGCTTTTCAGATTCACACACACTGTTGTGTGCCTCAGTAACTTGTCCTTGGGATGGCTGAACGCGGCTCCCTGGTGCCTCCAGAGACACCACAATTTGTTGATCCATTCACCAGTTAATGGCCACTTGGGTTGCTTATAGTTTTTGGAGACTCCGAAGAAAGCTGCTATAAACATTAGATTACAAGTATCAATATGGACATCTGTTTTCTGTTTTTTTGTTTTGTTTTTATTTTTTTTGAAATACCTGTAAGTGGAATTGCTGGGAGAGCTTATGGTTAACTCTTAAGGAACTGCCCAACTGTTTTCCAACGTGGCCGCGCCATCTTGCCTTCGCAGCAGTAGTGGGTGGGGGTCCCAGCTGCTCCCTGGTCCTTGCCAGCACTGGGTGTGGCCAGCCTCTCATTTTAAGCCCTTCAGTGACCACAGGGGGGTCTTTGTACGTCCCTGAGGACCAGTGACGTTTCCATGGGCTTACTTGCCATCTGTGTATCTTCTTCGATGAAATGTCTGTTCAGATCCTTTGACCACTTTTTAAAAACTGAGTTGTTTTTCTTTTATGATTGAGTTGCAGCAGTTTTTATACATATATATATTCTGGATCCAAGTCCTTTGTCAGATATATGTTTTGCAAATATTTTTTTGTGGCTTTCCTTTTCATTGTCTTTTTTTTTTTTTTTTAAGATTTTTATTTATTTATTTGCGAGAGAGAGAATGAAAGACAGAGAGCATGAGAGGGAGGAGGGTTAGAGGGAGAAGCAGACTCCCCGCTGAGCAGGGAGCCCGATGCGGGACTCGATCCCGGGACTCCAGGATCATGACCTGAGCCGAAGGCAGTCGCTTAACCAACTGAGCCACCCAGGCGCCCCCTTTTCATTGTCTTAACAGTGTCATTTGAAGATCAAAATTTTTAATGTGGATGAAACCCAATTTATTGTATTTCTTTTATACAAGTATTTCTTTTATAGTTTGTGCTTTTTTGTGTCTTATTTAAGAAAACTTTGGCTAACCTAAGGTCACTTAGATTTTCTCCTGTGTTTCTCCTATAAGTTTCATACTTGTAGCTCTTACATTTATGTCTTAGGCCTTCTCTGGGTTCATTTTTTTGTATATGAGATGAGTCATGGTTCATTTTAAAATTTCCATTCCAGTACCATTAGCTGAAAAGATCATCTTTTCTTCATTGAATTGCCTGGGCACCTTTGTAGAAAATCAGTTGGCCATGTGTATGTGGATCTATTTCTAGATTCTATGCTGTTTTGATTTTATTAGAAAGAGTAAGACTAAAGTATAGTCCTCTCATGAAAACACATTCAAACTTTATCAAATAATGTATTCATCTGGGATGCCGATTAGAGTATTCTGTTCCCCCTGAGGACTATAGTCTAATTTTGTGCAAGTTGGTGGTGTGCTTTGGCTAAAGCATTAGTAGCTGGGGCCCATTTAAATATCGTTAACTTATGCAAACAAATGGGCAAAACGGCCTAACGACTTTTGAGAATGAGACAGAATAATCTGAAATATATACCTTGCTCCTAGTTTGGCATTTCTTTCTCTTCTACAACCCCCAGCTCCTCGAGTGTCCAGAAACACCTTTGACTCAAACTTGGGAAGGTAGGTGCTGGTTTCAAACCCAGTTCTCCTTGTCACAGCACCTTAGGAGCACTTCCTAATTTCCAGGAATATCTTAAATTTTCTTTGGTTATCCAGATAACAGGTGTAAGTCCACCCAGGTGAATTTCTGTTCCTTGGCACAGTAATTAATACAGTTCATCAGTGGTAGGGGATCTCATGTTACACAACCTGTTCATCCCCACATTTCCATCTCGTGGCACAGGGACACGCACCACGCAGTGTGTAAGGGGAGAAAGGGAAAAGCACTTATGTTCTTGCCACCGTAAAACCCTATTTTCATATTCCTACTTAGTCTTCATCACATGCATACAAACGTATAGATACTCTCATCTTGTATTCTCCTTTCATATAGGATATATTTGATCACATATGGTGTTGTCAAGGGCTTCTGTTGTGTTTCTAAGACCAGTAGGGGGGAAAAAAAACCAAAACTATGTTGCACTGGGGAGTTGATACTTTAACTTTGTAGTAAGGTCATTTAGAAAACCAACTTACTGGGGTGCCTGAGTGGCTCAGATGGTTGGGTGTCTGCCTGAATGAAAAAATAAAATCTTTTTTTTTTTTTCTTTTTATTCATGAGAGACAGAGTGAGAGAGAAAGGCAGAGGGAGAAGCAGGCTCCCAAGGAGCAGGGAGCCCGATGCGGGACTCGATCCCAGGACCCTGAGATCATGACCTGAGCCGAAGGCAGACGCTTAACCATCTGAGCCACCCAGGCGCCCGAAAAAATAAAATCTTAAAAAAAAATTTAAAAAAACCCCCAACTACCATAGAGCAGTGTCATCATTCATAAAAGAAAGGATACTTTAGGGGCTCCTGGGTGGCTCAGTCATTGAGTGTTTGCCTTCGGCTCAGGTCACGATCCCAGGGTCCTGGGATTGAGCCCCGCATTGGGCTCCCTGCTCGGCGGGGAGCCTGCTTCTCCCTCTCCCACTCCCCCTGCTTGTGTTCCCTCTCTTGCTGTATCTCTCTCTGTCAAATAAATAAAATTTAAAAAAAAAAAAGAGAGAGGATACTTTAGCTCGACGTTATGAAGGCCATCTCAGACTGGCGTTGTACCTGCACCAGCATTTCAGAACTGCCAGGTAGACTCTCAGAAAGGACACAAGGCTGGAATCAGTCTTGGGATGAAAAATGGGAGTCTGTCACTTTCTTCACTGAACTGTTTGCTCTCTGAGGCTTAGTGCCCTCACCTGGTGTTTTAATAACACCCCATTTCTAAACTGAAGCTGCTCAGAAGTTTTTATTTATGTATGTATGTATGTATGTATTATTTTAAAATTATTTATTTATTTATTTATTTGAGAGAGAGAGTGCAAGAGCGGGGGGAGCAGCAGAGGAAGAGGGAGAAGCAGACTCCCCCCTGAGCAGGGAGCTGACATGGGACTCGATTCCAGGACCCTGAGATCACGACCTGAGCCAAAGACAGATGCTTCACTGACTGAGCCACCCAGGCGCCCCTGCTCATAAGTAGATGACAGCTCTCTCAGCTTTGGCCCATCAGGGCTTTAAAAAGTCCGAGGATCAGTTCAGTGTGATTTGCACACCCAGGAAAGGAGGGTGTGCCCCTTGGGGTCTTCCCTTTGGGGCCCCATACAGCTAACACCCTGTCCTGGAAGTGAAGGGGCCCCAGAGGCATGCAGAACAGAGGGACCATCAGCAGCCCCTCCGTCCCATCCTCTTGGGAGGGTCAGGCATATGCTGGGCCTCTGGGTGCCTTCCCATCTTCCTTCAATCTCTCGAGCGCACACTGAAACTCTCTCCGCGTGATTTCTTTCAAATCTTGCCCATTTACCTGGAGAAAAGTCAGCTTCCCCTTTTCATTCCACTTATGAATAGAAACCCTTCACCAGTCCTTTATCGGACTGATAAAGCCAGAGAGGTGGGGATAAGGCGAAAGCAAAGGAAAGCCGCAGGCATCGACCCTCACTCCTGGAGAGCAGAACTAACCAGTGACAATAAGCCCGGGCATTGTTGAAAGTCCCCTGAAATCTCGACTAAGTGGTATGCCCTTGCTTATCTTCCTCTGATTGTATCTTTTTCTCAAGTATTAGCAATTGAATAAATCCTCGGGGTAGGGAGAATAACGCCCGCACAGATGTCCACATCCTCACCCTGTGACCCTTGACTATGTCAAGCAGCAGGGCAAAGGGAAATGAGGACTGCTCATGAGCTGACCTTGAGACGGGGAGAGTGGCCTGGGTTATCCAGGTGCTGTGCTATTACGGGGTCCTTAAAAGTTGCCGAGGAAGGCAGGAGAGGGTCAGTGGAGCTGCAGGGTCTGAGAGATGCAGTGCCTCCACCTTGAAGGTGGAGGAAGGGGGTCGGGTCTAGAAGGGCAGACGCCTCCAGAAGCTGGAAAAGGCGAGGAAACAGATTGTCCTCCAGAAAGGAACGCAGCCCCGCCGACCCTCGGTTTTTGCCCAGTGAGTCCCGTGTTGGACCTCTGCCCTTCAGGGCTGTAAAATAATAAATTCGTGTTGTTTTAGGCCAGTAAGTTTTTGGTAATTTGTTAATAGCAGTGATCGAAAACAGATAAAATATTTAACCATTCCTTATTCATTTCCCCCCGCTTTGTTTAATAGGATGGCCACAAAATTGCCTTGCAAACTTACCAATTTTTTTTTTAGACTGGCATGAGAGTGTGCCCACCATTTTAAAACATTTTTCCTCAACTCAATCATTTTTATGTCACGCCCCCACTATCTTAAAGATTGTTTTTCAAATTAGAAAAGTAGGGACGCCTGGGTGGCTCAAAAGATTAAGCGTCTGCCTTCAGCTCAGGTCGCGATCCCCGGGTCCTGGGATCGAGTCCCACATCGGGCTCCCTGCTCTGCGGGGAGCCTGCTTCTCCCTCTGCCTGCTGATCCCCCTGCTTGTGCTCGCTCCCTCCCTAACAAATAAATAAATAAATAATAAAAATCTTAAAAAAAAAAAAAAGGAAAACAACTGCAGTAGAATTTTTGGAACAAAATCTGTGATTATGAGCTTCCCACTTGTGAATTCCTATAGATTTTTTCTATAGCGTATGTCCACGGAAGTTTTTATAAATGCCACCACCATCCCCTCACAGTCACATGCTGGGGAGGGACGCTCCCTCTGTGCTGTCACATCAGACGGCCCCACCTCAGTTTTTGAAAAAGATTTTAATTGGAACGGACTTTTTCTCAATGTAAGAGTTTTCTGAACATTAAACGATTAAAAAAAAAAAACGAACTGCTGTATGAGATAGCAAATTTCTTATTTCTGGAATAATTCAAAGAGGCCCCCAAGGGTGTTCTAGAGGGGATTCCTGCAAGGGGTGGGAAGTTATGTTAAGTCACCCTTGGGTCCTTTCCAACACAAAGAGCAGATGATTTCATTATCTGGAAGAACCTGGAATTGTTTCTCGGCTGTCTTGCTCTGATGGCCCAACCCCCATCCGTGTTGCCCTGCCCAGTGTTTCCCAAGAGACAGATGTATACCTCAGAACTGGAAGTGTCCCTGCACATTTCCCTTCCTTACCAGAGTGGCCAGCCTTGGGGGGTGCGAGGGAGCTGGGGCCAGCTACCACTGCCCAGCCCTTCTCCCCAAGTTCACGTCCTAGGGGTCCTTCGGGAGCCCACCGCTCCGGTTCCTCCCTGCCACGAATTCGTTTAACCCACACTTCGGATGGAGAGGTAGGGGTGTGCCCCCGTGACTGTGGGTCTAGGAGTCCCTGTTTCCCGCCTCTGAACGGACATTTCCTAGGCTATGATGCCGGCCAAGTCCGTGTCCTGCAGGACAAGCACAGAGAGGGAACAGGAGAGAGGGCAGACAGTTGATTTGTCCAGTGGTAGAATGGGGAGTGGCTGGCTTTCTTCCTTGTTCCACCCTTGACATCACGGAGTCATTCACTTTTCATTAGGGGAAAATTGCTGTGAGAAATCGAGACCCTCAGTCTCTGTGTTCAGAAAAATGGCCCTTGAGAGCAGAGGGCTGACCACTGGTCCTGTCTGCTCCAAGTGGGTGCAACCTAGAAAATAAAAGTGGAATTACTGACCACAGTTTTCAGGGCGTTAGTCATCATGACTAAAAAAGGAAGTCAGGCATATAAATGGAGGAAAGAGCAGTCACTATCTCGTTGTCTGTGCATGATGCCAGCACCGTGTGTCCTCGCATTAGCCAGTGAATGAGGAGACCGACAGGGTGGCTACTCACAGTATTCAGAAAGCTCTATTTTCCCTGTAGGCCGATAATGATAATTTAAAAATTGCAATGGAAAAGAAAACATTTCATCCACAGTAACAACAAAATGCATAAAAATCCATAAAAAATTTGCACAAAAAATCATACAGGACCCAAAGTGAGAAGTAGTGATGGCTCCATTAAAGGCATAAAAGATGACCTGTCCTCGGGTAAAAATTGTAATTTAATTAATTTTAATTTAACACAGAAAAGACTTACTATTGAAAAATGTCCGTTCCTCATAAAAAAATTTTTTTTAATATTTTATTTATTTATTCATGAGAGACAGAGAGAGAGAGAGAGGCAGAGGGAGAAGCAGGCTCCCAAGAAGCAGGGAGCCCGATGTGGGACTCGATCCCAGGACCCTGAGATCATGACCTGAGCCGAAGGCAGACGCTTAACCATCTGAGCCACCCAGGCGCCCCCCTCATAAATTTTCTATAAATTCAATGCAATTCCAACCAAATTCCCGTGAGCTTTTTTTTTTGAGCTTTTATTTTTTTTTAAGATTTTATTTATTTATTTAAGAGAGAGAGAGAGAGCACAAGTGGGTGGGAGGGGCAGAGAGAGAAGCATCGGGGCTCGATCCCAGGACCCTGGTTCATGACCTGAGCTAAAGGCTTAACTGACTGAGACACCCAGGCACCCTGAGCTTTTTTGGTTTTTGTTCTGTTTTGTTTTTTAAAGATTATATTTATTTATTAGAGAGAGAGAGGGCACACAAGCCAGGGAGAGGGAGAAGCAGGCTCAGCAGGGAGCCCGATGTGGGGCTCAATCCCACCTGGGATCACAACCTGAGCGGAAGGCAGACGCTTAACTGTCTGAGCCACCCAGGTGCCCCAGCTTTTTTGTTTTGAACACAATTATTTTAAGTGTATCTGTAAGAGTACACATGGTAAGGTGGCTGGGAAGTATGTGTGGTTTGCTAACGTCTACAAAATCTATTGTAAAATTTACATACAGTAAAATTCACTTTTTTATTTTAAAGATTTTATTTATTTATTTGACAGACACAACAAGAGAGGGAACACAAGCAGGGGGAGTGGGAGAGGGAGAAGCAGGCTTCCGGCGGAGCAGGGAGCCCAATGTGGGGCTTGATCTCAGGACCCTGGGATCATGACCTGAGCCGAAGGCAGATGCTTAACAACTGAGCCACCCAGGCGCCCCTCTCAATCTCTCTCTTTTTAAAAGATTTTGTTTATTTATTTGACAGAGAGAAATAGAGAGCACAAGCAGGGGGAGTGGCAGGCAGAGGGAGAGGGAGAAGCAGGCTCCCCGCTGAGCAGGGAGCCTGATGTGGGGCTCTATTCCAGGACCCTGAGATCATGACTTGAGCTGAAGGCAGACGCTTAACCTTCTGAGCCACCCAGGTGCCCCAGTCCTCTCTCCTTTCAATATCTCTGGGCTCTGTATGCTATCCTTTATTTTGGTAACTTTTATCTTTCCTTTTTTTTTTCTTGGTCAGTCTGGCTAGAGGTATATCAATTTTTTTTATCTTTTCACGAAACCAGTTTTTGGTTTTATTGATTTTTATCTATTGTTTTTCTGTTTTTAATGCAACTCATACTTGTCCCTATTATTATTTGTTTCCTTCCTTTTCCTTGCTTTGGGTTTAATTTGCTCTTTTTTCCCCCTAGTCTCTTAAGGTGGATGCTTAGGTTATTTATTTGAAATCCATCTTCTTCTTCTCTTTTTTTTTTTAAAGATTTTATTTATTTATTTATTTATTTATTTATTAGAGAGTGAGCGGGAGAGAAACAGCTTGAGAGGGGAGAGGGTCAGAGGGAGAAGCAGGCTCCCCGCTGAGCCAGGAGCCTGATGTGGGACTCGATCCCAGGACCCTGGGACCATGACCCGAGCCGAAGGCAGTTGCTTAACCAACTGAGCCACCCAGGTGCCCGTGAAATCCATCTTCTTTTCTAACATAAACATGTAATATCTCTAAACTTCCCTCTAAGCACTGCTTTACTGGCATCCCACAGATTTTGATAAGTTGTATTATCATTTTCCTTCCATTCAAAATATTTATAATTTCCCTTTTGATTTACTTTGTGGCCCAGGGATTATTTAGAAGTATGTTGTTTAATTCCCAATTATTTAGGGGGATTTTGTAAATATCTTTCTGTCATTAATTTGTAGTTTAATTCCGTTATGGGCAGAGAGCATATTTTGTATGATTTCAATTATTTTAGATTTGTTGAGTTTTGTTATGTGACTCAGGATATGGCCTACGTTGATGAAAGTCCATGTGCACTTGAGAAGAAACTGTATTCTGTTGTTGGACGGACTGCTCTAGCAATGTTAATTGGGTCAAACTGGTTGCACGTTGGTTGTTCAGGTCTTCTGTATTCTTGGTGATTTTCTGTCTACTTGCTTTATCAGTTATTGAGAGTGGAATGTTGACATCTCTCAGTATAATTTTAGAATTTGTTTCTGCTTTCACTCTATCATTTATTTCTTCACATATTTTCTTTTTAAACTAAAGAACATTTGTTTTTCACTATGACTTTATCTCAAGGACGTAACTAAACTGTCCTCACCGTCCCACCCTAACCTGAGAAAGGAGTGGTACAGTGAATGCAATAAAGCCGATATGAACAGTTTGAAGGATTGGAACCAACGTTAACTGACAAAGAGCAACTTCCATCTAAATTATCATAAAAATGTTTAATAAAAAAAGCAGGGGAGGAAGGGGGTAATGAGGGAGTAAGGAGGGTTTCCTGTGAATAAGATCCTCACATGTCATCAGACACATTCAATCCTGACCGTAGTGTGCTGGAACGGGAGCAGGATGACTCTAACACAAGACTTCTGGCCCAGCGTACTCCACGCACCTGTGTTCGAAGCCCACCCCCCTGCCCCCTACTGCTGCCAACTCAGCTATTTCCCAGCCTATTGGGACTGCTGACAAAGGGGCATGTGGATCTTCTCTTTAACCCAGTCTTTGTTGTAAGGCTGACATGTCTGGGTATCAGCTGGGTAAGCAAGGCTGAGGTCCGCCAGATCACCGGTAAGATCGAACAACTGACTGATATCATATGCGATAGAAGGACTACTGCATTCACTGTTCTTCATGCATTTTACAAACGCCTTCCCTGCATTCATTCACAGATTCACGGTCTGCAGAAGTTCTACCTCTGGCCTCTTGGTAGGCTGTACCAGGAAAGCGGTGTGAGACATCACACCAAACTCTCTTGCTGCAGCCACTGCCCACGCACCCTGGCACACAGGCTTAGCCCCAGCGCTGCCTGCTCCTTCACGCATTTTCATTCTCTGCCGCTAGGTGCATACACATTTAGGATTGTTATGTCTTCTTGATGAATTGGCCTTCATCACCATATATTATTCCTCTATATCTTTGGTAATTTTCCTTGTTCTGAAAGTCTTTGTCTGATATTAATATAGCTACTCAAGCTTTCCTTCCTAATATAAACAGCTGTATTGAGCTATGATCCATATACCATAAAATTCATTTAAACTATACAATTCAGTGTTTTTTTAGTGTATTCACAGTGTGTGAAAATATTGCATAATCAATTTTGTAACACTTTTGTACCCTCAAAAGGAACTCTGTACCCACTAGCAATCAATACCCATTTCCCTCCTACTCCTCTCTCAGCCCTAATCAACCACTAATCTGCTTTCTGACTCAATAAATTTACCTATTTTTGACACTTCATATAAATGAAATCATACAATTTGTTTTTTCTGTGTGTGTCTGGCTTCTTTCACTTAGCATAATATTTTCAAGAGTCATCCATGTTATAACATGCATCAGTATTTCATTACTTAACTATGGCTAAATAATATTCCATGGTATGGACATATTTTATTTATCATTTCATCAGTTGATGGACATTTGGGTTGTTACCCCTTTTTGTTTATTCTGAATAATGCTGCTAGAAAAATTCACATACAAGTTTTCGTGTGAACATAGGTTTTCATTTCTTTTGGTTACATACCTAGAAATATAATTGCCAGGTCATATGTGTTTAAACTTATGAGTAGTTTTCTTTTAATTAATGTTTTCATGATATATGTTTTTCCATCCTCTAACTTTTAGCCTTTGTATGCCATTGTATTTGAAGTGGATTCTTTGTAGATAGCATATAGTTGGATATTTTAAAAATTCAATCTGACAATCTCTGTCTTTTAATTCATATGGTTGACTATTTACATTTAATGTAATTATTGATACTGCTGAATTTAGGTCTAGCAGTTTATTATTTGTTTTTTGTTTGTTTCTCTGTTTTTTGTTTCTCTTTCTCCTTTCCTACCTTCTTCTGGATTATTTGAATATTTATTTTAGTATGCCGTGTTAATTTGCTTATGGGTTTTGACTATATTTCTTTGTATTATTTTTAAGTGGTTGCTCCAGGTATTACAATATACATACCTACCTAGGGTTTTATCCCATCTACTTACGGTTACTAGTTTACCACTTCAGGTAAAATGTAGAAAACTTATGATCGTAGATATTCCTGTCCTTCCCCTGCTTTGTGTTGTACTTGTCAGAAGTACTTTATCTACATACATCAAAAACCTCATCAGAAAATGTTATAGTTTTTCCTTTCAACTGTCATTCATAGTTTAAAGACCTGAAGAAGATTATTTATTAGATTCACCATTCTGTTGTTCTTCCTTTATTCCTGAAGTTCCAAGTTTTCCTAGGTTATTTTCCTGTCACGTGAATATCTTTCTTAGAATGTCTTTTACTGAAAGTTTACTGGCAGTGAATTCTAGTTTTGTTTCATTTAATAATGTCTTACTTCATTTTTATTTCTGAAGAGTGTTTCTACTCTAGAATTATGGGTTAATAGTTATTTTCTTTCAGTACTTAAAAAGCATTGTTCCATTGTTTTCTGGTATCCAATGTTTCTGATGAGAAATCTCCAATCTTTTAGATCATGGTTCCCTTATATGTAATGTATGCTTTTTCTCTGGCTACTTCCAGGATTTTTTCCTTTTATCTTTGGTTTTAGCAATATGATGATGATATGTCAGGGTGTGGATTTCTTTGGGTTTATCTTCTTTAGGATTTATTGCATTTCTTCAATCTGTACATTATGTCTTTCACCAGATTAGGGAAGTTTTCCACTATTGTTTTTTTGAATATTTCTTATGCACCATTTTCTTTCTCCTGACCTTCTGGGACTCCAATGACATGAATATTAGACCTTTTGATATTTTCTTACAGTTTCCCTGTGTCTCTGTTAATTTTTCAAACCCTTTTTTTCCCTCTGTTGTTCAGATAAGATCCTTCCTATTGATCTATTTTAAAGCTCACAGATTCTTACTCCTGCCATCTATTCTGTAGCTGAACTGTGAAAATTTTTTATTTCTGTTGTTGAATTTTCTGGTTTTAAAGTTTCTATTTGATTCTTTTTTATTGCTTCTATTTCTTTGCTGAGAACTTATGTCTTCACTCTGTTCTGAGCACTCCCCCTCACTTCATGAAGCATGATTTTATTAGCTGCTGGAAAGGCTGTAATAATTCCAACATCTGGGTCACCTTGGGTTTGAGAGTTGTTGAGATTTTCTTGATTCTTTGTATGTCAAAGCATTTTGGATTTTATCCCGTACATTTTGAATATCATGTTACAAAACTCTGGTTCTTGCTAAATTCCTCTGGAGAATATTTCTTTTTCTGTTTTTTTTTTTTTTTTTTAAAGATCTTATTTATTTGACAGAGAGAGACACAGCGAGAGAGGGAACACAAGCAGGGGGAGTGGGAGAGGGAGAAGCAGGATTCCCACGGAGCAGGGAGCCCGATGCGGGGCTCGATCCCAGGACCCTGGGATCAGGACCTTAGCCGAAGGCAGACGCTTAACCACTGAGCCACCCAGGCGCCCTCTTTTTCTGTTTTAGCAGGTTCCCAATCTAGTTAAGTTTGGACTACAAAGTACTGACCTACCTTCTGTGGGCGGTGGTTCCCAGTTTGTTTAGTTTCCAAAGCCTCCATAGCATAAACCTTGTCACTTCACATGCACACTGCCCAGTGGCCAGTCTGGGAGACCAGTAGCCGGCTTCACCATGGTTCAGTTCTCAAAGACTTTGCTGTGTGCTGTCAGTCAATGATGCACATGTGCAGCTTGGAGTGAGCATAGGGTTTTATTCACAGCTTTAAAGGATCCCTTTCTCCAGATCCCTCCTCCTCTGAGGTCCCCTTTTCTAGAAAGAGAGGGCTTAGCCTTCTTGCACTATTGCACAGTTCTGGCCTAGGGTAAAGCAGAAAGAAGAAAGAGAAAGAGAAGAGACTTTGAACTGCCGGGGCCCTCTTTCCTGGCAACTCGGGCCAGAAGGAAGGGTTTTCCCTCAGTTTTGGTTGTCTGCAATCTCCCATAGGCACTGACACTACCATGGGAGAGCAGATCCGTGACGGGCGCTGCTTTAGGGTAGGGGCAGGAGAGTGAGAAGAAAAGAGCAGAAAGGGGGTCTGCCCCATTCTCTGTTCCTCAGGACCCCCTTCCCAGTCCTCAGAGCAGAAAGAGAGTATTTGTCTTGGAGTGTTTTCCTGTCCACATCCAGCTATGTAGTCCCAGGATTTGGTCTTCCCTATAATAAGGTCTGGAAATAAGGAGGGAAAAAGCTCATCACCCTATTGGTTGTTCTTCGAATTTTTTATCTGCGCCCTCCCTCCTCGCCCCTGCAAAATCCACCTGCTGTCACTGACTTGTTGGGGTTCCCACATAGTTGCTTCAGGCATCTGTTCAGGGTTTGGTTGTGCTGAGAGAGAGGAAGGATGGGGTTTTTCCTGGCCTGGGGTCCCAGGAAATGTGTGAATGTCTAAACTGTGTGCATAATGAGGCAGGAGTAGATGGACCAGGGAAAAATGAAGAATGCAGAAATGACCTCACATAGCAAATGAGGACTGTCAGAGGAAGCATTTTAAGTCAGTGGGGGGAAAGTAAGATTTTGAGACTACTGGCTGGACATTTGGGGTAAAAAAGTGGGATCCACACCCAACTTCTTATATCAAAATAAATTTAGGAGAGAATGGACTATTTACATGTGAAACACAGACACAGAACTACTTGAGGAGAATTGGGGTGAATTTTTATAATCTTGTGGTGGGGGAATCTTTTATGACCATGACATGAAGTCTAGAAGCACTAACTAAAAGCTTCATAGATCTGATTCCCTGAGAATTAAAAAGCTCTATAGAGAAAAGCAAACCAAAATGCCATTAACAAAGGTAAAATGACAAGCCGAGAAAGCATGTTTGCAATACGTGACAAAGAATAAAGGTCTATTTTTAAAAACCTACAAATTAATAAAGAACAAGTGAGCAAAGGAAATGAACAAGTGAGCAAAGGAAATGAACAGGGAATTCAAATAAGAAGACATGAAATTGCCTGTAATGATAGTTTGTGAAAACACGATCTGTTTTGTCCACCTCACTGCTGCTCAGGAAGAGGCAAATCACAGCAGCAGGATGCCTGCTGTTCGTCAGATTGTTGCATAGCAACGGCCCATGTTGGTCAGGGTGCAGGGTAATGGGCACCTTGTGCACCATCGGCGGGAACATAAAATGTCCACAATTTGGGAAAATGTTCAGAAACTTCAAGTGCCTATCCTTCCACACAGTAATCAAGATCTAGAAACTTCTTCTGGGAGGTACCCGGACATGTTCACAAAGTCAAATGGGCAAGGATGACCACTGCAACATTGTTTATTGTAGGGAAGAACTGGAAGCAACTGAAATTGTCCAATATGGGGGGGCCAGTTAGATAAACTATGGTTTATCCACACCTTGGGATATCCACCAGCTTTGGAAAAGGGTGCTATAGCTAACTGTACTCTTTTTTTTTTTTTAAGACTTTATTTATTTATGTGACAGAGAGAGACACAGCGAGGGAGGAAACGCAAGCAGGGGGAGCGGGAGAGGGAGAAGCAGGCTTCCTGCTGAGCAGGGAGCCCGATGCGGGGCTCGATCCCAGGACCCTGGGATCATGACCTGAGCCGAAGGCAGATGCTCAATGACTGAGCCACTCAGGTGCCCCATAGCTAACTGTACTCTTTAGTAGTAAGTCATTGCTACATATTTTGCTGAATAAGAATAGAACAAATATATTTTATTTATGAAAGTGTAATCCTATCCATCCATCATCCATCCATCCATCCATCCATCCGTCCATCCATCCATCATCCATCCATCCATCCGTCCATCCATCCATCCATCCATCCGTCCATCCATCCATCCATCCATCCATCATCCATCCATCCGTCCGTCCGTCCATCCATCCATCATCCATCCATCCATCCATCCATCTGTCTATCCATCCATCCATCCGTCCGTCTGTCCATCCATCCATCATCCATCCATCCATCCATCCATCATCCATCCATCCGTCCGTCCATCCATCCATCCATCCATCCACCCTTCTACATCCATTAGAATAGCAAGGGATTTGGAAAAATGTTAACTGAATGTTGGTGGTGTTTATATTGGGTGGTTGAATTTTGGGGAAATTTTTTCCGTATGTTTTTCTACAATGTAGAAATTTCCTATAAGTACCTTTTATCTGTATAAAAAGTAAAACGAATTTTAATAGGGGTCTACCCTAAAATAAATCAATGGTGGAGAGCAGGGAAACGAATAAGTAAATGAAAACAAGCAATTTACAGAATTACATGTAAATTCATCTCTATGTCCTCTCTCAACTCCTAAAAAAATTTTGGTTAAGTTTTTTATTTCTTTAAGTAATCTCTACATGTGACGTGGGGCTCAAACTCACGACTCATAGATCAAGAGTCTCATGCTCCACTGACGGAGGCAGCTAGGCACCCCTCCCCAAATTTTACTTACTTTTTTTTTTTTTTACAGAAAATGCTAACTTTTAATTCTCCCACAGAAGGCAAAATATATTTACATCTGATTTTTTTTTTTTTTTGCACGAGTTCAAGGAAATAGCAACTTCATTTTCTCCCCATCCTGCGTTCCTTGGTTAGCTGCTGACTCAACATGTCAGAATTGGAAAGTCTTCGTTTTCATAACGTTAATGTTTATCATTTAAAGAGTACAGCTAATCTATTTTTCCGTATTGCTGAATATGTCTTTGAACTTTTTTATTTGGTAAAATATACACAACATGAAATGTCCCATTTTTAGCCATTTTGAAGGGTGCAGCTCAGTGGCATTCAGCACACTCACACTGTCGTGCAGCTGTCCCCACCATCCGTCTCCGGAACTTTCTCCTCTTCCCAAACTGAGGCTCTGTCCCCATGAAACAGCAGCTGCCGTCCCCTCCCCCAGCCCTCGTAACCACCATCTGCTTTCTGAATCTACGGATTTGCCTATTGTGTATTCCTTGTCCACGTGGACCCAGACAGCACTTGTCCTTCTGTGTCTGGTTTCTTTCTAGCTCCTCCATGTTGTAGCATGAATCAGAATTGCATTCTTTTTTAAGGCTGAATAATATTCCATCAAATAGGTGGACAACCTTTTGTCTGCTCCTCTGTCGACAGACGTTTGCACGATTTCTGCTTTGGGCTGCTGTGAGCACGCATGTACAGATGTGATGATCGATTTTTAAAAGGCATAAACCCAAGAAAGATGCAGTGTACGGGGGGAGTGGAGGAATGAGGGGCAGGTCAGGGGTCCCAAGCGCCCCTTTTCTATTCTAAGCAGAGAATGGACTCAGGCGTGCACATCTAGAGATGCTGGGAGGGAAAAAACTTTAATAAAAATGAAAATATGCAAAAGCTTGATGGCAGAGCTAAACTTTTGTAATCAAAGAATTTTGGTCCATTTCCAATGTAAGAAAAATGATAACCTGCTCGTCAAGATCTCAGGAACTTGAGTGGAGCATTTTACCTTTTCCCGACCCACAGTCACCCCTTTTGGGTCGTGTGACTCAGAAGGAAGCACATTCTCCCGGGTCACGCTCAGCCTATCCTGGGATGTGCAGGAAGGAGCCTAGTTCCTTGCTGGAGCTGCAGTCCATGTCAGCGAGGTCAGCATCTTTAGAGCAAGATTTTTTGAGAAGTAACAAAGAGCGTCACATGTTTTTACCAAAAACAAGTATAGAATGGATTTCAAAACATGACCCTGGAGATTTCCCCACCAACGCTATTCAACCTTCCTCGACCTATACCTCCAGGAGCAATCCCAGGAGGTCTTCTGGGAGGTGGTGTGCTCGGCAGGTCTTTGCATTCTTGATGACAGGCTCAGCGATTATAATAACAGCTTTTCTGAAAGGGGAATTTGGATCCTGGCATTCTCGACACAATGAATGCTGAATTGCAAATGGATTAAAATTTTCTTAGAGGGAGTACACATGGGATACAAACTGAAGGGGGACACCAGGGAGCGTAAGATATGACGGTGTTGTGGGTTAGTAGGAAGAGGAAGATGGATGAACAGTAAGTGATTCTGAGGGACCACGTTCTTAGCTCACCTCTTCCTGAACGGTTGCAAGTACCCTTCGGTTTCTCCTGGTGTTGGGATGACCCTTGAACCCCCAGCCCCCTGCAGGGCTGACCTTCAGGGCAGATGGAGGGCCTGCATGCTGCTGGGTTCAACGCCTGCTTAGAGCACAGGCTTCTCTGCCCTCTCTGCTCCGCAGTGGACTGAAGACGAAGCACGAGCCCCTTCAGGGAGTCGATCGGACGGATCTTGGGTGGAACTTTATAAAGATAACCGTGGCTAAGGGCACCTGGGTGGCTCAGTTGGTTAAGCGACTGCCTTCAGCTCAGGTCATGATCCCTGGGTCCCGGGATCGAGTCCCGCATCGGGCTCCCTGCTTGGCAGGGAGTCTGCTGCTCCCTCTGACCCTCCCCCCCTCCTGTGCTCTCTCTCTCAAATAAATAAAATCTGAAAAAAAAAAAAAAAAAAAAAAGATAACCGTGGCTTAGAGAAGGCACTTATAGAGTTGGATCATGTTGTGGGGATCGTAACCTTTCTTTACTTATAATATATCCTTGAATATCCTGCAGAAGGAGACCAAGAACCAGACGCCCCTAACGACTGTGCTACCACCCACGTGGTTTCGGGGCTTATCAGCGCCCGTTCCGAGGGCAGATGTGGGGGGCAATGAGAGGTCTCCCAGGACCCCAAAATACTTCCCTAAGTCCCTCAGCCTGTGGTCTTGTCCACATCTGAAGCCTTTGTTTGGTTCAGGGCATTCATCCTCTGCTGAAAAGGCAGACTTTGTGGTTGTTTGGGCTTGCAGCCCCCTGGGCAGTAGGACGGGGCTTTGGGCTTTTGCCCATCCTCACCCTGCCCCCCTCGCCGTCTGACGCTGACCACACTCTACTCCTCTGAGGCTCGGCTGGAATGCAATGTGACCCCCATGCCAAATTTAAAATTTTCTAGAATCTCCACCAAAGAAGTAAAAAGAAAGAGGTGAAACTAATTTTAATAGTATTTTTTCATTTCACCCAATCGATCTATGTAGTCAGTATAAAAGTTATTGATGAGATTGTTCACGTTCTTTTTTCTTGAACGAAGTCTCCAAACCCTGGTGTATTTTACACCTACAGAGCATCTCCATTTACAGCAGCTGCATCTCCAGGGCTCAGGGGCCACACGTGGCTGGTGGGTGCTCTACTGGAGGGGGCAGGAACGTCCAGTAACTGGTCCTGGGGGGCTCTCTGTCTGCCACTCCCTCTCTCCGTGACTCTTCGGGGCCCAGAGGCCACACACTGGCCCACTCCCAGTGGCACAGAATTTGTGTCAGCTTCCTTCTGCCGTGCCACCGGCTGCCACGGATTGTGGCTTCCAGCAACAGCCATTCGTCACCTCCCAGTTCCATAGGTCAGACGTCAGTGTGGACTCAGCCGGGTCCTCTGCTCAGGGCCTCAGAGGCTGCCCTCGTGGGGCTGGCTGGGCTACATTCTCCTCCTGAGCCTTCACCGGGGAGGCTCTGCCTCCAAGTTCACTCAGGCTCTTGGCAGAATTCAGGCCCTTGTAGACGTGGGACTGAGGTTCTCCATTTCCTTGCTGGATGTCATCCGGGGGCCCAGTCTTCACTGGCCACCCACCTTCCAACTCATGCTTTGCATGTGGCTCCTCAGGCTGTCACTCTGACTTCCCCTTCTGCTATCAGCTTTAAGGGGCTCATGTGATTAGATTCAACTCACCAGATAATCTTCCTTTTGATTCACTCAAAGTCAACTGATTAGTAATCTAAATCACAAAATCCCTTTTGTCATGTAACACATATAATAGGGTGTGACACCCCGTGGCCTGCACAGCCCCGGGGATTAGGGCAGGAAGTCCTAGGGGCCGTTTTCAGGGGCGGCCACCTCGTTACTACAAGTTGAGGTGGATGGAAGCACAAGGCTCCGTCAGGCTCTCCTGCTTACCTGGCCTGGACATCCCAGCAAGGTTGGCGGGGCAGGTGGAGGCCGTGGCTCTGTAGATTGCATACGTCTGTCTGATCTAGGGCTGATTCTGGGAGTTCTTTTTCTCTGAATAATCTTCCCAAGCGTTTGACCAAGGGCAACTGGTCGCCTGTTCTCCCACCCAGGTCTACAGATCAGGGGACACTGTGGTCTGATGCTAACACTTTTCGTCCTTCTGGGTTTCTGACGTTGAATGCGGTGGTGATGTTAGGGCAATATTCTCTAGAATGTTTTGGAAGCAAAAGCGATCTTTGTGGAAAGACTGGTCATCACAGTCTTTCTTCCCCAGCTATGAGGAGTGGATCCCATCGTGAGCAGAGCAGGCTCCCTGCAGGCCCAGCTCGGGGCTGAGCAGACCCTGTGTTGGAGGACCCACTGGGGCCCTTGGAAAGCCTATCCCCTGAGATACACGTGCTGGGAGGCTGTCCTGCCCTTTACAAGCAAGTTAAGGGGAAGGTGTGTCACAGAAATGTTGTGTGTTCCTTTATCCCTCCTAAAAGTCGTTGTGCGAGGCTTCAATAGGTCACTAGGCCTTGGAGTCCAGCCTGAATGTCCTGGCACGAGGCCTCCGGATACGACTGCATCTGTGGCAGAACAGATGCATTTGCCAGAATGTTCTCGAGTGACAGGCGGCCCCTCCCTGGCCAGTGGCTCTTCTCAAGGCATTCTGGTACATGGGAGTTCTAAATCAGCATGCTTACCTGATAGGAACCAACACCAATACGTTCTCCAGTGAGAGCCATAGAATTTCTCCTCGTTCCTCACCTGGGGCTCATGGGGTCCAGATAGCAATGGGCACCTCAGTAGGATTGGCTTCTTTGTCAACCCTATACCTTGCATTCTATGCCTTTCATAAACATTATTCCTGACGGGGCCCATCAGTCCTCACCAGATTGCCATCTGTACGAGTGTCCTGGGGCAGCCGTAACAAATTGCCAAAAACTGGGTGGCTGAAAACAACAGAAGCTTGTTTTTTCACACCTTCTGGAGGCCAGAAGTCTGAAATCAAAGTGTGGGCAGGCTTTGGAGGAGATCCCGCTCTGTGCCCGTCTCCCAGCCTCTGGTGGCTGCCGGCGACCCTGGGTGTTTGTTGCTCGGGCCGTGTCCCTCGGATGTCTGCCTCTGTCTGCATGCGGCCCGTCCCCGGACGCCCGTGCCCTCTGTTCTGATAAAGACACCTTCAATCCCGGATAATCTCATCTTGAGAGCCATAATTTAGTTACAGCCACAAAGACCCCTTTTCCCAATAAGGTCACATTCCCCAGTCCTGGGTCTTAGGGTGTGGATATATCTCTTCGGAGGGGTCACTGTTCAACCCACCGTGGTGTCCATGACACAAAAAAGGTTAAGAATCCTCCATGATCTTCCTAGAGGATGACTGATCTTTCCTGTCAAAACTTCACCTTTTAATGATTTTGGCTGTTGTAAACGTGCTTGCATTCCTGACTTGCAAACTGAAAATAATGATGCTTCCCCAGACCCCCCACCCTCCTTAAACAGCTTCTGAACAGGATCAAGTTACAGCGGGGATGGAAAAGGGCGGCTTTTTCCTTGTTTTATGCTCAAAAATGGTCTAATCAGGAAACCATTGGATGGAGATGACTTGACATCTCTCCCAAGTCCATTCGACAGCGTGACACTCGCTAACTGCTTTTTTGCCAGGAGGAAACTCCCACCGGGCTTAGGATGGCCCTTCTCAGCTTTGGGCTCAGTCTCAAGTTCGACACCCACATCCCCTGCCCCCTGCCACTTCTCCCGAGACACTGGAAACCACTGCGGGGTCAGGGCTGGCTGGGCGCCCTGTCCTTTACAAACCACTTTCTCCCACATGACTCTGTGGGGCCACCGTGATGGTTCTCCTCCCGCTCACATGGCCCCTCGCCCTGCTCTTCTGCTCTCAGCTTAAATGTCACCTCCTCGGAGCTGCCCGGCCACCCTTTCTGCCCTGAGGTCCCTTGCATTTTCTCTTCTCTTTTTCCTCCTTTGTTCTTTCCTGATGATGTCTGCATGGCGAGGAGACAGGCAACCTCAATGCCTTTGAATGACATAATTTTTAAATTTCCTCCAGTCAAAACCAGAAGAGAGAAGTGGAAAACGCTGGGTGAAAACCGTGTCATTCAATCGCTTAGAATATGCATGCAGTGGAATTTGGGTGATTTTAGTTTAGACGTGCAATGATAAGTTTTCTGAAATAGCACAGGAGCTAAACATTGACCCTGATCCTGAGCTGGAAATGTTTCCAGCCCCAGGCCCACCACTGCTGTTTTGAGCTGGTTTCTCCTTGTGTCTTTTTCTTCTTCTTCTTCTTCTTTTTTTTAAAGATTTTTTTTAAAATTTTTAAATTTTAAGATTTTATTTACTTATTTGAGAGAGAGAGACAGAGATAATGAGAGAGAGCACAAGTGGGGAGGAGAGGGAGGAGCAGGCTCCCCACAGAGCGAGGAGCCTGACACGGGGCTCAATCCCAGGACCCCCGGGATCATGACCTGAGCCGAAGGCAGACGCTTAACCAACTGAGCCACCCAGGCCTAAAGATTTTTTTATTTATTCATTCGAGACACAGAGATACAGAGAGAGAGAATATGAGTAGGGGGAGAAGCAGAGGGAGGGGGAGAAGCAGGCCCCCCGCCAAGCAGGGAGCCTGATGCGGGGCTTGATCCCAGGACCCTGGGATCATGACCTGAGCCGACGGCAGACGCTTAACCATCTGAACCACTCAGGTGCCCCTCCTCGTGTCTTCTTCTTGACTCGGAACTCACATGCCGTCAAACCCACCATTTTAAAGTGTACAGTTCAGTGGATTTTAGTACGTTCACAAGGTGCGCCCAAGTGACATTTGGGATGCTTGGCTATTGCAGGGGCGAACAGTTCAAAAAAAATTTTTTCCCAGTGTGGAATTTGTGCAGAGTGTTTATTAAGGTATTGAAAGCACATTAAAAAACCTCGGGGCTATAAACACTGAGTGTTTTCGTTGTGGCGTCTGGTTCGGGGGCTACGTGAGAGGGACGGGACAGTGGCAGAGGCCGAGGCCCCGCTGGACGGCTCGGGGAAGCTGGGAGCCAAGGAAAGGAGAACTGGCTCTCTGGAAACCCCCATGTTCACGGTCAGGGAGCCCAACCACCCACGGAAAACTTTTCTGAATGACACAACGAATTCTTTTCTCCTGTCGCCAACCTGAGATGCAGATGCCCACAGAGCCCGCCACGCCGTGGCCTTCCCAGGGGCCGCTGGGTCCCAGCTCATCATGCGGGTTCTTGCGCGGAGAGCCCATCTCTGAACGGTTCCCCCGCTTCCTGCCACGTCCCTTCCTCTCCCGTCTGTAATCTGGACTCCAGTTCTCTGGCACCAACACTGTCCCCCAGCCACACCCGCCAGGCTTTCTGCCTCCCCAGGGGCCCCTGGCAGGAGTCTTCTCCCACTCAGGTCTTTCCTTCCTCTACCTATAACAAGCCTTTCTCGACCTTTAAGCCTTATTCCAAATGTGGCTTCTTCCATGAAGTCTTTCTTGATTGCTCCAATTGGGGTGAATTTGATGTAGCAGGTAAGCTCTCCTTCCTTCACTTCAGAGAACCGCGTTTTCTCCTCCCGTTTGCTGGCTGGCCCACCTTGTGTGCCTCGCTGCCTCTAGGTTTCTGCATGTGGCCAGTGGGGGTGCTGGTGTTCAGCCTGTCCCCCTGCCAGACCACGGAGGAGCTCCAGCCAGCAGCCTGTGAGAAGGAGCGCCGTCGACTTTACCAGAGCGTGCTGCGTGTGTGCATTGCTATCTTTCCCCTGGACTCCCATGTGCTGGCCCCACCTGGGTCCTAAACTAACACATTTTGCTTTGAATTATAGTGATTGTGTACCTGTCTAATCGTCCCCGCTAGAGAGGCCTCAGGCTTCCTGAGAGAGGAGATTATGGTTACCCTTCTTTATTCCTCTTGATGATTTAGTCTATACCATGTGTGTGCGTTTTCTAAACACGTTAAAGAGTCAGTCCTGGAGGGATGCCTGTGTGGCTCAGTCGTTGGGCGTCTGCCTTCGGCTCAGGTCGTGATCCCAGGGTCCTGGGATGGAGTCCCGCATCGGGCTCCCTGCTCCGCGGGGAGCCTGCTTCTCCCTCTCCCACTCCCCCTGCTTGTGTTCCCTCTCTCTCTGTGTCTCTCTCTGTCAAAAAATAAATAAAATCTTAAAAAAAAAAAAAAAGAGTCAGTCCTGGATCAAGGAACAATGTAGAATGTCCTCCCTCTCCTAGCTGGGCCGTGTCTGCGTTCCAGCGTGAGCACTCGGATTCTTGCCTGACTCTTCCCACCTGGTTCCCATCTCTGGATCTGTCCTTGTGATTTCTGCTTCTAGCGTAAGCTGTTCTGGCTGCTGGCTCTCACTCCCAGACGCCTCCTCGGTCACACGTCACGTTTCCACACCTACGGGGCAGTTTCAGGGCTGACCCCATGGCTTCCTGACTTTCAGTCTCTACTTGGGTTGCCACCACGTCCCCTCAGTCCCAGCTGCTCTGTGACAGGACTGGGCACCGGGCAGGGCACACCCTCTGTATCGCTGGGCAATACCATCTTGGCTCTTCTCTGTGATGTTGTGTTTTCCAATCCATGAACATGGTATGGTCTCTACTCAGTTGTGTTCACTTCCAATAACAGGGCACTTTCTGGTTCATAGACGGTCCCCTCTCGCTGTGTCCTCACATGGTGGAGGGGCAAGGGGTCTCTCTGGAGCCTTTCATACGGGCACAAACCCCATTCACGGAGGCTCTGTCTTCATGACCTAACTACCCCCAAAGGGGTCAGGCTTCAACATATGAATATTGGGGGACATGCATTCATGGAAGTTCATGTGCCAAGACAGTAAATAACCCAAATCAAGCAGCAAAAGAGGAGGTAAATGCATAAGGACAGTCTGTGGGGGAAAGAAGTGTGGCACCCATTGCTCAAGAGGGTGACGCACTTGTTCACCATGGGGGAGTCTCAGCACGCATTAGCAGCACCCACCGTCTCTCCAGAGACCTACGTCCTGGGATGAGACAGGTTTTCCATTTACTCATACCCGAGAAAGAGTCCCTGGACATTATTCTATGAAGAGATAGTCCTGAACACTTGGTGCTGCCCTGAGAGCAGCCCCAAGACTTGGAGGCGAGCAGAAGAGGGTGTGCGCAGCTCCCGAGGCTCGGTGTGAACTTGTGTCACCCTCGCACAAATGAGGTCTTCGTGCCCGCTCCCGGGCAGAGGGGAATAGGTGTTGTTTGCACACATCTCTAGCTTGGCTCGCAAGCGATGATGCACCAATTTGCATGAGTGGGTGACAGGGGTGCAAACAAAGAGCTCAGAGCAAGGAGAAGGCTGTCAGGAAGGAAATGACGATCTTGTAAAGAAATTTCAGCCATTTGTGTCTACTCCCAAGTGCCTCCCCACCAAGTTCCCGGTTGGCCTGTGTTGGAGCTTTAGCCCGGCTCTGCCCAGAGAAATGAGGCCTGGAGATCAGGAAGAAACTGGAGCGCCCGGCTAATTCAAACCTTTACTATTCCACAGGGGGAGACAGAGGCGTGCATTCTACCCCCTGCCCCTGCCCCAGCTGCACCTGCGTCCCTGAGCAAAGCAACATGGGAGGAGTGGGAAGAGCCCTGGGCTTGAGGTTCAAGAGCCCTCGGCCTCCCTGAGCCTCACCGTCCCCATCTACCAAATGGGGACAATCCTACCTGTCCCACAGCACTGTTTGGAGAACCACATGAGAAGGTCTGAGAGCAAGGGTTTGGTAAAAGAGAAAGCAAATTGCAAATTGAAGTTGCTGCTGCTGGTCGCACTCAGGTCCACGCACCGTCCAGCCCTTTCTCTTCGCTTTTGGGGTGGAGTTCCGTAAGGCAGCAGTGGCCCCCGAGGGGGGTCCCTGCGCTGCACCCCAGCCTTGGGAACCAGCTCTGCCTTGTCTCTTCTTTGCACCCCTCCTTTGTTGCCCGTTATGTGGTACATCACTGACAACCATGTGATTACAGCAAAACAGGTCACGACCCGGTGTAGATTTAACTGCCTCCAGTCATGAAATACTCAGCAAACACCTGTTAGTGACAATGAAGTTGAACTGGAATTTTGATCTTTTTAAAATTTATTTATTTATTTATTTATTTATTTATTTATTTATTTATTTACTTACTTACTTACTTATTTAAGTAAGCTCTACCCCCAGCGTGGGGCTTGAACGCACGACCCTGAGATCACGAGTCTCATGCTCTCCCAACAGAGCCAGCCAGGCGCCCCTGGAATCACCATCTTAAACTCGCAAGGGACCCGGGCGTTTAGGATCAAGCAATGCTCTCCTGATGACACAGGACTTACCCCCAAAACCAGCCACAGCGCAGGACGCACCTGTTCCCTCCGTGGTCCCGGGGAGAGGCAGCTCCCCACCTCACGTGGGCTCGTCATCCCATGTTCTGAGGGATGGTGAGGGCACAGCCCGTCCTTCAGGCGACTGAAGTAAACACGGCAGCAGATCCTGCTGGTGCACAATCCCCACGGGCCGCAGAAGTCCCAAAGGAAGCCTGTTGACCCACGGGGACTGTTGTGAAGTCTTCGGCCCCGTCTCATAGGACCAGTGTGAGGATGGGGTTTGGGTGCACTGTTTTAAAGTCTCTTTGAATCCTCAGAACCTGTGGTTCTGTTTAGAGGTCAGTAGTCGCTGTTGTGCTATTTTTTTCCCTTTAACACTGTATGTTTATTAGAGCTATTTGTCGCAGGTCAGCAGAGGTAACTTTGGAGACGGGGATGGATACACGTACTCTCGATTATTTAGAATTGATGGTTGAGCGCGTGGGGTCCTGGCCCCACCCCGAATGTACTAGGTGCCTTGTGTTACTTATGCATATTAAAATTTAAGGACATTCATCTATTCATCTACGGTACATGTCAGAATTCATAGTTTTGGTAAAACAGTATTTCCTAGCAATAGCCCCAGATGTTAAGATATTTTTGATCTATCATTAGACCCTTTTACTCCAAAAAGCTGTTTTTCAGGACTGTTTCAAGCTCTTTCACTAGTAATCAGTATGAGTATAAAGTTTATATTTGAAAGACAAAAAAAAAATTATCGAATTGCTTAATGCAATTCTTTACATTAAAGTTTTACATGCTTTGCTTCCCATCCCTCCTTTGGAGGAGGGTTATGAATTAGGTACATGGCACATTTTTCAAGGATTGAATAAACTTCCAATAAGTGAATGAACAATGCCTTTAGAAGTAATGAATTGTAGGATGTAAAACAAACAGAGACTTATCTTGGATTTTTATTTGTCATCCTTTCAGGGTAAAGAAATAAATTGGGGTCAATATTAGTGATGCAGTTTTTAGAATGTTGGTGAGGTTGATGGGGTTATCTTGGGTGCAAAAAGGTGGTTTTATGAAAGCACGGGGACAGAACCTGTGGGCAGAAGGAGCTGCTGTTCCGGCACAGTGAGGAGCAACTGATTAAATACTTTGGGGTGGTGGGAGGTAAAGATAAGGGAAGTTCCAGAAGGATTTTCATATGCTAAAGGAGACTCCCTGGATACCGGAGGCCTGGCTATTGTCAAGCTAAGGTTGTTTTTCCATTTTGCAAAGCATTAACATTAAGACAGTAGGGAGCTTCCTGGAGGAAACTTACACTCTGCATGCCTCATGTATTTGCCAATGGGCTGCCGGTTATAAGGACATTTAATTTTATCTACATTTCCTTCTGCCTTTGTTTCCCACATCATTAGCAACTAACAAATAATCATCTAAATCCACCTTGAACAAATAGAGCAATGGATTCAGTTAAAAGGGAAACTGCAGGAAAGGACCTGGGGTCAAAGTTCACATCTCTAGTGCAGAGGATTTTTATCCAGTTTCTGGATATTTCCTTCCCCAAGGCCCTTGAATCAGCCCTGACCTGCCACCTCAAAGAAAGCCCCCTTTTACTGGAAGACAGCCTCTTACGTGAAAAAGCCGACCCCCTATGTACCCGCACACACGTGTGCATTCACAGGGCACACACACACGCATGCACACACACCCTGTGTGTTCAACTACCTGACAAACTGTGGCCATCTGTTCAGTGTTGCGTCAACTAATGAATGAATCTGTCCCTTATCTGGCTGGATAACTGCCAACTTTCTAGTCCCGGTCACTTTCCCAGGCGGATCCCTTACTTCCTGCAGCTGCGGCCCAGCGCCGCCCCTGCATGCAGCCTGGCCTTCCTTCTGACCTTGCCAAGGGTCCATCAGGGGTCTGCGCTTGAGCCAACATCCCTGTCACTTGCCCGCAGCTCATCAGCTGTCCTTTGCCGCTGTATTCATTTTTCGTACAAACCTTAAATACAGCAGGATGGGTATTCCGTATGTACACACCCCCCAGATCAAGATGCAGAAACTTCCAGCCCCAGGAAGGCTCCCCGGTGACTCACCCCAGCCAGTTCCCATGCAGCCCCCTTCCCCAGCCTCCAGAGGTAACCTCTGTTCCCACCTCTGTCGCCTTAGTTCTGCGTGTTCTTGACCTCAGACAAATGAAAGCAGACTCCCGGCTATGCTTCACTCATCCGTGAGCTTTATCCTTGCTGTGGAGCATGGTGATGCTTTCTTCTCTCTCACTATTGCGTGGTATTTCATCGCACGCATAGAGGCTGCTTCCAGCCGACGTTGGGGTTATTCTGAATAAAGCTGCAATGGAGTTTCTTGTATGTGTGTTTTGGTGGATGTGCTCCCTGCCCTCATTTCTCTCGGGGACACATTTAGGAGTGGAAGTTCTGGACATAGCGTAGGATAGGCTCAACCTATGTTTTCCAAAGTGATTGTAGCAGTTTGCACTCCTGCCAGCCGAGTGTGAACCTTCTCATCATTCCACACCTCTCCCAGCATTTGGTATCGTCAGTCTTTTCATTTTAGCCATGCCAGTGGGTATGTAGTGGTATCTTACTCTGTTTTTTTTTTTTTTTTTTTAAAGATTTTACTTATTTATTTGAGAGAGAGGGAGAGCACAAGGTGGGGGGGGGGGCAGAGGAGAAGCAGGCTCCCCGCTGAGCAGGGAGCCCGCTGCAGGGCTCGATCCCAGGACCCCCGGGATCATGACCTGAGCCGAAGGCAGACGCTCAACTGACTGAGACACCCAGGTGCCCCTTACTGCGGTTTTCAATTTGCATTTCCCATGATCTCGATCACCCTATCATGCGTTTTCTGGCTATTTGGTTAGCGCAGTGGTTGTGTCTTTCGGCAGACACAAGCCTGGAAACTCAGAGTGTGAACATGACTTCATATGTTAAGGGGACTTAATTTCGATAGTCTTAGAAGGACTGATTCAAATTCAGCGTCTGTCTCACGCCCACAGAAACCACTTCAGGGACATCAAGGATCTCTCTCAGCCCAGCAACTCTGCGCATGTAAGTCATGTTTCTATGACAAAGCCTGAGCACTCGCCCGGGCTCAGGGATGGGACAACGTGGCGCATAAAGACAGCCCTAGAGAGAAGTAGGGGCAGCGTGCGGTCCCAGCGCCTGCCACCCACCGGGGTAGAGCAGTGCTCGGTGCCCCCCGGGTGGGTCCTGGAGTCCAGCACCCACCCGCCCAGGCTGCGTAGACTACATTTCTGCCGCAGCCGTTGCTCCCACCACGTTTCTCCGAAAACGGCCAGTGATATCTGGCGGCACAGTCTGCGGCCCGTGCTGGGGGTGGAGATGCCATCTGCCTTTCTCCTTCTGGGGCATCTCACTTCTTTATAGCCAGCATAGAAGTCATTTCTTGAAAAAGGGTGTGGTGAGCCTCTCCCAGCGTGGTGGCGCTCTTCACGCTGACTCTTAATTTTAGTGACGTCCAGCACGTCTTGCTTTTCTTTCATGGTTGTTGCTTTCTCTGTCCTGTTTAAGGAATCTTTGTCTGCCCCCCTCACTGCTTTCTTGATGGTGAGGTTATTTTTTGGCCCATGCCCTGGTGTCCCTTGCTGTGTTTCTGACCCACGGCCTGCCCCCCTCCCCCACCACACGCTCGGCACATTCTCGAGAACCTCCTTATCTAGCTGCCCAGATGAGCGCTCTGCAGACTGGCAGGTCTCTTCCTGTGCCCTGTTCCTCCGCCTGCTTCTCCGGAGCTCTCCGGCTGCCCATCCACGGTTGCAGCATTAGCACCATGGCTCTCAATGAGCCAACCTTCTCTGATTTGGCGTTGCCGGCCTCAGAGGAGCGCGATCCAGTTATGAAGTGGATGTGGTCTTAAGCAGAAAAATCAAGTTAGAGTCAGTATGACATCTCAAAGGGGATCAATTCCGTTAGAGTTGTCACGTGTTGGTCTCGTTGAGGAAATATGTAATCAGGAAAAAATGCCAAACGGTACTTGTTTCCTCTGCCCAGAGCTGTCCTTGGGGGGTCACTGGAGTCAAGCTCGGGAAGACAGAGAAACGAGGGGTGCACGTCGGGATCCATGTGGCCGACAGCTGCAGCTCGTCCTCCCGGGAAGCCTGCATCCCACCTGGCTTCACTCCCAGCATCCTGTGAACGCCGGGCCCCTGGGAAGCGGGAGCAAGCACAGCGCACACTCGTTAACAAGTAGACACGGGCGGCTCATGGCAGGTAAGGTAGAGCACAGGCACCTTTGGAACATGTGTGGAGCTTCTGTTCGTCAATAAAGCCCTCCGAATTAAGAGCGTGTGCAGAAGGGCGTTCACGCAGCAGGGCTGAGACCGTGGTCCCCAGAAAGGCCTGCTGGCCAGGTCAGCCCTCAGCTGGCGTCTGGGAGCGTGGATCTGGGGAGGGTCCCCCCACCCCCAACTCCCAGCGCTGATAAGAGTGGCACCCAGTGCCGACACTATGCAAAAAATGTGGTTGCTGCACAACACCTGCTTTCCTCCTGGGACTCCGGGATTTGGGTCAGGGCCAGACTGAGGAGGATGCTCACGTGACCAGCCCTCAGGAAAGCCCTGGGTGCTCCGTCCCTAGCGCGCATCCCTGGTGGACAACACTTCACACGTGCTGTCACAACGCACTGCTGGGGGATTGAGCGTGTCCTGTGTGACCCCGACAGAGGGCTCTGGAAGCCGGCGCCTGCTCCCCCAGACTTTGCCTGCATGCCTGTCCCTTTGCTGATCTTGCCAGTTTCCGATGGCCAGTTTCCACTTCACATCACTTTGCCCTTCTCTTCTGCCTCCCTTGCTATAGATGGAATGTTTGTGCCCCCCCACCACCACCATACATATGTTGAAATCCTAACCCCACGGGGACAGCATTAGGAGGTGAAGCCTTCGGGAGGTGACCAGGCCATGAGGGCAAGCCCTCGTGAACGGGAGTAGTGCCCTTGTGAAAGGGACTCCGGGAGCTCCCTTCCTTCTAATACATCATGGCCGTGAGTACAACTCCGTGGTGAGTCGCAATGAACTCACACGTGTCTATTTAAGGCATCCCTAATTCAGTGCTGTGCTAAGTAGGGGTGCTAACCCAGAATAAGATTTTATGCTTTATCTTAAGGAGAATTCAGTGAAATCATTCATAAATGTGTACACCAGGTCCCAAATTATGTTATAAAGCTTTCAGTGTGGCTGGAGCCGTCCATGTGCTTAAAATGAGGGTCAAAGGTTGGAGAAAGAAAAAGAATTAGGCTTGAGTTGGATCTTACAGATGGTGTGGCAGGCAGAATAATGGCCCCAGAGACACCTGCGTCCTAATCTGTGGCACCGGGAATGTGTCACTTTACCAGCAAAGGGAAATTATGGCTGCAGATGGAACTGAAGCTGCTAATCAGCTGGCCTTAGGTAGGGAGAGTGTCCTGGATTATGCAGGTGGGAGATGCATGTACGCCCCGCGTAGTCACGGGGTACTTAAATGTGGGAGAGGGATGTCTTAGTTTGTTCGGGCGGCTATGACAAAATACCTACACTGGGTGGCTGGTAAAGAGCACACATTTGTCTCTCACAGTTCCGAGGCTGGGAAGTCCATGATGAAGGTGCTGGCAGATTTGGGAGTCTGGTGAGGCCCCACTTCCGAGACAGCTGCTTGCGCTGTGTCCTCCCACGGTGGAGGGAGGAAGGGAGCTCCCGGAGTCCCTTTCACAAGGGCACTACTCCCGTTCACGAGGGCTTGCCCTCATGGCCTGGTCACCTCCCGAAGGCTTCACCTCCTAATGCTGTCCCCGTGGGGTTAGGATTTCAACATATGTATGGTGGTGGTGGGGGGGCACAAACATTCCATCTATAGCAAGGGAGGCAGAAGAGAAGGGCAAAGTGATGTGAAGTGGAAACTGGCCATCGGGCTTTCAAGACGCAGGAAAGGGCCCTAAGCCCAGGAACACGGCTGGAAGAAGCTGGAAAGATGAAGGAACACAGTTCTGTGGACGCTTTGATCTTAGCCCTATGACCCTCGGGTTGGATTTCTGACCTGCAGAAATGAAAGTATATGATGTTATAGCAACCCTAGGAAATGAATAGAGATTTGTTGAAGTTTTGTTTTTGGTGGATGAAGAACAGTAAAAGGCACGGGCTGCAGGCTGTGACCCGCACATCAGAAGCGCCAGGTGCCACCACCTGTCGATTTCCAGGGCGGGAGGCAGAACCCCCACCCCCACCCCTGCAGGTGACTGGCTTCCTCAGGAGGGAGTCCACACCTGTCCTCCCAGCAAGCACCTTTTCGAGCTCTCTTGAACACCCCTCACTAAGCCTGGCTTGGAAGGTGCAAAGGAGAGGTGGGGAATGGAAAATGAAAAGCTCCTCCCTGAGAAATCTCTTTGCCAATTCCCTTACAGAGCCCCCAACCTCCCCGGCACCCCCCGTGGTCTCAGGCCGCCCTCACTAATCCTAAGAGGCAGGAAGGACTAGGCCAGACCATACAAAACTGCCTTTTCTGTAGGGCAGAAAATAGTTGAATATCAGCAATCATAATATTCTCATCAACGCTATTGAACAGACGGGCAAACCAAAAGTTAGGAAGGTTAAGTCATTTGTTCAAGGGCACACATGCAGTGAGCCAGGAACTTGGATCTGAACCAGGGCCCCACTGCAGAATGTGCTGTTCTGACGGCGGAGATAGGCTGCGATCCATCGGGTTGGGAGGGTGTGGTTTTCAGATGCCAGGATGAGCATCTGGACGTGCTGTGAGACCACGGAGGAGCCCTCATCAAGGGAGCGGCTGAAGCTGGGGGCGCAGCGACAAGGACACACAGGGACATGGTACAGAGGACAAGGCGTAGGCGTAGGCTGCTGCAGAGACCAGGGTGAAATTTCCCTGGATTATGAGGTGCTGGCAGGTCATGGGAGAGGCAGGAATGGTCAGAGGCACTTTTGTTCTTTGGGTCTCCTGTCCTTGGCACCGTATCCAGCCCATAGCAGTCGCTCCATCAACGCTCATTAAGTAGGAACAGAACTAAACAGCTGAGGTTACAAGTTGTCCCCAGGCAGTGAGGAGTCACCACGTTGAAAATGCGGGGTTTCGGGAGCAGGTTCAATGCCAGCCCGTGTATGGTGAACAGTTCCTGTATGTATACAGTGACACCTACTGCTGGCGATCCTCGCTGGGACAGCTGCAGGGCTGACTTCTCCGTCTTTGCGCGCCCCCGGCTTGACCTAACTGGAGTGCGGAGTGGAAGTTTGAGCACTCGTCTTTGTGCCGCGGGCAGCAACCCTGACCGGGAAGGAAATCTGGGCAGGCTGAAGGGGCGCGTCGGTGAAAAGATAGGAGTACAAACACGCGTGCGGGCTCTTCAAAGAATTTCTGAGTTCTGGAAGCTCGTCCCACACCATAGCGAACATATCAAAATACTCCTACAGTATCCAAACACTCTTCAAGAATTTGAGCTTTGAAAAATGAGTTATCATGGGAAATTATTTGGCGACAGGGAACTCATTTAATTCATGATTGCTATGACTTCCTGGCAATCATGGTATTAGGAAATTCTTACCAAGTGATTTCTAACTTCCATGTGGTTTTCAAATACGACCAAATGTTTATCAGCAGAGAAATTACAATTTGAAGTTGGCACGTTATGTGTTGGGGACTTTTCTTTGAACATTTATTAATTTCAAATTTGCAGTGTACTGTTTGCATTTGGGGGCCAATAAAATTTCTTTTTCAGGCTCAAACATTTTCATAGGTTCTTGAAAAGCCTAGTGAATACGTGGCTCAGTAAACACTGCTCCTTGTGTGTGATTGGTCAACAAAGATTCCCATTCTTCTCCCTATAAGGCTGCCCCACACCTCAACGTGGGGAAACCTTTCCTTCTGTCTCCAGGGTTTCCTTTGTCATTTCCGTCACCAGGGTTGCCCCCCACTCTACTCCCATATATAGTAAATGCCAGCCAACATCCCAGAGGGGCTGGAAATGACACAGACACGCAGAGAACCCTGCCTCAACACAATTGACTTTTCCTGGGGATAAGAATTTATGATGAAAACTTCCCTAAGTGGACATTCTAGCGCTAATATGCTAGACAATCCTGTTTTTACTTCTGATCTTCAGAGGGCAATGGTTTCAGATACCTTGATATAGCTGGGCACTTTTTCTTTTTTTTGTACGCTCCCAGTCACTCGCCGGCGACTGGTCATCTAGGACCAGTTCTATAAGGAACCACACGTCAGGTGTAAAGTTTGCCCCTGTCTGGACATGTTACTAGGGGCTTCCTCCTGGTGGGGGGATGCCTCCCATGCAGCTCCAGGAACTTGGGCCACACTCACGGAGATGGGGGGGGTCACTCTGCAGGGGCCACAGGCCGCCACCATCCCAGCCGTGACTTCCAAGGATGTCCACCTTGGCCCGGATCCTGCGGCCTGACACCCATCATCCATCCCAGAGCTCTGACTCTGGTGTCTGAGCCTGGCCCCAGCCCCAGAGAGTCCTGACCAAGATCCGACCTCTGCCTCTGCCCCGAGGCCCCAGCTATGCCCTGACCTCCAGCGTCCGACCCCCGCCTCGCCCCGGGCGTCTGGCAGCGCCTTGACTTCCGCCATCTGACACCCACCACCCTCCCTGCCCTTGACTTGGCCGCAAGGACGCCCCCGCGGCCCCGCGGGAATTCCTGCGGACACCCCCGTCCCGCGCCGCGCCCGGGACCCCCAGCGCGGACCCCGGAAGGGCACCCGGACCGCCAGCGGCCGCCCCTGCGCAAAGTGATTTCTCGGAAAGCTGAGCGCTTCGAAGAAGGCGGGCCGGACGGGCCGCGCCCATTGGGCGGTGCTGGCGGCGCGTCCGCGCCCATTGGGCGGCCCCGGCGGCCCTCCCACGCCCATTGGCCCGCGCGGCCGCCGCTCGGCACGCCGGGCCCGCCCCGGCCCTAGACCCGCGCCGGCGCCGGAGCCCGCGGCCGCATCCCCCGAGCGCGGCGGCGAGCGTGGGAACGCGGGCGGCGGCGCCGAAGGCGGGCGGCGGGCTCGGGCGCGCGCGGCGGCAGGTAGGCAGCCCGGCGGCCGGTAGACGGCCGGGCCGGCCCGGCTCCGTCCCTCCTCCTCCTCCTCCTCTGCTCTTCCTCCTGAACCCAGACCCCAAGTCCAGGCGTTGAGCACGGGGTGGCGGGGCCCCAAGTGGCTGATGCCTGACAAAAAAAATCCCATTTTTCTGAGAGTCGGGTTTGCGTGGAAGACCGTAGAATGGCCTATCTAGGGAGGGGAAACACTGACCCCTTTGTTGCAGGACCTGCTCTCCGGTCCCGCCCAAGTCCTGCTGCCCGGAGTAGCGCTCGGAGGGTCACGACCGAGGAACTGCCCGGTGACCGTCCGTTTCTGTGTGAGCTGGTTGGTGGAAGGGGGTGCACACTGGGGCTTTCTTCTGCCTGATGACAGTTAGCGATTTCTGAGTGGGCTCTGAGGCCCTTGGCTCTCATCATATAGCCCAGTGGTCCCTGGCAAGAAAGCCCCAGCTTTGTAGGGCCCGCTGCTAACAGCAGCTTTTGGGTGCAAAATGCACCCCAGGGCAAAGGGGAGACTTTACAAAGTGAGATGTGTTGCTTATCCAGGGCTTGGAGTGCTTTATGAATGGAAACTGGATACTGAATGTTCCAGAATTTTAAAATACCCCTTCAACATGTCGGGCGATATAACCCTTTTTTTTTTTTTTAAACCTAAGTTAGGAGCTGGTTCTGAGCATGTCCTTTGGGATTATGGCAGGTTCTTCCAAGAAAAGAATTGGGAGTGGCTCAGTCATTTCAGAAAGACTGGGGTCAAAGTGACAAATGGCTTTGATGCTTTGAGTCTGGGGTGGGGGATGTGGGGTTTGTGGCCACCCTTGCCTGGGGCCCTGAAAGGTGTGGGAGGTGAGTCCTGCACCACCTCCTAGGCACATCCTGGAATCCTGGAATCTGCCTTGGGTGGGGCCACCGCAGCCTCTTATCACCTCCTGTCTGGGAAGCCTGATACCCGGGACCCATTTATTGCGATGCAGATTAGCTCCAGATAGGATTTGGCCCATAAAGAGAATGATTAAAAATCAAGGAAGAGGAAGTTATAAACATGTGACCGGGCTTATGAATTGTTTTTCTGGCTTGACATTTGATGGGATTAATGCGTTAGCGTTCCATAAATCATAGTGGGGTCATCATGGGACTAGTACCTTAGGCTTCTATTGCCACTTAGAGTCTTAGAGGTGACCTCAGTGAGAATTCAGGTGGGGCTGTCCACGTGTTTCGATCTGGTAACGTAGCCTTAGTTTTTCTCTGCAGAGTGAGCAAAGTAAGACCCTCCTGCGGTGCCTGGGGGTCAGGGTGCCCTTCTGGGCTTCAGTGTTTCCTCCCGTGAGCAAACAGGCTGGATTAGATGGTTTCTAAAGTATTGTCCAGTTTTCATATTATGTGATTCACTTTTCCTCTCATTGACCTCTCTCTTAACTTTATTTTCTCTTTTCCTGTCCTTATAAATCACCAAGACCATTTGTCCTTAACAGTTTTGGGGGCTATGAATCCATCAGAAAAAAAAATTTTCTTTTAAAGATTTTATTTATTTATTTGAGAGCGAGCAAGGGAGAGAGAGATCACAGATTGAGAGGGAGACGCAAACTTCCTGCTGAGCAGAGAGTCCGACCTGGGGCTCCATCCCAGGACCCTGAGATCATGACCTGAGCCAAAGGCAGACGCTGAACCAGCTGAGGCACCCCAAATCCATTAGAAATCTTGATAAGAAGGTGTTGACCCATTTTCTAGAAAAGCGCGCATACAAACAAAATCTTGCTTTTCATTTTCAGGAGGCTCCTGGAGGATGGACTCTGGTTTACAAACCTTGTGCTAAGGGGGTGAACAAAGTCCTAACGAGTGGGCACATTTCACTGCATTTACAGACCCACAGTCACCACCCTTCCAGTAGTGTTCTGGCCCCTCTCGCCCCCCTCCTGCACGCAGCTCACTCCTCAAGCGAGGCGAGATTCTCCTGGCTTTCCCCACTGAAAGGATCTGTAGGAATCAGTTCGGTCCTAGGTTATTTTCTGGGGGGTGCTCAGTGGTGGGGTTTCTTTTCTCTAGGTGTCCCTCCTAAATCTGTACCTTCTTATTTAGAAGCATAAGGGGCTGTTTAGGAATTCTGGGATGCTTGAGATGCAATTCCATTCACCTTGCCGCTGAGGAGAGCCTCAGAGAGGTTCAGGTGGTTTTTCCGAGGTCAGGTTGGAGAAAAGCCATTGCTGGGTCTGCAGTTTCCAAATCCAAGTCCAATTCCTAATTCCACCCACGTCACCCCTTTTACACCCACCAGTGGGCATGGAAAAGTTACAGTCGGCACTTGGGATTCACCTTCTTCCCAGGACCTGGACCCCCCTTCTGATCCCACAGCCACCTGGAGGGTGGCTGGCTTCCAAGTCATGCACTTGCTTTATGGACCAGCATTGCTCTGGATGTGACCATATTCTTGGGGACATTGTGTCTTGTCACTACTGATGGTTTCAAACCTATTTGCCCAAGGAGGTCACATTTTAATCAGAAGAATAGAAATGCCTTTTTTTTTTTTTTTGGTGGACGTCTGTCCAACTGTCTAGGGGATTTCCACCCTTGTTCTTGTAAATGTGGGCTGTGCGTCGATACGGCATGATTGTTCTTTTTCTGTCTGCTGTTGGGAAAGCTGCCTGTTCTGGCAAGAATGTTCTTCCAAAGGATGTCTTTGGGCACCCTGGTGAGGTCCCCAAATTCTGGTGCTTTCTGGAAGAGTCTAGCCCGGCTGACTTTGCCCTGTTCTATGGCCCCAGTTGATTTCCTTGCTTTTGTTCTAAGTGGTTGTAGGAGTTCCTGAGGAAGAAAGTTAGGATAATAACTTGTGTTATTTAGAGAGAACCTTCTAAGGTCCAGGCATGGCCTCAGGTGCATCCTCTGAGCCCTCACCCCAAAGATGCCGAGTACTGATGGTTCTTCTGGGGCTTTAGCCCCCGTAGCTGGCACTCCAAGGTTAAATCATGATACAAGGTCACCCAGCTGGGAGATGGTGGGACTCAAATGGGACCCCAGCTCTGTCTCATTCCCAAACTCTTCCTCTTATCAATAACCCATCTGTGAAGGAACAATCTAGAAGGGATAGCGTTGAGGATCTCTTCTTTCTTGGAGAGCACAGATGTCATATTTGCTAAGAAACGCTGGTCAGACTGGGCATCAAGTCAGGGAATTGGCTCTCAGGGTGATGAGCTGCTCATCGAAGGACATGGGAATGTAAACGTGATTATTCCCCATCTCATGCTAAAAATGGAATGGTGTCCTTCGATGTGGCCGTGTTTGCCCGAAACGGAGCAATGGGTAAGGCTGGAAGGAGTACCAGGTGGAACCTCAGGAGGGACGGACATCTGGTGCGGGGCAGTGGCAGATTTCCCGGGGAGCTCTCAGTGTTCAGTGGTTTGAGGCCCAGGGGAGGCACGGTCTTCCCACCGCAGGTGGCCCAGGGTCCCAGGGTTCGCGGGTTTCTGCGAGGCTGGGACCTGTGTTGCAGCCCTCTGATTTTCCTGTTGGCAGTTCTTGGCTCTCAAGTACGCGGGGTGCTGTGATTAATGAGATAATATCTGTAATATCACAGAACGTGCTCTTTTCTCTACAAGAATGTGTGACCGGAATGGTGGCCGGAGGCTTCGGCAGTGGCTGATCGAGCAAATCGACAGCAACATGTACCCAGGGCTGATTTGGGAAAATGATGAGAAGAGCATGTTCCGGATCCCTTGGAAACACGCCGGCAAACAAGATTATAATCAGGAAGTGGATGCATCCATTTTTAAGGTACAGACTCGAACCCCCTGAGTTCAGCACCAGTGGTGTCTGTCTTCTCTCCAGGCCCATGCAGGTGTTGAGTGGCATCTTTCTTATTTGCTTGAAACTTAATCTAGTTTTTTTTTTTTTTTAAGATTTTATGTATTTATTTGACAAAGACAGCGAGAGAGGGAACACAAGCAGGGGGAGTTGGGGAGGGAGAAGCAGGCTTCCCGCTGAGCAGGGAGCCCGATGTGTGGGGCTCGATCCCGGGACTCTGGGAACATGAGCTGAGCCGAAGGCAGACGCTTAACGACTGAGCCACCCAGGCGCCCCCAATCTAGTTTTTTTTAAACAAACATTGATCAAGTGCCGAATGGGTCTCCACCAAATATCCTAGGTGATTTTACATCTATTGTATGACCGAGTTACTTCGAGGTCAGTTGGGTATTGTTGGCGTTATCCTGACGGGGAGATGGAGGGCACTTTCCCCAGCTACGCTACCATGTCTTTTGCACGGGGACTAACAATCAGAGAGCGAGAAGACTTCTCCAAGGCCCTGAGATGGAAACCTTTATCCCCTGGGCTGCCGTCTCAATTCCATTACGAATTCTAGGAAGGGTGTAAGTCTGTCCTTTCGAAGTTATTATTTCTGCCTGGCAGCGTAGGGTCAGCTCGGATGAGAGAGACACCATCTGTCATTGCTTCCGGGGCCAGGTCATGTGGGGTGCCCTGAACCTGCAGCAGATGTCTAAAAATAGTCTTCCTTCCCGTGCGAATAAGAAGTACCCAAGCACAGAGAGGCTTGCTGTTTACCACCGGCGCTGGGTGAGAACTTGCTCTGTGCCAGGCCCGGCCCACACAGTCCGATGTGGTAGGCGCTGCTCCTCTTGCTCCTTGCAGGCACCGAGGGGGAAGTGACTTGTCCAAGATCTCACAGCTCCTGGGTGATGGAGTCCAGCAGCCCGACCAGGAGTCCTGCTCCCAGCCCTAAGCAGTCCTGATAAGCGCGGGTTACTTGCCATTATTCCTACGTTCAGGCAGACGAATGGGAGCCAGGGCAGCCCAGCTGGGCTCTCAGGGTCCCCTGTGGGTCGTCGTCACCTGCAGGCTTCTCTGAGGCCCCCCCCACCCTGGGAGTTTTGGATCCTGAGGTCGGGTGAGCCCAGGCTTCTGTGTCGGCAAAGGGACACAGCTCTGGTGGCTGACTCAGAGCCCCCCTTGTTCTGTGGGCCTTTGGGGTCTGGGGAGGGGAGAGCGGGTGAGGATGGGGGAGGGCGGGGCAGGCGGAGTTGTGGAAGGATGGGAATCGGACCCCAGACTGAGGTGAGGGCGGGAGCACAGGGGGGACCCCAGGGCAGCACAGGATGCTGAGCTGGGTATGACCGTCCTCTGGCCCGACCAAACACAAAGGACAGAAGATCATGCCTTGGCCCCGGAGTGGGGCGCATGTAGGTCACAGCCAGCTTCAGAGGCCTGTCGGCCCTTTGGTTCTCTGTGGTGTTGGCAGCGGGGCTCCCCATTTCAGGAGTTCTGTTCCATCTCTGATCCGGGGTCCCAGATCTCTTTGGGAGACTGCTGTCAGTTACTGGCTCTCGTCCAGAAAAGTGGGCCCATGCGGACGGTTCGCTCTCACTCGCCTTCCAGGGGCCCCGTGTCGCCCGAGTGTCCAGCAGATTTCTCCCCATCAGGAGCCTGGACACTGGTACAGCTGCTTTACCATTCTGGGCGGTGCTGTGGACTCCTGTCTTGTAGAGGGTTTGCCTTTGGCATCGTGGTGAATCTCTCCTGCGAGAGACTCCAGCCGAACGTAAACAGTGCCCAGGGTCCACTGGGTCTGCTGGGAATTCGAGGTTATAGATGGCTACAGACCAGAGCTCCTCAACCTTAGCACTGTTGACGTCTCGGGCCAGATAGTTCCTTCTGGTGGGGCCGTCCTGGGCCCTGGAGCATGTACGGCAGCACCCCTCCCCCTCCCCACTGGGACCCGCGCCGGTTGCTGACCGTGGCCAGGACCAGCAGATTTAGGCGGATGCCTGGGGTGCTGAGGGCCCGGTTTCCGGGTGACCATCACTGAGACCTCTCCGGGAGGGGAGTAGGGGCCCGACCAGTAGGCTGCATGTCCTTGGCTCTGGTCCCTGGTGGCTGTGCCCCGCCTCTCCCTTCACCCTGCGCCCTGTTTCAACTTAGGCTCTGGGGGTAAAGAAATAAAGCCCCAGATTTATATGTCTTATGCAATGCGCCTCATGGCCGTTTCAACAGCGTTGAGAAAAATGTGCAAGATTCCCAATGCTTCCGTTCATTACGAAGCCGTTCAGTGTGGCAATCTGAGAAGGGCCCACAATCTCAGCAGAAGCGGGGTGGGAGGGAGACGTGGGCGCCCCCCAGGGCTGGCGGCCACCGGGAGCGCGGCACGCTGGAGAGAAACAGGGAAGGACCCACGTGGCGCTCTGCTGGGCCACGCCAGCTGGCGCCCATCCTCTGAGGGTGTCTCCCCGTGGCGCCCGAACGCACCTGTGCTGGGCCAAGAGACTTAGGGGGTTTCTGGTTAAGTAGAGAACCTTTGGTTTGGAACAGTCAAAGAAAACCTTTAAAAAACAGTTAGTGGAGTGTAAGAAGCCATTTATACCAGAGAATTCTTCATCGCCCGCAGCTGTGATTGTGCGGCCTGCCTCGTGGTGCAGGCCGGAGAGGGGGATTGGAAGAGGCTGAGCTCATGTTGTACCATCCTTGCGTATCCCGAGGCTCTCTTATCCACTCGTACTTGTTTTGTTTTTTTTTTTTAAAGATTTTATTTATTTATTTGACAGAGAGAGACACAGCGAGAGAGGGAACACAAGCAGGGGGAATGGGAGAGAGAGAGAAGCAGGCTTCCCGCGGAGCGGGGAGCCCGATGCGGGGCTCGATCCCAGGACCCTGGGATCATGACCTGAGCCGAAGGCAGACGCTTAACGACTGAGCCACCCAGGTGCCCCCACTCGTACTTGTTTTTAAAAAAGTATTCTGCCTCCTTTCGTAAAGCTGAGGGTTGTTTCTCTCACTGACCAGCATTGTGGCCGGCCTAAATGAATTAGAACAGTCTTCATAGCACAGATATTTTAAATTCAGTAGGCTGTCAAGGAAAGAAAACACAAGATGAGACAGTAACGTGAAATCAGGAAGACTTTGTGGTCCCAGGTTTACTGCTGGCTGCTGATGAGCGCCCAGGGGCGGGAGGCATGGGCTGGGGGTGGAGACTGCCCACGGGCCTCAGAATCGCTCCGTTCTGTGTGGTGGTAGCTCGAGAAGGAAGGGTCTTGAGAGATCACCCAGCTAAGCTGATCTTTTAGAGCCGGCCAGAGAGCCCATGAAAAGGCTCAGGGAAGGGCTGGAAGCAAGGTACCTCTGATGCCCACCCCGGGCGCCTCCTGACCACGGTGCCCCGCTTTGCGCTAGGATGTTCTGGCTTGCTTCACGGGTGAGTGTGACCCTCTGATGAGTGATAGGACTGTAGGCCCTGCAGGTCTGGATAAAAACTAGCTGGTCCTAACATTGCCTCGAAACCCATGGTCTTCAGGGTCCGTGTATAATGTGGATTAACCAGGGGTTCGCAGCGCGGGGTGGGGGAGCGTGTTGCAACATTGCCTCCCCGGGCGCACTTGGCCATGTCTGGAGACAGTTTGATTGTTTGCTGGCCTCTGGTGGGTCTGGGCCAGGGATGCTTTTAGACTTTCAGCCACACACAGGACGGCCTCCACCCCCAAAGTACGGTCCAACCCCAAATAGCAAGAGTGCTGAGGTGGAGAAACTCGGATTTAACCTAATAAAAATTGGAAATTACTGTTCAATGTGTACATGGTTCACCTTCCTTGAAAAAAGTAAATCCAGGCCTGGTCTGTGATGCCGTTAAAAAAAACACTGAACAACGATCAGGAGGGACCGGAGGCCATTCACTTGAGAGGGGAGTTTGTGTCTGAGTCAGAGAAAGGGGTGACGCTCGTGTGCCCCAGGAGGAACATTCTCCTGTTCCCCTCCTGCAGCCGCGCCCAGGCTCAGCTCAGCGCGCCAGCAGAAGAGTGTGAGGTCTTGTCCCAGGGGCTGGGGGTGTCACGGAGTTCCTGCACGTGTGGCCCCCTGGTCACCTGCCAGTCTCTGAGACGCTGGCTGAAGATGCAGATTCCCAGACTAAGCCCTGCTTACTGAAGGAGCCTCCTGGGGGGGTCCCAGGGATCTGCATTTCACGAGCCCCCTGGGCGCTGTTGCGGGCATTGACCTCGAGGACCCTGGCTGTAGGGGAACTCCACTGGGCTGACGGTCAGGGCGTGGCATTTAACCCCCGACTGGGTCACCTTGGGAAGACCCGCGTCGTCCTGAGTGGGGCTCAGGATTCCCTCCAGACCTCGTGCTCACGGAGGCTGGCAGGTGCGTCCGATTTAGCCCGAGGCTGAAGGTTTTCACCTGACAGCCCTGACCCCCTCGTTGTTGTGTCTGGATTCCAATTTCGAAATCTTGAAACTGCTCATCCACGTGTTCGTCTGAATTTTTCTTTTCAGTTCTGCCCCCTTCTGCGTTGTGGCTTTTGTAGGTTTCCAGCTTTGAGCGTCTGGTCCTAGTTGAGACTGTAAGGTTTGGAGAGGTTAGGAACAGCTGTGGAAAACCAACAGACAGAAAACGTTTCATTGCCTTTTAAACAGGGCCCTGGGGGTGGGGCGGGGAAGGTTAGAATAAATGCCAAAATGCAAAACAAAATTTCTATTAAAAGTAGCGGGGCAGTGGATGACCACATTCAGACTTCTTGCAAATGTTCCCTTTTCATGGTAAATTTTGGCTAGGGGTTGATTTGAAAAAGCAACAAATTGTTCTTTGTTTTGAACATTCTAGTGAAACCGAGTGCTACTTCCTCTTTGTGCTAGTTGGCCTCAGGCTCCTCCTGGCCCCCTGGTCCAGGGAAGGATTCGCCAAGAGGCAGGTCCAAGATGTGTGTGTGGGGAGGAGCCACAGGCAGGGGCTGGCTTCTGGCTTGGCTGGGTGGCCCTGGGGGGGGGGGGGGCCCTTCCCGGCCCGGAAGGCCCGGGTCTTTCCGAGACGGAGACCCCTGAGTCCTGAAAGTCCCTGAATGTGAGCTCGTAGCCAGAGGTGGCAGGACGGTGAGAACGCGCCGGTCCTGACCGTGGCCATGGATACCCGTGGTCGGGGTGGGACGGGGCTGGCCTCGCATCTCATGTGCTGCTTTCTTTTCCTTCAGGCCTGGGCAGTTTTCAAAGGGAAATTTAAGGAAGGGGACAAAGCTGAACCAGCCACTTGGAAGACGAGGCTACGCTGTGCTTTGAACAAGAGCCCAGATTTTGAGGAAGTGACAGACCGGTCCCAGCTGGACATTTCTGAGCCATACAAAGTTTACCGCATCGTCCCCGAGGAAGAGCAAAAATGTAACTATCTGTGCCGGGCACTGAGCCCAGCAGAGTCTGCCTGGGTCTGGGGGGGACATCTGGGCGAGTGGTTAGCCGACTGTCCTCTCCTCTGTGTAAGCAGATACCGAGAGCTCTTTCCCCTGACCTCGGCCACCATCCGCTGGCCAAGTGGCAGCTTCCAGTTGAGTGGGAGGTGGCGCCCGTGGGAGGAAAGGGTGGGGAGGCTGCTCACCGCTGTCAGACCAGGGTCTGGTGGTGGGGCCTCCCTGAGGCGCAGTCACGGGGTTGGGCAGGAGCAAGTGGCCTGGGCAAGGTGGGTGAGGTGTTCCTTCTGTTCTAACAATGCCCAGAGGAGGCTAGGGTACAGTCAGGTGGACGAAGCGGGGGGAGGGTAACGTTCTTGAATGCAGTGGGGGGACGATGGCACCATTGGCCTCATGGCCAGAGATCAGATAAACGCCTCGGCACGTGGTTAGATCCTGATCATTATTTGGGAAGTCCGGGAAGTGAGGATTCTGGATGGGCCTTCCAGCTCTAAAATCCCGACAGAGCATTCACGAGGAGATGAAAGCAGGAGCCGCCCAAACCTGCCTCACATACCACGGCCCTGCTGCCGTGCCCTGGTCGGACATGGCTCATCGACCGGGAGGCAGTGACCTCTGGTCTGGCGTCAGAAGCCTTTGCGGAAGTGGGGTGCTCTGTGCGGATCAGAGCTGGCCTGGACACGAAAGCTCGTTATCGTCAGGGGTTGAGAACATTCTTTTAACACATCCCTTAGCCATTAGATGTAGCAGTTAGACCCCTGCAGCCAAATCCCTTGCTGCTTCCAAGCTCTTTAAGTCATCTAGGGAGCCTGAAAGAAATAGAGCCCTCAGCAACTCTCCGGGGCTGTGCAGATGTTCTCGATTTGATCTCTTCCCACTGGGGTGGGGGGGGGGGGGTTTGAAAATGTCCACAGAGAATTGAAAAAAAAGTTAAAATTGTGACTGTCCCAAATCTATAGTGAGCCTGGGTCGGAGAGTCATTTAACTCCTCCCCAAGGGAGCCAGCGTAAGGACCGAGACGGTGGGATGGAGAATGTGAGGCTCGGGTGACACTCGGTCCGCGAGCCCAGCCGCTGGATGTCCTGTCCCTGGCGTGTACCCAGAGTTTGGGGGATCGTCAGAGGTGCCGGTCGTTTGTAGCTTCACTCTGTATAAATTAGCACCTAATTTGACTGAGTCAGAACCCGTCAGCAGTTAGTCAAACTAACTGACCTTTCCCTGGAGAACCTGACGACCTTGACAGGGAGGCCTCGCCCTTGACAGGGAGGCCTCCTAGGTAATGCTCTGGGAGGGCTCTGAAAGGCCAGCCCTGCATGTCTCCCCCTCACCTCCAAGTTCTGGATAATTTTTCATCAACACCAAATGAACTGTGATTTGAGGGAGTGGAGGAGTTTCTCTTGGTTCCCCCCACCCCCAGGATCGGCCGAGCTTGAACTGGCAGGTGAGCCCAGCTTGTTTACAGCGTGGGTTGCAGCCAGGATCACCTGCCAGGGTGGGTGTTAACAGAAGAAGCTGGTTCTCAGGGGGCAGAGGGACACTGCATTTGCATAGTGTCTAAATGGACTCACTCTGCTCTGTACTTCAGTGGTTTGCAAGCTTCGCTCGGGGGTGCCCCCTCTACTCCCTACTTCCCCCATCCGCAGCTTCTAGCGAATTCTTGAGTCTGTCTAAGTAGAATTGAGATTCAGTTGGGATGGAGCCATGGGTCAGTTAGGTGCCTGTTGGTTATAAGACACGGCACACGGATCCCTTGATAAGGCAGATCTCTGACCTGGGGGTGGGGGCGGGGAGGAAATGAGCCTGGGGTGGGGGGCTTCCCGGGGGGCCGCTCTGTGCCTGGAGGCCGTGCCCGATGGAGCCAGCCTTCCTGGTGTGCTGGGCGCACTCACGTCTGGTGTGTGCTGTATATTTGGAAAGGCCACAAAGACATTTCCTGTCAATTAACTTTAAAAAATGACTCCAATCTGCACACACATTTTGCCAGGAAATCTTTTGAGTGTCTTTGAATAGCCCAGCTTGTGAATGTAACCCATATGGGTGGCGAATGCCTGGCGTGAAGGGTGTCTGGTGGGCAGTCCCTTTTCCAGCTCAGCAAATGGGGATGAGCCACATGGCCGTCCTTGTCCTTTGAGTGTTAGAAACAACAAAACCGACTTCTCCCTTTGACTTGGCCGCTCAGACAACTGAGGCAGCACGGGAAATAATTTCTAGGCCTTTTCCAAACCGGTGAAGACACCGACTGACTTTTATTTCCTTCAACTCAGCATTAAAAAAAACCCCAAACCAAAGAGCCGACTCGATTCCAGCCCCGATGACGGCTGTGGTGGGCTCAGTGCCGTGTGTCACGCGTCTGCCCGGTTTTCCGCAGGCAAATTGGGCATGGCGACTCCTGGCTGCGTGAGCGAGATCCCTGAGATGGAGTGCGGGCGATCCGAAATCGACGAGCTCATCAAGGAGGTGAGTGGGCAGCCCGGCCAGAGTGGCCCCGGCCGCGGAAGCTGCGAGGGTCTCGGGGAGGAGCGGCGTCGCACCTGCCCTGCTGAGGCGTCCCGAGCCCTGGGCGCTCTCGGGATGCGGCACCTCCACCCCCCTCAATTCTACTTAGACTCAAGAATTCGCTAGAAGCTGCGGATGGGGAAGTAGGGAGTAGAGGGGGAGCCCACCCCGGCCCCGCGGTGCAAGGCGAGGCCGGCCTCTGCCGTCTGGCCAGCCCCTTCCCCTGGTTCCCCAGCTTCATCCCGGGGCCGGGGCTGGGCTCCCTGCTCTGTGCTCCAGCTAAAAACGTATCCTATTTTAAACGTTTTGAATGGCAGTCTTAGAAAATGCATCACGGAATCCCTTGGCTTCTTCGGTGGGCTGCACTGAACAAAATGTAAACTCCCCACGCGGCTTGGGGGGGTCCTTACGAAGCTCCCAGTGGGCAGGCTGCCTGTCTTAGAATCTGCCGCTGGGAGGAGGGTGGTCAGCCCATGAGAATTGTATGTAAACTCACTCAGTTCATAGGCTCTAAGTAAAGGCTTAGTGGGGTCTCCTTAGTTAGGCAAAGTGGGTGGGGTTTTGGATGCCCCTTTTAGCTCTACAGATACCCTATTACCATCCGCCTCTTACCTCTGTGTGTATGGCTCTGACCAGGTGGGCTTAGCATAGCTGAAATCACTGCACACAGTCCTCATAAAAGGTGGTGTGGGTGCTAGAGAAATCCTTCCTAATACTCATGTGGCAGTAGCGGAATTTTTAGGAGTAGCGCGGCGTCTGAGGATGCAGATAACAAAATGCAGCCTCCTCTCAGCGGCCTGAGTTTTGTGCAGATGGCAGATGCTGAGTTTCTGGGTGGTCTCTGGCAGCTGACCGAGTGAATTCCTGGACTCTCATCTCCAGCAACACCCCGTCTCCCTGCAGGGCTTTTCTGCTGACTCAGCGAAGATAGTGAGGTGGTTGGGTTGGCACACGGGATTCCCAAGAAACGCAGAGTTCAAAATATTGGCTAATCAGAGGTATCAGCATCCGTTCAGGAATAGGCCAGAGCTCGGAAGTCCGGACGTGGAGAGGGAAGGAGGACGTGCTAAGTCATGGCCGAATCTGTCCAGTGTCACTGTTCACTGGTGTCCTGGAACCTTCTGCCTCTCCGGGGCACCGGGTCAGCTGGATGACCTGGCCGTTCTGTTTTGTGACAGGCGGTTTCACAAAAAAGGCCATAAACTTATTAGGGGTCCTGCAGAGGCTAATCACTCAGGCACATGGTTTGATCGCTAAGCCCGGTGGGTTTGTCTTGGGTCCTTCATGATGAGAAGTAAAACTTTCCTTTTGTCTTGGGATAAAGGTGACAGTATGTCTTTGGTTAAGTCTAAACCGTTCATCTCTACAAACACCAGAGTCCCACTCTGGAAGCCCAGTGACCACCGCTCTTCTCTCGCCCCGTTCCTACAGCCTTCCGTGGACGATTACATGGGGGTGGTCAAACGGAGCCCCTCCCCGCCAGAGGCCTGCAGGAACCAGCTCCTCCCGGAGTGGTGGATGCAGCAGTCTGGTGCAGGTGAGGATGGGCCTCCGGGCTTGCCCCACATGAGGGGGCGGGGGGCGTGGCGCTCACCCCCTTTCTGCCTTCAGGCCATGGGGGGTCACGGGCCATGGGGGGTCACGGGCCGTGGAACTACGGTGATCCCTATCTTATTGAAGGTAACTGAGCCCCCTTCACTGCCTCTTAGGAGGGCACACGGACCCTTCCCCTGGGAGGGCTCTGCGTGCCGCCTGGGCTCCTGGGAGGGTCGGAGAGTCGGAGGGGAGGGAGGGGCGGTGGCAAACCCCTCCCAGACCAGAGGGGAGATGGGCTTTCGGCCACACTCAAGCTTGCCACGTGGGCCTGCCAGCCACTGTCCTAGGACATCAGGGACCCCTCAGAGCCATGCGGAGCCCAGGGCATCAGGAGAGGAGGGGGCCCAGGGCCAGGACGGTGCAATGGCTCACTGGGAGCCCTGGATTTGAATCCCATGGGCGGGGGTTGCGTAACTTATTCAAGTCTCAGTCCTCTCGTCTGATGGAGACCCCAGGACCTTGTCCCGGGGGGTCACGGGGGCCGAAGGAGACATCACGCATTTATCAGCTGCTGATGCCTCCCCCCACCTTCCCACTCAAACAACTCTCCTCTGCGCACACGGATTGCTGTGCCTCCTCCCTCGGGCTCTTTCCCCTCCTGTTCCCCCATGGGAGACTGGGAGGTGACTCTGGCTCAGCTGGCTTCAGAGGTCGCCAGGCTGTCAGGTGGCAGTTTGGCCTCCGGGGCCCTGGGCGAGCCCCCTCTCCCTGCACTGTGGTGACACCTCGGGGAAAGCTAGCTCGGGCCCCAGGTCCCTCTCTGGAGACAAGGCCTGGATGGTGGGCATGCAGTCCCGTGATACTTCGGGAGCAGGGCCTTGGGTGGGAGGAAGTGGGACCCCAGAGCATCACACTGACCATCGGTCAAAAGTCCCACAGCACAGAACGTTTCCTCCCCCTCTTTCCTGGTTGAATTGGGGTCTGGTTTACGAAATGTGGGTTACCGTGCTGGGGCGGGAGGAGTCCCAAATTCAGCAGAAGCCTGTGGCAGGAACTCAGGAGCACACCATGTGTGGCTTTTGAAGAAACTTCTGGAGAGGGAGCATTTGGGTTGGTTCCCCACATGACTGGGTCTGAATCTGCCTTTCGCTTTCTCCGGCAGGCTTACCGCTGGTGACGGGCTACACTTCCTACGACGCGCACCATTCAGGTATGGGGCTGCGCGGGGCCGCACGGGGCCGTGCTGGCAGGTGGGACATGGGTGCGCTTTGAACGCAGAGCTCAGAGGACCTGTGTGGGCTTGCACAGGTGGGTGGACGAGCCGATCTGGTGTCAGAAGTCAGGACCCTGATTCCTCTTCCTCACTGTTGGCTTTTGGAGCAAGCGAGGGGCCAGGCTTTTTGAGGTTCTTCTCGGATTGGACCAACAAATAGATCCAAAGAGCTCTTTCTGCATAACCTTGCAGAAGAGCCTGGGGACAGCTCGGGCCCAGCTCTGCCCCTCTTGTGTGACCCCAGGCAGAGTGATTTGAGCCACTCAGAACCTCACTAGAGTGTGGTGAGGATTAAATGGAGTGTCATTAAGTTTCTGGTAGGGACGTCATTGGTCAACAAACGTCACCAGTGTCTGTCATGAGTATCCATTTCTTTTACTCTCTTCCACGCTGAAGTTCATAATGATAATGATACTAATTAATGTTGATGAAGGGATGATGATGATGGGGATGGTGCTGCTGTTCTTGGTGTTGATGATGGGGATGATGGTGGGGATGATGGGGATGATGGAGATGATGATGGGGATGATGGAGATGATGATGGGGATGATGGAGATGATGGGATGATGGAGATGATGATGGGATGATGGAGATGATGGATGGGGATGATGGGGATGATGGAGATGATGGATGGGGATGATGGGGATGATGGGGATGATGGGGATGATGGAGATGATGGAGATGATGGAGATGATGGTGGGGATGATGGGGATGATGGTGGGGATGATGGGGATGATGGAGATGATGGGGATGATGGAGATGATGGTGGAGATGATGGTGGGGATGATGGAGATGATGGTGGGGATGATGGAGATGATGGTGGGGATGGTGGGGATGATGGTGGGGATGATGGAGATGATGGAAGGGGATGATGGAGATGATGGGGATGGGGATGATGGAGATGATGGATGGGGATGATGGAGATGATGGATGGGGATGATGAGGATGATGGAGATGATGGAAGGGGATGATGGAGATGGTAGTGGGGATGACGGAGATGGTGGGGATGATGATGGGGATAATGGTGGTGGCTGGCATTACTGAATGCTGACTAGGTGCCAGGATCAGTGCTGAGACTTTAATGTCTGCTTCTCGTACTCCCCATCACCCGTGGAGACGTGCTCTTGCTCCTCCCACTGCATAGGCTCAGAAGCCCTGGGTCACACAGCGGTGGGCTGCAGAGCTGGGACATGGCTTTGGGCTGTCCCATCCATGCTCCTGCCCCTTATGGTCTGAGGTGGCCTCTGGTACATTTTTGTCTACTTATGTTGGGGACTCCGACGTCCTGCCAGTGGCCCCTGGAATTTGCATTCCAGCTCCCTGATGGGGCCTTGGAGTGAAGGAAGCCACTGTCTTCCCCAACAGCTGTCAGTTCTATGGAAGTGAACAGCCTGACTCATCAGGCTGGACCACAGAACGTTAGGTCTGGGGGACCGGAGGTCTCTTGGTGCAGAGGAGGAAATGGGGCTTGGAGGTGTCTGGGCCAAGGCCCTCATGGGACGGGTGTTTGGGGCCGTGGAGGCAAGAAGACGACACAGAGAAGCGGTGTTCTTGTTCCTAGCACTGGTGTTGCCACAGAGCCGTCCTGCACGCTGGGGCCTGTCACAGAGGGGGGAACCCAGACTTAGAGGTTCAGTCGCTGGTCAAGGTCACCCAGCTGGTAAGCAGGTGGCCGGGTCAGAGCCAGGCACCTGGCTGTCTCTTCCAGGAGGCCCTGGCTCGCGGGGCCAGACCTCTGACCTAGTCAGTGCTGGGCTGCGGCCGGCGCAGTCTGCTGACGGGTGCTTTCTGGGGGCAGGAGGGGAGCTGGGGGGCAGGGCCGAGGCCTCTGGGCGAGGAGGAAGTGTGCTCGGTTGCCCTGTCCCAGCACACAGCGGGTGAAGCAACCCGTAGCACTGCCTCATGCGAGGAAAAGCCTAACACGCTCTTCTAGAAGTTGTGGACTTGGGTACCCCTGTTCCGGTCACCCCCCACCTGTGTAAATAAGTCAACGGCAGGGGTCCCCTGTTCTCAGCGCCACAGGGACGAGGTGATGAGTGACCGGGCGGGTGAAGGGCGGCAGGGAGGCTGGACGCCACGGCCTTCAGATGCCGCCGGGCTTGATTTCGCCATTTTTCTGGAGAGATCAGAAGTCTAGGTTTTTTTGTTTTTAAAAATTTTATTTATTTGGGAGAGTGAGAGACAGCCCGAGAGGGGGGAGGGTCAGAGGGAGCAGCAGACCCCCCCGCCGAGCAGGGAGCCTGATGCGGGACTCGATCCCGGGACTCCAGGATCCTGACCTGAGCTGAAGGCAGTCGCTTAACCGACTGAGCCCCCCCAGGCGCCCAGAAGTCTAGGTTTTTATGTGAAGCCTTCCCGAGTGAAATGCTGACCACAAAGCTGCGTTAACGACGCCCCAGTGTGCTGGCAGATCCAGATGCGCCCGTGGCTGTGTTCACGACGTTCGGGGATGAAGGCAGGGGCTGAACTCGGACAGCGGGGCGCTGTGCTGAGGACCCCAGAGGCAGAGCCGGTCTGCTGGGGACGAGGGAATCCAGTGTCCCCCACTCAGCAGTCATGCCGTCCGAGCAGACGCCTTGGCCCGTCTACACCTGTTTCCTTACCTGTAACAGTCACCTCTGCCTCAGGGCCGTTGTGAGGATTAAATGCTCCTAGGTGGTATCTACTGCAGAGACCCAGAATTAGGATTTGGAACTTCAGGAGTCTCACGTACACAGCCAGTGTCTGGTCCTGTTAATCCTGCTGTATCTAGTTGGAGCTCCTCGTGGGGGGCTCACGTGTGCTAAGTGCAAACATGAGCTCGTGCCATCCTCAGCCGCCGGAGGAGGTGCGTGCCACTGTTCTCTCTGCTGATGGGGAAACCGAGGCACAGAGCGGTGAAGTTGCTTGCCCCTGGTCGCACAACTGGGCTCCCAGGTCAGGGTGCCTGTGCTCCCAGGATCGTCCCCCGGTTGGCGGGTGGCTGTTGGGGGGGCAGGACAGGTGGCGGAGGGCTGCTGAGACTTGCGGAAGGCCCCGGTGGTGGCTTTTCCTCCGCGGCTCACCTGTCCGGGGCAGTGGTCCTCGCTCAGGCCCTGCCAGCTTGAACCTGCCCCCAGCTACGCTGCCCTGTGGTTCCGGGGCCCCGGGCCAGCCTTGCGCGGGCATCTGGGGAGCTCCCTTGGAAGCAGCCGGTTCTCCTGGCCGCGAGGCACTGCTAGGAGGACAGCGAGGCAGCGATGGGGCAAAGGTGCGGAGTGGTGATAGTCCTCTGGGACAAAGCTCAGGATTGTTCTGGAGTGAAGGAAGGGGGGTGTGTCAGCCCCGCCGGGCTTGCTTTCCACATTTTTGCAGATTTTCCCGATTTTGCAGATGTCACAGACCCAGCATGGTGGGCGGGATGGTGAACCGGGTGTAACAGGGCGCGAGGTCACATGCTGGTGCTGCCCTTTCCTGGCCACCCCACCTGGGCCTCAGTGTTCCCACGTGTCACATAAGTGAATTGGATTGGAACACCTGAGCTCCCAACCCGGCATGATTCCAGGAGCCTGTGAATGGCGGCAGGGAGTCTCATCATTCGATTGAGCAAATGATTTTTTAAAAGATTTGTCAGAGAGAGAGACATGCACAAGCAGGGGAGGGGCAAAGGGAGAAGCAGGCTTCCCCACGGAGCAGGGAGCCCTATGCGGGGCTTGATCCCAGGACCCCGGGATCATGAGCTGAGCCGAAGGCAGACGCTTCACCGGCTAAGCCCCCCAGGCGCCCCTGAGCAAACGATGCTTAAGCAGAGCCTGGTGGGAAGGGCCCGAGGACCAGCCGCACTCTTCAGAATTCTGGCCCCATGGCACCAGCTGCCCGAGGCTCAGAGACCCATTTTCTCCTTTTAAGGAGGAGTTTGCCCAGAGTTGGTTTTAAGGATCCATGAGCACCAAGCCAGGGCTTCTGGAGGTGACCAGAGCCTGAGAGAATGTCGTGGCACCACCGCCCTCCTCAGTCCCTCAGTGTAGCACGTGCGGGGAGACGCTGACTTAATTTGAACGTTTTTCAGACTCGCGAGAGTAGGTATAGATGAAGGGTTTTGTAGACATTCACCATTTGAAATCCCCGGAACCCCAAGGAGACTGTGCATTTGTCAAGCAAAGGATCGCATCTTTGTTTACCCTGCCCTGGAATTCGAATCTTGCATTTGCGTCGGTGATGAATTCGGGAGCAGGCCCCTAGGTTACGTAGCACGTAAAACAATACGTGGCGTGGCGTACGTGCGTATTACAGGACAGCGTAGAGGAGTCTCAGCAGGATCGGGGAGGTGGAGCGAGTTCACGAACTTCTACATTGTACGGGTCATCGTGACCTTCGCCAGGAGAATGGAGTGCGCTGGGGTGATTGATGAGTCACTGGTTTCCTTAGTAATTCTGTATATTCACGCTTGCTTAAAACAAACAAATGCTTCCTAGAAGGGTGCATGAACTTCCCCGAATGCCTAGAGGCCCCAGGCACCCGAGAACTGAACCCGCCCCCCCTGACCGGTGCCCCTCCCGCCCGCAGCCTTCTCCCAGATGGTCATCAGGTTCTACTACGGGGGCAAGCTGGTGGGCCAGACCACCACCACCTGCCCCGAGGGCTGCCGCCTGTCCCTGGGCCAGCCGGGCCAGCCGGGCCTGCCGGGCGCCAAGCTGTACGGCCCCGAGGGCCTGGAGCTGGTGCGCTTCCCGCCGGCGGACGCCATCCCGAGCGAGCGGCAGCGGCAGGTGACGCGGAAGCTGTTCGGGCACCTGGAGCGCGGCGTGCTCCTGCACAGCAGCCGGCAGGGCGTGCTGGTCAAGCGGCTGTGCCAGGGTCGCGTGTTCTGCAGCGGCAACGCCGTGCTCTGCAAGGACCGGCCCAACAAGCTGGAGCGCGACGAGGTGGTCAAGGTCTTCGACACCAGCCAGTTCTTCCGAGGTGGGTGCCGCCGCCTCCGTGTGATCGGGCCCGGGGAGGGGCGGGGGGGCCCCGGTTCCGGTCCAGCTCTGTGCTGGCCTGCCCGGCCACCCTGGGGAACCGCTCCGTGCCTCTGCGGGGCCTGGTGCTGCTCCTAGGCGGCCAGGGCCGCTGCATCGCGGCGCCGGCTCCCTGCTGTGTCCCCAGCGCGCTCTGCACCTGGAACGGCACCAGCGCGGGGCAGGTCTCCTGCCGCCCGGCCTGAGAACTCCCAGCGAGTGGGGGCGGCTGCCCTGGAGAAGCGGCGCTGTAGAGGGGGCGCGGGGCGGTGCGTGAGCTCAGGGGTGCAGGGGAGCGAGGCCGGGAGCGGTGGTCAGCTCTCCCTCCCCGTGTCCTCCCAGAGCTGCAGCAGTTCTATAACAACCAGAGCCGGCTTCCTGACGGCAGGGTGGTGCTGTGCTTCGGAGAAGAGTTTCCAGATATGACCCCCTTGCGCTCCAAACTCATTCTCGTGCAGGTAAGAGCTCCCGGCCCACTCCTCGGGACTCCGTTTATACTTGGGCTGGCGAACAGGCGGCAGGGACCGGGGGACTCCACCTGTGGACAGAGGCAGGCCCGGGGATTCTTGCCGCCTCTAACAATCTGTGTTCTCCCCCTGCCTTAAGTCAAAACCCCCTTTCTAGCAAGGTTTAATTGCCTCAAGGTCTGAGAGACAGAATAGACTTTTCAAGCCCTTCTTTAATCTAGTCAAAGGAATGCTTTAATCTAGTCAAAGGAATGAAACTGTAATGGTGAAATTCTGAACACTGGCTACCAGGTTGGGACTGTAGACTTTGCAGCAATACCACTTGCCCTTCCCTTGCACCTGCCTATCTGGGACTCGTGGAGGTTCTCAGCACTTTGGGTAATCAGAGAACCTGGCCAGGGTCCGAGACTGTCCCACCGCCACGTCTAACCTGTGCCTGTCCCTCTAGATCGAGCAGCTCTACGTCCGGCAGCTGGTGGAAGAAGCGGGGAAGAGCTGCAGCGCCGGCTCCCTGGTGCAGCCTCTTGAGGAGCCCCAGCCAGACCAGGTCTTCCGGATGTTTCCAGACATCTGCGCCTCACACCAGAGACCTTTTTTCAGAGAAAACCAACAGATCACCGTTTAAGCCTCTCTCTAGGGCACCCTGTCCTGCCTACACCTCGTGCTTCATTATTACAATTACTGTTGTAATTATTTAAGGATGTGGATTCCTGTGACCTGGGGCGGGATGCTTCACTCGGCTCTTAATTCAGTAAGGGCGTTCCCTGAGGACTTGAACAGGAGAACCATGACTCGACTCTTAAAAAATGACCTGGATGCTGTAACTATAACCTGTGATTCAAACATTTATTTCCCCTAATTATCATTAGTTGCTAGATTCTTTCAGCATTTGGGGATAATGGATATTTCCAAAAATGGATATTTCCAAAGACTTACCCTTCACTTTTACTAGCTCATAGCTGCTTCCTGGAAAAAGATTTGGAGAAGATCAACTTATCAGAACAAGGCTGCTTTTTGTCTCTACTTTGTGTTAGAGCGATAGATTCATGATTTCATATGCTTGATCGATGTGGAGTATCTTTTTTTTTTTAGACGTTAAGATGCCGAAATACTTAGATAACCGTCTCCCTTCAGCAAGAGAAAGCAAAACGCCAGGCTTGTTAGAGGAGTGGACACCCTGCCTCGGATTTCCTGCCAGGCGGGCGTGTCCAGCACCAGATGAACTGGTGTGTCCTCACCTTCACACCACGAAAATCTTCCCTGTGGGCCTTACTGCCAGGAATCTTAGAGCTAAAATTTTCATTTCTATAATTAAATCATTCCCAGATCCCTTGCTCTTTTCTTCTTGCTAAATGGTTTTGACCTGTTTTAAAAATTTGCATACTTTTACTTGTCCTATTGTAAACTGCTTTCAATTTTTTTTTTTATAAAGTGAGCAGGCTATAAGCCACAAACTCCAAAAGTAATGGTAGATTGTACAAGCATTTTGTGCCTTCCACTCAGCGAGCCCAGGCGGTGGTGGGGGGGGGAGTGGCTCGGGCGTATCGGAGAGGATGTCGCCAGCACCTGTCCTCACCACCCCGGTCCTGGGGTGGATGGCGGAAGGGACAATGCCTTCCCCCGCCCTAGGACTCCTTGAGGTTCAAGGTGGCCGTGGGCCATACCCAATTCTACTGTTCAACGGAGTCCTGTAGTGAGACTCCCGACGGGAGAAGTCCCAGTTTTAGCCCCCAAAGAACTTAGGCTGTTGGCTAGCAGAGGTGATGCATTCCCTACCCCACGTGTGTCAGAACGGCGGGGGCCGGTCAGCCTTCCTGCTGGCCGTCCGGTGCACACGACACCTCACGATCAAAAAGCACCTCAACATGTTTTTCTGGGGGAAGAAAGGTATTCTGCTCAGTTGGGGTACCTCTTCCCTGTGTCCGGGGTGATGTGCCAAGACAGGCGGAGGTGTGTGCCGTGGGCCCGGGAGCCAGCTCCACGCGCAGTGGGGACCCCAGGCAGGGCTGGGGGGTGGGGAGAAGGATCCTTGCGCCATTTCTCCTTCGTAACCAGCCTGGCCACCACCGGCCCTGGCTCCGTCTCACCTGAAAGGGCAGGAAGGGGCCTTACCTGTCAAGGTGCACTTCGCGAAGAGGGAGAAGCTGGGGTTTGGGGGACAGGATTGCCTCCTGGCAGCCTCGTAACCATGAGTCTAATTTAAAATCCAGGCCCAAGAACCCCTTGGTCAACATTCCCCGCGTCCGTGTCCGTGAAGATGACGGAGCAAGACTTTGTCATCGTAGGTCCCTTGCGCTGTGTTTGAATCCACCTGAAAGTATAGGGAAATTCAGCCAAAGTGGCTTTTCTTCTTTGGCCAACAAAGGCAGCATCACATTGTTAAGGATAACAGATCTGTTTTCTGAAATTGTGTCCGAACAGTGGGTTTTGGTGTCTAGCTCAAACAAATGGTAAAACATAGATCTTGAATATGCTAAATGAGTATTTATTTTTGTACCCACTTAAAACGTGTTATTGATCTTTTTTGTTCTTTATTAAAATGTCCTTTTAAAAGCTGATTCATGCTCTGTCTTTTAAGTCACTGTAAAATCTTTCCTCATTTAGGGGGAATTAAACAGTGCTGCACTGCGAGTTTAAGGATTTTTTGCTTGTTTTTCACTCATCCCCAAAACAGCAAAAAAGTAGAGAGGCTTGCAGATGATAGAGAACCTTCTGGAGAAAAAGGGCATGCTAGGTTTTTCTGAAAGTGCAGGGGTCCCTTCGTATGTGTTGTGAGGAGTGTGGAGGGAGGAGGAGGTTGGTGGGGTTAGGCCTGCCCTGGAAGGTACTGGGACCCCCCTGCTTGGTCAGCTGCACGTGATGGGGACGTGCATCTCTCCATTCATAGACGTACTCACTGCGCCGGGTCCTTAGGGGATCCCAAATTGGTCATCGTGGAGGTTGCTTCATGGGACGTACCTGTTGAACAACCCGGGACAAATCAGTTTCAAGGGGGCCCAGACCCCAGCCAACCCAGGGGAGGTTCCCCACCATGCTCCACCTACAGGCAACGGGCACTGGGACTGTCTAGTCCTCCATGCAGAGATGAGGGAAGGCAGGCACGTCCCCGTGGACAGTGGCCTGTGGCCATTCGTGGCCCGGGACAGCTGAGTGTGAGAGGCTTTCTGACAATGCCTGGCTGCAGGGCTTCAACCCCCGGCTGGCTAAACCCCAGGAGAGGCGGCCGTTGGCCAGTCGCTGGCTTTCTTAGACATCTCATGAGTCACGCTAATTCCCGCATGTCGCAAGCAGAAACTTTATCAGCAAACCCTTTTCTGCTTGTGGATTCAGGGCCAAATGTGGAAACTTGAGGGAGTCTGCTTCTTCCCAGAGCTCAGCACTCCTGTGCAGACCGTTGGCAGACCCTGCCCCCTGAGCTGCTCGGAGAGGAGGGAGGCTGGGGTGCTCTCATCTGCGGAGGGCGGGGCTCAGGGACAAGAGGCCGCAGGAATAGCCAGGAGTTCGGAAAATGCTGTTAGGGCCCCAGACATGACCTGACCCTTGGGACGTGGGGCCTCCTCTGGACAAGTAGCTTCTGGGACCCAAGGGCAGCCAGTGGGACCCGGCTCATGAGACACTTGGTCAGACAAGTGGCCTTCACTCTTCGTATTCTAGAAACATTTACGCAAGTGAAGCTATTTCAACTGTCACTTGCTGAGCGATTGCCCCTTGGTACACTGACTTTTGCAAAATCCATCTGGGATGGAAAATTTTGGTTTGCCTTTGTAATGTCCAGATGGATGAAGATGCTGACCTCCTGGGGTAAGCATCCCCAGGATCTGTCGGGCCTGGGGTCCTAGGGGAGTCCTCCCGGAAGGGGCTGTGGGCAGGCACCCCTGGCTGTTCCTGAGACACCTACTCCACACAGCAGCCATGCTGGGAAGCAGGAAGAAGTTATTTGTGTGAGTGATTCAGACTCTCCACAAGAGAAAGTTTTGCAACTCAACTACTCAGAAATATTTGGAAATTCTTTCTAAAGAATGATCTATAACTAATAACTAATTTTAACAGCTCAGTGGGCTGACGGAGGAGGAGGGGTGGCTTCTCAGTGGAAAGTGGGGCTGTTTTTACTAAAAGCAGAGGGAAGCAGTAAACGTCTTCACCTACTCATCTCCATCTTCCTCTCGGGCACGGGCACATTCGAGTTCTCGCTCATGGCAAGAAACTCACTGGAGCGGGCATTTTCCACACTTACTTGATCTGACGTGCCTTGCGAGCTGTCTGGGGGTACGCGGGGCCTCATGCGGCCCGACCAACTTCAGGCGTCAAGAGGAAAGCGTGCAGAGTATTTCTGTCCTGCTTGGGCTGCCTTTCCATCTGGATGGAGGCTGCCGGGGATGGGGGGCCGCCCCTCACACCACCCTCAAACTTACATTTGGCTCATGGATTTTGCGGGTCACAATTTAGGACGCAATGGAGTTGGCTTTCCTCCTGTTCCACAAATCTGGGGGGGGGGGGGTCAGCTGGGAAGACTCACACGGTGGTGGGGGGGGTGGAATCATCCGGAGGCCTTTTCATCCACGCATCCAGGGCTGGGGGGGCCGGGCGCAGCTGGGGCCACACGTGGAGTCTCCGTGTAGCTGGGGCTTCCTCACAACATGGCAGCCCCAGGGCAGTCCGGGGGACACAGGGGACGCTGGACGGTGTTTGTGGACCAGCCTCAACACCGTTTAGAGTGACCTGTGTCACGCTCCATTGGTGGAAGCAGTCACAGGCCGCCCAGGCTGAGGAGCATGGGCAGGGTCCCCACCTCTCCATGACAGGAGCGCCACGGAGCTGGCAGCCATGTCTGGAAACCATGGGGTGGGGCGAGGAGGGAGCAGAAGCATCTTCTTTGCTACGCATCCCGCCTACACTTCGTTGAAACGTATTTTCTGCCCCCTCCCCGGAAGCCCTGGTTCCTTGAGCCCCAGACAGGTAGACCTTTCCCTCCCCCCACGGTGGGTGCCTGGTCGTGGACACTCACCTTCAGAACGTGGCCCTTCCCTTGGGAATACTGATCCCCAGCCAGGGCGTGAGGCTGGGGTGTCACTGTGCGAGCCCATCCCCAGCAGAGGGGAGCTTCTCGGCGGGGGTGAGAGCCCGATGGGGTGTTTCCCTGACCCCTCCCTTCCTTCTGCTCCTTACCTCTCAGGGTGAGGCTGGGCCACCTTCCTCGCTGTCACCGCCGACGTGAGGCCTCTGCCAAAACGTGTTGGAGAGAACAGGAGACGGGAGAAGAGATCAGGCCCTCGGTTATGGTTTCTGTGGGGCCGGGCACGGCTGTAGCTGAGGGAAGGGGGGCAGGTTAGGAGGGTCCCCACGCCTCAGTTCTCCCACCTGCAGGCTGCTTGTGAGGGCCGTGTTAGCGCACGAAAGCGGCGTGGAACAGCGCTGGGCCAACACTCAGCAGGTGACTGGCGTGGACTGCCATTCCCGAGGAGCCGGGCAGGATCCCGCTGGAGATTCACCCAGGAGCAGAGCCAGAAACAAGGATGGACCGTCAGGAGTGTGTGTGTGGGGTCACGTCAGGAAGGGCCAGTGGGGCGAGGAGAAGCCCATGGAGGTGATCCTGCGGGGCTTGCCGGGCCAGGAAGGGCCAGGCACACAAGTCGGCGGGGCCGGCCCCAGGGAGTGAGCCAGACCCGTGTCCACCTACCTCCACCGGGGCTGGCTGACGTCCTCCCAGGGGAGTGGTGACCTGGTCCTGGCCACCGGCCGTGTGTGCGGGGAGACAGGGCTCCGGCAGCCTGAGAAACCTCAGCCCCCGCCGCCGGGGTCCAGCCGCCGGGAAGGGCGAGGGGATGGGCTAGGGGCTCCATGGAGTGTTGTCACCTCTCAAAAGAGGGACACGTGCCGGGCGGCCCAGGGTTCAGCTTCCAGCTCAGGGCTTACTAGCTGTGTGTCCTAGAGAAAATCTCTTTAACTCTCTGTTCCTCACCACCTCCTCTGTAGAACAGGGGCAGTGATATCACCTACTGTAAGGATAAAGGGCTTACAACAGTCCCTGGCCCCAGGAAGTACTAAAAAAGACTATATATTTATCACTTATGCAATTCAAGCACTTTAGTATTAAATTTTGATAAGTCTTAGATTTACTAAGAAATCATCTTACAGTACTCATATTACCTATAATTATACACAATTATTTGCTCTTTACTCAGTGATGTGATAAATTGTTTATATATTTAATTTTATAATTCTCTCATTAGAATTGATTTTATAAATGTAGTAATTATTCACTGATTATATAAAGATTGAAACTGTTACAATCATATAAATAAGGAAATAATTATAATGCAATTGTTGATTATCCTGTCATTTCCTATTTACGACCTGCTCTTGAGCACAGGCAAGGACCGGCTGGAACGGGGGCCTGGCGTGCGGGGGTGCGGGTGGGGGTGCGGGGGGTGCGGGGTCAGTGTCGGTAGAGCGAGCAGCCGACGTGTGAACGTGGCGGGTGGCACGCGAACTTGGGCGGGAAGGGCTCTGGGAGGCGGGTGCTCCGAGCTGCCTGGCACGTCGTAGGTGCTCAAGGCGCGTCCCCTCCCTTGCCGGCGCGTCCTTGCTGTGAAGTACAGGGGAGCGGGAGCCCCCGGAGGGGTTCGTGGGGGTCGGACGAAGGCGCTAGGGTTACTGGAGGGCGTTCACAGACTCTCCGCAGCTCCGTTTCCCAGGGAGCGCGCTCTACGTGGAAGCTCAGGGTCGCCGCCCCCCGCCCCAGACGCCTTGTTTCTCGCTGTCGGGGGGCCTCAGCTGGTGCGTGTGGGGGGCCCAGGAACGGACGGCGCGCACCACCCCGGGGCGCCGGGAGTGGGAGCACGTGGCTGGCGCGTGCACGGGAGACAGGAAGGCCTTTCACGAGAGCTGGGTGGGCCGGCCGTGTGGGTCGACTTCAGGGCTCTCAGCAGTGAAATGAGGGGGTGTGAGCAAACCTGAAATTGCCTGTGGTTGTGGGGCTACGTTTCCTTGGTCGGGGGGTGCGGGGGGACGACACTTCTGAGACAGGCCCTCGGTTCCAGGCTTTGCTCACACGCGCATCCACCACCCGGATCGTGGAAGGCGTGCTCCTCTTCTTTTTCCAAATCGTGAGGACCCGAGGGAGCCGGAAAGAACAAAGAATCTGGAAAACAAACATCGCTCAGAGAAAGGCAACTGGGAGGGACTCTGCTGTTTTCGTGGAGAGCTTCTGGGGGCAAAAATCACGGTGCGTTGGGCAGCCCAGATGTCCCCCTCCGTTCAGCATTTCCCTTCCTGTAGCACCTGCAGAAGCCTCCCTTCTGACCTCCCTGCCGCTCCTCCGTCCAAAACAAGCGTTGAGCAATCGGGGCCAGTTAGAAATCCCGAGCCCGGAAATAAAGTGGCTGTTGCTTTGACGCCCTTGCATGTCTGTTCGGGGTCCCGACAGGGGCAGAAGCTAGGCTCGCAGGAAGCAGATGGCCTGGCCCACTGTACATTTCGGAATATTTCAACTGCAAGGCTGGCCGGGCTGTTGCATCACTGGGTCAGACGAGGGCCACGGGAAGGCGGCCAGGAGGGGAGAGGAGGAGGAAGGGGGACGAAGGGGGACGAAAGTGGGAAAAGCACCTAGTTCGCAGCCAGGTGCACCTGCAAAGGGCTGCTATGGGGGCTGAGGGTTCAAATCCTGACCGGGTCGCTGACTAGCTGCGAGACACTGGGGAAGGCCTTACCTTCTCCGAATTTCAGTGTCCTTGGCTCGAAATGATCTGTCACGCCCACTTCACATGGCTGCTGTGAGGGTAACTGCCCTGTCCTCGGGTTGCTGTGAGGATGGCATAGCATGCCCAGTGCTCAGGCCCGGCCCGCTGCCCGAGGTGGCGCGTTGGGGCCAGGCTCTGCCTGTGGGCAGGTGGTGTGGGCACGACTGCGCGGACTGCTCAGGGGGCGTAGAACCGGACAGAGGGAGCAAAGAGATTCCCAAAAGGGCCTCCCCGCCCCCGAGTGCCTCCCTGCTCGCTGCCCGGGAAGCGGACCTCCACGGAGTGCTAGCAGGCTCCCCCACCCTCTGGCTTCCAGCCGAGTCAGCCGGTGGGGGCCCCGGCAGCAGTCGGAGGGAGGAGAGAGGCCAACGTGTGTCCACCCCAGTCTTCTCCCTGCATCTCCCCAAGTCAGCCATGCCGCTCCCAGGGCCCTGGTCTACACGTGACTGGCCCTGGGCGCCAGGAACCATCCCCTCCTCTTGTCCCTTTGGGGGCCACCTGCTTGGGTGGTGACAGCCTTGCCCCACCAGTCCTGCTCCTGCACTTTCTCTTCTGGTTCCCTGAGGCCAGGGCTCAGCAGATCTGGCCAGTCCGGCCCACTGCCTGTCCGTGTCAGCTTGCACCGAACACGGCTATGCTCCCTTGTTTGCACGCGCCCTGTGGTTGCTCTGGCACCACGGTGACAGAGGGGAGCATTTCCAGCAGACGCCGCACGGCCCCCAAAGCCGAAAACACTCACCGTCTGGTCCTTGATTGCAGCTTTCTGGAGCAGTGTGCCGGGCTCTGCCTCCCACCGGCCGCACCGGAAAGACCGACCCTCCGCGAATCTCCCCGGGGCGCCCGGCTGCCGATCGTTTGATCACTGGTGTTGCGTGCTCTCCACGCAAAGGAGTCCGCTTTCCCGAGTTTCCATGTTCCCGGGAGGAGAGGGTCCTGACGTGCTGGTGTCGACGACACTCCTCTTCTCCGAAGAGGACAAGACCGTGGCTAGGCCCCCGATTTCACCCCCTCTAAGTGTGAGCTGAGGCTGTTCGGGGTGCCCCTCGAGGTCACTTCTTCCTCCCAGGGCTGCGGGAGTCGGGGTCTGAGAAGCGTCACACATTCCACCACGTGTGTGGCCCTGCTCTGGCCACCAGTCGGGGGCTCGCTCCTGGGGACTTGCAGGTATCTCTGGTTGTCACTGCTGGAGAGGTGGGGGCTGCTGGTGTCCAGGGGATAGAGGCCGGGTGCCACTCACACGCTACAGTGCACGGGACAGCCTCCCTGCCCCACAACTAGAATCATCTGTCCCCACTGCCAGTGGGGCCAAAGTGATGCCCTGGGGGAGACGCTAATCTTCACGCAGGAGGGACAGCCTCTGCTTTGCTCTCCGTTCAATCCCTAGCACGTAGCACCTGCTCAAAGTTCCCGATGCACGAGAAAGCGTTCGCCGCTGGGCGGGCCCTGGGCTGAAATGTGCTTCCTGGGTTGAAGGCAGTATGGGATCCACGTTCCAGCCCGGGGCACAGGCTCTGGGGGGGCTCTGAGAAGAGAGACGGGGCACGTGGTGGCCGGGGGGCGCTGGCCGGGCCCTGATGGGCAGGGAGGACAGGGTAGCTGGTCGGGAGGCGTCTCAGGCTGGGGCCCAGACATGCTGCAGGTGGCAGGTAGGGGCCCCTCTGCAGGTCTGGGGCTGCGCACCAGGGAGGGACACACCAGATTGCCACAGCCGTGTGGCCCAGTGAACGCTGCAGGACTTCCAGCCAAGACACAGTTTACTCAAGAGCCTGTCCTTCGGAAGTTTCGGGGGGGAAGGTGTGGAACATAGGCTGTCCTGAAACTCAAGGTGATTCCCTAAAGTGGTCCCTTTCGTTTCCTGAGCATGATGCGGGCTGGGATCACTTCCCTCCATCTCAGGCCTGCAGACCTGGCGGCACCAGAGCTCGGGCCGTGCCCCCTCTGCCGGGTTCATGGCCGCGGGACTCGGTTTCCCCCCTGGCAAATGGGTGGGAAGCCACAGAGGGGGTGCTCGGGGAAGGAGCCCTGGACCCTGCACAGTGAGCCCGGGGTCCCTGCACTCGCCTTCACGGGCTCCTGACCTCGCCTGCACCCCACCGATACCCTCCTCTCCCCACTGGGGGGGACGACGTCGGCTGCAGGGACAGCGCTATTTGGACTCCCCGCTGGTCTCTGTATGTTTACCACCCACGAACACACCTCTGGTGGGGAGTCACACAGGTGACTTACACACCACGACTTCCCGTGCATGTGACCGCACTCAACGTTGACGGAGAGCCGGCCAGGTGGTTGTGCTCCCCGGGTCTCACCCCCCGGGCCGTGAGCACACGGGGACCCCTGCCTCCTTCTGCGGCCAGACGCTCGGTCGGGCTCCACGGATGGCATGGCGTGCCGGGTGACACACACACACGGCAGAGCTGGGATTTTGGGGTCCCTGCGCTCTGGCACATGGCGCCCACATTCCTGCACGAGCGTGCGCTCCTGTCCTCACCCTACCCACTCTGAGGCCCACACGGGACGCTGGCCCCGGGGCAGGAGGGCTTTGCTCTGGGAGCTGACGACACCGAGGGTCAGGATGGCAAGGGCGGGAGAGGCCGAGGGGCGGGAGGGGAGAGGCGGCGATGACCCCAGGCAGCGGCTGTGGCCTGTTTTGCCCGGACTCTGTCCTCACTCACCAGCTCCGACGGCACCTCCGTGACCTCCGTGCCCCCCAGGCGGCTCTGGTCCTCGTCCTGCCGGCGGCTGTGAATGGAGCTGCTCCCGCGTGTGTGCAGGTGACTGAGTGGACCCTCATTCTCGGCTCCCGTGGCTGGGTTCCTGGGCGCACAGCTCCCGGATCACAGGCTAAGCCAATGTACAGCTTTGTGCGGAAAAGGCCAACTGTTGGGCGCCTGGGTGGCTCAGTTGGTGATGCGACTGCCTTCGGCTCAGGTCATGATCCTGGAGTCCCGGGATCGAGTCCCGCATCGGGCTCCCTGCTCGGCGGGGAGTCTGCTTCTCCCTCTGACCCTCCCCCCTCTCATGTGCTCTCTCTTTCTCGCTCTCTCAAATAAATAATCTTAAAAAAAAAAAAAAAAAAAGGCCAACTGTCTTCCAAGGTGGCCAAACATTCTGCATCCCCAGCTGCAGTGAGTGAGAGCCTGCAGGGCTGAGAAGCTTGATTTATAAACCTTTGGTCCGTCTTGATTCGATGAGGTGAGTGTGGTTTCGGCCTCGGACACCAGAGTGGCATCTGTGTGGGCGATGGTTCAAGGACCCAGCTCTGCTGCTCGCTCCCGAGTGAACGTGGACGGGCTATCGGCCACCACTGTAGTTGATAGTGAGTTGGGTAGAAGCCTCATCTCCCTTGCCCAGAGTCTTAGAAGGTTCCAGAAGGAAGGACCGTGAGGTAGACAAGGGGGAGGCCCCCACCATGTCTGTATGTTAGTGCTCAGAACGAACTTGGGAGGGAGCTCCCTTCATGGTGGGAGGCTCTTTGCAGATGGGGCTGGTTAAGGACCTGGAGATGGGGAGGTGGTCCTGGATGAGCCGGTGGGCCTGGCGTCCCCACAGGGTCCTGGAAGGAGGACCAGTCAGGCAGAGAGACGGGAGGGCCACGGACCAAGGACTGCGGCGGCCTCTGAGGCTAGAGAAGGGGAGAGAACATTGTCCCTGGAGCCTCCAGAAGGAACCAGTCCTGCCGACACCTTGACTTGAGCCCCGTGAGACCTGCGTTGGATGTTTGACTTCTGGAATCTACGTGTGTCGTCAGAGAACAGGAGAGAGTGAAGGTGTTTCTTCAGCCACTGGGTACGTGGTCGTCTGTACCACGGCCGGAGCAGACGGGAGGCCCAGGCCTGACGCGGCCCACGGCTCAGGGTCCACGGCGGAGACGTGCTGCCCCCCATGTCCTCCTGCCCGTCTTTCTCAGACCTGCCTTCTCTTCTGTCCTTTCCTGTGGGTCCAGGGCCCTAACGGGGTCACACGGGAGCTGGGCTGCCCCAGCGCTTTGGGGACTTGGGGTGAAAACCCCAAGGTTGAAAATAGCTCTGTGCCCCTGTGCGGTTAAATTTCTGCTGCTTGGCCTGCTGTGAGGGTGACGGCTCGCACAAGCCACTTCCTCCTGACTCGAGGCTGCCAGCCCGTCCTCACGGGCATGCCCTCCTCTGCCATGCCCTCCGTGGCAGGTCCTGCGTGGCCAGCCCCGGGGGGGGGACACCGCCTTCCAGCTGTCCACGGGGACGGCCACCACACGCTCCCGGACCCCTGGCCACGGCGGCTGCTAGTTCAGGCGACTGCTTTTCTGTGTGACTGTTACAGTCTTCCTCGTTTTGAGGTTAAAGTCAGTCCTTCCTTTCTCTGGTGTGAAAGTCAACCATGATGCCGTCACAGCGAAGACCATATTTCCACCCGAAACCACGGTGAGTGCAGGGCCTTCTCGAGACGTTCTCCTTAGCTTCCTCCAGGTTCTTGGGCTCGACCTAAAGGAAATTCTTAGTTGGAAAATCTGAACAACATCGGAGACACATCGTGTAGATTGTGTGGGAGGGAAGGAATTATTTTCTAAACGAGGCTTACAATTTCTGTTTCATTTCAGACATGAGCGTTTCAAACAGTCCAAGGAGATTTTTTTTATTTATTTGAGAGAGAGAGAATGAAAGACAGCATGAGAGGGAGGAGGGTCAGAGGGAGGAGGGTCAGAGGGAGGAGGGTCAGAGGGAGAAGCAGACTCCCTGCCGAGCAGGGAGCCCGACGCGGGACTCGATCCCGGGACTCCAGGATCATGACCTGAGCCGAAGGCAGTCGCTTAACCAACTGAGCCACCCAGGCGCCCCATTTTTTGTTTTTTAAAGATTTGACAGAGAGATAGAGAACACAAGTAGGCAGAGAAGCAGGCAGAGGGAGAGGGAGAAGCAGGCTCCCCGCAGAGCAGGGAGCCCGATGCGGGACTCGATCCCAGGACCCTGGGATTATGACCTGAGCCGAAGGCAGCTGCTTAACCAACTGAGCCACCCAGGCGCCCCAGTCCAAGGAGATTTTATAAAAAGCCCGTGTTCACCGTGGAGACATGACCTGACCGTTGCCAGATAGGTGCCCGACTTACGCCCCAGCATATCGGTCGTAGGCATTTGAGGGGTATTGGATGAAGGGACCACCAAAGGAGAGGCTGTGTGACTGGGTCAGCAATTTAAAAGCGGCCGGAATGTTCTAGAACTTACCCTCACACTGTCCCTCTAATGCGGATCCTGTGTTCTCACTCTGAACCGCTCTGCCCATCAGAGGAGAGTCTTCTCGTGGCCGGAACACCTGCTGAATGGGGACCAAGACCGAGGGCCAGGCCGGGCCGAACTTTCTTGAGCCTGGAGGAAACAGACGGCAAGATTTCGGCTCACGGCCTGTGTTGATGACGGCCAAGGCTCTGAGGGGAACGTGGTGTGTAGGGGAGGAGCTCTGTGTCCTGTGGACGAGAGGGTGTCATCCGGTTAGCAAGGGGACTCACACTTGTGGGAGACTCACAGCTGTGGAGGACCACTCCTCTCCCCGTCCCTCCCAAGCATCTTAGCAAACCTTATTCCCATTGCTCAGACGAAGAAACCAAGACTCCGTGATGTAAGCAGATCGCCCAGGTCTGGGGGATAGACCAGAATTGGCCTCGAAGTTGGCCAGCGCCAGGGGCAGTTTGTTTGACAGCGGACATCCGTCTCCCCCCCTCTGTCTTGCTCGCAGAGCCCTGATTCTGTTCTGGCATCTACTTCTTCCCCGTGTGACTCAGGGAGAGGGTCCCCCTTCTCAGACCCAGCCGTAATTCCTGACCCCTCCTACGACAGCGATGTCACCCCCTGGCCCCGATGGTGATGCCCACGCCGGGCAGACACCATCTGCAGGGGGGCTTCCGGGAAAAGTCTCCTCACTCCTTGTCGGCTGGAGGCGGAGGCGGAGGCCGGGGCCGGGGAGGTGACCGAAACGCGCCTCCCTCTTGCTGCCAGCCTGTGGGTGATGCTGACGGCAGACGGCAGGTGGCAGGGGAGTGCCGCCCCCCGCCAGCTCTAGGATTCCTGGTTCCTAGGGCAGACACCCCCTCGAGTCCGGAGTTTGCTCCTTGCAGCCCCCAGCGTCCCGAGGCTCAGACCTAGTCCCCTCTCCTCCCCACACGAGCTAGAGAAGCCCCAGGCCTCTGCAGCCTCAGCCCTGCCACCTACAGAAATGGCCTCTCCGGGCCTCCCCCTGCTCTCCCGTACTGCCCAGCTCCCGGTGTGGCCGGGGGGAGTGACGTACCGTGTGCAAAGGCAGGCCCTGTCGGGCTGTCACCCCGCCTTCCCGTGGTGCTCCCTCTGCCACTCCCGGGGGACGGGCACCCCTCCGCTGGCTTTGCTCGTTCTTCCTCGACAGGTCTGGGCACTTTACATGCTGATGAGTTAGTCGGTGGTGGTGACGCCAGGCCTTTCCAATCCGCCTGGGAGAGGGTGGCCGGGCCTCTGAGGACAGTGGTGCGGCCCCGATGGGTCCTGGCCCCGAGCTTGGGGAGGGCCGGGCCCCTTGGCGTGTCCTCGTGGGACCCAGGCCGCAGTGAGAGCTGTGGACGCAGGCGCCCCTGCGCTCGAGCTAAGCCAGAGAGGAGCTTGCGGACAGGACGCCGGGGGCTGGAGGAGGGGGCCAGAGGCCAGGAAGCTGCCCCTCGCTTCTTGGGGCCTTGTGTGCTGGTTTCGAGGCCCAGCCAGCTGCAAGGGGGCCTGGAAAGCGAACATCCAGCATTTTCGGCTCCTGGCTCCGGGATGGGAGCGTCCCTCAGCAGCAGAAGGGCCTTGAAGGTGGGGTGGCCCACATCAGGGACGAATACTCTCCAACGTCACCAGCAGGTGTCCCATCCACGCTGCCTGGGTAAATAAGAGCGAACCGTCCTCTACCTCCAGGACAGCTTTGTTCTGGGGTCTTGACGGTCAGTGTGCAGTCGGCAAGGACTTGAACCGGGGTTTGCCGTGTTTTTCTCTGGGTGCTCTGCTTTTGAACCCTGGAATTTGTGACCCATCCCTGCCGATTAAAAGCCTCTAGATAACCCCGAATACGCTGGTCAAGAGTGACCACTGCAACCGTCCCCCCCGTGCCCAGAAACGTCTCGAGCGCTCCTGCCATCCCCAGTCCCGTCACGGTCGAGGGGAACGACGCCCTGGCCTTCCTGCCCTGTTTCCTATGGCCGCCGTGGCGGGGTCATGGCAAACGGAGCGGCTCAGGGCCACACAGCATATTCTTCTACAGTCTGGGGCCCCAAGGTCCGGCATCGGGGCTCCTGGGGCTCAAGTCAGGATCCTCTCCCTATTTTAAGGTCAGCTGATTAGTAAGCTTAATTCCGCCTGCAACCTTAGTTGCCCTTTGCCATAGGCCAGCACACGCTCGGGCTCCGGGGAGGGGGCCGGCCTCACGATCCTGCCCACCACACCGGACCAGGCAGATCTCTCCCAAGTTCTAGGAAACGCACCTCCTTTCCTTCTCTCACCTGTCCCGTAGCTGATTACGCCACGCTCCTCTCCACAACACGCAACGTTTTCTCTCGCAGATATTTGGTTATCTAACGATCGCACGGATGCTCGCTGACCAGCCACGTGCCACGCCTGGGTCCACACCCACGAGGAAAACAGGCTCCTGTCCCGTGCAGCTCTTGGTCCCACGGACGACAGTCCGCATCTCTGGAGCGCTTCCTATATTGCCGCCTCCAGCTGCACAACCACCTGGGGGAGGATTGTCATTGTCATTCCTCTCTTACAGATGGGGAAACTGAGGCACAGCCGGTTCCAGGTCACACGGCCTGCTGATCAATGGCACAGCTGCGGGAATGCAGGGGTGCCGCACTTAACCTTTACTCTCCTTTGGTGCCCACTACGGAACATACTGTGAGAGCAAAACATTACGTTGCACGTCGGAGAAACATGGCGGCTGCCCGTGGGGGGCACGCGGCTCAGCAGCCCAGGCCGGGCCCTGCTGTCTGCAGATGTGGAGACTGGAGCTCAGACGCCATTCTTCTCGCGCTAGAATCCAGGTCTCCTGAACCTGGTGGCCTTGTCCTTCGGAGGCGTGGCATCCTACGGTTGACAGGGACCTCAGAGCACCCAGCCCCACCTCCGTCCCCAGGGCAGGGCTCCCGACCGCAGCACCCTGACCGCTGATCCCTCCCAGTCTCTGTGGGTCCATCCTACGTCAGGATGGACTGAGCGCGGAGTGGCTGCGCTGTCCCCTACGGCCGGTCCTCCAATGGCCGTCGCACGGAGTGGGGCCGCGTGCCCCCAGCCAAAGATCAATCCTGTGCCCCGTCCGGGCCAGAATCTGCTCTCAAGATGGGGCCTGGGCATCTGAATAAAACCACCACCCCAACTTTAAGAGCCATCTTAGATTTACAGAGAAATTACAAAGATAGGGTAGGGGGTTCCCATTCACCCCCTAGACCCCCCTTTTACTAGCACCTGCCCTTATGATATGGGGGTCTGGCACAATGAACGGGCCAGAGTTGATCCGTTACTATCAGCTAAGTCCGTGTCTTATTCGGATTTCCTTGGCTTTACCTGACGTCCTTTCTCCGTCCCGGGATCCCACGCTGGGTTCAGCCGTCCGGTGTCCTGAGGCACCTCTGGGCTGTGACGGTTTCTCAGACTTGCCTCTACAGCTTTGGGGAGCGCTGGCCAGGCGTTTCACAGACTGCCCCTCAGTGTGGGTTTGTCTCTGGGAGACTGGAGTTACAGGTCGTGGCAGGAAGACCCAGAGCTGAGGGGCCCTTCTCAACCCGTCCTGTCACCGGACTCCTCACTGCGGATGCTGCCCTGGGTCGCCTGGCAGGCTTCCCTGCTGGACGGTTTTCCGAACCCCTTTCCGTGCTCTGGCAGAAACAAAAGGATGGGTTTCACCAGCAGAGCTCACTCTGGCTGGACTGCCCCGCCGTCTTCCCTCGGAGGGCAGGCAAGAGTGCATTTCAGCTGGGAGGAGATGAAATTTTTGAGTCCGCAAATTTGGGATTTGCCATCTTAGGTCTGTCCCAGACTTATCGGTCTGGGTTTTCTCAAACCAGAGCATGAAACTCGACCCTGCCGCAGGTGGACCACGGGGCCTGTCCCCCAGGGCTGCCGAACAAACTGTCCCCGGGCTCAGCAGTGCACAACACCCACCACTTTGACTAACTTTGTGGGTTGGGAGCTCCGGCAGGGCTCAGCCGGCTGGTTCTTCCATCAGGGACCCAGGTGGCCGATGAGCCGCTCCGCAGGGCCCACGGCAGCTTCTCAGACGGGGATGCGGGAGAGCTGGGCCCGCTGTCCCTGTGTGGCCCCAGGGCCTCTCCAGGAGGGCACATGGACTTCCTGCTTGGTGGCTCAGGAACAGCAGGGCGGGTGTCCTGGGGGACAGGAAGAGGGAGCTAGCTGCCAAGCCCCCGCAGCTGAGGCCTGGACAGGGCCACAGGGTCATCTCTGCCTTTCCTACTGCTCGAGGCAGGCACAGGGCCCACCGGACTGAAGTAGAGGACACAGGCCCGGCCTTCACGGGAGGAAGGTCACTGTATTCCGCCACTGTTGGCGATTCCTGGCTTGAATACGTGAAGCAGCGGGGGAGCTCACTCCTCCATGCAGAGCGGGTGGTTCTGTGGTGGGGGTACTCTGGAGCGAAGTTTGCCTTTTCTGTTGACAGGATCCCCGCCTCCCTGCTGTTCCGCACGTCTGTCTGGGCCTGTCCTCCTGAGCCCCATGGAAGCTGCTGCCCCTTCCCCAGCCAGCTCTTCAGAATCCCGCCTGAGAACCACACTCTCTTCTCATGCAGGGCCCTGCCCTATCAGACGGCACAGACCTGCTCAGCTTGGTGGGAGCTCCCTGGATTAGCCCTTCCATCCCTCGGTAATGGCGGGGTTGGGAGCTCACCTCTAGGTGTGGGGCCCTGTGAGTCCCAGATCTGAAGAGAGGAGCATCTGGCTACGTTTCTGCTCAGGCTGGTTCTGTTGGAGGTCAAGTGATAGAGTTTTTATGACTGACTGTTCATTCATTTACTCCTTCACCTGCCACCTAGCTACCCATCCACATGTCCACCATGCACCCATCCTCCATCCATCATCCACTCAACCACCCACCCATCCTCCATCCATCCTCTATGCACCAACCACCCACCTCACCTCCATCCCCCACACCTCCATCTTCATTCCATCATCCCTCCATCCATCCATCCTCTATGAATTTAACCACCCACCTCACCTCCATCCACCACCCCTCCATCTGTCCATCCTCAACCCACACCCACCCCATCAAGGTGGTGCTGGGCTCAGGCCACAGGATCAAAGGAGTTGCCCTTGCCCTGCTGGAGCCCAAAGTGATTTAGTGACTGCACACAGTTCTAGGGGGCTCCCTTTCAGAGCTTTTGAGACTCTGGGATGTGGCTAGTTCTCTCCTGAGTCTCCCTGGCTGCTGGGGACTGGGTAAAGATGATGGTTCAAGGTTGGACCAGCACATTTGCATTTTTTGCCCCTTTTGGTCTCAGTTTTGCAGAGAAAACTTTTCTGGAAGTCTTAAAAAAAAAAACACAAGAAAAAACACGCACACAGGAAACTGTCTTGTGTTCTTTGTAGCGAGTCTTGTGCTAATTTTGAACCAGTTTTATTTTTCTTTATTTTTAAACCCCGGGTCTAAAGTGTGAAGAGAGAAGCTTCCTCTGGCGAAGCAGCAACCTCTGGAGCTGCAGAGGGCGGTGGGGACGAGCGACCCCTTGGGGCGGAACGCTCGCGTGGAGGCTGGGGCAGGGTCCGGCAGGGTCCTGGTGGAGTTCCTGCCCTGAGGCCAGCCCGACTTGGGGGTCGGGGGGCGGGGGTCGGGGGGCGGCTGTGGGGTGCAGACATGCCACGAGCCTGGCTCTGCCCCCCCCCAGGTGCGTGGCTGTGGGCAAGCGGCCCTGTCCATGCTCCAGCTTCCTCGCCTCTGAACTGGGGGTGATACAGTGGGCACCCCTCGGTCCGGGTTATCGTGGGGGTGACAGGCGTGAACACACACGCACGAGCTGCTCCCAGGGGCGGGAGGCGGGCTGTGGGGACTGCTCGGCGGGGGTCGGGGACAGTACCCCAGTGTGGCACAAACTCCCTTGTCGGTGCTCAAACCTGGTGGGTTGTGCTGCTGGGTCCCCAGGTGCGAAGGTGTGACTTCCTTGGCCACCTGGTAAGGCTGTGCTTTCCCAGGACTTCCTCTGCCACCGTGAAAAAGCAGCCACCACAGGCCGGTGACTTCTAAGCCCCGTCTCCGGGCCGGCTTGACAGATTCTGAAACAGTCTCAGGACTGCTCTACTTGACTCCTCCGCCAAGATGGGCCACAGGCAACCTCAGACTCAACACGTCTCGGTCCAGACTCTGGATCTCGACGGCGGCCCCCGTCCCCCCAGGCTGCCCCCTCCCTGCTCCCGGGGCTCAGTAGAGGACCGCCCAGAGACCAGACGCCCGAGTCGCCCTGGCCGCCCGGCTCCCTCCCGGCCAGCAAACCGCTCTTGCCTGGACGCCGCGGGGTGGCTAAGTTCTCCCTGCAAACACTGGCCACCCTCCCCCTCTGCTGTCTCCATAGCAACGGAGCCATCACGTAGCCACACAAACCGGACGTCGCGACTCCCACGCCAGAAGCCGGAGTGGGACTTAGAGCCGCACCGACGTGGCGGCTACTAGCCCCATGTGGCTATTGAAATTCAAAGTCATTAAGCCGTGACAGCCTCCCTGCTGGTGACCAGGGTGCCTGCTCTGCCCCATCATCCACAGAAGAGCTGCAGAGAATGTTCTAGAACCTGACTTTGGGGGTCAGGACCCATCTACCCCCCTCTGCCGCTCACACACCTGTCCAGCCTCCTCTCACCTCCCTCCCAAGTCCCTGACGCTCAGCCTCTTGTTCCCGTCCCAATCCTCCCTTACTCCTCCCACAAGGCCCCAGGCTGACAGAGCGCTTGGTCCTTGAGGGTGCTTGCACGTGGCAGAGGTCGAGGCCCAGGAGCCGGGCTACCCAGCATGGGAGGCCTGGTTCAGGAGCACGTGCACCACAGGGCTCTGTGCTCCCTTCCTGGCTGGGGGTCCACTCTGGGCTATCTTCAAGAGGGACCCTAAGTCAGCAGCAACAGCCCCAAGCCTGGATCCACTGTGGGCAGGCCCCTTGCCTGGATGACCTCAGCTTCCCCATCTTTAAAATAGGAATGAGACCCACCCCACAGGATCACATACAGAAATGGGGTAGAATGCCCAGGGCACGACAGGAGTGGGATATCTAAGTGTGGGGTCATATTGTTTGGTTGATGAACGGGAACTCAGTAAGTCATAGTTATTGTTAGAATGAAGAGTCCCAACGTATGGGCCAATGCACTTAGTCCTCTCTGACCTGGTGAGGTGGGTGTTCCTGTTGCCCCATTTTACAGATGGGAAAACCGAGGCTTAGGGAGGCCAGGTGATTTTGCGTCAGGCAGTAGCCTGCAGATGGAGTGGGGCCCGTGGGGCTCGGAAGCGGGTCTGTTTGGGGGATGGTGCCGTCCCCCCGTGTGGCCACCGAGAGTGGGCTCTGCTAAAAGACAGCCCGGCTGGGTGGGGTGGGGGGGGGACTGCAGTGGCTCCCAGAGCCGTGGGACCAGCTCCCGGCCCGACTCTTCTCCTTTCTATTTCAGCTCTTCTCATTCTGAATTTCGTTTCGCCTCACGCTCCTACCTTGACACACACGCGGGAGCGGGCGAGGTTTCGGGGACCCTCAACACCAGGGCGGTTCCATGCTGAAGAGGGGCCCGGCTCACGGGATTAGTCATGCACCTTTCTGATAAGAAAAGTGAAAACGTGAAGTTGAGGACGGAAGGCGCCCAGCTCCGCACGTCTTGCCCGAAGGAACGAGCGACTCCCAAAGAGGAATCGTTAGTGGAAGTCCCACGTTTCGCTGGTGGCTGAAGGGGAACTGGCGCGGGGGTCTGGTTTCAGGACCTCCCCTCCCCTCCCCTCCCCGCGGGAGGGTCTGGCGTCCACGCCGGGCGGCCGGGCCCCATCGGGGCACCTGGGCCAGCGCCCGAGGCCAGGTCTTCCTGAGCAGCCACCAGCTGGGCGTGTGGCGGGGCCGCACGGTTGCGACACGGCCCCTGAGGTTTCTGCGGAGCCTCCCTTCAGGAGGCAGCCCAGGTGCTGTGGGCAACGCATGTGGCGGAGACCGAATTAGAGCCCCCAGAACAGACGCCACCCCGCCTGCTTCGTGGCAGGGCCCGGCTCGGGACCCGCACCCCGACGCCGACGCCTCGGCCGAGTCGGGCGCTCGGGCCCGGGCCACTGACGCTCTCGGCCAGACCCCCTGGGTCCGCGGCCGGCCGCGAGCAGCTACCCTCAGCAGGCCCCCTTCCCATCTGCACGGTGGGCACGGTGCGCCCGTGAACAGGACCCCCTCCCAGGGAGGCTGTGAGGCCCGAGCGACCGGGACGCGTGGGGAGCGCTCACCTTGGCCACGGGCATGGTGAGCACACGTGTAAAGTCAATGTTCATGGAGCGAGGGCGGGAGGGGGCGTCCTTGAACCTTGCTCACCCGGGACAGGGATCTGATCCAGCCACTTAAACGTGTTGGGAAATCATTGCAAGTGTATAGAAAACCTGGAAGAACAGCGCAAACAACACGCTCCTGCTTCTTCCCCGAACTCACGGATGCTTGCTGACGGCTTTATCAGGGAACACCTTAGCTTGCAAGGCTCAGGGGCACAACTGGGTGGCCTTCCGTGTCGTCAGTCACACAGCTGTCTCCAGTTCTGGGATGCACCCATTATGCCCTCTGCCCCCAAAGCCCGCGCCCCTTGGGGGTCACCCGCACCTCTCATGAATGCTTGGTTCCTTTCTACCGTGAATGCTTCCATGCATCCTTTGGACCTGTGGTTCCCAACGTCTTGGGGACCCTCCTAAGTATCACGATACTCTGCAGGGGCCTCACCGTCCGGTCCTCGCGCCGCCCGTGTGTACTGAGCACGCACTGTGGGCCGAGCCCAGCCCTAGGAGCCCCGGCTGCAACAGGACTGCGGAACAGACACAGCCCTTTCCCGGGGCTGCAGACGGAGCTAATCGGGACCTGAGGAGTCTGTGTCCCCCACAGCTTGGAAGGTGCTGGAAAACCAGCAAAAAGCTACTAGAGATGCTGCAGGAACCTTACCTTTCCCGGAGTGAGGGCAGGCTTCCCGGACGAGGGGGCATCTGCGGGTGGAGTGGCGGGAAGGGGCGCCGTGTTTGCAGCCAGAGGGCAGGGGAGGCGGTGAGGCAACAAGCCGGGGCCTCCGCGGCCTGTGGGCTGAGATCAGACCACGCAGGGCTCGTGGGGGCCACGCCTTGCGAGCCTCCATGATTATCAGGAGGTTCAGCTGCGCTGAACCCTTCGCCCGGCTTTAGCCAGCACGTGTCCTTAATTAGTCACAGCAGTTCTCGGTCTCGGATCAGTAGCCAAATCATCTGCAATGGGAGCCGCTGTGAGGGCTCCCGGCTCCCACAGAGTCCATGTCCCACCCGCTGGACACCATTGTGTTAGCTTCCCCTTATTTCTGCCATTTATAAACGCTCTCCTGCAAGACACTGGCCACCTCCCAAAGCAAACAAAGAAACCCCAGACCTCGTTTGTAGTCAAAGTTTCAAAGTACCCTAGGTCTCGCCCTACATTTCAGATGCCCCAGAACATATTAAAGGCTCTGAGAAGTCCTGCAGCAAAAGCCCAGGGCTTCCCAAACTCAACAGTGCAGGGTACCCTTATCTTCCATGACCCCCGGGAAACTCATGCAACTAATGTTACATAAAAAATCCTCTAGAAAACAAGGCTTATTTCTGCGAATGAACCAACTGAGGTGTGGGGCCCAGAAGTGTCCAGCACAGAGGGGAAGGCCAGCATGAAAAGCAGGGATGGCAGGATGGCTTTGGAAGGGTTCACTCGATTACTCTGGAGGAAGCAGAGGGGCCCTGAAACCCGGGGACAGCCCTGGCTCCTGGCTGGGCCGTGCTCTCCTCCTGCTGGACACAAACCCCCTCACAGGACACCAGCCTCGGACAAGGTTGCCCCGAGACCATGGTGCAATGGGATGAAACAGGTCACTTGCCCACCACGAGATACCAAACATTCTCACTTCTCGGCTCAAATGACGGATTGCTGCCTCTTCACCCCACAACTTCATCCTCGTGCTGCTCTCCTGCCCTGCAGGTGAAGGAGCGAGACCCCCAATCAGAGGATTGCCCCCATTTCCGAGCACCATTCGGGAGGGAACCCAGCCCTCAGGCCCTCCCCAAACCGCCTCCCACAGCGGGCTCTGACCCCCCTCTCGCCCCAAGGTTCCCGCGGGAGAGTCAGCCCTCCCGTGGGGAGGAATAAACGGGATTATCCCACCGCCGGGCAGGCAGGCTCCTGGGAGGCTTGGACTGGAGGGCGCCGTCACCCTCGGAAACATACAGGTCTCTGAACATATCCCTGTTGCTTGATGAGTGAAGCATCTTTCTGAGAAGACGTGGAGTGTATTTTACCAAGATACTCGCTGTGAGAAGGCTTGACTCGGGGGGCCTGTGTTTTCAAAGCGAGCTGCAGACCAAGAAGTCCTACATAAGGAGCGATGCAAAGATGGGTGTTGCTGCCCTCTCCCGGGTCCGAACCTACGCCGTCTCCCCAACCCAGAGCAGAGCCTCTCCCGTCCCAGCCCACGCCTGCCGGCAGGGCGCCATACAAACTGGCCCGGGTGCGCTCTGCGTGGAGCAGGGTGAGGACTTCCACGTGCCCGCTCAAAGGGAAGGACATGGGTGGGGGTGCTGGGAGGTCACGTGCAGCTCCATCGCTCAGGAACGGAGTGACCTTGGCCGAGTTTCTCCGTTCCTGCCCTTCCCGTGGTGCATGTGCACCCGATCCCTTGACACCCCCCACCCCGCGAAGCGAGTGAAGGGCTAGTGGGGGCTGCTGTCATGCCAGCACAAGCCGGGCGGCTTAGAACCGCGCAGATGGGCCCTCTCCCAGTTCCGGGGCTCGGAAGTCTGGCATGGGCCTCCCGGGGCTCAAGGAAGGTGTGGACGGAGCCGCGTTCCTTCCAGAGGCTCTGGGGGAGAACCCCCTTCCTCGGTTTCCAGCTCCTGGAGACACCGCGTTGCCCGCCCGTGGCTCCTCCCTCACCCTCCAAACCCACGTGGCAGGTGGCGCCCCTCCCCCCGACCTGCACCGCCGCCTCCCGCTTCTGCTTTTGGGACCCTAGTGGGGATAGTGGACCCACCTGGCTGACCCACTCTGCTCTCTCCATCTTGGAGTCAGCTGATTAGCGAGCTGAATTCCATGTGCAGCAACAATCCCCTTGGCCGTGTGACCTGACCCACCCCCAGGCACGGGGGTTAGGGCGTGGGCGTCCCTGGGGGGAGCACTGCCCACCACTCCACGCTCTACTCGTCGACTCATTGTTGCCGTTATACAGACAGAGAAACCGAGGCTCTTACTGACAGAGCCGCTTGCCTAGGATGGCAAAATGGTGAGGGCTCTGGCGAGAACCCTGGCCCCTTCATGTGGGGACCCCCCCCGCTACCTGCAGCCCCCCCAGGCCTGACCCAGGCCGTGCACTTCTGCATTTTTGCTCTCCATGCCCCCCGGGCTCGTTCCGTTCCCGCAACCCGAGCAGGTGCGGAAACCACACGCCCCCCACCGCATTCGCAGCCCCCGCCGCGCAGGTGGTCTTGCACCAAATACCCGCCACTCCCTTCCCAAGCCAGTTTCTGTTCATTTAATCAGACCCCTTGAGTGTTGAGTTGAGACCAGCTGGGAACATGGAGGGAGGTAAAAATAAGAAACCGATAGGACTCCGGGCCCCACACGAATGGTTCTCGAAGGCTTTTATTTTCCACTTTGGAGGCTCACTAATGGGAAGCCCTTGCCTCTTTGATGACCGCTGTTCTGCCCGTGGGCCCGCTGGGTGTGGGCTTGGGAGTGAAAGCTGCGGGGTCAAGATGCCCTCAGCATTCTGGGGGAGATGCAGGTCTGGAGGGAGCAAGCTGAAACCCTAGAACGAAAGTCTCAGCGAGGTGCTGCTCCCACCAGAGATGACGTACATCTGTGCCACCCCAGCCTCGAAGGAATCAGAATCTCGGGGCTGGAAGGGCCTTTGGGCACAGACCCTGGAGCTCACACTCCTCCGTGTGGAGGGCGGACTCGGAGCCCCGAGGGAGCTTTGCACAGACGGTGGTGTGCGGAGCCCCGGACCCAGGCCTCCGTGCCACTGGCCGGGGCCCTGGACAGACGTGGGACATGTCAGGGGAGACTCACCCTCCCATATCCCTTTTCCTGTCTCTCGTGGGCTCCTCCCCGAAGCCGTGTTCCCCCTGAAGGTTCCAGCAGGGCTCAGAAAGCAAGCACGCGAGGGTGGAAGCTGCGGGTTCCTTGGATGCTGCTCCACCCTCTCCAGAGCCTTTGGGGGTCTCCCTGGGGACCGGCCCTGGCAGCCGATTCCAACAGCTCCACCCACCTCCCATAGCACCCCCCGTCTGGGCTTCACCCCTTGTCTTGTGGCCTGGACACCCGCACCAGGAGAAGCCCCTGCAGGGATTCAAATGTGTGGCGTGGCCGTGAACCCCCGTTGAAAGTTCTCTTTAAAATTTGCAGACCCGGGGCGCCTGGGTGGCTCAGTTGGTTAAGCGACTGCCTTAGGCTCAGGTCATGATCCTGGAGTCCCGGGATCGAGTCCCGCATCGGGCTCCCTGCTCGGCGGGGAGCCTGCTTCTCCCTCTGACCCTCCTCCCTCTCATGCTCTCTCTCATTCTCTCTGTCTCAAATAAATAAATAAAATCTTAAAAAAAAAAAAAATTTGCAGACCCGTCTGAGGGTGGGTCTGGAAATGAGTCCAGTTGTGGGTTTGGTCTCTGTATTTTTTCTCTATGTTCTGAATTTATTTTTGCCATGAGGTTTTTACAAAAATAACAACAGGACACAGTGTATTTTCTATTCCCATTTGGGAGAAAAAAGACCAAGACCCTCAGCCCATGGAAGCCCGTGTGCGGAGGCTGGTTGAGGAATCCGTCTTCTGTGGCTCTGCATCCGGCCCCATTCAGGCCCCGGGGGGCCCGGGCACTAGCGCAGGACCAGGTATTGCCCCTCCTGGGGCTCCCTCGGCAAATGCCCGCTCTCTTCCCTGCCGCGAGCATCACATCCCATGACGTGGAAGGCGAAGGGGCTCCTGGTAGCTGGGGGCTGGTACAGGGCTTGCCTGGTCCCTCCCCACCAAGCCTGGGCTGGCCGCCGCACCCTGGCCCATGACACCCACTTTCTCAGGGCCCCCCAAGCACCCCGGCCTGTTTTGGGCACCTCATCTGTTCCAGGCTCACGTGACCCCTTCTTGCTCCCACTCGCCTGTGCTCCCTTTTCTCCAGTGCTTGTCCAACCTGGGCTCATTTACGCATCATGGCTTCTGGGCTGGCACCCTCAGGGGTGTGTGTTGGGGGGCCAGTGGGAGAGGCAGGGAGAGCGGCTCTCCCCACCTGGCTTGTCAGGATGGGTGCTGGGGTGGGCAGGAGGAGCTTGGATGGGCTCCTGATCCACACTGTGACGTGGTGAGGTCAGGGAGGGCTGCTCGGGAGAGGGGACGTCTGAGCTGGGTGTCAAGGGCTCGGCCAAGTGCAGAGCTAGGCAGGCAGGCTGTCCTCAGTCCAGAGAGCTTCAGTGTCCTTCAGGAAACGGCAGGCAGCCCAGTTCGGGGGTGCCTGGGGAAGGAGAGAGGTTGAGGAGAGGAGAGAAGGAAGCAGGGTCTGGAGGCTTGTGCCCTGCGCGGAGGACATTTGCACCTCTGATTTGCCTGTGAACCTGGGGACAGCCCGCGGAGTGGCTGGGGGGCTGTTTGACTCCTCTGGGTCGGAGACAGTGAGCCCGGGCCCCAGACTGGCTTTACCCTGGCTACGGGCGTGAGGCACAGATGGGCTGTCTCCATGGGGGTCCGGAGCAAACCCCTGGTGGCTCACATGAGTCTCATACAGACTCTGGGGAGATATTTGGGGACACGGTTGTCCCAGCTGTCCTGGGAGGTCATGTGCCCTCCCCACTCTTGGCCCTGTTCTAGAAACCTAGTTATGCTCAGGGGCAGGACTCCCCCGTCCCGAGGAATCCCGGTGGCCCTTTGGGGGCTGAGCATGGCGTTCCCTGTGCTGACTGCATCCCAAAAGGCGGTGGTGAGAACACCTGAAACGTCAGTGTGTGCGGCGGGGGGGGGGGCTGGTATCATGAGGAAGGGAAACCAACATTTCTCGCTGCCCTCCCCGTTCTGCCATTGGTTTGGTTTGAACACATTTTTTCCCCTTAATTTTTTTTTAAATTATAAAAATAATACAGCAACCGCATTATATAAAATTTGAAAAAGGAAAAAAGAACTGCCTCCCCCGTTCTCCCCCCGCCCCCAACCACACCAACAGCTCTCGGTCTTCATTCCAGCTGGAGACCAGATTCTGAGCTGCGATTAAAAAACTTTTTTTTTTTAAACATGCACGCTTTTCTCATTGCTACAAAATCTGCACAACTGTCTTTGGAGCTGGTGTGACATCCTCTCTTCATTTGTCCCCGTGTGGGTGGCCATTTAGGTGGTTGGGAAATTTCTGATCCTCAGGACAATGCTGCCAATGCCTGTGTATATTTGCTTCTCTTTCCTTACTCTTTTGGGATGACGTCCAGGAGTGGCATCCCTGGGGGGCCACCTCTCCATTCGCCCTCCCCCCACCCCTCACTCCACGGCAGCCTCGTGGGGCTCCTTGCCGCCTGCAGAGGTGTTGAGCGTGTCCCTACCCCAGGGCCTTTGCACTGCCGCTCCTCCTCCTGGAACATTCCTCCCAGTTGTTCACGTGGCTTTTCCTTTACTTCATCGGGATCTGCTCAGGTATGACTCCCTCAGAGATCTGTCCTCACTATCTCTGCCCTACACACTGATGCTGTTGGTGGCTTCCCGTTAGACAGTAAGCACCATGAGGGCAGGGACTGAGTCTTGTGCGTTGGTGCGTCTTCAGTCTGGCGCAGGTGCCTGGCCCACAGGAGGTGAGCGTTGCTGGCTGAATGTTCGAACACAGGGAGGGTGATGGACATTTCCAGGCGTCCTGACAGGGGTGCCCACATTGTTCACGGAAGGTGTGGCCGTGTCTTGGCGCTTGTCAATGGCTGGCTCCTATGAAGGTGCTTGGGATCCAGGGGCAACTTCAGTTGGGGATTTTCTCTGGCTCATTCATGCCTCCAAACCCACGGATAAGAACATGGTCAGGGTGCTAATTTGGTAGGCACCAAATCAATGGGGGTCAATCCCAGATGGAGGAATAGGTCTCTGCTCCTAGCAGTGACATCTCGGGCACCATGTGACCACCTCTGTCCTGGAGATAGTTGGCTGCATCTGCGGACGGAGCCGAAGCAAACAGTGTGAGGGTCCCTCAGTCCCCACGGCCGCTGACCCTACTTTGGAAGCCAGAGTGCACGCAATCCAGGCGAAGCTGACCTGGCATTATCCAGGGCAGCCTGAGCCCAAGTCAGCTGCGGGCCCTTGATCCTGAATCTGATGGAGATGACAAGGTCACGAGCCATGACAAGGTCGTGCTGTCTGGGTGAGAACAGCTTCTCTGGGGCAGGACGCCCCTCCCTGGTTAGGCTTTGCTCCCGATGCCGGAGTCTGGCGGATGGATCCTGCCGGAGCGAGCAGAGGCAACAAGCTGTGGGACCTTGGGCGTGTCCCTCACTGTCCTCGAGTCTCCGTGGCCTCCTGTGTCGACGTTCCAGGCAACGGAAGGTGTGCTCAGAGCTTGTGGTGGTGCAGGGGGAGCTCGGCACATGGAAGTCTTCATTCCTGGGCACCACCCCTTCAGTAACCCGCACAAAACCCTTTGCACACAGCGGGCTCTCAGTCTTGGTGACCCTAGTTCTCTGGTACATTCCTGGATGTAGTAGTCGCTTGGGGTTCATTCTAACAAGTCTGTGGACTCAGCCCCCCAGCGCCTGGAGGCAAACCACCTGCAGGGTAATGGTTAAGGGTTTGACGTGGCTTCCAGTCTGGGTGGCCTCGGGACCGTGGCCCGCACACTCTGAGATGAGTGTCCTCCCCTCCACAAGGGCACGCTGAGAGTTCCTGTCTCCCAGGGCCATTGTGCTGAAGGGGAAGGTGAGTGGGCAAGCCTGGGCTTGGGGCCCGGTGCACGGGGAGGCCCTCAGTAGAAGCAACCGCTGGTGATCAGTGATGCGAATACTGGAAAGGTCCATTCAAGAGGAGAGGCGAAGGTGCCTCTCAGGCATTTTAGCTTCCTGGGAAGCAGCTGGGTGCGGGGCCCAGTCCGTGGGGCCGGGGTCAGCCTCGGCCACCCAGAAAGGGGGTGGACCATATCCTGCCCGTAGTCAGACCTGTCTCTCCGAGAATCCCGGCCCCAGGTGCCCCTCTGTTGACAGAGATAAAATGCCCACCCTGGCTCGTGGTTCAGGCTGATAAGAGACTCAGGGGGCGCCGCCCCACAAGCATGGGGGTGAGGGTGCTCCCAGCAGTCGCACCTGCTGAGGGCACAGGGCGTCTGGGTTAATTCTCCCGCCACCCCGGGGCCGACCCCTTTCCCGGCTCCATAGCTGAGAAGACCCAGGCTCCGGGAAGGGGACACGCCTGCCGCACACTCTGCTGCTCGTGGCCCAGCCCCGTCCTCCGGCTGCACTGCCCGGCGGGGAGGGCTCCGTGGCCTGCAGGCCCACACCTCCATACGGGACTACTCCTGGGTGTGACCGGCCAGGGGATCTGCATTTCCATGAACTCAGCTGCGATCCTGATGTGGGCGGCTAAAGACTAGTGGAGAGTCGGGCCTCCCTTGGGCTCATCTCTGACCCCGACTGTCCCGGGGCCTCTGACACCGAGACGGGCTGCACTTGTGCGAGCCGCATCTTCCCCCCGACCTGCTGCTCATTAAAGCAAGGACCCAAAACCCTATGGGCGCTTAGGTCCGGAAGGACACCTAGAAATCAGATGGTGCTGGGTTTTTGTTTTTTTAAATCTTAAATTTTAAAAACACTGACTTTATTTTTAGAGCAATTTTAGGTTCACAACAAGATGGGGTGGAAAGTAAAGAGCTCCCATGTAGCCCTGCCCCCAGCCTCCCCAGTCCCCCCAGCGAGCAACACCCCCCACGGGAGGGAACCTTCGTGACGACTGATGAACCAGCATTGACATGGCCTGGTCGCCCAAAGTCAGGCAGAGCATGAGCACTGAAGGCTTCGGGGAGTACTCGTCTTACTAAAGATTAGGGAAGAGTGGACAAAGTAATAGAGCCGGGCATTAAAAATGTCTTAGTCACATAAACAATTATGTTTTCTGCCATAATTGCGAAATGCACAGGGATTTTAAAGATAACAGCAGATACTTAAAAGAAACTGGGGCCTTTTGAAGTTGTATGCTGGTAGAAATACTAACACCTCGCTTTCCGGAAAAGAAAAAAAGCACGTACCAGTTTCCACGGCGTCCCTACTCCCCGCGTGGCTGAGGTGCTTGACGAGGGGATGTCAGCTCCTAACTGCCCCCCGTGGGCTGGCGCGGGCACCATCCAGCACGTCGCTGGCCTCGTAAGCCTGTGGGGAGGGGGTGGGGAGGGGAGGGGGTGAGCCTCTCGGGAGGGGGTGAGTTCTCCGTGGAATACAAAAGGACTGGATCCAGTGAGGCTGGAGAGAGGGAAGATGGATTTTAAGTCTCAAGGAATTCGTAGCCAAGCCAATGCTAGAAGCCGGCTCCCCGCCTGTGTCTGTGAATTTGCTGACATGCGGGGTCCTAGGTTCCAAGTAGTGACGGAAAAACGGAGGGGACCTATGTAAGTAGAAGTTGTCAGCGAAGTCACAACGCGGGCTCTGTCACCGCACGGATCACGGAGCACAGAGCAGGCATGTACGACGGGCATCCAATGGCTCTGTATTCCAAGCGGCTAGCCGACGTCCAGCACAAAGGGGGCACGGGGTGAGGGTTCCAAACGTCATCGAGGCAACCGACCTCCATGCCAGCAGCAAATCTCAGCATGCTGGACTGAGGGAAAGGTGCTCTGGAGATGATGTGGCTTTCGACTTTTAGAGACAGTGGGGACAGAAAGGGGCAGCAGTGAGTTAACATCAAGCCCGGCGCTCAGCCCGCGGCCAGCTCGCAGCCTCTCGGGGGCTGTGGGGGGCGCGACAGCCGGACGGGCAGCAGGTCCGTGGGGGTGGGGGGTGCGCAGCAGGGGAATGGGGCCGGGAATCAGCTGGGTTTCTGCCTCAGGACGCGTGTAACCCGCCTGTTAGGTAGCAGTTACCCAGGCGATGAGATAACAGCCAAACTGTCAAGTGCCGTGCATTCTTACCAGTGACTGGACGCGTTTACTGATGCTTAGGCCTTGCCGGGGAGTGCGCTGAGCGCTGTGTGTGTGTGAAGTCCTGCCGAAAGCCCGGGAGGGAGCGACTGGTCTCAGGTGAAGCCACACAGCCGGGAGCAGGCGGTGCTGACACCGGAACTTGGATCCCACGGACCCCAAACTCCAGTCTTTGCCCAGCAGCCCGAGCTGCCCCTTTGGGGCTGTCCTGGCTCCCGGAGCTGGAGAAGGCCAGCACGTGTGCATCTGGGCCTTGCGGAAGGCTGAGCGAAATCTAGTCCGCGTCACAAGAGGAAGCTGATGCTGTCTCCTTCTAGAAAGAGAAACAGAAGCCGAGGGCCTGGCCACCTCTTGCACAGAGCCCCAGGGGTCAAGACCAAAATACTCTCCTGGCCCTTGAACTCCATCCCGCCTCACATCCCCTGGGCCCCACCAACGCCCCTTCACTTCCCAGGTCAATGAGCCCGAGCCCTGTGGGAGGACAGCAGGCAGAGGCTTGGATCCACTTTGGAAACATCTGGCTCCTGAGGATGTTTCGTGGGAAACTTGCATCCACCCACCTTTGAGTCCCCAGCTGAGCCAAGAGCAGGCGGGGTCTCTCAGAAACTGAGCCAGCCACCCTGACATTCCCCAGCACCGCTGGGTTGGGTGGAGGGTGGATGGAAGGAGGAGCGCGGTCAGAGGGGCTCACGCCACAGCCGCATCTCCAGGATTTCCATCAGGGGTGCTCAGGGGTCACTCTGGTTGGAAAGGAAGTGGGGGGTGGGGGCTCAAACAGCGCTTTGATTAAGAATCTAGGAAATGTGAATTGTTCCCAACAAAGTAGCCACAAAGGGCTGACTGAGAGGGACGGTGGGGGCTGCCCCCGCCCCGTGGCACCATCCTGCACTTCTCCAAGGCCAGAATCATCCAGAAAGGGAGGGAGTCAGCTCTCTGTGCTTTGCAGATGTATCAGCCTGGCAGGTGGGAAGCGGGGGTTTTGCCAGATGTCCTCTATGACCACCGTGTGGGTTGTTCATGGGTGGGGGTTCCTGGAATCGGGGGCAAGTCTGCATTGAAAGCCAGCTGCATCCTGATCCCCAAGCCGGTGTCTTCCTGGAGGAAGAGATACCTTTCCTAACTCAGGCAGAGGCCCCATGTGGGTTGGCATGGGTACTGCTTCTTGCTCTCGTATCAGAAATACAAGAAATGGAATCCAGCAGACTTACAGAATAAGGACATCAAGATTCTCCCTAGGCGGAGGTTATGGGCAGCCTTCAGGGCTGGCTGGTCCCATGGCTCACAGATGTCCTCAAGGACCCGGGCCCTTTCCATCTCCTTGTTCTGCCAACTTTGATACCAGCTTTGTCTTGGGCACACAAGATGGCGACAGCGGCTCCAGACATCACATTTGGGCGACAGGGGCCAGACCAAGAAGAGACCACCTCTTCCAGAGTGCTCTCCTGGACGTGAGGAGACTCTTCCCAGAAGCCCCCTGGCTGACGTCTTACAATTCATCGGCCAGAGCTGGGTCCCCTGCCCATTGCCGAGCCAATCACTCTAGAGGGACGACTGGCTTAGACTAATTATAGCAGGTGGAAGGGAAGCCAAGGACAGTGTTCATTACAGCCCCAAAGACTGCAATGCTGTGAGTCATTTTGGGGTTCTTACCTTTGGGATTCTGGGTCCCCTCATTCTTCTGTGTTAAAATGTGCAGTCAGAGTAGACTCCCCCGATATAGCAGACTCACAGCAGCTCCAAGTCTCCGAAGCCCGCTCCCACCCCCGCCCCTCTACTGACCAACCCTTTAGCATAGCCCTTGACTGACACCCGATCCACTGAGCTGCATCCAGAGATTCAGCAGCACCTGCCCAGGGCCCCACCGCCCCTCTGTGTTCGGACCGTGATGGACTTGATGGTCCTCCTGCCCATCAGGTGGAGTCTTGGAAAAACAATCAGAAGAACTCTGCTTCCTTGGTTCATCTTTCTTCGCTCTCCGCCCACGCAAACTTTTATTATGGAAACTTTTCAAACACACAGAGAAGTTAAGAGTGAAGGACACCAATATTTACCCATTCTCCTCATTCAACAGCTGTCACCAATTTCCCCATATTCGCCTTCTATATCTGTGTTTATGTATTTGTTGATCTGTTTGGAAGAAAGCTGCAGGCGTGTTGACAGAAGACACACAAGTATGTTCGTGGTGTTTACTAAGAGCGAGCTCTGTCCTTCACAATCCTGATGCAATTATCCCACGAAAGAAATTTAATATAAATAGGAATACCAGCCCCTGCTGAAATTCCCCAGTCAAGCATCATCCATGAGTGGGATTCATTTGAATCTGAGAGTGAATTTCTTCCAGCCTCTGGGGGGTTAACGGAGTTGCTCTAAAATGACCAAAAATACATTGAAAAACACAGGCAATTTTCCCAGCCCAGAAGTCTTCCTCATCGTTCTCTCTGCCTCCGCTTCCATCTCTCAGTTTTTTGGGGGGGTGGGGGGCGTGGTGTGTGTGTGTGTGTGTGTTTAGGTCATACGCAGGGCAGAAACCGATGGGCATTCTAATCTGCAGCTTGAGTGCCTCGTCCTGGGAAGCTCCCGGGTCTCCCGGGTCTTGGTGCAGATGATGTATTTCTGGTGTCCACCAGCTCATTTGGACGAGATCGGGCGCGTTCAGGGTGGTATGGCCGTAGACCACCAGCTCATTTGGAAGTGGGTTCTTCCCACTTAGCATTTGCTGCTTCAGATTCTCCTGTCAATGATCCCGCAGTGACTGGTAGCTTTCGGCCTGGTCTGCACTCCCGCACAGAGGTAACAGTTCCTCCAAATGAGGTTGTGTGGACCAACCCTTTTCAGGGAAGTGGCGCTAGGGTCTGTGGCCTCAGCCAGCAAAACAGCAGATGTGTCTGTTTTCCAAACAGACGAGGGAGAGCCTGGTGCTTCCATTTTCTGGCTCACTCGCTCGCATCAGCTCCGGGTCGGGGCTGGATCTGTGGTTGTATGGAGACAGCTCGCATTTATAGGGCGGTGGCTGAGTACCAGGTGTGACTTCATGCACCCCGAGGGCATAGCATGGTCGGTGGGATAATGCCCCTCGACAAAGAGCTGTGTCCTAATCCTCGGAACCTGTGAATATTTGCCTTACATGGCCCAAGGAGGACTGCGCAGATGTGATCGAATTACGATTTTTGGGGTGCAGAGCGTGAGTTGGGTGATCTGGGTGGGCCCTGAATGCAATCACAGGTGTTCTCAGAGGGAGGGAGAGGGGGATTTCACACAGACATGGGGCAGAAGCCACGTGGTCCCAGAGGCAGAGACTGAGCGGTGGGGCCAGGAGTCGAGAAAAGGCGGCAGGACGGGAGGAAGTGGATTCTGCACGGGAGCCACCAGAGGAAGCCAGCTCTGCTGACACCTTGATTTTGGCTCAGCGAAACAGATTTCAGACTTCTGGCTTCTCCAGCTGTGAGAGAATAAGTTTCTGTTGCTGTAAGCCACCCAGTTAGTGGTAATTTGTGATAGCAGGCCTAGGCAGCTGAGGCAGGTAGGGCAATGCCCATCATGCCCACCTTACAGGTAAGGAAGCCATCCACCGGTGACCTTGACCTGCAAGGTCTGCTCAGTTTGGCTGCGGTCTGTCCATTTCGCTCCCACGGAAGATCGGGGCCCAAGTGCTCTAGATTCGAGCGCCGCGAGGGCAGAGGCCATCTTGTGCACTTCTCTGTAGACCCCGGTCGTAGACACACCGGTCAGCTTTCTAGGTGTCCCTTTGAATTGATCCAGTAATGTCTGCTACAGGCGTGTTGGACTTTTAGGATTGAGATCATCCAGCTGACTTGCCTACTTCTTCCTATCCATCTATCCAGCTCTCCATCCACCATTTATCCATCTGTTTTGTCATCCATCAACAAATATCGGTTCAGCTTAAGTATAGGGTATATTTAAGCCTGGGGTACTTAGGGGCGCAGGGAGTGGAACGCAGGCACAGCTGCAATGTGGGGCACGGGGGGGAAACCCAGGCCAGGAGGCCGGAGTCTACACAGAGAAGGTCATCCCAGGCCAAAGTGCAGCCTGTCAAGAGGAACTCGAGAGGGTCTGGATAGAGCAAAGCTGAAAGGAATTTGGGAACAGGGGCAGCTGTGCAAACAGCTCTGGTCCGTAGGAAACTCTGAGAGCAGGAGGGAGGGTTCTAGAACGTCAGGGAAGCTGCACTTAAGTGTGAGTGGGGGGCCTTGGAGTAAGTAGAAGAAGAAATCAGGGCCCAGAGAAAGGGATTAGGTGCGACAAGCAAGCAAGAAACTCAGATCGCCATTAGTTAGAGCACAAGCTGGGGAGAAAAGGCTCAGAAACGAGGGAGAAGGAAACCCAGGTGCCCAAGGTCGACCTGATGACCGAGGTCACAGCTGGTGCCCAGGGTCCACCCGATGAGCACCCAGGCAGCAGGGCTGAGACCCAGAGGCCTAGGCTGCAGTACTTGCCCTGAGTGAGGTAGGCGGGCATGGCCCTGCTGGGGGGGAGGGGATCCTGTGGTGCCCGATGGACAAGAACAGCGATGAGAGCAGAGGGAGGGCCAGGCTGGGCGTGAGGGGACTGGGCAAGGTTGCGCAGAAGCACGCCTTGGTGCCCCATGCTCGTAATTCCAGTTGGCTCTTTAACTCCTTTACGGACGTCCTTAATAAGACTTCCTTACACGCTGGGGCCTTCAGACGTGCCGGCCTCCGGGAGCTTGCCGTCTGGTGGGGGAGGCAGATCACTAGAAAATCATGCTACGTGGCTAGGAGCGGGGTGCTGTGGGACAGCAACGGGGGCGTCCGACCTGGGGGGTCTGGGTGGGATGGGACACAGAGCTGGAGCCCTCCGGGAACGGTGCACGCAGGCTGTGTGCAGACGCTCTCAGTCCTGGCCACACAGGAGAGCCGTCTGGGAGTCGCAAAGAATACGGAGGCTGGGACCCCGGCCCCAGAAACCCTCATTCTGCAGACCCGGGCAGAGGCCTGGGCGTCCGTATTTCAAACAACCCTCTGAGGTGATGCCACGGTGGAGTCAGGCTGAAACCACCAAGCTACAGGGGAAATGCTTCCGGAGTGGGGGGTGCAGACCTTGTCTCGAGGGGCACAAAAGGCTTCCTGGAAGACGCCATGTGGCTTCCCACAAGGTGTCTGTTTTCCCTTCGACCCAAACCAGAGGCAGCAGCAATGCTCTGCCCTTCCCTGGGGGGCGGGCACCTGAGAGCAGGTACAGGATCTTGCGCAGGAAAGAGGCAGCCACTTTGAGAGTCACGAGAGTTCGGAGGGGTTAGCCGCGGAGGCCGGTTCTCACCCTGTAGGGGCGGGTCCTGAGACGGGGCATTTCTCACCCGCCCCCCACCCCCCAGGAGACCCCATCGTGCTGCTTGTAGATCCCACTTGGAGGTGCAGGGGTGCAAGATGGTCTCGATACTGCTTGGCGGGGAATTGTGTTGAAAGTTTTGAGTGAGCTTTAAAAAAAAAAAGATGGTGCGTGAGGTTGGCCAGTCGCAGGATGCCTGGACGATTGAAGGCAAATACTTACGTGGAGCAAGGAGACACTGGGGGGACAGGTGGGTGGGCAAGAGATTCATCACCACCTTAATCTGACCTCCTGCTCACGCTGCCCCGCGGCACACGGGCCCCGTGCCGCCTCCAACGCCCGCTCTCAGAGCACAAGAACAAGTTCGACTGCACACGGTCCTTTCCCTCTCACATTTTTAAATATATACACGTCGGGGCACCTGGATGGCTCGGTCGGCTGAGCGTCTGCCTTCGGCTCAGGTCATGATCCCAGGGTCGTGGGATCGAGCCCCGCGTCGGGCTCCCTGCTCAGTGGGAGGCCTGCTTCTCCCTCTCCCGCTCCCCCTGCTTGTGTTCGTGCTCTCGCTATGTCTCTCTCTGTCAAATAAATAAATACAATCTTTAAAAAATATATATATATACACATCTACTGCACGTGGCTGACACACGGTGTGACGTGTTTCAGGTGCAGAGCATGCCGGTGGGACAAGTCTACACGCTATGCCATGCTCCCCCTCCCGTTCTTTCCAGTCCCCTCTGAGCTCCCCCCACGGGACCCACAGAACTCTACCAGTGACGCCACGGGATCAGAGGAATAGAGGAAGGTGTTTTCCCAGAATGAGTGAGTTTCACAGAAAGGACCCCTGAAAGGAGCTGTTGGTTTCAGGTGGGTCACACTGATTATTTAGGGGGATGGAAAGGAGGGGGGACAGGGTGGGGGGCAGGAAGGGAACATGCCAAGGTGACAGGAGAGACCACACTTCTGGTCGAGGGGATGGCCCATCATGAGTTCGGCTCTTTTGAGAAATTACCTAAAGCATGAAAGTTTCTGCTGCCCGAAGTCCCCCCTGGCTGGCTAGATCATTTCATGACTTCTGGTTTTTCATTTGCCTTTGTGGTTGGAATCTGGTGCCCCCAGCATGCTGAAAATAGCCCTCGAACTGACTTTTTTCAGGGTAATATCAACCCCTGTTCGCCTCCTTCTGAGAGACTGTTTGCCGTGAATCCAGGTGACGAATCCCCTGCTGGCAGGGCTCCAGTCGTCCTGAGTCGTTCTGCCCTTTGGGTCCAGCGATCGGTGCTAAGTGACTCTGGCCCCAGCGATTGTGGTCCTTCTGCTGTGGGGCTCACTTGTCACCGTGCCCACACTGTCGGTCTGGAACTCAGATGTCTAAGAAGTTCCAACCCTCCCGAAAGTAGCTGTGAAAACCAACGAGAGGGCAGGAAAGCCTCAGCTCCACACGTGTGGCCTGAAGACCGGGTGCTGGAGCCCTTGCGTGGGCTCAGGACGAAGGGCTTCCCGTGGCTGCCACTGAGCCCCCCGGGCGCGGGCGACGAGAGGGCCACGCGGCAGGGCCTGAGCATGCCCAGGCTCCAGCAGTAGGTGCTGCCGCCGGAGCCCGGCCCGTGGGGCGCGCTCTCGGGGGCCCTCCTCGCTCTGCTCTGGCCTCTCCGGGGCCGAGCGCGGGCTCCCCGGGGCTTGGACTCGGGGCCTGGCATGACGCCCGGCCGGCGGTCCTCCAACGGGGCTGGCACCTGGTCAAGACCTCTTGCGTCCTGGCTTCACACCCCGCCTCTGACGCTTGTGGGGTGGCTTTGGCGGAGTTACTTCATGTGTCTGTGCCTCGGTTTCTTTATCTGTACCGTGGGGACACGGCCAGTACCTTGTCATGAGGATGACGTGAATGAATATCCCAATGCACCTGGCACAGCCCCCAGCAGGTGCCACGCTCCTCCCCCCATGACTGCCACTTCTCCGGGGATTGCTACTCCCGTCCCTGCCGCTGTCCCGTTACTACACGACACACCGCCTAGGGCCACTGTCACTGCTTCTACGGCTTATGCTCACCAACACCCCTGCCGCCGCTGTTACTACACGGTGCGTGCCGCCGTTACTGCCGCCGCTGTTACTCCGCTCCTGTTACTCCGCCTGCCGCAGTTACTGCCGCTGCTGTTACTACATTTGCCGCTGTTACTGCCGCCGCTGTTACTACACCACGCCATTACTGCTGCCGCTGTTACTCCCGCTCCTGTTACTCCACCTGCCGCTGTTACTTCTGCCGCTGTTACTACACCACACAGCTGCTACTGCCGCCGCTGTTACTCCCGCTGTTACTCCACCGCGCCACTGTTACTCCACCTGCCGCTGTTACTCCCGCTCCTGTTACTACACCGCGCCACTGTTACTCCACCTGCCGCTGTCACTCCTTCTGCTGTTACCCCATGCCGCGGTCACTCCCATTGCTGTTACTCCACCTGCCGCTGTTACTCCTGCCGCTGTTACTACACCGCTCCGCTGTTACTCCCGCCACTGTTACTCCACCTGCCGCTGTTACTCCCGCTCCTGTTACTACACCGCGCCGCTGTTACTGCCGCTGCTGTTACTCCGCCTGCCGCCGTTACTGCCGCCGCTGTTACTCCACCTGCCGCTGTTACTCCTTCTGCTGTTACCCCATGCCGCGGTCACTCCCATTGCTGTTACTCCACCTGCCGCTGTTACTCCCGCTCCTGTTACTACACCGCTCCGCTGTTACTGCTGCCGCTGTCACTCCCGCCGCTGTTACTCCACCTGCCACTGTTACTCCTGCCGCTGTTACTACACCACTCCGCTGTTACTGCCGCCGCTGTTACTCCCGCTCCTGTTACTCCACCGCGCCACTGTTACTCCACCTGCCGCTGTGACTCCCGCCGCTGTTACTCCACCTGCCGCTGTTACTCCCGCTCCTGTTACTACACCGTGCCGCTGTTACTGCCACTGCTGTTACTCCGCCTGCCGCCGTTACTGCCGCCGCTGTTACTCCACCTGCCGCTGTTACTCCACCACACAGCTGCTACTGCCGCCGCTGTTACTCCCGCCGCTGTTACTACACCTGCTGCTGTCACTCCTGCCGCTGTTACTACCCCATGCCGCGGTCACTCCCATTGCTGTTACTCCACCTGCCACTGTTACTCCTGCCGCTGTTACTACACCACTCCGCTGTTACTGCCGCCGCTGTTACTCCCGCTCCTGTTACTCCACCGCGCCGCTGTTACTCCACCTGCCGCTGTTACTCCCGCTCCTGTTACTACACCGCGCCGCTGTTACTGCCGCCGCTGTTACTCCGCCTGCCGCCGTTACTGCCGCCGCTGTTACTGCCGCCGCTGTTACTACACCTGCTGCTGTCACTCCTGCCGCTGTTACTACCCCATGCCGCGGTCACTCCCATTGCTGTTACTCCACCTGCCGCTGTCACTCCCGCTCCTGTTACTACACCGCGCCGCTGTTACTGCCGCCGCTGTTACTCCGCCTGCCGCCGTTACTGCCGCCGCTGTTACTGCCGCCGCTGTTACTACACCTGCTGCTGTCACTCCTGCCGCTGTTACTCCACCTGCCGCTGTCACTCCCGCCGCTGTTACTCCGGCTAGTCCTGTGACTACTGAATGTCACATCGCTCCTCTTACTGCCCCCACTGCCTCTACGTGCTACGTGATTATGTCACTGGTACAATTATTGCTGCTAACTGCGTGATTCCTTCCGTGGTTGCCAGTATCACGACCTTGAGCACGGCTACACGGTGACCGCCGCGCTGCCGTGGCTCCTGCTCGTGCCGTTCCCTGCGTGTGGGGGAGCGAAGGCCCCACCCCGCTTCCTTCTGGGCGGCGCCCCCTGCGCCATCTCACCGAGTCTCTCTGGGCCTGCACCGGCAGTCCTGTGATTCGGGGCGGTGTCCTTTAGGGACAGCCCGGGGGCATTGGCCTGGCATGCCCATTGCTCATCATGCAGGGGGGATTTCAGCAGGACGCAGGGGTGGTTTTATGACAGCAGCTCCGACTTGCTGCACCTGTTTCCCTCCTCCACTGGAAGGAAAGGGGACCCTCCTTCTCTGTGGACTCACTTTGACCTTTGGCCGCGCACCCAAGCTAACTGCCAACTCCTTGGTCATAAAAACTCCCTGTGTTGTTTCTGTTCAGTGTTTGGAGTTATTCAAACCAACAGAGTTCGTTGTGTAGTATTAGGTTTGAAACCTTCTTATTCCTCTTAATATCCAATATTTGGACAACAGGTTACAGATAAAATATTACTTTGAAGGGATGTCTTCGAGTCAGTGAGTGTAGGCATTGGAACCAGAGGGTCCTGGCCGTGTGAGCTCAGCTAAGTGGCCTCCCCCTCCGAGCCTCTGAAATAGGGCTACAATCAGCACCTGCCTCCAGGGATCCACGTGAAGGTCCCTGAGATCAGGCAGCTAAAAGTCCCGTGCACTGCCTGACACAGAACGGCCCATGAGTATCCATTATTTCTGTTCTGCCTGAGAGATGAAAGCTCCTTGAGAACAGGGACAAAGCCTCGGCTCGGGGACTGGCACGCCAGAGGCTGATGCACTGAATGGACGAAGACAGCAGAGCTGAGCTCACAAGGCTGGTGCGGCAGTCGGCGCTGCCCTCTCTCCCCACTTTGCTCTCCCCCCTCCTCCCTCTACGATGCCCTCTGTCCTCGGCCAACACTGCCTCGGTGTCTCCCCTCCCCGTCATGCCTGGATCCCAGGGGTTCTAACGTCAGCCATGTACACCTCCTTGTGACTTAAATCAGCACACCTCTGTCCTGAGAGCCATTACGGGGCCTTTCCTTTATTCCAGGACTAACCAGTTCTGGGTGAAGGGGTTTCGGGCAAGCAGGTGTGACGGCTGTTGAATTAAAATCTTGCCAGGTAGGGGCCAGTGGCCTGCCTGGTGCGGGATCGTCCTACCTGCCGTGGTCTTGGGACACATGCAAGACTGCAGGTGCGCTCTCCAGGGAATGTCAGATTGGGCTGCCCACAACCCTCGTCAATGTGTAACAATGGGCTCATGGCCAACCTCAAGGTGGAGGGCTCAGGAAAGTTGCATGCTCACTGAAAATGGAACTCCTAAGAGCCTCATTTGTTTATCAGACCATACCTTGGGCTTCTCTTCCTCCTTTGACCTTCACATGGAAGCTGGCCTTGCCGCTTGCTCTCTTTCCTCACTCCACTGGCCATCCTAGTCCAGAGCCAGCACCAGCTAGCCTATATGGCACCCTGTGAACTGAAAAAAGTCACCCCTCCAGGGAAGATGGGTTAAAAAAGTGCCCCCTCCAGGTGAACACAGACCTGTGGGCCTAGGGCTTGACAAGCTGATGGCCATGCCTTTTGTGTAAAGAGAAAGGAGCCCTCCTTGCTTCAGAGAAGGCAGCATACAGCTTGTGCTTTTAGCTCCGCTTGAAAGCCAGGATTTTGTACAGTGCACAAACTGCACCACTGTGTGTGGCAGCCCTGCTTCGAATGCCCGATCCACTGGCCTCGAAAAGCCTGTGGTGTAATCTCTCACCAGCCATGCCATTATGTTCCTCAAAAATACCCGGATTGCTAAACAGCAGTTGGAATGACAAAGTCACAAACAAAACCAACAACGGGGTATTAAATACTCTCAAACCAAATTTCTAGATAGTGTCGGTGTCCCAAACAAACCAAATATGTAAATGCTAAAAACCTGCTCCTGTAAGTAAAGCTCCCAATCCACTTGCTCTGAAGGGTTCCGGGAACATGGCTTCTGTGCTTGGAGTCCATGAGTTTTATGTCATGCAAACTATACTCTAAAACATTCTTCCAAGCACTTACTGCCCAAGACCGAATGTCCTGGGGATGCCACTCCTAGAGTTGCAAAGGCTTGAGGAACACTTTCCTGAGCCCTCTCTGTTTGAGGTCCCCATGTTGACAGGGTGAAGTGTAAACAGATGGACAATGACAGTGGTTCAAAAAAAATCAGAGTATATCATAAAAAAGGGAGAATCTCGAAAGCGTAGCGGCAGAGGGGTGCCTCTGGGTAAACATGGGAACTTAGCCCTTCCTCCAAAAATGGACAGGGTAGGAGCACCCACTTCACAGAACTGTTTAAGGATCAAATGAGATCACGTATGCAAAGTTACAAACTTGCTGAGCACACAGTCAATGCTCAATTAAACAGTAATTACTTTTTCTGCCACTTAGCATTTCTGTAGGACATTCAGCATCCAACTAAGTACCTCGAGTGTCCTAGGTACACAATGATATTTCCCTTTATTGTTTTTTAAGGAAAAAGTACGTAAAAATGTAAGAAGCACACATGAGAAATATTAGGGTTTGGCCAAAGAATTTAAATAATAGAGACATGTGGAAAGTCGAAATGGGAGCCCCCCCACTTCCTCATACTTCCGAGCCAGCAGGCACGTAATGCTAGCAGTTTGCGAGGGTATCCTTCCCAGGTGCGAGTGTGTGTTTTGTTTTTATAAAAACACCAAACACACTGCCCTGCACCTTTGTGGTGTCTGGAATCTGGAGGAATGTTTGGTTTCTGAGGGGCTGCTTTTTGCACTGATGTGGATTGCAAGTGGTCTGTTCTGGACCAGCCCTGTGTCTGGGATTCCTGCCGTAGGACGGCAGAGGGATGCCTTATGGTCTTGTTTGCTTTCAAATAGTGGTGCCTTTTCCCATCGCAGAGGAGAAATTGAGGGTGGTGTGTCCTACGTTTCCCTGCAGGGGATGCTCGGCATGAAGACTGCAAGGCAGAGGTCCCCACAACATGATGCCTGGGTTAGACACCGAGGACCTGTGACCTTGTCTCGGTTTTCTCTTTTCATGCCATGTTGCAGAGCAATTCTGGCCAAGAATAGTTCTGACAGAAAGAGCTTCTGAATCGGTATAAGAACAGTTATTTTGCAAAAGGGCAAACCTGAAAAAAAGTTGTCTTAAAGAGCATTACAGTTATAGAAACGTGTCGCCTAAAATACTTTGTGACGGTTTGTGGGAATGTTCTGAGCCACATTATGAAAGAAGGACGCTGAGACAGAGTTTTCAAGGGTGATCTGAAAAACCAACGCTGAACCCTAAGAGCCTGACCCACCCTGAGGATGTCACAACGCACAGCTTCCAGCGCCACCCGATGCTGGACCCCCGGGTGCACTCCTGCAGAGGTTGGAATTTAAAGGAGAGTTTTTGCACTTTGATTAAGAAGGGACACAATCCACCCACCACTTCCTCCATTGTCATGGCTCCTCACTGAAGGTCAGGTAGAAATAGACACATTTATGATTGGTTACTCAGCAAGGGACATGAGGGCCATGCTCAGGTGGGTTCCCCTGAGTTTAGGTTTGTCTTCCCAGTGTCTTAGGCTTGTCCTGGCGATCACAGCCCCTCCCCACTCTCCCTGCTCCCCAGCCGGGTCCCTGCTCAGCTGCCCTGGAGCTCTCTCCCATGGTCTCTCCGTCCACTACCGTCTGCCTTTTCTTACCTGGACAGGTCGACGCTGAGAGTGGACTCTTAATTTCAGTGGGGTATGTCAGTGGGGGGGCGCAGGGCATTTTGGTACCTTCGCACTGGATCTCTTATGGGGGCTTCTAACACATGCTCCTGCCTGACCTTGTAGAAACACTGCTGATGGCTCTGTTTAATGTGGCGTCTAAGTGGGATGGATGCCTTCTCTGCCTCACTGTGATGGGGTCCCCCCATCCCCAAGATTAGAGAGGGGCCGAGAGGCTGGCGGGAGACCAGGGAGCTGGGCTGCATGCTGGCTGTGTGACCTGGGCAGTCTAAGCAACCTCTCTGGGCTTTAGTTTCTGCATCTTTAGAATGGGACGGGCATCCCAGCCCTCCCTAGCTCACAGGGTTGACGTGAGGCTGTAACGGGACGGCAGGGGGTTGCACCCTCTGTCAGCAGCGATGCAAATGCCAAGCGCCCCTGGCATATCCTAAAGATCTACTCATCGCTCTCTCTTCACTGTTTCACCTTGATGTGTGCAGTCTTTGGCATAATGCCTGGCCCATGGGAGGGCCCAGTAAGTGTTGGCTAGCTGAAAACCGACAGCTGGAGGCCTGGATTTTAATACTCATTTGCCACCAAGCACCAAGAGAGCTTACTAGCTGTGAGCATGGTCCTGGGTACTGGGTGGACAAAGAGATATGCATGGCCAACATTCTGGACAGAGAGATGGACAGCCAGTGATCAAACAGATAAATATAGAAGGACAAAGTGGCTCGTGAAGAATCAACATGTTCTAGATCAAGTCAGTTACCTAGAAGGGATACAGCTAAAGATACATGTGGAAACTTCCCTGTTTTATATTTGACAAACACACATAGAGCACTTACCCTATGCTCAGTGTGACTGTATGAGCTGTAAATATGAACCAACTAAATCCTTCCAGTAGCCCTTTGGGAGTAGGTACCATCCCCACCATCCCCATCATCACCACCATCACCATCCCCACCATCCCCATCCCCACCATCACCACCACCATCATCATCATCACCATTTCACAGATGACGGAAGAGATGCCCAATGAGTTGCCCAAGGTTAGTGTGGTTGGCCGAGCAATGACTCCTTCCCCTAAAGAACCTGGGGTATATGACCTTCATGGCAAAGGAACTTGGCAGATGTGATGATGTTAAGGATCTTGAGGTGAGGAGATTACTCTGATGGCCCAGGTGGGCTCAATGGAACCACGAGAGTATCTGGAAGAAGGAGGCGGGAGGGCCAGAGTCCGAGAGAGATGTGACGACGGAACAGCGGTAGAGAGACTGGAAGCGGCCGCGCTGCAGAGAGGTGGCCATGGGGCCCGGAATGCAGGCGCCGCCAGAAGCTGGCAAAGCCACAGGAACGGGTTCTTTCCTGGAGCCTCCGGAAGGCACATGGCCCTGTGGACACCCTGATTTTAGCCCAACGAGACCGTGTCAGACTTGCAGGTCCCAGACGGTGACATGACACATTTGCGTCGTTTCAGCCTGCTGAATGTGTGCTCAGGCGTTATGGCAGCAATGAATCCTGAAGAACGGGTACGGGAATGATTTTCCACCCTAAATCTGCTCTGTAACTCAGTGCCCTTCTCAGAGCAGGGGCAGGCCCCTGTGGGACCACTGTCACCCAGTGTCCAAACGTTCCAGGGGCCAAGCCCCGGAATGTGGTACCTGCCCCCGGCCGCTTCTGGTCCCGCGTCTGTGCGTCTCTCGGCTGCTGGGCTGATCGCGGCCCTGAGAGGCTGTGTTCCGGCCACGCGCTGCGCTGCACATGGCCCTGCTCAGCCAGTCTGGGGGCTGATTTTTGGATTATGACTTTTGCCCACGTCTGTCTGAGCAAACACCAGAACAAAGGACAACTGCCCCAGGGGGCTTCGGCTGGAGTCCACCCACCGTGGCCTCCATAAAGAGGCACCCTTTTGCTCACTGAGGGGTGAAATGGATGTGCCCCTTGGCTCACTAGCTGGTCGGAGCCGGATCTTTCACATAAAAAAAAGGCAGGGGGTACAAAACCAGAAAACAAGAAGCTGAGGGTAGGGGGTGGAGAGAAAACGCAGTGCCTCCCAGAGCGCCCGGTCTGAGTTTGCGGGGTGCGGGGGTGGATGCTGGGTGGCTTGGTCACCCCGGCCGGCCAGGCTCCCCCCACGTGGGGTCTGGAGGCTGACTCAGCAGCGGCGGTGGCCCCGGTGATCCCTCGGAGCCCCCAGAACAGCCTACGGGCCTCAGCGGGGCAGGAGCCCACTGGCCCAGGAAGAATCTGAAGCGGAGGAACTTGGCAGAAACCCGACTTCTCTAAAAATATTAAAAGCCCGTGGCCCACAGAGGCCTGATTGCAAGGCCCCGCGGGCGCTGACAGCAGGTCCCTGACCGTTGAGACCTAGCACGGTCCTGGCATTGAGCAATAGGGCTCTGTCCTGGGCTGCACCCACCCTGCCCTGCCCTGCCCCACTCAGGCTGAGACGAGAGGAGAGGCGGCTGCCCGTGTGCATGGGTGTGCATGTGACCGCGCGGGGATGCGTGTTCCGTGTGCACACGTGTGGCCTCATGCGTCAGTGTGCAGGCCAGTGGCGGCTCCCACAGTCCTCCAGGCTTGGGGCACCCCGGGCTGCCTCCGGGGTGGCCTCTTCTTGGAGGACAGCCCGAGAGGCCCCGGGCAGGGCCCCAGTGTGGACCTGGGCTGCAGCTGTCTGAGAGGGACGGGTGGTAGTAACAGAATAACTGATTTATGGAGCTCTTACTGTGTGGTGGGCCCTTGTTCTAAGCCCTCCGTGGCACCCATCTGTGTAACCCACGATCTATGAGGTAAGAACGACTTTTAGCCCCACTGTAAGGAGCAGGAAGTCCAGAGAGGGGAAACTGTTTTCCTGAGGCCGCTCAGCACTGAGGCAGAGCTAGTGAGCCTGGATCCACGGCTGAGGCCCGAATATTCCACTCTCCTGCCTCACAGGAGAGAAACCGCCTGCCCCACCCAGCCCAGCGTGGTCTCCGCAGGGTGGCCACTCCCTCTCTCCCCTGTGTGTCCTACAAGGTAGCCCCCTTGGAGCTTCTAAGCCCTTTGCTGACTTGGCAGCGAGGCCTTGTCCTGGGCCTGAGAGGGTCTTGGCCGCTGGGACTCATGCTTTGGGATGGCGAGCCGTGGGGGTGTGTGTGCGCGAGGCTCCACGGCCCTCCCCAAGAACCTCTCCAGTGGGCTAGAAACATCTGTCCACGCATGTCTGGGGTCTTGTCCCTTCTGCTGGCTCCAGGGCATTCCTGAGGCCTTCAACTCTGGGAGAGGCTTCCATCCGTCAGTGGGACGCCCTGGGATTTGGAGGAGACGCCTGTCCCTCCAGGCTCCTGACCTGCTGTACGGGCAGTGGAGCGAGCCATTCTCCTTCCTCTGTCCAGCATGCAGTTGCCCAGAGTTTACTTTCTGCAGCCCAGCACTCAGAGTCACCCCTCAGGGTCACCACCCCCCTGGGCCTGGAGAGAGAGAGTCCCCGCCTTCCTGACCCCTGGCCCTGGCCGTCCTGGGGCTGCCCGGCAGCGGTCGCACAGGACAGCTGGACAACACACGTGGACCCAGCTCCTGGCGTACCACGTGGGCATTGGGTGCCTGACTTCAAGAGGCCCGTGTGGCGGTCCTGCGCCTGGGGCCTAGAGCCCCACTGTGGGGCTCACCTTCCAGCCCCCCGACTTCCTAGCCATGGGATGTGCCAAGCCTCTGGGTGCCTTGGTTTCCCCGTGAGGGACATGGGGACAGTTCCAGCCTCCCCTGCCTCAGGCAGCTAGGAGGATGGATGCGGGGCTTGCGTGGTATTCTTGGCGCCAAGCCCTTTGGAAAGGAAGGGCTCCCCACAGGAAGCTGTGGTTGTGGGCTTCTCGAGGGAGGGGTGGAGGTGTTCTGAACTCTGCCTTGGCCAGGAGCTGATATCCGTCAGAGGGGAAACCCGAGGCTTCCATGTTCAGACCCGAGGACGGGCAGGCTCCGGGCTTCTCTTCCGAGCCCTCTCTCTCCTCTCCTACCCTCCTGAGACAGGACAGGAAGCCAGTTTGCAGACAAACACACACAGACCCTCAGCACACACAGCGTTACTCTCTGCCCTGGTCAGGGAGGTGGTGAGCTGGACGCGTTCATGACGGGAGCAGGACGTGGGGCCAGCAGGGCTGCTAAAAGCTTCCAGAAGCAGACGGCACAGAGAGTGTGCCCCGGGGTCTCCGGGTCACTGCGTCCCTCTGGCAGGTAGTGCACTCTGCCTCCAGCGAGGATGCAAGGAACTGGCACGGGGACGGGTCTCCCAGCAGGCGGACGACCAGCCCTGAACGAACGCGAGTCACTGTTCTCCCTGCCTGGGTTGCCCGGCTGCTTTTGTGGATGGGGACCCAGACCTGGAGAGGGGAAGTGGCTCTCATGAGCACCATCTGTGCCTGGTGGCGGCGTGACTGACAGAGTTGGGACCAAACCTCGCTCCTTCACACCATGGGGGTTTTGCTTAGGGTCCACGGCGTGCATGCCCTTGGGGAGCACTGGGGTGGGCAAGGAGCCTGGCTCCTGGGGTGCAGGCGGCCCGCCACATCCTCCCCGCCTCCCCTGGCAGCTGCGGGGTCTGCTGTGGCCAGGCCCGGGTGACAGCGAGCCGCAGCTGCGGGGCCTGGGAAGCAGTACCCTGACCACTCTGGGTCCCCATTTCCTCGCTCATCTGGAAAGCCACCAGCAGGGGCTCCCATTGTCCCCCAACCCCCTGCTGGCACTCGGATGTGCTCATATTTTCACACTGAAATGGAGGCTTGCTTTCAAAGAATTTTCTTTGAGGTCACATCTGCCGGGAAGCTATGCTCAGACGCAGCTTGAGCCACACTGACCGTGTGCCTGAATTACCCCGGCAATTCCTTTCTTCCTCGGCCTGCGGTGAGGGGCCGTACACACTTACGGAGGGGCACGAAGCTACGTGGCCTTAATTCCACGTGTAACAGGCCCATAGCAGGAAGCCTGGAAAGCACAGGGAAACACAGGGTCGGGGAGGAAAAGAAGAAACACACAAACAACACACAGCATGGGGAATTAAAAAAAAAAAAACACTGAAAAGAAAGAAAGTGAAAAAACTGGACAAGTGTCTCTAACAGGACACGGAGTTGTCGTAAGCTTTCCTGGGACTGCTGCCTGCTCCCAGTGTTGAAGAGTCTTAAAATCTCGGGGTGTGGCCCCCTGAAGCCGTTGGAGGAAATCCTTCATTTTCTGGAAACTTGTCCTGCGCCCCAGATGCCGACTGACCCACGAGGCCGCCCCGTCTGGGCCCTCCAGCAGGCCCCCTGTCCAGCAGTGAAGCACGGGGGTTTCAGGGTGCTCTAGACCCAGACTGTCTGCTTGGCCCCCTTTTCTCTGCCCCAGTTTTCTGGGGGGCCGTTGTTTGTGGACTTCACTGTGCCTCACCTTGCTCATCTGTGGAATGGGATCCTAGTAAGCTGATGAACGAGAAGTTGCCCCGGATGGAGGGGCGGTGCTGGGGGGTTGCTGCTGTGACTCTGGACACTCCCGGGCGCTCACGGACTAAGGCACAATCGCTTGAAGAGCACGTGTGGGAGGGAAGCAGCCCGGGGGGATGGAGGAGTGCCAGTTTGCTTGATACCGTTGCTTTATCTTTCCAGAATGCAGAGAGGCCAAAACCGAGTTGTGGAAGCAGCAGCGTGGAGCTCTGGGCTGGTGTCTTCCTTTGACACCTGTGTAGGGCGAGGGCACGGCCGGCCCTGACCCGTCGGTGCATTGCCCCGGCATGGACTCTGCTCCCAGGATTTGCTCCACTTTCTTTCATTTTTACTTTCCTTCTTATCCTTGCAGTTCAAGGTGTAGAGGCTGGGCAGGACCACGGAGGTGGGACAAGCTTCGTCAAGATGCTGGAGGCTGCTGGCCGGCAGCCTGGCTCCAGGGGGGACCCCTGACCTCTCAGGCTGGGATGGGCCCCGAGGATGTCTCCTTGCTTCCTCCCGTCCGTTCCCCACAGCCAAGTGACACACAGGAGGACGTCCGGGCAGGACCCCTTCCTGCCCGGCACACTCTTGCAAGCCCCTACTCGCGCCCCCTTGCCAACGGCCGACCCCCGGAGCTCAGGCCAGCTCCAGACCGGGGCTGGGGTCACCGGAAAGGCACAGGGGCAGCTGGAACAGCCCCACTGCCGCCAGAGGGGCTCTCCAACCTCCTGAGACCCTTGGGGCCTCGAGGATCCCCAAGGAGGCAGCACCCCCTGCTGGCGGGTCACCGCACCCCTTCCCCTAAATCCCGTTGCCCTGAAACCAGGGGACATTTGCTCACCACTGAGTCCATTTGTTGCCTTTGGGGCCACAGGGTGTCCGTGTCTGCAGATGTAACCTCCCAAGAAGATGCCAATAACTCCCGAATTCCACTCGTGGACATACATCCCCATGGAATTCCGACCGGGGTCCGTCGCGGGGCCGGGATGGGGATGTTCAGTGTTATGCATGCGGAGGGTGGGGGGCTGTGCAGCCCCCAGACTGGGTGTATAGGCAGCGGCAAAGACCAATTTAAAAACGTGATGCTGACTTAAAAAAACACAAAACAAAAAACCCCAACAAACCAGAAAGAGCATGACACGATCCCCTATGTTCACCAGATGGAAAACGCCTGGATAGCTACAAGGTGGAATCATACGAAATTACCAACGTTTTACTGGTTTTTCTTTTAACCTACAGGAATGGGAATGTCCCGTCGGGCAACACTGCATATGCTCTGGTGTGTCTACAGCGTCACCCCCGCCCCGTCTACAGCGCGAGGGCAATGACCACGAACCCCCCCCCCGTTACCCCGGACAACGCGGATGATTCCCGTAGTATGTGGTCAAGCAAGCCAGGGGCGAACTGTCCACACCACGACTTCATCTACCCAGGTTCCAATCAGGCGGATTGGATCTAAGTTCCTGAAAGCGAGGCCAGGGTTAACCTGCGGGGGCAGGTGGTGACCGCGAGGGGGCACAGGGGGCTCCTGGGGGCGATAACAGGCCGCGTGTGAAACCTGCGGAGGCCTGTGTGCGTGATCTGCGCACTCTCCGTACCCGCCCGTGCTGCCCTGAGAGACATGTTCAGGGATGTGTGCCCCCAAAGCGACCAGGGGTGTTTACGGGGACACCTAGGAGCGTAGGGTGTGTGTGTGGAGCGCTGGAATAGGGGCCCAGAACTTTCCTCCTGCCTCCCTGGCAGCCCAGGGGACATCCAGCCGAGTCCCCCCAGTCCCTCCGCAAGCTGTCCCCGGCAGCCCTGCACTGCTGGGGGCCCAGCCCTGGCTGGCAGGAAAGGAGGAAAGTCCCCACTGGTTTCTTTTTCTTGCCACCGAAGGGGCTGCAGGTATTTGTTCCTGAAACTCACGGCTGAGCTAATTTTACACCGCAAGCGAGACACTGGGGCGCGGGGGGGGGGGGGGGGGGGTATAAAACGATGCTCTCGGGGGTCTGATCTGAGCAGGATGGGAACCCTGGCCGGATGGTGGGGGTGACACTGGCCGACGGGGTTGGGGAGCAAGGGCTGGTGGACACGGGGGCTCGGAGTCCCCCCGGCATCCATTCATAACCTCAGACGGGGCACTAAGAACTGCGGTCTCGCTTTCTGGCTCTGTCACTTGGCTCAGTTTCCCCATTTCCAAGGGGCAGGGTGGATACAGCGATGCCCGAGGCCCCCTGCGAGCCCATGGTGGTGCCCCATCTTCACTTTGGTTTCCTCTCTCATGTTAGGGGACCATCCTGCCTCCAGAGCAGAGAAAGTCACATCATGATATGATGAGCCCATGGGATGGTGGAAAGGAAATCAGAATGAATTTTCTCTGAAGTGCTTCCCTGGGTCCTTTAGCCCTGCTGGCTCAAGCTCAGAAGATGCCGACCATTCTTAAAAGAGCAAGTGTTATTTCTGATCTTATTTTTCCAGAAGAAAGCGGAACTTCGTGTCCTTCTCCCCCCACCCCCAGACACGGACAGGAGTTAAAGTAGGAAAAATACTGGGGTTAGCAAGAGCACATCGGCTGTGCCGAGCAAAGAGAATCATGCCCAGCATTCTTGGAATGGGCATCCAAATGCTCGCTGAATGAGAAGGGTATCTGGAAGGTCAGTGGCTTGCGTAACCCTGAGCCTCATGTGTGGGAAGCCTCACACAAAATCTCTTTGTGGCCATCATTGCAGACGTGGTGGATCATGGCGGGCCTGGCGCCATTCCCCAGCCCAAGAGTGCCTGCCAACCCTGCTGTGTTTATCTCTTACAAGGATTAGATGTTGCCATTAGGTTAAATCACTAAAAAGCCACACACACGAACACTTTACTGCCCTACCTCTTAAAAAGCTCTGCCCCCCTCACTGAACACAGGGGGATGGAAGAAGCGGCCGCTGGTGGCCACGGCTCTCACCTGCACGGGGCAGTCCCTGTTCATGCCTGTTTCGCTCTCATTGTTAGTGACTCCTCTTTCACACTCAGAAACGTCCCGGTCCTTGGCTCAGCTACATAGCCATGCTGAATGTGCGCCACTGACCCCCTCCCCCAGCCTGCCGGTCCCCCTGTCCTCTCTGGCCGATGTACTCTCCAAGGCGTCACCTTTACGCTTTCCAATGTCGCTTCTATGAACACCTCATAGATTTTTTCCTGGAGTCACGTCCGAGGGAGGAATGAGGCCCCGGCTAGGTTACGGTGCCTCTTTGATCAGCTGAGAGCGTGTCCCCTTCCCTTCTTGCTGGGGCTGTCAGGAAGCTCAGAAATAAGGCTGGGCTATGTGCCATTCCTCCAACAGCTCTTGGCCTTTGGTGGTTGTTTTGCGGGGTTTACGCATTTCAGCTGCTCTTTCTTGAGAAGCTGACTTCTAGACCTTCCTGCGTGTGGGTGGCTCGGGAATGCACAGTGACGGTATTGTTGGGTGGGGGGGACTGGGTCACGCCTCCAGGCTTGAGCACACCTGCCTGGGAGCAGGTTCTAGGACGAACACATGGAATGGTGAAGGTGGGGTCCCGGCACCAGGCACTGGGCTAACATTCCCTGCTTATCTCCTTCCGTTTCCCCAAATCCTACATGATGCGTGCTTTATTATCCCCATTTTGCAGAGGTGAAAGCAAAGATGTAGTCTGAGAGGAAAGCCCACCATGCTTCCCACTCAGTGAGCAAGCAGAAGAACCAAGCTTTGCCCCTGAGACTGCTGGTGGCAGAGGTCATGTTCCCGGCGTGGCACCTGGCGTGGCACTCTGCACGTGGACACTATGAACTTGGAGAGACGCACCTGTCTGAGGTCCTGTGGGCAAGGAGTGGCAAAGCCAGGCCCGGGACTGGACTTGGAGAGGCCGTGTCGCGGGCTCACAAACACTCAGAAGGAGGGGCCGGGGCTGGGGCTGGGGCCAGATCCTTGTGGGTCTAGCCCTGTGAGTTCACGGACGATAGACCCGTCGTGAGCTCTCTGGGGGACGTTCCAGGCACATTCCTAACCTTTTGAAATTGATGTCATGGAATGAAAACACCGTCCTCGGTTATTGCTGTCAGAGGCCGTAAACGCCTCTGGCATCAAAGGGCGAGCTGGGCAGGTGCTTTCTTGTGCTCTGCGGGATGTGCGAGTCAGTGGGGCGCTCATGGACGTTCCTCCCAGGTGGGGGGCTGCCATGCTCTGCTGACCCGGACAGGTGAGGACACAGAAATGGCCAGCTGTGTGTGTGGACAGCAGGACCACATGCGATCACAGGCGCCACGCACCAGCTGCAAGGAGGGCTCCTGCTGGTCCCGTGTGAGAAGACCTGCCCTCTGGCCTCTCCCACCTCTGTCCTCACGCATCTTCCCGGGGCTGACGCCGGACTTACCTGGGGTCCCGGCCCACGGCGATCCTCTCTCCACGGGGCCTCCCCTAGATGGAGTCTGACGGTTGCTCTACATGAAGCAGAAAGTACACGTGGTCTGTGTTGGACACACAGCAACCACTCGGAGCAGGCAGAGTCCCTCTGAAATATTGACTCTGGCTGGAAAATACTCGGATGTTCCAGTTTTGTTCTGGGTCACTCGTTTGAGAAGGCTGGAGGGGGAGTTCCAGTTTGCGTTGGTGGACTTAATGTTTACCACATTTTTCTACTTGTGGTTTAGTGAAACACACACACACTCTCAGATCTGGGGTTTATTCCTCTGGGATTTCCTCAGAGGAAGCCGTGGATCTCTGGTCTGTTTATTCACTCAACAAACATCTAAGGGGACCGACTATGTGCTGGATAAGTATCTGGGCGAGGGCGCCTGGGTGGCTCAGTTGGTTAAGCGACTGCCTTTGGCTCAGGTCATGATCCTGGAGTCCCGGGATCGAGTCCCGCATCGGGCTCCCTGCTCGGCAGGGAGCCTGCTTCTCCCTCTGACCCTACCCCTCTCCTGTGCTCTCTCTCTCTCATTCTCTCTGTCTCAAATAAATAAATAAAAATCTTTAAAAAAAAAAAAAGTATCTGGGCGAGTGGGCATGTTTCCACCAAGGGGCTGGGCAAACACGGAAGCCAGCACTCTTTCTTGGGGGGCTGCTTGTAGGGCAGAAGCAGCAATGCTGTTGGGGTTATAACCTCTTCTGCTCCCCCAGCCACACCTCTCCTTTGGCTGCCTCCTGCCGGCCCAGAAAGGTCTACCTGCATGATCTTCTGGCCGCACGACCATGCACGTCCCCCAACTAAAGCCAGCACCCCCTCCTTGCCCCGTGGCTCCTCCTTGTTACCCAGACTCCACACCTCAGCAGGGTGGCCAGCTCCTCGCTCTGCCTCCCCCCCCAAACTCGTGCAATGTGACAAATTCCCGCCACTCACCTCCATGTGAGCTCTTGCTTCCAGCCCTTTCTCTCCTGGCCAGGGTCTCCGTTCGGACGCTGCCACTTCCCTGGCTCTGTCTTCTGCTGCCCGTGATCTCCAATGCACAGCTTTGGGCACCTCAGAGGATGTGCTGACTTCCCTTCTGATTCCACTGGGTTTCTTCATGTATTTTGAAGCTGTTAGTAGGTGTTGATATAGGCTTGTTCTATGCTCTTAATGAATTGACCCCCTGTCACTAGGAAATGGCCACCTGGCACTCGTGGTGGTGGTGTCATAAAATCTCCTTTGTCTGGGGGCGCCTGGGCAGCTCATTCGGCTAAGCGTCTGCCTTTGGCTCAGGTCATGACCCCAGGTCTTCGGATGGAGCCCCGTGTCGGGCTCCCTGCTTGGCAGAGAGCCCGCTTCTCCCTCTCCCTCTACTCCCCCTACTTGTGCTCTGTCTCTCTCAAATAAATAAATAAAATCTTAAAAAAAAAAACCTCCTTTGTCTGATATTTATGTAGCCACCTCTGCTTTCCTCGTTCCACCCCACCCCTACCTTTGCACTTCGTGCATTGACAGCGGGTCTCCGGCAGACATCGGATGGACGTGGCTGCTTGTGGACATTCTTGAGCTTTGTTCTGAGGATCGGGGAAGTTTCCCGGAGACCAGACGGTTGTTACTGACAAAGCACAGACCCTCCATGCTCACTCCATTCCGTGGGGCTGGGAGGGGTCCTCAGGTCACCAGACACTCCTGGAAAGTTTGAGACAGACCGCCAGAGTTAAAACCCAGCAAAGGGAGAGCTTTACACTGGGCATCGGGCGTGATGGACCGCTTGGCAGGTCCCCGGCAGGTGGTCCCCCAGGGGGGGTGTCCGGGGGGGTGGGAAGCTCTCGTTTGCAGCTGGTGCGGAGGAAAGACACTGCTCGCAAGTAGGCTTCCCAGCCCCCGCCCCTCCGGCTTGTGTGTATTTAATGTTATCCGTGTGCCTCTGCTTCTTCGTCTGCAAAATGGGGAAAGTAGTGCCTGCCTTCCTGACTTGTCGTGGGGATGGAGCGAGCTTTCATGCGTAAGCCACTTCCCACCACGTCCGGCACATTGTGAGGGCTCAATAAAGCGGTCCTTGTTAATTATCATTATCATTTAGTTTCTCACCTTCCAACAGCTCGAGGAGGCAGAAAATCTCATCCCCATTTTACGAAAGCAGGTGGCGAGGACGCTGCATCCCTTGATGGCAGTCCAGGAGAGGGGCTCTGGTGAAGGGCTTGCCTCTCTCCTGCAGACTTGGTTCACGGTTGCGCCACGGGGCGCCCCACGTGAGCTGGGCCCGGAGGCCCCCGGAGGGCAGCTGCAGGCCAGCCGGGCTGGATGGATGTGACTGCAGGGCGATTTCGCAGGGAGCCAGGTTCTGAGTCTCCAACAGCAGGTGCAACCAGAATGGGAGGGTCACGACCTCACACACCCGCGGGGGATGTTTTCGGAGCCCTTCTAGCTCCTTCGCTTCATTTTACATACAATTAACCAGAGCTGGTGATTATTAAGTGCTGAGGCAGCTAGTGCTCCTGAGGAGGCTGATTCCACACGGTAACCCGGACAAGGTCAGTTGGTGAGAAGCATCAGAGCCCAGATTTGGTTCTGGTTGTGGAGCCCCCAGAACCCCACTTCACGGATGGGGACACGGAGGCCCAGACAGGGCAGGCCCCGTCCGAGGCCACGGAGTGGGGTCCCTTTGGAGCGGACACTGTGGCTGGAGCAGCGTCTGGCCCTGCCTGGGGGCGATCCGTGGGAACGGAGCTGGGTTTGGGGGCTGTCTTCTCGCTGGTCAGTGACTCTTTGAGGACAGAAGTCAGGCATCGTTCTCATTTTGGAAGTTGAGTGTCTGGCGTGGTGTCCAGCACCTGGGCGGCTCCCGTGGGGCAGCCCTTAGGAACTTGGACTGGGACCCTGACCTCCCCTTTTCCTGGGGCAACGTCAGCTCCCCGAGCGTCAGTAGGCCCATCTCGAAAATGGGCACATCATGCCATGTCCTTTAGGACGGAACGTGGTCTCACAAAGGTGAAGCACACGGCTCAGAGTTAAGAGCCACGAGGAAGAGAGTTAACAGAAACGATCACAACAACGCAGCGAAGCTTCTGGCTTCCCTGAACTCCACGGGAGTCTGCATTCGCGCCCCTGAGTTTGGGCTCCTGCTCCCCTTTCCTCGCGATCAGTGCTCCCTTCACAGAGCACACAGGCTTGGCACTGTCCTGGTAGGGAGCGGCCCCATTTTATTACTAAAGATTAAACGAAATAAAACAAAACAGACACTGAGGTCTCCTGACCATTTCCCCTTTCAAAGGTGGAGAACAGCACATCAAAACCAGAAGATGAACCAAAAGGTTGCTGGTGGGTTCTAGAAAACTCCGACCGCAAGGATGAAGAAGAATGTGCTGAGTTATATAAGAAGTTGGTTTGTACGTGATTCTGGGGAGGGGTGCGTGCTCTCTGAGGTGAGTCACTGCCGAACGTCCTTCTCCCTGGAGCACCTGGGCTGCTCCCGTCATGCTCTGGGGCCACAGGTTCGCCCAGGGCTCTCCCACCACCACCACCACCGCCGAGCATGCATTCTCTGAACATGCTTCTGAAGTTTCAGATAGGATGAAAAAACTTCCAAGAGCTTCCTTGAGAAAGTGCTGGAGCCTTGGCTCCTGCCCACACGGGGATGGGCCGCTGAGGTGCTGGAAAGAGGAACCCAGGTACCACGGGAGCTACCCGGGTTGTCCCGGCTGCGTGGTGCGCGTCCGGCCCTCCCACAGGCAGACCCCAGGCAGGACGCGCCAAGCAAGAGATGATGGGGGCCTACGCCCATAATACACCCAAGTGCGAGCTGCTACACAGAGAAGGAATCATGCTTTCCCTCCACTTGGGAGCCGCCTCCGGTGGGAACTGAGGTCCCTTTTCCTGAATGCTTCATTACTGCACCAAATGTGTCCTTGCCCCAGACCCCCGGGGTGCTCTAGGCTGGCGGCCGTGGCACGTCTTGCCACCTCTGAGCAGATGGAAGCCGGCCCCCGAATCTGATGGTGGAAGTGACCTGGTGGCTTTCTCTCCCTTAAATCTGCGGCCGGAGTTACTCCCGTTCCCAGTTCCCTGAGGCTGGGAACTCAGGGATGGATTCATTGGCCGAGTGTCTGTGAGCGGCTGGGGGTCAGGCCCTCTTGGGCTCGGGGATGCAGCGGGACATCAGCCCTCCAGCTGCAGTTTCCCTTTGGTGGGGAAGACTCTCGTGTGTACACAAGCCATACCCCCAATGGTAGAAACAGCAGTAAGGGGGGTGGCTGGGTGGGCTACTGAGAGGCCCCAAGAACCTGGAAACGGTTCTGTTGAGGAAGGCCAGCAGGAGGGGCCGTATAGGCCGTGGAAACACAGTGGCCTCTGCCCAGTGGACCTCTGCTGGGACCCCTGAAAACTTCAGTCCTACAGACTGGCTGCAGCTGGAGGCTTCTGGAGACACCCCCTGGCTTCTGTGGTCTCACCTGTGCCCTGTTGTTTCCTGGGCGCTGTGCTGGGCGAGGTGTGGCTGGAGAGGTGACCGTGGGCCATTGAGAAATCATCCCGGCAAGGGGCATGGCCCTCGGAGACCCCGCCTGGGGGATGGCTCCGTCTCCAGGGTGTGGGAACCAGGGGGCTGGCTCTCCCACGTGCTGGGGCAGTCCCCAGACAGGACATGGAGCCAGGAACCACCTGGGGCTGGGTGTGGGAGGAGAGGGGATGCCAGGCTGCTCCAGGACACCTGGGTTTGAATCCCCTTTGTTGCCTACCCGCGGTGGGGCCTGGGCTAGTCCTCATCTGTAGAGGGGGGACTGCCCGTCCTGCCAGGTGAGTGGGTGTGATGGTCTCCACTAGTCACTTGAAATGTGTGAGCCTGAATTGAGATGGGCCCCAAACCACACAGCTGATTTCAAACTTCATAGAAAAAATGAATGTAAAATACCTTACTAATACTTTTTCAATATTGGATTACTTGTTAAAAGGGTAACATTTTAGATATATGGGGTGAAATAAAATATATTATGAAAATGAATTTGTTTTGTCTCTTTTTGTTCCTGTCACTGCGCTCACCTCCCCTTCCTGCTGGGCAGGGCTGGCCTAGAGCACGGGCTGCATATTGGAACCAGCTGGAGCATTTACAAACCACTGACCCCTCCCTGCAGGCTCTGCTTCAGCCTTCCTGGGATGTGGCCCAGGTGTTTGGAGTTTTCAGCGCTCCACGGGTGACTCTTATGTTGGCAAGTGATTAGCTAATCAAGTGATTAGCAAGTTTCTAGAGCAGGTGTCCTTACGATCCCAGTGACAACAGGATGATTGCCCACGGTTCTGCAGGCAGCAGGGCCAGGGGAAGAGAAACTCCAGGGCACCTGTCAGGTGCCCTGCCTCAGCACTTGTGTCCATCACCCATGACATTGTTCTACTAACCCCATAAGCCAGGGCCCGTGTAACCCTACTTCACTGATGAGGAAACAGGACATCACTTCCTGGAGTCACATGCCTAGGAAGCAGCAAGACTAAGGTCTGAACTCATGGTTTCTCCATTGCACACCTCTGTGTGTGAGACTAGCTCATGGAGGCAACCATGGCTCAGGAGGACATGCTCCTCAGAGCCTGGGATGGAGGCCTCGGGGAGGGTGAGAAAAGTAATGAGATGGCGGTAGCACATGGTTCAAGGCTAGTATAAGTACAAACAAGGACAATGATCATGACTTACGTCATTAGTCTGTCACCCTCACCATCACCACCACCGTCATCACCACCATCACTATATAGACAGACCCTTGGTCAGTGTCTCTCGCTCTGTGCCTTTCTAAATCAGCTGTGCACAATCTCAAAGAGTTTACTGGGCCCAGTGGGGTGGGGTTGATACAGCAGGAGAAGTAATCAGGTTCTTAGGAGCTATGCTCTTTGGAGGGTGGATTGAGGGAATCTTTTGGATCCTGATCCCTACCCTGATTATAACTGGATCAGTAGGTAGCAATACAGGGCCTCTGACCATATTCATGATTGCCCTTCAATTCTGCTCAGGGAGAATAAGGCTGTTATTTCAGGGGAAATCTGATTATAGTTTTGCAACAAGATAAGTGCCCTTCTGAGGAAGCCTTGGTCTGGCATCTTCAGAAATAGCTCCAGAGCCATGGAACGACTGGGCGCTGTCTTCACAAATCAGCATAGGGATCCCCTGGATTCTAACCCTCTCTCTACTCCCTCCCTGGGAAGCCCAGAGAATGCTCCAAGGAGCGCAGGCTCGTTGACTTGATGAGGAAACTGTCACCATGACTGGCTGAACTTGGAGGAGAGGCAGGATCTGTCTTACTGCTCTGACAGCCCGTCCTCGGGCGAGGGAGCCCTGGGAGCCTCAGTCTCCTCGTTAAAAATGAGATTTAGAATATACAGATCCAAATTTGACAGGGGCTCTTGTAAGGGCTCACGGGGATGGATACCACCTCTGAACTTAAAGCCCTCGTGTCAGTTATCCCCACTGAAAGATATTATCTATATAAATAAATATGAGAAGTGAAAGCATAAGAAAATACATAATCAGAAGAGCTTTAGGGCCCTGGCCGGGACGAGGTGTTCTGTGCTGGCCCTGCAGCTCACCGCCACTGCGGCGGCCTCTGGTGGGCAGCCATCCGTGTACAGAACTCTGGTGGCTCCATGTGGGAGCTTCACGGCCAGAGGGAGGAGTGGCGTCACTCCCAGAAGGAGTGGGAGTGTCCCTCCGGTACAGATGGCCTGGGCGGTTTAAGGAATCTTCTTTGATTTACTGACGAAGTGGTAGCAAGCTAATGCTATGCAGAAGGGTCTCCCGCGTGACCACGTGGAAACGCACCTCCCTGTGCCCCACACTTGGACCTGCTGTGGACTCTGGGACCCTGGAGGACTCAGAGCCCCACCACCAACTCCCTTCTTGTGGCCCCTTGGCTAGCTTCCCAAACCCCTGTGTCTTGGCTCTCCAACCTTGTCTTCCAAGGACTCCTGGTACCAGCCACAGTGCCAGTCTCTTGCTATGCTCACAGCAGCTGTTGGCATGAGAAAGTCCCTTGTCTGAGCCACCAGTGGACGATGAGCTAACATGGCAGGACAAGCAAGCCAGACAGAATGCCTTCAGCTGCAAGCCGCAGAAGACCCGGCCCCAGTTGGAGTAAGCTACCAGGGGATTTATTAACTTACCTCACTAGAAGTTCTGACGTAGGGAAGCTCCAGGCTAAGTCACGAGCTCAGTGACTTTGTGAAGGACTCCAGTTTGCTTCATCGTCAGCGTTGCCATCCTCAGCATGTTTTCCTCAGGTATCTCCCCTTATGGGCCCAAGATGGCTGCCATGGTTCCGGACCTCACACGTAGGCGCAAAAACCTCCAGTCATATTTCCTGGCAAGAGAGCATGTGACTCCTGAAGATTTGCCATAAAACACAGGGAAGCACAGCAGACTCATCCCCAAACAGCCTACAAACATCTGTGTGACAACACTGCCCTCTGTTCCCTAACATTTTACAGACATTAATGGATGTCTTGTAAAATACCAAGGCGGGGGGTGAGGACTCAGGGGCCATCAGGGTGCAGCAGCCCTGCTTTGCAGATGAGGCATCTGGAGCTCTGAGGAGTGAAGGGCGCCCCTGAGGCCGCAGGAACTCTGTAGCAGGTGTGATGCTTAGGGCTGAGGAGGGGGCCGTGGTATTAGGACTCAGCTCTCCTGCCTCCCGTGTTCACAAAAGTACTCTCTTCCCTGGACACCACTGACTGGTGTTGCCTGAGGATCTCCCCGGCACGGGGGCGGGCCGTGCTGTGAGCCGCCAGGTGAAAATCGCTGGCACGCTGGCCCCGCCGTTTGGGCTCTCAGAGAGCGCGAGGCTGTGTCTCTGGGGTGCTGGCTCCCTCTTGTGAATAAAACGAAGAATTGCATGGTGTTCCTTCAGGGTCCACAGGGCTTCCCTGGGCCCAAGAAACACCTGAACGGCTTGCTAAAATGCAGATGCCAGGGCCTCGTTCTCAGGGATTGGGATCCAGCGGGTCTGAGGAGGCGCCTGGAAATATGCATTTTAACAAGTGTTCAGCATGATGCTCATGCCGCTGGTCCACTGAACACACTTTGAGATCCGCAGCTGCCCAGCAGTCTGGGGTCAGGGAAAGCCCACTGAATGCACATGGAGTCTGAAGACCTGGCTGCTAGTCTTGCTGTGTGACCTCAGGCAAGGCACATTCCCTCTCTGGGCCTCTGCATTCTCATCCATAAGACCAGTGGACTAGAAAGGGGGCAGCAAGATTTGGAGCGTGAGCATGTGTGGCTTCACCACCATCATGTTGAGAACACAGTCCAGACTCCAAGGAACACACGCCGTGTGACGCGGTTTATGTCAAGTTCAGTAACGGGCAGAAGAAAGTTCCGCGTTGGCAGTCAGGAGAGTGGTTGCCTTTCCGGGGGTGGGGGGGGCGGGGTGCCCATGAAGGGATGCAGAGGGTGTTTTCATGGGCTGAGGAAGCTCCACTCTGTTCTCTGGGCGCTGGGTCCACGGGGTGTCCCGTGTGTGAAGCCCGCTGAGCACCGCATGAAGGACTTGCGCACTTTGTACCTGGTAGGCTTGCGGAAAAGGTTTACATTGGAAGCACAGGGAAGGCTTGGGATGGTGCAGGGTCTCCAGGCCGCGCCAGCTCTGGGTCCCAGCCTGGCTCTCTCTTTCCGCTGTGCTCAGCCCCCGGGGCAAGGTCCCAGCAGGGGACGGGAGCTCCTTGCCTGGGGGTTTGGCAGAGTTTTCTGAGGTCAAGCCACGAGTTGGTGGAGGATGAAGAGATGAGTTAAGGGCCGAATTTCCCTGCAAGGAAGACTCTGGTCTGACTCGGGCTCCTTGCTGGTTGCCTTGGCAACCAGCTGTTGTCCGAAAAACAGAACAATGTGAGAACGAGTTGGGGTCAGGCAAGGAAAGACCCTCGGGGGAACTCACGCACACAGAGGAGTAAGAGGAAGTGGTCCACGCTGGTGCTGGGCAAGCTTCCCCAAAGTGCGAGCAGCCTCCCTGGCTGCCCTGGAAGCTTTGCATCCATCAAAGGTTTGCCAACCAAATATCCCTTCTCATTGACAGATACTCTGATTCCAGGGCTGTGATTCCGACAAGGACCGCGGGGGCTGTGAGATAGAACCGGTCTGTTCAGCTTTCCCGAATCTGGAGGTTGAATATGGTTGAGCTGCATTTAATAATCACTTCTGTTCACTGGCCCTTCTCTGCCAGGGGTCTCGTAGACCTTGGAGTCTTGGAGACCCCCAGCCTCTTTGTTGTCCAAGAGCTCCGTGAATGTTCTCAGTGCACGGTGGCGGTCGGCTGCAGGTGGAGGGAGAAGCTAACAAGTCTGACCCCCTACCCCCGCCGGAGCCGCTGTTCCGGTGGTGGCCACATGGGGCCGCTGTGGGCCACGGAGCTCGCACAGCCCCAGGGACCCTTGCCGTCTGTGGAGGCGGGACCCTGGGATGTCCCCAGGCTGGTTCACACTCACGGGCTCCACCTTGTTCCCCCAAGTGCATCGTGGCAGCGGGGTGACAGGGTTCCGAGGTGTGTCTAGTCTCCCCAGACAGGGGACACAACCTCCCCAAGGACAGCCGCCGAGAGGACCAGGCCCCCGAAACACATACACACTGCGCATAGTGGGCAATTTGGAACTGTGGAGCAGATATTTATTCTAAGGTATTTTAGGGATGGCGTTGCTCCAGCTAAGGATTCCCGCAAAGGCCCTCTTGAGAAAGGGTGTGGGGTCTATAGCAGGTAGCAGAAAAACTAGGCTTCCAAGTTAGGTAGTTTTCTGCCAAATAGTCCCTGTGGACTCTGGGCAAGGGGATCCCCCTCAGGCCTGGCCAAGGGGACGTCGGAAGAGCTCCCACCCGGTGGGCCGTTGTGAGGAGCAAGGAGGCAGTGCACACAGAGCGGCCGGAAGGCTTGCGGCGAGCCCGTCCTGCACCTGACGCCCTCCAGCGGGCCGCCCCCTAACGACTAGTTCCGGGTGCATGTCCACCCTCCCTGCCCCGCCTGCAATCGGCCATTTCTGCAAGGCGCTGCGGTTCAGGAATTCATACTGTTGCGGATCTCCCCAGGGGACTGTAATGTGCAGGCCGCAGGCTGGATGGGTGATGGGCTTGGCGCTCCTGCCGGTCTCTCGGCAACCACGTGGGGTGAACATTTACTCTTGTGCTGGTGGTGTTCGCACACCCTCTCGTTCAAGGGTGAAAGCAGCGCACGAGGATAGACTGTGAACTACTTTTGCACATGGAAACCAGGGGCTCCCAGAATGGGGCATCTGGGGTGGGGGCCACATGGTGAGTGGGGGACAGAGGCAGGGTTGGAGCCCAGGCCTCCCCGTGTCCAGAGTCCCTCTGCACCCTAAGAGCTCTGAAAACCGGTCTCCCCTCGATGCCCGGGCTTGTCCTCCTGGTCCCTTCCCCCAGTGAGGTTTCTCCAGAGGTTTTCCTGTTGGCGTTTCCATTCTTTTGCTCACGCACTGTTACACCCGCGGAAGATGAAGCCAGAGTGCAGGGAGCGTGCAGGGCCAGGCGGACGCGGAGCCGGCAGCTGGCAGCAGGGCTGCGGCTCTGAGCGGAGGAGCTCAGCCTTGGGGCGCGGGGACCAGAGGCCACAGGCACCGTGTGGGGAAGCTGCTCGTACAAAGCCACAATCATCTCCGGTAACTTTGCGCCACAGCAGGAGTTTACACCGGCCGTCAGTACCCTGAGGAGGCTGCACCGGGGGCCGTGGGGCCCTGGAGGACTCGGGGTTTGTCCAAGACCAGAGCGGGGGACCAGCCGCCTTGCCCCAGGCCTGGCTGCCCGGCGCATCTCTTACCGCCTTTCTTAGGTTTAGACTCTTCATTTAAAAAAGGGAATACAGGTGCACTGAAAAGCTTTGGAAAATACAGAAATACAACCGTCAAGTCCCGGTTGCAGACTCAAGTGTTATCCGACTGGCAGTCAGGTGTCTTTCCTTCCAGACTATGGCCCCTGCACTGTCAGCAGACTTTCCATTCATGTTCTTTCACGACTGTGTCTGGATAATAATGCAACCACGGGCGCGCACCGGGCACAGCACAGCGACCCTCTGAGGGATGCACATCCTACTTTACCGCCGCAGTCCTGCCGCCAGACTCAGGATTTGAACCCCGGACGGCAGAACGCCATGGACCCCAGCCAGAGTTCTCCGGGCATCTCCAACAATAGCAGCTGGGTTCCTTTAATCTCCAGGTTCTGACTGAGCTTCCAGGATCCTGACATGGTCAAAATGACACCCCTGACAGCTCTGTGAGCCTTTATTAGCTTCCAGACTGGCCAGGCCCTTCTGGAATCTTCTGACCCTGGCTATGAGGTCAGGGCGGCATTGCCTCATGTCTCTCCCGCTAGAGCCTCCTGGAATAAAGGGCTCTGGGCTGGTAGATCTGTCGGCTGCTGCCAGAAACGTGGGCTCAGGGCCCTCCAGGATTTGAAAGCCATTTGGGGCTCCAGCCATCAGCACTGAGCAGAGGAGCTGGGGAAGCAGGACATCGGGCCGGCGGCCTGGTCTTCCCTCTCAGCATGGCCTCGCCATCCCCCTGCTGACACCTCTGTCTGGCCCTCCCTGCAGAGAGAGATAAGCATCTTTCCTGGGGACGCAACAAGTCACCTTCTGGCCCAAATCAAACCATGCCGAGCCTTCTGGCAAGGTGGTTGGAGTGCTCGGAGCTCCATATAACAGCGAGGGGCTGGCTGCCTGGGTCCTGGAGCCTCATCCATCAGCTGGGCGGCTTTGATTCTGATAACGGTTTGATCTCCAGTGACAAGAAGGCTGGGAGAGGTTTATGGCCCCACTTCCCCCAGGCCTTGAGTCGAGCTCAGTGGCTCCAGAGGACCTTGTCCAGCCGGGGGTGGCCTGCATTTGGCCCAGGAGCCTGTGGGCCTGGAGGCCCATGTCTGAAATGAAGCAAAGGGGTGGGGGACAGGAACCCTGGCCTTGGAGAAAAGACAGGAACATAGTTCCTAAGAAGAGCCTTGTGGGGAGCTACCTTTCTGTTGCCTTTTGAATGCTTGTCTCATGTAAGTATAACGGAAGGCCACTTTTCAGACGAGGAAGCAGGCCCAGAGACAGACAGAGTAGTCAAGAGGCTGCCCAGCTGGAGCCCGGAGCTGCGGTTCCCACAGGAACGGAACGCTAGGGCCTCCTTAGCACCAGAAAGTTTCCCAAACAGAGAGGGAGGTGGGGCTGGGCCCTAAAGACACGCACTCACTCCGGGGACAGAGGCTTTTCAGCTGCTGCTGGTGGGGAAGAAAGTCTGGGGGGTTGGTGGTCGGCGGCCGACAGGTCGTTAACGCTCTATAACATTTGCTCATCTCTCTCGGGGTCTACTGCACTGGTGTTGGTTTCGGGTACAAATCTATTATTTTTTAACTTGTCATATATGTTTAAAAAATGTGAATTAATCTCAAGCGCACAGAAGAGCTTCCAGCGCGGAGCGGTGGGAGCTCTGAGTGTCAGCCGCCCCCCCCACGCCCGTCCCCCAGTATTTCCGCGCAAGCCCCGCACACGCACATGCACACGCACGCTCCCTGCAGAGCTGGCAAGGCCAGAACGGATGCGCCCTCCCTGCCCTCAGTCCCCAGTCCCCAGGCGCCCAGCCACCAGCCCGCCCAGCCATTCTTGCATAACAAAGGCTCCCACTCACTGCCACTCCTCAGGACCTTGGGGCTCACACCTTCCACCACCCTGAGCACATCTGCAGACTGCAGGCGGCTATCTGGTAGAATGGCCCTCACTTGGGTTTGTCTGATGCTTCTTGGTGCTTGGACTTGAGTTATGAGTCTCTGGCAGGTGGGCCGCTGTGCTCAGCGCGTCCTGGCCGGTGGTCTACCACGGGAGCTCTTAGCTGCTTTCCACGTTAATTCATATAATTCTCACGATGACCCCAGGATGCAGATGATTATCCCTGTTTTCTAGATAAGGAAACAAAGGCACAGGGAGCTTGAATCCCCTGCCCCAGGTCACACAGCCAGGAAGTGGCAGAGAGGAGGTGGGAACCCGGAGTCCTTGCTGGTGACCGCCAGGCTGTACTTCCCCGAAGGCAGATGTGGTGACAAAAACCACGACAGGGGACTCCACCGTCTGAGGCCTGGGGGACCCTCCACTGGCCACGCTGTCTCCAGGCCCGCTGCCCTGAGAACTCCATCTCCTGCTGAGGAAGAGGCAGCAGCTCTGTCGGCTGTTCTGAAAATATTCTGGAAGCTGCGGTCCCACAACCGGCTAGGAGTACCCCTGTGTTTGCAAGGCTGCGGAGCATGGGGCTGGGGTAGCTCTGTCGCCACTGTCTTCCCATGCCACGCGGTGGACAGCATCTTCCCTGCTTCCTCCAGGCTGCGCCTCCTGGAGGCCTCCACATTTCTGCTTCTCTGTGGCTCCCCATCCCCTCTGCCCTACTCCTGGCTCCGCAGAGCCAGGCCTTCGCTGCCCGCTCAGAGCTCTGCTTACCCCACTTCCGAGCAGACCCCAGGAGGTCCAGGATTCCGGAAGTGGACAAAGCGTGTTCTGGAAGAAAGGAGAAACAGGTGTGGGGGCCGTCTAAGTTTTGAAAGCTCAGACCCATCCCGGGCATGTTAGTCTCTCCTGGATAGCCGAGCAGGTCCCTCCACAGGGTCCAGGGAGGCTCAGGAATGCTGCTCCCTGGAGCCCCCAGGTGGGGAAGGCTGGTGGGGGAGCGGCCGCTGACAAGATGTGAACCCCTCCACACGGCCTCACGCGGACTCAGAGGGCAACAGGGTAGGGCCCAGCTGCTCTCTGTCTCCTGCCTCCGTGCTGGAGGCCCCCCACGCCCTCCAGACCCACACCTGCCCCCCGGGTCCCAGGGACGGGCCTCTGAGCAGGGCTGCAGGCCCACGAGAGGCCAAGTCGCAAACTGGATCAGCTGTGGGCTTTGGTAGAGGATTCTCCCAGAAATGTCCATGGGGGGAGGCCCCTGGAGTGGGGAGGGAGGAGGTGGGGGAGAGACAGAGTGAGCCACAGAGAGATACAGGGAGAGAGCAGAGGGGGAAGGAGAGAGAAGGACTCAGAAGAAGAAGGTGGGAGAGCAGAGGTGACCAGAAGCAGGTGGAGGGAGAGACAGGGAGGCAGAGAAGCCAACCTGGCAGATGGTGTCAGAGAGCACGTGGAGACCGTGGAGACCGAGAGAGGGAGGGGCAGACGGGTAGAGAGAGACTGTGGCAGCCAGCACTCCACCCTGGGGCACCAGGAGGGCACCCTGATGCTGCAGGGGGCTCCTGGTCTGGGGGTGAGGCAGCGTGCCTGGAAGCGTCTGCCGACCATCCCAAGACCCTCCTCTTGCCCTACCCGGGCAGCCAGTGGGGAGCTGGGTTGTGGGTGTCGGAGTGCGCGTGGGAGCGTGTGTGCTGTCCTCCCCCCGGGGTCCCCCGGCCCTGGAGCCTTCCCCCGGGGTCCCGCCTGAGCAGGCGGCTGGGTGGGCAGCTGGGCTCACGGACAGAGGCTAGGAGATGGTGGCCCTGACGGGCCTGGCTGGCCCCCCCTCCCCTGGGGGTGCCGGGGCTCGGGTCTGTGACAACAGCCTTCGGAGCGGGCCTCTGGTGACAGGGCAGGCAGCCGGCTGCTTCCCACACCCATGCACATCCTCCTGCCCCCCCACCAGCCCCGCCCTCCTGCAGGAGCCCCCTCCCTGCTCACCTTGACCCAGCCCCAGCCTGGAAGTTACTAGGGTCTCTGATCCAGCCCCCGTGGCTCCTGTCCTGGCGGAGAGGGGGTGGCATCCTCGGGAAAGTCTCTGGTCTCTCTGGGCCTTGGTTCCCTCATCTGTGAGGGATGCAGGGACTCTTCATCCACCACTTCTACTGTCTTGCTTTTGAACCATGCTATCTATGAAAACAAAACAGAGAAGCACACGAAAATCCCAGGCACGGCCCCTGGGATGAAACAGATGTGTCCCAACCCGGCCCCATCACTTGCCAGGTTCTTCACTGTCTCAAGCCCTGTTCAGCTCATTTGTAAACTGGGGCCACAAGGTCTGCACCCGGGGGGTCTGGGGATGGCTGAGACCAGGCCCGTGGGCGCTCAGCCCACCTGGAGCACGCCTGGCCTGCTGCCTGGTGGTTGTGACTGGGGGTGCGGGGTGTGCAGCGAGGTCCCTGAGCCACACTGGCCGAGCTGACATTTCAGGAGAGGCCTGGAGAAGTTCCCAGGCCCTGGGGCGGCTGGCCCGTGGCACGCGGTCTTCTCCTCCTCTAATCCTCTCGCCTTCCACAGCCCCGGACACTTTGTTCTGCATGTGGTTTCTGGGGAGCTCTGGCGCAGTGGACAAAACAAGGAAATACCAGCCCGGTTCCCAGAAGCGTCTGGCTCCGCGCTGCCCTGGTTCCATCAGCCCAGGGCCGAGACCAAAGCCGCCTCGCGCTTCTGACGTCTGACAGCGGGGCGCGTCGGCAGCAGCCGGGGCCAGGCCCGCTTTCCTGCTGTCCTCGCCCCCTGGGAGCGCAGCTGGCTCCGGGCTCCCTTTGAAGCCCCTGGGAACTCAGTGCCCAGGGCGGCTCTCAGGGATCCCAGACAGGATGAGGCCCTGCGTCCCGAGAGCACTGCTCCAGGGGTAACAGGAACTTCCCGAGTCCAGTCCTGGCCGGGAGCTCAGGGATCGCGTCAGGGCCATCCGACAGGTCCGGCTCATCACTGGTCATTCGTCCGTCCTTGAATGTAGCGTTTCCTCTAGTTCTCAGAGATGGCTTTGCCATCTATCTGTACTACGGGATAACAGTGCTACCTATTTTGTGGGGTTGCCGTGACGATCAAGTGAGGTATTTCAGGTAAAACGTCTTGACGTGGCAGATACGCGTTATCCTCAGGACACGACAGGGTGGCTCAGTGTTCCAACTTCCGAGTCACAGGTCTCCTGAGTTCAAACCCAGGCTCCACGACCCACTGGCTCTGTGACTGCAGGCCAGTCGCTTAGCCTCTCTGGGCCTTGGTTTCCTCACCTGTAAAGGGGTACAGCCACGACTCCCATGTCATAGGGTTGTTGATGAGACTCAAGTTAGTATTTGCAAAGCATGTAGAACAAGCCAGGCATCTGTTAAGCGCCGTGTCAGTGTGTGTTGAAAGAGCGTACATACCTGTCGCAGAAAGAGCCAGCAACATGAGCCTCCATTGCTCGAGTGTCTGGGTGCTGGCCATCCCTCTCGTGACTGTCAGCTGTGGCTGGGTGGAGTGGGGCGCGGGGAGGCAGTGGGAAAGGGGAAGTCATGCTCAACACCTGATTTGGAGCAATCTTTGGTATCAACCACATTTTACATCTGAAGAACCCGAGGGTCAGGGTGGTGATGTGACGTGCCCAAGTCCCCATAGTGAGGAAGTGCTGGAGCTGGGGTCAGAGACTATGCTGTTTTTTTTTTTTTTTTTTAAAGATTTTATTTATTTGTTTTGATAGAGAGACAGCGAGAGAGGGAATACAGCAGGGGGAGTGGGAGAGGGAGAAGCAGGCTCCCCACTGAGCAGGGAGCCCGATGCGGGGCTCGATCCCAGGACCCCGGGATCATGACCTGAGCCGAAGGCAGATGCTTAACGTACTGAGCCACCCAGGCGCCCCATATGCTGTCTGTTTCTGAGACCTGAGGACCCTAAGACCACAGGGCAAACTGAGGGGGCTGGGTCAGAGAGGTGGGAACCAGGGACTGAACCCAACGGTATTGGCAGACACAATAAAAGATTTGATTTGTTGATTCATGACGGAATATTTCAGAGATGGGGTGGGTGTCAGCACTGGTTTGGTTTGGCACCCAATGGTGTCACTTAAGCACCCAGTTTCTTTCCTTCTGCCGTTTTAGCTCAGTCTCAGGCTGGCTTTCCTCTGTCTCAATCACAAAAGGGCTGCAGGAGTTCCAGACATCACCTCCACACACCTCTCCATTCACAAGGAGAAAGAGCTGGTTCTTAAGTGTGGACTCTTCTTGGGCGCCTGGGTGGCTCAGTCGTTAAGCGTCTGCCTTCGGCTCAGGTCATGATCCCGGGGTCCTGGGATCGAGTCCCACATCGGGCTCCCTGCTCAGCGGGGGGTCTGCTTCCCCCTCTGCCCTCTTCCCTCTCGTGCTCTCTGTCTCTCATTCTCTCTCTCTCTCAAATAAATAAAATCTTTAAAAAAAAAATACACTGTTTAATAAAATTTGATGTATAATTGCATCTATAAGCTCATTCTTAGACCAATGCGTATGATTGTTTTGCATAATTTTATACCATTTTGCCCTAGCACGAGGCAGCTCATATCCAGGGAATATCAACCTGGGGGTTTAGAGGCTTGGAGCTCTCGCTCCCCCAAGGGACAGCTCTGAGGGGTGACCTGATCTGCCATGCTCTCAGTGGGGACAACCGATGCCTCTCCGGGAATGGTTTCCCAATCCAGCGTCTCCCACTGCCCTTCCCTGCCTTCCCTTTGCTGGGGAGCACTCCCTAAACCTCCTGCCAACTAGGGGTAAGCCTCCCGGGGGCCCCCCCAGCTCTAACGTTTCTGGAGTCGCTTGCTGGAAGGTGTGCCTTTCTCTTCCCTGGGAGGTGGGGGAAGGGAGGTGAAGGTCCCTGAACAGCAAGCTAATGGACCCCACCATTTTCCAAACCCCGACTGGGTGACCTCTGACCCAGTCCTGTGGGGATGCGACTCTCGTAGTTCAGAGAGACCCAGCGCTCTGTGAAAGGTGCTCTCTCTCTCTCTCCCTCTGTCTCCATTATATTTCACCATATTTCCTACCAAACCCAAAGTCTTTCTGCCTCCACCCTGACCTGGCCAGGCCCATGTTTCCTTAATGCTCAATTTCACCTGCCAATTTGCGAGACAAGAGCCCCCCTATCCTGTGGGAGGAAAACAGGGCCTGCGGAGGCCCCTGGAGGCCCCGCCTTCTCCCGGACCGCCCCGAGCTTCACACAGGCTCCTCTCAGGGGCCGTCTGGAGAAGGCGCCTGGGATTTCCGAGGCCTGCTCCCGGGCAGGCAGGAAGAGCCCTCCTTTGCCCACACTCCGGCATTTTCTAAGAGGCTTTTCTTAAGGGAGTAATTGGAGCAGGCCTCCTCATTTCCCCAGGAACGAGCAGAGCAATGCAGAAAGGCTTTATTAGGTCAAACGGAGAATGCCAGGCTTGTCTGACGCACTGGCAGTGCAGGGCTCCCGTAATGAGATGCAGGAAAATGGTCGGGCTCCAGCCAGCGGACGCAGCGCTGTGATCAAAGCCCCCACCTCCGAGACGCAGGCTGCCGCTGCATCTGGAGGAGCCTTGCCCCCGCTGTCACCTGGGGAGAGCCTTCGGCTCTGGGCCATCAACCTCTCCAGAGAGCTGCCCCCGCCGCCCCGCCTTTGCCCGTACCTGGCAGCAGAGCCCCCCCCCGCCACTTCCCCCATGCCACCCCCGTCGGCATCAACACTCTTCCCCAGAGCCCATCCGGCCAGGTCAGAGGAGGGATCTTGCAGACACTTCCAGGGCCCTCCTGCTTCTCTTCCCTCATTGGTGCAGGGACCATGTGGTTCCCGAGGTGCCTGCCCTGGGTGTGCAGGACAGCTGGGTGTCGTTTTGTGCTCTGGGGGTAGCTCAGACTCGGCCTTCTCTTCTCTGTGCTCGGCAGAGGGCTGAGTTGCCTATGGGCCAGGTAGGGGCTCTAGAAAGTGGGGGCGTCCCTCTGCAGGAGTGAGACAGGCTGCCCCCTGGCCTTCCCCTCATTAGCTAATTAGAGGAAAACTCATTTTTACTCGCTGTGCTGGAGTTTTCCATTTTGTGGTCCAGGTTCATTGGGGTTGGAAGGAGTAATGTCACGTTGCCTTTTCCAGAATCCTGGTCAATTCCGTAGGAAAGTGGCAGTAATCGATCAGAATTGTCATTCTGGGTCACTTAACTAGGGAGCCTCCAACCTGAGCGGATCAGCTGGCAGGGGTTTTACAGATCTCGCCCCAGTTTCTGAGCTGGAAGTGCCCAGGAGTGTCCAGGAAGTGCCTGGGGGAGGGACTGGGAGCCCCGACTGGGGGAGGTTGGGCTTTGAGTGCGAGGTTCCCACCATCCTGGGGCTGTTTTCTGTCTGCACAATGGGGACACAAACCTTCTAGGTGGACAGAAATTAATGGACAGATGATTGTAAAGCACTGTTGGGGTTGGGTTCCTCCTAAAGATGTGTGCAAGCCCTACCCCCCCCACCACCGTGCCTGTGAATGTGCCCTTTGGGGAAGTTGGGTCTTTGCAGATGTAACGAAGCTCAGAAGGGTTCAGCCTGGATTACAGTGGATCCTAAACCCCATCTGCCTGGTGTCCCTGCAAGGAGACAGACACACACAGAGGGACGATGGCCATGGGGAGACAGGGGCAGACATTGGGGTGGTGCACCAACAAGCTAAGGAATGTCGAGGATTGCCAGCAGCACCTGAGGCTGAAAGAGGCAGGAAGGACCCTCCTCGAGGGCCTCTGAGAAGAAACCAACCCCGGCGACACCCCGATCTCAGACTTCTGCCCCCAGTACTGTTGTGTGGGGCGCTGGGGCAGTAGCCCTAGGAAACGAGCCGTGGGTGACCTGGGGCAACCCCCCAAGGGCCCATAATTGCAACCAGACTCTCTGCAGCCACGTGGCCCATGGGCCTTCAGGATGTCGGGCCGTTCGCTCTGCGCAGAAGCCATGCGTCCCACCTCCGGTCCTCGCCATGAGCAGAGAGCCGTGTCCAGGCCTTGTCCAGGGGGTCCCAAGACTCAGGTTGCCCTCCGCCCTGGGAGCCCGAGGGGCTGCACACTGCCGACCGCAGAAGAAGAATGACCACTCTCCGAGGTCCTGTCACTTACCCAGTGTGACTGCCTCTTTCTCAGATGGGCCCCAGTAAGAAGTCATTGTCACTGATTTTCCTCAGAATGAAGGGTCCTGGGGGGGCATGGTAGGTGCGGCCCGAGTTCCAGAGCTGCCCGGACCTGCATGGGCTCCAGGAACCACGTGTGGCCACCGAGCATTTGTAAAGTGGCCCGTGGGACCCAGGGACTGAAATGTCAGTTTTATTTCATTTTAAGTAATTTTAACTTGAAAACGGATACCCGATTCATTTGTTAAGGAAACTCTTATGCAGGTTTGTACCAACTTGGCATGTGAATCTACCTTCTAAGTGTAAATTTTATGAGCTCTAAATACAGATCGAGTATTTCCAGGGCAAATTTAGCATCCAAATGAAGACGTGTTAAGTGTAAAAAACACACCAGATTTTGAAGACTTAGTATGAAATAAAGACTGTAAAGTATGTTGTTATATTTTTAATTTATGTTATACATTGATGTTTTCGGTATATTGGGTTAAAGAAAATATATTATTAAAATTAAAATTCACCTTTTTTTTTACTTCTTAAAATATGGCAGCTAGAGAGTTTAAAATTACACATGTGGCTCATATTATTTTTTTCGGGGGGTGGGGCAGTGCTGGTCCAGATGGCCAAACTGGGAGTTTGAAACCGATCTGCTGTCTAGTTTTGACCAATAACAGGGCTCTGTGACCTTGGGAAAGTCCCAGCTCCATTTGAACTTCAGGTTCCCTATATGAAATTGAGGAGATTGGACTGGACCAGTGGGTTTGGGGAATTGGAGGGAGATGGAGGGAGTCAGACTTTCAAAACCACCAGATTAGATGACCTCATTTCCATCCCACTATGATTCTATGGTTGGGCTGAGGACTAGCTCACACCATTCCCACTCCAAGGCTGAGCAGAACCTAAGACAGGATTGCTGGGCACAGTTGTGCAGGTTGTTGACTGCATAAGAGAGCCTTTCTTGATTTGTCAAGATTTCTCCACAAGCACAGAATGGTATGTGCATAGCATTTGTTAAATTTGAAAGCACTTGCCTATAATCTAGATATTAATAGAGTAAGAGCTCACGGTTTCCTGAGGCCTCCTGAGAATCTAGAAGGAAGGTCTATAGGGTGAGGAATAAATTCACAGATGAGGAGGGAGGGTCATTGTTGGATGTGGTGGGTCAAAGAGTGTTCTCCTTCAGTCTATACTTACAGAGATTTGAGCCTTCTAAACAGCAGCCTCAAGCTCTCAAAATTGGAAACTGCTCCTCCAGAGTCCTTGAAACTGTTATCCTGATGGACTGATAGCAAGCACTGCTGCTGGTGGGGTACTGCATTCAGCAGACCGTACTTGGTATTTAATGGGTCCTCTAGCACCCATAGGACAGACTCGAGATGCAGTGCTGTCTCCTCCCTGGGCACAGGAGGATGGCTCAACCCAGCCCCTACCTCTAGGTGGGATCAGGTGCTGTATTCTTGCCAAAGGAGTGGGTGCTGAAGTGACGTGGGCCACTCCAGGCCTTCTGGTTGAGAACAATGTGCCTTCTCTACCTTCTCCCCTGCCTCTATTTGCTGGCAGGACACGGAGCATCCTGCAGAGAAAGTTGGCTGTCCCCAGGGACACAGAGCCACAGGGGAAGGAGACTAGGTCCCTGATGAGCACGTGAAGCCATGCTGATGAGCCCTGGATTATGTCCAGAGTGAAAAGTGGACTTTGGCTGTGTGAAGCCACTGAAATACCAGGGCCTGTTTGTTACAGCAGCTGGTGCACTGACTGATACAGTCCTGGGGCGGGGGGACAGGCCCACCCCTGCCTTGATGGGCCGCACTCACAGGCACAGGGAATGGAGTTGGGGTGGCTGTGTGAACGTGTCCAGGCCTCTCCTGCAGAGCCTCCTCGGGGCCTGGGGAGCAGGAGAGCTCCCAGGCTTCCGGTCCCTGCTCCCCATGACACTGCACGCCCTTCTCAGGCTCCGCCCTGCCCTTCTCCACACGTGGGTAATTATAAGCTGCTGGTCAGAGGCTGGCCAGGAGCCAAGGCATTTTCTCTACATGGGAAAAGAAGAAAACAAGGTTATAAGTCCCAAGCCGTGGAAACCACCTAGAACTCCAGAGCTGTTTTGCCGAGCACTGTTCTTACGGAGTCTCAGAGGGACTGCTGGCCTCCAAACACCAGGATGACCATCCTCCCTCGGCCTTGAGGCTCCATTCTCCCTGTGGACCCTCATTTGGCACAAGAAGGGAGGATGGAGGATGCCGGAGGCTCTGGACTTCCCAGTGTGCAGGATTCTGGAGGGAGTGGGGGTGGGGAAGGAAGGGGGCTGGGCAGGGCTGGGGGAGAGTCCCAAAGGGCCACCACTGCATGGTAGGGGGCTCCCGGGGGTCTCTCCCCGCACCAGCACTGCAGCCTCCGATGGGGGCATCACTGTAGCTGAAAGCCACAAGAGAGAGTGGTCACAGTTACAAAAGAGCGGGCACGTCAGTCGTGGAGCACGAGTCCGGGTTGGGAGGGTCCCTCCATGGGGCCCAGTGACTTGCCTGGGGTAAGTCCTTTGTAGGTGACAGAGCTGGGGTTCTGGACTCTATGGCCCATGGCACAGAAAATACAGAGGGAGGTACCGATGTCTTCTTTTTTAATTGGAAAGGAAGTGGATGCTTGTACAGAATCAGACAACACTAAAGCCTATACGACACGGTGTGTGTAGAACAGGACCACCGCCTTCTGAGCCCACTGTCACTGTCGGGAGGGATCTACGCTTCCACCCCCGTGACCACATGACCGGGACAGCGAGCTGGCAGGAGGCAGGTGACCTCCGAGCTTGGGTCAGAAGAGCAGGCAGCTTCCGCCAGGCTCTGTGGGGACACTGGCTCTGGGGAGACCGCCGTGCGGAGGGGCCAGAGGGCCCCCAGCACCGGCCCCGGGAGAGGGGCCCGCACGCCCAGGCCAGGCGACCCCTGAGTCCCCGTGAGGCTTCCCCAGCCCTCTGCGTGTACGGCGTGTGTGTGTGCATCCACACTTGCGGACTCTCGTGTCTAGTTCTGTCTCTTCAGTGAAACGGGATTTTCATGTAACTGGAAGAAATATACCGAATGACCTCAAGTCAGAGAGGTCAGGTTTGGCCATTGCACCAAATTTACAAAAACAAAAGAAAATGAAAACCAAAAACCAGGTGTGTGTTTTTCAGAGCCTCTGGGTTTTGGGGTTGTAGACCAGGGACTGGATTTTCATGCTGCCTTCCATTTCCGGAAGGTGAGACTGGTTCCCCTTTTCTCCTGGCCATAGGCAGTTTCCCTCCTAAATAAGACCCTAAGTTACAAAAAGTTGAGTAAAAGAAACAAATTAGGTAAGCCAAGGATACGAGTAGGAGGCGGGTACATTACCGGCGACAGTTTCACTCGAATGACCTAAATTTAGGGAGGGCAGATCTAGCCCAGCCCCACTCTGATGCCGAGGGAGACCCAGACGAGCCTTTCCCTTCCATTTCATGGGAAACCACAACTCATATGCACACAGGTCTCATGGCGGGCAGGCCCGAAGCCAGGGGCTTTACCTGCGCTGACGTGTCTAATCCCCACAGTCACGGTGATGATCGTCCCCATCTTACAGGAGAGGAGCCTGGGATGTTGCAGGTGGAACGGCCAGCCTGGGATGCTTGCCTAACAAGTGGGCGGGCGGGGGGACTGTGTGCTTACCTGTCACACTGGAGCTGGCACCTGTCAGGGGGGCACAGAGGCCTCGGTGCTGGGCTCAGTGGGGAAGCAGAAGCGGTAGGAGAGGACACAGACATGCAGGTGGATGCAGGTATGTATAGTGTTCATATGGAGAGCTATCTAGATAGCTAGGTCTAGACATGGATCCACAGATGGATGGGGGGATTGACAGGTAGGTAGGGGGACAGATTTGTCATGAGGCCGTGGTTTACACTGCTATGCGGGCTAAGCATGGATGATGGCTGCAGGGCGGGCAGTCAGGGAGAGAGGATGATAAGCAGGCTGGGACCCCAGGGGCCTGGGTCAAGCTGGTTTTCCCCAGGGGGCATCCTGATGGACTGATAGCAAGCACTGCTGCTGGTGGGGTACTGCATTCAGCAGACCGTACTTGGTATTTAATGGGTCCTCTAGCACCCATAGGACAGACTCGAGATGCTTTCTCATCATCTCTGGAGGATCCAGAGCTAAGGGAGAGCAATCGACAGCCTGTGAATGGAGTCTCTCCGGCGGGAAGGACCTACACCCTTTTATGAAGACCTACCTACTGATTAAGCCAGGCCCACCCAAGGTCATCTCCCTTAGATTAACTGAAAATAAACTGATTAGGGACTTCATTCACATCTGCAAAACCTCTTTCAGCAGCACCTAGACCAGCATTTGGTGAGTAAGTAGGAGAAGGTGTGCACGCTGCAAAATGGCCACAATGCCCCTTCGGTCCTGGACTCTGCAGGAGGCCATCTGGGACAGTGGCTTCTGGCCCCAGACCGGCGGGCCTCTGAGGCTTGCAACAACAGTGGCCTCCTGCCTCAGCGCCACAGGGCAGGATCGACAGAGAGTCTTGCTTAGAAGCACGCCTGCCTTGCGGCGCCTTCACGGACTGCCTCGGGGCGCGTGGCCCTGGGCTGGCGAGCAGAAGGCCCTGTGGCCGCATTCCCGAGAGTACCGTCTGCTCTGGGCCTGGACACGTTAGCTCCCAAGGGGTCCTTCAGGAAGATACATGCTGGCGATTTTCCAGCTCTTCATTCAAGGCTTAGTCAGGCCACATTTTAACAATGTGCTTTAAACTTACACGCGTACGGAAAACCACACGTTGTGAGGGGAGCACTCAGGGACTGTCACCCAGGTGTGCACGCCCACGACGCCAACTTCCGGGTGAAGGCACGGAACCGACCCGACCCCCAAGTCCCCCAGAGTCCCCGCTTTGCCCGTTCCCACATCTGTCCCCGTCACCGTGGCTTTGCGGCCACACGGTCCTATAGCATGGATGCCCCTCTGAAATGGCTTCTTTGATCACTGTTACGTTTGTGGGTGTGCCTGTGGACTTTCTGAGTTCGTTGTGAATGTGTCGTGTCCTGGGTCACTTCTCCATTTTGCCGTCGCGGGGCATTTGGCCAGGGCAGCCGTGAACCGGCTGGTGTGTGGCCCTACTGGGTCCCGGGTTGGGGTGCAAGTTCAGCTTCCGTGGATTCTGGGGGCCGTCACCTTTAAGGGCCATGTTGGCAGCCCTGCCGCCTTGTCGCTTTGAAGACCTTGCTGCAAACAGCAGCCCTAAGAGGATTTTTCCTTTGCAGCTTTTAATAGCCATGAAATTCTTGGCGATGTAAAATATGCTCTGGAGGGGATAAAAAGAGAGCCGTGTGAGTTCTTGTTCAAATAAATAGCCCGTCCTTGGAGTGAGAGGGGAGCTGTTCCTCACACGGCTGGCCTTTGTCCTCCGCTCCGGGTCTCCATCTCTGTTTCTCAGTCCTTGGCTGAAATCAGGACCCTGCCAACGCATCCTGTTCGCTGCATGTTTCTTCCTCTCGGCTTCCCCGGGCTCCAGAGAAGCTGCCGTGCTCAGCCTGATGCCCATGGGGCGGCCTCTGTAACGTGCCCCGCTCGCAAGCCAGGGGACTGAGGGGCATGGGCCGGGCCGCCCACCGGGGCAAGCCTAGGCTGCTCGCCGCCAAGGCCGCCCTACCCGCTTAAAGAGAAGCCCAGGACTGAGGTACGCAGCGCACCGGGCGAGTGCGCAGCAGACGGGCGCCTCAATGATGCCCCGTAGGCCGGTCAGGACAGCCCCCAGGCCCCTTGCGCCCCCCTCCCCAGGGCAGTCACGTTCTTCACTCCTAACAGCTCCACGAGGCTGGCTGTGTCTGAAATCCATACGCGACAATCACGGAGTATTTACTCTTCTGTGTCTGCCTCCTTTCTCCGCGTCACGCCTGGGAGGTACATCCGTGTTGCTGCGTGTTGCGTGTTGGGACAGGATGCTTGTGTCCACCTGCAGTGTTCCATCCTGTGAATACGCCCAACTTATTTTCTGATCCCTGTGGATGGCCATCTGGGTAGTTTCCAGTTTGTAGCGATTGGTGTCCACACCGCAGTGAACATTCTATGACGTGCCCTTTGGGGAACACATGGGCGCACTTCTGGGGGTAGGCCTACAGTGCAGGCGCGTGTGGGGATGGTACCCACGCTTAGCAACAGGAGCTGTGTCAGACCCAAGTCCTTGTACTGCCCCCCAAGGCCAGGGATTTCTGGATCACTGGCCCTGTCCCTTCAGGGTCTTGGACACCTAGGTGAGGGTTTTCCCTTTGAGTTTTCTGAGCCGAGGGCTTCTAATCCAGCGAGGACCCCAGGATGAGAGGGTCTGGCGGAGCCTCCCACATGCTCAAGGAGTGAGGATTTCACGTGACCCCACTGTCCCCCCTCCTGTGATCTGCTCACTCACCCGCTCACCCCACGGCCCATTATCTCCACAATCAAATTCCTGCCTCTGAAGTGGGGCTGAGACTTTGATCTTCTCTTCTGGGAAGACGCCCTGGTGTCCGGCCCAGGCTGGGAGATGACTCAGGTCCAGGCAGGCTCCCTGGGGAAGTGGTCGGGGCAGCTGACATAGTCAGCTGGGAGTCCACGCTGCACGCGGGCCCCAGAGCCCAGGAGCTCTGTCAAAGGGCATCCTCATACCCAAGGGCCAAGGCGGGAGGCAGTGAGGGGCAGCCCGGGCTTTTGGGGGGCACCTCCTAACCTCTCCAGCCACATAGCTGGGGAGACCCCACGGTTCCCTCATGGTGTGCCGGGCGTTGGGCCAGGGGCTGGTACAGTGACAGGACAGACCTCCCCGGCCGTGTGAAGTTTGCAGGGCCGAGGTGGGAGGAACAGGGCACCAGCAAGTGCTTATTTATGGTGCTCTGAGGACCTTGGAGCGGGCAGAGTTCCAAGACAGGACCCAAAGACGCTGCCGTAACAGACAAAGTTGGTACCAGGGACTCCATCAAAATAAAACACTCCTGTTTACCAAAAGACATCATTAAGAAAGTGAAAAGACGAGCCACAGACTGGGAGGAAATATTCCAAATACACATATCTGATAAAGGACCCATATCTAGGATGTATAAAAAACTCCCACAAATCAGTAAGAAAAAAACAACTGGATTAAACACAGTGCCAAAGCCCAGAAGTGCCCTTCTGTGACGAAGACACGAAATGCCAGGAAGCACACGAAATCCTCCCAAGCATCAGTACTCACCAGAGCAAAGCGAAACGAAGTCACAGTGGGACCCAGCTCACACCCACCAGAATATCAAGGGTCGGCGACGGTGCAGGGGGATGGAGCTCTTGGACATTGCCGGCGGGATCTAAACGAATTCAGTCGTTCCCCTCCTGGACCTGTGCCCAAGAGACCTGTACAAAAACGTCCATGGTGCCTTTATCGGTAATAGCCGCACCCTGGAAGAAACCCAGTGTCCCGCGCTAGTGGGTGGATAAGCCAGCGGTGGTATGTTCAGACAGCGGAAGACAGCCAGCAACAGAGAAGACTGGAGAATTGACAGAAGCAAGAGGGTAGACGAATCTCCAGACCTTACGGAGCATGGCGATGCCCAGTGCGCCCGCAGCAGTGACCCTGGGGCGACATTGCCCCAGGCATGCCTGGCAGGTGGGTGGCCCCATTGCCCCTGTGAGCTGTGGGACCCACAGTGGCTTGCGCGGCTCTGATGGAAACTCTGCTCTGCCCGGGCCTGGCATTTGTGACCTCGAGCTGAACGTGGGCACCACTGGCTTTGGGAAAGGAAAAGATGGCCCTATGAGGTCGGTCTGTTCTTGTCCCCACTGTCCTGACAGGGAAGAGGACATTAGGAAGCCTGTCCAGCAGGCTGTGCACAGTGAAGGCCCGTCCACCGCCCGCAAGTCCATGCTCTTGATCTCTGCATTGCCTTGACCTTCAGGTTATTGCAGGCAGGGGAATCTTCCTCTCTCTGCATGGGAGGAGACTGGGACCCCGGAGGGTGGAGGCCTCAGATCCCCAGGAGGGAGCAGTGGGTGCTGCCCAGGGGATTCCGCCTCGTGACCAGGCTCAGGGCGGACCACATCGGCACATGAAAGCTTGGCATGGAGCAGACAGCACTTGCTGGGGCATCTGGCTGCCATCCCTGCCCCACTGTTTGTCATCCTTGCCCCGTAAAGCTGGGCCCTCGTAATAATGACGGTGAGGATGGGGAGCACCCCAGGCACTGGGATCCTTATGCTCTATTCGTGTACTTGTCCGCTCAGCAAGTACTTGTGGGTACAGATACTGAGAGTCTGTGTGCTTTCCTAGTTGAAGGAAGTTGTGGCCAGCTTGCTGCTTATCAGCTATGTGACCTTGGATGAGACAGCAACCTGTAAAATGGGGATATATCAAATACTTCCATGCATCTGAGAGCCCGAGGGGCTGGCGCCTGGTCCTGCGGAGGAAGCCCCCCGTGCGCCAGGCTGCGGGGCTGAAGGGAGACCCATTGCTTAGCTGAGCCTGGCTGCAGGGACAGCTCCGTGGCGCCACCCACCATGCATGTCGCCATCAGGAAACATTACCCATCAGAGCAGACAGATACGTGGGAGGAAAGAGCGGCAGAGGTTCAACCCACAACATCTGCTTGTGTGCAGGTCAGTCCTGGGACAGCTCCTGGGGCATCACAGCTGGAAACGACCCGGCCTGGGGGATGGAGCTCCTCCTCCTGCCCCGTCAGGCAGGGCTAGGGGTTCTCTCTTCTCTGCCACTGTCTGTGTGGGCCCTTTGCTCGAATCCTCAGGCCCTGCTGAGTCTCCGGGGGTCAGATAAAAAGGCTGAGAGTTCTCACCTTTGGATAAAAAGGTGCTGACTGTTCGCATAGCTTAGCAGAAGGAGCTGGTCTTTTAAAGGTGTGTTTATGGAATAGTTCCAGAACTTGTCTAATGGGCGAAGCCGTAGCTTGGAATCATGCATATTCTCTGAGCACCATTTCCGTGCCAGGCACAGCGCAAGGCATGTGGGGTGTGCAGCAATGGGGCCCCAGCCCATTCTTGGGTGTGTGCCCTGGGACCTCCCAGCCCTCCTGGGGCAAGATGCACATAGATGCGGAGCGACAGTGGAAGGGGCTGCAGATGCCCCCAGACTCCGCTTCCGTGTCACCTGGATTCATCCATGGTCCCACAATTGGCCACATGAAATCAGGTTTTTCCTTTTGGGATTTACACCTACTCTAAGAAGTTGCTGGGCTTGTTCTGGCTGATGGGGTGGCCCTCGGGCAGGGCAGCCCTTGGCCTGTTCTGTGGGCACCTGCAAAGTCCTCTGGGGTCAGACAGCTGTAAAAACATGGGGGGTGGGGAGCTTCATCCTGGGGTCTCTGATGGGCATGTGTAAGCACGGTCCATCCTGCACACCGTCCTCCAACACACCCTCCTGAACCATGTGTGAGCATGCCCTTCCCTGGCATGCGGCTCCAGAACCGTGCCTGCGTCCTTCAGCTGGGCATCTGGAAGGTGGGCCCTCCTCTGCGGCTAGGCTCACTTGCAGCCCTGCTGCATTGATCACATGCCTCTCCAGCAGCAAGGAATGCCCCCTCCCTCCTGGCCACTCCCTTCAAGGCTCCACACGGAGCATCCACTGGCTGGAACTCCTCGGTCTTCAGCATCCCCTTGCCCCCAAACTCCTGCAGCACTTTGCCGATCTCACCTGGCGACATTCCTACTTGTGTGTGTGCGTGTCTTCTCTTGCTTGGATCAGTGCAGTAGCCTCTAAGCCACTCTCCCCACCTCCACAACACTAATGGTGATCTTTCTAAGCAGTAAGCCTTTTCATGTCACTGCTTGCTTAATAACCTTCCATGGCTCCCCGCTGCCTACAGGACCGAGTCCAAATTTCCCCACGAGACAGGCAAGGCTCTCCCAGGCTAGCTGAAGCTTCTCTGTCCAGTTTCATAGCTTGCCCTGCAGACTCCCTCTCAGCCCCACCTCGAACCTGCCTGTATGTAGGGTGTTTCTTTCACCCGGAAAAACTCCTTCTCCTTCCTCGAAGCCAGGGGTTCCCCACCAGGGATAATTTTACTCCCAGGGGATGTTCGGCACTATCTGGAGACATTGCTCGTTGTCAGAAATTGGCGGTTTGGGGGCTACTGGTCAAAGCTAGGGGTGCGGCTCCACAGCGACGGGTGCACAGGACAGCCCCCGTGACAAGGGGTATCTGGCCCTAGATGTCAACCATGCTGAGATCAGATCGATGAACCCCGTCCTAAGTCCATCAGATGTCATGTCTCTGTGCTGAAGCCCCGTTGGAACCCCACGGCACCAGCAGACCTGCCCCCTCTGTGGCAGCTAGCTCTCCCGTTGTGGGGAGGCAGCCAGGTCTCGAGCTCCCCAAGGGCAGGGACCGTGTCCTCCTCAGCATCACCACGGGTTAACCTGGGGCCTGGGGTCCCAGGGAGCTTAGAAAATATTGGTTCCCTGCGACAGAGGATGCAACTTCCTGCTCTACTTAGAAGAAGGATTTTGGTCTGGGATCCAGGCAGGAGGGTCAGGGAAACAGGAAGCCCTGGAATTGTAACACAGGGAGGGGGTCACGACTCTGGGCTCGGGTCCTGGCTCCTCCACTAACCACATGATCCCTGCCACCCTTCCCTGGGATCCGAGTTCTGGAAGCCTTCAGCACCATGTGAGAATCCAGCTACCCCGATGCTTTACCAAGACCCTGTGTGAAGACCCCTGGGGAGGGGATGCCCGCGTGCCCCTGCGGCTCCAGTCCCGGCTGCTTGTCTCCCCAGCCCAGGAGGCAGACAGGTGAGCTAGCCCATCTTGCAGGTGACCCGGCCCAGCTCCCACCCACCAGGATAGCGTGCATCCCTACTGACAGGTGGCTCCCCGCGTCGTAAGGAGGAGGCGCGTTTATCTAGGCGGGTCACGAGCACCGTCCCCCCCACGAGCAAGTGCTTTGTGAATGCTAACTATGGTTATTCACTCATTCAACAGATATTTCTTGAGTCCTGCTGCGTGCGGGGCACAGCTCCCGCCTCTGGGGACCACCCTCAGTGGAAGTTCCCGCCCTCATGGGGCTTGCGGTCGGGAGCAGGGCCGGGCACGTAAGTGATGTGCGTGGCGTCTTTGTCCCTGTGCTGTTCTGGGGCGGTGTGCGCCCCACGGGAAGTCCCGGGGCCGCGGTCACGCGGCAGCGTGCAGCCTCAGTCCTGTGCCCCTGACAGCGTGCGTCCCTGTCCTCAGCTGTGCCCTGAACACATGGATGGCTGCTGGGACCAAACAAGGGGACGCCCGGGAAGCCGGCAGCCGTGTGCCTGGCGTGTGGCACATGCTGGTGGGTGCTCACCCTTCCCAAGGGGCCTGTGCCCACCTCGAAAGGTGAAGAGTCGCTATGAAGACCTGGCTCTCCCTGGTCACTGCTTCCATCCGAGGTGCGGAGGAGGGTGGCAGGGTGGAGTATCTGCGGGGCCCTCACTTCCCCAGGGCAGAACCGGGGACAAGAACCCCAGCGGCCACCTCACAAGGGCCAGGCCTGTGGAGCACCAGCTCAACTCCAGCTGTGAGGCCCGCTCTGTGCCTCGGTTTCCCCGCTCTACAGGGGCTCCCATGAGAACCGGCCTCCCGGCTGTCTGCGAGGACTCAGGGAGGTGGTGCTGGAGAGGCTCTGGGCCCAAGGCGAAGGCTTTCGTGCTAGCATTTCCTCTGCTCGGGGCCAGGCCGATGAGATCAGCCCCCTTTGTTTCTAGGAAACTCATGTGCAACTGGTTCTAATAAAACTGGAGCAGCCAGGCCCAGGCGGGCAGGAAGCGGGGAAGACCCGGGCTCCTCCTGTGGGCCCAGGAGCCCGGGTCACGCCAGGGCCCTTGGAGACCCCTTCCAAGGCCTTTGGGGCCAGACGTCTGCCTGGCCTGGGGTTGTCAGCAGCAGTCCCGGGCGAGGGTCCCCGGGGCCAGGGTGCCCGCACTGCCCCTCTCCCTCCTCCTGGCACTGCCCCTTTCCTCTTCTCCTGAGCCAGCTGCTGACATTGTGAGGAATTGCTCCCCAAGGCAGTCTGGAAATATGAAAGGATGCACTTAAGCAGCAATAAATCACGCTTTCCGTCCTCGATCCTGCGGAGGACGCTGTGGATTAGAATGTTTTCTGGGGATTAAGTGACCCTGATGACAGGCAGGGTCTGACGCTCCTGTGGTCAAGCTGTGCTGACGGACCGCCTCGGTCACGGCCCTGCGTGGGCACCTTTCCCTGCGGCGCTCCTGCGGACACGCAGATGCTGCTATGGGAAGTGGCTTACAGCATCCAGGTGGATCCAGGTGCCCTGGGGACGCTCCCCGCCTAGCACGCAGGAGAGCACTCGGCTGACGCCCGGGTGGCTGGGCTCCAAGGCGAATGCATCAGGGCGGAGCTCAGCCTCCCTCCGTCCCGTGGTGTCTGCGATGTGCCCAGTACCCGGGGTACTAGGCTCCAGCACTTAGCCCAGGCGAGCGGGGCCGGCCAAACACACGAGAACACCCACACTAACAGAATGAGGGAGAAAAACCATATGGTCGTCTTAGTACAACCAGAAAACACTTGGCAAGAATTCAAAACCAATTCACGATTAAAACTCTCAGCAAACTGCAAATGAGGAAGGTTTCCTGAACCCCACAGAGGCTCGCAGATAAATGGGCAGCACAGGCTGACCGGGTCCCTGAGCCTAGAGCCGAAGAAGAGGTGCCCGCTCCGCACCACGCACACTGCTGTCTGCTTAACAGGCACGGCCAGCGTGAGAAGGCCCCGCAAGCAAAGAGAACTGGAAAGAAGGACGAAAATGTCTTTCTTCATAAACGGCACGATTGTAAACATAGAGAATCCTAAGGAGCTTACCATGATACTACTGGAAGTAATAAGTAAATGCAATAAGATAGCAATATTCTGGGCCACTTTATAAGAAATTCAGTTGTGTTTCTATAGTTGATAATTGGAAAATAAAAATTTAAAAGCACCATGTAAAATAATATCAAAACCATAACCTAGTTAGGGGTAAGTTAAACATAAAGTATTGCGGTTTGAAAAAGCGTGCTACATAACGTTTATGGCTCAGGGATTCACTGTTTCTAAGATGTCAGCCTTCCCCAAATTCATCTACAGATTTCATGTAATCTTAATAAAATCTCAACAGGCTTTAACAACAACCAGAAAACCTTAGAAGCCGACTTGAAAATTAACACGGAAATGGAAAGACCTTAAGATAACAAAAACACGTTTGGGAAACAAGGATAAAATTGGAGGACTTACGTGGCCTCGATTTCAAGCCTTCCTATAAAGTCACAGTCATCGGGTGGCGTGGCTGTGGCACACGGACAGACACGGGGATCAGTGGAACGGTGCAGACAGCTGCACGCACATGGTCAGCAGATTCCCGACCATGGTGCGAAGGCAAGCTGGGGGAAAGAGAGCTGTTTTTGACAGACTGTGCTGGAATGGGTGTCCATGGGGACCACTGCCGTCCACTAGAGGCATAATGCAAGCCACGTAGGTGATTTTAAGTTCTTGGTAGCCATACTGAAAAGGCAAAAGGAAAACAGGTAAAATTAATTTTAATTAATTAATTCTATTTAAGCCAACATATCCAAGACATTGTCATTTTAACATGTAATCAGTAATATCATCAATGAGGCATTTTACATTTTTTGGGGGCGTTCCAAGCCTCCAACACGTGTTGTATATTTCACAAGGGCAGCGCATCTCAATTTGGACCAGCCACAGTGTGAGGAAGCCATCGCTACCTGTGGCCAGTGGCCACATTCTGGACGCTGTAGATTGATGGACAAAAAATGCACCTTGAACATTAACTCACACCACTTAGAAAATTAAATTGAAATGCATCGTACACCTAAATATACAAGCCCAAACTATAAAACTCCAAGAAGAAAGCGTAAGAGGAAATCTTTATAATCTTGGGATAGTCAAAGATTTCTTAGATAAAAACACAAAGAGTGTAAACCATACAAGGAAAACACTGATAATTGAACTTAACCCAGATTTAAAACTCAGGTTCTTCAAAAGATACCATAAGAAAATGGAAAAGCCCATCCCAATTACTGATCAGAAAATATTCATGATGTGTGTATCTGATGAAGGACCTTTACCCAGCATATTAAAAAAAAAAAACAAAAACCCCAAGCCCCAAAACATGTTATGCTGGATAATAATTCAATCCCCTGGGAAAAATGAGAAAAATGTTAGAAGATACTTCACGTAAAAAGTTGTCGCCAAGCACGCTGTAGATGCTTGGTGGCATGAATCCTCAGGGAAATGCAAATTAGAGCCATCATGAGATACAATCCCATTAGAGTGGCTAAATTAAAGAGACCGACAATACCAAGTGTTGGTGAGAAATAGAGCAATTGGCACTTTTGTGGCTGGTGGGAGCATACAATCACTTTGGACAACAGTTTTAGTGTTTCTTCTAGAACCAAATATACATTTACTGTATGAACCAGCAATTCATCTCCCACCCATTCTCCCCAAAGAAAGGAAAACCTATGTCCACAGATGGATTTGAGTGTGACTACTCACAACTACTTTGTAATTGTAACCCCAAACTGGAAGCCACCCAGGTGCCCATCAAGGGGTGAGTGGATAAACACTGGCACATCCACACGGCGGATACTACTCAGCTATAAAAAGGGAAAAACCCACTACTGGTCCATATAGAATGTGGGCTCAAAAACATCATGCCGGGCGAAAGAATGCAGACACACAAGACAACATTTAGCGTGACTCCACTCATGGAAAGCTCTAGAAAAGTCAGATCTAAGTTAGCGGCAGAAAGAGGAGAAGCGGTTGTCTGGGGGCGGGACTGGGGGAGGGGGCAGGGGTTGTCCGAAGAGGGGCTTAAGGGGACCTTTGGGGCGATGGGATGTTCTCTATCTTGTTTGTGGTGGTATTTCCAAGGCTGGACAGACTTGTCAGATCCTGGGGGAGATACACACTTGAAATGAGTGCTTTGTGTATGCGGATCACACCTCAAAGAAGTCAACTTAAGGACAGTTACCATTTCACAAAAAATTAGAATGCATCGATTAACATAAGTACAAAGCAAACGTCACCGCAACCCTACACTTCAGATATAACCCTGTAAATATTTTGGAGTACGGCCAAAACGATCTTGTAGACGTTGTCCTTGTACGTCCTTGTACACAGGCGGGGTTTTACAAAACCCGAGTCCTGTCCCGTCTCCTATTTTGCAGCTCTCTGGTGCCCTTTAACAGCATCTTCAGGACATACTCCCGCATCCACGGAAGCACTCCCATGCCACACTTGCCGTGGCTGCATTGGCGTTCATGTTGCCGGTCCCGTTGCTGGTACATGTAGGCTGCTCCCCATCCCTTGCTGTCACAGGCCCGCTGAGCTAGACATTCTTCCTTGGTTGCGTTCGGGGTAGTGGCCTGGCTGGGTCAGTGTGGGGATCCGGACTTCCTTCACCCGTGTGAGAGATGCCCCGTAGGGGTGACTCTGAGAGCCACCAGCCGTTCTCCTGTTGTTTCCCCACCTCTGGGCACCCCATCCCCCCCGCCACCGCTACTCAGTTCTGCCAGAGACCAAGAACTCATGAAAACTTGCAGCCTCTGCTATTCTTGGAGGTGTGGGGGTGGCGGTGTGCTGGGGAGGGTCCTGGCACCTGCGGGGAGGCGCACTCGGGCTGCTGGGAGCGATTCTCTCCCTCGCAGGCCTGCGGGTGGGAGGCCCTTCTCCGGGCAGGGCCGGGCGGCTGGCCAGGCCGGGAGATACGCTCCCCGAGCAAATTCCAGCTGGGTCGGGCCACTCCTGCAGCGTTCGCTGGGGCAGTGCCCGGGGACCTCGCCTGGGGCCAGGGCCGGGGTGGAGCTGGTGGCCTCGGGCCAGAGCACACCCCCAGGACAAACTCCCTCATCTTCCCCACCCAGCGTGTGACAGGCGGGTGCTGTGGTCAGCATGAAAGGTGAAGCCTTGCCAAGGTGCGTGCCCACCGCGTCCCTGCAGGGCTGGCCGCAGCTGAGGAGAAAGGTCACAGAAAGGTCTCCGGCCTTTCCTAGCTCATTCCGACGCTCTCCCCGCACCACGGCGGCTTAGCCCGCGACCTCTGCTGTGTGATCAAATGCGGAATAAATAAAAATAAAACTTTGGCTGCAATTTTCCGAGAGGCTATTTGAGGCCATTCTCCTGCCTCTCCCCCTGCCCTTCTCCATTCTAGCAGACACTAACGCTCCCCTCCCTCGGGGACAGATGATGATCGCGTGGTCTCTGCCCTCCGGAGGTTCACATTCTTTAATTCTTCCGTCTTTAGAAGTACTGCCAAGAGGAAATGATGGCACGGGGCAAAGCTAATTTCAGACACTGACAAGCAAGAGCAGGTGGAAAGGAGCTGTCCCTCCGCCATCCTTGGCTCCGGGTCCCCCAAGCCCCTCCGAGGCCAGGGAGTCCTTATGGTTCCCAGGCAGGTGTGAGCAGCAGACACACTCACGTGTCACGGGGAGCCGTCCGCGTGCGTTCCGGAGGTTCTCCCTCCGCCTCTTCAGGCTCGCAGCCCTTCAGCAGGGGCCCTGGGGGATGCTGAAGTCTTCCGGGTTCATGGAAACACTTCCAGAAGAATTTGCGGGCTGAGGGCTAAGGGTTGGGACGCACAGCTTCCCTCGGTGACGCGCGGGCCCTCCTCTGGGCACCAGGGGTGAGCAGCGCCGTGTGGTGGTGCTGCTGGTGGCCCGAGAGCGCCCACACAGGCTCCCGGCGTGAAGGCCGCCGCCAGGAGGCACTGGCTTCCGTCGTCCAGCAAGAGCGGGTCAGGTGGCAGTGGACGTCAGACTGAGTGGAGACTTGGGAGGAAGGGCAGTTCAGGTGTCTCAGGGCCACAGGGGGCTTGCTCTGGGGGGGGGTGGTGTTGGTTCCAAAGGTTCGATGGAGGGAAGGGCAGCAAGGTGAGCTTCATCGCCTTTTGTGAAATACATTTCTTGCCTTGGAAAGGAGTGAGCTCCCCACTCCTAGGAGCATCCAAGCTGGATGACTCACGCACTGGACGAGGCATGCAGCTGGACTGGAGTCTGGACACACGAACAGGGCCTGGCCCAGTCAGTCCCTCTCAACGGTGGCTTCCCTCCGTGTTACCGACCTCACCGTGGCGGCTTACTCCCTTTGCTCTGTGCCACGCAGAACAAGTCCGCCCCCAAGTCTGAGCACCGGGGACCACGGTGGCCGTCCTGTGAGGACGGACTGATGGCTCTGTTGTTGGTGGGTGGGTGGGTGAAGCTCATCCTTTTGTTTCAAAGACACCCCTCTGCCAACCTTGGCCACCATCGCCTGTTCCTGCCTGGTGAGTGGGTGAAATCCAGGTGGGCTGCCTGGAAGGAGCAGTGGGAACGTGGGACTGAGGGTGACCCGTGTGTGGGTGGAGGATGGGCTGGGGGTGACAGGGGGCAATAGGCAGGCAGGAAGCCGGCAGCCCACCCAGGCCTCCGCCTGCACAGGCTGCGGTGGGCAGAAACGGCTTCCTCTCTTGCCCGGCGCGGGGAGAAAGGAACTACACACAGTTCCTGCATTGGGAAGGAGAGGAAGAGGCGAAGGTTGTGACCTATCGAAGGCGCTGCACTTTGCCCAGCGCTGGGAGCGATTTGCATGGGAACCCACAAGGCGGAAGCGATGTTTTAGCAGCTGCTTTCCAAGGTTGATGAACAGCAGAAGACATGGGAGTTAGGACAACAGATCCAGATTTCCGGTGCTCAAGAGCTCTTTCCAGGGAGGAGGCAAACACTGTGCGTGGCACCTGGAGTCTCCCGATGACATCCAGAGCTTTCGGGGGGGCCTGGCTTCCCGCCGCCCTGATAGCTGCATCCCCCCGCCAAGGGGCAGCTCACGTCTCCCCCAGCGCAGCACCTGCTTGCCCCGTAGGATAGCATCGTCCCTCGCGGGGCTTGTCTGCAGATTTAATAGAGATGATGTGCAGAGTAGCTACCGAGTGTGATTTCAACTATCTGGATCCTGGAACTGAATCAGACCTTTCCAAATGGCTTCCAGGAGCTCAGTATATTCAGTTATAACAAGCAGACCAGTAAGGACTTGAATGAAGCAGCTTCCAGTAAAGTGACACCAATACCAGTATCACTTAGCGTTCGTACCTTGCTTCCTGCAACGTGCCATACGGCGCTAAGCGCTTTCTGTGGGTGATCACAACCAGCCGCTGCGAGAAGCCTGCGGGGATGGGTTTATATTACACCTGCTGCCCCAAATTACTCAGCCTGCGGGTGCGTGGCTGGGGTCCCAGCGCAGGCCCGCATGCTGCCTGTCCCCCTCCACCAGACACCCCCCCCCCAACAAGCCAGATCTGGACGGCGGGGTGCGTGGTCTCAAATGGGGGTGTGGGTGGATTCCTGGGGACCCAGAACTGTATACAAATTCATGTAAATGTGAATTAGTTCTCCCTGGAAGGCAGCTCCACTGATTTAGTGAGATTTCTCAAAGGGCTCTTTGGGGAGGTAGTCAATTGGTTGTCTTAGATTGGGTTCCCTACACACAGACCTGAAGCAGGATGTGTGTGCAAATGGGAAAGGCCACGGGACAAACCAGGAGGGGTGAAGAAGGACAGAAGGAAAGACAAGACCCCAGGCCAGCAGCGATTTCCAGCAAAGTCCCGGCGTCAGCTCGATCCTGCTGGGGGCTCGGGGTGGGGCGGTGGGGTGAGCCACACTGCAGAGAGCAGCGGCCCCTTTTCCTCCCGGAGCCCTTGGAACCTCACGAGAGACCCAGGTGCACGGCCATCGAAGCAGAAACAGGGAAGCTGGGGGAAGGACACTGGAAACCATACGCCTGGTGGGACGTCATCCTGTTTGTAGGTTCAACAGCTGGGATGTTGGGGCTCGGAGGGCCAACATGTGCGTACCATGGAGCCGCCAGGAGCCAGGCACACTTAGTACCAACCAGCTGATGGCTGTGGGCGCATCTGTCCTCTGATCCTTGGTTCCCCGTTGGCTGACACACATGATCTCCAATGTCTGCATGAATCCAGAGCTGCAGCTGAGGGGTTCTGGCGGCTCCGGCTGCCAGCCTCGGGGCACTTGGTCCCAGTTTGGCTGTGACTCTGTCCTGGCCAGGCCCACGTCAGCCAGGTTCGGCTGGCTTGTGTCTACGGATGCCGTTGGGGGCATCACCGGGGTCCCTCTGGCCAGGCAGGACGGGTGTGGCATGAGTGCCAGCACTCCGTTCCCTCGGCTGTGGTCCGGGCTCACCCCGGAACTGAAGACAGGGCCGCTCTGCCCACCGTAGCCTGGTCTCCTCTGCGGTCCAGGGTGCGGGGCAATCAGGGTGAGCTGGGGACACCACTCTGGAGTGAAAAGCTGAAAAGAACCAAGTGTGACACGCAGTCCTCCACTGGGTCCTGGTTAAAAGCCAGCCATAGAAGACATTCTGGAGACAACATTGACCAGGTATCAGACGATTAGGGAATCGTTTTTAATTTTGCTAGGTGAGCTAGTAACATGGGGATCACACAGGAGGAGGTCTTTCTGTGATCAGGGATGCCTGCTACAATATTTGGGACAGAAGTACCTGCATGTCTGTAAGATACGAGCGGTTCAACAATATCTAGGACTCTTAGCTGAGCAGAAAATTTGGCAAAAAGTTCAGTGCTGAATCTAAGTCACAGATATATGGTGGGAGTCATTTACTTTTATTACTGATTTTCTCTATGTTTGAAAAATTTCATAATGCCATCTCAGAAACTTGGGGAAGGTGGAGGACCCCTTGGCAAGAGCGCGACTGTGCTGAGTGCTCGGCGGGGGGAGCCCTCTGATGCCCGGGTCCCTGCTGGCCAGGCTGCCCCTCTCCCGCCAGAGGGGCCTCCCCTCCAGGGCCCTGAACCAGTGCACACGTTCAGACTGTCCCTCACAGGGCCCAAGTGCCACGCACGGCCACACCTCGTCCCCACGGTCCTGCTGCTCGGGGGGTGGAGCCAGGGTGCCCCAGAGCAGCGGCCCCTCTTCCTCCCGGGTGTATTCACATGTCAGTGCTTGAGAAGTGCTTTCCTCTCTGGGGGGCTGTCAGAGAGTGTTGATGGCTGTGAGCTAATTATGGCCCCACTGTCGCCTGGGGGGGGCAGGGCCGGGGGCACTTTGGGAGGTGATGGGGAGGGGAGGGCCATGCCAGCAGCTGGTTGCGGCAGGCAGGGCGCACAGTGGGCCTTTTCCAGCTTGGGTTTCCAGGTGGTCTCACCTGCCCTGCGCATCAGGAGCCGGGGGTGGGGGGGTGGGGGGAGGGTTTACAATGCAGAGCCTGATTTTGCGGGTATGGGTGGGCCCGGGACTCTGCATTTTTCTCAGGTCCCTGGCAACTGAAGCTGATGCAGCCGGCTGAGGTCACAGGACGTCCTCTGCTTTAAGAGCAAGGCAGCTGCAGGGGAGCCTAATAATGGGGTTGAACCCTGCCCTGGCCCCTGCCCCCTCAGAGTGGCCAAGGCACTGACCGAGTGTGAGCCTGCCAGTCTCGGGCCAAGTCCCTCCAGTGCTGCCTGGTGTGGGTGCATGCTGTTGGCCTCTGACCCTGGGGCCAGGGGTCAGCTGTCCTCCATTCGTCATCGTGACCTAAGCCACAGGGAGGCAGGGCCCCTTCCTGAGAGGAAACTAAGTGGGGGCAGCAGTGGCCTTGGACACAGAGGCCTTTGCTCAGCACAACTGTCCCAGCCTAGCGGGACTGGGGGTGGGGGAGGGGGCCGGCCGGGGAGCCCAGGCAGAGCAAACTCCAGAGAAGCCTGCCTCTGCCCTTGAGTGCTTGGAAACTTCCAGAAGGCTGTGTGCGCCCCACTCCAGCTTTCCACAAGGGCTGCCTCCCCGCATGGGTGACCAGGCAGGAACCCCCGGCCCCTGACCCTGTACAAGGGTTGCGCGTTGCTGACCCCACTATGGCCAGGCCTTCGGAGAGGCTGGGCTCCCTGGGCTCCGTGCGCGAGGTGCGCTGTGTTCGCCCTGCTCCTGCACCGCCCCCCGCCCCCCCCCCGGTCTGGTCCTCACGGCGCGGGCGGCTCCTGTGGGTGGAGCGGTTTTCGGACCTGTTGCTCGGACGCGGGGCTGTGGGGACAGCACGTCCTGCTGCTTCGCCTCCGTCCCTCCATCGCGGGCCTCCTGCTCTCCCTCCCTGCCTGGAGCACCACTCCCTTGCCGCGCTCAGGTGTGGCTCAGAGCGGCCCGCCCACCCGACTGCCCCTTCCCTGCCTCGGCCATTTATTTCACGGCATTTACAACCACCTGGGCTCTGTTGCTCTGCTTTGTCTGTTAACTTGTTAAATTGCGTGCTGTCCGCAGCCCCAGCTGGAGAGGGTGCGCCCTGTGGGTGGCGGCGCTCGCGACAGCTGTGCGGCAGGTGAACCAAGGATGAACAAGCAGGTCAGCCTTTAAACGCAGGTCTGAGTTCTGCGTAGCTCTTAGCTACGGACAAAAAGCAAACCCACTTGTGAGCAGCAGAACGCCTATCACGTGGGATCCGCGATAATTTTGGGGATTGGAAAGAGGGCTCAGATGCTTATTCCTTAAGCACTTCAAGCACCCAAGTCCAGAAGACGGCTATGCCCCTTTTGTCCAGCAGAGGGCAACCCGTCCCCAGTGGCTTGGAGCTCCTGCCCCGCTCACAGGGGCTCACCGCTTTTTTTTTTCCTCTTTGAACTTATTTTTTGTAATGGGAAATACCTTTTTTAAAAATCCCACAGTCCACACGAGAGGGAAAAATAACTTGATTTGATGCACAGGCAATTGGGAAACTGATTCCCTCTAAGTTTCAAAGCAACTTTTCTCTTTTTAGAACTCTGAGAGACCTGGGACACGGGTCCGATTTTGACTCGCTCAGGGACAGCGCGTGGCACCTAAAGATTTTTGAAAGCCCGACGGACCCGCAACAGCCCCTCTGCCGGCGTCACGGTCACGGAGCCCTGTCTTTGGAGCAGAGCTCCCTGGAGATGTCGGCAGAGAGTCCAGGAGCCGCCCTGGCGGGGGAGGCAGGAAGCCTTGGCAGCATGTCTGGTCTGGTACTAATTAGCTGTGTGACCTTGGGCAAGTCACTTAACCTCTCTGGTCTGTTTACTCTTCTGTTTAAATGGGGCGCCGGATTAGCTCATCGTGAAGTTCCTTTGAGCAGAAAAGTCAGTGGGGAGGGGAGAGCAGCCTTGGAGAGGTACTTCCTCAGTGCCCATGACTCATGTGGGACACGGGGGCAAATGCAGTGCATCTGCAGTCAGTGTGTGTCTCTGACTTTGCGTACAACTGAGGCTGACCCTTGGCCCTGACACTAGCTCAACGTGTGACTTCTAGGGGCTTGTTTCTCTGAGCCTCAGTTTACCATCTGCACGTTGGGGACATGGTGTACCTCTGCAGGGGTGTTGTGAGTTTTCAATGTGATAACAGACATGAGTGTGTGATGGTGGGGGACACTGGAGAAAGAATCTCAAACATAATCTTTTCTCTCACTGGGGCGTAGATCACATAACATACAATTCACCATTTTAAAGTGTACAATTCAGTGAATAATCTTTTAAATAGAGCTTAAAAATAGGAAAACAATGGTGAGAACCCACTGTCTGTCAGGGTCTGTGCCCGATGCTCTGCACATTGTGTCTTTCATACAACCCCACGGGGAAGGGCCTTGGCAGACGAGGAAATGGAAGCACAGAGAGGTTGAGCAACTTTCCCCAAAGCACCCAGCCAGGAAGGGGCAGAGCAGGATTTAAGCCCAGGGCTCCATGGCCCAGATGCAGGAGGCAATGGCCCCAGTCCCCCATGGCCGCTTGGCCACCTCCCTGGCCTGGCTCAGGAGCCTTGGGAAGGCAGCGGGGTGAGCAGGCCTGGGCGGGGCCTGGGATGATGGGCAGGACAGCAGGAGCCGAGGAAAGTCACTTGACCTTGTCATCCCTCCATTTCCTGCTCTGCCCAAGAGGAAATGTTTACACAGCATCCCCACACAGACGCTCCACAGGCCTGGACTTGGCAGTAATTAGCTGAACAATGAGGGTCCGGTGGCTACGTAGTGGCCCAGGCACTGGCCTGGGGGTCAGGTGGCCGGGGGCCTGGCTCCTCCCTTACAAACTTGCCCCGTGACCCTGGGCACAGCCCCCAGCTCCTGGGCCTGCTTCACCCAGTGGGAAAGGCAGAGGTTGGTGAGCTGGCCTCCCGGACCCCTCTGCGGCCCCGTAAGTGGGTGACGCACCTGGTGGTGACGTGGGGGTGGGCAGTAGGGCTGTGTCCCGATGTGTTCAGTCACTGGGGTCCCCGCATCAGCTCAGAACTTCCCCCACCATTGTGAAATCTCTTTTCTGGGGTCTGTTCATTGATAACGCACTGATCAATGAATCACACAAGTGTGGATGACACAGCTATGGCTAGCTGTCCTCCCCAGAGCTGCCCCTCCTTCCAGCAGGTAGAAGGGTCTTCAGGGAGCCTCCTGGCCAGGGGCCACATCTTCCAGACGTTTTGCTGGCAGCCAGGTGGGGGTCACGTGACTCGTCCTCACCAATCGGAGTGAGCAGGGAGGGTGGCGGCTATTTTTTACCAAGGTATTCAGGAAGTGGGCTGTGTTCTACATATTCTCTGTCTTCCTCCATCTCCTGGCTGGATGCCAAAGGATTGGATCCCGGGACTGCAAGGGCACAAACTGGAGGGAGCTCCTGAATCACCGGGTGGCAAGAGCGGATGCTGACCGAGAACTTCCATGCTGGACTATCACATGCGTGAGATGTGAACTTCTGCAGTTAGCCCTGCCTTAAAGTCTGGGCCAGCCCTGGACATACAGCTATGAACCAGACAGAGAAGGTCCCTGTCCTGGGTCGGGGTGGGCAGAAGAGGACACACTCAGAACACAGGCAGTAGGATCTTCAAGACCTTGTGATTGCTGGCATGCACCCATGTTCTCCCAGCAGCCTTGGGTGTCCGTGTCAGCAGGCCAGAAAGGTGGTGCCTGGGAGCCTGGGCAACTCCAGTGCCTGGAAAGGCAGAGCCTTCACTAAATATGGGTTGTGGAATATACATCAGTCTCTTGTGAGTTGAGTTATCATGAGTCTTTGTGCATTGGGTCAGCCCATTTAAGAATCATGGTGTGCAAAGCTGAGACCCTTATCTTAGGCAAAGGTGGACAAGGCAAAGTTTGGTGGTGAGCCCCCACGTTCCCCTGGCAGCCGATTAGGTCCACCAATGAGAGGCATCTCGGTCTGCATGCAACCCCTGAATCTGGGCCTATGTTCTCTGCTATATCCCATGTACTCAGTAAGTCTTTAAGGAAGGTTGATCGAAGATTCTCAGTCCCTGTCCTTGGAGGTGTTGTGTCCAGATGGGGAGAGATGGTGTCTTCATTTTACTCCCCCACCAGGAGTAGACCCTGAGGCTAGGGTCTGAGTGCTTGCTGCATATTTGTGAGGACATCGACAGGGTGGTGGGGAGGTGAGACAAGGCAACAAACAGAGTTACCAAGGTAGTGCCCTGTGGGTTCCTGGAGCCGGGTCCTGCGGGGGTCCTTCGGGAGAGGGTGTGACAGGCTCCCCACTGATGTCCCAGCCGAGGGGCGAGGCACCAGGTGTCTGTTCACTGACTTCCATCTCCCCTCCGCCGAGGACGGCTCCCGAGGGGCGTTAATACCCCAGCACCTGCAGCCTGCCTTGCTCTCAGGTAGAGCAGCTGTTTCCAGATGTCTGGGACTGATGTCACAAACGCGGGGGGCTGACAACAGCAGAAATGTATTCTCCCATGGTTTTGTGGGCTGGAAGTCTGAGATCGAGGTGTCGACAGGGCCACGCTCTCTCCTTGCCTTGTTCCTGGCTCCCATGGTGCCCACTGGCCCTTGGCACCCCTGGCTTGTGGCGGCGTGGTGTGTGCGTGTCTCCGTGTTCACACGGCCTTCCTCTGAGGACAGCAGGTGTTGGGCTTACGGCCCACTCTGACCTGGTACAACCTCATCTTAACTAGTTACATCAGTAAAACCCCTATTTCCCATGAGGTCACACTCACTAGATTCTGCAAGGACTTGCGTTTCTAGGGGACATTGTTCAACCCAATACATCACGAAGCCCCCGGCACAGAGACGGGCCCTGGCAGTGGGAAGTTTTGAGCACTGAAGGGGAGGGTCCCTCCGACCAGGAACCCAAACCCCAGGGTTTCATCTGGGGGCTCAGTGGTCAGAGGGCTTGGCCCTCGTATTGGGATCTCCTTCTGGAACAATCCCTGCTTTCGATCGAATGACTTCTCCTTTGGATGGCCACATGCCCTGTTCCCTTTGGTCAAGGCCACCGGTTGGGCTCCAGTGGGTGCGTGTCTTGAAGACACACCGCACACCTGTGCACTGAGGGCATTTTAGTGTCTCATTCACCCGACAGCGAGTGCAGGCTCCACCACTCACTGGCTGTGTGTCCTTGGGCAAGTTACTCAGCCGCTCGGGGCCTCAGCTTCCTCATCTATAAAACGGGATTGATGCAGAGCACCTGCTTCCAGGGTGACTGTGAGGATGGATCAGACGAGGGGCTCTGCCGCACCGAGGCTGGCTCCTGTCCGCCTGCCTGTGGCTTCGTACTTGTGGACAGCGCCGTCGGACTGGCGCTGCGTGCCACCCTGAGGGACACCACCTCCGGGGTGCGGGCAGGGATAGGGCTGCGTCTTTGTCCCATCCATCATTGTCCTCTGCCCGGTTCCTCCGCCAGCGTCCCCGAGGTGAGGGGATGCCCTGTCTCTGTCTCCCAGGCCACCTTCCCCCCCAGACAACCTGCCCGTGTGTGGACTAGAGCAGAATCCACCTTGGGCAGCACGGTGATGGGTGCTCCTTCCCGAGTGACTCAGAGTGAGAACTGCCCACCTTGGGTTTCCAAGCCAGGCTGGGCCTCTGCAGAGCGTGTGTCCCCTGACAGGTGACAGGACAGCTGGGCTCTGGCTGCGGCTCAAACACAGTCCGTAGACGTTGGCTCCAGGTCACACTGGCCCCGCGTCTTCCCCCGCTGCAGATCCTGGCCAGCGGCCTCCCTGGGGCAGGGCCACAGCTGCCCCGTACCAGCGCCCTTCCCCCCCGCCCAACCTCTCGGGACCCTGGCCCACCGTCTGCACAAGCAGATGCCAAGACCTGATGCTCTCATTGAGCAGTTTGGTGCAAGCCTTAAGTGACAAGTGTCCTGACTTTCGGGACAAGGTCCAGACTTGGTGGGGCTGTGGCCAGTCCCGCATCTGCCTCCTCCTCAAGCGCAGCCTTGGCCCCTGTGGCCCCAGGAACGCAGTCACAGATGCTTGCCTCCTGGGCAACTACTTGAACTTGTTTTTCAAAGGCCCAGTTTGCATCCGGCCCAGGAACTCGTCCTCAGCACCACACCAGCACAGGACGGAGTTTGGTACAGGAGTCACGGTTCGTCACGGCTGCCCTGCTTGAAGGCACGCTCCAACCTGCACTCCCTCGTCAAACCCTTCCAGCAGGTCCTGCAGCGGGTGAGGCCGGTGCTCAGCTCTGATAGCCTGTCCGCCGAACTGTCGCTGACGTCTGGCCCTGCTCCCGATGGCTGCTACCTCTTCTCTAGCACTTGTTGGACGTTTTGAGTATCACCCCTTCTGGAGGGTAAACATTGGCCCATTTCTCAGATGGGAAAGTGGAGGCTTAGGGCTTTACCTAGCTAGGAAGGGGAAGAGCCGGGTTTAGTACCGGGGCAGCCAGATTCCACTGCCAGGTCCAGGAGCATAGGAAAAAGTCTTCCCTCTCCCAGAGAGGCGCCCCCCGACCCGCCACGTCCTGCGGCCCGGTCACCTCAGCCAAGCAGGGTGTCCGCTTGGTCTCCGGTGCCCCGGCAGCTGGGGATCCCAGCTCGCAGAGGCAGAGAGGTGCTGAGAGGTGTGGTAAAAGCAGCCAATGGTTATCTCATTCGGGGTCTTTCCTTAGGTGAATAGGCCGTCAGGGTCAACTTTGAGGCAAAACTTGATATTCTGGAGGGGAAACTACAGGGCCCCTAGGAACATCACTGACAGGGTTATGCTGGGATCTGTGTGGGTTTGGCAGCAGCCTGAGCTCAGATGCCACACAGACGTCCCACACAGGCTCCTGGTAGCCCAGGACGAGGGGGCTGCGGGGGCCGAGGGCAGCGTGCGTGGGGAAGGGAGACAGGCAGGGAGAGAGGCCAAAAGGTTAGTTGGTAAAGGTTACTGATAAGCGTGCAGGCCCCACGGGGGCTCCCGCGGGAACCATCCTCAGGACGCTCGCCTGCACTGCGGGAAGGTCCCGGCGTCCCCGGACGTCCCCCTGCAGGGCCGGCGCGTCCCCTGGCCCAGGCGAGAAGCAGGGAGAGGTGGGCGCCGTGGGGGACTCAGGTGGCAGAGGGGCTGCGGGCAGGGCACCAGCCCAACTCCACCGAGGCGCCTCGTCTTTGTGCCCCGCGTACTGTTTTCCAGGTATTTTTCTTTAAATAGTATGGCTATAGAAAATATTCAACTACATAAAAGGAAACTCGGTACGAATAATAATTCCCGAAAAGTGACGAATTTGATACTTAATTCTGCATTTTTTTCTAGTAAGCCTCAAAATAAATATTTTACCATTAAAATAAAAGGTTTGCCCGTTGACCACCTAAAATCACTTCCCATTACCACCCAAGGATCCATGCTGTATGCTTTAAAATGCTGCATTATCTTATCTGTGTCCCAAGAACAACCGCTTTTATGGATGGAGAACTGGACTCGGAGAGGGTCGGTGATTCTCTTAAAGACACACGGGAAGTGGCAGAGCTGACGGATGCCCCGGTCTCCAAAGCCTACAATCTTTCTACCGCCCCGCAAGAACAGTCACGGGCGTGTTGAGGCACCTCGCTTGATGCCAGGCAATGTTCTAAGGGCTCCAAACACGGCAAGGTGTCCCTGCCACGACCACCACAGCTCCCCGTTAGCGTCCTCGCTGTATTATTTGATGACATGTATGAGATTCTGTGCTATTTTGCTTATGTCTGCGGCACGTATCACTACCTCCGCCTCTCAGAGGCGGGAAGGAAGGCGTGGAGAGTTGGAGTCAATTGCCCGAGGTCACACAGCATGGCTGGTCCCTGCCGGGTTCCAGCTCTCGCCTCCGTCCCCAAGACACAGAGTTCCAGGAAGTGGCTCTCCAATTATTCCGCTCAGGGGAGGAGATGCACGGACAAGCGGCATCCCAGACCCTGCCATGGAGCTAGCCTGGGATCCTGGGGTGCCCAATGCCTCATTCTTGCTGCTCTGAAGTACTGTGCATCATGAGCACAACCCGTGGGTGGTGCTGGTGGTAAGCATTTGGTGGTTGCCTGCTCTCTGCTGTTGCCAATAGGGAAGGCATTATATCTGAGAGCGAGTTTTGATGGAAGGTCAGATACTTGATGGGCAGCAAGAAAAAACCACGCACGAGCGAAAGCAGCAAGGACACAGTCTCGACTGGCACCTTGCCCCGTGACTGTGTGTGTGGCGCGGGGTTGGAGGCAGGGGTCGGAGGCAGGGGTGCCATGGGATGGCTGGGCATCCTGACAGCATCCCGAGAGCACCCCGAGCTTCCTGGGGTGCGGGAGGAGGGCCCAGGTCCCCACACGGCCCAGACGCCCGCTGTGTTGGGGGCGCTTCCTCTCCATGGGCAACGTTTTAGTATGAATTTGAATGTGCCAAAACAAAGGCGAGCTCCCACTGGGGTCCCTCCAATCCTGACCCCCGGGAAGTGAGGAATGTCTATCTCAAAGGGGCCTTGTCGGGACTGGGTTATCAGAGCCGGGCAGCAATGGCCTCGGGCTGCTGATGGACACCAGTAGTTGTTCAAGCATATAATGATGTGTCACCCGATGGGCCGCAGGTGTCCAAGGGGGCAGGGAGGGCTGTGTGGCCAGAGGCAAGGGCCTGGGTCTGGATGCGGAGGGACTGTGACACACAGAGCTGACTCTTCTGGTGAGAAATAGGGGCAAACTGTTCTTGTGTCTTTTATCACATGCACAATTACTTTTCTTCTTCAAAAGCACATGACATAAGACTTAGGAAAATGCAGATTAGGGTACGAATGTTGGGGTGGGAGATGCAGCTGCCGAGACCGATGTGTGGCCCCGTGTGGGTTCCCACGTGGACAGCCCTGCCGGCCGCCCCGAGGGGCTCTCGGCTCCCTGCCTGGACCGTCGGGGGAGCTCTGCCCCAGGGACTAGCCCGCTTGCCCACGCGGTCTCCTGCTCTGTAAGGCACCCAGCACGGCAGCCTTCCCCTGGGGTCTCGCCGCTCTGCTCCTGCTGGCGCTCTGGTCGCCCCCAAATACGCTGCTGGCTCTCAGAGCCTTGTCTCAGGGTCTGCCTGCGGGGAGGCTGGCGTCTGTCCTGTGCGTGTCATCCGGCAGTCCCAGCGCATGGTCTGGAGCCCTTGTCCTCCTGGGGGCAGTGGGGCTCTCTGGCGCCAGACACGCTGGGCCTGCCATCCCAGCCATCGCTGAACTTGGGGCTTCCCTGACCCGGCTCCTGGTGTCCAGACCAGTTTCTCTGTGGGCAAGAGCCACGCTTTGAAATGGGCGAGGCTGTAAAACTTTCACTGTGTTTCTTTTCTGCTGGTGGTGGGTTTGTGCGGCTCTGCGGCCCGCTGGGGGCCGGGCTTCTCCTCCGGACGCTACAGTCCATCCCGGGCCTCTCCACCCTGCGCAGTCCCCTCCAACTCTTTTCTCTTGCATTTAATTACTTCACCTTTTGGCCTCATTTCAAATGCAAAGAAGAATACAAATCAGGACGGTGATGCCAACCACACTCTCCTCCCAACAGCCCAGAGGGGCAGCCACTGTCTGCCCCGGGCTGCGGATGGGGACACCAAGGCCTGGAGAGGGGAGGCCCGCTAGGAAAGGCAGAGCCAGGATTCGCACATGGGCAGTGCAGGCCTAACGCCCCATGTGGTAACCATATTCTTTTTGAATCCAGATCCTGGACTCCGAGGCCGGTCTGAGGGTAGCTGGGGATTCGGCTGTCCAGGTGCACGGTGGCGGCATGCATCGGGAGGTCGCGTTGAGCTGCAGTTCCGCTGCACCTGGCGAGGGAAGGCACGTCTCCCCGTGGGACGGGGCTGGGGCTGTGGAACTCCTTCTGTGCCGCCGAGTCACCTGGGCAAGGGCACTCAGGCCTGTGCGCCTTCCTGTCCTTACGGGGGGTGGCGGGTAGCCCACGTCTTTGGGTGATGACATCACGTGGTGCCCACAAGAGGCCCTGCCAGCGTCAGCTCGCCAGAGCCAAGAGCAGGGCGGATGGTCGGCCCTGCCCGGCCTCCCCCCACCGATGGGGCACTGCCAGCGAGGTGGGCGTGGGGAGGAGGGGAGGGTGGGCAGCGTGGCTCTCCGGGGAGAGGCTCCCTCTCGCTATCTTAATCCCTGGAGGCAGGGAGAAAGATGACCCTGTGGGAGGGCCTCCTGTGCACCTCCCGCCCCCGAGCAGCACATTCCTGGGACGGCCCCGCTGCCCTGGCAGGGTGGTCTCTCCCCCGCAGGCCCCACGCCCACTGCACTGCGCATGGGGTGAGACCCCACATGCCGGTGGGAGGAAACACGCCCGTGTGCCCACTGCTTCGGAGACGGTGCAGCCGCGTGGGGAAGGCTCTGGGCCTTGGTGTTGCCGTCCGTGAAACGGAGTCGACGGTACTTAGCGGACGGGGTGTGACCGCCCCTTCCTCTGTGTCATCACACCCCCAATTTTAAAGCCCCAAATATTCTGTTCCCAGGCCTCCTTGCCGTGGGGCATGGAGGGGTGAGCAGGCGCGGGCCGGCGGGTCTGACGCTGTGGTTCTGGGTCTGCCCGGTGCCCCTACACTGCTCGCGCGTGCTGTGCTGTGGCGGGTGGGCTTCTGTGGCCCACCGTGGACGTCATGGAGCAGCGCTCGGCCTCTGTGACCGAGAGAAGGGACTTTTGTCAGCTGGGGTCCCTCTTACAGGCCCACCCCCTACCGCTCCGTGCGGACCGGTGAGCTTTCTGAGCCTCACCTTCTGTCCTTCCCACGGCCGCCCCCGAGCGAGGTGGGCGCCACGACCACGCCCGCTCCACAGGTGAGGAAGCCCGGGCCGAGGCCCACAGCCACGTCGCTAGTGCGAAGCAGAGCCCTTTCTAGGGTCACAGGCCTGACGGTCCCCAAACGCCAGTCTCCCAAGGGCCCAGGACGACTTCCCCGGCTCAGAGGTGCCACTTTTCCCTGGGGCAGCGTTCTGCACGTGGCGGGGTTTTACTGGACGCTGACTTTTAATGGATCGACTTTTTTTTTTTTTTTTCTGGGTGGATACCCCAAGAAATGTGGTTCTTATTAAGAGGTGAGGCCGGTAACAGTGACGTGGCCTGCCTCTGATTCTCTTGGAGCTTCCTGGGGTCACACGATCGGCCTCCCGATTTGGATTCCCCGGTGCTGAAAGGTCTGTGTCTTCTGCGAGGAGACCCTCATCCTGCCCCAGAGTGGACCACAGTGTCTGAGCTGGAATAAAATAAAAGGGCCGCTTCTGAAAGCGTTTTACCAACAACCGTCACATGGAATTTCTGCGCATCCATCCGGAGTGTCCGCTGCCCCAAACTCAGTGTTTTGACAGCCGATCAAAGCAAACCCGGATTTGTCTCCCATGACTCGGGGGGCCAGGGGAGAGGGTCAGGCCCTGAGTCCCAGGCGGGGGAACAGACCCAAGCTGCCTTTGTGCAGCATCTGGGCGGAGCGTGGAGGGTAGGGCCGAATCGGCCCGATCCCTGTCCGGTGGCGGCCGTGCCCAGCCCTATCCTTCCGCTACGCATTTGCCCCTATTGTGTGGCTTCCCTGGCACCCGGGCAGACCTCGCTTGGCCACCATGTTCTGGAAAAGCGTTCTCACATTTTTCTTCCAGGACGGCCTCAGACATAAACAGTCCCTGGTGGTGGGCATCCGGCCTCCGGGGTCCCATCGGTTCTATCCGGTGTTTGTCATTTCCCCGGAGACGGCCGGGGCTGAGGGGCGGGGTGGGCGACAGGCATGGATGTGTCCGAGGAGCGGTCGGCCGGCCGGCCAGCCCGCTGTTTATTCGGCATGGCCATGTGACTTGCACATCCATCCCAAAACAGGAGCACGTGAGGCTCCTTCTGTTTTCCTTCATAGGAAGTTTATGGCTCGGAGGTGGAGTGCTTGGCATAGGGCTTCGTCATCACCCCCTGCTTCTGACCGCCTTTGAGGGTTTAGGGGACAGGAACCCTGGTCCAGCTTTTCCCGGGAAATGGGGTCAGAGACAGCTGGCCTCGTCCAGAATCGTTCTGTTGGCCCATGGGCCCCTGGGGACGTGAGCATGACCCCTGTGAAGATGAGCACAGGGTTAGTAAGGAGCTCAAGGTCTGGCTGTGGGATCTCAGATAAGTTTGAGAGCCGGGCCCGCTGGGTCCCATGCTTTGAACGTCGGCTGAGTTGAGATGGTAGCGTGTCTGTGTGGGTCTGGGTGTGTGACGCTCCAGTCTGGGGCTCCCTCTTCCCCCCAAAGAGAACCACTCTGGCAGGCTAGCAGGTGGGCTCTGGAAAGCCCTTCCAGGGCCTGCACGAGGGGGTGGGGCGGGTCGGCTCCCCACGGCCATCCATCACCCGGCGGGCTGACAGGGTGTTAGCATGGCCTCAACAAGAGATAGCAGAGAAAAAAATGGCCCGCACAGACGATGCCTTTATCTGGCCTGATGTCTGTGAGCCCTGTCCAAGCGGGGGCCCCTCCATTAGTCAGACCATCCGCAGCTGCCCACCGCTCGGGCCTCCACACGCCCCGGCTCCTCTCCCCGACCCCCTCTCCTGTGCCCACCGGCGCAGCTCTTGGTGAGACTGTGTTGTCCAAGACGGGACTGGTGCTCATCTGTGTGGGGGCGGGACAGGTGATTCCAACGATCTTTGTGCACTTGGATGCACTACGTAATTGAATAAAACAAAGCAATACTGTTTTGTAAGCTAATTGCCGTTGGTGGATTGGCCCCTTCCTTAGACAGTGGGCAAGATCATCATCGTCATCATCGTCATCGTCATCAGGCTTCCCTTGGGTCCTGTTTGGTGCATCTCAGATCATGCTAAGATGGGCGACAGTGAAAGCGCAACTAGCTTCCTGGTTGAAGAACTCCTGAGAACAGCTGGTTGTTGGGGTGCGGGCGACACCTTCAGGTGCAGCTCTCAGGAGCTGGTGTCCCACACGGAGGACAGAGGGCGACGGAGGAGTGGGCGGTTTGTAACATTCTGAGTGGCCAAGGGGACCCAGCATCCTTCCTCCGGCTCACTGCTCGAACACGTCTCGAGCATCTCCTGGTGCCTCGTGCTGGCTCCCTGAAGGCAGGGCGAGGGGGAGCGGGACTGCGGGGGGCAGGTGGGTGAGTGGCACGTGCATAGCCTCCGTGGGAGCGCTCCATCCCTGGGGGTCTCTGGGGTGTCTGCAGTCCGGGGAGCTGGCCTTTGGCTAATGACATCTGCTCTCAAGGGGACCACGTCGGACACATCCCAGCCCAGAGGGTCCCTGTTGGACTTTATCTCCCAGGTGGAGGGGGCAGCCAGGGGCCAGACCTCCCAGCTGCCCTGTGGGTGATCTCCACCTGCTTCAAGCAGGTGACCCTCCCCAGCCAAGCAGAGGATGATGATGATAAGGAATCAATCATGTAAATAGCAGTGCAGGTCTCCCTCACAGCATGCTAGATCCTCTACAGACACCATCCTTCAGTCTTACCCTGGAGGGTCCCTGGAGGGGCGTTGGCATCAAGCCCGTGGCACAGTCCAGGGAGCTGGGGCTCTAAGCACGCCCCACGCCCAGCGCCCAGGGTCGGCTGCCTGCACCTGCGTCCCCCCCTCTGCCAGGTACTTGGGACGGGGCGCCTTATACCTCCCAGCGTCTCCCATCTCAGAGACAGCTTCTCAGCAGCTAACGTGCATCAGCCGCCAAGAGGGCCGTTAAATCACAGAGCACTGGCCCAGCCCCTGGAGTCACTGGTTCACGGAGTCTGGGCAGTGGGGGGCGGGACAAGAATCTGCATTTCTAGCAAGTTCCCAGGTGAGGCTGCAGCTGCTGGTCCTGGGACCCCACTCGGAGTGGCAAGTCTCTGAACTATAATGCAGACTGGTGCAGTGGGTTCCAAAAAAGCTGCCCCTTTCCCTCCATCTTGGAGCCAGAATGAGCCAAACACAATCTCCTGTGTCGGCCTCCTGTGGGTAGAGTGTCCACAGTGGGGCCCGTGCTGTGCATGATTTTGGGCGTCCACCGCAGCTCAGAGCCTGCAAGACTGGTCGCCCTCCCTCCCTCCCTCCGTCCTTCATCTCTTGGTTCCCAGGCCCAGAGGGCACTAGTGCGGGGACTGGAGACATCGCTGTCTGCTCGAGAGGTCAGGTGTTCTCTGGGGCGCGCCAGGCTGCGCCCGGCACACTCCTCACTTCCTGCTGCTTCCAAAACGCTCAACTCCCGGCCCTCCCGGGCCCTGCTCCTCAAACTTGCCCAGCCCCTGCCTGCTCCCCGGCCCCAAAGCCTGTTCCCGAAGCCTCGACATGCACAACCTCAGCTTCCCGTAGCGCTCACCGTGTCTGCGCATCAGACAAGACTCTGCTGTCAGCGGCCCTGGCCGTGGGTGAGCCCTGGCCGCACGCCCAGGCCCGGGTGACACCTTGCCGGTGTCTGCACCGGTCTCAGGGACCAGCCTGGCGAGGACGGTGCTCTCTCAACGTCCACAGACACTTTGGGGCTTTGAGTCACGCCTGGTGGATCTGCTCTTTTCCTCTCCAGATCTGACTTGCCCACCCGTGGGGTCGAGTCTGGAGGAAGAGGCTCAAAGGACATCTGGAGTGACTGCGTCACCTGGGGCAGGGCGTGGGAGTGGGACTCGTCTGCACAGATCACCCCCGAGCGGGGCAGCCGGGCTCGACCTACCATGTCTTGACTCTCCTGCCTTCCTAGGGAGGCCTTATAAGGTGGAACTCAACATCGAGGCCAGGGAGAGGGGGTGATGCTGCTGACCGTGCTGTCACTGCCCACTGGCTGCTGGGCTAGAAGCTTCTGGGAGCATCTTCTCCCCAGATCCCTTGCTCCCTCTCACTGATGAGCAAACCAAGGTCCGGGGAGGGCATGTGACTTGCCCATGGCAAGTCCGGCGCAAACCGGGTGGGCTTTGGACCCAGGCCGGTTCCCCACCAGGAAGCCAAGTCTGCACCCACATGTCACCTCCTGGGCAAGCTCTGGGCTTCCCTGCCCCCTGGGCTCTCTTACGGCCCCGGGTCCACATCCATGACTTGCGTCTGAAAGATCAGAACAGGGCAGATGCCACAGCTGTTTCCCCTGGGCCGGGCTGCAAGGCCCAGGAGAAGCCTCTTTGGGGCGGATTTGGCCGCCCTCTACCAGCAGTCCCCGCACTGCTCAGCGATCCCCTCCAGGTTTGCGGTGGGAAGGTGGTCCAGAGCGCAGTAGCCTCGGCCCGGGGCTGTCAGCCAAGCCCCACTAACTTGACCCCGGATCTCGGCGCGTTATCAACCCATCTCTGCAGGCAAGGCCAGCTGAGTTATGGCGGGGAGGTTATCGCGGACAGACGGTGGTTCTAAGCCAGGGCAGCGGGGTCTCGGGGTTAATGGGCAAAGGTCAGCGCCTACCAGGGCTCCATGTGGAATGGATTAAGTCACCACCAGGCTTGGTGGCGGGTGGCCTGCGGGTGGGCTCAGCCACTGCTGGCCCAGCCTCTGTCGAAGCCACCTCCCTGTGATCACAGGGCTCACGTCCAGCAGGGCTGAGTCGATTTTCGTCTGGGAGTAAAAAGCTAGTGGACTCTGCTTGGAATCAGGATGTCCCTAATTCGAACAGATTGCTGGAGTCCACCTTGCAGGCGCCACGATTTAATGCAGATGTTATGGTAAGATCCGACATGCAGGCACTTGCATGTGACGTGCTCCTAATAAGCCCATTGACAAGACCAGAAGGCTGAGGCCCGGGAGGTGGGGTCGCTGGGGTGTGAGTGCCCCCACGGCTTCAGGGGGAGGGATGATGGCCTCCTCCCTGGTTATCTCCTTGCTAACGAGGAACTCCAGTTCGCGGGGTCTTGAAGGTCTCGGTCACCCGACTCTCCGGTCCCGAGGGGCAGCTTGGAATCCTGCCAGTGAAGCTCGAAGCCGCAGAGTTCTCCGTGGACCTGGAGGATCCAGGCTTACCTGGCTGGGACCCCGCCCCTGCGGGTTAAGGCATCCTTAGACCAGGGGGCTCCGTGGAAACAGGCCTCGCACTTTCCAGCGCCTGGGCGCCTTCGTGTGGGCAGCCAAAGGCCCATCCCTAAATCCCAGGTTGCAAACCATGCAGAGGCCTCAGGACGCACCCAGATGGGAGGGAAACGGAGTCAGTCAGGGCTCTGGCGTTCCCTTCCCGCTGCCCCAGCGTCCGGTTAAGGTTTGTTCTGTTTTAGACATGGCCACGAGGGAGCTGAGCTAAAAGGCATGAGGATGACTAGGAATAATCACTGTGCAGCGTTATTCACGACAGTGCTGCTGATGTTCCCTGCTGCGCCCTAAGTGCCGACCGGGGGCGCCCTGGGGAGGGTGCTCGAGACACACTCGAGTGTGAGCCACGTGCCCACGTGCCCACGTGCTCCTGCAGCTGCTGCAACAAAACCAGCAAGCTTACAGCACAGGAGCCTGTTCTCTCCCGGGCCGGGAAGGCAGAGGTCCGAAATCCCAGCGTCGCAGGGCTGGGCTCCCTCCAGAGGCTCCGGGGAGGGTCCTTCCTGCCCCTTCCAGCTGCTGGGGGCTCCAGGCATCCCCCTGCTGTGGCCGAGTCCCTCCACCTCTGCCTCCCTCCTCACATGGCCTGTCTTCAATCTGTGTCTCAACTATCCCTCCGTCCTGCGAAGGACCCGTCATTGGATTTATGGTCCACCCGAATCTTTCAGGATGATCTCATCTCAGGATCTTTAACTTAATCACAAAGACCCTTTCTTTCTTTTTTTTTTTTTTTAAAGATTTTATTTATTTATTTGACAGAGACAGCGAGAGCAGGAACACAAGCAGGGGGAGTGGGAGAGGGAGAAGTAGGCTTCCTGCTGAGCAGGGAGCCCGATGTGGGGCTCGATCCCAGGACCCTGGGACCATGACCTGAGCCGAAGGCAGTCGCTTAACCAACTGAGCCACCCAGGCGCCCCACAAAGACCCTTTCTTCAGATAAGGTCACATCCACAGGCTCTGGGGGTGAGGACGTGGACTCGTATCTTTGGGGGCCACGAGCCCACAACATGGGCCAAGCACTCTTTGCTCAAACTCTTAATCCTCAGAACGACCCTCACCCTCCGTGCAAGAGGAGGCAGCTGAACCCAGGCCCTCTAAGCCCTGCCAAGGCCACCGGCAGCAGGTGACGGGGCCTGGGTCCCAGGGACGCTGGCTCAGTTCATGCATCCGGCCTGTCGCTTCTCCCCAGATGGCCTCCTTGGCCTCCCAGGGGATGTGCGCAGATGTTGGAGGTGGGGAGGCCTGGGCTTCTCCTGAATCTCTCCTCCTCACGCAGCCCATTTTGCAAGAGTCACGAGGCAGCTTCGGAGCGGAGTTCGGGTTGGGGAGGCCCGCGGGGAGGCCGGCAGTGTGAGGCCCAGCAGCCTTGTCCTCTGGAGTCTGTTTCCTCACTTGCAACCGCGGTCTTCATTCCTACTGGGCAGCAGGAGTGGGGACCAAGTGTGCCGAGCACTCCAGGAAGTCTCTAGCGCGGTGCCAGGCACACACACACGTGGGTGTGTTGTTGTCACACTCCTGGGAGGACAGTCGTCAAGACGACGCAGAAATAATCACCGTGCTGATCAGGCACCGAGCAGCTCTGGGCCCTGAGTCCTTCTGAGAGCTGTGTATTTATGACCTCATTTGTGCTCATGTGCCCCCCCCCCCCCCCGCCCCGAGGACGGGCTGCCCCTCGCCCCATTCCATAGTCGAGGACACTGAGGCCTGTTCGCTCACTTCCAACTTTGCGGTCTGGAGAATGCCGCCTCTGTCTGCAACTCATGCCCCCTCTCTGCCCAACCCCCCACCAACCATGGTGGGCTTCCAGAGCAGGTCTGATGGGGGTCTTTCCACCCAGAGGGAAGCGAGTGTTAATTCCTCAATCCCCCCTCCCCATCTTCACTGCTCAGTACCCCTGCCCGGGCAGGCTGGCCAGAGGGGAAATACTGGGGGTCCTGGCAGGTTTGGGGTGTTCCAGTCCAGGAATGGTGCTGCATTTGGGGTGAGGCCATGGCCTCACGCCAGGCTGCCAGGGGCACGGACAAGCCCGGAGGGCCGGACTGTCCTCTGTCGCAGGAGCACAAATCTGTCTGCAGCCTGGCCGCCTGCCTGCCGCCCACCCTCAGCCTTTGGCAGGGAGGCTCCCAGGGAGACCGGAGCCCTAGGGAGGCTGTTGTTTGTTCAAAGTTAGGACCTGGGTTGGGGGGAGTGCATGTGGAGCTCTGGTTTCACCACCTATGGCCTCAAACAAACCGCATCTCTCACCTTCTCCAGGTTTTGATTTTCTTACCTGCAAAACGGGACTGATAACGCGGCCCCTTAGAGGACCACTCGGGAGCTCCATGAGGCCTCACCCCAAACCCTCACATCCCCCAAAAGGCTTTGTGGTCAGTGTTTGGGCAACCTGCACGCTTTCTTCTCATGTCTCTGTTGGAGAGTCCCGTTTCCCCCCCAGCTCAGCTGGGACCTGGGAAGCCGGGCGGCCAGAGAATTCTTGAACACGTCTGTGGGACCCATAACCTCTGTCGATGGGGTATTTGGGGCGGAGCAAGTTTCAGGACGAGTCAGGAGGAATAGAGTGAGTGGGTTATAAGGCACTGTTATGAATTTAGGAGAGAAAACGGGACTGAGCTGGTTTTGCATCTCCCACCTATAGTAATGGGTGCCAAGTCCCAGGTGGCGTTTGGGACCCAGGGGACTCTGAAACCCTGGCCACCCTGCACCCAGCCAGCTGGCAGAGGGACCTCCCCACCTTCGTGGCTCTGCTGTTTCATTGACGGACCCATTCGGCAATGACATAAATGGGGAATTAGGGGAGAGACTCATGGGGTCCGTTAGCCCCCCTTGGGGGGCTGGGGGAGGCTTGTGTCCCAGGTGAAGAATAAGCCCAGGGAGCCTCTCGCTACACTGGAGACTTGCCATTGCTTCCACAGACCTGGCTGATGTCGGTGTCGACTGTGAACTGTGGCGCCGTGTCTTGCTCACCGCATTCACTGTCATCATGGTGGAGGAACTGGCGTGGGCTGGCGTGACACACAGCTCTGTCCCGAAAGGATCCCAGGCGTTCTGGCCGGTTGGCAGCTGACACTCCTCTCCCTGCCCCTACCTCGCTGGGGAGGGCCGGGCCCACGCACGGGGCATGAGAAAAGAGCTGGTGTCAAGACGGCACGACCCGATTTCCCAAGCCGATGTGGCCTGGAGGTCCTCCCCTCAGACTGGGTCCTGCTGCTACGGAAGTGGCTTCACCGTGGCTTCCTGCAAACCAGCCCCCTCTGACCTCAACGCACCCCATGCGAGACAGGCGCCCTTCTCCCTGTGGTCCTGCAGCGCCCCCGGCTGGCGGAGCAGCCCCCCCCGGACTGTGGCCAGCCCCCATGCCTGAGGGAGGTGGGAGCTTGGGGGTGTCCCACCTGGAAGGACACACATCACTTTTGCCCACAATGTGGCAGCCAGAACGAGTCATGTGACCCATCCAAGCACAAGGGGGTCGAAGTGCCACCCCACTGTCCACGTGCCACAGGATGGAGGGGGCTGGCGTGTGGTGTGAAGAGCACTGAGTGCTGCAGTGCCCGCGTGAGAACACAGGGGTTGGGGAGTGCCCCGCAGGCAGTGCGGCGAGCACCAGCCAGGAACCAGCAGCACCAGTGCTTCCGTCCTTTGAGACATGGGGCAAGCCCCTCACCATCCCTGGGCACCCCAGCCCCTCCTCCGTAAATGGTAAGAATGGGGTCTTGTTCCTTGTTTCTCTCTTCTGTGGCCACGTTTGGATGAGGACAGGTGGATGAGAACCGTGGAAGCAGGCGGAACACCGGAGGGAGGACGGACAGTCTCAGGGATGACTGAGAGAACTCATCAGGGAGCCCTTTTATTCTGGAGCAATTGTAGATGGACAGGAAAGTTGCAAAGAGTAATACAGAGAGTTCCCGTGTACTTTTCACTGTGTCCCCGAGCGCTGTCACCTTTCACAGCCCTAAGACATCGATCAAAACAACGGGATTCGCACTGGTACATTATCATCAACTCAGCTATGGACTCCATTCAGACTTCACCCGTTTCCCCATGAACGTTTTTTATCTGGCATCGCCCAGTGCCCCACAGAACAGCTCCAGCACCCTCAGAATTCCTGAGCGTGTCCCCTCTGTAACGCATTACTGCTCCATATCCAATTCCCTGCAACCACTTTTCTGTTTTCCAGACTGTCCTAGAAATGGCATATATAATATGTAGGCTTTCGAATCTGATTTCTTAAACTTAGCAAAACGCACTTAGGTGATTTCCGTGGTGTGAAGCGATGACAGACACATTCCTTTTTATTCTGAGTGGTATTCCATTGTATGGATGTCCTATAGTTTGTCCATCCACGTGTCTGTTGAAGGACATCTTGGTTGTGTCCGGTTTTTAGCAAATAAAGTTGCTATAAACATTCACATGAATGATTTTGTGTAAACAAGAGTTTTCAGTTCAATATAGTGAGCGTACGTTTAACTTTATAAGAAACTGCTGACTCAACCATTTTGCGGTGTCAGCAAGGAATGAGAATTCCCACCGGGTTTTTGGATTTTAGCCATTCTAACAGGTGTGTAGTGATATCTCACTATGGTTTTAATTTGCATCTCCCTAATGACAAGTGATGTTGGGTATTTTTTCATATGCTTCTCTGTCATCCATATATTTTCTTTGGTGAAGTGTCTGTTCAGATCTTTTCCTCATTTTTTTTTTTTTTTAAGATTTTATTTATTTGACAGAGAGAGACACAGTGAGAGAGGGAACACAAGCAGGGGGAGTTGGAGAGGGAGAAGCAGGCTCCCCGCTGAGCCGGAAGCCCGATGCGGGGCTCGATCCCAGGGCCCTGGGATCATGACCTGAGCCGAAGGCAGACGCTTAACGACTGAGCCACCCAGGCGCCCCTGCTCATTTTTAATTGGTCTGTTTTCTTATTGTTGAGTTGTAAGAGCTCTTTATATATTCTGGATACACGTCCTCTTTTTTTTTTTTATCAGATATCTGATTTTTTCCAAGTCTCTTGTTTGTATTTTCATTCTTTTAACAGTGTCATTAACAAAGGAAATGTTTTTAATTTTGATAAAGTACAATTTACTAATTTTGTTCTTTCATGGATTTTCTTGGTGCCATATCTAAACACACTGCCAAACACAAGGTGATGTAGATTTTAACACTTTTTTTTCCTAGAAACTTTAGAGTTTTACATCTTATCTTTAGGTTAATGATCCTTTTTTAAAAAGACTTAAAATGTGAATTTTAACTGTAAAAATTGTTTTCTGTACATATAGTTACATCAACTTCTCTGCACACAACTTGGTTCAGATATATAGAGACATGATATACACAGATGCTATTGGTGCCAGAGAACGAAGTCAATTAAAGAAACATTTACTCTTAGCTTCAGGATAATTCCAGCTTTCTTTAGGCCATTAAAATGATCACCGCTGAAAACAGAGAGGACAACATACCTCCATGCACCAGTGTTCGGGGTAAAATTTATCAACTACCTTACTCATTTCATATTATGGGGTAAAAGACCTCAAACAAAAATAGATTCAGTGTCTCTTATTGCTATAACTTTTAGGGTGGGGCATTCATGATCCACTTTGAGTACTTTTTGGGTAAAGGGTGAGGTATGTGTCAGTTCTTTATACATCTTGACCTTGTGTCTCGTGATCTTGCTAAGCTCATTTATTTATTCTAAAACTTAAAAAAAAAAAGATTCTCTGGGATTCTTCTAAATAGATAATCGTGTCACCTGCAAATAAAGGACAATTTTATTTTTCCCTTTCTGATCTGCGTGCCCTTTATTTCTTATTTCTTACCTGATCGCATGGCTAGAACTTCCAGTGGGATGTGAAGGAGGGCGTTGGGAGAGGACATCCTTGCCGTGTTTCAGCTCTTGGAGGACCAGCGTTCAGGCTCTCATCAGCAAGTCTGATGTTAGCTGTAGGGTTTTGAAGGGACTTTGATTAGGGTCAGGAAGTGTCCTGTATTCCTATTTTCCTGAGAGTTTCTTTCTGGTCATGAATAAATGATGCGTTCTGTCAAATGCTTTTTCTGTGTCTACTAAGATTATTATGGTTTTTCTTGTTTAACCTATTGATGTGGTAAATCACATTTCATTACTTTTTAAACTCTGAATTTTTGGTGAATAAAAAATGACATTTTTTAAATGCTTCAGGTGCCCATTACTACTAACGGCTTCTAGGCCTTTCTGGCTGAGTGACTTTGGATAAGTCTCTTAACCTCTCTGGGCCTCAGGCTGGCCTCTCCCTACTTTGCTGGGGGGAGGTGGGCTGGATGGCTGACTTCAAAAGGCCCCTGCCATTTTGGTGGTGGGGGTGATGGGAAAGCGGACAAGAAGAATGCCTTTCTGTGGCTGTGCCTTCATGCTGACAGCTAACCCAAGACTTTGCACTTAATGGGCGTCTGCTGTTTTCCAGACCCCAGGTGGGACCTGTGAGCATTTCCTCATATAATTCTTACACAACATTATGAGACAGGCATTGCAATCTTCACTTGACAAACAGGGAAGGTAGGATACAGAGAGGTCAAGTAGCTGGTCATAGCCACGCATGCAGTGGGCAGAGGGCGCCATCTTGTAAGACAAGTGGTAGGAGGTAAAGTGAGGCACAGACCCACGCCGCCCACTGCGGTGGCCACTAGCCACACGTGGCTCCCCAGCATCGGGAACGTGACTCCCCCACACTGAGATGTGCTATCAGGGTAAAAATAAAGTCTGGATTTTGAAGAGTTGGTACCAAAAAAAAAAAAACCCAAAAACAAAAACCGTAAAATTTCTCATTGGTAATTTGTTAGTATTATTTCATGTTACTGTTTCGTATAGACTGGGTTAAATAAAGTACAGATGCAAATTCCACCTGTTTCTTTTCACTTTTTCTGATATGACAAGTGGGAGAATGTCAAACTACGTATGTGGCCCAGACTTTATTTCTGTTGTACAGACAGGGAGTCAATGGATTACGGCGCGTGGGCTGAATGTGGCCCAGCACCTGTTTCTGTTTTGTTTTGTTGATAAAGTTTTATTGGTACATAGCCCGTCCACTCGTGGACATGTTGTCTATGGCTGTTTTTATGCTATGGCAGCAGACCTCAGACAGAGACCGTATCACCCACAAAACTCCCAATGTTCACTAACTGTCCTTTTACAGGAAAAGTGTGTCGACCTCTGTTCCAGATAAAAGTCTGGGAGGCTGGTTCCCAGAGCATTAACCATCCCTGTAGACAGGTTATAGGCGATTTTCTTTTTTATATCTGTCTTTTCTAAAGTTCCAGAAATGAAAACATCACTTTTGACAACGAGGAAGAAAGATCATCCATGCTTTCTTATTGAAAATAATAAATTATGAGATGGGGAACCAAAGGTGTGGTTGGGGCTGACCCTGAAAATGAGTCATCTCTGTATGGCTCCTGAGCTTGCTCCCCAGGAAGATCTGGGAGGACCCCAGGAAGCCTCTGGCATGGGCAGCAATCCAAACACGCTCTCCTTTCGGAGGGGCTGTTTATGTAGGGATGAGGAGGGGTGCAGGGGCTAAGGAAGCCAGTCAGCCAAGGGCCGACCCGAGGAGGCTGGGCCATGCAGCGTGGGGGGCTCGGGAAGCCAGGCCCATCTGGTTTGCGTTAGGTTTATAAGGTTGATAGCAAATAAGGGTATTAGAGCTAATTTACTTATTTAGAGAAAGACGACTCAATCCCAGAAACTGATTGGGATGGAGCAGTTCCCCGCCCCCCTGATCCCCGCTTGCAGAGATGCCCCATGGGAGGAGGAGCCTGCATGCCAAGGCCCTTGTGCAAAGCTTGGTATCATTTAAAAAATAGCCCTGCAATCCGGTGTGGCCTTGGGGTTGGTCTGTGGATCTTGCTACCCGCCCCCGCCGCCTGCCCCCCCTGGCCTGGGCACACTTCCCCGAGGAGGATCTTGGCCCCCTGGGGTTTGGGGTGCACAGCAGTCCTGGGACACAGGTAGTTCACAGGGCGAGAACGAAGAAGCACAGCAGCATCTCTTGGGGCCCAAAGCCCCTCACCCAGCAACCTCAGCCCCCTGGATCCCCGGGGTCCACAAAAAAATCACAAGAAGCCCTGCGGCTCCCAGGCCACACACTGTGACTTCGGGTGCCTGCAGTGGCCACAGGTTCCCAGGGTGCTGCCCAAAGCCCCCGTCCATTTCCCCCAAGCCAGGAATGATGTCCTGGGGACCTCCTGCGCAGGCTCTACCCTTGGACCAGGGGCTCTGGCTCCTGGAGCTCGGCTCTACTCGAAGGCAGGGCTCCCTTTGGCCCGGTTTTCCGGCGAGTACCTGGGCTTCAGAATCAAAGTCCTTCCTTCCTTCCTCTCTCCCTCCCTCCCTCCCTCCTTCCTTCCTTCCTCCCTCCCTCCCTTCCCCCATCATTACATTTGTTATAATCAGGGTTTCAATATGGCTGGTTTATCCACCTTATTCTTGGAACAAACAGCATATTCTAGATTTACAAGATTGCACTCCTTCTTCAGACTTCATGGCTGTGACCTCAGCAGTCCTCACGAGATCCAGTAGATCCTATTAGATCCACTTTAGGACTCCTGTGTCACTCATAAGAGAAATGGGTCATTCAGTAAGTAATTAAATGTCAACCACCAAGCTCCATCTGTGGAGCTAAAGTTACAGCCATGAACAATTATAACTAATTTATATCACCCTCCCAAATAAATAAGTAAATAAATAGAAAGGAAAATGGACATTTAAGGAGCAAGAAGTAAAGGGCACAGAAATCTAACATTTGGAAATGTCTATAGCACTGGTTTTCAGCTCTAGTTGCACGTCCGAATGCTTGAGGAGGTTTCAAAGAAATATTCATGTTGACCCCACCCCAAACCAACCAGGTCAAAATCTCGGGGGTGGGGATGGGGGTTGGGAGTCAGGTCAGATGCAGTTAATGTCGAGAACCTCTGGCTTCTAATCGACCTCAGTGACAGATTCTGGGTTTTTCTTGCTCTAATCTGGTCATTCTCAAAGTGGGGTCCCGGAGCCAGCAGCATCCACACCCCCTGGGAACTTGTTAGAAATGCAGGTTCTCAGGCCCCTTGGACCTGCGGCGTTGGGAACAGGGTCCACATCGGTGATTCTCATTCCAGTCTGAGAACTCTGCTCTAGCCCATGAAACAGGTCCGCTTGCTCTTGGCTCTGGGGCTCCCCATCTCATCCCAGCTGGGCATGGGCCCCTCAAGTCTGGGGCCCCCCTGAGGCTCTGGGGGCATCCAGGTCTCATCCGCTATGCCAGCTCAGCTCACCGGGGCGGCTTCTGAGAAGCAGCACGCAGCTTTGCCTGGGCTCGGCGGGAGGAGAGTGGATCGGTGCGCGGTGTCTGGTGTGGACAGCCTTGGAGAGGCCCGCTCAGGGTCTGCGATGTGCATTTCCAGAAGCCTTTATCACTGGGAAACTGATAATCGTAGTTGGGGTGCCTCATCTATTTCTGTCTGCCGGGCCATTCTGGAGTTTGGCAGCTTCTTCAATGTCCCAGCAGGGAAACCCCATGAGCATGGCCATTTTAAAGTACCACGGACTGAAATTCCAAAGGACAAAGACGGCGCCAACATTGTAGCGTTCCCCATGAGGAACATCCCATCCCCTCCATCTCCCTACCTCCTGCCAGCTTCCACGGCCCGGTCACTTCTGTTTTTAATTCCTTCTCTCCTTTAAAATAAAATTCATCTTTGGTCTGATTAGAAAAGGGATTAATGCTAAACAAAAAAGGCGTGAGGAATGCAATTAAAATTGTCTGAAATCCCACCTCCCAGAAGTAATTCCTTGTTAACACTGGTTTTATCCTTTCTGGTCCCGTTTCTCTCCTTGATGTGGGGAGAGGACGCTGACCGGTGCACAGCATGTCACCTCACTTCATTCATTTAAATAAATACGAGGAGAGGCTCATGGCTTCACTGAGTAAAGGAAGGGCCCCAGGATCTTTGAGAAGCCTCAGGAGAGGACAGCACAGTCCCGGCCTCACCCTTGTGTGGACGAGGAAATGGAGCTGGAGGGAGGGAGAGTGGCCCCCGGCCATGCAGCTACCCAAAGCAAAGCGGCATCTCCTGCTGGGGCAAGGAGAGGATGAAGCCACAGAACCGTCTCGGAGGAAGTGATGTCAGGACTTCAATCTGCACATGGCATTCTAATGGGGTTGACCCGATGTGTGGCTCTATGACTCCACCCATGTCATGGGAGTCAAGATTCTTTCAGTTTTCAGTGACTGAGACTCATTTCACGTTTAAGTAATAAAAACAACAGACTCTGTGACTCATATAATAGAAGGTCCCCCAACCCAGGAGTTCAGGCACAGTTGGATCCAGGCACTTGGATCATGTGACAGTCTGCCCCTCTCCCTTCCCTTGGTTCTACTCTGCTCTAGGTTGGTTTCATTTTCTCTGTGTAGTGGCCTCTGGCAACTCTGGACTTACACGCACCAGTTTGGTCAGGTCAGAGTGAAGAATGTGATTGGTTCTCCGCTGTTCCAGCAACACCATAGGGGTGACACTTACAGGCTGGATCCTGAGAAATCTCTGAACCAATCACTGTGACTCGGGTTGTCTGGGTCTGGGTCCTGTGTTCACTTCTGGAACTGGGGGGTGGTGTCACCCACACTTGAATCTTGTGGAGTGAGAGGACGGAAGGGACAGATCCCAGAGGAAACCGAGAGATTCATCCCTGAAGCAGGAGTCATGGAGGTTGGGTGGTCAAATTGGACTACCCCATGCAGGGCCAGAAAGGCCACTGCTTGAGACATTCCCTTCAAGACCTTCTGAAGACCAGGGTCTGTTTCCTGTGTCCTAACCCTTCTGCTCCTCGGATGGGGGATCATAATTAGCATATTAACAGGGATTGGGGTTCAACACTTGCAGGTACTTGAGGTCCTGGAGTAGGGGACAAGTAAGCTAGGAGGAAGAGAGAATTCTGGAGCTCAGGAAGCCTGAGTGGGAGGCTCTGGCATTCAGAGGATAGCGTGAGAACCCCTGGTGTGGGTGCTGGAAGTTTCCAAACAGAGAGAGAGGTTTATGGACAAGCTGCATGATTTCACAATTTTGCTCCTGGGTCAGCCCTGTCACGGCAGGACTTTTTTGAGCATATTCTCAGCCATTCCAGGCCGAGCTCTGGCTTCCATGTGCAATGACAGCTCATTCCAGGTGGAGCCAATTCCACAACCAACAGATGTGTCTCTGTTTATACTCGTTGGCTCACACCACTAATCCTCCTAGGTTCAACTTTCATGTTGGTCTCCTCCTATAGGCTGGAATTTCCAAGAACATGAGGAGCATGTGTGGTTTGTTCACTATCATATCTCTAGTGCCTGGCACACAGCTGGTGCTCAATGAGTGCTTGGATGGATGATGGCTGGATGGTTGAGTAGATGTTTGATTGAATGGCTCAGTGGATGGGTGGATAGGGTGTAGGTAGCTGGGTGAGTGGTTGGGTGGGTGGATGGATGGTTGGGTAGGTAGGTAGCTGGGTGGATGGCTGTGTGGGTGGGTAGCTGGGTGGGTGGGTGGATGGGTGGGTAGGTGGGTGGATGGATGGATGGATGGGTAGGTAGGTAGATGGATGGGTGGGTAGGTGGGTGGATGGATGGGTGGGTAGGTGGATGGATGGATGGATGGATGGGTAGGTAGGTAGATGGATGGGTGGGTAGGTGGGTGGATGGGTGGATGGTTGGGTAGGTGGATAGATGGATGGGTGGGTAGGTGGGTGGATGAATAGGTGGGTGGGTGGGGGGGTGTTTGGGTAGGTGGGTGGGTAGCTGGGTGGATGGATGGGTGGGGGGAAGTGGGTGGGTGGGTGGATGGATGGTTGGGTAGATGGGTGGGTGGGTGGTTGGGTAGGTGGGTGGGTAGCTGGATGGATGGATGGGGGGTGGGTGGGTAGGTGGGTGGGTAGCTGGGTGGATGGATGGGTGAGTGGATGGATGGTTGGGTAGATGGGTGGGTGGGTGGTTGGGTAGGTGGGTGGGTAGCTAGCTGGCTGGATGGGGGGTGGGTGGGTAGGTGGGTGGGTAGCTGGGTGGATGGATGGGTGGGTGGATGGATGGTTGGGTAGATGGGTGGGTGGGTGGTTGGGTAGGTGGGTGGGTAGCTGGATGGATGGATGGATGGATGGATGGATGAAAGTATGGTTGAGAGGACAGATGGCTGGATGGAAGGTTAACTGGGGCAGAATCATGTGACTGTTAAAAGTAGGGTCCTTGAAGCCAGACTGCCTGGGTTTACATTCCATTTGCTGGTTAGCTGATCTCGCGTAAATTTGTAGCCTCGTTGGGACTCCATTTTCTGATCAATAACATGTGGATACTGCCAGTATTGTCCTCAGAGGCTACTGGGGAGATGGCCTGAGACGCTGCATACAAAAGCCCTGCGCGCACTCCCTGACACACATGTAGGCTCGACGACTGTGGCCTGCCCTGTCCTTTTCCATTTGTTTTTCAGCAGATATTTACTGACCACCAGATGCTGCATTGCTGGGCACTTTCTAGGCGCCAGGCCATGGCGGGGGGGTGGGTGGGTAGGGATAGCAAGGCACTCCTGCCCACCAAGAGCTAACATTTTTACGGAATGCATTTTCCTCATTTGCTTTAAAAGCACTTATTATAATTTACATGCATTTTTTTAATTCTTGTCTTTTTTTTTGAGAGCTTCCCCCGCATTGGCCTGTACAGTCCAGAAGGCAAGCGCCTTTACTGTTCTGTCCACAGCTGGATATCAAAGAAAATACACGACTATTCTCCTTCCAGCTGCTCAGGCCAAAAGCCCTGGGGTCGGCCTTGTTCTTCCGTCCTTCACAGGCCATGTTCAGTCCTGGTGCAGATCCCGCTGGCCCCGGACCCAGCCCCCTCTGCCACCTCCCTGTTACCTCGGGTGGTCTAAGCCCCCCTCCTCCTCACCCTAATACCTGCCAGTTTCTCCCTGCTTCTGCTCTTGCCCTACGCTCTGTTCCCACATTAGCCAGAATGCTCACACGAAAAGCCAGAACACATCCACCCAAAACACCCTACCGTGAAGCCAACAAGCTCACCATGACTGCCAGGCCCCCAGTGCCTGGCTTCTTCCCGCTCCTGCCTGTTGCAGCCCAGACGCCTCTCTGCTCCGGCTGTGTGGCCTGGCCGACCCTCCAGTGTGCCAGGCCCTCGTTGGCTTCAGGGTGGTGCACATTCTGTTCCCTCTGCAATGTTCTCCCCAGGTGGGCAGACAAAGCAAGGTGATCCCCGCCTCTCCTGGATCTTCTGCTCATCTCCACAGATCCCAGGTCTGACTTCAGACCCATCCAGTTGGTCCTGTGAACCTTTTTTTCTGTCCAGGTGAGATACGTTTTAGGCCCCCCGTGACTCTGAATTTCTGCCTGGGGACACGACCCGTCCCATGGTTGAAACCTGGCCAGCCCTGCAAAGAGGCCAGGGCTGAGGTGAGCAGTCGTGGGGACCTGCAAGGCCTGCTATCTGGGGGACCAGGATTAAAGGAAACTAAGGGGTGAAGCCAAAGGTCGGGAGGGACTCGGGGAAGAACAGCAGTCCGAGGCCAGGGGACTTGGGGGCATGGGTGTGGGTGCAGCGGACGTGCCCTTGGCCAGCACTGGAGACTCAGGTGGGCCCAGCTGGCTGAAGGAACAGGTGTGGGCCAGCCGCTGGCAAACTCCCGCCCCACGTCACTTCAGAGCTGTCTGGGAGATGTACCGGCTCTGGATGCCTAACAGCTCGGGCGGTTAGGAAGGGCTAGAAGACTTTAAATCAAACTGATCTCGTTCCAGAAGGACGCGCTGAGCGAGCTGCGGTACGTGGGGTGTGGCATTGGCGGGGAGGCAGAGAAGGTTCGGCGGGGAGCTTCCCGTGGGGTGGGGCAGAAAACACGGACACAGTTACCCCTGAAGCAGGGTAGCTACACACATATCTACACGTTTTTCTTTGTAAATCAACTGTACTGAGGAATATTTGCCTACAATACAGCGCATCCATTTCGAGGGTGCAGCCTGATGACTTCTGATGAACACATCCACCCATGTCCCCCACCCGCTCCCCGAGAAGACATGACGCACGTCCAGCCTCCTGGAAAGCCCCTCCCGCCCTCTGCAGCCCTGCTCCACCCTGGCCACAGGCAGCCACAGTCTGCTTTTCCTCACTTGGAAAGTGGTTTCGCCTGCTCTAGATTTTCATACAATGGCATCATATGAATGTCCTCATCCGCTTCTGGTTTCTTTCACTCACTGGGATGTCTCTGAGGTTCATCCGACCTGTGCCTCATCAGCACTGCCTGCATGTTGAGTGCTGAGTAGTACTCCTCAGGGCGGAGAGCCCCTGCTTGCCCCTTCCTCCTCCTGCAGATGGACATCAGGAGGGTCTCCAGTTTGGGGCTCCCAGGATTGACACTGTTGTGAACGTTCGTGGCAAGTCTTCTGTGCAAACGTTTTCATTTCTTTTGGGCGGTGGAATCCACCTGGCTCAAGCTGCATCGTGGTGGAGATCAGCTAGCTGTTCACAACCGATTTCAGGCCTGACCATGTTTCCCAGCGGCCCTTGCAGTCTGGCGAGGCCACGAGCCAGACTGTATCCATGGAACGTGAGCAGAAATGAGGGATGCCACGTCCAGGCCAAACCTCCCCACTGTGCTCCATGCCCTCTGCCCTTCTGCCAGCCTGGCTCAGATGCACGTGTTGACCACGAAAGTCAGTGATGGAAGAGACAGAGCCACGAGATACGAGGGACGTGGGTGTCTGAGCACAGTTTGGATGAGGGCCACTGGACTTGTCAGGGTCGCCCATCTCAGGCCTCGGAGAATAAGAAGCAGCCCTCACTCCTGGAAGACACCCTCCACCCCAAGACCATGGCAGGGTGGGGACAGAGGACTAAGGAGGCCACAGGACTTAATGGGAACAGCAGCTGTTTGAAACCAGGTGGTGCCTGACTAGGAGCGACCCCAAGTGTGTCCTTGAGCTTTCTGAACCTCAGTTTACTCATCTGCAATATGGGCGGCCACCCCAAAGTCCACCCTTTCCTGATTTCTGGGAAGGAGGGTGGGTGGTAGGGGAACACCGAGGCCTTCTCTGTTGATTTCTGTGTGTGGCCCAGTTGGGGAGCCCACGTTAATCCAGAGTAGAGGCTCTCAGAGCTGGGTCCCTTGACTGGCAGCAACAGCATCACCTGGGAGCTTGCTAGAAATGCAGATTCTGAATCAGAAACTCTGGGAGTGGGGCCCAGCCATCTGCACATTAACAGGCCTTCTGGGTGATTCTGACGGAGGCACGGTTTGAGAACTACTGGTCTAGAAGGTTCTCAGGAGCAGGGGAAAACACACGTCTTTCATCCCTGAGCAAGTCTCAGGGGAGGGACAGGCCTTGCGGAGACCCAAGCAGGCCATACAGCCCAGCGTGGGCCCCTCTCCGCCTGATGGTTTCCAGGGAAGCAGCTGGGCCTGGGAGCCCGTGGGACAGGCCCCTTCGGGAGGGTTCAGAAGCCAGCAGAGGTGATGGGCTCGGAGAAGGGCTCACAGGAGTAGGGCCTCCCAGTGGACCCTCGGTGGCCCCCACGGGTCCTCCTGTGCCCCTGCTATGGCTCTAGCACACACAGTTGTTTTAAGCTGTGTCCTCTCTCACTCAGCAGGTGCTCCTGTCCCCTCCCCGTGGTGGCCCTCCGCACACTACAGTCACCAACCGCGCCTGTGGACAGGGAGGCCTGGGGCGCCCATGCCCTCCTCCCTGTGCAGATGCACCCCTCCTGGGCAGTCAGGGGCCCAAGTGCCTGCCAGGTCCGGGCCGGGCGGCCTGCGGGCTCATTAGGCTGCATCTGGATCTAATTAGCAGCGGAGTCTCCGTGAGCCGAGGGCTGCCTTTATCATCCCCAGGGCAGAGCCCAGACGGGAGAGAAACGGCTGGGATATGCTCGGCTTCCTGCGGGGTGGGGAGGTGCGCCTGTGTGTCGGTGGTGGAATTAGCGCTGGTTCAGGGGGGGAGGGAGAACCAGCCCAGCGTCCCATGGTCAGCTGGCCTCATGTTCTTCCCAGGCCCCACGGGGTGGGAGCGATGATGGGGTGCTCCTTGACACCTTGCCCTGCTTCAAAACACATGCTGTGAAAACAATTTTTAGTTGAACCTGATAAAGGCTGTGTTTTCTTCTTCTTAGAACCTTCTAGATCAGCAGTTCTCAAACTCTCGCACTATTAGAATCATGGGGTGGGGGGCAGGGCTCGTGTTAATGTGCAGACGGCTGGGCCCCACTCTCAGAGTTTCTGATTCAGAATCTGCATTTCTAGCAAGTTCCCAGGTGATGCTGATGCTGCCAATCCAGGGACCTGACTCTGGGAGCCTCTGTGCTAGATTTACCCGGGCTCCCTGAATGGGCCACACACAGGAATCACCCGGGAGCTTTACCATCTACCGCTGCCTGGATTCTGCACCCTGGCATCTATTTGGCAGTTGGTGTGTATTGGCTGGAGCACTGGGAATGTTCAAGGTCATGAGGTGATTCTAATGCATGACGGAGCACAACCGTGGAAGATTCATTCCTCATAGGCGTGTTCTGATAGGCAGGCGCTTGCACCGGGTCCTCCCACACTGCACGTGAGTGATAACAAGGAGAGCTAACAGTTACCGTGCACTTAAGCCTGGGTGCTGCTGATCGGATATGGACAGCTCATTCACTCCCTCTGTGCTCCCACGAAGCAGAGGGTACAGTTATTCCCGCTTTAGAGACGGGGACACTCAGGTGGAAAGAGAGGGAAGTGGCTTGCTGAGGTCACGCAGTGACAGTGACCCCCTCACGGGCTGTCCCGCTCCAGGCCTGGGGCGAGGGGCTCCCTGGGAGCTGCAGCGGGACAGCCCGCTCGGGGGTCCAGCGCAGAGTGGGGCCTCGGGACCTGCCGTCAGTGCTGCCCTGTCCCCTTGGGGCCGAGGCTGGGCAGCCAGTGGTTCGAGGAGGGGCAGGACAGATTCGCAGAGCCATGCTAATTTCATCACGAAAGCACTCTTCGGGCGCTGCCATTCACTTAATTTTTGAGGTTCCTCGTTAATGCAGCAGACCTCATCAAAGCCCGAATCCCACAGACCCTAACGGAGCCGAATCCCACGGACCCCGTAGAGAAACAGAGCCACAGCCGAATAGGCAGGAACTTCTCTTCCAGAAACTAACCAAGTATCTAACAGTACATTGAAAAAGCTCTGGAGCCGTCACGATGGGTTCCAATCTGTGCCACTTAATGCTGGCCGTCAGCCCTGCTCTAGCAGCCGTGTGCTTCCAGCTTCTGGGAGGCACTGACAGACGGACGGACGGATGGACGGGCAGCCGGAGAGGCCCGCAGCCCTCGGTGAGGGCCTGGGGGTGAGCTAGCAGTCCGCAGGAAGGCGGCGCCTTTCCTTTGGTTTGCTCAGAAATTCCTATTCAAGGAAGACTACAGGAGAAAGAAAACTATTACCACCACGAATCCGAGGATCCTCAAGGGAACAGCAGGCTGGACAATTTCGTACAGAGGCAAAGACCCGGAGACTCGGAGGAAAGTGGCCGACCTCGCGGTGGTTCCGCACCTGCTCCTCCTAACACCAGCACCACGGGTTTTTTTGTTTTCCTGCTGGCTTTCTTCTCCGGAGTGTCTGTGCCCTGCGGGCAGGGATCTTGTCTGTTTTGCTCCTGGTGGGATGAGTGACGAGCCGCCGTGGAAGCCACAGTGTACTGACCTACGCTCACAGCCGTGGCATCTGGAGAAATTCAAAGTATGTCCCAAACCCTCCGAGAAATGTGCAAGTCATTTTGGAAAAAAAAAAATTTCCATAAAAATGGTTGCAACAAAAAAAGTTTTGTTGATTAAAGCGGCACAAATAATGTGGGGACCTGATTAAGTGGCTCACTGAGTGCAGTGCGGTCATGGATGGTTTTGTTGCCCGGGAAACCGACCACCAGGCTCGGTGGCCCAGGTTACACCCTGCTCGTAAGTCAGATGCTGAATCTGGCATGTGTTTTCTGATAGAAAACAATACGCAGCATCCTCACTGTTAGTGCTGGAAATCGCTGATGCGCTTCGCTTTCGTTTTGGTCTCCTCCCCTGCTCCCTCCCACTCCCTAAGGTGGTGCTGTCGTTCTGGTCTGAAACGAAGGTGCGCTGAGCATGACTGTGTCCACCCCAGCCAGGCTCTCACCAAAGCAGAAAACACCAGCCGGGCCCCTTCTCTAATGTTAAACACAGAGTGTCAAGGTAGCATTGCTTTTTGGCTGAGGGTCACGCACCAGATTTTAGCAAGGGGAAAGAACAAAAACACTACCCATCCAGCAGCATCAAATTGGGAATTTCCTCTGTGTATTTAAAAACATATTCTGAGGTCATGACCCTCTTGGGGGTTCATATTTTTCTTTGCCAGCCCCATATGTGTAATTAAAGCCCGCATTTGAAATGAGGACTGGAGATCCTAGGGCCACTTTCTCACACGCTCGAACCAGCTTCTTCCTTCCCAGCTCCTCCCTCCTCCTCCCCTTCCTCCTGTTCCCCTCTTCTCTACCTCCTCCTCCTCCACTTAGATTTGGAGAGCTGGGGGCCCAGCTCAGGCTCTCTTTTGGTGGCCAAACGGCAGTGACAAAAGCTGGCACTGGTCGGGCCCGCGATGCCTGGTGCACGGAAGACTCACTGCTCCTGTAGGGCTGAATGCACTTATTATCTGTGTTTTGCAAATAAGGGAAAGGAGACTCATCAGGTCAGGAAGTCATGTAGCTCGGAGGTGACCTTGAACCCCAGAACTGACGCTTGTGGGGCATCAGGGGGAGGCAAGGTGAGCACGTTCCCACGCAGTGTCCTTCAGAGGTGGTGGTGTCCTCAGACAGCCTCCTGGCCGACCACCTCCCGTGACAGGTGATAAGGCTGGGGTCTGCGAGGCCTGCCCAAGACCAGCAGGCGGTAGAGTGGGGGCCACGCCGGGTTCCCTGACCCCGTCTGAGTCTTTGCTCCACAGCCATGCCTCCCTAGCCACCTTCCCTGGCCCCTTGTCTCTCACCGTGCTCTCCCAAGCCCGGCAGCCAGCTTTCCCCCCTTCCCTCGTCCTCAGGGTGACCGTCAGAGGTGCTGGAGTGGACAAGCTTGTGCTGAGGCCCTGTTGGAGGCCTCTCACCATCGACACGTCATCCGGGCACAGCCCACCATGCGTTCCCGGCCTCTAACCCCTCTTCTACAAGACGAGGCTGGACGGGACAGGCTGGGGACAATCCCCAGGGCCTGACAGGGAGAAGGAGAAGAGAAGCTTCCTGCCAATAGTGGCAGGTCCTCCCTCCCAGGCCACGAGCCCGGAGGGGATCCCGGGTGATGTCTTTGGATGGGAGAGCCGAGGATGCACGGGAGCCCGGTGGGGCCTTGGTCTTCTGTGCCTTGCACGCGGCTCCTTCCCCTCTTCTCCACTCCCTGGACCACCCAAGGTTTCAGGCCCTGTCCAAACTGACTCAACCGGTGCCATGTTTCCAGAAGGTTCTCTCACTTCCATTCTACCACGCTGATCATTCGTCTGCTTGCACATCTGCTCCCCTTCCTTCTCCCGCCTGGCGTGGGCCCATGGACGCTGACCTCTCCCCCCTGCATCAATAGCAACCCTGCCTCTGTGGACAGAGGCCAGGCGAGAAGTCAGCCTGAGGGCAGAGCGTGAGGTGCCGAGTGTCCACAGGGGCCCTCCCTGCCCTGTGCCTCATGTGCTCTGTCACTGGGCAAGCTGGGAGTACCCCTAAGCCCGCTTCCTGGGGCTGCTCAGGATTAAATCAGGGGGAACAAGAAAGGATCTAAAAACTGCCCCATACATAGTACCTCCCCCAAAACAAATGTTAGCTGTGAGCGTTGCTATTTAAAGAAGGTGAGTTTGGTCTATGTGAGGACTGGAACTCTGGGTCATGAGGCTAGTCCGGGTATCTGCCCAAGAGCAATGCAAACCCATGTCCACACAAACACTTGTACACAAACATTCACAACATCACAACAGCCTGAGGGTGGAAACAACTCACATGTCCGTCAACTCATGAGCAGATAAGGAACATGTGGTCTATACATGCAGTGGAATATTACGTAGCCATGAAGAGGAACGAGACTCTGACACCTGCTAGACATGGCAGAACCTGGGAAACACCATGCCGAGTGACACAAGGCAGTCGTAGACAACAACGTGCCATGTCTTCCACCCACAGAAAAGTCCAGAATAGGTACGTGCGTAGAGACAGGAAGGAGGCTAGTGGTTGCCAGGGGCCGGGAGGGCAGTGATGGGGATTCGTTGCCAATGGGGACAGGTTTCCTTTTGGGGCGATGGAAATGTTCTAGAGTCAGATACTGGTGACAATTACGCAACACTAAATGCCCCTGAATTGTTCACTTAGACTTTAAAACGGTTAATCTTCAGTTACGCGCATTTTACCTCAATTACACAAATACACAATACACCCGGTCACCCCTCAGGCTCACGCCGTCTCCACTGCCCCATCTGAGCCCCCAGAGTCCCCGCTGCTGCCCGAGACGCCAGCCCTCCACCACCTTTACGGTCAAATTCACCTTCCCAACAGACCATCCAGAGCCACGTGGCCTTCCCGCCACACCGAGTCCTCACTCTGCACATGCACATAGGAGACGCACTGTGCGCGGGTCACCTGGGACCCCGTGTCCTCCTGACCCGGGCTGCACCCCCGGTGATTCTGTTTCAAGTGGTGTGAGGTGGGGCCCAGGCACTGAGCATCCTGCAAGCTCCCCCTTTGGGGCTGCAGCACAACCTGGACGGAGAACCATGCTCTGGAATCCGCGAGTGTCCATGAGGACGTCGGGTACGACTGGGCCATTATTTCCACACCTACGAAATGCTACTCCCATTTTTCTTTAAATAGAAAATACTTTAAATGGCAACATTTAAGCTAAAATAGTATTACCTTCCAGCAGAACCACTGCACACCTTCACTGACTCCCACGGCGTGCTTCCTGCAGTGGGCACCGTTCTCAGCATCGGCACTGAGACTCGGCAGCAGCCCCTGAGATAAGTCCTGTCACCGGGGGCGCGGGGGCCAGCGGGGCAGGTGGCCTGAGGCCATGGGGCCGCCAGGGCAGGGCTGGGTGCGAGCCAGGTGGGCGGCTCCAGGTGCGTGCATGTGACCGACCACGTCCAGGCCGCAGGGCCCCGTTAGCCTCGCCTAAGCAGTGTCATAAGCTCATGCGTAGCTTACGCCTCCCCAACCCACGTTACAAGAAACCTGCAACTGTGGACACAGGGAGGTGCTCTCTACGCACCACCTAAATCCCTGGCATGCCACCAGGAGCAGACACCTCCACGTCTGGGAAATTCTGGGACAGAGAAAGAGCACTTGCTTTGGCATCTATTTTATGTTTAAATTCCAGCTGTGGGACGTCGGCAAAGACTTGTCACCTCCTGAGCCCCAGGGTGTCAGCATCTGTAAATGGGGACACTGCCCACTGCAGAGACAGTGGAGATGGGGGGGCAGGACGTGAGTGGAAGAGACTCGATAGCTCTCAGCAGGGGGGTGGGGGGTGGGGCTCCCGGCAGAGTCCTAGTCTCAGCCATTGGCCTGGACCCAAGAACGGTGCGACCTGGCAGTCCCGAGGACAACTCCCGTCACAGAGCTGTTGGCAGGGCCGGTCAGGATGGGGCCAAAGGAGACCTAACGGGATTTTATGGAATTGTAACCCTCTCTCCTCCAAATAATCTCTAAGGCAGTAAACTTGGGCTGCAGATCAAGGGTTCTTGGTGTTGTTTTACGAGCAGACACCCTCTCAGGCCAGTTTGGGCAGGTCCCACACGGCCCCCAGGCCCTGGCTGGAGTGTGTGTCTGTCACACAACTGTGCTGGCCACGCCGTATCCATCAGTCGCCGCCCCCAGAGAAAGGGTCGGCCTGTACCTGATACAGTAGAATAAAATCAGGGGTCTGTGGAAAGGAAGTGCGCTGTGCATCCAGATGTGGAAATCGGACTGTTGGAACTCCTAGAGGGAACTACCCCATTGCGTCTTCCTGACCCTGGAGTCAGGGCAGATCCTGCACTGACACCACGCACCTTAAAGGGGTTTGGCGCATTACAACTAAAACACAAAATAATTCTCTTCTCCCTGACAAATGCACCCTTGAGAAGAAGGCGGGGGGAGCCCGTGGTGCCACCGACTCGACTCGAAGGAAGTGTTTCCATCCTCCATGTTGGCTCCTGGGCTCCGGTCATGCGGCCACCTCCATTGGCTGCCCTGGCCACAGGTGCTCCCCGAGCCAGCCTCCCCGCCTTACATCTGGGAGCAGGTGACACTGGCGGTGTGCCGACCGCAGCCCCTCACGCCTGTGGGCGCTGGTGTTTGTCAGTATTGTGATCCTACAAGTTTGTAAAAGCCTTTAAAACACATCCATAGACGAACCACGAGAGACGATGGACTCTGAGAAACAAACAGAGGGTTCTAGAGGGGAGAGGGGTGGGAGGATGGGTTAGCCTGGTGGTGGGTATTAAAGAGGGCACATTCTGTATGGAGCACTGGGTGTTATGCACAAACAATGAATCATGGAACACTACATCTAAAACTAATGATGTAATGTATGGTGATATAACATAATCGTAAAAATAAAATAAAATAAAATAAATTTACCCTTGCAATTGCAAAACAAAACAAAACAAAACAAAACAAAACAAAACAAAACAAAACAAAACAACAAAAAAACAAATCCATAAATAGGAGGAGGACCCAACAGGAAAGTCGGCAAGGGCATGCACGGGCGGTTCGCAGAAGATGAAACCGGGTGTTAACGCACCGCGGAAAGGTGTGCGTTCTCACCGGTAGATGGGAGAGTAGTAACGTGAGCCACAGGTCTCTCCTCAGGTGCATCCGCAGTGGGTCAACAACGTGGCGAGACTGTCCCTCAGAGCACTCTTGCGACACGCGATTTGGCCAGAGGTAGTAAAACTGAAGATAAGTAGCTCCAGGACACACTTTTCGTTCCTGGGGACATGCTTGCAAATCCACGTTTCGTGTGTGAGGGTGCGTGGGAGAACGTTCACGATTACGGTCCACCTGTCGGAACCGCTGGCCACCTGGGCCCCGGAGAGCTCCTCACCCTGCCTGTCTCCTGGAACTCAAAACGGCTTACCCACAGAAGACTTCGCATCCGTATCCACAAACCCCCAAAACAGACTTTGGAGTAAAATGTAAAAGTTCCAAAAGGAAACATCAATCGGACGTTCTTAACACCTTTTTAAAAATACAAAACAAAGCTCTAAGTTGTTCTTGGATGCCCATGAGAGGAACAGTAAGGTGCAAACACTGAAAAACAAAAGAGCTTCTGGGAACAACAGTGGGACTTTGGGTGGGGAGCAGAATCTGAAACTTTGTAGGATCCACACTGTAGGATTTAGTGTCCACAGAGAGCGCAGATGGGTGCTCAGCGCTCAGGCCCACGAAGAGGACGCTCCCTCATCTTTCCCCTGTGGGCAGTGTTGCAATGCGTATCCACGGGCTGGATGGAAGCTGCTCCACGGCCCTGACCATGCTTTTGTGCCCAAACCAGTGCCGGGGCGGCCCCTCCTCGCTCAGACCTCGCGCCAAGCTCTGGGGGTCAAGGTGGGTGCGGGTGGCCGGGCGGGTGGCCACCAACCTGGAAAGGGGCCGTGTTCTCCCAGAAATGGTCTCCAATGGAGCGTAAATAGCCAAATATTAGCCTGCCACATAACAGGGGATGAGAAAATGTCGGTCTGTTTCTTGTATTTGATGCAGAAAAACTATTTAAATCTATGAAACTTAAAAAAAAAAGCCTGTGTGTGTTAGCGGGGAGGGAGAGAGTATGTGTCTGACGGCCAGACTTCTGTGCGTTGCCTTATTGTGGCTGCTTGAATTCTTTCCAAATGGGCCTTTCTTTCCTTTTTTCCCCCATCCCACCCCACCCCCACCCCCCCGCACGGAAATGGGCCCCCTTTTCATATTTTACATGTTGTGATTTCACTGAGCCCTTCCAATTGGTCGTCAACAGTTCATTTGTGCCAGGACCTTCTGTAAACTCTGCACGCGGGTCTCCCGGCCTGACCACCCACCGAAACAGGCTGTCTAAACAGCGTGTGTCTGGGCCTCAGACACAGCAAGTGAGTTAAAGATGGATCCTGTCCAAGGGTTTTTTTTTTTCCTTCAAGCAGAGGTGGGGGTTGGGTGGGAGACCCTGGTAGCACCAGGCCCTACTCAGAGGCGGACTTTTGAAGTTGGAGGGAAATGGCCCCTGTCTTTTGTCATTTCTCTCCGTGGAAGTCCTTGAGCTCAGAATGATCTCTCTCACCCTCTCTAATTTGGGGAGTGGGGTCCATCTCTGTGTCAGGGAAAAACATAGAGACTGGAGCTTCTTTCAACCTCCTCCCAAATACTGTAGGACTGAGGTGTCCCCTCCACCCCTACTCCTGACTTTCCAGGCTATAACCTTCAGGATATACTTCTCTCTGGATCCTGAGTGGTCCCTGGCCTGTGGTTGGCAGCATCAGAAGTCACCTGGGGACACTGAGATATCCCTAGCACGTGTCAAGGCCCTGTGGCCAGTGCCCACACATGATCGCCTTTGACCCTCCCAGCAGCCATAGGAGCTAGGCACTGTTAGCGCCTATTTTATAAAGGAGGGGGAGGGAAGAGCAGAGAAGCAAAGATGCCCATGTAGGTTGTTGTGACTCATACACGGAGGAGGGATTAGGGTCTGGGTGTGTTTGAGTCGGGGACTGTGTTCAACACTTGTCACTAAGTTCTTCTGACCAACCCTGTTCTCTAGTCTGCTGGAAGAACAGGGAAAGTGGTCCACGAACATTTCCAATGTGATTGCCGTGTGTGTGTGGCTGTGGGAACATCTTTATTAAGGTATAATTCACATACTGTATGATTCGTTCATTTAAAGTATGTAACTCGGTTTTTAGTATATTCACAGAATTCTGCAGTCATCACCACCATTCGTTTTAGAATATTTCCACCACCCCAAAAGAAGCCCCATACCCATGAACAGTCACCCTCCCTTCTTCCCCTTCCTCGGTCCCCTGCATCACCACGAATCTGCTTTCTGTCTCCATGGGTTTGCCTGGTCTGAGCATTCCCTATACACGGAACCCTACGACACATGGCCTTTTGTGACTGGCTCCTTTGACTCAACATATAGTGTTTTCAAAGTTCATCTATACTGTAGCAAGTATCCTTTTTATGGCTGAGTGATATTCCACGGTATGGATGTGTGGCATTCGGTTTGTTTGTCTATCAGCTGGCAGACATTTGGGGTGTTTCCACTTTGGGCTATAAATATAAGCTATAAAGGCATAAATAACGCTGCTATGAACATCTGTGGACAAGTTCTTGTGTGAACATGTGTTTTCATTTCTCTTCGGTAGATATACTTGAGGGTAGGATTGCCGAGTCACATGGGAACGCTGTGTTTAAACTTTCGAAGAGCTGCCGGATTGTTTTCCAGACTGGCCACACTTTTTTGCATTCTCACCAACAGTGTGTGAAGGTTCTGACTTCTCCCCGTCTTCTCCAACACCTGTTATTATCTGTCTTTTTGATTCCAGCCATTCTACTGGGGATCAGGTATTAGTGACTTCACTGTGCTTTTGTTTATTTATTCATGAGAGACAGAGAGAAAGAGAGAGAGAGAGGCAGAGGGAGAAGCAGGCTCCCAAGGAGCAGGGAGCCCGATGCGGGACTCGATCCCAGGACCCCGAGATCATGACCTGAGCCAAAGGCAGACGCTTAACCATCTGAGCCACCCAGGTGCCCTTCACTGTGCTTTTGATTTGCAGTTTCCCCAGTGACTAATGTTGGAGAACATCTTCTCATGTGCCGATTGGCCATTCGTATATCTTCTCTGGAGAGATGTCTAGGCGGATCATTTGCCCATTTATTTTTTTGGGGGGGGGCGTTATTTTTAAATTTTATTTAAACTCAATTAATTAACACACAGTATATTATTAGTTTCAGAGGTAGAGGTCAGTGATTCATCAGTTGCATACAACACCCACTGCTCATTACTTCAAGTGCACTCCTTAATGCCCATCACCCAGTTACCCCATCCCCACACCCACCTCCTCTCCTGTAACCCTCAGTTTGCTTCCTGTAGTTAAGAGTTGGGTTGTTTGTGACTTTCCGTTGCTGTCCTCCCCACTGTGTGCTGAGGAGGCCCATCGGGCTCCTTTACCTGTCACTTTTCCTTCACTCACCCCTGTTCACACCTGCAGTGATTCAGTGGGTCTGGTGTGGGGCCAAAGAATTTGCATTTCTACTAAGTTCCCAGGTGATGCTGAGTTGCTGGCTTGAGGATCCCACTTTGAGAAGCACTTCCTAGAGAAAATCCCCCAAATGTGTACAAGGAAACCAGCTCAAGAATGTTTACAGTAGGACAATGTGTAGCGGTCACAGCCCAAATGTCCCTCAGCAGGTGGAGAAATACACGGTCATATGTTCACACCACAGAATATCGCACAGTGGTGAAAAGTGAATGAATTTTAGCGACACACGTTAACATGGGTGAATTCCCCTAACAGAAGGAGACACCCAGAATAACACTACTTATAGGAAGTTGAGAAACATGTCAACTCGACTCTGTATTATCAGTAGATACTCGTATATGTAGTAAAATGAGACATTAGTACAGGTCAAGGGGGAGGCCCACCCCGGGGCTCCAGTTGTGTCTGTAAAACTTTCTTTCCAAGCTGTGGGTGGTGGGCTTCACTGGAGGGGCCAGTCTGCTGTGGGCCCTGAGTCTCACTGCCTGTCCTTCTGGGGTTAGGGCAGAACGCCAGGCCTACCATCCTCTGACATGGAGCTGTTTCTGTGGCTGGTCATATAGATAGTTAAGAAGGTCCAGGTGACCACACCTTGTTTCCTGCTTGTTATAAGGGGTGCTGAGCCCCTAGTCTGGGGTTCCCCGGGGTGGGGACAACAGACTGTGTGTGTAGCCACCACCTGGGCTCATCACCTCACTCCGTGGGACTTGGGCTCAGGGGAAACAGCACGAGCATGGTGACGCTGTTGCTGGCTGTGCTGGGCTGACCGGCTGTGACTCGTCTGTTCTGGTACCTGCGGTGGTGGCTAGCCAAACTTCCAGCTTGCTGGGTCATCTACTCCGGGGCCTGTGACCCCTTACATCTTCCCTGCGACTGGCTGTTCCCTGACCATCCCGTGGACGCATGCTCAGCTCCTACTTGCACTTTTGTGTAGGCCTGAATGATGGTGTAATTAAACAGGACGTGATGGTGTGGGAAGCAGCTGGCTCCTTGAAGAGAGGTTTAGTATCTGTTTATTGGTGGGATGCTTCTTGATGAGAGATTTGGGCCACAAAATCTATCCTCAGGTCTAGTCGCAGCCCAGTTTGTAGGCTTTTCTAACCTGTTTCTGAAACTAAAGTTTCCTGACTTCGAAAGTCCCTCACAAGTTTGAGTTACTTTCCACAGGAAAGATGGGGAGTGGGAAGCAGAGCTCAGATGAATTATGGCCAGCCGAGGGTGCAAAGGCCTGGCTGCCTATGGGAAGGGGTACTCGGGGTGAAGTTCCCTGCAGTCGGCAGCTCTGGTGTGGGGGAAGACACAGCAGGTACGTATGGGTGCACACACACGTGTGTGTGCGTGTATGCATGTCTGTGCCTGCCTGAGCTCTAGGGCAGCCCACTCAGTGGGCTCATCTCACTGAGCATCAAGCACGAGGTAGGATGCAGGCAATGAATGCTGAGTACCTAGGCTTGGGCAGTAGGGCTCTGGATCCACCCATGAGGAATTGGAAATAAAAAGATCTGATCCTTTACTAAAGATAGTTTGGGAACGTCAGATGGCACGGGCAGGTCAGATTGCTGTAAACATTTCTAAAGAGACCAGCGCTGGTGCCCTAGATGTTGACCGTGCAACCTCTGTCTAGAGAAGTTAGGAGGACAGCACTAAGTTGGATTGTGTCCTCCATAAGGATGTGTTCCACTCCTAACCCCTGGTACCAGTGTGTCACTTCGTTTGGACACAGGGTGTTAGCAGAAGTAATTCAGTTAAGGTGAGGTCATACTGGATTGGGGTGGGCCCTGACCCAGGGACTGGCACTGTTATGAGAAGAGGGAAATCAGGCACAGAATAGGAAGGCTGGGTGCAGACAGAGGCAGAGAGGTGTGTGTCCACAAACCAGGGACACCGAGGGTGGCCAGCGACACCAGAGGCTGGAAGAGGCAGGAAGGAGGGAGCATGGCCCTGTCCACACCTGGACTGTGGACTTATGGCCTCCAGACTGTAGGAGAATAAATTTCTATTCTTTCAAGTGCCTTCTCCCTGCCCAATTTGGGGTCCTTGCTATGGAAGCCTTGGGAAAACAACTAGTTACTTAGTGACTGGAACTCAGGTCTCACTGGCTCCCGGGTCCTCCCTTCTCCCTCAGCTATGAGGCCCCTGGGGGCAGTTAGGACAGACAGCTTGGGGGACGGGTGAGCTTTGCCACATCCCTCGGGTCCCTTTTTGAAGGTTCCACATGGGCCTGGCTCTTAGATCATTCTCCTTTTGCCTTGAGCTCTGTGGGTTCAAAGCCAAAACCATAAGCAGTTTAATCATGGTCTGTCCTGGAATTACCCTCACCAGCCAAGCCAGAATCATGCTGGTCGTCCAGCCCGCTAACCCTTTGTTCTTCCTGAAAGCCTCTTCTTAAATGCGGTTGGAGAAGGATTTAGCGTTGTCCCAGGAGGCATGACGGTTGCCTTCCCTGTTCCCTGGGCACTGGTCACATGAGGCTGGTATTCTTGACAAAGTCCTTGTGGCATCCTTTGCAGAATTATATTTTCCGACGCGGGCCCTCCCCACCCTCTAATTGCACACATCTGCAGGGCCTCTGTGAACAGGGGCAGCGCGGGGTCGGGCAGCGTGGAACCCGAATTCTCCACGGCTCTGAGATTAAGGTCCTGAGCACCAGCGCATGCTCACAGACCACCGAGAGCAGGTGGCACTTTAAATGAAGCTGAGGTGTGCCTGAGGTCAGCGGTCAGAGCTGAGGGGAGCCTGGGTGGCTTAGTCATTAAGCATCTGCCTTCGGCTAAGGTCATGATCCCGGGGTCCTGGGATCAAGCCCTACATCGGGCTCCCTCCTCCGTGGGAAGCCTGCTTCTCCCTCTCCCACTCCCCCTGCTTGTGTTCCCTCTCTCGCTGTGTCTCTCTCTGTCAAATGAATAAATAAAATCTTAAAAAAAAAAAAAAGGTCAGAGTTGACAGACCCTCCAGAGTCATGGCCAAAAGGAAGGAGGAGAAGCCTGGTGCTCATGAGGCTGGAGTCAGGCTGGCTACGTCAGTCCCAAGTTAGGTGACTTTGGGCAAGGTACACAACCTCTCTTAGCCTTACTTTCTTCATCTGAGAAATGAGAACAATAATGCTTGTTGCACAGAATTAGCGAGACGATCAATGACATCATGCCTCCGAGCAGCACCGTGCAGTGTCTGGCTCGTGTCAATCCCTAGCGTGGTTAGTACTTGGCAGCAGGTGCTGCCGGCACACGGTCCACCCAGAGCCGTGCTGCGCGGCTCCCGGGCACCCTGAGCGCCTTCCCCCTTGGCCCTCTGCACCCCTTCTCACCTCCCCCTGACAGCTTTCTCCAGCACTTTGGGAACCCTGTCGGCACACATGAAGGGCGGCCCAGAAATGCCAAGATGTAATCTGTCCAGGAGGAACCCTTGATCAGCAAGGGGTGGGGTTTGGTGGGTAACTACCCCAGATTGCCCATCCTTCCATAGGACAACTCTGAAGTGTGTTGCACCCAACCTGGTTCATCAGAGGATGTATTTTATTGTTTCATCCCCTTTCCCTGACTTAGTTCCCCACCCCCACTTATGCTTCCTGGGGTCACCTCCCCAACAATCTCAAGTCCTTGTCTCAGGCTCTGCCTTCAGGGGGACCCACACGGAGACAGCTACTATGTGGAAGCAGTGAATCAAACGTTGGGCAGAAGAATTCAGAGAGTAATGGACAACATTTTAAAAACTAACTAATGGCAGCAAAGAAAACACAAATTCATGGACTCGGAGGTTGGCCAATATTTCAGGGGAGTGAGACCCAGAAGAGGTGATGAAGTTGCCTTGTCATTGCCTTTCTTCCTGCCGAGCTGCTCCCTGTTTCTGGAGAAGGAAGGAACCCCTCTCCAAACACAGTTAGGCTGAGTGGAGCTTGTAAACATAAATGTCAGAGAGAATCTCCTACATCCATCCTTGGGAGATGGTCTTGAGGGGTCCTAGGGCTCATTTCTTTATTTGACAAGATCCTATGGAAACTGCCCTTGTGATTTTTTTTTTCCCTGTGCTAATAACTAAACATCCCTAGTGGGATAATATTTCATGTCTTAGAGCCCATTTTACTCCTAGTCATATATGCTTTATTTGATTTTCTAATTTGTATTAACCAATTATAATTTAACAAAGTTAGTTTTCTCATGTAAAGGAGACCTTTCCCAAATGTGCTTTGGGTGGGAACATAGTGAAAGACAGCTTTTCTATTTAAGGCAAATACTGGAACCCCCTGATTCAATCTTACATCCCTGTTTTACAGAAGAGGAAAACTGAGATCCAGAGTGGCAAGCAGTTTGCTTTAAGTTACACATCTGGACGACAGAATGAATACTCAAACATATTTCAGAATGAGTTTCAAAGGAAAGGAGGCAGAACGACGGCATATAAGAATAAGCATTTATTTCTTGCTCATGCATCTCTGAGGTTGGCTGAGATTGGACTAGGTTGGGCTGATACGGGGTAGGCTCAGCTGTGCGAGGCTCTGGCCAGGGCATGTTCTACTCATGGTCAAAGACAGGATTGCAAGAAGGAAAACCCAACTGTGTGAGTACGTATCATGCCTTTGCTAGTGTAATGCCTGCTTAATCTCTTAGCTGGAGCAAGCCGCATGGCCAAGCTTAAAGTCAAGCTCCCACAGAGGCTGGGGCTCAGGAAGGAATGAATGTGTGTTGAACAATGATCTGATCTACCACAGGGGATGAATCTCATGAGTTGCGAGGCAGCACGTGAGGCATACACTTTGCTGGCACAGATCGTTGTAGGGTGGCATGCCTTTCCATCCAAAGCTTAACCATGGCTTCCTAATCTAGTTGGGATTCCTCGTTCACCAGCTTCCTGCAGCCATGATTGCTCCCTCTCCTGATGAGAAGTCTGTGAGGATCCTTACGTTTAGTTTCTCTGAACTCGATGTGTTTTCTTCCCTCTGGGTTTTAAATTTTATACTTTATTGCTGGTTTTCAGCAATTTCATCACGATGTGCCTTGGTGTGGTTTTCTTTGTGTTTATCCTACTTGAGTTTCCTTAATCTTCTTGGATGAGTGGGTTTATAGTTTTCATCAAATTTGGAAAAGTTTTGGCCATTATTTCTTCAAAAAATTTCTTTCTCTCTATCCTCTACTTATGGGACTTCAATTACATGCATATCATTCTGTTTGATGTTGTCCCATGGAACTGTTTTGGTTTATATGGTCTACCTTGCTATGCCCACCAAGTTCCCTGATCTCTTCTTCTGCAGCAGGTAGTCTTCTGTAAAGCCCACCCAGTGGAAATCTCATCTTACAAACAGTGTTCTCTGCTCTAAACTTCCTATTCTGTTCTTTTTCATGCTTTCCAATTCTTTCTCCATTATGTTCACGTTTTTCTTTAAATCCTTGAGCATATTAAGAAAGCAGCTTAAAGTCCTTCCATGCTAATTCTAACATTGCTGTCACTCTTTGGCTCTGTTTCTTTTGACTGATTTTTATTCTGGCTAGAGGTCACATTTTACTGCTTTTCACATGTCTAGTAATTTTTGATTGGATGCCAAACATTACAAATGCTTGTTATTGAGTTGTTCGATTTGGTTGTCTTCCTTTAAAGAGGGTTGAAATTTATTTTGGCAGGAGGTTAAGTTACTTGAAAGTCAGCTTGATCCTTTTGAGGCTTGTTTTAATCTTTGTTAGGGAAGGTCTAGAGTAGCTTTGCCTCTAGGGTCCCTTTAGCCCTACTGCTAAGGCCCGGCCCTTCTGGAATCTCTGCTGAGTATTCTGGTTTACCTACGGCTCCAGAGGGCAGCCCAGAGTTAAGAGAATTGGATTCTGATTTGGGTCAGCCTGTAGACTTGCTCTGCTATGTTACCCAAATGACCTAAAATTACTTGGTCTTACTATTCTCATGTGTCAGGTGTAGAGTTTGGTCTGGATTAATGGTTTTCATGCTGGTTTCTTCAGTACTTGGAGTTGCTTGGAGGTACATGAGCAAACACTATGCAGGGGAAAGGGGAAATAGAAGTTTCAACCAGAACTCCTTACCCGATTTCTATCAAAATGGCTTCATATTTATCTGCTTCACATACTGAAGTTCTCCATAAGGCTTCATAGGGAGAATCACTGTTAAATGAAAAATCTGGGAAACCACTATATAAATATATGTGGGGTTACATGTCAGCTCTATGTGACATCAGCAAAATCAGTGTGTTGGTCTATATGACTTTGAGGATGCAGGCAGCCCTTTTGAGCTTTTTAATAACAAAAAAGTGTGAGGGTAAGTTCTTCTATGAGCTAAATTGATCCTTTGAATATGAGAAATGTTATGTCATTTGAAAAATATAAAATAATCTCACTGTAAAAACAAACATCAGGGTAACACTATCCTAACTTCCCTGGATAAATGAGTTTGAATGATTTTTGTATCCACCCCTCACCGCTGGATTTGTAATATCTTTATTGCTGACACTGGTTGATTCTCTCTCAATTCTAAGTCAGGTTGTCTACTCTTAGAGAAGAAATTGCTTTAAGTCATCAATATTTTAGGAGATCTGGAGCTACTCCATGCACATCTATATGAGTAAGTGTTCAGCCCAACCCAATATCCATGTAGTCATTCAGTTCAAAACTAGTCTCCACAGCTCTCTTTTACACTGAAGTCTTAATTTTTAGAGGGTAAAATATGTTTTGGCATAGACTTCTAGTGAAATTGGGTATGGCTTGGATATTCCCAATGGAATTTGGTTATAGCCACTTTAAGGGTAACATTAGTCTTTGGGGTTAGAGTATTTGCAATGTAGCATGTGAGAAATCTCTCCAAACAAAATATGTGTCTTTTGTAAGAAACCAGGAAGCTTTCATGGACATTCATTTGAATTGATAATGCATGAACAGAAACCAAAGCGTGGTTTGGAGAGAGGGCTCTACGCCAAAAAAACCAGGTTTCGTGTTTGATAAGTGAGGCAGTGGGGTGAGGGTTAAGAATGTGTAAGGCCACCTAGGTTTGGGTCTGTATCCATTCCTTTCTACTTAAGTGACCTTAGGTTCTCTGTGCCCATCCATACCCTTCCCCCTCAGGGTTCCAACTGCCTGCACTGTGTTTCTTTGCCCGAAGGCTTTATCAGCTCTCACAGCCAGTTTGGCCCGTGTGTACAAAAGGCCACGTGGGAGCATCCCTCAGCCAATGATGATGGGAGCCGGTGAGATGATGGGTAATCCCCAAGTCCCAGTCCCCTCAGAACGGGAAGATCTGGGATGCATGTTCTACACTGCTCCCTGGAACTCCCCAGAGGGATTACTCTGCAGGGCCCCCGAGGGGGTAACTTGTTTGACAAGGGGCCTGGAGGCCTCTTTCCCTTCCTTGCCTCACATCATCACTCCCCTACCGGTGTTTTCGGGATCGCCTCCCGGATCATCTACTTGTGTGTGAATCCTTGACTCAGGTTCTGCTTGAGAGACACCCAACCTGACCCAGGATAAAGTGACCCTACAGGAGTAAGTTGCTGGCATGTAGTCTATGCTCCAAACACGTGACCCATTTCTTCCTTCTGTCTCTGAGTAGGTCCAGGAGTCCGGGGCGCACCTTGCTTGTGGGTGGCAAGAAAAGTCACCCCAGATGCAGGGCAAGAAGAGATGTGAAGACACAGTGGGGAAGCGCCTTGGTTTTACACTTCTGGGTCCCTACCAGCCAGCTCCCCTTGGGTCCCCTGAAGGGGGTCATGTGTGCACAGCTTAGACCACAGAGGTGCGAGCTCTGAGGCAGAAAGGCCTGGCAGCAGGAGGGCAGGCGGCAGGAGAGCTCAAAGCTGAATTCCAGCTTTCTGGCTCAGGTGGAAGGTGTGGGAGGGGCAGTGAGCTGTGTAAATGAACCATCGCGGACTCTGTCTCCTTCATCTGTTGCCCGAAACGGTGTTATTTCCTCCCTTGAAAATGTCTTCAAGCAAAGCAGCTAAAACCTGAGTGTTACTTATTATATTACATTCCTTCCCCACTATCATGCCAGCTCGAGCTACTGAGACTCCGTATCAGTTAATGCTGCCTTGTACCGGCCTCCCCCTCCTCCCGAGTCCACTCCCACGGGCCAGAGTCCGGAGATGCTGCCAAAGCTCGGGCTGGGCTGGCCTGGAGGGAGCCGTGTTATATACACTGGTACATAAGCACTTAAAAATAAACCCGCCGCCGGCCAGGGAGCGCCTTCTTGGCTGACAGAAGAAGTGCTTAGGTTGAGTGGGCCCCTGGCTGCCCGGCCCGCCGTGCTCGGGCCTTCCCTGTCACGCCGGGAGGTTCAGCTGGAGACCCGAGGGACTCTGGGGAAGTGGAGAATCTTCTTAGAGGAGGCCCGGGTCCTGCTCGGGGCCAGCGGATTAGAGGAATACGTAGAATTTCCAAATTTAGCATTCAGGAATTGCTTCTTATAAACAAGGGCTGCTTTCGCCGGGAGATGCGAAGTAGATAATGCCAAAAAAGTCCCCCTTTGCGACTGAATTCTGTGATTCTGCAGCCAACCTCCAAGTTGACTGTTGGTGCAAATGAAGGGCCGCTTCCTGCCTGTCCCTCTGCATGGGTGGTCGAGCTTAAAATGAAATATCCAGGCTGACAAATGCTTTTACAAAGGCCAGATTATAAACTGTAAACCTACTGTCAGCTGGGCAGAAGAGAAATCTAAATGCCTCTCTACCATTTAAAGGTTTGGTTTGGCCAGGAGAGTAAAGCTCTGTCGGAGTGAGCGTGCAGAGCAGCCTTGCCTTTGTAAGCGGCACTGGGGCTGCAGGGAGCCCAGGAGATGGCATCTATCAGCCAGGGCACAAACGGCCTTCCTGATATGTTGGGACATCTGGGTATTGTTACAGGGACAAAGTGTTCCGGGACAAAGGAAGGCCAAACGAAATTTCTAGAGGGGACAAAGTCTGGGAGGTGTCCGTATTTTGGGAGCATCCAGGTTCCTAGAGACTTAGCAAGGGTGAATTACTTCAGGGGAGAAGCTAGACCCAACGTATAGACCAGAAGTTCGGGCGAAGGGGGTTGGTCTGGGAGGGGACCTAACCTCCCGTTGCCCTTTGCTGAGTGTGTTTGTGGGAATCCAAAGCCTTGGCTTCTCACTGAGAAGCCAGCCTTCCCTCCCAGATGCGAAGAAGGCGGGTGGCTGAGCGGCGTGGGCTGATAGATTGTACAATAACACGAGTTCACCATTCCTAGCTCTCCACTTGACGCAGAAGGCCGCGGCGTCCGGGAAACGCTGGGGAGAGGGGGTTTGTGGGGGGTTGGTGGGGACTCTCCAGGCCGAGCCACTCCCACCTGCCAGCCTATCATGGCCGGGTTAACAGCGCAAACGTCTTTGTGAGCCATGTAAAGCGAGGATGCCTGGGAACGGGGTAGCTTGCTATCTCAGACCAAAGCCTTCTATCTGCTCGGACACGGGAGGGTCAGGGCATCTGGGATCCTGTGAGCTAGAAAGACCCAGGGCAGGCTGCATGTGGCACACTAAAGGGTCCAACCATCCTTCTCCAGACTCCAGAGCAGGAGTCTTCTTTCAGTTTTTTTTTATTCAACAAATATTTGCTGAGCATCTGCTATATGCCAAGCACGATTCTAAAAGCTTGAGAAGCACGAATGTACAGAACGGGCAGGGGTCCCTGTTTTCACGGGGCCAACCTTCCAGACAGTGAGAGGGAAACATAATTAATAGGGAAGCAGCACTGCTTCCTTATTCCTAAGGGAACTGCTGGTGCAAAGGCCCTGGGGCAGAAGAGGTGGCAGAGCAGTGAGGAGTCCCATGTGGCTGGAATGGAGAGAATGAGGGGAAAGTTGGGGGATGAGGTTGAAGGGATTCAGGTTGGGGAGGGTCGGGGGATGACAGAAGTCACTAGTTCATGTGTGGCTCCTTACATTTATGTTTACATTAATTACAATAAAATCGACTCCTCAGCCACAGGAGATGCATTTCAAGTTGCTCAACAGGCACCCGTGGCTGGTGGCTACCATTGTGAATGGCACAGATCTAGAACATTCCATCTACTGGCTAGGGCTACTCTAGGGCCTTGTAAGGACCCAGGGAGATCATCAAAAGAACTGCAGCTTCTACTCTGACAGGCTTTGGAAACTGTCGGAGGGTTTGACCAGAGGACTGACGTTTTCAAAGGTCCCTCTGGCTGCCGGGTGAGAAACAGTTCTAGAGAGAAGAGGGAGAGACTGATGGATGTGGTCTGGAGAGAGCCAGCATCCTGCGTAGGGCCACTCTGCATGTGAGTGGCAGAGCTGGGGCTAGGTCAGGCCTCCTGCCTCTCAGTCTGGGACTCTTCCCATTAGAAAGGGCCTTGCTTCTTTACACGTTGAATTATATATGCACATATACATGTACGTGTGTGCATATATGCATGCAATATGTATATATAGATATGTGTCTGTACATATGTGCACATATGTGCACACACAATACACACATGGGTGTGTATATGTAGACACAGATACGTACATGTGTGTGTACAATATACACACGAGTTTATATATCCATATGTACATATATGTATGTTTATGTAATTTTTCCAATGACATCGTTTTTTTAAACGGCCTTATTGAAGTAGCATTTGCATACCATAAAGTGCACCCAGCTTGAGTATTACATTCACTGGCCTTTAGTAAATCGGTTGGGTCGCTCGGCCGCCAACACAGTTCAGCCCCGCGTGTCTTTGGTGAAAGGAATCAGAGCAAAGGGGTCTGTGCCCCCAGCCTGGCTCAGGTCGGTCCGAGTAGTGGCCCCAGCTGCAAACTGTCCTCCCCTCGGGGTCATGGAGGTGCACACGCTTGTCACTGAGAATCACTCACGCGTAAGACAGGCAAATCCTCAGACAGAGCCCTTCTACAGGAGATGTGTCACATCTGTCCTTGTTCCCCCGCCCCCCCCCCAACACCCTTCTTCCTTCCTTGACAGGAGGTTTCTCTCCATCTTTTCCCAGAATCTCAAAGCATCTTGCTTTAGTCCTGGGTTTTCCAGCCTTCTGGCCAAAAGTATACACAGAGAAAAATATACAGAGAGGTTAGGCTCCTTTTCCCACTGAGCTAATATTTAGGGGAAAGAAGATTAAACAGATAGTCCAGGGTTGGCTTGTATTACCACATTATCCTTTAAGAAGTACAGAATTTTAGGAAAAAAAATCCAACAAAGAGGGAAAAAGTTCAAAGCTCTTTAAGTGATCATGGTTTATGTCCAAGTCACAGACTAGAATTAATTGAACACCTACTATGTGCAGGGCATTGGGGTTACAGAGATGAGCCCGATCAGGTCTCTGCCTTCTACGTGTGGCCCCGTGTGCCAGGTCTGCTCTACAGAGGTGAGCCAGGCATGGTTCTTGCCTTTAAGATGCCCATGATCCAGCTGAGGACAGGATGTTTTGGTAGAATTTTCATTAATGTTCGTGAGTCTTGAGCTCCAGGCTGTTACGGGGAGAACAGGCCGCATAGGAGTTGGAAGGAGACAGGGAAGGCAGGCTGAGACCCCGTGGCTCCTCCTTTATCAGGCTTTTCCGCTGAAGTCTGTGGTTTGGCCCCTGGCCATCCTCCTGCAATTCTATTATGTGGAGCAAATCTCCCCCATACTCAGTGGCCTGAAACAACGAGTTTACCAGGCTCATGGCCTCTGTGGGTCAGAAATTTGTACAGAGCATAGCGGAGATGACTTGTCTGTGCTCTGCTATAGCTGCAGCTTCAGCTGGGAAGACTCTGGGGCTGGGGAAGGGTATGGGAGGTTGAATCATCTGAAGGCTCCTGCCCGGGCTGGGACAACCCCGAGTCTCAAAAGCTCCTCACAGGGCTTGGGCTTCCTCACAGCATGGTGGTCCATAGTGCCCCATGCATGAGCATCCTGGAGAAGATGGGAGCAGCACTGCCCATTCTGACTAGCCTCTGCCGCATTCCCATGGCTACCAGTGAGTCACAAGCCCGCCCAGACTCAGAGGGAGGGCACATGGACCCCAGCCCACCCACTGTAAATGTGCATGAGGGATGGATGGATACTGCTGTGGTCATCTCTGGAAAATGTGATGTGGATGACAAATAGGGAAACTGGGGTACAGAGAAGGGAAGTAAATTGCCCGAGGTATGCAGATGACTCAGTTGATATTTGAGTCTCAGTTTCTGTCCTCCCTCCCTTTTCCCAGATCACCATGGGCAAGGACAGTGAGGAAAGGCTTCTCGAAGGAGGTGGCATGCATCTCCCCAGGTATCGCCCTTGCCTGACCACCTTGCCTTCTCTTGGCTGCAGCTGTTTCTCTGACCCCTATATTCTGTGTTCCTCATCCTGTTTCCCTCCCAAAGGCTGACGGCTGCAGCATAGGGGGGGCAGGTTCAATGGAGAGCAAGACCCCAAATGTCTGATCATTAATATTGCCTCCCCCGCCCCACATGGAATTCCTTTCCCATCTGGTCCCTCAACTTGCCTGGACTCGAAGCCACAGACAAAGGTGAAATGTGAGCTGCCACGTCTGGAACGCTTATACTGAGGGGAGAATTGGTGGGGAGGTCCTGGCTGGTGACCCAGACAAGCAGACTGAGAATCTAGGGAAGCGAGAGGTGCTGGGCAAATACATTATGATTGCTATTTTCACGGCTGCTGTGCAAATTCTGAGATTTAAAAAAGCAGAATGGCTCACTCAGGGGAGTATTATATGGCGGGTAAAAAGGAACAAGGCACGGACGCACACGACAGCATGGACCTTGAAAGCATTTTGCTAAGTGAAAGAAGCCAGACACAAAGGACCACCGAGTGTGATTCCCTCGGCATGAAATGTCCACAAGAGGGAGATGCCCAGATGCAGGAAGCAGACTCGCGGTTGCCCAGGGCTGCAGGGAAACGGGTATGCGAGCACTGCGAGCACACGAGACTTCCTTCTGGGGTAAAGAAAACATCCCACTATTGACTGTGGTGACGGCTGCACGTATCACTGAGGAGACTGAGAATCCCTGAGCTGCACACTTCAGTAGTGTGAGTTGTGTGTGCTGAGATGCACCTCGACACAGCTGGGGAGAGTGTATTTCCCTGCTTTTCATGCTATCTTTCCTTGCTCTCTGTTCACTCCAGAAAAATGAAAAACTACAGATCATCAAAAAGAAGAAAACAGAAAACACCATCTACAGTTTAAAAATAAGCCACGTGGGCACCTTGGCCCATGTTATCCTAAACACACCAGCTTTAGGATTTTATTTCTGTCGCTCTGTTTTCTCGTTTGTTTTTGTTGTTGATGCTGCTAGTTTATAATGTGTGGAATCACCATGTAGAGAGTGTTTTGTGTCCTAAAAAGTCTTTGGAATATCTGTTTTCTGGACAGAGCAGCTCTAATGAGGCTGTGGAAACCCCGTGAACACTGCAGTTACAAGCCGCGTAGCAGTGAAACCATGGCGGGGACAGAAGCCTGCCCAGGGATCTGGGAAGTTTCCATCAGGCGGCTGCCGCATTCGGGTTTCATAAACAGTAGAGTCGCTGCGATGGTTTCCAGAGCTGAGCATTTGTCCTGGCAGCTGGGTCCCTGGCTGGGCCGCGGATGAGCTCTGCTGGGGAACCTGCAGGTGATGGTTCAGGTCAGCCCAGCAGGGAGGGGGCCACCAAAACAGAAGGTTTTGCCCTTGAGAATTTTTAAACCCCACTACCAACCTATTCATTTATCTGCCTGGCTTTTTAAGTTAAATGAGGTGATTTGTGCACAAGTTTACAAAGATCAGCATGTACAAAGAGCAGTGGATAGAAGAAATTCTTCTTCCTCTTCCAGACTCTGTATCTCCACCTGGAACCCACCAGCATTGCCACTGCCTTGTGTGAGGTTACAAAGGGTCACGCACATGCAAGCACGCATCCTATATGCTTGCCTCTCCCCTGACACCCCACCACACACACAGAAATACACTATTTGTCTCCTCTCTACCTGGCTTTTTAATATATATATATATAAAATATACAATACATATATATGTATATGTAATACATACATGTATGTATATAAGTATATGTAATATATACATATATAAAAGTATATATGTATATGTAATATATCCCTGTGGTATATACTAAGTATGTACATTAAATATATTGTAATATATAAATATGACATATAAATATATTAAAATATAGAATATATGTTAAATATATTAATATATAATAGTATGTAAATAATACATATCACACATTTGTGTATTAAATATATAATATATAAATGTTACATATATGTATACTAAATATATGTAGTAATATACAAATATGTACTAAATAAATATATATTAAAATTAAAAATGTATATATGTATCTTGAAGATTGTTCTATGTCGGTACATACAGATATGCTTTACTCTTTTTGATGGCTGCATAGTATTTTACTATATAGATGTGGCATAATTTATTGAACCAGCCCCCTACTGATGGACACATGGGATAATTTTTAGTCTTACTATAACAAATCATGCCGCAATGAACATCTTTAACATATGTCTTTGACGCTTACGTGAATATAGCTGCAGAAGAAATTCTTAGAAATTTAATTGCTAGATCAAATAATTTGTACATTTACAATTTTGATAGGACTCTCCAAATTATAGTTTGTTGCAAACTGTAATCCTCTAACAGTGTATAAGATCACTTGCTCCAACCTAACTTCAGGCATTTTTTGGTGATCCCCAAAAGGGCAGAGCACGCCGAGGTCTTCTCCGTATCCCGGAATCAGACGAGATCGGGCGCGTTCAGGGTGGTATGGCCGTAGCGTATACCGGAATCAGAGAGAAGTGAGTTGAAGGCTGTAGTGTGCGTTGACCGCTGGCAGTCCTCGTGCACGCCGTGGCCGCCCTGTGTGCACTCTCCACGAGGCCCCTGCTGGGCAGGCAGCGCTGCTGCGGATGATGCTAACTGCCCCCCACTATCTGTCTCCCTCTCTTTCTTTCTTAATAAAGCCCTAGTGTGCTTCTTTGATTGAACACAATGTGTCCTCGGCTTCAGGAGAGCCCCTGGGTCTTAATCGGGCCCCTGGCCACCCGTTGGCAGCCTCCCTTGAAGCAGGTAGATGTGGCCATGTGACCACGTTCGCACCTTCAGGACACAAGTGGAAATAACCACGCAGTGTCTTCATCTCTTCTAAGGAAATTGCCTTCCTGACACTTCCTCTCTTTTTCCAGCAACCAGGAGACAGAGACCATACTCGGGTGTCCCAACCAGAGAGATGGAACCGGAGTCCCCAGAGGACACAGGAGGCCAGAGGAAGAAGCCTCCCCATTTCTGCACAGAGGACAGCACAGCGCAGATCACAAGGCTGCTCCTCTCAGGGCTGCTCAGCTTTGGGAGTGTCAGGAGACGGGCCTAGTGACGGGCCGGAGTGGGACAGAGAGGCCTGGTTGGCAATTCCCTATTAGGCATGTCCTGCAGACCCCCAGAAAGAACCCATGGCCCTCGGGGTCCTCGGGAATGCAGGTGGCTCCACAGGTCAGTGAGCCCGAGTATTCACCCTCATGAGCTTGCCAGTGGTCCTGGGGATGGTGGGCAGGGATTACCCAATTTACAGGCCGTGCCACTTATCGGTAATCGCCAAGCGGGTTGGAATTCGGAGGCCAAACACCCTGGTTCCAGCGGCTCCAGGAACCAAATCACCAACCAACAGCTGGAGCAAACACTCATAAAAAGTCCCCCAACTTCTGCCCTCATCTGCTTCCTGGAAAACGTTCACAGCCCTCCGCCCACACCAACAGCACAGATCTGATCTTTCCCACCAAGCTCCTCCGTGGCAGAGCCTTGGACTTCCTGAGACTTACTAAATCATTTGGCTGTTGGCTTTGAGAGTTTCTGGAACAAAAAGAAGCCGGAGGGCACTTAAAGCCACTGAGTTTTCTCTCTTGCTCTTGGTTCCTGGCGGACTCCTCCAGATGGGAGAACTCAGTCAAGCAAATGGGCAGGATATGAGTCCAGCAAAGCCACAGTTTGAAGGGCTTAAAACACGGACAGAAAAGCACGTTCTGATAGTTTGTTCATTACTTACTTAATGGACATTTGCTTAGAGCTTTTGCCCGAGGAGCTCCGTGCAAGTGGCTGATGGTCCAGAATGAAGATGGCCTCACTCTCAGGGAGGTGACCATCACCTGACACAGACACGGGATAATCACAAACGGCAACTGTGATAGGAAGGGTGTGCGAAGGGGTTGAATAGTCTCCCCCACCTCCATTCATGTCCATTCAGAACCTCCAAATGTGACTCCTTTGGAAATAGTGTCTTTGCAAATGTGTTAAGGTGAGGATGGAGATGAGATCATGCTGGATGGGAGGGGGCCCTGATTCCATGAAAGCATCTTTGTAAGAGACCAACAAGGACACACAGACAGACATGGGGGACAAGGCTATGGGATGGGGTGGCAGAGATGGGAAAGATGCACGTGCAAGCCAAGGATTGTCACAAATATCAGAAGCTAAGAGAAAGGGCTCAGAACCAATGCTCCCCTTGAGCCTTCAGGGAGAGCACAGCCCTGCTGACACTTTGATTTCAGACTTCTGGCCTCTCCAACCATGAGGGAATAAACTTATTTTGTTTTAAGCCACCCAGTGTGTGGCAATTTGTTAAGGTGGCCATAGGAAATGAATATGGGTGCATGAAGACCAGTGGGCGCAGAGGGGGAAGGAGAAGAGGCGTGTCTTCTCCTTCCTGCAGGATCAGGGCATGCTTCAAGGAGGAGGTGACAGTCAAAGTAAGCCCTGAGGATGAAGAATTTGCTGTGCAGACAGGGAGGAGAGATGGATTCCAGGCAGAAGAACAGCCCATGAAAGCACACAGAGACACCGATGAGCACAGCTTGTCTGGAACACTGATGAAAAGTAGGTGCTCAACATGGCCAAGAGGAGGTGAAGTCGTGAAGAGCCTTTGTGGCTTGTTAAAGAAAGTGGTCCTTCTCCTGGAGGCAACAGGAGCCCTGATGCTGATAGAATGGCAAAGACGCGTTATTTATCATTTTTAAAAATTTTTATATATTTATTTGACAGAGAGAGACACAGTGAGAGAGGGAACACAAGCAGGGGGAGTGGGAGAGGGAGAAGCAGGCTTCCCATGGAGCAGGGAGCCCGATGAGGGGCTCGATCCCAGGACCCTGGGATCATGACCTGAGCCGAAGGCAGACGCTTAATGACTGAGCCACCCAGGTGCCCCTCGTTATTTATCATTTTTAACTGAAGGTTTACATGCATATAATGAAGTGATCGGTTCTGAAGGGTACAGCTCGATGAATTCTGAAATATGCATACACCCAGGCCAAGGCTCCCTGGGGCCCCTCTTCAGCCAATACTCAACTCCCCAGGGGCAACCACTACTCTGACTTTCATCAAAATCCTAGATTCATTTTGGCTGTTCTTAAACTATATACACTGAATCATATAGTATCTATTCTTGTGTGCTTGGCTTCTTTCACTCAACATTCAGCCACGTTATTGCAAGTATTAGGACCTTATTCTTCCTCTTCCCAGAATAGTATTCTAGTATATGTCATGTGATGGTCTATCTATTCATTCACCCATTGGTGGAGGTTTCTAGTTTGGGCTCTCATAATAAAGATGCCATGAACATTCTTGTATATGTCTTTTGGTGAACATCTGCTTTCATTTCTCTCGGTATGTATCTAGGGGTGGAAGTGTTGGGCCCTAGGATAGTCATGTAGTCAGCTTTGGTAGGTATCTGGGGACATTTTAAAGTAGCATCATTAGGGCTGGGGATCCCCAATAAGCCCATACGGATGGCGTCTGTTCTGATTGCTTGCTACCCTATCCTGATGGGAGCGGTTCCTGGTGGAGTGGGGCTATACTTGATCATGGTTGAAGATGGGCTCAAGGAGGAAGGGAAGAAGGAGATTAAGAGAGCACTGCTGCATGATGGAGACCCTGAAGATGCAATGAATCGGGCAGTGGTTTGGGTAGTTGTTCTTGGTGACTACTTGGCTACAGGGACTTTGAGGGAGAGAGTTGAGGTGGGCACCAAGCATTCTGCCTCACTGGCAGGTTAGGTGGTGAAAAAATCTCAGGAGACAGAGAAAGAGCACAGAAGAAAGACTAGGTTGGGGGGGAAGAAAAAGATTCAGCTGAACATCCTTTCATCCCCAGGTGAAGCTGTGGGGGACAGGGTGGCTGATAGTTTACAATCCCCCTTCCCAAAGAAAAGCTCTTGGTACCCAGGTCTAGGGCCCCAGCAGGCCCACTGGACCTGCAAGCCCCAGAACTGACCATCCAGAGGAGATCAGCTGACTCTGGCTGAGCCAATAAAAATCTTTTTCCTGGGAATTTGAAACTTTGAACGGAGAGAAGCAGAATCTGAAACTATTGAGCAGAGCCACATTGATGGAACATTCCAGAGAGGGAATCCATGAACTCCTATGGTGCAGGGCCTCAGACGCCCTCATTCTTCCTTTCCTGATGTTTGGTTGCTTCAACAACTGGATCCCTTCAAATCAATGCCCCTTGATGCCTGTATTAGTCAGAGCCAATCAAGTGCCATAACTCATGACCCCAACATCTCAGGGCCTTCACCCGATATGGCCTATTTCTTCACACCACATCTGCAGGGTGCTTTCCTCCATGCCAGTGTTGAGGGACCAGGCTGAATGCATCTGTGGCTGTGTGCCCTTCTGGGTCCCTGGACGGAAGGGTAGCACCTGGAGGTGTTGATAAGCCAAATGTGGAAGGGGAACGATCACTTCTGCTCAAATGCCATCAACCACATCTAACTGCAAGGGATTCTAGAAAATGTAGCTCAGCCTTGTGCCCAGGAGGAAGGGGAGAACTCTTGTCTACACTGCCCCATCATCTCGCCCTACACTGTCCAGACTGCGTCTGATACTTATGCCTAAAACATTCTCAGCAAGCACAGAACTCAGCTACCCAAGGCCTAGGCTCTGAGCTAAGTGGCATTCACTGTTTCTGCTCATTTTAAGGCCATTTGCTGTTGTATATATCCAAGCCCTAGGTGTCAGGCCTGTTAACCAGATTCCTGGAAATTCCTCGAACAATAAAAGAAAGTGGGTTTGGGTAGGATCCCACGCTCCCCGCCTCAGGCGACTCCTGCTCTCTCCTTGTCCTCGCCCGTTTCTCTTCTTGATGATGAGGGGCCCTTCAACTGAGCATAGTCCTCTGTTCCTCTGTCCCTTTCTCTGTCATTCCTGCACCTTCCATGTCCCTGGGTCTCTGCTAGAGGAATGAACAGGAGGGGATGTGCGGTGTGCTGTCTTGCAGCTGTGCTCAAAACAAATGTGTCCTCGGGCTTGAGTCAGAAACTTGCCTTCTTGAATCACCATTCAGTAAGGCAGCTGCCTGCCTGATATGCCCACCAGAGTCCAGGCTGGTCAAGGCGGGAGGGCTGCTCTATCATGAAGCTTTATAAAGGTTGCCTGCTAAGTTAGAAAAGCCTAAAGGAGAAACTGAGGAGTTTCCTCCTCAGCCTTGGGGCAATTACTTCCCTTCCCAGGGAAAGGTCCAGGTAATACCCAGCTGCAACCTCACAGTCAGAGGGAGAGAGCCAGCCCACAAGGCTGGGAGCAGTCATAGAGGAGACAGGCAGCTGGGGAACAGACTCTAGTGTTCTCAGATGCTTGGACATCAGTCAGGCCCTCCTCCTGTTTTAGAGCTGAGCCAACTGACTTGTAAAGCAAAAGCGGCTTGCCCAAGTGCGTAACAGAGCATAAACGTGTATCCTATTTCCTATAAAGTTACCATAATCACAATTAAACATGGCCACTATCAATGCCACCCAGTGGGCCTTCGTGGCATTAGTGTCTACTTACTCCTGGTCAGAGAACTGGGGGAAACCTCAGCCAGGATGACTGTGTTCTTGCCTGTAGGCCTCTTCTTCCACTGGTTCTGCAGACAGTTTTCTGGGGGTCCCACACTTCCTGCTGTCACACTTGGATAAATTCCTATCCATTGAGGCCTTAGTTTCTTCATCTGTCAAATGGTAATTTCTTCTCAGAATGTTTGTGAAAAGTAAATGGTGATGGTGATGGTGGTGATGGTGCTGATGATGACGGTGATGATGGTGGTGATGGTGATGATGGTGATGACGGTGATGGTGATGGTGCTGATGGTGGTGATGGTGGTGATGGTGATGATGGTGATGGTGATGATGATGGTGATGATGATGATGATGGTAATGATGATGGTGATGATGATGGTGATGGTGATGATGGTGAGGATGGTGATGGTGATGATGATGGTGGTGGTGATGATGGTGATAGTGAGATGGTGATGATGGTGATGGTGATGATGGTGAGGATGGTGATGTTGGTGATGGTGATGACATCGTTTTGGTTTTCCTTCCTGAATTCATCATTAGAAATACGCCAAATGAGGCTTTCTTTGCTTCCATCCAAAGGATTCTGTCTTCACTAACCTGAGCCATATTGGAGCCTGTGGCAATGAGAAAAATCAAGAATACTGATCTTCTGTTTAAAATGTTCATATTTTTTAATTATTGAATTGTTTGCATTACTTTTAACTTTTTGAAATCTGGCATTAAAATATTTCTTATTTGAGTACCGCGTTCTTTGGTGGCTCCTTAAATGGTGCAGGTGGGGCAAGTGCCTCAACAACCCCTCCCTGATTCTGGCCCTGGGCTCTGACAGTGATGCTGACATTTCTTGTTGTCCATGTTGTCATGGCTCCATGTTGCCGTTCCTCTGCATGCTGCATGACCCTCTTCTGGGGACTCTGGTCCTGTTCCCGCAGGGCTGTATTTGGCACCTTTGTGTTTCTGACCTTGCACAGCAAAGGGAAGTTCATTTTAAATACTTCAGGGCTAGAACAGAGACTTCCCGATTGGGGTCCGACTTCTGACACAAGCTCCTCATTGAGTCTGGAAAATGGACTCCCTATATTTCCTGTGCAACACAAATTTCCCTCCACGCCTCAGCTGCATGGTTCCAGAGGCATTTCTGATAACCCCATTCCTTGTCAACCGTCATGTGGACTAAAGCATGGCTTACTCCTTCCCCTTGGTCCCTGAGAGGAACGGGCCCTGGGTGGCCCCATGGCCGGCGAGAGCACCCAGGGAAGTCAACAGCTGGCTGAGTTTCCCTAATGTGGCCGAGTTGGCTCCTGGTTCTATAACCAGACACGATATAGGGCGGAAACTAGGTTTCATCAAGCAGATAGACTTGTGGGGATATTTATGATCCAGATAATGCTCCAGATGTTGACTGTTCTCACATGATTTCAGAAGTTTAGATCTTGAAACAATCTTGGAAATTGTCTCGTCTCCAGCAGTTTTTAAACTGTGCTCAGCAGAACACTCAGGTTCCAGGGCCTGGAAGGGCCTTCAGGGCTGCAAGGGCTCCCAGGGGCTGGTTCTGGGGTTGGAAGGTAGAGGGAGGAGAGGCTGAGTGGGCAGAACTTTGGGCCCCTCTTCGGCTTCACACAGAACAACTGTGTGTGATTTGTTCTACACTCAGGGCTCTAGTGTGTTTGTTTAAAGAAATGAATCTCTGATTAAAAATAGTTTTAAAACCATGAACCCAGTTCAGAGGCTCTCAATCCTGGTGGCACACTGGGAATCATTTAAGGAATTTTAAAAAATTCCAAGGCCCAGGCCTTACACCCAGAAATTCAGATTTAATGGGCCCATGGTGGCGTGTAGGCATCAGCATTGAAAAAAATCTTCCCAGATGACTCTAACGTACCACCAAGGTTGACGACCACTAATCTGAGCCAGCATTCTTCTTCATACACATGGAAAATTGGGGCCTGGGGAGGTCAAGTGGCTTGTGTAAAGCCACGTATTAGTTCATCTGCAGGCTGGATTAGAACTCTGATCTTCCAGCGATTAGTCACTGCTTCTTGGACTCCATAACACACACACACACTGGAAAAGATAATCCAGTTATCCTATATGCATGGGACTTTCAATGGTTTCATTTTCACATTTGGACAAATATTTTTAGTCCAACATTTGAGTATCTGGGGGGAGAAAAATCTCAAGCAGGAAAGGACGTTGATATTTATACTTCTGCTGGGAAACAGAGGCATCGAGGTCACAAATGAGTGGCCCCCAGACCACACAGATCCACACAGCAATGAGGAGGCCCAGAGCGCTGGCTCCCAGGCTTGCACTCTAGCTTAACCGCTTCATACACTGAGTTCTGCATTCCCTCGGGAACGCCAGCCCAGTTGCCAACTGGTTGATGAAGACAAATTGTTAATACTGGGCAAGCGTTTTGTGTTTTCAAGGTCAAGCTTAGTATTTTGCCCCCAAGAGGAGAAAAAGGAGAGAAATAGGCGTATGGAATTGGCCTCTCTGAGTACGAAGTGCACATAACTAACTGTTTAGGCGGCACGCCAGTGGGGGTAGTGGGAGGGCGGTAAGTGTCACACCAAGGGCACAGCTGAGAGAGCCTTGGGATGGCTCTGTCCCTGCTCACAGTGGGGGTGGCTGGTCCAGGTAACCCCTGCCTGAGGCCTCACAGCCAGCGGGAGGGTGTCTGCCAAGCAGGAGCAGAGCCCACAGGATGTGGGAGTTCAGTGAAGACAGTGCGCTGACGTCTGGAGTTACAAATGCTTGGGGGTCCTACGAGGAAATGGGCGCACAGAACGGGGGACATGTGCCCTGTGTGATTTTGGGGGCCAGGTCTTAAGACATCTATCTGAAGCTGCTTTCACGCTCGGAATGTTCTCTCTGGGAAGCCTGCTGCCATGCAGTGAGAAGGCCAGGCCACCTTCTGGGGGAAAACCAGGCCCTGGAGGGTTTTATTCTTCCATCTCCTGCACAGGCCCACAACCCTGTTCTTTGCATCCAGCCCACCTACCTCAGAGCATTCGTGGAAGGCACACGCCTCGTCCCCCGGACCGCTCCATGGGCAGCCCCTCCACATTGCCCTCCCTCCCTCCCGCCACCACCTTCACTGGCACATTCCTTCCACGTTTTTAAGTTCAAATTCTCTGGACCCTGAGTGAATCAAATGACCTTTGTGTACATTTTTGAGGTTAGAGATTTCTGGCCAGCTTATGAATTATTTTTCCTATGGGTTAAGTGCTAAGCCCTGAGTAAGTCAGCTGTGACCAGGGTAAGGAAGCCGGTGGGTGGGGGGCTGTGGGATCCCAAGGACGGCGTATCTTCCTGGAAAGCAGGAAGTTTACAGATGTACATATAAACCCATACCTGTACCGATACGTACGCCTCTGCCTGTATCCAGACCTATAGCTATGTACGTCTTCCTTCTCCCCTCCCTTCCTTGGACCTCATGTGGAGAGGCTTGCATTATGGGACCCTGTCTTATTTGTTTGCTTGTTTATTTCCTTTTGTCTTCCAACCCCTTCCCGTTTTCTGCTGACCATCATTCTGACGGATTCAGTGCAAACATGTTTGTTGCAGTGTAGAATCGAAAAGCTGGACTTCCTGGTTTTGAGTCCCAGATCTGATATTGATTAGCTATGTGGCTTGGAGCATCAGTGTATAAAAATGGTCCCTGCCTTTGAGGGTTGCTGTGGTAATTGAGACGAAGGATGTGTGCACAGGCATGTAGAAGTGCGTAGGGATTAGTGGACTTAGAACACTACCCTGTATATGCACTACAGAGGGTTAGTGATCCAATGCGTTCTTGCAAAAGATACACTTCATTCATCAAACATGGATACTTAGAGGATGTGAGTAGTATCCAGTTACGTGTCTCATTCTATTACTTGTTTCACACAGCATGTTTCATTCGTGCATGTGAATTATTATTAATTTTTCTTGGCATTAACTGTTCTTCACAAAGATGCTTCTTAAGGGCTGCACACTTTTTATTTTGCCGATTTATCAATTCTATATTATTGAACATCTAGGTTGCTCCCGGTGCTTTGCTATAAAAACAGCATTCATTTTGCATCCATTTACATACGCTTATGTGTGATCTCCAAGTTTTCCTGAGATGCCATTATTGGAGGTGGACCAACGGGCACACACATGGTGGAGGACCTGGCTGCATGCTGCCAACTGTCCCTCCAGGCTGGCTGCACTGATTCATACTCCTTTAAGCCATATAGAAGATGCTTGTTTCCTCTTTGCCCTTCACTGTGCCCAACAAGGTGCATTTTCATGGTGAAATATAAAATCCTGAGATCTTGACTTGCTGACTTGCAGTCCCATTGAAGGCAGAGTGAGCCTTATCCAATTTTAGTATATGTGCTGCCGAAGCGAGCACAGAGTGAGCCTTATCCAGAAAGGCAAACATTAGCATCAGAGAAGAGGACAATGCCCAGAGAAAGACAGCTTCTCTCACAGCAGGAAGCAGGAGAACAACACAGAAGGGACAGAGAGACTTTAGGTCTCTGATGTCAGGGGGACCTCTGCTGAGCACAGACCCAAGAGCTGGTGATGGAAGGAGGCTGGCAGGGCCAGCTGAGGGCGGGGGTGGGGGGGGTGGGGGGGGCAGGCTCTGCCGCCTTTCCTGGAAGCCAGCTGCCTCCTGGTTACACATTACGTTCATTGTGATTGTAAGTACGGGTTTGCCTTCCCTAATGGCAGGCTTGGGTAATGATGTGGTGATGGGGCATGCTTTACCCAGGAGGATCTGGGTTGCAGATTCCTGATTCAGATGGAATGCTTGGCTGTTTGATTTTCAACTCCCATCATTTGATTGTATTTATTGAGCTGGGAATGTGGGGAGGCTAACTCTCTCCGATTTTTTTTTTTTTGGTTGTTTTTAATTTGGGAATGCAGCTAGAGAACAGAGAGTGGCTATTCCCACCGGATAAGGATCCCTTGACAATGCATGGGTTGGAATTTGCGGTGGGGTTTTGTAGGAGAGAAGCAAAGGATTATTGGTTGGCTAGCCTAAGATGATCTGGGGGCAAAGTTCAGAGATTTGGGTACTGGGGGCTCTGAATGTGAGCCAAGGAGCTAGATCTCCCTCCCTTCCTCCACCAACAGCCATTGAAAGGATTGGGTGTGTTACAGGTGCTTTGGTGCTTAAATTGTGTATCAGATAGAATGCTGTCAGCTGCAAGTAACTCATTCAAAACTAATAGCAAACTAATAGTAAACACGGGAGGTTCTTTTTCTCCCAGGCCAATAAAGTTGGAGGTAGCAGTCAGTTAAGCAACATCAACGCTCTGAGGTGGCATCTTGCAGATTTTCTTAGCTTCTACCCCAAGATGTTGCAGCTGCTCTGAGCAATCCATTTCTTGCCCTCCCCAATTCCTTTCTACTAAACATCCTCTTTTCATTTATTAAAAAATTGCTTCATCCCTGTTTCACAGAACTATATGGCAATCTCGGGGATTGGTAGCACTGGCTTCAACTTGAGGGTGGCTGGAGTGGATGGCTGTGAACCCAGAGGAGGTCCCCATGTGTGTCTCCCATTGCTTGTTCCTGCCTCTCCCCCAGGCAAGGGAAGCTGCCAAGCAGCAGGCTTGCTTGGTTCTGATTCCATGTTCTGACACCTTGTCTAGACCCTGCCACAAGATATCATTGGACAGGTGGCCAGGAGTAGAACACAGGCTCTGCCTTGGATGCTCAGATCTGGGTTTGACTCTCAGATCCACTACTTTGGCCTGTGTGACCTTGGGCAAGTCTGAGCATGCCTCTGAGCCTCAGTTTCTCCATCTATCAAGTGGAGATGAGGATGCATCGTCAAGAATTGTGAAGTATAGAGGGAAAGTAAGAAATGTCCTGGTACAGCAGGCTCAGTAATTGGTTACCTCTTGTCATGATTCTTGCATTGGAGGGGGTGGCAAAGGAGCCAGTGACTCTCCCCTGAGGACATGGACAAAAAGGAAAAAGTAAATGTGATGGAACTTATCTTAGCTTTTGCTCCCACTGGGGGTTATGATGAGTGTGTATGCTGTGGGTTTAACACAATGTGCATGCTATGGATTCTAGAACAGCTTTCCATGTGCAGCCAGGTGCTCAGGATTAATCCCCGGCAGCACCCGCTATGCAGATGTAAAAGCCCATTATAGGCATTGCAGGAAATTGCACTGGTTGAGATCTTTAATCTGCAAAGAGGGCTTTTCTTATCCACCATGTGAGTGATGATGAACAGATGTTCTGGAATGCAGGCAAATAGGTACGGCCTCCTCTGACAATTACTACCAACCCACCAAAAATTCTGCCTTCCCATCACAGAACAAGGGGACTAGGGACTTGGCATCATGGAGAAACCACCAGACACTGCAGCCTTCCCATGTCTGTAAACCACTGTACTCGGCATCTTGGAGTAGTCAAGACGACCAGCTCCAGCTGTCCTCTATGGGATGTTTCTTTGGAATGAGCATCTGGAACAATTGCAGGGTCACCGGCAGTGGTAGAAAGTAAATGGATAGATGGGGGGAGGGCCAATTTTAAAAGCAAAGCCACATCTGAGCATCTGGATTGAATTTGACAAAGAGTTGGCAGTGGATGGACTGTTATAATCCACTGAGTTCAAACTCCTTATATGACAGATGAGAAAACTACAGCCTAGAAGGGAAGTGACTTGCCTAAGTTCATGCAGCAAGGTGGTGGTAATGCAATTCAATCCATCCATCCATCCATCCATCCATCCATCCATCCATCCATCCATCCATTAATCCACCCATCCACCCCTCCATCCATCCTTCAACCAATTAAAGATACATGTTTAAGATTTCTGATGTGCTAGGCACCATACTAGGGTACCAACAAGCAGATCAGATCCACAGCCTCAGGGAGCTTGCGTTTCAGTGGAGGAGATGGGTTACAGCAAATCATGTACTTAATTTCAACTGGGATCGTTGTTATGAGGAAAAATTCAGGATTCTAGGAGAGAGGATCCTGGGGGATCTGGAAGTACTCTCTAAGGAAGTAATCTTTAAGCTGAGACCTGAAGAATGAGTAGTACCAGGGTGGAGGTAGAAGGGACCATTTCAGGCAGAGGGAAGTCTCTAACAGGAGGAGCATGGGACACTAAGAAAATGAAGGAAGCCTAGAAATGCTGAGGAGGCTAGCAACATAACAGGCTTATAGCTTCCTGGATGAGCAGTCTTTCCACTATGCTCTACAGGCCCTGCTTGTACCTTGTAGAATCAGTCTCTTCTCTGATTCTCACATTTGGAAAGAATTGGTAATGAAAATGCTTAGCTGATTTGTTCTAGAGAAAGTTCATTCTGGACTGGACTGAAGCTTAGGGGTTGGGGGAGAAGCCTATATGGTTTATAAATATTAAAATCCAACTGATATGGCACATCTAATAAAGAAATAAATTATCTCCCCAAATAAGAAGGCTGGGGTTCTCCATCCTATGGTGGAATGAGTTTCCTAGTGATCTCAGGACTCTGGCTAGCATCTCTGAAGTTCGCCTGACCTTCTAGCATAGTCACAAGTGGCAGATATTTATTTAGGCATCATATCATTGTATGATTGCTTCTAAAGGCTGGTAGATGCAGATGCAACCTCACACCTTTTCTCAGGGAGAAAAACTCTTTGCCAGGAGTCTTATAATATACTTTCTTTTATGGCTCATTGGTCAAACTGGGTCATCTGTTCACTGCTAGCTATAAGACAGGCTGAAAAAGTGGTTGTCTGGGGAGATAAGGAAAAGAGATTTGCAAATGGGTGCTGGACCACCAACTGACACTCTCTGTCACATACCTTTAGCTGTTAGGGCAATAAAGCCACCCAAAGGAATGAGTCCTCTTTCCATTCCCAATTACACAGTCCTGGTGATTATTACCTATTTCTGCAGTTCATGTTTGTTAGTATTTCAGTGTGTGATATGGTGCAGAAAAAGCATTTGACACAATTCAAGACTCAGCCAATTGTGTCAGCATTTGACACAACTCAAGACTCAGGAGAGAATTTTCTCGACCTGGTGAAAAGCAACTGGAAAGTCAAATGGGGGAAAAAAAAAAGAACCCCAATCCCTACCTCACAGCATATACAAACATTGACTTAAAATGTATCAAAGATCTAAATGCAAGAGCTAAAACTACGAAGCTTCTAACCTTCACAAACTTGGGACAGGCGAAGATTGCTTAAACATGAGAGAAAACAAACTAATAAAAAAATTGATAAATTGAAATTCAAAACTAAAAAATACTATTAAAAATGAAAAAGCAAGCATCAGGAAGGAAGAAAATAGTTATAATACATATACTTAGATATTGGCTTGTATCCAGAATACATAAGAACTCTATAATCAACCCAATTTTACAAATGACCAAGACCCTTCACAAAGAAGGAGAATGTCTAATGGACTCACAAGATGCTCAACATTCCTTAGTTTTTAGGAAAAATACCACTTAAAACTGTAGTGTGGCAACATTACATGTTCACCAGAATGGCTAAAATTAAAAAGACTAACACTACCAAGTGTTGATGAGGATAAGGAGCAACTGGAACTCTCGCATATTCTTGGTGGGTGTATAAAATGGACAGCCACTTGGAAAGGCAGCTTGGCAATTTCTAACAAAGTGAGAGAAATTAAAACATATGCTCACAAAAGGGTTAGCATGCAAATGATCAGAGCAGTTTTACTGACAGGGTCCAAAGCTGCATAAAACCCTAAAGTCCGTCAATGGGTTAATGGACAAACTGTGATAAATCTGTATGCTGAGCAATACTCAGCAATTAAAACGAGCAAGTTTCTGATACATGAAACAATACTGATGAAGCTTAAAATATTATTCTGTGTGGAGGAAGTGAGACACAGAAGAGTACATATGGCACAATTCCATTTAAATGAAGTTCTAGAACAGGCTGAACTAATCTATAGCTGTAGACATCAGATGAGTGGGGGCTTGGAGTAGGAGGATTGATTGGGAGGGGCAATGGGAATTTCTGTGGTGCTATAAATGAACGAAATAAACTATATCTTCATTGGGGTTATGTTGCATTGTGTATACATTTGTCAAAATTTGAAATGGATGCATTTTATTGTAAATAAATTTTGCCTCAGTAAGACTGATTTCAAAAAATCTGTCCCAAAGCAGAAAAATGTGTATTCATGTTACCCTCAGGCTAATGGAAATGCCTACTGGGCTCTTAAAATAATGGCCGCATTTTAATCTTTGTGGGAGGTGTAGCGAGAGTTGAGATCTTTCCAGGGCGGTTGCACTATCATAGCTGGGTGCTGGGCAAGAGCTCTGAATGTGGTTATTATTGGGAAAATGTGTCAGCATAATGCAATCAGGGTTTGCTTGAGCCTCAACCTCATTATGAGCTTCACTAAAGCAAGAGTTGGGTAATCTGTCTACCCACACACACAGACACACACCCCAACTCCCTCCACCCCCAAATACAGAATATAGATTTATCTGTTCTCTGTGGAGACAAAGAACAGGGAGAGTCAGGCCCCTGGGGCTGGAATATGAGACCCGCCATCATCATCATTGGTTGGTACTGTCATTAAAGTAAGGGCTGCCATTTTTGGAGCATGTCCCTCATGCAGGCACTACACTGCTCCAGCCTCTCATCAGTACTATGAGGTAGAGAACGGTCTTCCAACTATGGGGGAGCCATGTGAGTCTCCAAGAGGGTCACACGCCTAAGGTGGTAGACTGTGGTCCCAGTTGTTCACTCCTCCCTATACCCATGCCTTTGGGTGTGACCAGGAAGGGCTCTCCCACTGTGGGCTGGGCGGCATGCTCCACCCCTGGAGCCTCATCCACATGACTTGCTTTGGCCAGTGGGGGATTAGCCAGCATGGGGAAGGTAGGGGCTCCATACGGGCTCCCGCTCGGGGATGTGTGCTCCTGTGCCTTTGCCATGCCATGAGCACGTGCCTGAGTGGGCCCGCTAGACATCAGAAACGATGCTGCTGAGTTGACTTCCCATTTGGCCTGGCTGTGGCTAGCCCAGATCAGCCACAGCCCACCAATCCCAGAAATGTGAGCAAACCCAGCCCAGATCAGCAGAGCTGACCCCCAGCTCACCCCAGATACATGAGCAACATACATACTGTCCTTAGGACACTGAGGTTTTGTGGTTGGTTATTATGCAGCACCATTACGTCAAGCGGTAACCATATGCCTTCATCTTTCTGAGCGTATTGAAGACCTATCTGGGGCATCTCCCAAGGGCAGAGTTGTAGGTAGACAGCAATTTCTTCTCCCAACAGGGCCACCTGAAGCCCTAAGGATCCTGGCTCTAGGTCCCCAAGTAGGTTAGGCAAACCCTGGCTCACGGATCACAGATGAGTGGTTAGCCCATTTAGAGAGTAGCAAGCAAATTACAAAAAGATACAAAGCTTCAAAATGGAAACAGACGGGACCGGTGCTTCTCAACAATCTGTGCGCACGGACCTTCTTGACGACGCTACTGTCATTGTGTAGCCCCGGAAGGGCCCTTGTTTCGTGTTGATGATGCTGCTGATGCTGGTGGTCCAGGGACCACCCTTTGAGAAGCAAAGGACAAGATGTCCAGTGAGACTGGGATAGAAAAACATCAGGGTCCCAAGCCTACCGTAAGAGTATGTCTACTTTTGTGGACATTTATTTCAAGCGTGCGTGTGTGTGTGTGTGTGTGTGCGTGTGTGTTGGCATGTGCATGCTCACAATAAAATGGGATCCAAGAAAGTGAGGGACACTGAACTAGAACCAGAAGCAGGACTCGCTTTAAGAGACAAATACGCTCAGGTGGTATTTGTCTATGGATCATTCTGACTATATTTTAAACATTGAAATGTCACTGTCAGGGACATACGCCTTATCTAGTCCCACGGTGCTTCCATTACGAAAACTTGAACCTGTGCCATTTCCTGTGGCGAGGGCTTACACACAGGGTGAGAAGGGCACATCTATTTTGGATTCTCATTTCAAAACCTCCCAATATCACCGAAATCAACTGGCACAAACAGAGCACTTGGGAGTTTCTTTCATAGAAATGCACAGGGTGCCTATCAATGAAGCGCATACAACCGGGCCGGAAGAGCCCACCAATGGCCGCTCCATCAACTTTGGCAGATGTATACATTATGCCTTTTGATCTCCAAGGATGCTGTATTTAGATGACATAATGCGCTTTTGGTTATCTTTCTCTAAGGTAGAAGGGACGTAAGCAGATATCCACTTTTGCAAGATAAAATTAGCACCTCTTTGCTGGAAGATAAACATTTTCAGCAGGAAAGCTCTGATTAAAGTACAAAGCAGCCGAGGGGGTATTAGGCTGTACCCCTTTGAGTGAAATTCCTATTTATAATAAAAGGAAATAGCATTGGTATGACATAGGGCCGTGAGGCGCAGCCACTGTTCCCAGTGTTAGAGCAGTGGCCCCAAGGGCTGCCGTTCCACAGGGGACCACCGTGGTTGGGTTCCAGAAACTGGGGCTCAGGGTAGGAAAGGGGAGAAGGGGGCTCTGTGCCAACCCCTGACTCAGAGCAAGGGCTCCACTGGGCCGGATGCTTTCTGTTGCACCTTCCACGGCTGCCGTGAGCAGCTGTGCAGTCTGCTCCCCGCGCCTCTGCCCTCGGCCGAGGGGATCAGTGGGGCTGGCCATCCCACCCCCCACACTCACCCTGAGCCGGGCTTGGTCTGCCCTGAGGGTGGTGTCACCCTGATCATTCTCCCAAAGGCGCCATGTAGACGAGCTATGGCGGCCCAGCTGTTCCTCCAGGTGCTTTTTGCCGATTCCCACTTCTGTGCTTTGCCCACAGAGACCTGGCCCCAGACTCAGTCGTTCCTTCTCCACACTCCCCCCTTTCGTGGAGGCCGTGGGACTGTGTGTGGAAAGAATCCTGGGCTGCTCACATCTGGGAAAACTTACGAGCTGTGCACATGGTTCTAGACTTTTCATTTTTCTCCACTGGATGGCTGTCTTTCAAATCAGGAAATGTCAGCTCGGGAAAGCCTCGAGCTGCGTCGGCTTGCCGAGACTCCCGGTGGACCGGTAGCTACTCTTCCTCTTCTGTAGGAGGCACCTGGCTTTCTTCACTCATTCAGCAAGTATCTATGGTCGTCTGCTGGATGCCCATGGCAGGCTCCAGCGCGGACAAGCTATGGGGTGGCCCTGTCCTCGCCATCCAGCAGAAACGACTGACCAAAGTGTGGTGAGGGTGACAAGAAGGGGACATCCCTGTAGAGAGGCCCAAGCTACTCTCAGGCTCAGAGGCAGCCAGACAAGAAGGGAAGGCAGGTGAGGAGGGATCTGTGTGTGCAGTGGCTCAGAGACATGGTAAACTGAGGCAGGCCTGCTTGGCTGGGCCATGGAGATAGGGTGAGACCACCGTGGGGCCACGCAGACAGGACGAGACTGCTGTGGGGCCATGCAGACTGGACGAGACCGCTGTGGGGCCACGCAGACTGGACGAGACCACTGTGGGGCCACGCAGACAGGGTGAGACCGCTGTGGGGCCACGGAGACAGGGGGAGACCGCTGTAGGGCCACAGAGACAGGGAGAGACTGCCGTGGGGCCAAGACCCAACAACGGGAGTGCTGTCAGTCACGCGGATGGTTCTGGCTGCACTCCATGGGGATGGGTGGCCACACGCTCTACTGTGTCCGTCCCCCGTGGTGCCTGTTGTCCCACTTATGCTCAGAAGTGTCCAGGTTTGAAAGAGTAGAGGACACTCCCATCTCTTCATCCTTTTAAGCAAAAGGATGACATGCTGACCTCGGGGAGTGAAAGGTCACCCTGGCTGCTGAATGAGAGTGGCTCAGAGGGGCAGGGTGGACAGGGGACGCACAGCTGTTGACCAAGGTGACTGCACTCAGTCTTTTGGCAGATCCCTGGACACTGGCCCTGAACTGACATTAATCCAGGAGGCCACGACATCACGGGCCACTGACCAGTCCCAGGAGATCAGGGGAACAGTGGGGTTTTAGCTCAGATATGTCCAGTGGGCCCCCAGACCCGCCTATGGTTATGTCCCCAGTCCTGGAGGGTGTACGTGGAGGCTCAGCCGCGGCAGCACCCCGGGGGAGGGGGCATGGGGGAGAGGAAGGGGCCTGGCTAAGGGGATCCCACAGCTGAGGACAGCCATTCTGAGTCCCGGGCAGCCCGAGAGTACATACTGTCTGGATGAGGGGCTGCCTCCCCCTTCACAAGTCTCCCCTCAGGTCTGGGCTCACCCTCCACAGGACCTGTGTTGACTGTCTGTGACTCCACTTTGGCAGCAACGGCCTTAGGAGACACGCAGAATCGGCCGACACTCCCTCAGCACCCAGCTAAAAGGGACTCCAGACGTGTAAGGATGCACAACTTCACTGACTTCTTCTATGATAATAATGACAGCAAGGCTGACCTAGAGTTTACTCTGTGCTCGCTTGAAGGGCTACAGATTCAAAGTGGGCAGTGATTTGGCTTGGGGCCCACTCTTCCTGCTTTGGAGGGTCCTCCTTCTCACCCCTCCCCTGCCTCAGAGCTCTCATGTCCCGTTCCGGCTTTGGGAAGGGGCCTGCAGGTAATCACCCACACCTTGGTACAAACTTCTGTCCCTGCCTTTCCATCCCTCCTGGGGAAGGCATTTTATATAAATCACATCTCTTTGCGAATGAGTGAGGCTTGTTTCCAGGGGCAACATTCAGGGAGAGGCAGGGTCGGGGGGGCTTTCTAGGTGTGCCTGGGCCATAAGGTTCGGACCGCCGTTGATGCCCTTCTCTGAGCCACGGTGGGTTCTTTGCCCTCTGGCTTCTGGGCTGCCAGGCCCCTGGAGCTGCACCTGCTTCTGCAGGGAGAGTTCCTAGAGACCTACCGTCCCGCACCCAACATCCACCTTCCCTCCAAGCCTCTTTCGTGGCAGGCACACGTTGTGGAGGGTCTGGCCCTGTAGAGGTAAGCAGTGCCCGACGCCTTCATGTCTCAAACCGACTTCCCTGTCACCACCTGTGCTTAGCTCACCTGGAAAAACACACCCCTCCCTGGATTTCCTCCTCCAAAAAAAAAAAAAAATAGTTTTTTTTAAAAAAGGATTTGATTTTCAATACATCAAAGAGAGGAAGAAAACCTCTGATGTAATTTTGATGTTACAGTTTAGTTTTGATTTTATTTTTAGTTCTATCTTGGTCAGCCTTGTTTAGGGCTTCGGCTTAATCCATCCCTGGCTACTTCATGGGTTCTCCTTGCTTAAAACCTCTGAGAGTTTGTGTCATCAGAAGAAATATTCCCTCCAGGTCCTCAGATATCAGCTGGTCAATGTCAACATTTAATCCAGCCCAGGGCCAATTGAGATAAGCCCTGAAAAGATTATGAGGCTGCCCCTACGCTTGTATGAAATTCAGCATAAAAGCAATACTAAACCATGATAAAAATATAAGGAAATCCAGCAAAGAGCTGATGGTTGTGATTATATTTTATAGTAAGCATATTTAATGTGATTTGCTTCATTGGTTCATCTTTTGTTAACTGCTCCTCTGATTTTTCCAATTTTTTGGTCATACACTTCCCCATTTTCCCTTCTATTGGCTTGTCATTTTCTTGTTAATATTCAGAGGTTCTTTCTGTTTCTGGGCTTCTATGCTTTTTCAGCCATCTCACTTGTTACACATGTTTATCTTCCTTGGCTTTTAACGTTTTTTCTTCAAGTTTAACTTATATCCAGAATATACAGAGTGCAGAAATCTTACATTTATAGCTTGGTGAGTTTTACATATGTGCTCACCTCAGTAGAGATATATAATATCCCCAGTACCTGGGGTTCCCCCATTAGCCCTGCCCCTTCTCAGCCTATAATTTGCCCTGGGGATGGCCTTTGTTCTGACTTCCACTCTCAGTGTGTTCAGAAAAACATCAAATTCCTTAATGCTCCACTTTGGGCAATCCACCATGGCCTGCACCCTTCCTGTGGACTTCTGGGACCCCAAACAGTGGGGAACAGTCTTCCTGGTTCTCCTACCCAGCCCAGACGAAGGAAGCACCCACATCAGCTGCACATCAGAGAACCTGGGAGCTTTGAAAACATCCTTATGCCAGGGCCCCACGCATGAGGGTTCTGGTTTAATTAGTCTGGGTGGCAGCCTAGGCACTGGAGTTTTTAAAAATCTCCCCTGGTGATTCTAAAGTCTAGTCCAAGTTGAGAACTCTTGCTCCAGATCAAGGTGCTTGGGAAGCCACTCCCACCAAGTAGGTAAAATCAATGGCCACTGAGTGGTTCAGGGACCAGTGACTTCGGGCATCCCCGGGTGCTGGTTAAAGATGGACAATCTCAGCCCCACCCAGACCTACTGAACCTAAACCTGCAGTTTGGCCAGGCCCCAGGGAATAGTGTGCATATTGCATAGAAGGGCCTTGCAGCCCTGATTTCCTGTGGTTTGGCTCCACCCACCTCCCTCCACCATTTATGGATGTGGGTTTTAAGAGAAGATACCTTTCAGGGACTGTCTGTTCTTATATTGGCATGGCGATTTAGGTTTTTCATTTTTCTCTGTTTCATTTAGATATGCCCTTAATCAGCAGAAATGGTTTCTCCATAGTCTCTGTAAATAATTCTCTTAATACTAATCTCATCTATAAAACTATTCTCCCCCAAAGAATTTGTGACAATTAAAAAAAAAAATGTCTTCCTCACCATGTCTGCTCTCAGTAAAAGTCTGAGTTCGTGCAGGTTCTTTTAATTCAAAGGCAAAGACTATGGGGCCATTTCCACCAAGCTCTGACCTGTGGGGTGACTGCTTGGGCATAGGTGCTTCATGTTCCCCTGGGGGGCTCCTTAGTGCCATTAAAATGTATCAAAGATCACCAAAGGCTGGTTGCCTTTCACTCTGTTTTATTACTACTGGAAATCTATTTATCCCACCCCACCCCCAAATAAACTGAAATATGGTAGAAAGCTTTCTGGGTAAAATATTCCTGTTACAGAGACAAACATGTAACACAAACATGAAATCATACAAATACCCACAATAGGGAGGGATGTGGCCCCCCATTAGAACACTGTCTACGCAGGGTGAGGTACACGTCGGGCTGCAGGGCTGTGCGGGAGGGTACGGCTACACCTGTCACCATCACTACGTGCCTATCAGGAGAAATTCATAGAAGGGGTTAGGAAGAGATGATACAAGACTTTAATCAAAGATATGTTACGGAACACATCAAAATAAAAAGCTTCTGCACAGTGAAGGAAACAATCAACAGAACTAAAAGGCAACCTATGGAATGGGAGAGCATATTTGCAAATGACAAATCTGATAAAAGGGCTAATATCCAAAATCTACAAAGAACTGATACAACTCAATACCCCAAAAACAAATAATCCAATTAAAATGGGCAGAAGAGGGGCGCCCAGGTGGCTCAAATGGTTAAGGGTCCGACTCTTGATTTCAGCTCAGGTCATGATCTCAGGGTTGTGGGACTGAGCCCCGTGTTGGGCTGCATGCCCAGTGCTCATTGCAGAGTCTGCTTGAGATTCTCTCTCTCTCTCCCTCTGCCCCTCCCCACTTGCCCCCATGGCGGGGGGGCGGAGGGGTGGGCAGAAGATATGACCAGACATTTCCCCAAAGAAGACATCCAGATGGCTAACAGGCACATGAAAAGATGCTCAACATCACTCATCATCAGGGAAATACAAATCAAAACCACAATGAGATATCACCTCACACCTGTCAGAATGGCTAAAATCAACAACACAGAAAACAGCAGGTGTTGGCGAGGATGCGGAGAAAGGAGAACCCTTGAGTACTGTTGGCAGGAATGCGAACTGGTGCAGCCACTCTGGAAAACAGTGTAGAGGCTCCTCAGAAAATTAAAAATAGGACTACCTTATGATCCAGCAATCTTGCTACTGGGTATTTATCCAAAAAATATAAGAACACTAATTCAAAGGGATACATGCACCCCTGTGTTTATAGCAACATTATCTACAAGCAGCCCAACTGTCCATTGACAGATGAATGGATAAAAAAGAGATGGTATTATATATACACAATGGAATATTACTCAGCCAGAAAAAAAGAACGAGAGCTTGCCATTTGCAACGATGTGGATGGAGCTTGAGTGTGTTATGCTAAGCAAAATAAGTCAGTCAGAGAAAGACAAATACCATATGATCTCACTCATATGTGGGTTTTAAGAAACAAAACAAAGGGACAAAGAAAAAAAGAAAGAAACCAAAAAGCAGACCCTTAGCTCTGAAGAACACACTGCTGGTCACCAGAGGGGAGGCGGTGGGGGGCTGGGGGGAAACGGGATGGGGGTGAAGGTGCACACGTGTCGTGAGGAGCAGTGGGTGATGTATGGAGGTGCTGAATCACTATGTTGTACACCTGACACGAATATCATACCACATGTTAACTATACTGGAATTAAAATTAAAAACTTAACTTAAAAAAATGAAAAAAAAAAAAAGAGATGTGTTAGAGAGAAGAATCACCCAAGATCCCACCACTTTCAGGTTTTTTATATTTGCAAAACATCAGCATTATTTTAGCTACGGGTGTGGGACTCTAAGTGTCCAGTGTGGCTGAGAACAGTGTGCTTGTGTTGAAGTCATGTTTCACCACTGGGAGGTTTTATTTGGTAGTTGGAGGAAGAAGGTAGGGAGAAAACGTGGGGATCGTCATGTATAGAGGGGGAAACGGATCCAGACATGAGAAGCAGTATGCCCAGGGTCACATAGCAAGTTCATGGCAAAAAAACCAGGTCTCCTGAGGCAGAGCTCCCCCCGGGCACTGCCACGCCAGACCACTGCTGACCTTCCCACTAGCCCTTCCGGTGGTGGGGCAGCATCCTGTTTTTTAAGAATGGGTTCCTGCTCTCCACACATTCAGGTGTTTTCCTTTTATAGTCTGACTTAAATAGCAATACAATAATTGATACTTAGCGCCAACCAGCTCTTTGCCCATCTCTGCCCTGCTCCCCTTTTCTGGCCGGGGAAACTGGGATCCAGAGGGGGCAAGCTACTTGCGTGAGCAAAGACAGCTCACAGGGGACAGGAGTGGGACTGGAACCTGGTCTGCCCGACGCCCGAGCCCCCAACCACCATGCTGCCCAGCCTCTGTGGGCGGGAAGGCCCCTGAGGCCAGAGCAGACAGGCTTCAGGACGCGGGGCTGTTTATTGTTCCTGCGGCTCTCTGTGCAACCATCAACACGTTGTTTGAAGGGTGAGGGCTGGTGGACTTTGAAGAGAGTGGAGAAGGAGAGCTCCCGCGGGGGTTTGCCGTCCAAACAGATGCGACAGAAACCAGAGGGCGGCCAGGGTGGCCGAAAGGCTGGTGGGTGGGCGGCGAGCCTGCCTGGGCTCCTGGGCCATCTTGTGATGACATGTCATGTGACCACCAAGGCCAGGCCTGGGGCCTCCGCACGGTCCCTCCCGGTGAGGGCTGGGGCCTGGGGCGCTGTGCCCACCCTCCCTGGGGGCACTGAAGCCATCCGCCGCCAGCTGGGGCTTCCGGGGGCAGACATGGGGTACCACACTCTACGCCCCAAACAGCTTTGCTATCCCGTGTTTGAGACCATGGCCCGATTCCCAGGTGGATTCCTGAAGTCAGCCTTGCAGTCTGTGACCCACTCTGTGAGTGGAGGGGCGGCTTGTTCGTGGGGCTGAGCACTGTGGACATGAGGTGCACTTTTCCTGCCCTATTTTATGCAATCCGCAACGACTCTGTGAGGTGGGACCATTACCACCCCACTTTGCAGGTGAGCATTCGGAGGCTCAAGAGGATCAAGTGACGTGCCCGGCAGATGGCCTAGGGCTCGACCCCCGGCAGTGTGACCTGGGCTTTACCCCTGATAGCACAGCACCGAGGCTGCATCCCAGCTCTGCTGGAAGACGGCATGGCTTTGGCTCCTGACCCTGTGACTTTGCCACTGTCCCCCCATCTGGTCTTCAGAGGCTGACCTCTCTCTGCCTCCACAAAATGAAGGCAATGAGAATCTACCTCCTGGGTGGTCGTGGGGGTCGGATGAGCCTTTCCTGTGAGCGTCTGCAGCAGGGCAAGGCGCATCCAGTGTCGCTTCCATGAGGCCGGCGGTTAGCCGCGTGGTTATCACTGGGGACCGAGCAGCTTCCCTTGTGCCTGCGGCTGCCTCTCCCTTTCCCGCTGTTTCCTTGTGTTGGAGGTGATGATCGCGAACATGGGTGTCACTGGGGACAGGGGAGACAGTCTGGACAAAGCCGCTGTTGCAAGAGAGCGCGTTTCCCGAAACCTCTGCACGGGCACGTCCGTCCTCGAGCATGCCCGCCGTGCTGGGGCGCCCTGCCCAGGCCCTGCCTGGCGCCTGGTTCTCTGGACGGTCGGCCAGTGGCCGGCTGCGCGTGCCCGCCGGCTTCTGCACTGCTGTTCACGGGAAGACCAGGGAGGGCACGCAGAGGGGCTGGCTGGGAAGGAGGCAGAAAGGAAGCTGCCTTCCCCAGCCTGCAACTTTCTGACAGGGAAGGGAAGGGAAGGGAGAGGCTTCAGGAGAAGTCACTTTTCCAAGTCGTGTTTGCTCGGGAGCGCTTCCATTCAGGCTGGGACCTGAGAAGGGGAGAAACGAAGCGTGTGTTTTGCTGGGTTTCAGTCGGCGTCCGCGGGTTCCAGCAGGGCCCGAGGAGCCGTGTTTGCGTTTGTCCCCGTGGCCTCTGTCCGGATGACCGTTCCTGCCACCACCCAGCTGGGCTCTTCTCATTAACCCGGTCACACGGCCCGATAAGCCGGAGAGAAGCGAGGGCGGAGCTGAACCCCCGCAAGTGGGTGCGGGGCGGGGGGGAAGTCTCTGGGCTTTGCTAATTGGGGTTCTCTTCTCCTCTCGATTAGGTTCTGCTCTTTGTCTGAGCAGACAAGATAAGGAGGAAGCTGGGCTCTTCCTAACAAGCCCGCCTGGCAGGGCCACGTGGTCATTGCCGAGCGGCCGGCATCTGCGGCAGTCCTGTCGGTTCGGCAGTGGGAGCGGTCGCGGCCGTGGTCGCTGTTGCTGGGAAGCGGGAGGCCATCCTGAGCCCCCCTGGGGTCTACCGGCGGAGGCTGCCTCGAGCTGCCACGTCTGGCTCCTTCACCCAGAGACATTTTCATCCTGAGCGGCTGACCTGTTCGCTCGTCAGAATTGCACAAGTTCTGGCCGCAGGGACTCCCCAAAGCCGTGGCCGCTCTCAGGCAACAAGGGAAGCATCAGCGCATGGGGGCCCGGCGAGCGCTCGCATGGCGGGCGTGCAGATCGTAAAAATCACATCAAACAACAACAAGTCGTGCAATTCTTTTGTGTCTTTCCACCAGAAGGACGTGAAAAAACAAATCATGATTCATCAGCACTTGGTTTTTTAAAAATAGAAATAATATCCACCCCCCCCAAAAAAAGTGCCATGCAGTGAATTTGTAAATTAAAGCAAGGAGATGCTTTCTTTAAATTTTTAAAGTCCCCACATATCTGATAGTCCAAACCAAGAATAATATTTGGCGCTGATATGGATTTTTTTTTTTTCCTATCTGAATATACAAAGTATTATATGCTATATTGACATCAGGGCTAAATCTTTCCCTTATAAGGTGTTTGACATAAATAGCTTTTATTATGTAATTCTTAAATGGAAGGAATACACACATTTCTTAAAGGTCCCAGCTGTTATTGTTATCATTTGAGACATGGAATTGGAATCCCAACTTCCAATATCAAATTTTAGCACAAACCCTATAAAATCTATCTTGTCAGAATGTGCCAGAACCTCTAAGCCCTTCCCGGCTGAACAAACTGCAGCTGGTGCTTCATCCTGAAAGGAGAGAATCGACTTTGCGTGTGGGGTATAGGCAGCACATCGGCCCCGGTTTTCGCCCAGCTGCCGGGCCGACGGGGGAAGGCGTGGGTTTAGATTAGCCGTGTCCTACGCCGCTTGACGGGGTGACACGGGTCTGTAGGGCCGAGCCCGGGGCCTGGAGATAGGGCCAGCCAGCAGGAATGCAGGGAATGTTTTTCTTCGGACTCTATCGAGGCACACAGACCATGGGGATTCTGTCCGCGGTGACAGCCTTAACATTTGCCAGAGCCCTGGACGCCGCTCTAGAAATGGCATTGCCCACCCTGGAAGTGAGAAGGTAACGTTTATTTTTGTATTTTTTTCTCTCTCTCCCATATACAGACTGTAGAAAGACCACCAAGCGTGCGCCATTTTTTTTTTCCACCATGATGTACAATTCACATTTGTTAATCAAAAAAAGTGCCCGAGGTCATCCACCTAGACTTTTTTTTTTCTTCTTCTTCTTAAACAGGAAACGGGTTTCAGATGTTTATATGTTAAAAAGTAAGGCTACTAATCTGTTTAGCCATTTACCAGATCCTGGCGAACTCCCTCTTACATTTTAATGTTCAGACTCCATAGGATGACATTCATTTTATCCCTCTTGTTATTTAGAATGAAAAACAAAAATCTTCCAATAGTCACCTGCTTTTCTGAGGCAGCTCTAGCAGAGGTTAAAATAAATGAATCCAGGAGTTCAGTGAAATTGTGCTCACAGTGGTGTGGGTGTTGTGTCCTGCGTCTGAAAATTAAACCCTCTCAGGCCATTCTTTAAAATAGACCGTGGTCACATGTATTTTCATGTGTCTGTGGAGGCTTCCCACTCAGATTCAGAATAGAGGTTTACAAATGCATACAGTCAGGAAATCTACAGAAAAGGCAAAAGTAGTCCTTTTAAAGGTCAAATCTTTTTCTTTGAATCAGCAGCATATTTTCCATGGTGCTTCTCGATATTAGGCTGGGAACGGGAACAGAGAAAAACGATTTTCCCCGAGAGTCCATGATCACTTGAAAGGACTTCAGCCTGATGTTTAGAAATCAAGGTTTTTGTTTTATTGCTGGAATTTTTGTCTTGCCCCGGGGCTGATAATTTCAAACGGTCGCATTGCTGGTGAAAACGTGTCCCTGTTTAAGTGTGGCAAGTCAGTGATGTTTTTCTATGGTGGGAGGTTTATGTATTCATAAACCGGGAGAAAGGAGCACAAACAGGGGAGGTTTGAATGCTTTTTTAGTGAATTTGTTAGTATTCAAAGCACTGGCCGAAAAGACTGTTTTAAACGTAGGACTCGGAAGGAGTTATATCATTTGCTAAACCTGGGTCTGATGGTCCTTACTCTTTACCCGCCTGTGTTTGACCAAATGCTCTATGTCTGCAGATTGTGAGAGGAGGCAAACGATGGTTTTTGGAGACATTTTGTCAAAGAGAGAGAAATAGCTAAATTGAAATGAACTCTTAAAAGCAGCCCAATAGTCTCTGGATGGGTAAAAAAGGTATTTGCAAAAACTAAAACATAGATAAAGAATCATTCTCAATTTCCTAACCAGTGTCCTCACCTACCCTCACTCTGATGTATATAGATAGATAGATAGATAGATAGAATATTCTATGAGGCAAAAGTATAGTTATTTCTTTCTCATCAGAGTTATCAAAAGTGGCTGGAGAAAAGATCAGTATAAGTGTAAAAATGGGTATGTAAGAAATGTCCAAGCTCCTTCAAATGGGGATGGGACGGATATGATTAAACACAATTTAAAATATGTGTTTTTTGGCAAATGAAAAAACCATTTTGATTTCCTGGGGCATGTTTTAATTCAGTGTTCAGGGGACACAAGGCTGCCCAGGATAGGTGTTAGGAACTCCCAGCACAAACCAGTGACAAACAGCAACAATACCACCTGCAGTGAAGAACGTGAGCGAGAATAAAGGCAAGCGGTCCTGGTGTGTGAGAAGCTTCTGTCGAGTGGGTCTGTCTAAGTGTCAGCCCCCAGCAGAGGCTGGTCCACGGAGAACAAATCCCCACCAACCCCAGACTCCCTCTCCAGGACGTGTCTGCCATACCTGAGGACCCCGAGTCTCACCCAAGGAAAGCCCTGCCTTGGGGGCCCTTTGGAAAGCACCAGCGTGCTAACGGAGCAGAGGGGAAGCCTGGAGCGGCATCTATGCAGCTACTGAAAGCCTGAAGAGCGAGCCAAGCCGACAGAAGGGGTCAGTCTGATGAAGGGCAGACTTGGTGCCTGTGATTTTCTGCATGGGGCAGGACGCGGGGCACTGTGAAAATCACAGCACACGAACCACTTTGGGCCAGTACCTTTTTTTTTTTTTTTAACCATCTCTCTGGGTCCTGGACTGTTAGGAACAGAAAAAAATGCCTAAGTCTGCAAATCCCAGGCAATCACCGTGTCAGCTTGGAGCCGAGATGTTTCCCAAATGAACACCTGGACGGTGTAAATCACCACAGCGGTAAACACTTCAGGCCGGCGCAGGCTGCAGGCTGGCGGGGCAGCACCCTCCCACCCGGCCGGGGTCCATAAACCGGGCGCTGGCCCGCCATCATAAACGCCCCTCTCACGGAGAAAGACCCCTCCCCGGCTGGGAGCAGAGCCCCTTCGACGAGGCCACTCAGATAACGGACTGCCCTCAGCGCTGTCCCGCTTACCCTGGGCTGGTATCCCGAGTAGCTGTCAAAGGCCTGTGTCGTGAATGGCTTCGTGAGACCTAGAGAGGCGACCGCGGCCACTGGCTTCAAGGTGGCTGTTTTCGAAGGCGCCGTGCAAAGAGAAAACCTAAAAAGAAAAAGGAAAAGAAAAGAATAGGCTTTATTTTTTTAAGCATTGAGAGTAAAATCTTCACAATAGCTGTAACGATAACCAAAAGATCTATAGGGAGCGTCCCCAAAGTTGGTAGAAATCAAAGTGTCATTCCCTCCTTGAAAACACAGTGAATTAAGATATTAAATGACTCTTCTTCTCCGTGCTGTCCTAGAATCTTCCACGCCTACTGGGTGACCATGCATTTGGTGTAAGCAGTTGTTACAAAAATCCCTGAATGGGGGAAGGCAGATGGCAGAATACGCCTCAAAAGGATCGCGTCTTTGGGAACTTTTTTATATTCTGATGCTGTCCTTAAAAAGGAGAAATTTCTCCTTATAATTATCTGATTAGGAGAGTCTTTTAAATGACGTTTTCTGCCTTCCACCAGACAGATGGGAGGACAGGCAATATAAACTTTATAAAAGCGGCCTCCAGTTCAGGCTTTTTATGGCTCTATTCCTTTTTCCCCACAGCGCGGAGTAGAGAAAAGGAGGGAACCCGAGAGCAATTTCTCTGCCTCTGGGATCAACCCTGCACCAAAGAAAAATAACCTGGAGAAATTAGTCTGCAGCCAGGAACGAGGCTGGGATCAAATGGTTGCTGATTGGAGCAAATATTTAAACGGGATAAGTCAAATCGAGCATTATTAAATAAAGCTTGTTTAATATGTCTCAAACAGAAAATGTCTTTTGAGGAGCGTTTTAAACGTGGTCCTGGAGCTCTGGCTGGGGGCGCGTCTCGAGGCTTAACTGGTGTGCGTGGGATCTGCGCTCTTACCACAGAGAAGTGCTGCTCCTTCGGAAAGCCTTTCCCCCCATGGAATAAAATGAAAGCAGGGAAGTTTTTAGGTAGCTCTTGAACGCTGTTAATGCAACGTAAGCAGCAGGAGACAACTGGCCCATGTTGTCACGTTTATTCATCAGGCGGAGCGCAGCCTGGCCGGCTGGGTGACAAGGGTCACAAGGGTGACGGGCGGCAAGCCGAGGAGACCCGCGGGTGGGGGTGATGCTTTCCCAGCACAGTGCAGTAGGGCAGCAGCTGACCCTGCTCTCACCAAACCTAAAACCACTCTCTAATGGGTTTTACAATATTTACATTTTCTATTTTATTTATAGGATGCCATGTGTCTACATTCAAATGAAAAAAAAAAAATCACTGGATATAAAATCCCACCCCGTCCCCACATTTGCTCGCTCATTAGAGATGTACGCGTCCCTGTTGCCACGCATCTGCGTGTGCGAGCCAAATCGGACCCGGGCCTGGGGTCTCGGCAGAGGGTCGGGAGGGGCAGATGGGGCATCTGTTCCCATTGTCTGTGGGGCCACGGGTGCGTCTTCATTTCTGGGCCACATTTTCTCCTGCTGTAAGCAGTGAGGGGGCTGGTGACGTGCGGAGGCTTGTCCCAGAGCGGAGATTCTTTGCACGTCTCAGCGACCACCCTCTGGCTCATTAACCTTTCCTGGCCCGTGGGAACGGGTGTCCGGGAACCAGCCTGGAGCCGGAGCTAGGAGAGCTGGTCGAGTCCCTCCCGTGCCACGGTGTACGTGTGCGCTTGGGTGGGTGAGTTATCACATGTCTTTCTTCCCTCACCCTAAAAGTGATCTTTTTATTCACTTAATTGTTTTCATTGCCAATTGACCTGACCCACAGATCGGACACGGGACCCACCACCTGCAGCGCATCTGATTTATCTGCCTGAAATGTAGTTACACGTCCTCTCGGGCAACGCAAGACCCTGCAGATTCCCTTCGTAAAACCTAATCTCTCCCAGGGCGCTTGCTCGGGAAATTTTATTCCCTTCCCCAATGTAGACAGATGAACAGTTTGCTTTTCAGCTCAGGCGCAAGGCCTGATTCCTTCCTGTGCAGCCACCCTGGGCAACAGTATGGGAACGAAAGCCCCGCTGAGACAGGGTACTGCGGAGTGGTGGCCCTGGGTGCTGTCCTTCGTTCCTGGACAGGTGTCACTGCCCCCTTCTTAGCAGACACTGCTGACCCCCGTGCATGCTGCCCGGGGGGACGGTGGCCCTGGCGATGGCCACGGAGCCTCACAGCAGGACGGCAGGCAGCCCCCAACAGCAACGCCTATGCTGAGCTTTCTGGGCCCTCGTCAGGCCAGAGGGGACGGGACAGCTGGAAATGTGTTGGCGGGGAGGTGCTCAGAGTGTGGTCTGAACTCCGGGTGGACGGGCCGCGGCCCAGGGGACTGAGGCCAGAGTTGGAGCAATGCTGCTTTAGAAAAGCCTCACGTGTTGCTCCGTTGGTCAATGAGAGCAACTAGGAAGCCTAGCTTTCCTTCCCAGCATGGCTGCCGCAGCCCTACACCTCTTGAACATCAGTGAAGGGAGCCTGAAAGCCTGGAGAGGCAGGATCTAGAAGGCTGGGGGTGTGTGTCCTTCCTGGGACACGGGGAGGAGAACTGAGGGAAGGGGTGACAGGTGGGCTGGGCAGGAGGGGAGAAGAACACCGTAGGGTTAGGGATGAATGTTGAGAAGGGGGGGCTCTGCTAGCAGCCGGGCTGGAGCCCAGAGGAGAGGCTGGGGGAGGGGCAGGATGGACCCTGCATCACCCTCCCCTTCACCATTTGGCCTCTCGATCAGCTGGCCCGAGTGTGTCTCCTGCTGCTCCCGCCCTAGGCCTCCTAACCCCCTGCCTGGTGACTGTCCCTTAGGGTCCCCTAGAAAGCTTTGACCGTACAGATGCCTGGTGCCACCCTGGAGACTGGGGAGACGTTAGTACTTATTACCAGCTCGCAGGACCAACTGCCCTGACCCTAACCTTCCGATGCAGACTTCTTATGCGAGGCTTCTGTAATTCGCACTCCGGAGACACCCTGTGCGGGGGGGGGGGGGGGGGGGGGGGGGGGACAGGGGCTGCAGCACCCAGAAGGATCCCTGGAGCACCCCGGGCTGTGCGTTTGGGTGAAGCAGAGACACGCGCAGCAGGAGGATCATTTCCCAGATGCTTGCTTCTGCTCTGCCCCCTTGTTGGGCAGGTCTGCAGGAAAGTGAGGGCTCCCCTTGCTAACGTGTGCACCCCACTCCCAGCCGGAGCCTCGTCGTCCACACTGGGAAAACAAGGAGATTCTGAGCCCGGGATGGGACTTTCACAGAGCTCCCTCATGTCCCCACGTGGCTTTTTCTCTTCCTTGGTAAATGTAGCTTAAGACAAAACAAAAACCATAAAATCTTAAAATTTTCCGCAAAAAAATGCAAATCTTGATGAATGGGAGCCTACGTGTCAGTTACCTGTCCTAAGTAATTCCGATGTCCCGTCGGCCCCCTTGCTTCCTTGTAAAGTGCAAGCCGCGTTAAGGAGAGCTAACATATAGAGAGCCTCTAGAAATCCAGGCACTGCTTGGAGAGCTTCACACGGCCTCATCCATGTCCCTCTGGCAACAACCCTGGGGGGCAGGTGTTCCTTTTGTGCCCATTTTGCAGATGGGGTAAGTGAGGTGCGGGTGACTTCCCGGCAGCACACAGATAGTACGTGCCAGAGCTGGGGTGGGACCCCGGGGGACTCGACTCCCCCCGTCGGCTGTCCTGGCAAGAGAGGCTGGTACTGGGGAGCTGGAAGATGTCACTGTTTCCTCAGACAACCTCTTAGACGGCGTCAAAACAGCGGCCCAGCCAGCTCTGCTGCTCTCCGTGGGGTGCTCCTGCTTCTGAGGGCCTCTGTCTGCTGCCCCCCGAAGCGGAGCTCAGATGGGGTGGTCCCGCAGATGTGCCGCCCGCCCGGAGCCCCCACCCTCCAGAGGCAGGAGCGCCCGGCCACTTTCCTCCTCCGTCTCTTCTCCCGTTGGGATGGTGACAAGCTGGGGTCTGTTTGTTCTCAGGGAAGAGAGGAACCCTTTCTGGAAACACCAAACCTCTCTTCGCCGAGACCAACCTCGGGGCTGGAGACAGAAAGTGGGGCAGGCCTGGGAAGCAAGCAGGAGCGTTGGCTGGTGCCGCAGACCCTCCGGCGCTCTGACCCAGCTCCAGCCTCTGCGAGCGTGAGCAGCTCGCCGCCCCTCACTCCACCAAGTGTGGGCATCTCGAAATCGCAGTGGTGCTCAGAGGACAGGGTGCGGCAGTGCTGCTCTGGGTGGGTGGGGGGTGGGGTGGGGCTGTGGTTTCTGCAGAGCCAGGCCCCCTCCCCCAGCCCCAGCCAAACTCCCACAGCCTCTGAGCCCAGGGGCTGGGCCCCCCTCTCTGTGGGCCCAGGAGCCTCCCCCTCACCCTCTGAGCCCCGCCCAGGCTGTAAAATGGGTCTAGTCCTGCCTCTGAAGTATGGCCGTGGGGGGATTATGTAAGGCGATGACCCATGCTCCTGAAAGGCCAGCCCAGAGCCTTCCAGAACCTTCCACAGAGTCATAACAATAAGAAACAAACAGCACAAGTGGGGCACCAACCGAAGGAGGTAGGGACCACTTTGGACGCATTTTTCGGATGCAAATACTAAGGCACAGAGTGGAGCTGATGTTTGAACCCAGGGGTTCTGGCAGAAGGGTGATCAGCCTCTGCAGTCTCTCCATACGCCTGATAGATGGGAGCTATTATTATTATTATTATTATTATTATTATTATTATTATTATGGGGGGGTTGATAATTTTTGGCTTCTTAAGAAATGTTTTATCTGGAGATCACTGTAGATGCGCACGCACTGGTAAGGAATAATTTGGGAAGATCCCTGTACCTTCTGCCTGGTTTCCTCCGATGATGACATCCTGCATAGCTGCAGCATGATGTCACAACCAGGATATGACATCATACACCCACGGAGCTGTGCAGGCCAAATGGCAGCAGGGTTCCCAGGAGGGCTAGGTGTCCACTTAGACCCCGTCCCCTCCATGCGGTACCCCTTGCCCTCCCTTTCACTCAACGTGACCTGACGTTTGGGTACCTGATGTTTACACCCCCCCCCCCCCCGCAAGAGACGCAAGTTCCGTGAGGTCAGAGGTTTTGTCGATTGGTTGGCTATTGTTTTCCCCGTGTCGAGAAGAGTGCCTGTCACGTGCGGCTTTAGTATATTTTTTAATGGATGGGTGCGTGAACGATGTTTTCTCACAGAGCCAGATAAACTTTCTGAGCTCCCTTAATAAGAAATCTGTAAAATGGGCTGAACGCTCTGGACCAGAGGGGTGTGGTGAGGACCAGGCCATGTAAGATGTGTCGTGTGTCCGGCCCGTGGAGTCCAGTGGGGTCTCGGCTCGGGAGGTTGAGCTGTGTATCCTCCCACACCCAGGAAACTCCCCCTGCCCCCCCAGTCTGTGTCGCCGACCATCCTGGAAGTCTCGCTGCTGTCCTCCGGGGCCTCTGCGGTTTGTCAGGCCCTGGAATGGGCCTGTGATCTTTCAACAGTGAGAGCACCGCTAACCAGAGGCTTGCTCACTTGAAGGAGGCAGTCGTCGAGGAGGTGGCCTGTGTGTCTCAAGTACCTGCGTGAAGTCTGCTAATTCTGCTCACTTGGAATTATAAACAGCTTAACACCCTCCACTGCTCGGCCCCGGAGCCCTGCTGGGATTCGGGGATGGCGGGCATTTCCTCCACCTCACAAGGCAGGCCCTCCAGGGCTCGGCACAGCCCATGCCCCCCGGGATGTCGAAGCTCCACGGGGATCTTGTAGCCACAACAGTGTGACGTGCCATAATCCAAGACGCCTCTATAGTTCACAGCAGGCAGGGATTTGAAAACCAGCGTGTTTCTTTCTATTGTAAAATAAGTATCTTATGTGTATTACAAAACAAAACATTCTTACGGAGAGTTTATTAAGAAATGGAAACATTTAAGAAATAATTTATTGATTATCCATAACCCTGCCAATTGGGGATTAGCTGTTTATGCATTTAGTTATATTTTATCTCTCTCTTTCTCTATGTATATATATAAAACATAGTTAGAAGTATATAATTTTAGATCTTGTTTTTCTCATTACCATTTTTAAAAGATATTTAATTTATTTATTTGAGAGCAAGAGAGAGCGCGTGAGAGCACAAGCAGAGGGAGCAGCAGGCCGAGGGAGAAGCAGGCTCCCTGCTGAGCAGGGAGCCCGATGCGGGACTCAATCCCAGGCCCCCGGGATCATGACCTGAGCTGGAGGCAGATGCTTAACCCACTGAGCCACCCAGGCGTCCCTCTCATTACCATTTTATCATGAAATATTTCCATTTCTTTAAATATTTGGGAACATGTATATTTTAAATTAAAAGAATTGAATCCTGTAGCGGATGATGAGGAAGATGCTTCTGCCAGTGACCAGAAAAGCCAGGCAGGACGCAGTGCGGATGTGAGGCCAGCCCCTTGCTGGAACACCAGCCCGTCCCCTCCTGACCCGCACATCGGCGGCTCCTGGAGACGCACCTTCACGCACGAGGATGTGGATGTGAACCCTTGGACGTGAATCGTGTGGCCTGCCTGCATATTTCCTGCAGCAAGCTCCCGATGGAGGAGTTACAGCTCAGAGGGTGTGCACGCGTCTAAGCTCCTGTGTACACGCTGACACATCGCTGCGTGGGAAGGCTGCAGATCCACTCACTGTCCATCAGCTGTCCACGCAAACGCCCGCTACGCCTCTGTCAACACTGGGCATTAAGACCTTTCACTTTTTTTGGTTTTGTTTTGTTTTGCTAATTTAAGGAGCAAGGATGGGGTTCTGATATACCCGACTTCACTTCCTAACACCTTCATCCTGAATCCGTCTCCGAAGGGAGCTCTAAACTCAGTAGCTGGAACACAGGGAGAGCACCCGCTGGGTGTTAGGGAAATGGAGAAGCTCTCTGTGAAAGCATCCAGTTCCCTCTGCAGAGCTCAGGCGTGGGGGCGGGGCCACCTCTCTGGGCAGCTATCAATCTTGCCTGCCTGCAGGGAATTTGCTGGAGAGGCCTATCGGGAACCGGAGCTGGAGGAAGGGGCACAGAGCCTTCTATAAGATTGTTGTTGGGGAAGATGGGTTTGCGAACTCTCTCCCTGTGGCTGAAGGAAGCGTGAGATAAGGAGCCTGCCCCTTTTAAAGACCAAATGGTCCCAGCTGTGAACCTTCCGGAGCCTGGAGAATCAGCCTGCAGCACCCACACAACCTGCGGTGGGGGGCGGGGGCTGGACTCTTGGCTTCAACGGGTTGGCCTTTCGTGAGGCCGGTGGTGGCTTCCCGGCCTGTGCCCCAGTGCCTGAGCAAGCTGCCTGTCACCACGGATTCCCCCACCCTAATGACACGGGGCATTGAGAAGAAGGGACAAGGGGACTGCGCTGTAAAAACGAAAACAACACAGGAGTGTCTGGCAGGCGGTGCTGAGCCCACCAGCTGCGTATCACATGGAAGATCTGCAATCCCAGGGCCCTGGTTGTCTTCTCTTCTGCTTGCGCAGGCTTGACATTCTTTATAGGCAGGAGAAATCAGCACACGTAAAATGAGCATGGAAAGGGTACAAGCCTGTGGCATTGAGCACATTCACTATGTTGGGCAAGCACCACCTCTTATCTAGTTCCCCAACATCTTTATCATCCCCAAAGATACCCGACCCAGCCGTCGGCACTCCCCATTCCCCTTACACCAGCCCAGCGACCACTCGTCTGCTCTCTGGCTCATTCATAATGTGCCTACTCGGGACACTGCCTGTCAGTGGAATCCTACACTATGCAATCCTGTGTGCTTGCTGCTTTCTCTCCACCTGGCCTGGCCCAGGGGCTGCCCGCTGTGCGCGTGTCCACACCCCCTTTCACGGCTGAGCGACGTCCCGCCGTGTGGAGGGGCCACGCTCTGTCTCTCTGGTCACTTGGTGATGGACACTCAGACCGTTTGCAGCTTTGGCTCTTGTGAATACCGTGGCTACGGACATCTGTGTGCAAGATTCTGCTTAGGTGCCTGTTTTCAACCTTTTGGGTACAAGCCCAGAAGTGGGATTGCTGGATCTCGTGGCAACTCTACGTTTAACCTTCTTCTTCTTCTTTTTTAATTTATTTGACAGAGAGACACAGCGAGAGAGGGAACACAAGCAGAGGGAGTGGGAGAGGGAGAAGCAGGCTTCCCGCTGAGCAGGGAGACCGACGCAGGGCTCGATCCCAGGACCCCGGGATCATGACCTGAGCCAAAAGCAGATGCTTAACGACTGAGCCACCCAGGCGCCCCTAGGTGTAACCTTCTGAGGAGCTGCTGGCCCCGTTGTGGTTCCCGCCAGCAGCGCAGCGCAGGAGGGTCCCAACCTCTCCAGCTCAGGCTGACTCTCACAGCGTCTTCCCAGAGGTGCCATCCTGCCTTCCCCATCTACACAACAATCCCAGCAACGGTGGGGCCTCCTGCGTGGTCACCTGGCCCGGGGTCTATTTGAGACCTTTGACAGACCGTGGTCCCCCTTCACGTGCCAATGCCACCCTTCCCTGGCCACCTCTCCACCTCTCCGGCCTCAGTTTCTTCCTTGAGAAAACGGGGCAGCTGGAGCCGGCTGAGGGGCTGCTCGGAGCCCAGGGCTGGGCACGCGGTGGCACCCCGTGAACACAGCCTGTGAGACCCCACCCGGAAGGCATGTGGGGTGCTACTGCGGGGACCCCCAAGCCCGTGTTGGCTTCAACTCCCTGTGTTGCTATAAATAATGTACAATAGACGATTAGAATCACAACTAACGGACTGGCAAGTGCTTCTAATCTGTAAAGAAATTCCCGGAGCAGGTGGGTTTGAACCAGGTGGGTTCTGTGTCCCTGTGGCAGAGGGGGTGGTGTGTCCAGCAGCAGCCCCACTCCAAACTGGCGGCCATCAGGAGGGACGGGACACACCACCTCTGTGGCCTGGCGGGCTCTGAGTACAGCCCTTCAAAGGCTAAATAAAGGCAGTGATTTACAGAGAAAAGGCCTTTTGGGGCCACCTCTGGCACCGAGGTCTGAGGATTTAGGGGACAAAGCCAGCATCCATCTTCTGCTGTGACATGTTCCTGTCAACAGTCACTCTAATGGAACCAGGACCCAGCAGGACAGTGTAGCAGCCTCCCCTCCCCTCCCCAGAACCCTGCTCTTCTTGGGCAGTGAAGGGGAAGGGAGAGCTGCAGGGCTGCAGGGCAGGGGGTGGCAGGGCAGGGAGAGGGCAGGGGGAAGGGCAGGGCTGCAGGGCAGGGGGCGGCCGGGGGACAGGGTTGTAGGGCAGGGGGAGGGCAAGCTTGCAGGGTAGGGGAAGGCAGGGCTGCAGGGCAGGAGGGCAGGGCTGCAGGGCAGGGGGAGAGCAAGGTTGCAGACAGGGGGAGGACAAGGCTGCAGGGAGGGGGAGGGCAAGGCTGCAGGGCAGGGAAGGCCCTGCTTTCTTTCCCCAGTTGTCTGGGCCCCCTTGGGCTTATAGGATCAGAACCAGAGTCCCCTGGAAGTCTAGCCTCCCCCACGGAGCAAGGCTGAGCATAGTGCCAAGCCTCACATGCCCAGGTCTGGAAGGCGGGGAGCCCTGGACCAGGAGGCCTGGCAGGCGGGCTTCCAAGGAGGACAGGGACACGTCCTGACCTTGGACAGAGGTCGGGTTCTAGAGCATGCTCTTTTCAGAATGCTGTTATCTCGGGCAAGTCTCCCATCTCTTCAAGGGGTACATTTGTATCTGCAAAACGAAGATGACCGTTTTTCACCTGACGGGATCACATGAAGCAAATAAATGCTCGTTGACAGGCATAAATAATTTTGTGGGTGTGAAAAACGGGGATGTTTTGGCCAGTGTTGCCCAATACAAATATAACTCAAACCACACATGTAATTTAAATTTTTCTAGCAACCACGTTAAAAAAGATGTAAAAAAGAAACAGGTGCAGTTGATTTAAAAATATTTTAACCCAGTATATTCAGAATATTACCCCACAATTAACATAAAAATGGAGATAGCTAAACTTTCTCTCTACTAAGTTTTCAAAATATGGCAGCACATCTCAGTTCGGACCAGCTACACTGCGTGTGCCCGGCAGCCACGTGCAGCCAGGGGCTCGAGTATTGGCCAGCACGGGTCTAGACCACCCTCCTTCCCGGCTGAGTGGAGCCCCACTCGGGGCCCGGACTCTGTATTGTATCTGCCAGAGGGCCAGTTGGTCCTGACTGGGCTGTGCTCCTTAGCGGACCCCAAGCACTGGCTTTTTGAGGTGGGAGAGAGTCCAAAGGCGGGGATCGGGTGGGTTGTTGCTATTTCCATAGCTTTAGGGTCCTACACATTTGGGAAGGGGGTTAATTTAAAAATCTGTTTGTATATAAATAGATGTATGACATGTTTCAGCAAGGATGCTCATGGAAGTGTCATTACAAGAGGGTGGCTGTGAAATTAGCCAAGTGGCCACACAATTAGGTCACGTTGAAGTAACTGGTGACCTTGATGAAGGTGGGTCAGTGACGTGGTGAGGGGGGAAGCCAGATTGGAGTGAACTAGAAGGCCAGGCAATCCCATTTCTGTGTTTTAAATAAGAAAATCTGGAGGGATGCTTACCTAAATGTTAACTGGTTATCTCTGGCTGGTGGGGTATGGTGGTTTGTTTGTCCCCTTCTTTCTGTTTATCTGTATGTTCTAATTTTCCCACAGCCAATATGTGTTAGTGGAGGAATTACACTGGAAAAACTGGAAGTGATATACTGGAAGGGTAGTAATTAACCTCAGCTTTGGGGCTGGTAAATGGAAAGGGGGTTGAGGCATCATGACCGTAGTTAGGGTGCAAAGGGGCTCTGATTTCTCTGAGATTCCACAACACTGAGGGTCTCAGATCCCCATCTGATCCTCAGTTAGACTCACCTCAACTTGTGAGGTCCTCCCTGGGCATCCTGTCCCCATCAGACTATAAGCAACTTCAGGGAAGGGGAAGAATTTGGCTGCGCATCTATTAAATGCCCAGCACTCTGTCCATCTTTATTTTACAGATGAAAACACTGAAGCTCAGAGGGGGCAAGATGGCCAGGAACCCAGGAGCACTCGGCCTCTGGGTTGCAGCAGCAGGTGAAGAGAGAGGACAGTAAAGCCCTGTGGGGCTTGCTTTGTGCTGGGCTCTTTCACAAGCATGGAACTAACTCGTGTGCATTCCTCCCACCCTCCCAATAGCCATAAAGCGTGAGGCACTCTTCTTGTCCCCAGGTTACAGATGAGGAAGCTAAGCACACCAAGAGGTAAGTAATTGCTTGGGTTCACGCTCCTGGTGAACAGTGGTGCCTGGGTTTTGAAGCTAGACAGTCCACCTCTAGACCACATGCCCGTTCTTCACTACATAGACCACAGGGTCCTTCCTCTTCCCCACATAGACCACGGCTCCTTCCTCTACCCCACATAGACCACGGCTCCTTCCTCTACCCCACATAGACCACGGCTCCTTCCTCTACCCCACATAGACCATGGCTCCTTCCTCTACCCCACATAGGACACGGCTCCTTCCTCTACCTCACATAGACCACCACTCCTTCCTCTACACCATATAGACCACAGGCTCCTTCCTCTACCCCACATAGACCATGGCTCCTTCCTCTACCCCACACAGACCACAGGCTCCTTCCTCTACACCACACAGACCATGGCTCCCTCCTCTACACCATGTAGACCATGCTCCTTCCTCTACCCCACATAGACCATGGGTCCTTCCTCTACCCCACATGGACCACAGGTTCCTTCCTCTACACCATATAGACCATAGGCTCCTTCCTTTATCCCATGTAGACCATGACTCCTTCCTCTACACCACATAGACCATGGGTCCTTCCTCTACCCCACATGGACCACAGGTTCCTTCCTCTACACCATATAGACCATAGGCTCCTTCCTTTATCCCATGTAGACCATGACTCCTTTCTCTACCCCACACAGACCACAGGCTCCTTCCTCTACACCATATAGACCATGGCTCCTTCCTCTACCTCACATAGACCACAGACTCCTTCCTCTACACCACATAGACCACAGCTCCTTCCTCTACCCCACATAGACCATGGCTCCTTCCTCTATACCATATAGACCACAGGCTCCTTCCTCTACCCCACATAGACCACGGCTCCTTCCTCTACCCCACATAGAACACGGCTCCTTCCTCTACACCATATAGACCACAGGCTCCTTCCTTTACCCCACACAGACCACAGGCTCCTTCCTCTACACCACACATAGACCATAGGCTCCTTCCTCTACCCCACATAGATCACAGCTCCTTCCTCTACATCATACTGCTTGCTCCTTGCAGGGTGGACTCCACCCACATCTCTGACTTTTCTGTGCCTCCCTATGGGTCCCAGCATGGTGGGCACCCAGTGTTGGACTGCCTCTCCACCCACCCACTGACCCACTGCAGAAAGACCAGGTGTGTGCCTTCAGTGCTGTGCTTTGGGCTCTGAACAAAATCAGCCAAGTCTTAAGATCAGGATTGGAAGAACTGTAAAAGGAGAAGTGTGAACAGCAAAGGAAATAAACGTGTGTGTGTGTGTGTGCGTGCGTGTGTAAGCTGTGGGAGTTTATTTTTGTGGGGGTGGGGGTCAGAGAGAGGGCCGTTTAATTTAGGCAAAGGCTCAAGCTGGTTCTTGCTATTAGAAGGAAACCCAAGTGAGGAGCCAGGAAAGGACCCCAGGGATGCCACACACCTCGGACCCCTGCTTCCCTCCCTTCATTCTCGCCCCCAGGCACCGTGCGTTCGCAAGCACTGTCAGGATGCCTGTGCTGGTCCAGATACCTACTTAGGGCAGCCAACACTGACAGGGCCCCCAGGAGCCAGCCGTGTCAGAAGAACTTCAGCATCATTAACCGCTGCAACCCCACTGCCTGCCCCATCAGCTCCCAGCCCTGGTCTCCCCATTTCTCAGATGGGCACCCAGATGCATGACCTGAGCTCCACCTCAAGCATGCGGAGTGGCCGGTCAGCACTGCGTCCCCACACCAGCTCCATCGACCGTGTCGGGGAGAAGCTGGCCCTCGTGGGAGAGGATGGGTTCCCCTTAAGGAAGAGGCCTGGGGGTCCCCCCGGACTCTCTGACTTCACTGGCTTGGGTGGGGCCTGGGCATCTGTCTTGGTTTTGTTTTGTTTTGTTTTTTAAAGATTTTATTTATTTATCTGAGAGAGAGAGAGAATGAGAGACAGAGAGCACGAGAGGGAAGAGGGCAGAGGGAGAAGCAGACTCCCCGCCGAGCAGGGAGCCCGATGTGGGACTCGATCCCGGGACTCCAGGATCATGACCTGAGCTGAAGGCAGTCGCTCAACCAACTGAGCCACCCAGGCGCCCTCTTGGTTTTGTTTTTGTTCTAGCACCTCTGGTGATTCTCAGGAGCAGCCTGCATGGAGAAGCTCTGCCCTAACCCTCTGCCGCTCAGAGTGAGTCCCCGTCGGAAGGGCCCTGCTGGGTTTAATGCCCAGCTGTCACCGTCCTGAAATTCGTAATTGCTGAGCGAGAGGCCCGCTCCCCATGCCCGGAGGAGTTCTTCCTCCCACAGACCCAGGCTGCTGACTCGGTACCTGAAGCCGGCATGGGCTTTCTGGATGTTGTAAAATACAGATGGCTGCTTGTAACCACCCAGGTTATAGAACACGAGGTAATCAATCCCACGAGTAAACATGGCAGAGAATCAAAACCAGCCGCGGCCCGAAGCCGGCACAGGGAGTGAGAGGCGAGGGCGGGATGTCACCTGGGGTCGACCCTAGCCACCACCGCTGTTCTTTCAGAGGCTGATGATGGCTGTGCACCTCGCTGACTCCTCCCCTCGCCTCGCCCTGCCTGGGCAGTCCCTCTCCCTCCTCTGCTCCACCAGGCTCCCCATTCCCTGTTACCATCCGTGGTGGCCCCCCGAGTATGTCCGCATCCCAATGCCTGCAACCTGTGGATGGGACCTTCTTTGGAGAAAGGGTCTTTGCAGATGTAATTAGGTTAAGAATTTCCAGAGGAGATCATCCTGAATCCAACGACTGTTACCCTAAACCAGAGAAGAGGAGGCAGAGGTAGAAGGTCATAAGCCGAGGGACGCCCGGGGCCCCAGGAGCTGGAAGAGGCAGGAAGGATCCTTCCCTTCAGCCCTTGGAGGCTGTCACTCCTTGACTTTGGGTTTCTGGCCTCCAGAACCGGGGGAGAATACAGGTCTGTTTTTCTAATCACCTGGTCTGTAGCAATTGAGGGCAGCCCCAGGAAACTAATGTGTCATCCAACTTCCTCTCTGCTTTGTTTTGTGCGAGTTCCTCCCTGGGCTTTCCCCCACCCACTGTACGCAGGGCGAGGCTGTGTGTGTGTGTGTGTGCGCGCGCACGCTGCTCACACCTGTGGCCCTAGCGCTGAAAACACGGACAGCCGGAGCCTCCGGGAACCAGGGAGAGAGAAGCCTTGCTTTGGTCCACAGAGCCACAGGCCTGCGGTGCAGTAGCCTGCCCAGCCCCAGACTGCAGCGGGTAGCCAGCCCTGGGTGCGGGGAAGCTGCATCCACTCCAACCTCCACCCCGGGAATTTCACAAGCCCGCCTGTGGTTTAGCAAGCTCTGGGAAATGCAGAGAGGGTTCCTAGTCCCTCTCCCTGTGCTCCCGGTCATTGCTGTGAGTCCTTTGTCCCCCTGGCCCCCGTGTCACGGGGCTTCAGCTGCAGGCAGCAGGGTGACGCCTGGGAGGGTCCCACTCCTTTAAGTCACACCTGGAGACCCTTGCCCCAACTGCAAGCTACCCAAGCCCTTGCCATCCCAGCTGTCCAGCGTGCTCCCCCTTACTGGTGTCCCAGGACGTGATGGGCAAATCGATGCTGACGTCAGTCTCTTTGTCTTAAGTGAGGTCAACCTGATGGGCAGTTTCTCTGCGGATTATCTTGTGTGTGCCCGTCCAGATTCACTCCTGCCTTCTCTGCCCTCTCTGGCCCTGCTGGCTGACCCGCGTGGACTCCGTCGTTCCACCCTGGCCTCTGCTTCTGGTTAGAGCTGGCAGTGGGGACTCTGTGGATCCTAAGCCAGTGAAGGGAGGGAAGCCAGGTGTTCTCCGCTCCCTCCCCGCTGGGACACCTGGTCGACTGCGTCCCCTACCTAGGGCCACAGCTCCTGTTGGGGTCCTCTCCATGTGGACACCCTACCAGATGTCCTCGCTCTGTCCCCTCATCCCTGCAGTCCCCCACTGCTGCCTGCCATCCTTCCTCCAAGTCCACAAACCCTGCGCACACTTTGCCAACGTTGCCTTTATGAAAACCCCTTCAATTTAAAACCCCATTTCAGGGACAGTTTATTTCCAACCCAGCAGGACCCTGACTGATCCTGTGTCCCTAACCAGGCTATTACTGATTACGCACCTAATGCCTAGAGAAGCTCCCCACCAGAATGTGTGCCCCAGGAGGCTGGGGGCTTTGTCGTGTTCTCACTAGAATGCCTATCGAGACCATCGAGACCATCGGAGAGCCACATGGAGCTGTAGGAAATGGTCCAGGGAGCTCCCCCAGGGATAACATTTTGCAAAACTGTAGTACGATGTTACAAGCAGGGTACGCCTGCTGACACAACCCACCCTTTACTCACATCTCGGATTCCCTGGGGGCCCTGTGCGTGTGCATGCAGCTTTATCACGCATGGAGACTCACGTACCCCCACCACAGGCGGGGCACGGAGCATTTCCAGCACCACAAGGATGTCGTCCATCTGATTTCTCTGGAGGTTTTTTATTTTAACCTGATTTCTTCAAAAGTCTTTTGAAAAATCTTATTTTCTCACTACTTTGTTCCCAGTGCCCAGAACCACACCTAGCACATGGCAGAAACTGAAAACATCTTTACTGGCTGAACACGGGGTGCGTGTCATCCTCACAACACCCCCGTGTGCGGACGAGGAAGCGGGGCTTATCGATGGCACCGTGTGCCCAGGCCGGGCACCGACTCAAGAGTCTTCCCAGCTCTGGAGGCCGCAGTCGGGCTTCCTGGGGTCTCTCTGCTGCACCCCAAGGGGCAGTGCTGCTGGCATCCTAATGCAGGAGGCCCCACATACGGTTCAATCTCAGCGTCTCTCCCTCCATCTGCAGCCGCCGAGCACATGCTTCTAGACTCGCTCCACTGTTGGTCCTCCCCACAGCTGTGCTGGGCAGCCGTGCTCCGAGCTCGTCCAAGGCTGATAAAAGTGCTGGGCAGGACGCAGTGGAGCCTGGAGCCTGGTCAGCCTGATAACTGGCTTCTCTTTGATGTTTTTCAAGTTCAGAACGGACCCAGGCCCCTTGGCCAGCGTTGCACGCTTGTTTATTTTCGTCACCATGTAGGCTTTTGTGATTTCCCCTTCCCAAGTGGGACAGCTATCATTATTCCTGTCATTACCCTATTGGAAATGTTGCTAAACGCGCTCTCCTGCTCCATCCGACCCCTCCTTCCAAATGCCCGAGGAAGACCACCCACAACGGCAGACCTTCCCTCCATTTAATTTTAGTCTCAGGATGTAAGTTTGCAATTTCATCACAATTAAAAAAAAACCAAAACCCAAAACCAAAAACGAGACTGGTTTTCCTATCCCAGACCTGCGGACCATCCTTCCCCGATAGGAGGGCTCAGGAGCTGCCTAAGAGTCCCCAAGAACTGTGAGGTTTCAGGGCCTGGGGGGCGGGGAGACCAGCGAACAGTTTCACAAGAAAACACACAGTACTGTCCTTCTAAGTTACGTTCCAAGTGCGTTAGATCAGAGCAAGACCACTAAGCTGTGTTCCTCTCATAAATACCAGTGAATTACTCAGAGGGCACGGGAATGCGGGGCACTGGAGAACCATACCACTTCCTCTCTGGGAGCTCGGATGCACCCTGGATCGGAATGTTCTAGATGTTAAGGACACACCTGTAAAGACCCTCACAATTACTGTCAGAGCCCCTTGCAATGTTTCCCTGCATGCTGCCTTCCCGAACAGAACGTTTGTGGTTAATTTTCTTGCTTTCTTTCCTTTCTTACTTACCCTTTGTCTTTGTAAGTCCATGTCTGAAACACACACATAGACGCGCACACACACTCGAGCACATGCTCCCTGCATGTTTCCGTCCCTCTGCTCCCAGCATATTTCCTTTTTCAGCTTTTTGGAAAATGTTGCAATGGGGTTTGACCGGAATGAGATTCAAGCAGGTGATGTGGCCCAGGGTTCCTACCGGCTCCCACAATCCACGTTTCTTCTTCATGTTCCCAGTCTCCTCTTTTCTTTTTTTTTTAAAGTGGGCTCCTGTGGAGCTCACGGCAGGGCTTGAACTCATGACCCTGAGATCAAGACCTGAGCTAAGATCAAGAGTCGGATGCTCACCGATGGACCCACCCAGGCGCCACCTCCCCAATCTCCTTTTATAGTTTGTTCCTTCCTTCAGAGCAGTGAAAGAAATGTTTTCTCAGTGAATGTTATTTTCCCATCTACCTTTCATGAGAACACTGGGAGGGAGGAGTAAGCCTGTGTGTCAACCAACACCGTAAGTCTGCAATTTGGAGGGATAACATTTTAGAGTCAGAGGAAAGGCAGTAGAAAGGAGTTTAAATCTATAAAATGATGCTCTACTCTTTATTGAAGGAAAAACAAATTCTAACCATAATTAGATTGTTTTCCCAATATCTCAGGGCTGCTAGGTGTGACCACACACGCTGTGCCTGGCACAACCCTGGGGGGCGCTGTTCGCATGGGCGCAGTGCTGTGCCGAGGACAGGGTGAGTCATGTGTGTGCTGGAGTGGGGGTCGGGGGCTCTCACGTGTAGCTGGTGGCAGTGGCATTCGGGACAAGCCCTTTGGAAAGACATATGATGGTCACTACCAAAACTATGCATGCAATTGCTCTGGGACCCTGCAATTTCACTTTTTTATTTTTATTTTTTAGAGAGACAGCATGAGCACGCAGGGAGTGGGGAGCAGAGGAAGAGGGAGAGAGAGAAATCTTAAGCAGACTCCATACCCAGCGCTGAGCCCGATGCGGAACTTGATCTCACGACCCTGAGATCATGACCTGAGCTTAAATCAAGAGTGGGACGTTCCACCGACAGAGCCCCCCTGGCGCCCCTGCAGTTCCACTCTTGAGCGTTTGTCCCGCCTCGAGAGCACACATGCTCTTGCAGAAGCCTGGCAGTTTGCTCCTCACCCCTCCCCCGCCACCTGCAGCATTGTGCGCGGTAGCAGAAGCCTGGACATAGCCTAGATGCTCGTTCACGGGGGGTGAGTCAATAAGCTAGGATTGATCCTGAAACAGAAAGTGGTGTAGCCTTCAGAATAGAGGCTGATTCGCAAAGGCAGCAATCCCTGGGACATGTCCCTTGGGGGTGGGGGGGGCTTTCGAGTGCAGAAGGGTCTGCGTGCCGGCTGCTCCCCCCCAATGAGCAGGGTGATGTCCGGCAAATTGTTCAGCCTCCTCTGCCTCACTTTGTCCATCTGCACAGTGGGGATGAAGACAGCAGTCACCCTGCAGGGCTGTGGAGGAGATGTCACGAATCAGTATGTGTCACACATTTAGGATGGTGCTGGCATGGAGCAAGGGCCGTATGACCATTAGTTATTATTACTGTATCATTGCTGTCATCGCAAGGAGAGCACATATGTGCCAAGGTAGGCATCGAAAATCCTTGGAAGGGTACCCAGAACCACAGGTGCCACGGATTGCTGCTGCCAGGGAAACCAAGAGACTGAGGGCAGGGTGAGGTGGAGGAACACCTACCGTTAACTTGTGTCTTTTGAATTTCTATCAAGAATCTCTATTCCCTATCTTTTTCAATCTTTTTAATGAAAATTTGTAAGCATGCAGAAAGGTTGAAGAATTGTACAGTGAAAATCCATGTGTCTACCATCTCATCCCATTTGTCCACCCATCCATCTATCCATCCACCCATCCATCCATCCACCCATCCATCCATATACCCATCCAACCACCCATCCATCTATCCATCCACCCATCCATCCATCTACTCATCCAACCACCCAACCATCCAACCATCCATCCATCCATCCATCCAACCATCCATCCATCCACCCACCCATCCATCCATCTACCCACCCATTCATCCATCCACTCATCCATCCATCCATCCATCCATCCATCCGTCATCCATCAAACCTTATTTTTTTTGATGCATTTCAAAATAAACTACAGATATTAGTACATTTCCCCCCATATTCTTTTGCACAGGTAACAATTAGCTAGAGTTCAATATTTGTCTATGGGTTTTTTTTTTTATGCCAAATGTACATAGAGTCAAATGCACAGGTCTGAAGTGTCCTATTTGATAATTTTGAAGATGCATTATTTATTTAAAAAAATAATCTACAAATAAAATGTGGCTGACTGGGAGAGAGAGATAAAGAGAGAGAGAAATTGAGACAAAGCAAAATCGCACTTTGAACCCACAGAGAGGGAAGAAAACAAAACCAAAAACAACCCATCATGAAGTCAGCGTGATAGCTTATCTAGGGGTAAGGGAATTTACAAGCGATAATGCTTGTTACAGATGGATCTCTGTTGTGGACTGTTTCTATTCCCTGAAAGCATGTGTCCTTTGGGACCTCATAGCTAGATCCTTGGGCAGGAAGTATCATCGTCAGGGGTGCAGGCATCAGTCCCTCTACTGGCTAGCCCTGTCATCTTGGAAAAGGCACTCAGCTTGTCTGGGCCCCAGCTCCCTCATCTGGGAAGGATGGGGCTTCCCATTTTCCGGGTCGCCGGGGAGGACTCTGGGAGCCGACACACAGCATGTTTAAAAGGGCCTCCGGCATCTAGTGGGTGCTCTGTGGCTGTTGTCTCTTACAATAAATCACACATCTCTCTATCTTTGCTCTTTATTTTTTCAAAATTGAATTGGAAATAACCAAACAATGCAAGTTTTAAGTTTTTCATCCTTAGGGGAAAAACGTCATCTCTCCCTACAGCTTTGCCGCCCTCCCATCCTCTGCAAAAATCCAGGGAAATGAATCAGCCTGCAGCATTTTGCTTGTCTAATTCTTTGATTACTACATGATTGCAGCATCCACTCAGGCCGGGGCTAAAAATCGAAAGAAAACAAGAATTCTTGAGTTATTTCCAGATCCTGAATCTGACACCACGATTCCTCTCTCAGTTTTGGCAAAACCTACAAAATGAGTGACCAAGAAGGGTAAACAAGTTTAGGTAAACACTCTATATACTGATTCATGATTTAAGTACATCAGTTAACATTTAGCTTAATTTACCACAGTGTTTTAATGTCATTAAGAATGTAACTTCTTAGGAAAACTAAGAAAGTCTGTTTTTAGCCCAGACATGCAATTAAGGGAATTAGTAACGTGATACATCACCCTCAGGAACTGCGATAGAGTAAGAAAGCTCGTGCGGCCCTTTATAAAGATGTTCTTGCAGCCTGAGCCAGAGTTCACCGAGCTTCGATCTGAGGGCAACCAGGAGGGAAAACACAAAATGAAAGAAGGGAGTCACTGACCCCCGCGCCCAACAGCAGTAAGAACAGATTCGCGATCGTGTGCAGATATGAAATAGTCAGAAAATCGGGGTCTGCGCTGGGGAATTTAGTCGCTTTCCTGTCTGGACCAAAGTCATCCTCAAGCAGCTTTGCAAGGATCCATGTGTGAGCCCAGGGAGTGGGTTTGCTGGGCCTGAATTGGGAAGAGGAGAAAGGATTTTTTTTTCTTTCTGAGATCCCGAGAGAGAATTCCACTTCTGACGAGCTTTGGCATTTACTTAGTTTCTGGAAGCTCGCCACTCGCTCGATCAGGGCTTCTCCTCCTCGGCACTGCTGACATGTGGGGCTAGGTCATTCTTTGTGGGGGTGTCCTGTGCACTGTAGGGTGTTGGGCAGCATCCCATGCTTCACCCACCTCCACTCCGTGAGGACAACCCCAAATGCCTCCAGACACTGCCAAATGCCCGTGGGGGCAAAGCCACCCTTGAGAACCACTATTATCAATGAATCCACTCCTTCTGCAGATGGGGAACTGCAAGCAGCTAAGCTAGAGTCAGACCCAGGAACGCGGGCTACCAGGACAGGAGGCAGCATGGGGCAGGGGCAGATCTGACTACAGGGAACAAAGCTCAGACCACCACTCAGTTGCTGCATGCAGGGGCCAGGTTCTCAGCCTCCCTGAGGATCCCTTCCTTATGGACTCTTACCCTGGGATAACGAATAGGAGCCCTTCCTACAGATGGTCGTGAACAGAAGCCACGGGGACGAGCGGTCATGGGCGCTGATTCTAGTGGGTGAGACGGGGCAGAACTTCCAACCTCTGCACACTCCAGTCCCTCACCTATATAGTGGTGCTGCCTTCCCTGGTGGCTCCCAGTCAAACACAACAGTGGACACAGACTCTCAGCTCAGGGGCCTACACACGGTCAGGGTCAAGTCTCTCAGCTTGAGAGAGACTTATTACTTACTGTCATCGAGGTTGTTGGGGATGTGGAGGGAATATAGAGCAGATCCTGGTGGTCCCAGTGCCCAGGTGTGTCTAAAGGGGCTGGGCTGCTGGCCTGGCCAAGGCTGGCCGCTCTCTCACCCCTTGAGAGCCCACGGGCCCCACCTACTGCCCACTGCCCACTGGCTCCATCGTCCTCAGAGCCCCCCCAGGCCTTCCAGCCCTCATGCTCCTCCTCCCTCCGAATCCAGGTGGTTGGAGCCTGTCCACAGCTGTACTCCATGTTCTTTGTCCTGCTCTCCTCAGCACTGGCACCTCAGAGCCCCAGCCAGAGCAGACACTGGCCTCTCAAGGCAGCAGAGAGAGTGACCTTGACCGAGTCCCTAACTTCTCTGATCTCGGATTCCTCACCTGGGCAGGGCCATGGGAACAGAGGATTCCTACCTTCTGAGAAAAGGCCTATCTACCACCATATTTCTTTGTAACCTTGACCCTGGGGACTCAGCACGATTCTGAACACATGGTAGGTACGTAACAAGTCAACATTGGACATAAAGAGTATATAGGAATGAGAGGCTAGATCTATACCTCTGGGTGGTCTGTCCACTTCTTTCCAGAAAGAAAAAGTGAAAAAGACAGAGATTGTTGCTTGGATTTTATGTGGACACAGCAAAGATTACCTTCCTGGAGTGTGAAGGTGACCCACCTACCCACCTATTCATCCACCTGTCTGTCCATCCATCCATGCATCCATCCATCCACCTGTCCATCCACCCATCTATCTATCCATCCCTGAAAAATGTATTCCTGCCAGGTGCCAGGCACTGGTTGGTCTGGGCTTTGAGGATGCAGAAATATTTCAGTCCCCACTATGCTGGAACAAAGCCTGACCCAGAGGAGATACCATGACATGTTTGCTGAATGAGTGAAGAACTGTTTGAATGAATGAGTGAATGAATGGACGGGTAAAGCCATGAATGGCATTCAGGGTAGACTAGTTCCAGGAATCCCTACCACTAGTTGGACTTTGGTTCTGCCCATGGTTCCCAGGGTCCTCAAGCAGAGGGTGCAGTGCGAGTAGCAGGTGGAGCAATGTCTTTCCAGAGGTGGAGCTCTAAGGGCGTCAGTGACTGGGAGACATGCTCTCTCTACCCTCACGAAGGCTTCCCAGAGAGATCCTGCATCCATCATGCACAACATCCTGAGTGGCTTCATCCTCTTCAACTGAGCCAGTTGGTTATCAGCCCACATCCCAGGGGTCGGTGTGAGGCAGGGCTTTGGCGGGCTGGGGCACCAGTCCCAGCATGTTCTAGTCCCTATTCTATTGGCTCAGAATCTCTGCCCTTGCCCCCAAAAGCCTGTCATCAAGAGAAACAACAGGAAGCAAAGCTGACCACATTGTAATGCTTGTTAGCCCAGAGACACAGGCTGTATTTGACATTCCAGGGACGGTGAGGAGTCATGCTGACCTATCCATCTGTGGCCTGGAACCTTGTGAGCACACACAAAGGGGAAGCTTAGTGTATCTAAATGGATGATTATTCATGTCACTTCCCAAGTCACATCAAGTGACAGGTTGAACGGGGCAGGCCTGGGAAGGGCCTGATCAGGACAAGCAGTGTGCTAGGTTCCTCCCTGCTCCCCACCTGTCCCCAAGATGGGGGAAGCCTGGAGCAGCGGTGGGCTAACCAAGTATTTCCAAGTCAGACAGGGCAGCTCCATCAGCCCATCACTCTGCCAGGAAGCTGAGAGCCCAGGCTCCCTGACTGCGGACACAGTTCCTTCACGTGTCAGCTGTAGGTAGGCAAGGCCCGGGGTCTGGGAAGAGAGATCAGACCCCTCCAGAATTGTGTCTGCTTCATAATGATGGGGACACTTGCTGAGCAATCGCTTTTTTCCGGTGCCTTGTTAAGCACTTTGCATGGGTCAGCTTGGTCTTTCCCCACAAAATCCCCAGGGTGAGCATTATCACATTGCCATTTTGTACGTGAAGCTGCTACGGCTTAGCAAAATCCAAGCAAGTGGACCGGTCACACAGCAGAGCCAGGACTAGACCCCAGTCTGAGCACCTCCAGAAGATCTGTTCTGGGCCCAACTGGGGCTGATTGGCTCCCAAGGGGTTACAGTTCCCCACGTCCGAGATGGCTGGGCCAGCCGCCCATCCTGCAGATGGAGAGCCTGGGGCAGATGTGGGCAGGGGAGCTCGACCAGATACCCCCACGTTCTGCACTTCCAGAGAGCAGGCTGCCACTGCATGCATCTAGATCTTCCAAGGACTGGATCAGAGGTTGACCAAGAAACATCCTTCTTCAAAATGGAAACCGGAGGGCAGGGAGGACAAGTCTTGGGAGTTCTGCCATCTTATGGGGATTCCACAGTGTGTTTACGGCAGTCTGAATTGGGGTCCACATTTGAGTGTATCCTAGCCCTTAGCACTTTGAGACTGTACACCAACATCCATGGTAGGGAAGACTGGAGACCTTCCAAGCTATGACACGAAGATCACTACAGCTCCAGAGAAAGAAAGCCTGGTGTCAGAACACGAGCAACACCTTTCAAAGGTGGGTGGATTTCTTCAAACCAATACATTTTTAATTCTTCTTTTGGTTGTTTTTTTCCTTCATTCCCCCAAATGTCAACCTCAGGATAGAGGATCACTTCAAATCTCATTTTATAGTATGGAATATTTTTCTCGTTTCCTAGCAGAGACCAATTTTGGATGAATAACTTGCGACCACAGAAACATGACACCAAAGTAACAGCGCTGGGTGGCAAATTTCTCCGTTACCACAAATATCCTTTCTCCTCAAGGACCAGATTGGAAGCATTTGGGGTTGTTTGTGCATCCCATCCTCAATCAGATGGAGGAGGGGCTGCCCTGGTAGCAGCAACATGCCCAGTGCTGTCCGCCTGTCACCAGATGCACATTTCCCTCTTTGTTACACTTTTCCAAAGCGTTGACAGATTCTTTAGTCTTGGGTGTGAGATTCTCCTCCTTGTGTGAAAGAGGAGGTGCCTAGCCCAAAGCTCATGCTCACAAATATCCTGATTCTATCCAATGGCCTGACTGTGTGCTGTGAGGACTGAATGTTAATTAACCAGGGTCCCTGTCTCCATTCTTTATCCCCAATTTACCCTGGCGTTCTTAGCCTTTGATGCCTGCCCTATCAAAATTTGGATCCACTTTGGAAGTAAAAGGGATCATACTGCATAATTCCAGAGGCACTGTGTTCAGGCAGTGGCACAGTGATGAAGTTTTCATGAATTTTAAATATTCATTTAAATATTTAATATGTGGCCACCCTCATCCTCATCACCAGCAGAGTAGTGCAAAGTGCAAAGGAATAAAGAAACCAAATGGTGAGACTTGCACACATCCCTTAGCCTCTGATCATTTTTATCCTCTCAACATTATATTAGAAGACATTCCAAACATACAGGAGTTACCTGTTGTGAAAACCCATATATTCATCACTGAGATTCTGGAGTTGTCAATATTCTGTGATTCTTGCTTTATCACTTTACCTTCCATCCTCCCTCTCTTCTTTCCTTCCATCTACCCATCTATCCTGTCATCCTCCCATTCATCCATTCACTCATCCATCCATCCATCCACCCAGTCATCTTCCCCAGTCTGTCCATCCACTCATCCATCCATCCATCCGCCCATCCATCCATCCATCCGCCCATCCACCCAGTCATCCTCCAATTCATCCACTCACCCATCCATCCATCCATCCATCTTGTCATCCTCTCATCCATCCATCCATCCATCTACCCATCCACCAGTCATCCTCCAATCCATCCACCCAACCATCCAGCCAGCCATCCATCCTGTCATCCTCCCATCCATCCATCCGTCCATCCATCCACCCATCCATCCAACCATCCATCTGACCATCCACCCATCCACCCAGTCATCCTCCAATTCATCCACTCACCCATCCAGCCATCCATCCATCCTGTCATCCTCCCATCCATTCATCCACCCACCTATCTATCCATCCATCCTGTCCTCCTCCCATCCATCTATCCGTCCACCCATCCATCCTGTCATCCTCCTGTCCATTCATTCATCCTTCCAGCCTATCAGTCATCTTATTCTTCTTAATAGACTATTTCTTAGTTCTAGACTTACAGAAAAATTGAGGAGATAGTACAGAGTTCCCCTATACTAACACCCTATTTCCCTATTGTTAACATCTTACATTAGTATAGTACATTTGCTACAATTAATGAACCAATATTGATATGTTATTATTATACTGTTATTAATTAAAGTCCATACTTTATTCAGATTTCCTTAGTTTTCACATAATGTTCTTTTTCTGCTCCAGGATCCCATTCAGGATCCCATGACAGTTAGTCATCTTGTCTCCTTAGGATCCTCTTGGCTGGGACAGTTTCTCAAACTTTCCTTGTTTCTGATGACTTTGACAGTTTTGAGGAATATTGGTCAGATATTTTGTAGCATATCCCTCTATTGGGATTTGTCTGGTGTTTGCTCATGATTAGACTCAGGTCCATGTCATTTTTTGATGAATGTCCTAGTCAGTTTATGAGCCTCTTTTGTCAAGTAGAGAATGAAGAAAAGGGTCTCATATCTGTATCAAGGGAATGTTGTATAACAGTGGGGAGGGCTACTGGTGCTGCCTGGGTTCAAATCCTGGCTCCAGCACTCACTAATGTGGACCTATGTTCCTTAAGCCTCAGTTTCCTTCTCTGTAAAATGGACATAAATGGACCCTCACTCGGAAGGTGCTTTGAGGGTTCAATGCAACTATGAGCACAAGAGCCCTTAATTGAGATCACCTGTTGCTCTTTTTTTTTTTTTTTAAGATTTTATTTATTTATTCATAAGAGACAGAGAGAGAGAGGCAGAGGGAGAAGCAGGCTCCCCGCTGAGCAGGGAGCCCAATGAGGGACTCGATCCCAGGATCCTGGGATCATGACCTGAGCCGAAGGCAGACGCTTAACCGTCTGAGACACCCAGGCGCCCAACCTGTTGCTCTTGATGTTACAAATGTCCAACATAGATGACAGTCACCATAGGACCTGTTGGAGGAGGGGGCTGGTCCCTTTCAATAATGGGACAGATGGAATGGGTGTGAATCCTTCTCAGATGGATAGATGGATGGATGGATGAATGGGAGGATGACAGGATGGATGGATGTACTATACTAATGTAAGATGTGACAGATGGAATGAGCCCCAGCTCATTCCTGAATGGAGGGGCTCAGGGCACAAGGGGTAGCTGGGGAGCCAGGGGATGCTGATACTCCTGAGCATGGAGTCCTCCCTGACTCTGACTGGCAGAGCAAGACACACACACACACACACACACACACTACACACCACATACATCACACACACACACACACACACACATCATTGAAAGCTGGCCTTCCGGATATTTGGCCAGGAGCCTCTTAACCTTCAGGATGCTCTCCCATCAGGAAAAACATCTTCCTAATATTAGAGGGAGGAACACAGTTAATCAGTAGGCCTATTTTATTATTGTTACAAATAAAATTTTTTATTGGCATGAAAGGCGATAAGCTGGAGTGGAGGAAGCAGGGCCGCCAGGGACGCGCATCCTTCCCAGCCCCACGGGAATCCAGGCATTTCCCAGCAGCAGCAAGGAGACCCCGAGGGAGGCTACAAGCTGTCTTTTGGCCGAAGGATTGCTATAAAACCCAAGTCAGGCAGCCCGAGACCACGCGGGGCTCTCCTGAGGTTTCTGGGATGGAGCAGATGTCCTCCTGGAAACTTCTCTGCACACAGGAGGCCCGTGATACTGTTACCGGACAATGTGACATCTCCTCATGTGCGAGCTGACTTGGGTTTCCAGCGAGCCCAAGTGCCAAAACCATGTCTCTGCAAAGGAAACCTGACCTTGACCAAGAGGACATGGGCTGACTTGTGTTACCCAGTTCTGAATTCAGGGAGGAATTCTGCGTGCATGACAGACCCTGGGACGTCGGAGCTGGAAGAGCTTCCATCACCTCCTCACAGCTGCTGACATAGACAGCATTCTTACTGTGGCATGGCGCTGACCCCGGCGTGGGGCCGCCTTATCTCCACAAACCATCCATTCTCCCCACCAGCTCCGCCACCCCATTCCACCGACAAGGAACCGGAAACCCAAAGAGCAGGCCCCTCACCCACCTCAACTAGAAAGTCGTGGAGCCCAGATGCAGGTGTCAGGCTCTGGAACCTGCTTCCTAACCCTTGGTCTGGGGTCTGTGGGCCCCTCTGGGCATCACTGGGTGGGCTTCCAGGAGTCCACAAGACCCCACAATTTCCATGCAAAACATCATACATACATTTTGCTGGGCAGGGACCCACGGCATGTTGGAGAGGTCCATGCTCTCACAAAGGTGAGGACCTCCTGTACCCCTCCTTTCTCAGAGTAAGTGATGTGGATCTGGCCTCAGGCCCCCACAGCCAGCCCACTGCCTTCCCTACTGTCATCTGGTACATAAATATATTTTTAGATGATTTCTATAGAGGCCTCCATTCTGTATAAAGCACATACAGAAAAGCGTCAGGTCCTATGAGCAGAGCACAGGGAACCCAGCCATGTAATCCCCACCTGCATCAGGGCGTAAAGTGGTACCAGCCCCCTGGCATCTCCAGCCCCACTTCTCCAAAGGCAGCCGCTTCCTGCCCCCCACCCCCTGCATCCTGGAGCAATTCCACCCGTTTGGAACATCACGTGGATGGGATCACATAGCACACACTTTGTACGTGTGGCCTCCTGGCCCCATGCTGCGGAGATCCACCTGCTGCAGTGTTGGGCTCCATCTTCACTGCTCTGTACTACTCCGCTCCCGCGTCTCTTGTCCTTTGGAGGGGCTGTCAGGTGCCTTCCAGCTTGGGGCCTTAGGAATGGGGCGTGTCTGCACATTCCTGGATATGCACATGCTTTACCTTCCTGTCATGTGTCCCTAGGAGCAGGACTGTCGAACCACCCAACAGGCCTGGGGTCAGCATTCATGTCCTCTTGCATAGGGGAAGGTCACACTCCCACGAGCAGCTTCTCGCCTCCTTGCCAATGTTTAATTTTAGCCATGCTGGTGGGTGAGGCTCTAACATGTATTTTAAAATATTAAGCAACCCCCCGCTTTAAGGAGATTTTCCTTAGTTACTGTTCCTCAGCCCGACACACAAAGCTAGAGGCCGGGGCCATGGTGGAGGTGTGACTGTGAGCCATGGTCCTCATGGGGGTGCCAGAGGTGGGGGCACCCGCTGAGAAGGAGCCCAGGGGATGTGCCCTCCTCCCCTTCCCCGAGGCTGCACGCGTGGTCCTGAGGGGCAAGCAGGTGCCCATTCGAAGCTACGCGGTCTTGGGTGGGAGAAGCGTCCTGCCTGCCTGGACAGCTTGGTTTTGGTGAGGCCCTGATGGCATCTCCAACAGTGCTGAGACACCTTGATGGCTTTAGCTCCTGCACTGTGCACTTCTGTCTGTGATGATCACGTCACCAGGGCTGGGGGCATCCATGGCTGGGCGTCCCAGGCCACTGCTCGTGGCTGCCTTGAGCCGGCTCCTGAGAGCAAGTGGCAGCTGTGGTGGCCGGTACCTGTCCCATGCTAGAAATCCGGTCAGATCTCGACCCTTCATGTGACCCCTGGCCAGCCTCGCATCCATTAGGAGCAGAGAGATGACTTGCTATGGGCACAACCCTCTCCCTGGGTGGCCGGGGAATCCTGGTGTGGGGACCTATCCCCGCAGGCCACCCACATCTAGTGGGAGGTGGGGCAAGGAGGACACGGCAGGCTGAGCTGTCGATGAGGGTACCTGCCCACAGTCACTCGGAGACCACCCGTGGACCCCCCCCTGCATCCCGGCCCCTTCCATTCCCTGCAGGATGCACGGACGCCGAGACTGTCTCCCCCCGCACGCCCCTGCCTGCTCAGATGGCAGGAAGAGCGTCCCTGGGCTGAACCAGAGGTTCTTGGCCACCGCACCCCTGACCCTCATTCTGTACTTTGGGACAGAGCCACTGGTCCAGGGTGGCCCAGCCAGCTGAGCTCCGAGAAGGCACCACTCCCACTCCAAACACTTCCCGCCGCCCTCCCCTATCCCGTGTTGGAGAATGCAGGCCACACCAAAGCACCACTGCCAGAAGCCTTGCCCAGAGGTCAGGGGAAGGGATTGACTTTCTTCCCTCTTTGCTGCAAATGGAGTAAATTCGGGGCTGCGAAACCTACAGGGTTTGGAGTTCCCGGTCACTGCATGTCCTGCAGCTCTTCTTCCTTCCCTGCCCCACCTTGCTGCCTCGCATCTCCCGAAGGGTGCCCACCACACACACACTACTGCACACGTGTGCACACACACAGCCACACCATACCCACGGATGCACACACGTGCACACATGTGCACACATCCCAGAGACACACGCACACGCTACATATGCACAAGCCATGGCCCATTTGCAGCAAGTTCCAATCAGCATGGAAGGTGGCCGGGCCCTTCCTTACGGGACAAGGGTGTCCCGTGGACACATGTTGGTGGACTCTGACTTGACAGAGCTCGTGTGGAGGGAGGGGCCCCAGGTTGGTTTCATCTGCCCAAGATGATGAATGAACACACGCGTGGGTATGGCCACCCGCACACACCACTCACCGCATGTCGCATGTATTTACACACATGTTCATGTGCAAGATGACCATTTGTCATCTCAGTCAGGATACCTTTGAGAGCAAAAAGGTTCCATTAGTCACGGTGCCAGGACCCAGGTGTAAGTTGGGCTGTCCCACCGTGTTTGTGGTGACGGACAGTGGCGTTGGGGGACAAAGCCCAGCCTGGGAGCCAGCGGCCTGGGGCGCACCCCTGCGGTGGTGCAGGACCGGGCAATCTCGGGCGCTCCTTCCACACCGCAGGTCAGAGCCGCCCCCTTCCCCCCCAGCCGGCGGGAAGGAGGGCTCATGAGACAGTGGAGGAGGACGCCCACACTGCTGTCAGCTTTCCTTGTCACAGTGCAGTAGTATTTCAGATTGCACCTAGGGTGCCACAAATCCAAACTGAAGACATAAAAATTAAGTCTTGAGACACGTTTTCCACCAGCCATGGATTTTGTGAACCCTGATGTGGAGACACACGAAGAGTCCACTGCGTTTCTCCCTCGTCCTCGAGTGTGCTGGTCGCCCCCGATGAGGAGGGACACAGCTGGGTGTGCGGCGGGACAGGAATCCAGCAGCCAGTGGGTCCCTCCCTGTCCTGGGGGAAACCATCTGCAGTGCTCACCGGAAGACCGCCGGCTGTCCTGTATCCCGGGGGTCATGGATTATTATTGATTATTGCTGCTCTGTGGGGGGCGGGGGTGCACGTGTACCCCACATCTGCTCGTTCGCTTCAAACAATGTGCGGACAGAGAAAGGCCGACTGTGGGAGTTTTTACGTAATGACCATTCCCCACTGCTAGCATGAAGGGTGTCTTATTCATAAGACCCCGAATGAGGGTGTATCTACTAACCCTACTAAAGTTGGTGATTAGGTCTGAGCTATTACAAAAATTTTTCCACTCACTTTGGTTTGGGCCGTGTCTGAGTTTGAGCTGCTCTGGAGACTCTTCACCACCTTCTGGCTCGTGCTGTGTCCACATCCACAGCAAACCTAACAACGTATCTCAGTGAGTGTGATCTATTGCAAAGACCCTGCTCCCACCTGAGATGACTCTGTACACGTAAGATACATAAATACGCAGCTAGAAGAAACAGTCCTTGAGTGACGACATTTACATCAAGGTAAGTTTTTCAGAATGGCTTTGCCTACCAAAAGTTTGCTTTTTATACCTGCAGTTTTTGTGAACTGAATGCCACCTGCAGCAGTTATTGCTGAAAGCAAAGATCAGGCAGTGGGAGCGTGTATGAGGCCCCTCACAGACGGGGCAGGCTTCTCCACCTTGCTCCTCACTGACTTCCAAGGAGGGAGAAGCAGGAAACCGCCCTGTGCACGGCGCGCCGCACTCACCTCTGATACACACACGACACAGCTCAGTGACCTTTAGGGTTTATCTCCTTATGGGAGAAACCAGACATGCGTTTACAGCAGGGACGTGGCATCCTACTGAAGCACAGACGTGTGCGTCTTACCTTGGCAAGCAAGTTTTCACTGTATTTAAGTTACGAGAACTATGAGGTCTTTGGAAATTTTATGGAGATAACTTTTTTCCTGAAGCTTTTCTTTTTGCCTCTAGCTTATTTACCAAGGTGTGTGTGTGTGTGTGTGTGAGAGAGAGAGAGAGAGAGAGAGAGAGGGAGACAGAGACACAGAGATTTAAGAACTTCAAAATTAAAGGCTGAGAAACACCAGATGAAGGGTCCCGATCTTTGTAGCTTCTATTTCCTTGAAAATGTCCCAGAAAATGTTCTTCCTCTTTGCAGGATGTAGCTTCCCCACAAATCCTGAAATTCCTTTGTTTAAAACAAAAACAAAACAAAACAAAACTTGTGGCTTTTCTCAAAATGACAAACCAGACACGCAGAATCTGCAAACCCCAGAACACAGCCGGGACCATAAACCTTCTGGCTCAGCAAGCAGGGTTTACCGGGACCCCAGTAAAACCGAAAGGATGCAATAAATAGCCAATGGCATCTCCCGGGCAGCTGTGTCTTTGGGGCGGCCCATGTCCGAGGGGCAGGACGGGGCCTGTGCTCACGCAGTTCTAGTGATTCGTGGACAAAGCATCGGAATGGCTGCGATGCCCACACTTCCTCCCAGCGGTCCGGAGGGAATTCGGCTGAAAGGTGTAGCTGGTGCACGTTCATCCTGAAGCATTCCTCCAAACTGCCGCCTCCAACAGGCGTGTGTTTGGTATAAACAATGGAAGAAATAATATAACCAAGTGACTAGCAAACCAGGGCAACCGGCGACACCCGAGGATGTTAACATTGAGGACATCGAGGGCCGAGGTGGAGGGATGAACGTTTCAGAGCCGACACGCTGGCGCACACCTAATACTTGTGATGGAAAGTGCTGCTTTGCTCCCACTGTCGGGTCCCCACTCACACCAACGGGACCCCGGCCTGGACTCCACTGGGTCACTTGCACCCACCTGACGCTGGAAAAGTCACCTCATCGAGCCTAGTTCTAGCACCAAAATGGGGATAATCCCCTCTTCAGACCCCCTCTCTGGGGATCCAGGGAAGCAGAGTAGAGACAAACAGAGAAAGCAGTCAGGATGACGTTTCAACGACAGGGTTCTGTGAGCGTGCCCACCCACAGAGAAAATCAATTCAGTCCTGTGCACAGGTCGCTGCCCGCCCAGCCCCGCGTTCGCTTCTGCAATCAGCTCCTCCCAACGGCCCACATGCTTGCAGCCTTCTTCCCTCTGACAAGAAGCCGCTTCCTTCTGGAAGGGCCCTGCCATTGCCCCCGGGTGTTCCAGAAATTCCCTGGATAACTGGCGGTTACCACAGAGGGAGTGGTCGGCGGGCCCTGGAGCACGCCGAGGTCTGTAGTTACATCTTTCGCCATCCGAGGTGCCCTGGTCTCTAGACACGTGCGTGCACACTCGCACACACCCAGGTGGCCACACACTCGTGCATACTGTCCCACGTCCACACACGCACACAGATATGCACTCACGCACACTCACACACAACACATTCGTGCACACTCTCATACACACCCAGACCTGCACGCAACTCTCGCACACACGAAGATGCGCCGCAGAGCACAGTCTCCTGTGTCCTGCACAGGCGGCAAACAACCTCAGGCAGCTCCCCAGGATTTGGGGCCGTCTCTGACCACCCTTGCCAGCAGCCCCTGAGCGGAGGGGAGCCCTGTGTTGGTGAGCCCTACTGGGTGTGTGTGCTCCTAAGAGGTCAGCACACCTGCGAGCAGCAGGGCCCCAGGCGGCACCTGCTCCCCGGGTCTCACCTGCCCCGATCATGGCCCCGGGCCTGGTGCCTCACAGCAACAGGCCTGACTCTGGATTGTGCACGAGGCTTTGCTTCTCGTGCAGGTGGGCACTTTCCTGGGTGCAGGTGCCCAGGTACACGGGCTCTGGGACCCCGAGCGTCCCCCCTGGGGCTTGGGGCTGGCGGTCATTGCCCCCGAGCTGCTGAGACCACACACAGCCACAGTCTGAGGCTGCTGGGAGAAACCCCCGGGGAGATACAGTCTTCAGATCATGTGAGCTTGAAATCCAGGGGGCGGTTTGGAGCTCAGCACCCAGTTGTTCTCGCAACACCCTTTATTGGGCTCTAGAAGGTTCCAACCTGGTGGCGAGGAGTCAGGGGCCGCCATCTTCTTCTCTTGAACTGCCGCACTGCCTGGACTCCCTCCCCCGCGTCCCGGCCACCCACCAGCACTCTGCATTGTCAAATACCACCTCGCAGGCGGGACTCCCCATCCTGACACGTGCTACGGAGTAGGACCTTATGTCTGTGGGATTGTCTGACCTGTGCCCATCTCCCCCTCGAGACGCCAGGCTCCCGGAGCTGAGGGGCTGGCCCACCGCCTCCCCCTGCCAGGCACAAAGCCCAGCACGGAGTGAGCACACGTCCCTGCGACAAATCTGGGCCGACGAGCGGCCTCGAGGGTGCCATCTGGGCATGTTGGCTATGGGGTATCTGCGAGTGTCTGAGTGGGTGATCCTGGGAGACAGAAGGAAAACACTCACACATCAGTGGTGGTTGTTGTTACTATTATGTTTTATCTGATTAGGCCCCTGCTGCTGGAAGGGGCCGATTCATAGTCGGCATCACCGAGCAATGTGATACGTGTGCAGAGCACACTTTAGAGCAGGAAGGGCCCTGATGGTGGACGTTCTCCGCCCTGTGATGCTCCTCACCATGAGCCTCACACCCACCTTGTGACCCAAATCCCAGGCGACCCGTTTTCGAACAGTGTACTTTCGTAAGCGGGACTTATTCCCCTCCCCTGGTCCTAATGAAGCTCTGGGTTCCTGGGGGGGCACACGCCAGCCCCCATCTCAGGGTACTTAGCAAAATGGACGATGTCCCACGGCGTGAGTGCCCCGGGAGCACGGCTTCTCCTGATGCCTCTGCCTGGCAAGCTGTGGCCAGCGGGCATGGGGTTTCCATGGCGTTTGAGACCCCACCACCATGCCATTACCCCACAAGGGGTCCGCCCCGTGCAGTGTGAATGAGCAGCGGGCTGTGCTAACTGCCCTCAGAATTCTTTTTATAGACATTCGCATTCCAGTGCCGGGCCGGCAGCCTTCCAAGTGGCTGGCACCAGCCCTGTGAGACGGGTCTCCATGCCCCCCCTAGCACGGCCAGGCTGGACGCTGGGCCTCTCCATCACCCGGGGGCTCCAGGCGGAAAGAGCACCAGAGGAGCCAGCAGAGGAGCTGGGTGGCAGTCGTCCTGTCACCACTGGAACTGCAGACGGATGAATGGCCCCTCTCCTGAAGCACAGCTGGCTCCTGGAGAGGTTTCAGGGGCACTGTCTGCAGAGAGGCTTGCAGCCCCGCTGCAGAATCAATCATCCCCCTAGCCGGCTCCTGCAGGGCTGAAACCCCCACAGAGGGGGTCATCTAATGTGTCTCTTTGCTAAAGTACAAATGCGCCCAAGCATCTGTCCACCGGCCGCCTTCCGCCTTCCGTCTGAGCCCTTCGGTGTGGGGGGAGCATTCCATCCTGCATGAGGCCCCAGCCCACAGAGGGAGGGGGAATGGGGTCCGAGAGGGAGGGCAGAAGGCGGCTGGCTGAGCCAGGATGGGAAGTTGTGAGGTGGGACTCCAGACCACCGCCCGTCGCCGGCCCACTGGGCGGCTTTGCGACAGCCCACAAATACTAGTGAAGCACCTATTATGCGCCGTGAACCATCCCAAACACTGGGGTCATCATGGCACACAGGACAAGTTCCCAGTCCTGCTGGGGGCGGGGGCAGAAGATGAACAGGTGCATGAGTCAGGTCGTGGTAAGAGTGGTTTTAGAAGAGGAAGAGAAAAGCCAGAGGCACAGTCAGAAGGCAGGTGAGGAAGACGGCCTGGGGCCTGAGGCCCAGCGAGATGACAGTCCCACAGGGCCACCCGGCTGACACATCTATGCTTTTTAACACAAAACTACAACCCCAAGCAATACAGTTTGCATTTTTATTAATACAGTATGAGCACTTTTCTATTGTAATAAAAATTCTTCTAAAGTTAAAAAAAAGTCCTAGAAAAATACCAAGTGTTAGGACAGATGCAAGCCACTGTGGTTGTGGCAGGGGGTGGACAGTGGGGAGGTGGGGGTCATCGACATAGAGCCCCGAGAGCCACCAGGACACGCCAGATCCAGACCCCGTCACCTCCCCCCACAGCACCACCAAGTTCTGCCTCCTTGGCCGACCATCCCACACCCAACCACGGTGGTTCCAACACAACACCCCAAATTTAAGACATTTCCAAGAGCAAATCTCAGTGACGCTATGTGCTTACAGGTGCCAAACACGGCTCCTGATGTTGGAGACACTTCACCAAATTCCCTTCCTCCATGGAGCTCAGGTTCGAGAACCTCTGGGAACTTTCTAGTAACCAGTGAGCCAGGTGTTTGCACTTGGGGTTAACACCTTTAGGAAGCTCGACAATATTTTTTCACTTTTCATCTGGATATTCTCATAATCTGTGGGGAAGGTAGCCAAGACTCCTTTGAAAAAGATACTTTTGGGAGTGAGGTAAGGTGTTTGGAGGTCAATAGTGGGGATGGTTGTACAACATTGGGGAAGGAAATCATGCCCTGAATTGTATACTTAAAAATGGTTAAGACTCAAAATTTTATGTTATATGTATTTTACCACAATTTTTTAAAAAAGGTTAATAATATCCTATACCTAAACTCACTGAATTGTATACACAGCACAATACCTGAATTTATACCTCAATCAAGCTGTTTAAAAAAAACCGACTTTTATAAAGATACCTTTAAAAAATGTTACAGCCCAGAACGCTTAAGATAAAACTGTTCTCAGTCGTCAAAGACATTGTGGGAATGAATCTTAGCTTCTTACTAATTTTTATTTCTTATTAACCAAGCCTTTGCTCAAACGACAGCCAGAAGTACACCAGAGAACGACCAACGGCTGAGTCTTGCCAGAGGAACCTGTGGCCAATTGGTTCACAATCAATTTCATCACTACCGACAAGCAAGAAGGTTGGACAGGTTCTAGAAATCAACTGGTCTCAGAAGTAACTCAATATCCCACAGGCTCGGTCACCCTGCTCTCTCCTCTCGCTATATGCCACTTATGATGATTTGATTTTTTTTTTTTTTTTTTTATATAATCCTAGAGTTTACAAGTGCCTCTCCGCAAGCGAAAATCCCCACAGAGCAGACATTTAGTCCGGCAGAGAAATAATCCAGTTTGCCCCCTAAATGCTAATATCCAAGCAACTGCTCCAAGAACTCAAACCTGGATCCCGACAAAGGTGAATTGTACAAAACTGAAAATGTGCGGTGGGTGGGATCAGCTCCGACCCCGTGCCGCAGGGGGCCTGGGGATGGCAAAGGGCCGGGGTCAGTTCCCCCAAAAGCAGCCATGTGGTCTCGGTTTGGTTTCAGTTAACTTTAGGGACGATTCTTTCTTGTGCTGCTGGCTCGTGTGAAGGCAGAACTGCCCCGGCAAATGGCATTTTGGGTAATGGGGGCTGATGGTCCCCAAACCCACAGGGCTGTGACCGACACCCCGAGTGCTGCTGATAAGATGAAACTGAACAGCGCGGATGTGACCGCAAATGCGGCTGGAAGGCGGATGCCCCGGAACGGGCTGGTTGGCAGCCTGAGCAGAAGAGAGGCTTCGCTATGCTCCAGATCAGGACCGAGTCCGAGCCCAGTCGGGCTCTGCTGCTGGCGAGGGCCCTGGGGGAGAGGGGAAGCGGCCCGAAGGTCCGTGCACTGACCGAAACCAGAGAGATTCTCCGGCAGCAGGGCTGAGCCCCTGCGACAGCTGCGTGAGCAGCAAGCCCCGGCGGCACGGAACTGCCGCGTTCCCAGCGGGCACTCAAGGAGGGTCGATCATCGGAAATAACAACACCCTCTCCGCGGGACCTCATGCCGCATGTGCTCTCAGTTGGACCGAGTTTCATTTCTCCCTGGTGTCTGGGGAGAATTCTTCCTTAGGTCCCTGCCTCCAATGTCCACGTGAACCTGCAAACACACGGCTCCTGCATAAACTCCATTTATGTGGGATCACTCCTACGAGGGACTGAAACTCCATGGAAGCTCGGAGGAAGGAAGCCTGATGCAGCCTGAGAGTTCGGGGAGTCTCCTGGGAGGAGGTGGCACTGAAGTAGAATCTTGAAGAGATGTAGGGACCCTCTGAGACCAGGGGAAAGGACTGTAGCCGGAAGAAGCAAGTGTGCAAAGGCGCAAAGGCGGGAAATCGCCAGGAGCCTCCTGGGACCTCCTGGTCCCTACGGTGGTGTCTGCACAAGTCGAGGAGGGGGGTGCTGGGGAGGCGGGAGTGGGAAGCTGAGAGAAGCCCAGGGCGCCAGGTCTGCAGCTGGGTCTCTGTCCTGCAGGCAGGGGTGGCCCAGAGGGAGTGATCGGGGCAGTGTTAGAACTCTGGGTCTCGGCCTCTGGAAGGGGCACTGGAAGGGGACGAGGCTTCCAGTCTGGAAGCTGTGACAACAAACCAGGCAAGAGATGATGAAGGTTTGGGGCGGACGCTGGTGGCGGAGGTGGGCAGCAGAGACAGCAGGCTTTAGGGAGTACAGAGGAAGATTGAGGACTTTGCCTTCCGTGTCTCCTGCAGACTTGTCCCTGCAGTCTTCAGCTCCTGTGCCCCATGAACCTGAGCTGAGCACACCAAGGCTTCTCTGTCCTCGATTTTAGGGGGCACACAGGAGACCAGGGCAGGACAGGAACCAGGAGTCCTCCACTCCCCTGAGGCTCCCCCCTGGGAGGTCACCTCGGGCTGGAGTGTCCCTCAATCCAAAGTCACTGTTCCCCTCCTGGCGGTCACTTGTGCATGAATCTCTCTCCTGAGTACTGCCATCTCTCCTTCCCCTTGTCCCCTAAAACCCAGGGACGGCAACAGCTCCGCTGTCACTAGCATCCCTTACTGTTCTTCCCCCCGGGGGCCCCACCCCCCCACCCCACTTGAATAAAAATCCCTTTGTAAACAGACGCTCCTGAAATTCTCCTGATGCGAGTAGTCCGTCTGCTGCCTGTTGGGACCCCGAATGAGACACAAGCACTATGTCCGCTTCTCAGAAGCCCCGAGTCGCTTCCCAGGTATTGGCTGTGTCAGGGACTGAGCAGCGAACAGCGCCGGCGGGGTCTCTGTTCCCACAGACGTCACAGCGCAGGGCAGTCTCGGGGCCTGGCCCGGGCGTGGGGAGACAGGCCCTCTGGGGAGGGGGCCCCAGAGTCTGAAGAGCCAGCGAGACTCTCGAGGTCCAGCCCCCCCTCCCCCCACGGGCCACGCGTGGCACTCAGAGCTGCCAGCATGGCTGCTTCACGTTCCGGGTCACACCTTGCTTGACACGGGACTGCTTCCCCTCCTGGACGGGGCCCTCCTCACTGGCCAGCACCATGGGAGGGGCTGGGATGCAGGCCATCCAGACCAGTGGTTCAAGACTTGGAAAACTACGCCCGAACTGCTAAGCATTTTTTCCACTCGTGGTTTCCTGCCGTTCGGATCTCCAGTCCCAGGAATCACCCGACACAAAAGTAATGATCATATTTTGGAATTTGTGCAGGTTCCAACAGTGTTCCCGCTCTCTCTCCGTCTCTTCCTTTCTCCCTCCCTCCAAAACATTAGCAGTAGCAAGTTCCACTTTATGAAAACCTATGTTAGTTTTTTAAAAAGAGAAGTTGGTGGCCGCCAGTCATTTTACTAGGAAGCACGCTGGCTTATCTGCAGTGTGTTCGATCGGCAAGAGAAGCGTGACGTGGGGGATTCGTGGCGCTCTGAAAGGAGGCAGAGCTGGGGCCCCCACCCAGACTTGGGCACTTTCCACCCATCCAAGATTTACTGGGCACCCGCCCTGCGCCCTGCGCTATGTGCTGGCCGCGCTGGTGGTAGGGAGATCATTCAGTCTCACACCTCCACACCCTTCACCACACCCTTTACTTTGAGACGTGTTTTAAAAAGAAAACAAAGCAGGTCCTTTCTCTCCCTCGGTCAGGAACGCAGCATCCAATAAGCCGCAGTCGGTAAAATGTCCGTGACACTGACGGGAATTCCAATGCACAAAATAAAAGCCCTCACGTGCTTTCCCTTCAGATTGGATTTCCAAACGGGTCAAACATTTACAGAAATGGCCCAAACTGTACAAATAAACCATAGGTCTAGCAGAGAAGGCAGTTTACGTTACTCTGGGTCAGATGAATACGGGAGCCACAGCCCTGGCCCTTTGAAAAGCACTTTGCAGGGCGTACGTAAGCTCTGTGCCCCGTCTGGGATCCCTCAGCCCCATCACAAAGCTTCAGGAAAGGCATCGCGATCCTATAAATCCACGGGCCCATTCCCACTGCAGCTGGGCAGCTCTGTCCCCCATCATCAGCTCAAACAAATAAGGATGTTAGCCCGGAATCCCCGGCCGCCCACACAGCCTTCGTGGGTGTCCTTTCCCCACCTCGCATCTCTGCCGGCTCGGGGCTGCCATCATCCTCCTCGGCACCTCAGGAGCAGAACGCGGGTCTTGTTACCTCGTATCCCACACATGCGACACCGAGCCTCGCACATGGTTGGTCTTTCCCTCTTTGTCCTAGATGGGGAAGCGGCGTCTGCACTGTCCGAGGGACCTGAGTAGGCACAGTGGGCCTGTGTCCCTGGTACTCAGAACAATGCCCAGCTGGTTACGGGGCTGCTGTCTCTTGGCCACCTGCTCTGGGTTGAGCTGTGTCTGTGTGCGCGTGTGTGCGCGCGCGTGTGTGTGTCGGGGAATCAGGGTGGGCCTGACCAAAGTGACTAGCGTCCTTACAAGAAGGCAGACTGGGATTCGGACACACAGGGAAGACGGTCACATAAAGACAGAAGCAGAGACGGGAGGGACACGGCCACCAGCCGAGGGACGCCTGGAGCCCTAGGAGCTGGAAGAGGCAGGGAGCTCCCTTCCCTGGAGAGCCCTCAGAGGGAGGTGGCCCTGCAGACACCTTGATTTTGGACCTCTGGCCTCCAGAAGGAGAGGGAACGCGTTTCCGCTGTTTCGAGGCACCAGCTGGCACTCTTTGTTAGGTACCTGCCCCACGTGCCAACACCACTGGGAGGGGGGTGCAGTGTGTCCTCCATGGCATCAGGTGGGGGTCCCCCTCAGCACCTCTGAAACCGCAGGGGAGGGGGGCTGCTCCACTGGTGCCTGGTTGGCTGGAGGACGGTTTGGTCAAGGAGTTTTCTGTTCGGTTCATCCCCCCTTTTCCTGGGACCTTGTTCCGAGGGAAACACGTTTTCCTTGGAGCATCTTTTTGTCTGACGTTGATGGTTCTGGCCTGCAGGCTTCTCTCGGCTCTGCCGGGAATATTGGGGACCTCACTGCCGACCCCTCCTCCCGTGCCACAGTCCTCAAGCAGCGTGCCCTCCTCACCCCACTTTCCACGGCCCTGATGTGCTGGTTTGTTGTGCTGCATTCAGGGTTTTAGTCGTACGAGGGAGGACCTGGAGAATGGAGCTCCCCCATCCTGGCAGGATCCAGAAGGGCACACCCGAACCCCGGTCTGCCTACTCAGCCCCTGCTTTTCCCCTGTCTGCCTGCCAAGCCACCCACCCCGCTGACTGCTCGGCGCCCAGTTCACAGCCAGCCTGGGGCTTTCCAGATGAGGGCACGCTACCGTTTCCTCTGAGCCTCCCCAGTCAGTCAAGGTCCACAGTGCGCAGTGTGGCACTGTTTTTCTGGGACATACCCACCAAACCTGGCCTCCGTTGGAGGCTGACTCAAAGCGTGGGCTCTGACCACTTCCTCAGGAGGCCTCCTGCCCCCTGGCACTCCATGCTTGGTCCAGCATTCAGTGCTTCCTGAACGGACGCTCAGCAGAAAGGCATTCGAATCCCTCCTCAACCTATGACCTCTCGGGTGGCCCAAGGAAAATCCATCAGCGCATGTGAAAACCCCCCAACCTCCTCACCCAAGATGAGTGGCACAGACATGGGACAGAAGAGGTGTAGGTTGGGGCGCTTGGGTGGCGCAGTCGGTTATGCATCCGACTCTTGGTTTCAGCGCAAGTCATGATCTTGGGGTCATGAGATCGAGCCCCACATCGGTCTCTGCGCTCAGCGGGGAGTCTGCTTGAGGATTCTCTCCCTCTGCCCCTCCCCCTGCTCTCTCTCTCTCAAATGAATAAATAAATCTTTACAAAAAAACCCAAAAAGAATAGGTGCAGGTCTCTGGAGGCTGGGGGACAGGAGGGAAAAGCCCGACTTCAGGGCCACTGCCTTGGGACTTGGTATCTGGTGGTAAGTTACAGAAACAGACTGTAACAGGGACAGCGCATCTCCTTCTGCCCAATTTTTTAATGCAAAAGCTGTGAGTTCTTTGCAGAAATGGGAGTATGACTGCAATCACTCAACCAACGAGGACAACTAAAAATTAGTAAGGTCTTCCCACGTCCGCATCTGTGATTCAGACGCAATCACAGCGTCTAGCTCACAACACTGTTGTAAGTAGATGGGTCACATGCATGAATTTACAAGCCCATTAGTATGGCCCACGTAGTAATACTGATTATTTTTAGAATTACTAATGGTTTCTTCAGCCTATTCTTGCACCCACTTTCCTTTTGGCCCCTCCCCAGAGCTATTATGGAACGAAAATTTTCAAATCACTGAGAATCCTTATATGTTTTTTTTTATTTCCAGTTCTAAATCCCTGTTACTTCAAATTCACTTTTCTGCATTAAATTTGGGAAAAGGGGCATTTGGAAAGTCCCATAGAAGGGACCAGAAACTGGAAGTTATAAAATCGCAAGGCGAGACATCAGGGAGTGGCAGCATTGTTTACAGAAAGGACATCTCTTCCAGTAACCGAGGCCTCCTGGTCATCAACAGTAGAGGCCAAAGGAGGAAAAGTTGTAGAAATCTAGAAGCCAACCCCTACTTTTCTCCTGGTTCGTGTCTGCAATTGGGCTTCAGAGATGGGTGCAGCCAGGGACGGACTCTGAGCATCTTTCAGCCCACCCCACAAGCAGCGTGGGCTCTCTGAAGACAGCTGGGATCAGAAGGGAGGATCACGCCTGAACTTAATTCAAAAGGTTAGGGATTTTTCAGGATGAAACTGTGCAACTCCTGATTGTATGGTTTCCCCCAGTGCCCCTCCCGGTGGGGAGTGCTGGCCTTGACCCTTCACTAATTCCGCACAAAGAGAAATGTTTGCCTGTTCTGCCCCTAATCCACCTTTGTCATTTCCCAGTCCTGGTCTCCTGTCTTGACCGGCTCTTGGAAACCTTGTTGCTGTTGGCGACCACCACCCTGATGGGTTCCACTGTCCCTTCCTCTGTTTAATCCAGTTCCCACTGTCCCCCTTCCACTCATCCCCAGCACCAACCGACAAACCTCCGCAATTCCTGGCCTCCCCGATTCCAATACCTTTGGCACACTGGTGAAGTCCAAGTTGGGTTGTCTGTGTCTAATACGAGACAGAAATAGACTTGGACCCTTGGGTCTCTGTTATATAAGTTGAACCTTCTTCCTAATTATGCAAATGAGAGTCTGTCCCCTGCTTGCCAGGGAGGAAATGGCCGTGAGCTGACCCTGGGGCTGGCTGAGGTCCAGTGGGACAGAAGCTCACACTTGCGGGGAGGTTGAGTTATGAAGAACCAGACACACATTTCTCGTACAAGTAAGGTTCAGACTAGGAGACAGGGCTTGGGGACAGCTTTCTCTTCCCCTCACTCTACCACCCCTTGGCGAAAGCTGACATCTCCATTGAGGTGAGTGCCACCCCGCCCCCTTCCAGCCCCCTCCCCTACTCCCCTGCATCCTCAGATTCCTGTGTTGAAAAAGCTGACACCTGGAAGGGGCCTTCACGTCACAAATGAAGAACCTGAAGGCCAGGAAGGTCAGGAACATGACAACAGGACCGAGTCCTAGGCTGGTGGGCTCCCACTCAGAGCTGTCACAGATCCCCCGCCCAGCTCCCCTGGGCATGTGCACGAGGCAAACCTGATCAAGTGCCAGCAGATGAATCAAGCGAGGTACAGGGCATCCTCTGCAGTGAGGATTAATCAGTTTCAGATAAGCACTAAATTATGAGGCTGAGAGGTTGCTTCGTTCACTCAGAGCACCCATTGCCTTAGACACCTAGAGGCTACAGGGCCCACAGTGGGCCAGACTCAGTGGCTCTGCCTAGGTGATGCATTGTGTGTAAAAGTTATTTCTATGTACACAAAATGAGGAAGAGTTCCCACAATTATGTGTGGAATATCAGAATAAGCAATCTCTTTGGGCATGTTAAGGGGACACAAGCACAACAACTTGGATGTCGGTAAATTTACGTTCAAATTACCCAGATATTTGACTCTCTGTGTATGTGTGTATCCATCTATCCATCCTCCATCCATCCACCCATCCTACCATCCATCCATCCACCCATCCTTCCATCATCCATCCATCCATCCATCAACCTATCTATCCATCCATCCATCCACCATCCATCCATCCATCCATCACCTACCTACTTATGTATATATGTATGTATGTATCTATCCATCAGTCCATCTGGATCAGATGTGGTTCCTCCCTCCTCTGTCTTGCTAAGAAAACCCCAACTTGGCTTATCTATCCATCCTTTAAGGAGATGACTCCAATGTCAGCTCAGGAGTAAATTCCTATGAGTCCAAGCCAATCACAGTAATCCCACTCCCTCCACCATTGACTGGTTTAGCAACTGCCATATGACCCATTTCTGCCCCCCCTCAGGGGAACCACATGAGCACCCTGACAGCCGGACACAAGGGTGCTCGATTCAATAATTAAGTGGCGCCTCTGCTTCTGTTGTATCACTTGCGTGTTTGCAAACACTCCCCCAGTGCCACTTCCTTGTGTCCACGTCGTAGTATTTTAACACCTGCTGCTCAAGCATTCCTGTTTCTTCCCTTTGCTGTATCCTGAGACACCTGCTTGGTCCTGCAGACCTGTCTGACGACCGAAGCCAGTAGGATTACTCTCCGGCTATGGGATCATGGGAAAGAGTCCTGGTCAAAACCGGCAGCTATTTGAGTCCCGCGGGCTCAGCTGAGTCCAGTGACCCCAGCGAGCAGCCTTTCCAGGACTCTCCTGGAACCCTGACCCACCCATAACTCTCTGGTACTTATATTCTTTGGTTTATTTTGAGCAATAGTATTTGAATGCCAGAAAATTCCCACGTTTCCTTTAACGCCTGGTATTTCAGTTTGCTGGATGCAAGATACGATTTGCTCTTTCTCAGCACCACTGTCCCTACAGCAGAGCACTGCATAATGAAGCGCGAGAAGACAGGTTTCTGTGTAATTTGCTTTTTGGGAAGGGGGACTCTAGGGTTTAAATACAGATATGCCTCAACTTGAACCCTAAGTGCTGTGAAAGCTATGACAAGACGGTCTCCCTTCTACATGTGAGGAGGTACGCGGGTCCCCGGAACACCGCACACGTGCTGAGGCCGGAGGAGGAAGTGTCGGCAAGCCCCGGGTGCTCGCTGTGGGCCAGATGCCACTCTGAGTCTGGGTGCATTAACCTGCACGGTACCTCAACCATCTTACAAAGCGGGTCTTATTATTGGTCTCGTTTTACAGATGAGGAAAACGAGGCCCAGAGAGGCTGAGTCACTTGTCCAAGGTCACACAGTATTAGGTGGCAGAACTGGGATCCACACCCGGGCTGGGGCTGATTTCAGAAGGGAAAGAAGTCCATCCAGGCATCAAATACGATGTAACCAGGAAGACGTTATCAAGGGGGTCACCCACAGAAATGAGCTGGACCTCTCTCAGCAGCATGGAGAATGACTCTTCCTGCCTCCGACAGGATGTTCCTACCAGCCGACGGACAGCATCAGCACCACATGGAAGGCACTTCGAGAAGGCTGCCCAGAGAGGTGCCACCCCGAGCTGGGAGAGCAGCAACACGGGGCCACCACTACTGCTAGAAGAGAACGCTAGAGACAGCCCGGAGCTTCCTGGTGCCAGAGAGCAGAAGGGAGCGATGGAGGAATGTGGCACCTTGCCAAGGAGGGCAGGTGGCCTGAGCTGGTGGTGCTGAGGGCGGGACCACAGGGGGCTTTGGGGACCAGCCAAGGAAGCGTGGGGTGTGTGGGCCTGTCCTCAGGGAACACAGAAGATGGTGCAGGCACCTCCCTGATAGGGACGGACCTCGTGGGGAAAGTGCCAGAATCAGAACCGGGCACGATCCTTCTGGGTGGGTCCCCTACTCTGGGACTTGGGGATGGAGTGCAACTCCACCTCTGACCACCTGTGCGGCCCTGGTGAGCCTCCGGTTTCCTGTGTGACCTCGGTTTCCTCATCTCTACAATGGGAGTACCAGGAAGAATCAGAACACGTGTGGCCAGGGTCCCAGCACGCAGCACAGCATGCTCATACGAAGTTTCCTAGAAGAAAATTTTGTCCCCACTGCTCCCTGCCCCCCACACATGATTTCCAGTGGGGAAACTGTTAATATTTTATGAGGTTGTGGTTAGGTCAAGATCTGAATTCCCAGCCAAGGAAATCAAATTTAAAAACCCCAGGGGAAGTGAGTTCAGAGGCACTGACAAGTCTCTCTAATACCCTCCCGGGAGCTCGGTCTGCACGGGGACTCTCTGGTGCCGGCTTTACAAGTGTGTCCCACCAGGTGACCGAGCCTCTGCGTGCGGGGCACGCACACATCAGCGGTATCGCCGCCCCCTTTGCGGATGGGAACAGGGGTGGTATCGTTTTCAATCAGCTTCAGTGCTCCCTGGAAGAAGCGGCCTGGGGCCTGGGGTGGATAAACATGCATGGGTAGGGACAGATCTCAGGGGTGGGGAGGAGGGAGGAGAAGTTGTCTGCACTTTGTTTTTGCTTCATAGCTCATCAAACGCAATGCCCGGAAACACGTCTGGCTTACCAACCCTGATTGTCCCCACTTTGCAGATGAGGAGACTGAGTTCCAGAAAGGGTGAGCCACCTCACCCAGGAGGGCAGCTAGCTAGACAGAGCGCCACATTCACTCCTGAAAGCTGTCTGTGGAAAGTTAGCAAAGCTCTCAGCCCCCACCCCTGGGTGCAGGGGCCAAAGCAAACAGCTGGAAAGAAGGCTGCCTTGAAATTGGCGAAACTGGTGCCAAACAGCCCCATCGCCCACTACCCCCAAGTCCCCAAGGGCCCCGGGTACTGTGGACGGAAGTTGGCCCAACAGGAAGTCGAACAAGTAAACAAACAAACACCAGACATCTCCTTGGAATGATCTGGTGCCTAAGTTTGGATCAGATTGCCTGCTGGGTTCTGCATATGAAACAGGGCATGCCTGTTTGAGCAGCTCCAAAGCAGGGGCCACCTCTGGCTCTCACACCTTCCCACGGCTAGAGGAGGTAATTGCCGTCTCCTGGGTGCAGAAGTAAACAGGGGCGGGCCTTCTTTGCGAAGTACCTCGTTTAATGACACCAGTAAGAACTTGAAAGCAAGCCTTGCCACGGAGGATTGGGAATGCCGATTTAGTCCACCTGCAGAAACTAGGCGGCCACCAGTAGCTCCCTCACAGCTTCAAGCCCACCAGCACCCCAAGGGTTGTGCTCTGTGCCTGCCCAATAACGGCAGCTGTGTGGTAACCAGTTACCCAAAGAATTTTTAAATGCCGAAATCCCAGTGTTAATCAGGATACGGCAGATTGTGTTATAATTCCACACAGTTCTTTCTACTGGGCCCCAGAAAAAGGAAAGAGGTTGGTGCAAGGATTTCTATTCATTATTATATTTAGTTGTATCCTATCTATTATTGTTGTTCAGATGTAAGCAACAGTAGCTGTGTAGGACTTCCAAGAAGATATCTTGAAGGGTTGATCAGCTGAGAGGGCTGCCTTTTGTCTTCTTCCAACACCACCACTTTATTTCTGCCTGGAATGTGGATGCAATGGATGGGGCTGCAGCAGCCTCCTTGGGCCATGAGACCTCAAAAACAAAAAGCTTGCCAAGTGGGTAAGAAAGACTTCTGAATACCTTCAAGGAGCTAATAGCCAGAGCCCCCATCTTTTGGACTTTTATTCTAATGGGAAAGGCAATAATGTTCTAAACAAACTACTTGAGTTTAAATTCCAACCCTGCTGCCTCTTACTATCATTGCCATTAACCACAGGCAAGTCATTTTAAATTCTTCTTTGCCTCAGTTTCCTTGTCTAAAATACAGGGATAATAATATTACTGACCTCACAGGATTGTTATGACAATTAGACATATATCCATATATGTGTAATAGTAAAAGCTGTATAAACACGTTTAAAAAAATATAATAATCCCCAGCTGTGGTGACCTGCAGAGACCATCAAATAGCTCCTGTTTCTTAGACTCCAGCACTTTCCTGGGGTTTTTTCCTTCTTCTTTTTTTCCTGAGTTTGGTTTTCCATCTTTATGGCTAGTTGTTGAGCTATGAAATACAGTGAATTCCCTTTCCCTAAGTCGACCATGAGCACAGAATTCTACCCAACACAGCCTTCAAGCAATACAGACATTCAGGGCTGCCAAGACCGACTATGAATCCTGCCTCTGCCATTGTTAGGATGGGCGAGCCCACGCTCGGAGCCTTGTTCGTGAATTTGCAGAAGATTTAGATCAGTTCATCGCGACGCCGGGTCTGGCAGAGCAGGCCTGCCATCACTGCCCATGGCAGAGTGAGCATCCCCGAGACACCACTGCCTCTCATGCAGGGTCTATCCAACCGCCAGCTAAAGTTCCTTCTCACAATATCCCTGCTTTGGCTGTCAGTGAGAGTGGGGGGCCAGGTCTTGTCTTGCTGAGAACCAAGCCCTCCCAGCAACTCAAGGATCTGGAGCTGGGCAACATCCAGGGGGGCCACTTCTAGGACATTCCCTAAATCTCGCACGGGGCGGTCCTAATTGTGGAAGTCGCCATGAGTCTGCGGGTCCTTCACTTTTGTTTACTTCTTAGGAGCATCTTCCATGGAGGGCTGGTCTGGGAGAGCCTTGGTGCCTGAGAAAGGCGGCCAGATTTCCTGGGGACTGTTTTAATTTTGGATCCTGCCCAGGAGATGCAGAGACAGGATTCAAGTGAAGTTTGTTTGGTTGATGATCCCAAGAAACATTATGGTGAGTGGGGAAGGGAGATGGGGGCAGAGGGCAGCTCACAGAGGGTAGGTCATCGGGCCACCTAGCACCAATGGGCCACTGAGCTCAGCCCTGCTATGGAGATTCTAGGAGCCAGGGCTCAGTTACCTCTGCAGAGGCAGCTGGGGCATTTATCAAAGGCTTCTGGGGCAGAGAGAGTGGGAGAGTGAAATGCAGAGGGACAGTGAGAGGGAGAGACTGAACACCCAGGATTTTTCAGGATTGCTGTGCAGGCAGCAAAGACCAGAGGCAGCCCCAGGCAAAGGAAAGCAGGGGGCCGCCCGTTGGAAGCTGGGCAGGCACACCCTGCCATGGGGAGGATAAAGGGGTCCAGGGAGGTGGGTGTCTGCTATGGGGACAGATGGCAGGAGACCAAGGAGGGGCCGTGAGGCTTCCCCAAATGATTTTTCAATTTGAAAGGAGATTTGTCCTGGTTTGTGAATCCGAAGTCTGGAGCCCAGAGCTCCAGTTGGCTACACCTCTCCTCATCCCAAGCCCCTGCTCCCACTGTTCAAGGCCACTCCTCCTTCCAAGGGGTAAGCAGGGGTGAGAGCCGCCCTGCCTTCCCTACGGCCCTTCCAGGCCTCCTGTGCTTGTTTGGTGACAGGCCTGGCTCCTGTGTGGGCTGTGCGGGCCCAAATGATCTAAATCTTCTGCAATTAGGTGGGGAGGGGCTGAGAAGGGGTCTCTGCAGAAGTGGCTGACATGCAATACGTGTTTTGGAACATGTGCATGTATGAATGAGTGAATCACATGGGCACCGTGGAGCTCTCTGCACAACAGGTTTGTGTTCATAGGAAGGTCAGAAGTCAGAGGGTGGGAACCTTGTCTGGTCCATGTCCAGATCCCCTTGAACTGATGGAGCACCTTGCCCCCACCTCCCAGCCCCTGCCCCCACCTAATCATACAAGGTTCAAAAGGACCCGCTGGAGAATGCGGCCCAGGCATCGCTCTGGGCCTGGGGAGATGATTTGCTCTCCACTCAGCCTTTAGGAAAGTTTTGTTTGGTTTCATGCTCGGTGTCAGCTATTCAAGTAAGTAAATAAGTAAACAGAGACAGGTGTTTGCTCTGTTCCCCCAGCCCCTGGGCAAAGTTGCCTGCTGATCCTCCAAGCAGAGGCCAAGTCCCCCCAGTAAAGCAGCTCAGGAGCAGCCCCTGAAGACTTACCTCCAAACAGAGCCTGTGCAATAAAATGACCCATCCAAGACCACTGAGTAGAAAGTGGCAGGGCCCGTGCCGCTCCCTAACAGGCAGCTAAGAAGTGGAGGTCAAGCTGAAGCTGTCCCACCTGCCGGGCTGAGTGGCCAGTTGGGCGGCCGGGGAAGGGCCCTGGTGCTCCCACAGGCCGCAGATGCTTGGAAATATTTTCTATAAATAAATCCACGCTTTTCCAACAGAAGGAGCAACACACTGCATCCTCCCGAGATGGCCACAAGCATCTCTCCCGTCCCCCGAGCTCTCTTCCCAGGGAGAGGTCAGGCCTATGTCCCCTCCCCTTGAAGTGGTGGCTGTGGGATCACTTCATTCAGTACAGTGGCAATGCTGCTGGGTGGCTCCCGAGCCCGCTGCTGCCGGGTCCTCTCGGGACACTGGCTCGGTGGGGGGGCGCTGGCTGCCACATCAGACACCCAACACTGAGACCGCGGTGCTGGAGGGGCCGCGGTGAGCACCCCAGTCCATAGCTCAGCGTCGACTGGCGGCTATCAGTGTGCCCCCCTGAATGTCCAGCCCAGCATCTGACCATAACCAATGAGACACTCCTACTGAGAGCCCCCCGCCCCCAGCTGAGCCCTTGTTGCCTTCCGGACCCACAGAATCCTGAACAAAATCATACAGTTGTTTTAGCTACTAAGTTTTGGGTTATTTGTTACATAGCAAGAATAACCAGAAGGAAAACCCCATATCACATGCTCAGTGTGTGAATGATGCAAATGTATGGTGCTCACCTAGGATATTCCATTAGCTCCGGCTCATGATAATTACCCCATGTCTTCATGACAATCTGAGCACTGAATTCTCACTTCCAAAGAGTGGTGTACTTCTTCTGCATTTCAAAGGGGGTGCCTATGACTGCATTTGTGTTTTCCAACTATTCATGGGAACCTCTGGCCAGCTACCCCCAGAGGGAAGGCCCCAACCTCAGCCTCCAAGGTAAAGGAAGTCCCGGGAGAGCCGGACTCCCTGTCCTCATAGAGACAAAAAGGACCTCGGCGGGCACGGCCGGCGCACCTCTCACAGAAGGGAAGGGGCAGACTGGTGGGAGCTCGGGTTCTGTGTCCCATGAAGCTGTGTGATGATGATGTCATCCACTCCAACCGCTCTTACCTTGGGTTCACCCCGCAGACTTGGCCAAGAGCTAATTAACACATAACAGCTAATTTGTCCTCTGAGGATCTCTAGTTGTTATTTAAAAACTGTTACCCACTCGATCCATCCGTAAGAGGCGATGGGTCTTAAGAAGAGAAAGCAGGATCCCCTCCCTGGAGCCCAGTTTTAAAGGTCTGGCAGCATTGCCTTGTGGGAGATGAAGGGCAAGGCCAGGAGGTCCGGGGTGCAGAGACTCTGAGATGTGGTGGGATGAGGTGGGCCTCAACCTCGAGACGTGGGCTTCCCCTGCCCGTTTCACCGCCTCATGGACGCTGCCCACCTGGGACTCAGCCCGTGCCCCGCCCCGAACTCGCAGGGCCGGAAGATGCAGCAAGATCAGAAACAGAGAAACCCAGATTCTGCAGGAAGCACCTACACAGATGCTCAAAGAGCCAGCACAGGAATGTCCTCCAGGTGGAGCCTCCGTTTCCCTCTCTGTAACATGGGGACTAACCGTGCTTCCTCGGATTGTTGTGAAATCCAAGGGGATGAGACACAAGGGGATGAACACAATTCTCAGCATCTAGCACAAGTCACATGTTGCAGCGCTAGTCCGTGTCCCACGGAAAGGCACCGGCTCTTTCCTTTCAACCCACAACTGGGAAGGAGTCAGGTCCTGGCCCTGGGGTTCCCTGCCCATTGGCTTCAGGCCTCAGTTTCCCCACTTGTGAAATGGAGGTCCCTGGCCGCTGCCTCATGGGAACTGACTGGAGTGATGTGTGTAAGGGGTCGGGAACGGGTATTCTTAAGTGGGTATAGATCACAACCCTGAGCCCATCTGTTCAGCTTCCAGGGACCTGGAGGACGTGCTGCCCTCTGTCACCTCTGGGTCTTGCCAGTCGGGTCTCAGGGATGCAGGAGCCGTAGCTGAAGCCGCACCCCCTGCACCGGCCAGGGTCTGCCGACTGAGGCCGGGTACTCCTCTTTGAGTCACCAGCTCAAGCCTCCTCCATACCTCACACCTAACGTAGGAACATCTCATCTGTTCCCTTCTCCCTGTCCCCCTGTCCTCCCCTTCCCCACTTTACACATTTGTAGCTCCTTGTGGCTTTTAGAGCTTCTAGAACGCTTTCCCCAAGCCCACATCTCCTGTGCTCTGCACGTGGGCTCTTGCCTGGTTCCCTCACTCTGCCGCAGGGGAAACCCGGGCGCTCAGGCTCCCTCGACCCATCACCCATCGTGGGTGTGTAGATTTCCTCCTCCCCAGCTGGCTGGCCCTGCTCACCTGCCGCGTTGAGTAGGGATGCAGGAGTCACGGGGGCAGGCCTGGGAGCCCCTGCTCACTGGGGTGGGATCTGGAGCAAGTGACAACCTGGTGGAGCCCCATGGTGAGGACAGGAACCCAGGAACACAAAGACATTCCTTAGCTCTCTAGACCCTAGTAGCTTCATTCCCTATAGCTGCTCTAATTATCATTACTGGTTCTCCCTATAACACTCTGTACAGGACAGACAAAAGACCCCAGACCCCTCAGGGGACAATCTGGACCCTCTTGGTGCTCATGGGGATGAAGCTCTCCACCCAAGCCTGCAGGGCCAGTCTCTCCAGAGCTAGGAGGCTGCGCTCTCAGGCTGCGTAGACAGGGTGTGATCCATGGCGGCTGAGGCTGAGCCGGAAGGAGGCACCTGCTATGTGCATGCTACGTGCGCTTCCGCCCACCTCTGGCTGCCCACACAGGAGTTCCGTGGGGCCAGCTCCCGTAACTGAGGGTCACCCCAGGCACGCAGTGGAAATCCAGCTCCTTGGCTGGCAGGGCTCATTCACATGATGTGGCAATTTGGGAGCTGGAGTTGGCCCCAGGTGTCAACAGTGGGTTACCTGTTACAGGTGAGCTCTCCCTGTTTACCACCACTGGGGCCCTGGAGCCTGGCAGTCAAGGACTGGGGGCACAGCCTCATGGGAACTAACTGGAGTGATGTGTGTAAGCCCGTCCTCCTCCTCCTCGGGCTCACTAGCCTTAGCCATCCTTCCCTCCAGCGCTCCATCCCCTGGCCTATAAACTGAGCCCAGCACCTCTGTGGCTTGTGGGCAGGGGGAGGGTGCCCTGAGGTTGCGCTTCCATAAAGTGGCCTGGCCTAGCCTTTGCGGGGCTTCCAGCCCCACGGGGTGGGGACCAGGATGGGAGTGCCCCGCACTGGAGAGCTGCAGCATGTCGCAAGGTCGGCGGGGGGGGGGGGGGGGGGGGGGGGGTCGCAGTCCCAGCAGCAGCAAGCAGGTGAGGGCACAGGGTGGGGAGCCTGCCTTCTGCTGTACTTGGGCCCCAGGGGCCCTGAGGCGAGAGAGGGGACGCTGCGGGGACAGACCCAGCCGGTTGGAAGCACATTCACCTCCCTCCCCTGCTGAGCTTGAGGGCTCTCACTCCCCTTTTCCTCTCCTGTTTTCTGGGTGGGTTTCTGCCTCCCTCCTTCTCCCCTTCCTCCCCACTTAGGTGCTCCTAGCCCTCTCCTCAGACACACTGCCCAGAGTGATTCTCCTCACCCTTCTCCAAACTTCCCTCTGGCTCCCTCCAAGGCCCTCCCTTCAGTCCATCCCTGCACTTCTCTGTCTCTTGGGGTCCCTGCACTCCCTGCTCCTCTCCCCTCTGGGCTCCTCACAGCCAGCCCAGCTGCTCCTGCCCGTCCCAAGGCACTCCTGCGCCCCCTCCCTGTGCACCCTGCCTGTCCCTCGGAACCCCCACCTTCCAGAGTCCCCCATGTACCCCCCAGTGGGCTCTTGAGCCTAAATCGCCTCGTAGGTGGAGGGGAAGGTCGGGATTTGCCCAGCCATCTAGCAGCTCCGCCAGATGGACGCCCGGAGAATGTCCCTGGGGCCATCAGGCTCCACAGGGACAGAGGAGCCCCAGCGGCCACTGAGACTGAGTGGGTTAGACCACCTCTGACCCAGCAAGATCACTGCCTGCTTCCCTATGGAATAAAAAGAACATGGTAGCCTTGACTCAATCAGGTTCTGACCTTGTGATATTAAAAATTTAAAAGCAGAGGAGAGAAGATTCCTAAGAAGAAAAAGAGTTAAGATTACAGAGAACCCCATTTTGTACAGAGCTGTCACTGGAAAGGGGGGGAGATGGAGAAAGGGCCATTGTTTGGAGGAGTTTGTGCTTCCAGTCAGAAAAAAAAAAGGCAGTAACTCATCAGGCAGAGGGCTGCCTTCGAGGTTTGTTCTCCCAGGAGACCGACCTGTAATCCACGACTTCCCTTCCACTTGGTTCTGGGGGCCCTCAGGGGAGGGAAGGAGGCACCGCGGGGCGTCAGTACAGTGAGCATCCCCAGGGTGACCTGCTGGGCCAAAGGTGGGGCTCCCCGGTGCTCCCATTATTGGAGCCCCAGCGATTACAGAAGGGCCAGGTGGAGCCCTGCTGGGGAGCCAGATCTAACATTACAGAGAACCAGAAAGGGCGCACAGATTTTCCTCACTGGGGCAGCCCCTTGCCTCCTCCGGTTTCTCTGAAATCCATTCACAGAGAGAACCACAGACCAGCGAGAGAGAGCGGTGAGCGTGAGAAAGGCCCAGTCCAGAGCAGACAGTGTAGAAATGCTCCACTTCGGTAAAGAAAAATCCTAATTCTGACTTGAGATCTCCTTGGAAAGATACCCCTGGTCATGGTCAGTGTTCTGCTCTGGGTCGGTGCGGGACCTTCAATCAAGTCATTTCTCTCTGTGATGCTTGAAAGTGGGATGATATTCACTGTTTTTGTACTAAGAGGGATAAAAGAGTGATACTGCAAATATTATTTTTTTTTCAAGTAAAATAAACACGGACGGGACCCAGGTTGGGATGGACTTCAGGGTAAGCTGGGACGGTACAGAACTTTCTGGCAGGGCCCATTTCCAGTCTCTGCCACTGTAAAGAGCCCGTGACATTCTCACCTCGAAGGGTGGCTGCGAAACTGCGTTCGTGTAGACTACTCAGACCACTGCCGGGCCCGCAGCGAGGGGTGGGCGTTAGTCCTGCTGCTCTTGCTAGAAGATTCACCATTTCGATCCACAGTGCGCCCATGAACTGAAATTCAATTTCTCTGACTTTGCTCAGAGGCTGCATTTGGAGTGGCCGCGGTGGGGGAGCCTGGGCAGGAAGTGCGGCTCACTCCCGTAAAACTCAGCCCTCCTGGCCTGGGTCTGCCGCGATCTGCGATCTGACAATCCCATTTGGGAGGGCTTCCTCCGACCTCCGAGATGTTTCTGCCGGTTCCCAGCTTGAGCCACAAAACTCTCCATCCTACCAGCTTTGCTCTTGTCCCTTTCTTCTCCCCGGTGGAAACTGTGCAGGACACAGGACTTCGGAATCAAGAGCCACATTCCCGAAATTGTGTTGATTCACTTCGACTTCACCAAAATAGCTCCTCCTCACCACTCCCCCAAAGCAGCGGGCCCTGCAGTGCCCTGCAGGACGCACATCACACTCCCCTTTCCCCGAAGGCTGAGCCACAGAGAGGCAACGGCTGTTCCAAGCTCCCCCATCCCCGTCTCGGAGGGGAACCAGGGCAACCCCGGGTTTTAAAGCCCTTTTCTGCTCCAAGGCCATGAAGAATTAGATTGTAGAAAAATAACGAAGGCGGGGGAAATGTTCAGCAATCAGATAAAGAAAGCAATTTGCAAAAAACAGCACACGCACCATTCATTCTGTTTTTTATAAGGACGAGAGAAAATAAATCATAGTAACAGCCGTAGCTCGTGCTTATGGGTGCGGACGCGATGCCAGGCACTGCTCCTCACTGGTGTGTGTGTGTGCGTGTGTGTAATCTGCACACAAAAACACCAAAATGTGAAGAGTTGGTACCTCTTGGTGGGGGCGTTTTAGTGTGTTTCCCCACCTCCCTTTTGTACTGTTGTGTGTTTTCCAGATATTCTATAATAAACATGGGATACTTTTGCAAACTGTTTCTATATACCTTTTTTCCTGAAGAATCATGAAAAGTCAGGGTGAAGTGCCCTTTTCCCATGGAGAGAGGAGGGTCTTGGGTCTGGAAGCCCTGAAGGCAGAAGCTGGCCAGTGGGGCCCTGGCTCCCCTCCCTCCCGCAGGGCCAGCTGGATCCTGTCTGTTACCTCCGCAGGAACCCATCGCATTGGTCTGAGGAGTTCCTGGAGTCGCTTAGCGGAGGCCTTCCCACATCCTAGATGATCAATACGTGATATTAAGTAATGCTTTTTCAAAAGAATGTTTCATGACCTCCCCAGCCACATCAAAGTCCAACAAAAACCTTCCCCCCTCCTCTAAGATGCCTGTCTCTGGGCACACTATCTGTTCTGCTGGGGGGTGGGGGGGAAGGAGGGGACACGGGACACAGAGACCCTCTGAGCCAAATGCACTGCACATCCTGTCCCATCTGGAAGGAGGGTGTGGGGTCCCCACATTCCAGGTGAGGAGGCCAAGGTTCGAGAAGCTCAAGCTGGTCCCCAAAGTCTTCCTTGTCCCTCTTCCCGCTTCCTTCCCCGTCTGTCTTAATGATAGATAAATTCTGCTCAAAAAACTACTCTATACTACCAAATAATTACACTGTTGTTGTTTTAGCTGAATTGGTCAGCCAGCTGAATTAAAGCCGGCAGGCGGACGGCCCCCCCACGCCAGAACTGCAGACAGCCCCATTGATCCTGCACGCCCGTATCTTAGCAGAACAGAGCTCCACCTTGGAGGGCAGGGGGCAGGGGCGGGGGGGGGGGCTTGGTTTAAGAATGTTATCATTTCATTTAAGAAAAAAAGAAGACAGGCAAAACTGTTTGGTCAACAGTAAAATCAATTTATAAATGACCCTTCCCATGTGTCCTATAAACTTTCCCTTCTCCAGATTTTGAGGATCTGGGTTTTGGGAACAATTTGTTTAAAAAAAAATCATACATTAAGTAAAAAGAGGAAAACGTTTTGTCATCAACATTGTAGTGAAGTGTATATTTCCCATAAAATACGTGACTCCTCTCCATAAAACTGTTCCAGGAGTGTTAACGTGTGAGTTCCAAATGGAATCACTGTCAGGCCGGGCTGGTGGAAACGAGACCCAGGGACTGGTGAGTGCCTTGCTGACCTCCAGTGCCTCACCACTGCCTCATTGAGCCTTGGGACGGTGGGGGGGAGGGGAGGGGGCGGAGACTAAACAAAGAGTTACTGAGTGCTGAGTGACTTCTGTGGGTCTGTAGCTCAGTCCACCCCTCTTCCCATCTGCTCTCCTGAGGAACCCGAGGTTCCCTGGGCAGATCCGGGGTCCTGCAGTCTGTTACAGTTCGGGGCCAAGAGCCTCACAGAGAAGCTCTGGTGGCCAGAGCCTGGGTTTGAATCCCAACTCCACCACGGATGACCTTGGACAAGACATGGCGGCAGGGTCAGGACATGGGTGGGGTGAGGCAGGCACTTCTCTCGGGTATCACAACGAAGACGGCACCAAAAACTCAGTCACAAAGAGAAACAGTAGTTCTATGTTTAAAAAATAAATAAAATTAATGCAAAAAATCCATGATAAACCAAATGTCAGAACTGTAAAGAGAGACAGGATCCGACCCTATCTTTGCCTGAGCCTTCCTCACTTGCCTCACCCTGATCCAGACTCTGTGTCCTGTCTCCACGTAAAAATGTGACATTTTACTCTGCAGGGATTTGTTTTTGCATTCATATAGATCTTTCTTCTTGATGTCGGAGTTTTTCAGGGCCCCCTTCAATATTCTGTGCGGGGCCAGCGCCTCACTCCCCTCCCCTTGCTCCCCACCCTGGGAACAGCCTCATCCCCCTGTGCCCCCATGGGAGGGGTCTTCCTGGTGCCAGCCAGGCTCCCAGGGGAGTTTGGCAGCAGAGCGAACGTCTGACCTCCAGGCCAGCTTGGTCTGCGCGTCTGCATGTGGTGTTGTGTGCTCACACGTGCAAAGTACTGGGGCCAAGTCCCAAGACCCCTGTGTCCCCTTGAGCTAGCGGTGATGCTGGGCACACAGGAGCAGGGCGTAGGAGAAGGCTGCGTGTAGCAGACATGACTGGCCAAGACAGGAGCACGTGTGGGGATCCACCCTGGACCAGCCAGGGCCCCGGAGGTCTTCCTGGAGGAGCCAACACTCTAGTAGGCCTCAGGGAATTTGAAGAAAGGAAGAGGCAGCCCGTGGCTGAGATAACTCTGACACAATGATCAGCTTGAAGAAGTCTCCAGTAGCAACGCCTATGTCACCGAGGCAGATGGAGAGCCGTTAAAGATTCTGGAAAATGGACACATTGCTCCCTTTGCAGCAGATTTCTTTTTCCTTTTTGGCTGGCTCACAGAAGCGCACCCCAGCAGCCGCCTCTCCCACCCAGCATCCACAGGTGATAGCAGCCTCCCCGCCCCGCTCTCCCTCCTCAGGTGCATTTGCAGGGCTGTCCTGTGGTCCTTGGGTCGCCCTTTCCAGCCACCTGTGGTCTCTGCTGGTATCTGCTCTTCACACGCATCTGCAAAGGCGCACTGAGCCCTGGCGTCTGGTCTGCATGTCACTCGGGCCTCATTCGCAGGGTCTGTAAGTCCTGAATTCTTCCATAGAATTCTTAAATCCTTCCTCAATCCCTCTGGCCTGGGAGCAAGCCCCCAAATCCAATCAATTAACGCAGCCCAGAAAGTCAATCTGCTTGAATGAAAACTAGATGCTCACACCTAATCACGCATCCCGAGGGGCTGGTGAAGCCAGCTATACGGCTGGGGCAGGAGCCCCGTGCAGACACAAAATGATCAAGGATGGTCCGTGTGGACATGGAAATATGCCCGTGACGCATACTGTTAGTCTGGAAAATTCAGGCTCCAACCTAGCAGTCTGATGCGATTCCCCTGGCTTTTCACAGCCTGTGTTTATACAAAGAGAGGCCTGGGGTGGGGAGGGCTGGGGGCCACCAAACAGTGCTTGTGTTGACTTAGGATGAGAAATTGGGAAGGCACGATTTCCTAAAATATCTTCTTTATATTTTTTGGGCAATGGCTAAATTTTCTACATGGCTATCTGTTATCTTTGTACCACCACCACCAAAGACCCAGCTAAGCTATTGGCATTTAGTACGGCTGGTGAATAAGAAGGACCTGATTTTCTAGGGAAATTCACAGAGACAGAAGGCAGATTCTGGGTGTTAGGGGCTGGGGGGTGGCAGGGGGTACAGAGAAACTGTTTGATGGGAATGGGGGTTCTTTTGGGGGGATGGACATGCTTTGGAACTAGATAGGGCTGGTGGCTGCACAGCATTGTCAACGTCTGAATGGGACCGAATGGTTCACTTTAAAGCACTTAGTTTTCTGTTACGTGAAAAAAGTGCATGCTTCTCTTTTGTCAAATAAGCCCCCTAATGAAGTTACCCCTCTATCTTTGAGTTATGCATTTAATGATTGACCTGGTTTGGACAGCAGTGATGCCAGTCAGACGACCGATTTCTGACTCCGTGTTTGTGTAACCCAGAGGAACAGGCGGTCAGTGCATGGAATTCAGCTGGATGACCACTGAGGTGCCTTGGGGTCCAAAGAATCATGTTCTGAAGCATGAAGCCTCTCTGCATATGGCCTCGGATCATCTTCTATCCCATGCAATCTTAACACAAAGGTCTACCCTGACATCGACTGAAACTAGACCTTCTAGAACCTTCATTTCAGTTTAGAGAAAAAAGAAAGGTATCTCTCTGTGTGTCTCTGTGTCCTTTCCATTCCTCTTTACTGCATATACCATCAGAGATGATTCATAGGAAATAAATATGAAAGAGGAGGAAATCGTCAATGAAAACTGTAGAACTGGGAAAAGACAGGACATAATTACAACATACCCAATGAAGCTGCCATTGTGGGTCATAAGCCTGAAATGCAGTTGCACAGTATGTTTACCTCCCCTGTGAGACCCGGGTCGACGCTAAAGATCAAGTGTGACAAGTAGACACTGGGGGCCCGCAGACCCTTGCCAGCACGGCCCAAATGTCCAAACCGATCCATCTTTTTTTCTTGGGCCTGCACACGCAGACACACACATGCTCAGGTCCTGCAGCGGGCTCGCTGTGCACGTGTCCACACACGCAAGCCTGGACCGGACAAGCGTATGTTTACCTCCGTGGTCAGGGTCAGGAACAGCACTTGGGCCCCACTCGGCCCGGGTGATTCATGTCCCTCGTCTGTCTGGGCGAACATGCGGTGGGGGCCGGAGGCTCACGGGGAGGTTGGAAGTTGCCAGAGAAAGGATGGAGGGGACGTGGCCCGTGAGGGGATGTCTTGATTTATCCAGAACCCCATTTACAGCCTATCCATTGTAGAGCTTCACACGTACGCCATGTCCCTCTTCTCTCCCTCCCCCCTCCCCCTGAGCAGGTCCAGCTGGAAGGAGACAGCGCTCCGAGTTCAGTGGGCGCAGACAGGACTAAAGTAAACAGACTGGTCATCGGCAGGCAGTTAGCAGCCCTTGGACAGATGATCACCGTTGAGCTGGTGGCGGACCACACACACGAAGCCCCCTTGGACCACACAGGCATCCGCCTGCCCAGCCTGCCTACGCCACACGCACACACAGGCTGGCCTTGCCTCACCGGCGCGTTTCCCCCGAGCCACAGGAGATCTGGAGAAGAGTCTAGAAACACCACAGTGTAGCAGCCCCGTGGCTGACCCTGCTGCTCCCCGGGGCCCCTGCTGGAGCCCCCTTAGATAAGGTCATGCAGTAGAGACCATTGGCTGGAAGAGGCCAAGGGGCAGGGTCTCAGGGTCATGTGCTCTGTGGGCCTCGAGGCCTCAGTCTCCCCCTCTGAGCTGGGGTGCACACAGCAGCCGGCGTGTGGGGTGTATGGACCCTTGTCTCCCAGGGCCATGGCTCACCCAGCCCTTGAACCCCCACACCATGTTCCTCTTACTCTGCTCCAGCAAGTGGCCCGCATCCCCCTGAGGCCTGCACGCCGACCAGGCTGGCACCCCGAACACTGGCCACCCTTTACCGGGCAGCTCGCACCTTCCTTCCCAGAGACAACTCGCACCTGGCGGTGACTTCCTCCGACCCAGAGGCCAGCTAGGACATGTGAAGCTGCGTCCTGAAAGCTCCCTGAGTGGGATGCTTCAGAGGGATACTCGCTAAAGCTGTCCCCCTCCAGCATGTTCAAAGAGAACCTCCCCCTCCCGGAAGCTCCCCCCCTTCCATGGGCTGGCACGAGGTGAGCAGGAAGCCGAGGGACACTCTCCAGGGATCTGCTGCCCCTCACTGTTGGGGCCCTGCTTTCAGACACCCCCAGGGTGAGGCCCTGCCCCCTCCCCAGTCCGTCCTGCCATCTCGAGAGGGCTCCTGAGTCCCTGGACACCTCTCTAATGAGGAGCTAGCCGAATAAAGTCCCTGCCCGCTGGCCAAGGTGGGGCTGGTGGTGGTTTTGGCTCAGACGCGCCTTGGAAGGGGGCCCACCTACTCAGACTCACCAGGCTTATCAAGCAGAGGTGTCGCCCCCAGGGCGGTGGAGGGGGTGCAGGCTGAGGAGGCGCGTCTCCATCCCGGTGACACCTCAGACCACCGCTCCGGGGTGGGGTGTGTGGCCTCAGGCCGCCCACGGCACCATCTGCAGGCTTTGCTCCGAGCCCCGCGCGGCCAGCAGCTGACCGGGGCCATCTGTCTTCATTACGCGGGTTTATTTGGGGAGGCGAGCGATGGGGGGCTGTCATGGCTGAGAGAAGACTTGATCTATTGGCAGACATGCTTTGAAGCTCTCTTCAAGGTTGCAGCTCCGCAGATCAGAGCGAGGCGGATGGCAGCCCTGGGCATGTCCCCATATAACGGGGGTTTTCAGTCCCTGGGCTCTGGGAGCGGCCCTCCTGAGGAGAACTGGGTGTGAGCCGAGCCTTTGAACTTTGCACTGCTGCTCTCTTGGCCTCCGCCCACTGCTCAATCCACTTTTTTTTTTGAGGTCCGGTGCATTTTTAATGATCCAGTCCATTACTAGCAGAGGTCATCGGCCCAGCCTCAAGGATGTAATGCAAACATCAAGGACAGAAACCTCATAATCTGGAGGGGGAAGCAGACAAGAGGCAGAGAAGGAAATAAGATTCTCAGAGAGTGGGGAGAACACCAAGGATGAGACAGGATAATAGGGTGGAGATGCCGGAAGGCTGGGCAGCAGACCTTGGCCAGGGCTCTGTGTGGATTTAGATCTCAGAAACCATCCAGTGAGAATCTGTTCTCCGTTAGTCTGGGTCACCCTTCAAGGCCCAGCTCCCTAGTACACCAGCCCTCAGTGTCCTCATCTGGAAAATGGGCTGATAAATGTACTGAACTCCCATAGCTGCCCCCTGAGGGCCACATGAAGTCACACGCCCCAGTGAGACCTGGAGAGCCGGACACGGTGGTCGTCTCTGCAGGGGGACCTCCATGTTTAGTCCACGCTGGGGATAAACCCACACTGGAGCAGCTCTGCCCCCCTGGACAGGGAGGAAGGACAGGGTCCCGTCCCTGCTACCACTTCTCCCCGCTCCTTAGACAGTGTTAAATTATTAGTGAATAGTCCTAAGTGTAAGCAAGGCTTCCCACAGAGCAGGGACCCTGAAATATTAGCATAACAGAGGACTGACCTGGCTGGAGGGAAGAGGATTCACTGGGATACCTTTTAGGAAACGGGGATGGTTACTGTTTTCATTCCAGTGCTTGCGCTCACTCGCTTCCTTGACCTTCCCTTTGGGGCTGAGATCCAGGCTCGGTCCCATGGGAGGAGGTGATCAAGGCAGGTTACCTAGTGTCCCTGCACTCATCCATGAAATGGGTCTAATAGCCCTATCAGCAGAAGGATGGTGAAGACTGAATCTTGAAAGTTGGATGCACATGCCCGATCCATAAGAGGTGAGCAGTAAATCTGACTTCTATCTTTCCTTCCTTTTCCCCTTCCTGCCTTCCCCTGGGTCCCCCCATCGCCCACATTTCCCTTTTTAAAAGACCACTAAAATGTACAGCAGAGTCCCGTAAACACTGGAGAAATACCCTGTGAGGACATTGGAAGCAACCACTTTAAACGGAGGGTTGGAGCTTGAGTTCAGGACTCTGAGCCTGGGGAAGCAGACGAGGCTTCGGACCAGAAGCAGAAACACCGGCTCTGGACACGCATTCCCACGGGCGGGCAGGCGTTCTTGAACCTGTGCACCAGCTTCCAGAGAGGAAAGTCCCCATGTGTTTGGGATCAAGGGGGCAGCGACACTTGCCACTCACTGAGCACTGACGCCTCAGTTTACGAAGCCCTCCCGTTACAGGGACGGTTTGCTGCTGCTGAGCTGGGGGCACAGAGAGGCCCCGATGCCCGTCCCAGGGGCATGCTGCCCGAGCCCGCGCAGCTCCAAGCCTGGAAGCCTGGGCAGGGGGCCTTTCCACCTCCCACCAGATGTTTGCCCTGCACAGACTGCAGCGCACCAGGCTCGAAGACAGACCCCGGCGTTCCGGCCAGCGCGCGCGGGAATTCCATTTGCCTGTCAGGGCCCCGTGCAAGCATAACACAGACGCTCCTCTCCCGGCCCGGCCGTTTTGACTCCTGCTGAGAAACATGAAGGTCGTGACCCACCAGCTTCCCCATCTGCCCTTTCCTCACCAGGGGAAAATCTGACAACAGACTTGTTATTTATGAAGCTAATGCAATCCAGAGGCTATTGGCACATGGGAGGGAGCGGGAGAGAGCTCGGGAGAGGGGTCTGGCCCCACAGAAACCAGTTTGCTGGCTGCACTGCGAGCAGGACAGCCATCCGGGGGCGGGCGGGGAAAAGGCTCTCCACGGCTCTGCGGGGCCGGCGACGCTCCAGCAGGCCAGCACATGCTCATCCAGGGTCCGAGGGTCCCAGGCACCTTTCCACAGCGCAGCCTGGGAGGCATCCCGTGAACACTCCTTGCTTAGTTCTCCTCTAGGAATGGTGCGCATGGAGGGGAGGAGCTCCCTGGAGCCAGCGCTTCTGTGGGGCAAAGGTGGTCACTGACTTCAAATGCCTCTCGTTTTCATGCATGGGCTCGGAGACTGGCTCTTCCTGGGAGAAAAGCTAAGTTGGTTCTTGGTTTTCTTTTTTTTTAAGGTAAATTTTTTTTTCTCCCCAAAAGTTTATTCTCTCCAAGGACTCGCTCACAGAATGAAGATCAAAAAATGATTTAACACAGAGATGCTATTTTGTTTTCCTATGTTTCATTGAATGGAGATGGCGAGCGAGCACAGAGAGACACAGACATTGTGTCACACAGACCTGGTGTGACTGTGACCCTGGCCCCTCTGCTCAGTGGGTCTGTGGTCTTGGTTGGGTCACTTGATGTCCCCTTCACTAGTAAAAGGGGGATGGGTCCAGGACTTAGCCCCACAATGTGTGAGCTAATTAGAGATGAGAATGCAGATGACCCAGCAGAGCCTGAAAGGGAACAGGCTGTAAGTACTGGGGATTCTCATATTGTCTCCATCCTCATCTCCAGCTGGAGACCGCATGGCAAAGGGATCACACACACAGACGATGGAGCTGCAGGTTTGGGTTCAAATCTCTGCTCTGCCTCTTGCCCGTTGTGTGATCTTGGGCAAGTTACTCAACCTCTCTGTTTACCTCAGTTGGTTTCCTCATCTGTAAAATGGGGATAACCAAAGGTAGTGAAAAGTGAGTTAATAATGCAAAGCACTGAGAGAGGCCCTGGCTCAGAGTTAATTGGCATTAATTTTTGTCATTATAGGGAGAACTGCCATTCTCAAACCTTTGATTTAGAATCACTTAAAAATATTTACTACACAAAAAACAGCATGGCAAAAATAATAATAAAAAAGGAAACCCTACCAACCTTCTATTCTGATAAATCCTATTTTAAGGTACTTTTGTAATATGTGGATATTTTTGTGTCTTTTGTCACAAAGCAGCCCCTCGAGCTGCTCGTCTTGGAAATACACGGGCTTGTGAAACAGGCTGCGTGTGGCCTGGATGAGCGGTCCCCTTGGTGGTGAGGATCCCCTGTACATCTCGACAGCTGCACAGGACGTGCTGCTGTGTGTGCGTGCAGGTGCCGTGTGGATGCGGGGCGGGGTGACTCGCTTCGTGTTTTCATGAGTGTCTGCTCCACGCTCCCTCCTGGAACGATGACACCCCATAACGGCCATCCCCCCAGTACTGCTCACTCATGGAACCGCACGGAACCGCACGGAACCGCCGGCTGCCACGGCTGCTTGGGGCTGCATCTTTCACACACTCCCTGGTAGCAGCCGGAGTTTCCTGCAGAGAATCAGCCCAGTAGAGGCAGGGGTCTGTGTGATCTGTGTGCTGGGCCATCCTCTGGGAGGGAACACAGTCTGGAACATGGGAAGAGCTCAGGACATAATGAAACGGAATCCACCTTACAGAGGGGACACTTTCTGTGAGGTTTTTTAGCTTTTTTTTGACAGATAACGTCTGAGGTTTCTTTTTTTTTTTTTTTTAAATCTCAAAACAACCTAGGGTTTAGTTTAATTAATCCACAGTAACTCTAGAATCCCATGTGATACCGCGAAATGGTGCAGCACTTTTCATTTTTTAATGCGTTCACATCCACATGCTCCTCAGGGCTTCTTTAAACACCAGGTGGTAAGGACAGCGGACGGGGCGGTGTTTCCTCGCCATCCAGCCTGGGCCCCGTGGGCAGACCCCGGCAGGGAGAGCCAGGCCTGCTCTAGTGCCCGGTGAGCAGGTGTCCCCCGTTGCACACTGTGGCAATGAGCGGTCGTGACCTGTGTCCCCAGGTTGAGGGAGTGACCCGGCCATTTTCAGGGTGCTCACCCCATTGTTTCTGAGAGGACCCTGCGGTCAAGTGGGCCTGCCAGTCTGCTTCTCCGTCAGGCCACCTCCCTCTGTCCTTCTGTCCCTGCACCTCGAAGGGAGCTCAGGAGCCCGGCTCCCGATGTGCGCCCCTCAAAGACCCAGCATCCACACCCACCGCCTGTTTCCTGGGAATGTCAGTGTGTGTGGAGCAGGGGGCCGGTCTCCTCTGCTCGCAGCCGGGAGGGCAGGTCCTCCGCCAGTGCCTGGCCTGGCCCTGCTTCCTGTTTACTTCAGAGAGAGGCTGGGGCCCGTGGGGTCTGCAGCCAGCCCTGCGGTCTGAAATGAGCCAGGCCGCACGAGGGGTTATCAGCCCATCAGCCCAGATCGGCCGCTGGGCTCTGCCGTCTGTCAACTGTCTTCTGTCATCATTGAGAGTTCCCTGTCCTGGAATGTCATCTCATTAGGTGGCTGAGGCCTCCGTGGGATGCCTGAGAATCCCTGCAGGGCTCACCTTCACTTTTATTTGCAAAATTAGGACATATATACTCTTTTAAGGCTAATAAAATTTCTGATTAAAAATTTCAAAAAAGTTATCAAAATAGAAAGAGGTTTGTCCGCTGTGTGATCTTGGGCAAGTTACTCAACCTCTCTGTTTACCTCAGTTGGTTTCCTCATCTGTAAAATGGTGATAACCAAAGGTAGTGAAAAGTGAGTTAATAATGCAAAGCACTGAGAGAGGCCCTGGCTCAGAGTTAATTGGCATTAATTTTTGTCATTATAGGGAGAACTGCCATTCTCAAACCTTTCATTTAGAATCACTTAAAAATATCTACTACATAAAAAACCAAACCTCATCACCGAGAAATAATATTTTGGTCAAATTTTATTAAACGTCCGTCTATGAAAATTATACCGCTAGAGACCAGCGTGTCCCAGGTGACAAAGTGGGACCGGGTCCTACCTGCCGCTGCAGTTATAGTACTATAAACAAAACTGCAACGGGCATCCGTGCACTTCTGCTTTGCTGTTTCCCGGGGTAAGTTCCTAGGGGTGAGCTGACTGGAGCGGAAGGTGTTCACATCAGAGGGCAGATGCGTCTGAGCCAACCGGCCGCTTGCAAGAGCTGACCACTTTTCCGGCCACAAACAAGCTGCACCTGGATCCCATTCCTGCCTCACACTGGGAATCACGTCATCCTGTCAGTCAGTCAATGCTACAGGTAGATAGTACCATCCCACGATGCTCTTTTGTCTTTAAAAAAAAAAAAAAAGTACTTTGCATATATTTGCTGGTCACTTAGGCCCCCGTGGACTGGGACAGCCATTTAAACACCGGGTCTCTGGGCCACAAAGACGGGTCCAGCCCCACTTCACACCTCTATCCATCGGATATTTGAATCAGCTCAACCGTTTCTCTTAAAAGATGGTCCTGCCTCTGATGTTTGAGTGCTCCTGTAGATGGGGGGCTCGTCACTGCCTGAGGGGTGCACTGGGTCCCCAGCTCTGCCTGGGAACTGTGCCAATCCCCACCCCCACCCCCACCCCCCGCGAACAGTCTCTCCAGCCCCGAACAATGCTGGAGGCACATGCTGATTCCATCTTTGTTCCAGCCAAGCTCACCGAGACACAGAAGGTGAAGGAACTCGCCCAGGGTCACACAAGCAGTAAAGCAGAAGAGCGAACAGCTGAACTGTTGCTCAAACTCGTGGAGACCACACCATGCAAGGCTCAGAAAGGACCCTTGAAGCCGGTTAGAGATCTAACTTGACAAGAAAATACTTTCTCAAACTGTAGATTGCTTAAAGATTTCTCCTACTGACATTTCTTTAGCGGCCCGAGGAAGCAAGAGCCACTGTCAGGCACCCGCTGAAGTTCGGGCTTTGGGTGTTGTGCCCCTCAGGAGCCCTGCTGGCGGCTCGGGCTAGTGGTAAGCAGGCCTGGCCCAGCCCCCAAGATGTCCCAGTGGGGCTCAAAGTGTCACCGGTCCACAGGGCAAGAGTGTCTAAGGTACGATTTATTGATACAGACCGAAATGAATCCACAGCATTCACCCCCTCTTTTTTTCACTGCGAGCTGCTTGTAGAGATTAGCCTTTCTTTCTGCAGAAATGCCCTTACGCAAAACAGAGACATACTCACTGTAATGACCCCATTTTTCTTCTCTCGGGCCCTGCCTTTCTAACCGTGGCCACCTATTTCCCAGATGCCCACCTAGGCCTCTTGTTATTCTTCCAAACTTCATCCTCTGTCAGGTTTCTGAAAGGAAGGCTCTGGCATCAGTCAGTCGCACTTTAGTATGAACTAGTCCAACACCTTCAATAGTTGAACCTTACCAAGAAAGAGCATATGCATTTTTTAAAGGGGGGCATGTTCACCCATGAGACAGATGTCTGGGATCTGGATGGCGGAGAAGACTCATTTATAAATGTTGGAAAGGAGACATCTCAGCTCCACTGAAATTAATCCTTAATTTCATCTCATCCCCCGCCCCCCCCCCCCCCCACTTGCTTGAGTACTTCTCTGTCCTCAGGACATACAAGTTTGGGCTACTTCTAATCTGAGGAAGACTGGGTCATAGAAATAAAATCTTTCATTCTGTTGCAAACCCAACCAAACAGAACTTAACGAAACAATAAAAACAAAACAAGACAGAAGTGCGCACTGTGACCCCTTTCGATGTGAAGACTCCGGCCAGACCTGCCAGTCAGTCCCTCAAGCACAGAAAGCGAGGACCGTGCAGAAGTGCCCGCGGGGCCGGGGCCTAGTAGCTGGGGCCGCTGCAGCTTGCAAACTAAATTTAAAAGCTTGCATCCCAAGACCCTTGAGCAAAGGTTACTCGAGGTCTGTTCAGGGTTCAGGCATAAAAAAAGCATCTTTATTTGGCAAGGAAATGCCTTGTGAGAAGGCGCTGGACTGACGAGGGGCATGGAGGGAAGCTGGGACTCGGTGAGTTTTTCTTCTGGCATTTACAGCCCTGAAAAATGATTGCAGCTTCCTCTGGCCGCCGGAGCCGGAGCCTGAAGAAGTGACCTTTAAGGAGAGTCTGTTTACTCCATCCTCGGGCAGAGGCCCTTGCGTGAGCTCTGCAAAGCGGCGCCCCGCCTTGGCGCTGACCCCGGGGCCTGCATCCAGACCCGCCAGTTTGGGAAAAGCCGAGGACAAGAGGGGGGCTGGCGAGGGGCTGCTCGGGGGGTGGGGGCGAGGAGCGCGTTCCCGGGAGGTCAGGGTCAGCCCCTTCCCGCTGGGCGCCTGGGGCTGGCCTCTGGCCCGGAACAGCCTGTGAGGCGGGTCTGCCGTGACCTGCCATTTCATACTTCGTACGTTCTGGAAACCCTGTCCCAGGGCCAGCTCTAAGCTCTCTTGCTTTTTAGACAAAACAAGAAGTAATTAGCCTGGATGGGGATACTCCTCTCTCTTTGTGGGCCACACCACAAATTGGATTTGAATCTCGATCCCCTAGACTTTCACACTAAGGTACACAGAGGGTGAAACAGAAAGCCAGCGACACTGGGGAGCGTTCAGAACCCTACGTGTAGCTCTCCAAAACTGCACCGGCCACAGACTACAGCAGGCAGTGAGACTGGAATCTGACTCCTCGGCTTGGCTGCCTAAATGTGAAAGAAATAAGCATATGTAACGGGATCTGCGAGTTTTCAAAAGTCTGAATTAAACTTGAAGCCCTGGCTTTATATTTTTAAAGAGCGTTTTGAAACCTTCCTACTTACAACATGATCACTACTAATTTTCTCTTCATACCCTGATTCAACAGTCTTTGTTCTAGAGGGACAGTGTTTTATTATAATCCTTCGGTTTCTGTTGTAAATATAATATCCCTGCCTTGGAGAAAACTTAGGAGAGTTTAAAAAGGAAAATCAAAGTGACACGAAGTCTCACCGCTCAGAAGTGCCCACTGCCAACACAGCAGCAAACCGCCTTCAGTCTGTCCGGTGTGTGTGCGCATGCGTGTGCATGTGTGCATGCGTGCACGTGCGGTATGCGTGTAGGTATGTGCACACGTGTACGTGCGTGCATGCACGTGTATGTGCACACGTGTATGTGCATGTGAATATGTGCACATGTGTGTGTGTTACACGATGCACCATTTCACAAAGCCAGTGTCAGGACTTCTGTATCACACGGTCCTCACTTGTCAATATCTCATATGCACGCCATTAAAGGTCCCTTATAAACATCATTTTAATGGTTGCCCAATATGCCAACTTATGGATGTGCCATAATTTATTTTACTATTCCTCTACAATAAAAAAAAAATGTTTTAAAGTGCGCAAACTTCCTTTCCCAGTGGAAAAAAATAGAATAGCTGCTCTGGAATGGTTATTTGTGATTTCCTGAAATTAGGTCAAAAATATTACACATTTTTTGTTAACCCAAGTACCTACTTCCTGGTGGATTGCAAATACCAACCCGCTAGGTGACCAGAGGAAGGGGAGTGGCCAGACCCTTTCCTTGTGACACTGGGGTGGGCATGCTGTGTGATGTGCTGAGCCCCGTCCCTCCCTGGACTCTGTGTGTGAGTCATGAGCTGGGCTGAGAACAGATGAAAGAAAGCGTGGGGCCTATGTCTGGGAGCAGGCATTCCTAGGCGCCACCCAAAATTTCAGGGGTCCCCGAGCCCTGAGCCCTCACTGAGCCCCTTAGGAATTTCCGGGCCCCAGGGTTTAATTAATAGGTATCCCCTCTGACCCAGCTCCAAAATTATCCCAGATCCCTTCCATCCATAATTCTGGGAAGATCATGAAACATTTTTTTGTTTTTGTTTTTGTTTTGTTTTTTAGCACTCACTTTGACGTTCAACAGGGAAAACTTATTTTGGAAAACACTGAAAAACTATAAAATCCTCTCTGAAACCTAAGACTCCGCATGCATCACAAAGAATTACAAAAAAGTGAAACTTCTAGATACTCTTAAGAGTTGTGTACATCTGGGGCACCTGGGTGGCTCAGTCATTCAGCGTCTGCCTTCGGCTCAGGTCATGGTCCCAGGGTCCTGGGATCGAGCCCCACATCGGGCTCCCTGCTCGGCGGGAAGCCTGCTTTTCCCTCTCCCACTCCCCCTACTTGTATTCCCCCTCACACTGTCTCTCTCTGTCAATTAAATAAATAAAATCTTAAAAAAAAAAAAACACCAGTTGTGTACATCTGCAACAAATGTATATTTAGCACACTTAAAAGAGTTACAAAATGCGCATTGCCCTAGTCAGGGGTGGACTAAAATAGTCACATGTGTTTGTTCTGCGTGGTTTTGTGTTTGACGGAATTAGAACTGACTCAGTCCCTCTTCCTCCATGAAACATCCATGCAACGCAATGTTCTTCTCCGGGGCTTGGGGTCTCTGGTGATTAGTTTTATCCCTGCTAGCCTAATGCCGTCCTTCAGGGCCCAGGCCCCATGGATAGCCAGGATGCATGTGCCCTTGGCAAGTTCACCAAAGTCCCAAAAGCTACAGTATCTTCATCTATAAAATGGGGCGCCGCCTTGTAGCTGCTGTGATCCCAGAAGGAGCTGTGGCATGGACACCACTCAGCACATGGGGATGTCACTTAGGATTAAATGTTTTGTTAGTTCTCTTGGAAAATCCTGAGATGCAAACAGAACAGTAGTGATTGGTGGCTGGAGGCTTCAGGAAGAATGGATGAAACAAATATGACCGGTTCTCATTTCTAAATGTTTGGGACGAATCTGGGCTATAATTTCATATTATAAATTGAATTAGTTGTCCAAAAGCGGGGAGAGACATGTGCCCATGTGTCTGAGACCGCTAACAAATCTGAGGGTGTACATGATCTGGAATCCAGGAGCTTTCTCCGGCAGGGTTCCGTATTCTAACCTCACCAGCAACGTACGAGAATTTCAGCTTTTGACCTTGGGTCTGATGACGGTATCTGGCGTAAAGCAGATATTTAACTAATTAGTAGCAACAGTAAACCTCGCACTCAGGTGACAACTGTGCGGTGTCAGGGAGCGTGCTGCGCACTCATGCAGAGCACCTCCCGCAACCCTCCCGTGCAGGGACAGGCACAGGACAGGTGCAGAGCCTATCCCAGGACACCCGGGCTCAAACCTGGGGGCCCAGCCCCAGGGTCTTCGTTCGTCGTCTCTCTGCTTTCAGGCTAAAATGTCATTCCCTTCTAAGGGGGAAATGTCCGTTTATTTTCTCCTCTAAAATAAAAACAAAAATTTCTGTAAGCCTCCGTTATGTTAATCTCGTAACAGAAGCTTACAGAATTCAAAAGAGGCAGCTCGTTCCCTGAAATGTAATGATGATAAGGATTAGTCGTGACAGATTCGTAAGATTCATGCTGCCTTTGGGGAAAGGTTTTATTCATTTCAAGCACCTCAGGAGGCAGAGACAGAACTCGTACCGAGGGTTTCTCGGGGCTGCTCACGTAACAGACAGAGCCTTAGCATTGCGTGGCAGCACCACGTGGGGCTGGGGCCTTCCACAGGCAGCCAAACTCTGCACCTGACCCTCCGACCCGAACAAGCACGGTGAGCACCCAAGCCCACCTCCTGCCCTCCAACCAGGCCTCACGGTAGTGCCCACGGGCAGAGACACCATGGGAACACCTTGTCACCTCAGGAGACAGGCGCACAGGGAAGGCTCAGGTCCTGGGATCAGAGTTTCCCATATGGACCATCACCTCCTTGCACCGTGACTTCATCCTGGGCGTGGGGACAGAATGCTGCATGCTCCGAGGCTCAGAGCGAGGGACCCCCACGGTAACGCTTTGGTCGCACATGTAATTTTCCCATGCACTGCAAGTGACCACCGTCATTCCACTCCCAGCTGGGTCCCTGGCATGAGGTCTGTCCAGATGGGCACCACGTTTAGAGGAGATGGACAGATGTAGGATAGGCTCCTGGTTCTATTGCCTACCAGCTTTGTGACCAGGGCCTCCTCGTCGGTAAACAGGCATATAATGGCACCTATCTGCTGGGTTGTTGGGTCGACGCCGTGAGAGGTTGCATATCCCCCTGCCTGGCACACAGCAGGCGCTCAATCAGTGCTAGCCAGCATCATCACTGTCACGAGCTCAAAATCACATCGTGCCATACAAACGCAGGACACTGGACAGGGCAGGGATGAACGCCCTGAGCTCGGGCATCGCCCCTGAAGTAACTGGAGACACAAGTGTGGGATCTGACTTGTAATCAGAGAGGGAGTGCATTTGCAAACTAGCAGGTTACAGTTAACATAAACTTGGGAAACCATGAGGAAATTAAGGATATCACTTTAAATTAAATATCTTAAGTAGAAACGTACTTTAAATGTGATAAGACAGCTATGCTACATTAAGTCAATGCCGATCGGTAATTAAAAGCGGATTTCTCCAGGCTTAGCTGCCCGGGAGGAGAGATCAATGTCTTCGTACAGGAGCTGATAGCCGTCGGAAGTATGGTTTTAATAATCCTTAGCTCCATTTGCCCTCCACTGGGCAATAATAATGATTTGTTCTTGTAATGAAATAATATTCATTTACTGCACATGCGGTGCGCACACAGGGCACGATACCATCGGTGTCGCCGGTCCTGAATATGACCCGCTATGGAATGATTTCACGGGATTCTAGAATATCAGGGCTGCAAGGGATGGAAGTCATATCAGGTCCCAGCCCTTCATTTCACACATTTAACCAAGGGTTTGTGGAGCTGTTCGAATGCCACCTAGCCGTGAGCTTCTGGGAGGTTCCAGGGAAAGCTCCCTCCCCATCTCTGCCACTACCCCCCACCCCGCTCCCCCCTCCGCCTCTCCTCCCCTCCATCTTCATCCTCTTGGTTCTTCCTGTTCCCAGCATCTCTCCCCCATCCTTCCTTTCCTTCCTCTTCCTCCTCTTCTCTTCTTCTCCCCTCCCTCCTCCTCCCTGAGCACCCCAATCCTTCCATGCTGAATTCCCCATGTCTGTACCCCACCTCTATTTTCTAGCTAAACAGCCTCTCAAGCCTTGTTGGGCCTCCGGCATTCCCATGGGTAAAACCCTGAGCGCTCCTAGGGGAGGTGGCAGCATGGGGGAGCCTCGGGGAGTGGCCCAGGACTATGTCTTTGGTTTTCCCACAGATGCTGGCTTTACATTCAACCAATCGAAAACCACAAACCCTTTGACTCCACTCTTAACTGCCTGCAAAGAATGGCCCAATAGAAGGGGTGTCTCATGGCTGTCTCCTCCCAGAAAAGACCCCCAAAGTGTCCTAATATATAGGTAACTCCCCGAGACCCCCTGGGACCTAGTCTGGGGCTGTGCCAGGAGACCCCGACGTGGGATACCAGGGCAACTATGTCCTGAGTCCACCTGAGCAGTCCCGTTGAAGACCGCTGGGGCACTGGGTTCTCTTCTCACGTCCAAGGCTCTGGGTGGGGAGCCGGGGTCCCCGACCCCACGAAAGTTGTGCAGGTGAAGTCAAGGGCATGCCTTGCTTGTGAAGCACCAGACGAGCAAGCCGAGATGTTCCCGGATGGAGCTGCCCATGGGGGCTTCCTCAGAAGGCACACAGATGTAGAAGTTCTGCATCTCTAAAGGTCACACCCATGTTTTCTATTCATACAAAAGGGGGTGCAGCCCACAGACAGGCCGCCCGTGAAAGCGAGACATGGTAGGGATGGGGGGAATGACTGTGCTCATGGGGTGGAGACTATGAGGATAGGGTGTCTCCATCTGTGTGTGTCTCTCTGTATCTCCGCTTCTCTGCCTGGATCTCTCTCCATTTTTTTCTCCTTCTGCCTTTTGTTCTGCTCATCTCTGTCCATCTGCACGTGCGCGTACTTCTTTCTTTCTCTGTTTCTTTTTTGTCTCTTATCTTTCCGTTCCTCCTCCTCTCTCTTGCTCCCTTCAGTTTTCTGGTCCTCCACACCCCTCTCTTGCTCGTCTCTCTGCCAGCCTGCCCTACCCTATCTGGTGCAATGCATCTGCCGCCAGACCCACGACCCCTGTGTCTCTGTCACACTCTCCAGGCCACCAATATCGAGCCCCGGGCCCCCGCAGGTACCTCCGAGAATGCACAAAGTTTCTCCTGCAAATGAGGGAAATCCGGGCAGCCCTGGCCTTGGCTCTGCAACCCCATCCAGGCCCAAAACACAAAAGCCACTCACTCATGGGAGAGTAATGGGAAGGACAAAAGAATAAACCTGTGTGCTTTCATTAACACTCAACTTTCTCTAGCAAAATATCTCTTCTGCTTCAACCGAGGGATGCAGCTCGTACCTGCGACCGATGCTCAGCTATGTGGGGCTTGCTGTCGTTTTGATTGTTCTGCGTAGAAGTTGACTCACAAACTTCAAAGGAAAGAACTAATGTTTTTAGAAACGCTCCTCCCTCTCCGCATTACTGGGGGGTCTGACAACAAGGCGTATCTCCCAGAGTGCGACCCTGAGGGTGGGCTTTGGGGTCTGTGACTCCTGGGGTGTACTGCCCAGCTCCAGCGCAGAGTCCCTGAGCCCGAAGCGGGGGCACCACCTCGTTAACTCGCTGCTCTGCGTGTCTGAATGTGCAGTGCAACTTCAGACACCCCTCTAGGCTTCAAGGAAGGCTGATTTTCCTCAGAGCTGGGCTATGTTCTCCTTCAGGGAAAGCTTTACTCGGCGCAAATTATCTGAGTGGCTTATGGTCTCTGCTCCTCCAAATTCCTGAACGGAAGTGCTTCAACTCTGTAATTAAAATCTGAGGAAGCCCATAACACTACTGTGCCTTTGTTTGCTCCCCATGAGAACAATTAAACATTTGCTAATACTGACGGCTCACAAAATTTTCATGTCATTCTGACAAGGCCCTAGGTCCCTGCACAGCCACGGTCCTAATGCAGATCCTGCTTCCTTCCCACCCTCATTCACCAGGGCACCAAACTCTTTGTTGTTCTTCGATCCCCAGCCTGAGCCCCATCGCCGGCACATGGTGACGTGCAGTGAATACTGAGAGCCCAAACGAGAGGAGTTAATTCATTCAACAACCAACGGTGTTCAGGAAGCACCCGCTGCGTGCACAGCACCGTGCTGGGCCAGAGTTCCAGCCCCAGCTCTGCTAAGGGAGCTTCAGCAGGGGCTGGTCCTGTTGCTGGGGGGTGCCGCAGTGAAAAAGGAATAAATGAATGGAGGGAGGTACGAATGAATGAAGGAGGACGGAATGAACCAGCCAATAATAAATGACGCTAACACACACAGGATGTATGTCCTTCTGCCGCGGGGTTGGTCTGGTGGTGAGAAGTACCCAGCAGCCAGGCTTGTGAATCCCAGCACAGCTGCCATCAATCCTGGGCCGACCTCAGGGAAAATTAAGAGCAGGGTGGAGAGGGGTAGGAAAGGAGGGACCGGTCAGAACAGCCTTGGCACACTGCTCTGCAGAGGGCTGCAGAGGACCTTTTGCTGCTCCCCAGAGAGACCTGCCCACCACCCAGTATTCCCAGTGGCCAAGTGACAATGTATGTGTGTGGGGGGATGTCTGTGGCTGGAAGGACCTCATCTCTGAAGGCCACTAGGAAGGAGGGGAGAGGGACGGCAGCCCGGGCCACCCAGCCCCACACAGCCTGGGCCCTGCTCCCTTAGCTGGTGGGTTTCTGCTCTTTCAATGGCAGGCTCTTTCCTCAATGAGTCCACGGGGCCCGCTTCTCCAGGACGTGGCCCACCCCTTACCGCAGGCTGGTGGTTTCAGCCTGACCTAAGCACTGGGAATAAAATGCAAAGTGCCAAGCAGAACTGAGTGCTCATTCCTGAGTGGGTGTTGCAGACCGCAGAAACAACTCTCCCCCCAGTGGAGTGCATATTTATCAGCTTGTTGTCTAGCATGTGAGTCTGGTGTGTCAACCCCATGAGCACAGGGTTGTACTGTGCTGATCCCAATACCGAGGAGAGAACCTGGCTCACGTTGGGTGCTCCACAAACACGCACTGACTGTGAGGACAAGGGGATGCGTGAGCTAGCGCATTACCTCAAAGGTGGTTTTCAGGCCCGTCTGCTCCCTAAAATCACCTGGGGAGTTACTGCAAGTATTTTCCATTTTCAAAGCCCCCCATGTGGTTCTAACGTGCAGCGAAGAGTGAGCGAGCGCCTGTGAACTGGGGAAATCCAGCCGGAAAGCTGTCACTGACACACACCTGCGCTGCCAGGGTGAATGAGTGTAGAACTTTCCAGAAGGGTAGTTCGGCAGTATGCTCACTCGCTCATGTGTATTTCCAGGCACCGATGCTCGGGATGTAACTGAAGTGTGGGCAGACAAGGCTGCGGAGACGGCCACCAAAGCTTTCTGTGATAGCCAAAAAAAAGCTGGACGCAGCCCCAAAGTCCAACAATACAGACTATGTTCAACAGCATGCTTCCGTCCTCTGGAATCTGACATGCTATCAAATGCAGTTTGAGGGAGACTCTTTGCTGACGTAAAAAGTCCACTACACTGTGGTTTGTGGAGCCAGGAGCACGCACGCTGTAGTCAGCTTGCCACAGGCACGCGGTGAGCCACGCACCTTCCCAGCAGTAGGGCCGTCACCTGTGCTGGGTGTGGGGAAGGGGATGGACTCTCTCAGAGACAGGCGGACCCACAGGAGGCTGGCTCCAGATGGCGCGCTCACCCCTGCCCCAGCCTGGGTGGGGGCCCTATGACGACGTGGGCCGTTTCTGCGGCTGGCTCCATGGATGTTCTGCACGCATGCGCGGTCTCATTTCCCCACAGTGAGCTCCTATCAACTGAATAAGGAGGACTCAGCCGGACTCTCCAGACACTGAGGACAAATGACTCCTTCCTGGCCAACGTTCTCCACGCTGCTGTCTACATGGGTGAATGTTACTTTGGTAGTTCGCCTCCTTCCTGGCTTTGCTGTGTGGACAAGGCTGAGGAAGCCCCATGGCCCAGGAAGGGCTGCTGCCCCCTCGACCACTCCCCATCTGGGGCTGCTACAAGGGCACCTGGATTCTGTGTGTGGCTCTTGGCCACACAACCCGGGAGATGTCCAGAACTGCAACAGGGATGACTGAGGAGGCAGCTGAATGGATCAGTCAGGAGGGCTTCATAAGAGCTGACCGCACGTGGCTGGAGCAACGACAACTGTCCAAATGGTGAGCATGGGAAGGGAGGGCTGTAGCGCTTGCTGGAGATCTGAGGGACATGGGATGGGACTGAACCGAGAGCTTCCTAGTTCTGTGGTAGGGGAAGTGTGTGCACAGGGGGCTGGCACTGGGGCCGTGGAGAAGGCCCTGCCAGTTGGCCATCAGTGGGCATCCCTGGGCATTTCTGGGCACCAGAGGAAACATCAGACACCATTAGGCATTCCTGGGCACCACTGGGCAGTACTAAGGAGCACTGGATGTGACAGGCATCCTTGGGAATCAATGGGCATTACTGGACACTACTGGGCATCACTGAACATTGTTGGGCATCGCTGGGCATTGCTGAACATCACTGGCCATAATTGGGCATTTTAGAGCAGCACTGGTTATCACTGGGCATCTCTGAGCAGGACTGGACATCACTGGGCTTTGCATCATTGGTCTCCATGGAGACAAGTTTGATGAGAAGGAGAGAGACTGTCCACCATAGCGTCAGGAGCCACAGTGACGGGGAGAATTTCCCAGTGCAATTTCTGGGATAATCTGGCATTGATTTATCAGTTCGTTCCACTGCCTTGATGGTTCTCTCTTTACTTTTAAGCATAATTTTTATCTCCCACCTGGGTTTCCAAAATAATTTAACACATCTTTTAAAACAAAGCAGAATAGAAACCAGGATAATTGAAAAATCTGAACAGAACAAAGCCAGCAGAAAAGATAGAGGAACAGATGTTACCAGGCATCACAGGTCCCTTCATTAATGAATCATTAAACAAAATCCACTGTGCATATGCCGGGCACTGGATGGATGGAGAAAATAAAGATGAAGAGCACACGTGTCCTGCTTTCAAGAAGCTTGTAATCTGGAGCACAGAGTAAACACTTGTACAAAGTAACTCTGATGTCACAATGTGGAAGGCAGGAGTAGTATTATCTACTTCCTGGAGAGAACAGAGGAGGGAATTCATGACTTCAGCTAGTAATGGAATTTTACTGAGCTTCCTGGCAGCCAAAGGAAAAGGTGGAATGGGTTGAATTATAGGAGTCTTGCTGCTCAAAGGAAAAGACTAACTTTAAGAAATGACAGTGACTGGTTGTTTCATGGACTTAATCCAATACTCTGGTTGGAAAAAAAGCGACTTTTTCATACTGACTTTGAGAGTTATCCCTGATAAGTAAGTGAAAAGGCAAGTTGAAGAACAATATGTACACAGCAATCCTTTTTGTAAGGAAAACACAAAATAAAAGGCTTTGAACAAATAGAGGAAAACTCAGAATTATTTCCCAGTCTGCCAACAGTGTGGAATGAAGGAAGAGACCCCTTGCTTTCTATTTGGATTCATCTGTATTGGTTGAATTTGGCCAAACAAGCATCTGTTCCTTTCCTAATTAAAAAAAAGGAGGGTGTCATTGAATATATATAAAAGGAAGAAAGCGCCCCCTGGAAAATTTCTCAAAGCACAGGCTGGGATAGGTAAGGGGTAGCCATCCTGAGCAAAGCTGCAGGCTCCCACAGCCAAGCGAGCCTCATCCTGCCAACTACAGGCTCCTCCTGCACACCCCTGCGGAGGAGGCGGCTCTGGGAAGGCGGCCACCGCCTCCCTCCGCGCCAGCCCTGCCCATCAGAGACGGGCTCCAGGGAGTCAAACAGCAGCCCCACTTTGATGCTGGCTTTTTTTTTTTTTTTTTAACAAAAACAAAAACAAACAAACAGACGAGTGAAACAGACATCAAGAGACCACCACCCGTCTCCTAAAGATCCTGGGCAGACTGGTCCCCGTCTCTGCCCCCCCAGTCTCGAGGCACAAATCAAGATCTATAGCTGCGGTCATGCAAGGGTTTATGTTAGCAGCAATTAAGGTGGTTTCCTGCGATAAACGCCTCAATCTTCATTGAAATGTGCACGCTCTCAGCTTTCTGGCCTCTTCATGCTGCACTTCGCAGACCAAATCATGTCGGAGGCCACTCTGTCACTTTTTAATGATCTGGCCAGAGAGGAGGGTCCTGTCAGATGCACGGGTGGGCCCAGTGGGACAGAGCCAGGGGCAGGGGGTGGGGGGATATCAGCAAATGACTTTCTGGGCCTCTGTCCCCTCATCAATAAAAAGGACAATGATTTCTACTGGGGGGTGGGGTGGGGACTGGCTACGATGTGAGACGGCCAGTTAAATTGTTAGGGGAAAACATGCCCTACTAGTAGTAAACAAACGGTTACGAGCCCGGACACTGGTGTCAGGCAAATCTGGATGGAAATCCGAATCCTGACACTGTCTAGACGACCTCAGGATAGCGGTTCAGCTGACTGCCGAGCCTCGGTTCCCTCACCTGTGAAATGGGCGCGTGCAGTAGCACCTGCTGCAAAGCGCACAGACACAATCGCAACGACCTCCGAACAGTGACCTGTTTAAACTGCGAGTGCCCATCCCCCACCTCTACTCACTTCTCCCTTTTCTCCAAAACACATTCCACCACCAGCAAGCCATTTGTTTGTTTATAGTCTTCCCCCATCCCCGCCTGCCACCAAAGCTCCACTGGGGCTGGGGTCTTTGTTTTATTCTCCTCTATCCCCAGCACCGAATACAGTGTTCAGCACACAGTAGGCGCTCAAGGAATGTTCGCCAAGTAAAGAAAGCCTTAGCTAGTGAATGCCATTGCATTGGATAATGCGTGCATGGGATAATTGTAAAACGGATCTGCAGTAAGTTAAATCAATATATTTAATGTACTTCATTTGAAAAGTTCTCCTTTTCTCAAGGTTTTAAACTTCTGGCTGTAAAACTCTGATCTAGATGTAGGGACAGCAGGAGGGGCAGGGAGCCGCATGGGAATTTGGTGGCTGTAGTATTTTTTTTTTTTTTAATGGTGACGTTCCTGTGTTTGGGGCACCCTGGAGCCATCCCTTCCATACCCTCCCCACCTGCCTAACTGACCGTGGCTTACTCCCTGTGCCTTTGACAGTAATCATAGCCCTTGGAGTGGGGTTTTTCTCCATGTTTGCAAAGAGAACGGAGCTCGATAAGGTGTGCAGGTCAGCTGTGGGGAAACTGGAGCAGAACATCTGCCATACAAAGCGGCTGGCCCGAAACTTTCCTCTGGTGAGGACCCATGCTCAGGTCTTTGGGGACAATCTCTGTCTGCACCAGGGTGGAAACCAGAAAGAGGGACAGCGGGGAGATGGCAAATGCTGAGAACCAGCCCAGCATGTTTTAAATTGGGTAAGAGACACACAGCCAAGGTCGGATTCTGGAAAAGGTTCTGATTAGTTTGACCCATCCCTGCCCTCCCACTTCTAATGCTCCTTTCAAACAGAGCAGCAAATGCAGGGAAGGACCAGACCTTTCTACGTGGCATGTGTGGGACAGCTTCAGACACCGGCACATCTGCCAAACCGGATTCCCCTCCTACCCCAGGCATGCGAGCATCTGTGCGGCTTTCTTGCTTATCTCCTCTGTGGTTTCGATGTTCATTATAAAATCATGTTTTACTTTTAAAACGCAATAATGGTGGAACCAACCTAATTAGGCACCGAAACCGAAATCTCACAGAAAAGAGAGTTTTCTTTTTTACCCACTACAAGAGTGGAAATCAGATTTTTAGTAAATCTGATTTGCAGTAGGTCAGGAGCAAGGAGGAGTGAAGTACCAGCTTCGCTGTTTTAATTGGTTTCAGTGATCTTGTGCTGGAAACATGATGCTCTCTGGGAAACAGACACTGGCACAGGGGAAAATGCTTGTGATTGATCAGAATGAAGGACCAAGAGCTTCAAGATACCGCTTCTTGGTTTAATACTCAGTGCACACCCTCTTCCCCCTTCATTTTCTCATCTTTAAAATGGGGACAAAAATATCCAGTTGTTTGGTCACAATTCCCAAGACTTGGATAAGAACACAACAGTCGCTGTGCAAGGAACCAAAATCTCTGTGTAGGTAGACTGGTTAGTGTTCCTATTTTTGCCTCCATCCTGGAGAGGGTGATTTCCCAAGCGAAGCGACACGCAGGCCTCATGATCTCCACGGTGAAATGGTCCTTTTACATCTTCAGCTTAAACACTGGCTCCGTCATCACCTAGCCCTGCTGTTCGGTTTTCTCTGTGAGGGACACTCTTCTCCGCGGGGCCACCGCGTCTTTCTGCGGTATGGCTGTACTCGGCCGCTCTCACGCCTGCACACGCACCCTGCACACGGGGCCGTGTGAGGACGGTGCACGCCTCTCAGCTCACAGTGGCCCCCAGCACTGGGCGCTCCTGGTCGGGTGAGACGGCACACCTCCGCCATTCCTGTAGGTGCAGAGCGTGGAGGCCGCAATGTCAGGGTCCGACGAATGTGTGTTAGGCACAGAAAGAAGAGCCTATGTGCTCCCAGAAGGTACGCAGGCTATGGTGCGCTTTGCTGCCTGGCTTCCCAGCCTCCTCAGGACCTAGCCTCTCTGTGCCTCAGTTTCCTCACCCGTGAAGTGGCGCGGACTGCAGTGCTGACATCACGGGGAGGGCGTGTTGAACACACGGACCAACACTGACAGAGAGCCCCGAGTGGCGGCGTGTGGTGGCCGTGACTGTCCCTGCGAGCCGGGGACAAGCCCAGGCGAGGGTGCTGACACCCTGCCCCCTGCATGCGGCTCCTGGCGGACGTGCGGTGGGAGTCTTCCTCCCCACACCCAGCTGCCCAGCCGCCACCCATCCCCACCCCAGAGAAGCCCAAATCTGAGGATTCCTGGGTGCCCTCAGAAGCTCCCAGTTTTACACGAGGATTAAAGGGCAGTCCCTGGGAGCAAGAGGCGATTTTGGTGCCAGGCATGAAAGCAATCTTGCACCTTTGCAAGACAGAAATGTTTATTCCAGCGAATTTCACGTTCTGCAGGAGGCCAGGCCCTTGCTGACTGGAGGAGGGTCTCAGGTGCCTCTCCAGCTGAATTCCACCATGTTTTTGGACAACATGGTCTTTTTTCATGTAGTCAAATTTATCTCCAGCGTTTTCATTTCCGAGGGCTGTGTCAGTGGCTTTCAACACTTGGACTCTAATTTGTACAATAAAACAAAAACAATCCCTCCCGAGGGACCTGGCTTGTCCCGTGGAGTCAAGGGGGGTTTGAGGGCACAGGAGGACCTCCTCCACAAACAAACAAACAAAGCAGCCTCCTTCCTGCTCGCCTTCCAACAAAGCGCAGCAGCCTCCCGGGGAGGGGCGGGGGTGCTGGTCATCTGTTCCTTCACCCCCACCTGTCTGAGTCTCAGGTCTTGGCGGGGGTTTGCCTGGATTCGGGGCTATCTCACGTGTCCCCCATCTCCTGGTCCATGCCTGGGCCCCCACACCCACACAGGGCTCCGGCGTGCTCCCTCTCTCTTGGCACTGCCCCGAGGCCTCCTGGCCTCTGGTCCCTGTACCTTTAATTTACCAGGCATTGCAAACGCTGATGTGACAGGCAGGAAAGAGAATAAAGCTTTAAAAAAAAAAAAAAAAAAATTCTGTTCTGAGAACCAGGAAGCTGTATTTGTCTAAGAGCAAATTACCTGCACCCTGCGGTCCCCGCCCCAAGCACCAGCAAAGCCCCCATGAGCTCAGAGGCAGGATCTGCCAGATGCAGGGGCTCTGCCCTGGCGCCGGTAGCCTCCTGGCTTCCAGGCCAAAGGGGGCAGAATGTTGGGATGGCCACTTTTCCTGAGTGACCAAGCCGGATGATGTCTTCCCCTCAAGGACAATGACCCTCGCCTCTGCCCCCTCCCCAGCTGAATCTACCTTTTCGAGCAAGAATAACCAGGTAGGAAAGGGGGGAATGCCAAGGGGTTTGACAAGGGGTGCCTAAAGCAAGAAGGAGCAACCCTTGTCCCTTGAAGGCCTTGTGGAGGTTTTACAAAAGGAAATGGGGAGTCCCTGCTGATCAGGACCCTGGGGGTGCTGCCTGCCTTCAGTTCTGATGTCAACCCTGAGACAAGAGGCCTGCATTCACCCCCATTTCACAGATGGGGAAACTGAGCCACAGAGAGCTGGGTGATTTCCCTCTGATGCCCGTGAACCCATGTTCCGTGGAGTCATGTCTCCCCCTCCCCCAGCCCTAGGGCATGGTGAGTCCTTCAAGAGCCTCTGGGAGCATGAAACCAACAGGGGGATGAGGGAATCTGTACGTGACCCATCATCCTACATCCAAGAAGGGCCTAGGAGGAGAATGGGGTTTGGTTTTTCATTCTTCAAAGTTCCCAGCTATCGGGGGAATTCGGAAATGTATTTACACCCCTCGGCTTGCCTGCAGGGCTCTGAGAAATGCAGGCTGGCACCTGGCTCCGTGAGTCCAGCCCTGTTCTGCTCATCCTGTAAGCCTCACTGGGCCGAGCAGGAGGAGGGGAGGGGGCTCGTGGGGAGGGGCTACAACCCGCCCACTGTCCTCTCCTCTAATTGGAGATGCCCAAACAGGCTACGCAGGAACTGGTCCACCTTTCCAGGTGTCTGAAGGTGTTTGTTGAGGGTCTGAGCTGAGTCCTCACCACCGTCTCTGACACCTACTGCAGGGGCAGGAGGAAGAGGCAGGAGGCAGAGGCTCCTGGGGGACACTGTTGGCTTTGCCATCTAAAAGGACGCAAGTCCCCACTGTCTTGAGTGGGAGGAAGATGGGGATTAGGGGAGAAGAGGAGGAGGGAGGGGAGCAGCAGGAGGAAGGGAGGAGGGAAGGGAGGCCACATACTTGTTGTTCCCTGTGTCCGTGGTCCCAGGCCCACACCCAGCTGCCCCTGCCCCTCACCCCTCAAGCCCAGGAGACCTTCAGAAAATCCTCCCAGGCAGGGAGCAAAGAAAAGGCTCAGAAGCCAGCGGATCATCTGCTTTGGGTTAAAATAAAGTGAAATCAGATTCTGGGGGGAGAAGAAGAAGAGAGATAAGCTGGGGAGTCAGAGGGCAGGGCAGGAGGAGGCCCTGTCCAGCGATGACCCGAGTCCGTCTCCCGACCCCACTGTGACGCACCATCACGGAGGTGAGGGCGTCTCAGCCCCCAGGGCTTATCAGCAATGCGGTCCCACAAGGATGGACCCGAACCTGGGTCCTGCAAGCCCAGCGTCGGCCTCCTGGAAGCCAAGCTCCTGGATGGCCAGCCTTGCTTTGTTGTGCAAACATCACCCGACGTGGTCACCACCAGGCCGGTAATAGGAGACAGTTGGCCTCCTATTTGACCTTTCACCCCCTCTTTACTAAATAGGCCTAATTATTGCATTTGTCTGTCATTTGAGCCACAAATGATCCATTCAGGTCATGGGGGGAGGCTGCACTTTTCTGCCCCTGTCTGGAGGGCTCTACTAATTGTAGCCTTCAGAGGAAGTTTGGCAGGAGGCTGGCTCTGCCCCCGTGCTTCCGGGGAGGGGACAGTGGAAGAAGGGTGGTCATCCCAGCAGAGCCCTGTGCTGTACTGGAACCAGAGCACAAAGTAACATTCACTTTATGAAGTCTCTGAGATTTGGAGCTTTGTTTCAGCACTTGCCTCCCCCGGATTAATGCATTTGGCAACAGTGTATCCTGGGGAGGTCATGTGCTCGCTGAAGGGACTTGGAACTTGCCAGCCTCCCCTATAGCTAGCGTTGGCTAATGAAATGTAAGTGAATCTTATTGGTCAGGACAGCTGGGAAAGCTCCTTGAGAAAGAAACAGACAAGTAAAACATTGCCTTCTCCCCCTGCTGCCTGGAGCACCAACATGATGGTTGGAGCTCCAGCAACAACCTTGCACCATGAGGTCTAACGGTGGTAGAGCAGAAGATTAAAGGAATTGGAGTCCCTGTCAACCGTGGAGCCACTATATTGACCCTGGACTCCCTATTTTTACACTTGTTTGACTAAGGAGAAAAATAAGCCTTTATATGTCACAACCACCATTATTTTGGGGTTTTGGTTAAATGTACCTGCTCCTAACATCTATATTCCTTACCTACAAAAATGTAGGCATCTTGCAGAGGCTAAGTGGGGTAGTATCACTAAATAAAGAATACATTCCATGGAAGGAGCAATGTAAACTCTGCAGTTTTGACAGAGCTTAGTCCCGCGATTACACCGGTGAGTGATCATCTGTTCACCAGAGGCAGTTGCTCCACTCCTTCCTGAGTCCCCTCTGTGAAACGGACATGAAAATGCCAGTGGGAGACAAGTGTGTGACGGACGGCCTCCTTGCCTGGCCTCCAGGCTCCCCTGCTTCTCCCCCTCCATGCTCTCCTCACAGGGGGCTCTGCCCTCCGAGGCGCCCGCCCACGTCCTCAGATGCTCACGGCCTTCCCTGGAATGCCCCCAACTCCCAGTGGTACAGCTGCTCAGCGCTCTGGCCCCTGGGTCATCACGGCAGCTCCAGAAAGGCTACCTCTCAGAGAATAACCTGCTCAGGCCGGGCGGGCTGCAGACCGGACCGCAATTTACTTTCCTGCCACCACCTCACAAAGTACAAACAAAAGCAAAGGTCCCCACAAGAGACCTCTTAAGCTAGTTTTCCTTTAATAAGAGTTGAGCCTGTAATTCATGAAGGTAATTCATGAGACAGTAATTCACGAAAGCAAAAATTTCGAGGAGCTGACATCTGTACACAACTAAATGCTAACACTGAACCATGCAGGTGCCCTCTTTATTCTCTGTGGGCTGGCATTAGACCTCCTCATGGCAGAAAGAAAACATCCAGGACCCTCTTGATTGTGAGCTGCTGGGTACAGTTGTGCAGGTTGTTCACTGTATGAGGTGCCTGGCCAAGGGGGCAAGTGGGTAGCCCACATTGCACTCACAAGACTTGAACAAGGCTCAGAGCTGTATTTACCAAGGGGGAAAAGCATCTTCTCCCAATTTGCATAAAGATAGTCTATGGAGGGGCACCTGGGTGGCTCAGTCGGTTAAGCAGCTGCCTTTGGCTCAGGTCATGATCCCGGGGTCCTGGGACCGAGCCCCACGTCAGACTCCTTGCTCAGCGGGGAGCCTGCTTCTCTATCTCTCTCTGGGTCAAATAAATCAATAAAATCTTAAAAAAAAAAAAAGATACTCTATGGGCTGGTGGCAGACAGCTTAGATCACCAGCAAAACCCCATCTTTGTGTAGTTTCTATGTCTTTTTGTTCATCAAGGCTTCCAAATGCAAAACAAAGCATTGAAAGCACATCCTGGGGATCTGGGGCACTCCCTGGAGATTAAGCATTCTTACCCTAGTGCACTAGGGGCTGCACTTGCCTCATCTTGGAGTAGTGTTGTTTTAATCCTGCATTCCCCATGTCAAATGACTGTCTTGCAAGAATAAGACTGTCCATCAGCTGGGCTTTACTTCAGGAGCTTGGGGAAAATTGGAGGCAGATAACTGGTCAGGCTAGTGAGAACCCTGGGTAGCTAGCATGTTCCTTAGACCGCCAACCATGCCCTGGATTATCTGCATGAGTGTGAGAAGCCTGTCTGGACCCACCTTATTCTTAGGTACTCCCAATGGTCTTTTCCTGAGAAGAGTGCCTTACACTTACACGCAAGCAGATGCGTGAAAATACTGACAGTACCTCGGTATGAATCAGATGATTTAAATAGTTATGGTGGGTGGAAATACCTGGAGAAAAGGGAGTAGAATTTGCAGAGGGAGAGGGGCTCCTTCTAAGATGGACAAGGGAAAGTTCAAGATGAGCCTGGAGCATCCCATTGTGACAGATGCAAGAAAGTGCTCCGTGAATAATGGGGACATGTCAACGTCACTTGAAGGGGTCCCCACTGGCCAAATCTAGGACATCTGGAGGAAGAGAATAAGTACTGGTGATAACAGGTTATAACACAGAGAATAAAATAAGAATTCATCCATCTATGTTGATACAGTACATGAGTCAGGGTGGGGGAGGAAAAGCTCTTTCTTGTAGAACTTCCCCTACAAATTTAGAGGGAAGGATGGGCTACAAAAGTAAACCAATATTCAGAAGCCACCCTTGTCACACTTATTTCAGGCAAGAGTTACCTGGATCTAACACTGGGAGGAGAAATACCGTAAGTAGAAGGGTTTTTGCATGGTCTCAAAGAATCTCTCTACAAGATAGTTATAATTTACAAAGAGAAACAGTAACTTTACAGAGGAGAGGTGCTCCCTGACCCAGGTGATCAGTTACTGTCACCAGTAACGGGACAGATGATGTCATGGGCCCCCGATATCAGGCCCGGACAAGGATACAACGTCACCTCCAGGGTATTCCTGCCAAAAAAAATCATAAACTGAATCTAATCACAAGGAAACATTAGACAAATGCAAATTGAGAGCCTTTCAAAAAAATAATGGGCCCTCCCTCTTCAAAAATGTCACATTCATGAAAGACTGGAAAAGACTGGAAAAGTCTGAAGAATGTTCCAGAATAAAGGAGAGCAAAGAAACAGGACAACGGAATGTAACCTGTGATTCTGGATTAGATCTTAAACCAGAAAAAGTGTGCATATGTAGATAATTTCTTTTATTTTCTTTGGCTGAAAGGGTGTTCATGGGACAACTGGTGATGTCCGAACAAGCTCTCTAAAGTAGAGAACAGTATTGTGTCAGGGGTGGATTCCTCACTTTGATAGCCATCCTGTGGTGACATAAGACAGTGTCCCTGTCCCAAGGGAACATACGCTGGGATATGTAGAACTCTCTGTACTCCTTTCTTAAATTTCTGAAGATCCAAAGTTATTTAAAAATAAAATGCTTTATAAATCCATCTATTAGTCAGTCAATGGTTTTGCATGCTGTGCACATGCGTGTGTGCATGGCCTCCTCCCCTGGGAGGCCCCCCAAAATCCCCTCCCAGTCCCTGGGGTGCTCTGGCCCTGATGCCCAACACTCCCAGCGCACTTCTCCACTTCGAGCACTTCTCCACTTCTGTGCGTCCCAGCCCCTGCTCAACAAGACTGACGGCTTGAGGGGGGATCCAGGATGTACACGTTTTGGGGGTTAAGGCGTACCCAGACGCTCATTCCTAGACTTGAAAAGGCTCCGGTCATCGGCGTGGCCAGGCCAGTGATCTCGAACAGACAAATGCACATCTGCAGCAAGAGCGAAGCAGCAACCAGCACCGTGGTGAATTGGGTTGGACGGCGGGTCCCCAGACCTGCAGCCCCGGGGGGGCCTCCCTCCCTTTCCGAGCCTTTGAGCTCTGTGTGCGTGAGTCCATGAACACAAAGCCTCTCCTCCATTTCCTTCTGTGTCTGCGGGGATGCCTACCCCTACTCTCATGGCCCTTGGAGGGGGTCACATGAGGTGCCTGATGAAACCGTGGGGCCCAGGCTTCCTGCCACGTACCGAGGCTCCTGGGGTTACCATGATCACAACTCATGTGAAGCAAAGGTACCCCTGAACCCTGAATGCGTGAAGGTGGAGGGGGTAGGAGTTCCCCAGATACTGGCCTGGCTACCCTAGCTTAGCCCTACAGTCTTCACAGCGTTTAATCCTATTCCTTCTCCCAACGACACCAGGCCATGGACAGCAGAAGTCAACCAAGTTGGTCGAATGAGTCAGAGCCTGAGAATTGTCTGCAGCATGGCCATGGCCCCCACTGTAGTTGGTCACGTTACCGTATTTCTCGTGATAGCCATTAACAAAATGAGGCTGGGGCGGGGCTGAAGGATCCAGGTCCCCGAGCTGTTGACTGCACTGCGTGCTGATGGGACTGCTTTCCAGCAACAAATTATTTGAACAGTCACCCGGGGACACGTCCAAAGTTGCTGATGATCTCAGGTAATTGGATTTGGAGGATCGGGCAGCCTTGGCATGAGGCACGGAGTCCTCGCGGAGTCCCTCAGCCATATGGAAACGGACCAGAGGTTTCCCCTGTGACCAGATTCCTGGCATAGTCGGCAGCTGAGATGTTGAGGGCACAAGACCTCCTCCCGACATCACCCTGCGAAGAAGATGCCGTAATGTTTTGGGGGAAAGAACAGATCATACAGCGTTTGGCTCCCTTCCTACCATCTGTTTTCTCTTTGGCTGATTGGGAAGATAGAAATGAACACATGACACATCTTTGCTGGACGGCGTGTTGCAGAGACAAAGAGATGGGGGATTTTCGCAGATGACGGCTGTCTTCAAAGGACATGACAGCTCTATCCTGGGAGAAGAGTGGAGAGACATCTCCAAGCCTAGCACTTGCTAAGTGCCCGTAGTCCTCCAAGGGCCATCTCTGGGATAGCTCGCACCAGCCCTACACATGCCAGCGGCCGGACCCTGCTAGGGCCTCATAGCCATGCGTGCAGCAGGCAGGATCTAATCCCAGGGGTCCCCTCTTCCAGGAACACCCCATCTTAGTGAGAGTCGACCTGCAACCGCCCCACCCCCCTCGCCCTCGTAACCATGAATGAGAACTTCGAAACAGGGACCAAACCCAGGTGGGCTGCCCATCCCCTGGGACCACCGCCCCCCCCACTGGGCCACGGCACCTGTGTTTCCTTGCCTCGGCTGAGCCTGGAGCAAGGCCCACGGCCCAGAAAGCTACGTCGCCGTGGAAACTGTCCCCTCCCCTCAGAACTGACATTCCAGAGAGTTTCGTGAACACTGAATCAGCAGCAAAGTTTTCCAGACAGATGAGCCCTGTTCCAAACCAAGTCAGAAGACCCTGAAAGTCCGGAGGGATGCTTTCCTCGCTTCGGGGAGCTCTGTCAGGAATCGAAGGTGCCGCCAGCGTCCCTCCCCTGGTGTGCACACGCTTCTGGGGCACCTGCTGTGGACGGGGCCGCACGGCGGGCGTGGTGGGCGCGGTTGGGGCAGCTTCTGCCCTCAGGAAGCTTCAAGCCTCAGAAACACTTTTTCCTGACCCCTCAGCCAGTCCGGCCGTGCGGAGCGGTGCCCCGATGGAGCGAAAGCAGGAATGGGTTTGGCCCAAGCGTCTGGTTTTCCCGATGTGATGTTTGCTGGTGAAGTGCATGTTTTCCTTTACTACTGTTCACAGTCCAGTTTTATACTGTGACACAGGGTCTTCTCGTAATTTCCCCTAGCAGACAAGGATCCAATTTATAGGATTTGGTTTGCAACTGTCTCTGAAGTTTGATTAGGTGGTAAATCAGCCACTGTGGGGCGAGTTCTCTTGCTTAATATGCCCTACCTTCCCTACCCCATGACCAGACTCTGTGCCTTCCTCCCTCCTATGCTTTGATAATAGATCCCTGACTTTGTTCAGGACCTGACCCCTCTTAGCGCCCCCACCCCCACCCTGCTGGTCTAACTCAATCAGGCTCATTCCAAAGCACTTGTTTTCCACATAGGTATGAGACCCACGTCTGGCAACTCGAGGGGGAGGGTGTGGTGTCAGCTGGAGCCTATAGGGACAGGATCTCCTCCCCAGTACAGAGACACAGGGGGAAATGGTGCCACCAGTTCTTGGATATTGTGTGAGGAGGTGATATCTGAAGCTTCTGTAGCCTCTTTATGATCATGAGAGTCCTAGCTGAGGACAAATCCAACAGGCTGAAGATGGCAGAAAGGAAGGGCAGAATGGAGGAGCTAAATTAAACACTGCTAGAATCACCTGCTCTTGAGACTAGTTCCTGTGTAAGATAATTTCTCTTCTTGTTTAAGTCTTTAAGTTGTGAGTTCTGCTACTGTGCAGGAGAGAATGACTCCTCCCCACCCTGATGTCTCCTTCCACACGGAAGAAGCCCATTTATGTAAAACTCATGGCCTTTCTGCTTTCTCAGCCAGCCCTTCCTTCCAGGGTGGGTGAAGCTGGAGCGAGGAGCTGGGAATGTGTAGCCCCGCCACCTCCTCTTTCTCTTGGGAGGAAGCTGTGCACAGGAAGCCAGCATTCCATTCCAATCCTTCACACTGGAAGTGTTGCAGGGACAGGACCTGTGAGGGGAGGCCTGTGTCGGTCCAGGGCTGCCTGGGATGGGGGAGAGAGATTTGCCTAAATCTGAGACTGAATACTAGAGTGTACCTTTACTTGCAGATACATCACCAGCACTGGTCAAGAGGCTCTCCTCTTGTTTTATTCTCAGCGGGTTAGTGAGTGGTTGGGAAGTTGTGCACCATGCCCCCATCCCTGTCTGCACCCGAGCACAGGATCTGATCCCGTCCTGGGTTTGGGGCTGGCTGCGAGCCCCAAGGCTGGCTTCCCAGAGATTCGAGTTGGTGATCATTGTACCCTGGTTATGTTTGAGCTCACATTTGCTCTTGTATTTGGAAAGAGTCTCCTTGACAGACAAAGATGGCAGAGGGTCATCTGGAAGGGCAGGATCCAAACATTGCTGGATTTCTGTCCAATCTAACTCAGTGACTTTACCCGCAGCTTAATCTCCCCTTCAACGCACCTTCCTCCCGCTCATGCAGCCTCTCAGGGTCAGTGGAGGTGACCGTGTGGGTAGGCTCTGTTGGCACAGCTGGTTGGCCACTGGCATGAAATCAGATGGTCCCAGGCGGCCACGACGTGGGAGACACGGAGGGGCAATCAGGTGGTGGTGGGCATGGGGCCTGAAAGGCCGAGCACAGAGGTGGTGACAGGACACGCCGGACACGTGGCAGCCAAGGTCACAAGCAGACAAGGTTTGTGAACAAGAAGGAAGTTAAGAGAGCGGAGGGGAGCCCCTCCCAGGAGCAGTAGTGACGGCAGCCGCTGAGCTTCCTCTGATGACCAACGTGAAGTGGCAGAGACCAGGTATTTCCTTGCATCAGAAACGTGAAGTGGCAGAGACCAGGTATTTCCTTGCATCAGAAACGTGAAGTGGCAGAGACCAGGTATTTCCTTGCATCAGAAACGTGAAGTGGCAGAGACCAGGTATTTCCTTCCATCAGAAACAGTGAAAAACATCAGAGGATGTAGGATCCATGAAACGATGATGTTTGAGAGCCTGGCCGCCAGGCAGGGAAAAAGGGCAGAACTGCGGCAGGACCGGGATCCCCACACGCACAGCCACCGGGCTCCCTCCACTGAGGACAGGGACGGGCAGGCTGTGGTCTCTGATGGTGTCCGGTGTGGTGGATATTCTCCGTCGGTCTCTGCCGGTCGGCTCTCCACCTCTCCACCTGCTCTGCAACCTGGGAACCGGGCTGAGGGGCTGGATGCATGCGGAGGGCCTCCCCTAGGCTGAGTGGTGACACCCCATGGCCCCCCAGTGCTGCACGCCTCACTACAGCCCCCACGCCCCGTCCTTTCGTCCAGCTCCCCTCCCGTTTCCCAGCTCGAGGGGCACCACCCCTGTCCCCCCGGAAGCCTGACCGTGGCCACCCTTCCCCTTGCTCTTTGGGGAGCACTTTAAAAGTAACCTCTCCAGGTACAAGAAGATCATATTTGCAGTAGAGCTCACAAAACCCGCAATCTCTCTGAAGCTGGCGGCCGCTGCGAAGTGCTGTGCCCGCTCAAAGGCGTTAATGTTCGCTAGCGTCGGGCCACCGTGGTCTGGGGGGCAGCACTGCCTGAAGCTGGGGGCCCAGGGGGGCCGCTACTGTACTCCAGGACCTTGGGCAGGCCCCTTGATCTCTGTCCTTTGAGAAACCTGAGGTGGTCTGGAGTCCTCACCAATAAAGAAACACACGTAAGGGCCATAGCAGCCCGGCTCCACTCTGGGTCCTCTCCTCCGAGGTTATTTTTGTGTGTCGGTGCGCGTACGTGAGCGTGTGGCCAGGCGTTTCCTGGAGGTGTTTGTGCGTCCGCGCAAGCCGGGGTGGCAGAGCGTCAGGGGCAGTGGCTGTGGGGGACAGACAATTCCACGTGGACCCTATTTTTGTACTGTTCTCCCTGAAATAGAATGGCACGACCCCGTCCAGCGTGCATCCCGGCGGCTTCAGCTCCCAGAGCGCGCTGGCCTGACCGTGAAGGAAGGACTTCCCTTGCCCCTGGTTTCCTTAGCAGGTTTCCTTAGACCCCGCTCGGGGAATGCGGCTTGGCAGGAAGAGACACACAGCCAAGGTCTTCGGAGCCTCTGCTGTCTGGCCGAGGGCCCCGCATCAGTCCTCCTCAGTGACCAGACGGGACCTGGCCTCACAGACTCACAGAGGCTGCGTGGTGTCTGCTTTTGCTCAGTGGAGTCATCCCTCAGACCTGCTTCCTCAGAGCACATGGGGACCGGCCCGGAGAGGGTGTGTCCTGCCTGTGGTGTGCAGGGGCCCCGAGATCATGTGTTCGGCTCATGCCTGTCACTCTAAGGAGCAGCAGGGTGGAAGGTGTCTTCCTTCAAGCCTCGTGTCAGCCCCTAATTAGCTGTGAATTGGGGGCACACTTTGCGATCTGGGAAGTGACTGCATATACGGCTTCCTGATTATAGACAAGACACCCAGGCAAATCTGAATTGCGATGAAACAATGGATGACTTTTTTGGCATAGCGTGGTACATACTTTTATAAAAATGGTTTGCTGGGGCGCCTGGGTCGCTCAGTCAGTTAAGTGTAGGGTCATGATCTCAGGGTCGTGACCTCGAGCCCTGCTTCAGGCTTCCTACTGGGAGTGGAGCCTGCTTAATATTCTCCCTCTCCCTCTGCCCTTTCCCCCCTAAATAAAAAATGGATAAATCTTAAAAAAAAAATTGGTTTGTTGTTTATCTAAAATTCAAATTTACCCGGGCATCCCACATGTTTACCGGCTGTATCTGCAACCCCATGTAGCTGGCACACTGTAGGTGCACAGCCGGAGTTCCCTTCCCTGTGCTGATTCATTCAACAAACAACTCATCTCAAGTCCACCGTGGGCCAGGTTCTGGGGACACAGCGGGGAACAAGACAGGACCCATTTCCTGTGGCTGCTGAAACAAATACCACAGATTCAGTGGTTTAAATCATACATGTATTCTCTTATACTCTGGAGACTGGAAATTTGGCTTGGAAATCAAGGTGTTTCCAGGGCTGGTTCCTTCTGGAGGGTCTAGGAGAGAATCTATTTCCTGGCTTTCTCCAGCTTCTAGAGGTACCGCATCCTGGCTCACGGCCTGTCCACCACCTTCATGGATATCGAGAGCAGGTCTAGCCCACTCGCCCTGCCATAATGTTCTCTCTCCTGTCCCCTTCTCCACTTTTAAGGATCCTGTGGTTACCTCGGGCACATCAAATAATTTAGCATAATTTCCCAGTTTAAAGTCAGCTGTTAGGTTAGCAGTTAGCAGTTTAATTCCATACACAACTGTAACTGCCCTGTTGCATGGAGGGCAGCATCTTCACAGGCTCTGGGGACAAGCACGTGGACATCTCTGAGGGGTCTTCATTCTGCTAACAGTCTCTGGTCCCGTGGCGCTCACGCCTAGGGTGAGAGGTAGGGGCAGGGGAGAGGCAGGCCATAAACAAGGTCACAATAAATCAACGTGTTTACGCACATGCAGGGTCCCTCACCCTCGTCCTGTGCATGCCCAGGGGCATCCGGCATGAGCTTGGCTTGTAAGTAACAGAGTTGAAATCTGAACTCAAGACGCAGACTGAATAAAGACATGCAAGTCTAAAAATGATGAAGTGATGCAACCAGCTATACTTACTGAAGCTGCATACGAGCCTCACCAGGAAGCCCGCCTCCAGGCCTATATCCAGGAAAAACGTGTGTGTACGCCCACCACGAGACAAGCGCCGGAACAGTCAGGCCACACTGTTGGTAACAGCCAATGACTAGAAACTGCCTAAATACCTTTCAACAGCTGAATGAATAATTATGGCTGGTGATACAATACCGTGCAAACACAAGAACGAACACATCTTGCCACACACAGCAACATGCAGGACAAACATAATGCTAACGTAACGCAGAACCAAAGAAAGTCATACCCAGTCTGCTCCCTCCCCGTCCTTCCCACCTGCCAGCCTCGCTGACCACCAGTGACCCCTGGACCACCAGTCACAGAAGTAACTCTCCTCCATAGGCTCCTCCACCCGCTGTGTGGGGTACCCATCTGACGCCCCACGTGTGCCAGCCCGCTTTCCCCACTTCCCCACAAGCCACGCGGGCCCACTGCACCGAGGCTTCTGGAAGGCTGGGCAGGGCTTGTCTCTAACCCTCCCCAACCCCTCCCACAGTCACATACGGTCTAATCCCTGTAATAAATGTTACTCCACATCACTCATGGTAGTTCTACCTCCCCAACTGCATCAGGCCTGATAAGCCTTATCAGGAGGTGGGAGAGTGGGAGGCACAGCTGGAAGGGGCACTCGGGGGCTCTGGGGCCAGCAGGGGATGGTCCCAGGGCTTTGCTTATTTTGGGAAAATTCATCAAGCTGCATACCTGTGATCTGAGCATTTTTCTGGACATTTCAGTATGTGCTCTTCTCATGGATGTTTTAAACTGTTCCTACCATAGTGATTTTCTATCACGATGCTTAGTTCCCAAGTTCCCAAAGCAGATGCAAAAGGCACACAGTGTCACTTGGTGGGTCTGCCAGGCTCCTGGGTCCAGAAGAAGGGACAGGGAGTGCCTTATCTTCTGGTGTGCACTCCCAGGCCCTGGCTGGCTCCCAGCCCAGGGCGGGGCTCAGTAAAGATCTACTCTGCCAGTAACGGGCACAGAGCCTCTGAGAACCAGGACCTGGGAGGGTCTGGGAGGAGGGACACGGGGAGGTTCCCTTCCCTCCTGGAGCTGCATTTTGCAGGGAGAGAGGCATCCCGAGTGAGTCCTTTGCATGTTAAAAGTCTCTTATCTCAGGGGCTTTGCCCCAGAGTCTAACAGAACTCATAAACCTCCTGAGGGACATTTTATGTGCTTTCCCACCAGCTCGTACAGGGACTCTGGGACCTTTGCATTGTGACTGAATGAGACGGGTTCCTCCAGGGACCAGGAGGCAGGCCTGGGCTCAGACAGAATTCGGCCTCTGAGGTCTCAGCCTCCTGCTAAGAAATGGCTTTCATCCATTCAACAGTTACTAAAAGAGCCTTGCTGGGGGTCAAGTGCCAGCAAAGTAAGACAGACACAAATCTGCCCTCCCAGGGCTTCCTCTCTAGGGAGGGAGCAGAATGGCCTCCTTTGAAAGTTATATATCTTTATTTGTATACATCATACACATTTATTATGGATTATTTGCATTATAGCAAATAATTATATTCTATAAAATGTTATTTTTAATATATATAATATATAGTGTTATATATATTATATATTTATATATTTATAATAGTTATAAAATATATACAATGTTTATACTACAATTATAACTTATAAATGTGATATATACTTTACATAAAATTATGTTTATATCCATTAAAATATGGATATGTAACAAACATTTATATAATAATGATATAACTGATATATCTAATTTATGCACTGTACCATAATACCTACTTATATATTTATGTGCAATGTAGAAATAAATGTATTTATATAGAAATATATTTAAGTATAATACATATATATTTTAATGTCCATTTGGCCCTCCACTCCCTGTCCTTTTGCAAATGCAAATTTTACCTGGCTGAAGCCAAAGGACAACCACAGTTTGGGGACTCCGTACCCTCATGTAATGCTACAGAAAGAAATACAAGTTCTTTTGGCCAGCATGCTGGTGGTCAGGAGTGGGTAGCCCAGGCAGCAGGAAGACGGGGCGTGGGGGCCTGGGCTCAGGCCTGGACTTCCAGTAGTAGCTCATGGCTGCAGCCAGGCCACAGGGGTTAGGAAGAGCCCGTGGGGGGCATGTATCCTGGGTGCTGTGCCTCATCCCCGGCAGGAGGCCAGGCAGGAACATGGAATCGGCATCTCTGGTTGGGAACCTGTGGGGACAGCTGCCCAGGCCTGGCTGTGTTTCCAGACTTTCCCTCATGCTCAACAGATGGTTGAAAGGTGTCCCCTGAGAGTCCAAGGCCATGACTGCCCTCACCCCAGCCCTGAACCTCCTAAACTTGTTTCTTCCCAAATCTTCCCCATTGTAGCTGATGGACAACATCTTCTTCCAGGCTCTGGCCAAAAACCTTTGGGTCATTCTTCTCTCTTCCCTCCTCATCTCTCCTCCCACTCAGGGTCCCTCTGTCTCCCGCCCCCTCTCCACATCCTCCCCTGCTTCCCCTCAGGCAGAGCCCCAAACCCTGCCATCCCCACCTGGATTATCACAACAGCCCTCAACATGCCTCCCTGCTTGCACCTTGCCCACCACCAGTGAATTCTCATGCAAGAGACAACCGGCTTCTTTAGACCTCACTCGGCACGATACAATCCAAGCTCCTTAAAATGGTCTGGCCCCATGAACTGGCCCTTGCCCTCCGTGGTCCATCTGTCACCCCCCCCCCGACCTCTCCCTCACCCCGCCAACCACACACTTTCTCCCTACACTCGGGCCTCCTTGCTGTCCCCAGTCATGGAGCTGTCTCTGCACCCACTCTCCACAAGTAGTGCAGA